>NC_054469.1:84473747-85723747 GCF_017639515.1 Carcharodon carcharias | reverse complement strand
ATTTGCCTTCCTAATTACTTGCTGTACCTGCATACTAACTTCTTGTGATTCATGTATGAAGATACCCTGATGCCTTTGTATCTCAGCATTCTGTCATCTTGCTCTGTTTAAATAATAATCTGCTTTTCTATTCTTCCTGCCAAAGTTTACAATTTCACATTTTCCCAAATCACACTCCATCTGCCAAGTTTTTGCCTATTCACTTAACCTATCTATATTTCTTTGTAGACTCTTTGTGGCCTCACAACTTGCTTTCCATCTGGGGACCAGGGTTCGAATCCAGCCACGGCAGATGGTGGAATTTGAATTCAATAAAAAAATCTGGAAGTCTAATGATGACCATGAAACCACTGTCGATTGTTGTAAAAACCCATCTGGTTCACTAATGTCCTTTAGGGAAGGCAATCTGTCGTCTTTATCTGGCCCAGCCTACATGTGACTCCAGACCCATAGCAATGTGGTTGACTCTTAAATGCTGTCTGAAATAGCTCAGCAAGCCATTCAGTTGTATAAAACTACTACAAAGTCACAAAAAACAAATGAAACCGGACAGACCACCCAGCATCGACCTAGGCACCAGAAATGACAACGGCATTCTCAGCCCGATCGACCCTGCAGATTCCTCCTTGCTAACATCTGGAGGCTAGTGCCAAAATTGGGAGAGTTGTCTCAAAGACTAGTTAAGCAACAGCCTGTCATAGTCATCTTCACGGAATCATATCTTACAAATAATGTCCCAGACTCCACCATCACCATCCCGGGGTATGTCCTGTCCCACCGGCAGGACAGACCCAGCAGAGGTGGCAGCACAATGGTATACAGTTGGGAGGGAGTTTCCATGGTAGTCCTCAACATCGATGCTGGACCCCATGAAGTCTCATGGCATCAGGTCAAACATGGGCAAGGAAACCTCCTGCTGATTATCACATACCGCCCTCCCTCAGCTGATGAATCAGTGCTCCTCCATATTGAACATCACTTGGAGGAAGCACTGAGGGTGGCAAGAGTGCAGAATATACTCTGAGTGGGGGACTTCAATGTCTGTATATCACTGCTGAACGAGCTTGCTAAGTCCTAAATAATATAGCTGCTAGACTGGGTCTGCGGCATGTGGTGAGGGAACCAACAAGAGGGAAAAACATACTTGACCTCATCCTCACCAACCTGCCTGCCGCAGGTGCATCTGTCCATGACAGTATCATAGGAGTGACCACCACACAGTCATTGTGGAGACACAGTCTCGCCTTCACATTGATGATACCCTACATCATGTCGTGTGTCACTACGACACTAAGTGGGATAGATTTCAAACACATCTAGAAATTCAAGAATGGGCATCCATGAGGCGCTGTGGGCCATCAGCAGCAGCAGAATTGTACTTGAACACAATCTGTAACCTCATGGCCTGACATATCCCCCACTCTACCATTAACATCAAGTCAGGGGATCAACCCTGGTTCAATGAAGAGTGCAGGAAGGCATGTCAGGGACAAAAGCAGGCATACCTAAAAATGAGGTGTCAACCTAGTGAAGCTACAACACAGGACGACTTGCATGCCAAACAGCATAAGCAGCAAGTGATAGACAAAGCTTAGCAATCCCACAACCAATGGATCAGATCTAAGCTCTGCAGCCCTGCCACATCCAGTTGTGAATGATGGTGGATTATTAAACAACTCCCTGGAGGAGGAGGCTCCACAAGTATCCCCACCCTCAATGAAGGGGGAGCGCAGCACATCAGTGCAAAAAATGGGGCTGAAGGATGTACTACAATCTTCAGCCAGAAGTGCCAAGTGAATGATCCATCTCGACCTCCTCTGGAGGTCCCCAGCATCACAGATGCCAGTCTTCAGCCAATTCGATTCACTCCACATGATATCAAGAAACGCATGAAGGCACTGGATACTGCAAAGGCTATGGGCCCTCACAATATTCCGGCAATGGTACTAAAGACTTGTGCACCAGAACTTGCCATACCCCTAACCAAGCTATCCCAGTACAGCTGCAACACTGGCATCTACCCGGCTAGGTGGAAAATTGTCCAGGTATGTCCTGCACACAAAAAGCAGGACAAATCCAAGCTGGCTAATTACTGCCCCATCAGTCTACTCTCAATCATCAGTAAAGTAATGGAAGGGGTCATAAACAGTGCTATCAAATGGCACTTGCTTAGCAATAACCCGCTCACTGATGCCCAGTTTGGGTTCTGCCAGGGCCACTCAAGCTCCTGACCTCATTACAACATTGGTTAAAACATGGACAATAGAGCTGAACTCCCGAGGTGAGGTGAGAGTGTCATCAAGGCATCATTTGACAGAGTGTGGCATCAAGGAGCCCTAGCAAAACTAAAGTCAATGGGAATCAGGGGAAAAACCCACTGCTGGTTGGAATCACAGCTAGCACTAAAGAAGATGGTTGTAGTTGTTGGAGGTCAGTCATCTCAACTCCAGGACATCACTGCAGGAGTTTCTCAGGGTAGTGTCCTGGGCCCAACCATCTTCAGCTGCTTCATCAATGACCTTCCTTCCATCATAAGGTCAGAAGTAGGGATGTTCACTGATGATTGCACAATATTCAGCACCATTTGCGACTCCTCAGATACTGAATCAGTTCTTGTCCAAATGCAGCAAGACCTGAACAATATCTAGACTTGGGCTGACAAGTGGCAAGTAACACTCACACCATACAAGTGTCAGGCAATGACCATCTCCAATAAGAGAGAAACCACCCATCGCCCCTTGACGTTCAGTGGCATTACCATCACTGAATTCCCCACTATCAACATCCTGGTGATTACCATTGAACAAAAACTGAATTGGACTAAATTGGACATATAAATACAATGGCTACAAGTCCAGGTCAGAGGTTAGGAACCCTGCAATGAGTAACTCACCTCCTGACTCCCCAAAGTCCGTCCACCATCTTTAAGGCACAAGTCAGTAGTGTAGTGGAATACTTCCCACTTGCCTGGATGAGCGCAACTCCCATAACACTCAAGAAGCTTGATACAGCCCAGGACAAAGCAGCCTGCTTGATTGGCACCACATCCACAAACATTCACTCCCTCCACCACCAACGCATTGGAGCAGCAGTGGGTACCGTCTATAAGATGCACTGCAGGAATTCACCAAGACTCCTTCGATAGCATCTTCCAAACCCACGGCCACTACCATCTGGAAGGACAAGGGCAACTGCTAGATTGGAATACTACAGACTGGAAGTTCCCCTCGAAGTCACTCACCACCCTGACTTGGAAATATATTGCCATTCCTTCACTGTCACTGGGTCAAAATCCTGGAACTCACTAACAGCACTGTGGGTGTACCTACACCACATGGACTGCAACGGTTCAAGAAGGCAGCTCACCACCTCCTTTTCAAGGGCAACTAGGGATGGGCAATAAATTCTGGTCCAGCCAGCGAAGCCCACACCTCATGAATGAATTTTAAAAAAACTTTGCACTGTCAGCAAATTTGGCTACAATACAGTTGGTCAAGTCATTAATATAGATTGTAAATTTTTGAGATTCCAGCACTGAGTTCTGTGGCACTCCACTCGTTACAGTTTGCCAACCTTAAAATGACCCAGCTAGCCCGATTCTCTGCTTCTTGTTAGTTCGCCAAACCTCTATCCATGTGCTTTTATGTGGCACCTTCTCAAATGCCTTTTGGAAATCCAAATGCACTGCATCTACTGGTTCCCCTTTAACCACCCTGTTTGTTACATCCTCAAAGATCTGCAGTAAATTTGTTAAACATGATTTCCTTTTCATAAAAGCATGCTGACTCTGCTTTATTGTATTATGATTTTCTGTATGTCCTGCTGCTCCTTCCTTAATGGATTCGGGCATTTTCCCAATAGCAGATGTTAGGCTAACTGACCTATAGTTTCCTAGTTATAAAAACAAAAAAACTGCGGATGCTGGAAATCCAAAACAAAAACAGAATTACCTGGAAAAACTCAGCAGGTCTGGCAGCATCGGCGGAGAAGAAAAGAGTTGACGTTTCGAGTCCTCATGACCCTTCGACAGAACTAGTTTCCTAGTTTCTGTCGCCCTCCTTTCTTGAATAAGGGGTAACATCTTCAGCTTTCCAGTCTGCTCTGATCTTTCCAGAATCTAGCGAATTTTGGAAGATAACAACTCATACATTCGCAATGCCTGCATCCACTTCTTTTAAGACCCTGGGATGCAGATCATCAGGTGTAGATAACGCGTCAACCTTTAGTCCCATTAGTTTTCCTAGTACTTTTTCTCTCGTGATAGTGATTGTTAATTTCCTTCCTCCCTTTGATTTTCTACTATTTTGGGATGCTTTGTGTCTTCTACCATGAAAATAGATACAAAATACTTGTTCAAAGCCTCTACCATTTCCTTGTTTCTCATTATTAGTTACCCAGCGTCACCCTCTTAAGGAACCAAAATTTATTCTAGCTGCTCTACTCTTCACACATTTGTAGAAGCTTTTACTGTCAGTTTTTATATTTCTTGCTAGTTTATTTTCATGTTAATTCTCCCTTTTTTTTTTAGTCATCCTTTGCTGGTTTCTAAAATTTTTGCAATCCTCTGAGCTACCATTAATCTTGGCAGCATTGTGCACCTCTCATTCAATTTGATACTGTCCTGGCTTCTTTAGTTCGGATGGTTTATCCTGCTTGTAAGATCTTTCTTTATCAATGAAATGCCTCTATTGAGACTTACAAAATATCTCGTTGAATGTCTGCCATGGCTTGTCTGAACTGGTGTTGGCTGGACACACTGCTCTTCACTGAAGTTGAGATGCAATTTTCTGTTGCACAAGACCTACATGATGTTAAGGCCTGTGTACTCTGCCCTCCTTTGATCTCTTTTGCTCACAGTTGTAGGCCTCTGCTGTCCTGTTTTCTGTTGTGTAGCACATCATTTTCAACAGTAACAGCCCAAACCTCTGCTCCAACAAAGTGCTAATGCTTCTGATGCAAATTTTATACCAATTAAAGACTATCTCAGGCAAAGTAAAAATAGGACTTTGAAGCCTTTAAGTCCGGTGACTGACCAGAGACTTAACTGAGTGCAGCTGAGGATCTCTAAATATCACTGATATTGTCTGCTTCCACCAAGAATCATTGGACAGAATTAAGAATCTGTGCTTCCACATTTTAATTTAGGAGGATTCTTCAGCAGATAGACAAAGGATTCTGCATAAATTAATCAGTGTAGCCTCCTTACAGACTATGAGGGCAAGGGATGAGAAATTTGAGAAATGTGACAGGCTTATGGTGTTGTTTTTGAGTCATATAGATGGGGGTTGATATCAAAAGGTGACAATGAATCCAGAACCACATAACTCTGGGCAAAATCAAATTAGATAAGGTAGACAGATGTTGACGTTTCGAGTCCTCATGACCCTTCAACAGAAGGGTCAGTTCTGTTGAAGGGTCACGAGGATTCAAAATGTCAACTCTTTTCTTCTCCGCTGATGCTGCCAGACCTGCTGAGCTTTTCCAGGTAATTCTGTTTTTGTTTTGGATTTCCAGCATCCGCAGTTTTTTGTTTTTATCTCTAAGGTAGACAGTTGTTGCACAATGCAGCCCATGTTTTACACACAATGTGGGTGACATTAGGCATAAAGCTAGGAAAAGAAGTTGAAACTGGTCCTAAAGCTTTTGTGCAAACAAATATGAAACGCAAGTGGAAAAATTATTGAGAGAAAAGAAACTTAAAAGCTGTTGGCATTTCAGTTTGTTTGATAGTATATGTGAATGTATGGAGTTTTCCTGATTATGGATGCTTCAGAAGTGACAGCATTCCACTTGTCTGAAAGCCTAATGACCCAGTAATTTTTTATTGTCAATGCTATCCACAAACCATAATCAGAACTAAAAGACGTTTAGCACTCTGTAGCCTTTGTTTGATGCATTAAGCATTTTTAATCAATATCATTTCTGCATGTCTATGCAGTTTTAAATTTGTTAATTGTTTTTTCTATGTATGTGTATATATATATATATATATAGTGTGTATTTTTGAGGTACTTGAGTCATGTTTTTAGTTTTGAGCTGATTTAAATTGTTAGTGTATTTCTTGAGCTCATGGCTTGAGAATTGAAATTTGGCATTTTTTAAGTTTGTAGTCCATTGCAGGGATCAATATGTATAAGTTGCATGAAAGTATGAATTTGGATGCCATGTGTTCAGTTTATGCACCTAGCCTGGGAAAACCTTTGAATTACATTTTAAATTGAAAAAGCTGGCAAAGACTTGAGTTTGTTCTTCCAAGTGCTTTTTTTGAAGGAAATCTATTTCATAAATTTGACATTTCTGAAGATTTCCTTACAGCCTATGGATGTGATGTACTTCCTGATGCAATCAATTTGCTGTTTGTCTTTAAAAGTAAAGGTACAGCAATAACAGTACACTGAAATGTTTGTGTCAGCAGGCCTGCACATTTTCTGCTCCATTTCATAGAAAACGATCAGAGGAGAGTATGCTGGAATAAAAGTTTTCATGTTGAAGTTTATGAATTTACTGTTGGTTCCCCTGTTACAGAGTTCTTTGTATTTCTTTTGTGTATCAGAATTTTACGATGCCCTGAGTAATTATCACCCTAATATGTCTGCTTCAATTGTTGCTTAACAATATAGTGTTTCATAAAACTTAATTGTAAATTAGAAAAACTCATGTTCTCCCTCTTCCTTACCCCCCAGCATAAAGGAACACGTGCCATGCACATGACTTGTATGTGCATTTGAACTTAGTTATTAGATTTAAGGTTTGGTTGTTAATATTAACTGAAGCACGAGTAAGAAAGAAAGAGAATTACAACATTGCCTGAGGTAAAAGTGTACTGAGCTCCTGCATTAAAGATAAAAAGGGGGAAGGCTTGGAACAAAATAACACTTGAATTACTTTTTAGTCAATCATACAAGTAGAATGTCTATACAGTTTCCTGGTTAACCTTGCCTTTTTTTCATTTTAGGGAAACGGAAACATTGTCTGTTAATTCTCAATCAGCCTATGGACAATGATCAATTTCAACGCCTGTGGAGCAAAGGTATAGTTGAGATAAAAGTTGTTTGTAACTCGCTAATATAGTGGTTAACCAGTGCCATAATTCTTAGTAAATTAGTGCAAAATTAATGCATGCTCAGCAGTGCTGCGTGCATGAATGACTACTTCAGCGTCTGTGAGTTGATAATGGTACTGAACGCTGTGCAATCAGTGAACACCCCCACTTCTGACCTCATGCTTGAGAAAACGTCATTGCTGAAGCAGCTGAAGATGGTTAGACAATTTGGGATAGATCAGTGCTTCCCTAACTATTGTCCAAAATGACCCCCATTTTAACACTAGAAAATTAATGTGATCTCAGATGTCAGCAAAAACAAAGCAGCAATAGTCGTTTGGTAATACAGAACTTGAGTATTGCTGGAACAGTCAAATGAATTCCCCTTCCTTGACGTACATGTTGAGAAATCTGTCAGGGGATTCTCTATCATGGTCTACGGCAAGCCTACCTTCACTAGTCAATTGGGGTTCTTACAGTTCCACGCACTATGAGATTGGGCTTATCGGCAACCTTGTTAATCGGGCCTGAGCCACTTGCTGAATTAGGGTGCATCAAAGGCATCCTGTGGGATAATGGCTACCCTGAATAGATCATTTCGCACTGTATATCATGCAAACTCATGATAGACTGGGCCTAAGGCTGTCACTTTCGGCCCTGAAAAGTGGCCAGTCTACCTCAGATTACCCTGGAAGGGCAAGGTATCTCAAAAAAATTTGAGCAACAGGTGAAGCTAGCTGTTTTGCGCCGCTACTATGCAGTCGCACCATGAGTGGTATTCGCCACTAACAGGACGTTGCCATCAAGCCAAAAAGACATTCTGTCTATCACACAAATGAGTAATGTGGTATATGAATTTCACTGCCCGTGTGATGCTTGGTATGTAGGCTGTACGTTCCAAAGACTGGCGGATCATATCAAACAGCATTTCTCAGCCACTGTTCGCAATAAGCAGGGTACAGACTGCACCCAGCCAGCCTGTGCTTGCAAAACTCAAAATACAGTGTCCAACATTTAGTCAGCATTTACTAAATAATCCTCAGTGTGCTAAGAATTACGCTGAAAACCAATTTAAGATCTCAGTCGGGCTTGCAGTGTGGCGCATTAGCGTGTACTGGGAGCTACAAATATTAATACACAGGGCCCTGTTCTTTGCAGGCAGAAAGAGCATGTACATACATTGTGCCTGTTTCAGCTAAACAAAATAAGTGACAGCCATTCGCTGACTTATTCCTCAAGGCAATGCCTTGACCAATCAGGATCAAGCTGCCTGTTTTAAATTTCAGACAATGCTTGGCAGTTAACTGCCAGTCACTATCACTGGTGGATTCTCCATGGCAATGCCAGTTGCCAAACAATCAGTGTGGTCTTCCATGCTGTATAAATTGTTGTTTTCCCCTTATATTGGTATTCTTGCGAAGTGGCCTGATGAGTGCAAGAAGAAAAGGTTAGACATGTCTCTTTTTTCAGCAAAACAGCAATAAAGCAGCATAATAAACATTCAGTATAAAATTATTAAAGTTTGCATTATACGGATCAACATATAAGACATCATATAACTGTGAAAATCTGATATTTTAAAAGTATTTTGTAAAAATGTTAATATTTTTGTACTCATGTAAGTTTCAACCAAGCTGTCCATATTCCCGTGACAGAAGACTCATTGAAGCCCCTCTCCCTCTCACTCCCCCATATGTCCACTAATCAGGCCCTCTCTCCTCACCACCCATTCCCCGACACACTGTAATCAGACCCTCTCCCCACTCCCTCCCATACACAGCAATCAGTCTCTCTCCTCTCCCCACCCTCCACACACATTGTAATCAGGCTCTCTTCCACCTTACTCCTCCATACACTAATCAGCCTGTCTTTTAGCACCACAACCTCCCCCCATCACCCCCATCCCTCCACTTCCACCACCCCCCTCCCCTTTACTTGAGTGCCTCTGAAATAGAGTCTGTATAACAAGAGCAGTATAACACAGTAACGTTTTGGAGCTGCACTCATCTAGGCAATTGGTACGTATCCAATTGTATTCCTCATTTGTACCTTATGTTGAACAGGCCTTGGAGAGTTTATTGTCGCATAATGCCCAGCATCAGACCTGCTTTTTAGCAACAGTATTCATATGGCTGGTCCAGCTTAGTTTCTGGTCAGATGTTGAGGGTGGGGGAATTCAGCGATAGTAATGCCATTGAATGTCAAGGGGAGACGGTTAGATTCTGACTCATTGGAAATGGTCATTGCCTGGCACTTGTGTGGCACAAATTTTACTTGCCACTTATCAGCCTAAGTGTAAAAGTTGTCCAGGTCTTGCTGCATGCAGGCAACAACTGCTTCAGTACCTGAGGAGTTGTGAGTGGTATTGAATGCTGTGCAATCATCAGATAACATCCCACTTTTGACCTGATGATTGAGCCAAGTTCCTTGATGAATCAGCTGAAGATAGTTAGACCAGTTGGACTAGATGTTTGGGTTAGTCTATAACAGACCAAGAAATGGCTGAGAAAAATCCAAGTGATGGAGAGCTTTGGACACTATAGGTCCAAACTCTCAATTTTTTCTCTCAAGCATGATGCGGCATTTACCACATCATGCCTCAAAATGTCCATGTACTGTATCTTGATACTTTGCTTCAGCATTTACAAAAGAGATGGGTTCTCGCTGGGATTTAAGTCCTTATTTGGTTAAAAGCAAGATGATGCACATAATGTATTAAAGGATTAGCAAAGTTGGCTAAACTAAAGGAATACTAAGAATCCCACAAATCCAAACATATGGAGAGAATTTATTTTTGAATTTGTTCATGGAATTGGGGCATTGCTAGCCCTTATTGCCCACCTCTTGAGAAGCTGGTGGTGAGCCATTTTATTGAATAGCCGTGGTCTGTGTGGTATAGGTACACCCCACAGTGCTGCTAGGTGTAGCAGTTCCAAGATTTTTACCCAGCAATGATTTAGGAACAGGGCCATACTTTGAAGTCAGGCTGGAGGGAAGCTTGCAGTTAGTGGAGTTCTCACGTGTTGCCCATGTTCTTCGAGGCAATAGAGCTCACAGATTTCAAAGGTGCTGTTGAAGAAGCCTTGGTGAGTTACTGTAGTGAATTTAGTAGATTGTACGCACTGCATCCACTCTGTGTCAGTGTGGAGGAAGTGAATGCTTAAGGTAGTTGATGGAATGGAAATGTAGAAAGAAAATACTGGAGGCCCTAAAAATTATATTTCAGGATTCTGTTCAGAATGGAAATAATGTAAGGACAGAAGAAAAAAGGAGCAAGAGAAGGCCATTTGGACCCTTGAACCTGCTCCACAATTCAATAAGATCATGGCTGATTTCCAACCTAAACCCCACTTTCCTTCCTGTTCTCCATACACTGTAGAGTCCAAAAATCTATCGATTTCAGCTCTGAATAAACACAGCTGAGGATTTGCAGCTCTCTGGGATAGAGAATTCTAAAGATTTAGAATCTCAAGTGAAGAAATTTCTCCTCATCTCAGTCTTAAGTGACCAATGCCTAATCCTCAGACTATGCTCCTTAGTTCTAGACTCTTCAATCAGGGAAATAGCCCCTCAATGTTTTTCCTCTCAAGAATTCTCTGAATTATAAGTGTTACCATGAGAGATCATCTTTCTTCTGAACTCCAGTGAGTATAGGACCATTGTACTCAATCTTTCCTCATAGGACAACCCTCTCATCGCAGTCTGGTAAAACTTTGTTGTGGTCCCTCTAAAGCAAATATATCCCTTCCTAGGTGCAGAGACCAAAGTGGCACGCTGTACTCTGGATGTGATCTTGCCAACACGCTGTACTTTATTACTCTTGTATTCCAACTCCTTTGCAATAAAGAACAACATACCATTTACCTTGCTGCACGTGTGTGTTAATGTTCTATGTTCTATAAATATATGAACACCTAAATTCCTCCAAACATCAATATTTAATAGATTTTCACCATTTAAAATGTTCTTCTTTTAATTATATGTTCTTCTATTACCTATTTTCTTCAAACCAAAGTGAATAATCTCACATTTCCCATATAATCCTCCATCCACCACCTTCTACCCTATTCATGTAACTTGTCTATACCCCTCTTCAGAATTTTTGTGCTCTTCTCCTAGCTTACTTTCCCACCTAGTTTTGTATCTCCAGCATACTTGGAGTCAGACTTAGCATGCATTACACTTGGTCCCTTCCAAGTTATTACTATAGATTGTAAATGTGTCAGAGGACTAGAGAGTGACCAATATAATACCTATTTTCAAAAAGAGGTAAAAAGCTTACATGGATAATTACAAGCCAGTTCGTTTAACATTTCTGGTTGGGAAAATTTCAAAACCTGTAACAAGAGTTACAATTATTAAGCACTTTGAAGAGAAAATCATTAGAACCAGCAATAAATGTTGATGCATAACAAACACAATGGCGTTCCCCTCTTGTATTCTTTTGAGTTTAGAGAACAGAAAACATTTACTGTAACTTTGCAAGTTCATATGTTCTGATCTTCCTATCCCCATTTCAACTGCTGTTAGTGTTGCACAAAATCATCATAAACACATTAAATGGAGATTTTAAAGAATCTTACTCATTTTCTAATGCCTTTTGTGAAAGCAAAGTGATGCCAATTTTTTTGTTAATCAGATTGTGCATATCTGGAATCATTACACTTCAAATAGGTCACCAATGTTGTGTTTTCTTGTATTCAGGCACCAACTATCATTTATTGCATTAAACAATTTATTAGCTAATTAAAAGAGTGTTTCAACAATAATTAACAGTCACTTATTTCACTGAAGTGTGTGCACTGGCTTAATGCCATTAATACTTCAAAACATTAAAAAATTAGACTAACTGTATTCACTTAAGATCTTGTGAATTGACAGTAGATATCTTGTGACTTTATGATAACCTTTGTGATACCTTAGGCACCACAGACAGAACAATCAGTCAGCTTATGAAATGTGAAAATATTAGGCTATGTGAAATCAGGGTTTTTTAATTGCATGACAATGAATTGTGCAACAATTATTTGTCATTGGGCAATGAACTCGGCTGCAGCTGTATCCCCTTTCAGTCAGTCAGCTAAGTATTGACAATAATTATAAAGCAAAAAAAAGAGGATACTACTCCAATGGTATTTATTCACACAGCTCTTTTGTAATTGAGAGAGAAAGAAAAACTGAGTTATTTTTTCAGAGGGTCACAGAAGTTATTTGAAAACTTTGATTGTATTGCCTCTTTAAAAGGGGTTACATGTATGACTTAAAGAACTGAAAATCTTCATTTAAGTGCCTAAATTTAAATATATCTGCACGTGTTTTGTAGAATGCATGAAGGAATGGGAGATGAATTTGTCATTTAGCCTATTGAGTTAATTCTTTCTATAGACCTTGTACAATTTTCCCCATATTGGACTCAACCCAATATATTTAATTTCTATTTTTTACCAAATTTTCTAATTTGGAACATAACCAACCCATAGGCAAAACTTTCAAGGAAGTCAAGTCACATATTTATTTAACCCGTGGTACTAAGATAACTAGGAAAAGTTCAGAATGTCAATTTAACATTATATTTGTGCTCCTCAACTTTGACCAAATTATATTTCCGAGTGCCCAGTGGCAAGGTTTTCCAAGAAGTATTTTATTATGAAAGTTTAGGCTAACCTGAATAAACTTAAACTCCATTTCTAATCACCTGTTTCTCTTGCCTTGAAAGGAGCTAATTAACATATTAGTTGAATGCGTCTTCTGCATTCGCTGCTCCCTATGCAGTCTCTTCTATACTGGGGAGACCAAACGCAGACTGGGAGACCGCTCTGCGGAACACCTTTGGTCTATTCACAAGCATGACCCAGACCTTCCTGTTGTTTGCCATTCCCACCTGCTCTCATGCCCACGTGTCTGTCCTTGGCCTGCTGCAATGTTCCAGTGAAGCCCAATGCAAACTGGAGGAACAGCACCTTATCTTCCGATTAGGCACTTTACAGTTTTCCGGACTTAACATTGAGTTCAACAGCTTCAAACCATGAACTCTCTTCTCCATCTACACCCATTTTTTTATCTTTTTTTTCAAAATTCATTTTTATTTTTTATCCACTTATTTTTATTTTTTATTCATTTTTATTTTCATTCATTTGTTCATTGTTTTTATCCCCTTTTTTTAATCCCTCCTTTCTTATCCCACTTTCAATCCTTTTTTTCCCCCCACCACCGCTCCCTCTCCCCAACCTATCCCCACATGGGCCATCTGTTACTTTTTCATGTTGTTCTTTTCAGAGTGCTTACCCTTGTCCTGCTATTATCACATTTTGCTTTCTTACCTTCATTCCACTATCATCACCCTTTTTAGCCCTTACCACTACCATGAACACTCCCTTTGTCCTTTTGTTCATGAAATCTTTGTCAATCTCTCCTTTGCCCCCCTTATCTCTGACCTTCTATCCAGCTTCACTTGCTTCACCACCCCCCACCCCCTTAAACAGTACAAATTTCATCATGTTTCTACTTCTCTGTAGCTCTGAAGAAGGGGCATACGGACTCAAAACATCAACTCTGTTTCTCTCTCCACAGGTGCTGTCAGACCTGCTGAGTTTTTCCAGCATTTTCTGTTTTTATATTAGCTGATTTGTTGGAATTCCATTCTGCTCACTCGGAAAACAAAATTGTTCTGATCTATAGTCTCACTGAGACTTTTCCTTGTGTTTTCTAGTTCTGTAATCAATTTCAGTAACTTACATCTATTTCTGCATTCCTGTGCTTTTTATCATATTTTTTTCTTTTCCCATGACAATTTTATTTAACAATTTTACTTTCCTTCCTCCTGCCCTGAAAGTATTGATTACTTGCTGAGGACAGTTCCACTGAGTAGAATAGAATTCCAATAAATCAGCTAATATTTCAGCCCAAATGGCCATTATTCATGCCTGAGCCTTGACAGGATTTTTGACTGTGGTTTACAATCTAACCAAGTCCAAACTAATTTCTATTCCATTTTATATTTGGCATATAAAGGGAATTTGTTATCAGGCTTCTCAAAGACTATAAATGATAGAATTTCAATTGACTTAGTCCAATTCTCAGATAAGTGTGCAGTGTACCAGCACTCTTGAACCTATGTTGATCTAATGGATTTAGGATGCATTCTTTAAACGTTGCTCTTGTATTTGCAATTTAGATGCAAATACAATCATTGATCATCTCAATGAGTATAATAATCATAAATCAAGCTTAAGTGGACAGTGGAGGTTCCTGCATCTTTTGTTTATGTTTAAGCATGAAAAATAATGATTGCATTAATTAAACTTTCAGTATCCTTTAACTTATTTTATTTCAGTAGAACTCATTTAAAATATCCAGCATCTGAAAAAGGGAAAGGAAAACAATTTTGTTTGAAAGTACCAAGTTTTAGTTTGTTATTCTCTTGCAAATTTTGTGATTTGTGGAAGATGTTTTTCATCCTTTACTTTAACATAGCATGCAGAAAGCTAGTATTAAAAACAACCCATTCAAATGGTGGGACTCAGAAGAGAATTCTAAGTGTTGGAGTCCAAGTATTGAAGGTTGCTTATGATATGGGAACTGTATCACAATATGAGTTCTCACCTAGAGAAGAAAAAGGTTAAGGGAAGTTGGAGGAAATATCGGAGGAAGAGAAAAGTAATGAAACATTATGCGACTGAGGCTGGGAGCTCAACATTTAAGGCATTGAACTCCCCACCTCCCATTCCGTGTAGTGATGAGCTAAAAACTGTGTTAGGTGTAACCAATAACAAAATGTAAGTGAGTTACAGCCGGTGAGAGAAAACCTGAGAGAAAATGCCTGTGGTCTGAGAAGGAAAAGTGAGTAGAGGAAGAGACCTTGATCTGTCAGAGATGCCCCAGCCTGTGAAAGAAAATGTATTACAACAGAAGGGAGGACAAGTTGTATAGGTGTATGAGCAGAGTAAAATCATGTACACAGTTGCGGAGTGGACAATATGCATCTCTGATGCCCCTCAAAGCTTTTACACTATTCACTTATATCATGATTGATCTGCATCTTTTTTTTTATTTGTTCATGGGATGTGGGCGTTTACACCATCTTTACACCATCTACTGCCTTAGTCCATAAGCTTTAATACTCTTGCTTAACAAAACTATCAACCTCAGTTTTGAAATCTTCAATTGACCTAGACTTAACAGTTTTGTGGGCTGAGAATTCCAGATTTCTGCTGCCTTTAGTATGAAGAAGTACTTTCTCACATCACCTGTGAACTGTTTAGGCTGGAATAACTGGAGGTTATTCCCTCTTGTTCTAGACACCACACTGGACAGGATAGTTTTTCCTCTATCTACCCGATCAATTCTATTAACCATCTTAACACTCATAGATTCATAGACGTTTGTAGCACAGAAAGGGGAGGCCATTTGGCCCATTGTGCCCGCGCTGGTCAACAAAGATCTGACAGTACTAATCCCATTTTCCAGTGCTTGGCCCATAGCCCTGGAGGCTATGACAACTCCTCAATTTGATCACCCTTGAATTTTATTTATTCAAGGGAATACAAATCTAGTCCATGCAATTTGTCCTCCTAATTTAACTCTATAAGCCCCAGAATCATTCTAGTGAATTTGCACTGTAACTCCTTCAAAACCAGCAAACCTTTTTGAGGAGTAGTGCTCAAGAGTTGCGCACAGTACTCCAGATAGGCTCTAACTAAAACTTTATTTCACTATAACTTTTACCTGCTGATTTTTAAGACCCTTTGCAATAAAGAAATAAGCAGAGAAATAAGCTCCAAATTAGAAATTATTTTATTGTAAATTATTTTATGTTTCTGACATAACATAAGACCTCACACTGTACATTTTTATATACTCATTGCTATTTCTGAACTTTAAACCTGGGTCTTGGTTGCACAGTGGCTGAACCTATGTCTGTCTGTGACTCCAGAACAAAAGAAGCTACTTTACCTCTGAGGAGCCACTAAGGATCACCTGGGGCCTGCACAGCCCAACTTTAAAGAGAACTTTACAAAGGCCATATGCACCTGATAACCCAGGAGACAGAAGGGTCTCCTAAGACAGAGGATCTCCTAAGACAAATAGCCCCCTCAAGCATTCCTTTCAACTCATGATGGCTGGGACATTTAGCAGTCTTTGAGACCCAGCTGAATTCCAGATGGTGAATATCCTTTGTTGAAGTCTTGGTGGAGAAGTGTGGGTCATGTGACCTAGGCCTCTGGTTTGTGGAACAAGTAATATTGCCTTGCTAAACTGTATAGCTCAGTCTGCTGCTTTAACATCTGACTAGTAAGCCACATGGAAGGAGCTCTGGCCAAGTTGGACAACTGGCTCCATCTACCCTGCTTCTGTTGGGAGTTCAGTGCCATCACCTAAAGAACTGATTCATCTCTGCGTGCCTATTTAATATGCAAAGTAAACACCAGAAAAGTGAATTCTATAACATTGGTTTTCAGCCCACCGACCTCTGTAAAGGAATACCTCATTGGACTATGATTCTGGACTCTCGAGCTCATGTGAATCAATATTTATGTTCTCTGTGGTTTCTGTACTGGAAAGCCTTCATTTCCTTATCTCTTTCTTTACTGCCTGAGTGTGGATGTGAAGTTGCAAACTCCCCTACTCGCGTTTTGAGTGTGTCCAAATAAACAAACCCTCTGAGTTCATCCGATTTCGGATTTGCTGCGGGGTTATCAATAGAAACTTGGATCGCACAAAAATCAAGGGGTTGGAGAAATACGCCACTGCTTATAAAGAAGGAAACAAATCAAAACACCTTTCTGTTTATGGGCAGGTGGTGAGAGGAGAAATTAGTGCTGTTTAAATTAACCCCTTTCCTGTCCGTAACAACTTGTATTGTAAAGTTTATTTATTGTTTGTTCAAAACCTGTGGAATCTTGTGGTGTTATTCACTTAGTAAGCATCTTAATTCTCAAACTCTGTCTACTTCAAGCAAAACGTTGTTGATCCTTAACTGGATCTCCCCTACAACCCGGGGACTGGCTAAGGATCGTAACATAAACTGGGGGCTCATTGGGATCTCAAATCCACAGAGAAACATGAGTGCTGATACTTGCTGAGGGTTAAGGTTGATAAGATTTCTATGGTGAATTTTACTATACTAATTGAAAAGCAGGAATGGCTTTGTCAATTGCTAAGACTTTGCTAGAGAGGGAAGATTTAATCCTGAGTGATTTGCAGTGATTAACCAAATCAAGGTTAATCGAATTAGCAGAAAAGGTAAAGCAATAGTTAAAAGCAGGGGCTAAAAATGCAGAAATAATGAAGATAACAGCACAGCATCTGGGATAGGAAGAAGGGAAAGTTCGTCCAGATTGCAATCCTATTGAGTTGGCTAGAATTCAGTTGCAGATAAAGCAGCTTGAACTTGAGAAGGAAAAATAAATAAAGCAGCTTGATGTAGAAAAGAAGAAATTGAAATGCGGAAGCTTGAATTGGAAAAAGAGATAAAAGAAAGGGCAAAAGAAATGGAAATATGAAAGCTTGAGTTTCAAAGAGACAAAGAAATCAGACACCATGAACCGGCGATAAAAGCTTAGGTCACAGAGTGAAAGAAAGTCTAGTGGTTTGGATGAGGAATCATGTCCCATTCAGAGCTTTGATACATCAAAGAGTCTTCGGCTGTTGCCTAAATTCATTGAAGATAGGATAGAGAGAGATTTTATCTCCTTTGAAAGATGGCTAACCAACTAAAGTGGCTAGAGGACACACGGGCTCTCATTTAGCAAAGCGTTTTGGTTGGTAAGGCTATGGATGTGTATTCGAAGCTTTCAGAAGAACAATTTTCAGATTGAGAGATAGTTAAAACTGCAGTACTTAATGCTTAGAAGCTTGTCCCTGAAGCATATCAATTGAAATTTTGTACTTAAAAGGAAAGACTGAATGAGACACAGAATTTGCTAGAGAGAAAGAAATGTGGGACTGATGGTTTCAATTCCTGAAGTTAGAACAACATTTTGAGAATGTGAGGGAGCTAACGATACTGGAAGAGTTTCGAAATAGCGTCCCAATAGCTATTCGCTCACACCTGGAAGACTGTAAGGTTTCTAAGTTATGAGAAGGAGCAGTTCTGGAAGATACGTATGATATATCACTTGGCAGCAAGGGGGCAGTAGATCTCCAATTGTAAACCCATAGGGAAGCTGGAGGAACAGAAAATAGTCTAGCTTTATGGAGAAGGGTGAAGATGTTCCAGTCAAAAAAAAGTGATAGTGTAGAGGATAAAAGTAACGTAAAGAAAAATGCTTTTATTGCTATAAGACAGAGCATCTCAAAGCCCATTGTTGGAAGCTGAACAGTAAACCAGTGGCAGTTAAATGAACACTTAAGTAGCCTGTAGAAGAGGCTGTACCAAATGGAAATTAATATTAAAACCATAGTAATAGCACAGGTGAAATGTGCTCCCTTGGAACCCACTAAAAAGAGGGATCTGGCTCAACATAGTCGAGGTGATTCTTTCTTAAACACTGCTAAAGGGAGTCAGGCTGTTGGAGGTTCTAGATGTTTTGCCTCAAAGGGAGAAGTGTTCCCTTACTCCTCCAAAAAAAAAGTAAACAGATTAATATTTTGAGAGGTACCGTGGCAGATCAGTCATTGATGGTGGCTGATGATGCAATTTGTGTTCCAGATGGTATGATGAAAGAAAAGTATTAATAGTGGATTTTGATGGGATTTATGAACCTGCTCCCTTGTGTAAAGTCAGTTTATGAAGTGACTTAGTGAACGGCCTTGTTATTGTGGGAATTATTCCTAGTTTACCTGTGGAAGGGATAGATTTTATTCTGGGTAATAATTTGGCTAATGAGAGGCTTATTTTATCAAGAAAGGTTAAACAGGAGTTTGGAAGGATGAGAGTTGATCTTATTGAAACATGTAAGATCCTGGGGGGATTTATGGTAGATACTGGGAGGATGTTTCCACTTGTGGGAGGGACTAGAACCAGGGAACACAGTTTAAGAATAAGAGGTGTACTGTTAACAAAGAGATGATGAGATATTTTTTCTCTCAAAATGTCATTATATGGGGAATTCTGTTCCCCCAAAAGGAATGGAGGCTGGGCCATTGAATTTATTCAACACGAAGTTAGACAAATTTTTGATAGACAAGGGAGGCAAGGATTATTGGGGAAGGCAGATGGCAAAATGGAGTTGAGACTACAACCAGATCAGCCATGCTCTTATTGAATGGTGGAGCAGGCTCAAAGGGCTGAATGGCCAACTCCTGCTCTTAAGTTCTACGTTCCTAAATTCCTACCCTTGATTTGATATTAGTTCCCCCCATATCTCTGGTACTGTAGTCTCTTCCTGTACTGTGAAGAGTAAGAGTACGCACTAATTGGTCAAGTTATATATCTCATTTACCTGAATGACGTACAACTTCTGTGTTCTTTCTATATATCTGTGCTGATTTGGATGCCTAAGTTGTGGTAATATAATTATGGTATTATTCAGCAGAAGATACTATTGTATGATTTCCTTGCTTTTTGTTTTTTGGTATATTTTGTCACCAAGTGGACGAGAGCTGAACCATGTCCAGTGTAGTCCATCTTTTTTGAACCACCCAAAGCACTGTTGATTTATTATGTTTATTATTTCTGACTAAAAATTGCTGACCACCTTATATTTGCTAGCATTGTGTATAACAGCTTCTGTTTCCAAAAGTTGAAAGTAAAGTTGCTCATGTTCATCTTTGCTTTTTCTTTTTGTCTGTTTTTGAAGCTGTTGTTCGCGCATGTGCTGATGGTGGAGCAAACCGACTATACGAGCACACCGAAGGAAGGTGGGAAAGGTAAATCTATTAACTGCCCTGTTATTTGTTTTTAACAATCTGCTGTAGAAGTGTGTAATGACAGGTTGTCCAATCTTTCTAAAAGAAAGAAACATTCCTGTGTAAAAGTAATTCTGTTCTGATCATTATATGTAAAGGAAGCACTTATCAGTTAAAAAATTGAAGACGGGCCAGGGGCCTTTTACTCCAATAACTTGCTTCATAAGCCAGTATCACTATTCACTGATGACATTCACTGTTGTCACGGGTGATGAATGTTCATATTTCCAGAGCTTGAAAAATATTTAAGCACTCAAGCTTGAAGAAATTTACAAGTTGCACCTACAATTCTGTTTCTTGATTATCAGTTCAATTTTTTTTCCTTCACTATAAAATAATTTTCACTTTAGCTGTGAATGTGTTAAGTATACGCCAACAGTTAGGGGTAGGATAGGGGTGGTGTGGGGAAGGCACGTGTGTCTGTCAGGTGTGACGGCTATGTTGCGAACTGAGCACCAAATAAAGAGCATAAAATAATATCGAACAAAAAGCTATGTTTGCCTTTTAATTCCTAGTTAGGGGAAATTTTAATTTTCAGAATTTAAATTGAGGTAAAATAGGCGGTTTTGCCAGTTCCATCTGAAAATGCTGGAAGTGCACAGAGAGTCAGTTAGCATCTGTAAAATGAAGATAGGTTATTAAGTCATGTTTTGATATGACAGGCACTGATTGATCAATTTATTTCCAGCATTTTCTATTTTTATTTCAGATTTATAACCCATCCTTTTTATTTTTCATCTACTCCGATAATTACGTTGAATGAAAAATGATAAAGGAATGATATGATTTTAAAATATATTTTGTATTCCCTATTGCTTTGAATAACTAAAATTCTTGCGAAGAATAGAAATTAAGGTTCCAGTGAACTCTATAGTACAATGAGTATTTCCTAAAACTTACAGGCTAATCTCTGGAAGTACTAGAAACCTACTGATTCTAACTGGCAGAGTTATTCTAACAAATAATGTTTTCTCCAATCTGTGTTGCTGTATTTCCTTTGATTTTGGGAAATATAGTGCCCTGCATAAAAGACCAATGTTGCTATCAGTAAGTGCTTAATCCACATGCATTCATACAAATATTCTTGTTAACAGAGATCATCAGCAACTTGTAGATTTATGTTCCCTTTATCTTTTTTAAGAACTTAAAACACCCCAATTTGAAATTTGACATTAATATTTAATTTGACAATTTGTAAAGAGTCACTTGCTGGCAACTACCGTAATCTTTTTTTTAACTATTTGGCACCTCACTTTATAACATGCAGAAAGTTTGTAATATTTATCGTGGCACTCACCTCTCTCAACTCCTCCACTGTTGCTAAATTGTAAAATTGCTTGCCTGACAGCCAGTACTGGATGAGCAGGAATGACCTCCAGTTAACTATTGGGAAGACTAAAGGCATTGCCTTTGGTCTCTGTCGCAAACTCTGTTCCCTAGCCATGGACTCCATCCTCTTGCTGACAACTGATTGAGGATGAACCAGACGGTTCATAATATGGGAGTCATATCTGGCCCAAGATGAGCTTCTGATCACATATTTGGATCACCACTAAGACAATCTATTTCTACCTCTGCAATGTTGCTGCTGTATCTCAACTCATCAGCTACCAAAACCCTAATCTATGCCTTTGTTACCTCTAGATTTGACTATTCCAATGCAGTCCTGGCTGGTCTTCCACATTCTACCCTTCCTAAATTTTATATCATCCAAAATTCTACTGACTGTGTCTTAGTTCAAATCAAATCATGTTCACCTATAACCCATGTGCTCATTGACCTACATTGGCTCCTGGTCAAGCAACACTTCAATTTTCAAATCCTCATCCTTGTGTTCAAATCCCTATAAGGCCTTGCCCCTCCCTATCATTGTATTTCCTTCAGCTCAACAACCCTCCAAGATACCTGTGCTCCTTCCATTCTAACCTCTTGAGCATTCCTGATTTCCTTGGTGGCTTATGCCTTCAGTTGCCTTGGCCTAAAGTTTTGGAATTCCCTCCCTAAACTTCTCGCCTCTCTAAACACCTTTAAGCCCTTCCTTAAAGCCTTTCTGTTTAACAAAACATTTAGCTACCTGTACTCATGTCTTCTTATGTGACTTGGTGTCAAATTTTATTTATAACACTCCTGTGAACTACCTTGGGACACTTTACTACATTAAAGACACTATGTAAATATAAGTTGTTGTTGCCTTTTTCATGTGTAGTTACTACCAGAACAAAGTTTAGAGTCTAATCACTGAAAATTCATATGATTTTGCGATTGGTGCAGGAGCTAGGTTGAAAAATAGCTTGGTAATAGTCTAAGCACATTTCTGGCATATTCCTGAAACAAGCCCTGCATTTATCTGCTATTAGGACTAATCAAATAGGTTTGCATTAAGTCCAACTGAGGGACAAAACATTTGTGATGGCCCATGTGCTTTTGGGGAAAACATATTTTAGGTTGGGGTTCCTTTTAAGAACTATATTTATCTATGAGATGATTTCTGGTAAAGCACATCGCTTCCAGTAATTGGTCATGTGACCAAGTTACCTGGGAGATAAACATTTGATAAAGGGTCAACAGGAGGTTAATTATAGGGGGAGTAGACTGTGTGTGTTTGTGTGTACCTGTTTTCAAGCAGTTTTTCTTTTGTTTAGAACAAACTGGCTACAGAGCAGGCAACATCTCTTTCCAGCAGAATTCACTTGAAATTCTGAGTGCTGACTAAAAGAGTTTAAAAGTCTTGGTAAGGGAAGGATTCCTCTAATAGTGAGTCAGACATCTGGGATAGCCAAGCTAAGAAGAGACAGTTTTAACTGCAAAACCCCAGAATTAAAGAACATTAGAGCTAGGAGAATTCTAAGCCAAGGTGGCTATGCTTAAGACGTTAGTGAAGCCTGTGTTGAACTGGAAGTCTAAAACCAAGTGATGGATGGAGGAGATTTGATGGGAAAATCTTACTGGAGATATGTGGAATGCCCAAAAAATCTCAACCCTTACATGAATCTTCGAAGCAGTATTCAGACCAAGTGATTATTCTTCCAATTTTTGGTAAGGATCTGACTTGAGGTATAGAGGGTGTAAATCAAATAGGTGTAGAAGGAAATATGAGTTAAAAAGTTTGGCTCACATGGTCAGGAATGCATTTGGAATTCTATCCATATTTCCGTAGCTATATCTTCAGAGGGATATTGATGTTTCCAGTAAAAGTTCTGTTGGTAACGTTCTCTGCCAGTGCTCAAACAGAGGAAATTTTTGACTGCTGATAGGCAGAATTCTCTAATAAGTTCTAATTTTTCTGCCGTCTTGGAAGTTGTCACTTTATCTACACTTTAATTGCATTACAGACTTAAAGAGTTATATTTTAACTGCTGCATATTCCAGAAACATCAACCAACACAGATAAAGCAGGCCAAGGGCAAGGAAAAGCAGCATAAAGCAGGCCAGGAATTGATTGAAGCAGTGTAAAGCAGGTCGGGGGTCGACCGAAGCAGGGTAAAGCTGGCCGGGGGAGGGTGGGGTGAAGCGAAGCAGACAAAGTGGGCCTGGGGTGGAGCAAAGCAGCAGAAAGTAGGTCAGGAGCAGAGTGAAGCAGGCTGGGAGTGGACTGAAGCAGCATAAAAGAGGTGGAGAGTGGAGCGAAGCAGGGTAAAGCAGGTTGGGAGGGGAGCGAAACAAGGTAAAGCAGGTCGGGAGTGGAGTAAAGTAGGCCAGGAGTGCCGTGAAGCAGCCTAAAAAGAGGCCAGGAGTGAAACGAAGCAGGGTAAAGCAGACTGGACTGGAGCGAAGCAGGGTAAAGCAGATCTGGAGTGGAGCAAAGAAGGGTAAAGTAGGCCAGAGTGGCACGAAGCAGGGTAAAACAGGCCAGAGTGGAGCGAAGCAATGTAAAGCAGGCCGGGAGGGGTGCAGGACAGAATAAAGTGGATCCAGAGCGAAGAAGAGCAGCATAAAGCGGGCTGGAATTGGAGAGGAGAAACAGAAAGCAGGTCAGGATCGGAGCAGGCTCTCCTTCTGCTGTGAGTCTGAACCGAACGGGAGAGCAAAAATAAATCATGATGCGACATCAGAGGAGATGGAGTCATATGTGGTGTGTATACTTGTAAGCTTTTAAGTTAATGTAAATCAATAATGAAGTTAAGACGTAATTACTTAATTAGTATAAGAACAGAAAACTAAAGCCAATTTGATTTTTCATATAATTAAATCAGTGTTCAATAATAGGGGATAGGAACAATAAAGAAGTCTGAATTTTTCATTAAATTAAACTCTGCATACCTTGGCTTGACCCTGAGCTGCATGTGAGAACATAAATGTTTAAGGGTTAAGGACACCCATCACCCAACTATTCTTACTATGGAGCTCCAAGTGGCCAGCAGTGGTCATAAGGGTACTATGCCTTCTGTGTTTCAGGTGCATTCTTGTGTACTTGCACTTGTACTCTCACCCTCTGAGGTTCACATTGCTGTCTCACCATCAGGAATTGCATGGCCTCCCTAGTACCCTGCGACCTCCACGGTCGCCACCGCAATGCGGGCCAGGATGTGGAAGTATGACACCCTTCGCTGGTCTTTGCACTTTCTTTGTTGTTGTGCACTGTCTTCTCCTGAAAGTGCAAAAAGGAAGACTTAGTTTCCCATGGAGACAAACACAACATCTATACTGGTGAGGGTCTACAAATGCCCCCCAGATATGGCCTTGTAGACCACAAGGAACTTTGTAGTGGTCAGCAAAGATAGATGGGTGCCTTTCCACAAGATGCGATCTTGGATAAGCTGCTGTTTGACCCTTTGCCATCGACTAGGTTGTCACTCCCTCTCCACCAAGCATGTCCTCTCGTTTTGTCACATGCAAGCTCCAAAGGAACTCACTTTGGCTACTGAATCAGGTCACTGACATGCTTGTGGCTCTGGGTACAGGTTCAGGGTTGATCCCACAGCTGCTGACCTTCTCTGCAATGTCCATCCAGGCTAGCTTGGTCAGTTCCTCCTGTCTTCTGTTCCTGGGGAGAAGGATCTCCTGCCTTGCTCTTGCAGCTTGGAGCCTCCTGGGTTGGTCATTTTCCATTATTGCTCTAGCCTTCAAGTGAGCTCCTTGAATGGTTCAAACCTTCAGTCAAAGGAGCAGGAGCAGGATGGATCAAGGTGGCAGCAGCAAGGAGGAGCCCCTTGTTCAGCAATGAATCCACAGCTGACAAGCCCTTAAAAATGGCACCAGCACTGCCACGGCATCAGCTGAAACTGACCTTGCCTCTTGAGTTCCCACCTTACGCCCAGGCTCGGACAGCCCCTATCTCTGCCTCATGTTCTTTCATTGGCTACCCACCATGAGATTGGGTGTGTCTGGCTGCTGAATGACCAAATGGAAAGTGTGCTCACTTCTGGTGACACTGCCATGACCTTTGCTATTACGACAAAATTCAGCCAAAGGGTATCAGGAAAGATAGGGAACCAAAGAAAGGAAGATGGGTAGCAGTAATGATTAACATCAACAATTGAGAACATTACAGTGCTGGAGAGAGAGGATGTCCTCAAGGTGTCAAGGACAAAAGCTATTTGATTAGAGCTAATGAGCAATGGTGTTGTCATTACGTAGCCATCAATATATATAGATATAGAGGAAGAAATTTGCAAGGAAAACTCAGAGAGGTGCAAGACTTATAGAATAGATATAATGGATGACTTTAATTATCAGAATGTGGACTTGGGTGGTAAAGGGCAGAGAGAGGCAAGAGTTTCTAAAGTGTGTTCAGGAGAATTTTCTACGCAAGCATATTTCCAGCCCAATGAGCAAAGAGGCATTGCTGGATCTGGTACTGAGACATGAGATGGTTTAAGTATCAGAACATGTAGGGGATTGTGATCATTGTATCAGAAGGTTTGGATGGAAAAGAACAAGGAGCAATATGGAGTAAGAATAATTAATTGGGGCAGAGCAAAGTTCAATGGGATGGGAACAGATCTGGTCCAGATAAATTAGAATCAAAAATTGGCAGGAAAAAACTAACAGAGCAATGGATTACCTTTTAAGGGGAAATAGTTTGGACACAGTCAAGATGCATTCCCATGATGGGGAAAAGTAGGGCAAACAAATACAGGGTGAAAAGGTGATAAAAGGAGGAGTGAGGTTGATTGAGGGCCTAACAGCGAAATTATGCATGGAAGCTGAGGTGCTAAAGAATACTTTGCACCTATCCTTTCCGAAGAAGAGGACGCTGGCCCAGATCATAGTGAAGACGAAGCAGTGAAGACCACCGGATAGTTTTAAAGTTGATAAAGAGGAGTTATTCGATATGTACTTAAAATAGATGAGCCACCAGGACAGGATGAGATGTATCCCAAGGACATTAAGGGAAGTAAGGGTGGAAATTGCAGAGGCACTGACCATAATCTTCCAATTCTCCTTTAAATATAGGGGTGTTTCCAGAGGACCGGAGCATTGAAAATGTTACACCTTTGTTCAAAAATGGGGTATAAGGATAAATGCAGCAACTGCAGTCCAGTTTAACCTCGGTGAAATGATAATTCAGGATCAAATTGACAGTCGCTTGGACAAATGTTGGTTAATTAAAGAAAGCCAGCAGGGATTTGTTAAGGCCAAATTGTGTTCAATTAAATAAAAGAAAAATACTACAGATGCTGGAAATCTGGAATAAAAACAGAAAATGCTGGAAAAGCTCAGCGGGCCTGGCAACATCTGTGAAGAGAGAAAGAGTTAAAGTTTTGAGTTTGTATGACTCTTCAGAGCCCGTTAAGCCTGTTTCTCTCTCCACAGATGCTGCCAGACCTGCTGAGCTTTTCCAGCAATTTTTGTTTTTTATTTGTGTCTAATTAGCATGCTTGAGTTTTTTGAAAAGGTAACCGAGAGGGTTGCTGAAGGTAATAATAATGATAATGGCATTTTATTTAGGAGGTAAGATTGCAGCTGAAGACTGAATTGCAGTGTGACTTGGATTGAAAAATTCATATCTAAATTAAATAATGAGGTTAAAAATGTGCAAACATGTAACAATCATGTAACAGAAACAGACAAACAAATTCAACAGGTAACAGGGAAGTGGTGGACAGCATATTAAGGGAAAGGTAATGTTGAATTAAAACTATATTAAAATTACATACAGTCCACTATTTATATATTACAAGCACTGAAGTGCATGTAAGTTTCATCATTTCAGTACTTTATTGAGGATCAAACGATGTCAGGAATAGGACTACATTGGTACCTTGCTTTCTTGTATTCATCCGTGGGATGTGGGCATTGCTGGCTAGGCCAGCATTTATTGTCCACCCCTAATTTCCCTTGAGCAGGGGGTGGTGAGCTGCCGTCTTGAACTGCTGCAGTCCATGTGGTATAGATACACCATAGTGCTATAGAGAGGAGTTCCAGGATTTTGCCCCAATGACACTGAAGGAATGGCGATATATTTCCAAGTCCAGTGGCTTGGAGGGGAACTTGTAGGTGGTGGTGTTCCCACGTGTCTGCTGCCCTTGTCCTTCTAGATGGTAGTGGTCCTAGGTTTGGTAGGTGTTGTCTAAGGAGCCTTGGTGAGTCCCTGCATTGCATTTTGTAGATGGTACACACTGCTGCCACTGTGCATCGGTGGTGGAGGGATTGAATGTTTGTGGATGGTATGCCAATCAAATAGGCAGCTTTGCCCTGGATGGTGTCAAGCTTCAAGAGAGTTATCGGAGCTGCACTCATCCAGGCAAGTAGAGAACATTCCATCACACTCCTGACTTGTGCCTTGTAAATGGTAGACAGGTTTCAGGGAATCAGAAGGTGGATTATTCGCCACAGGATCCCTAGCCTCTGACCTGCTCTTGTAGCCCTAATATTTATATGGCTAACCCAGTTCAGCTTCTGGTCAATGGTAACCCCACAAGGATGTTGATAATGTTAATGATGATAATGCCATTGAATGTCAAGGGGCGATGGTTGGATTCTCTCTAGTTGGAGACTGTCATTGCCTGGCACTTGTGTGGCGTGAATGTTACTTGTCACTTTTCAGCTTGGATATTGTCTAGTCCTTGCTGCATTTGAGTGGGAACTGCTTCAGTATCTGAGGAGTCACGAATGGTGCTGAACATTGTGCAATTATCAGCAAACATCCCCACTTCTGACTTTATGATGGAAGGAAGGAGTGGGTCGATTCAGGACCTAACAGCAGAATTATGCATAAAAGCTGAGGTGCTAAAAGAATACTTTGCACTTATCTTTACTGAAGAAGAGGCCCAGCTCTCCCGATTTTGGCACAAGGCCCCCAGATGTTAGTAAGGAGGACTTTTCAGGGTAAACAGGTAAGTTTGTCATTGACGTTTCCAGTGCCTAGGTCGATGCAAGATGGTCCATCCATTTTCGCTCCTTTTGGAGTTCATAACAGTTTGACACAACTGAGTGCTAGGCCATTTCAGAGTGACTTAAGAATCAATCACATTGCTGTGGGTCTGGAGTCACATGTAGGCAAAACCAGATAAGGACAGCTTCCTTCCCTAAAGGGCATTACTGAACTAGGTGGGTTTTTAGACTTAGACTTCTAATTCCGGATATTTATTGAATTCAAATTCCACCATCTGCCAGAGTGGGATTCAAACCCATGTCCCCAGTGCATTAACCTGCATCCCTTGGTTACTAGTCCAGTGACAATACCACTGCGCCACCACCTCCCTGAGGGATGCTCTGCATCCTATGGGGTAATGTGGTTGAGGTGGTGTGCATGGACTTCGAAAGGGCATTTAATAAATTGTCACATATAGGCTTGTCAGCAAAGTCAAAGCCAATGGAATAAAAGGGACAGTGGTAGCATGGGTGTGAAATTGGCTGTGGGACAGTAAACAGAGTGTATTGGTGAATGGACGTCTGCCTTTTTTGATGTATATTAATGACCTGGGCTTGTACATGGCACAATTTCAAAGTTCGTGAATGACCAAGAACTTGGAAATATTGTGAACTGTGAGGAGGATAGTGATAAACCTCAAGGGGACATGGACAGGCTAGTGGAATGACGGACAAGTGGCAGATGCAATTTTGTGCAGATAAACATGAAGTGATTCATTTTGGTAGGAGGAACAAGGAGAAGCATTATAAAATAAAGGATAAAACTCTAATGGGGTGCAGAGGCAGAGAGATTTGGGAGTATATATGTGCACAAATTATTGGAAGTGGCAGGCCAGTTGAGAAAGTGGTTAATATAGCATACAGGATCCTGAGCTTTATAAATAGGAGATTAGAGTACAAAAGTACGGAAGATATGATAAATCTGTATAAAATACTAGTTTGTCCTAAACTGGAGTATTGTGTCCAGTTCTGGGCACCACATTTGGGATGGATGTGAAAACATTAGAGAGGTTGCAGAGAAGATTCATGAGAGTCGTTTCAAGAATCAGGAACTTCAGTTATATGGTTAGATTGGAGAAACTGGGACTGTTCTGCTTGGAGAAGAGAAGATTAAGAGGAGATTTGCTAGAGGTGTTGGTTGGGGGGAAACTCTTCCTGTTGGTGGAAGGATTGATAACTAGAGGACACCGATTTAAGGTGGTTGACAAAAGAAGCAATGGTGACTTGAGGAAAAGCTTTTTTATGCAGTGAGTGCTTAAGCTCAGGAATGCAATGCAGAGTGTGGTGGAGGCAGATTCAGTCAAAGTCTTCAAAAAAGAATTAGATAATAATTAGAGAAAAAAATGTGCATGGCTACAGGGAAAAGGCAGGGGAATGGTAAGAGGTGAGTAGCTCTTACAGGGAGCTGGCACAGACATGACAGGTTGAATAGATTCCTTCTGTGCTGTGATCATCCTATGATTCAATGAAGGAATGTGACTACTGAAAAAAAAAGCTTGAAGCAAACTCAGAGGACATTCCCACTTCCCTGAAGTATTTTATATGGAAAAGGCTGTCTGAGATTTTATTGAAAAATTTATTATTTATGCAACAAATGAGAACTAGGTCTGACTACTTTTAGTTCCTCTAATCAGTATTTCAAAGTATAGACAAATGAATGCCTGCCAAATCATTCTTTAACAGCTGCAAAATTTAAGCAATTGACTTTAATAAATTATCAGCCATTGTTGAGACAATAGTGTCTGACACACATATTCAATTAGCAACCACCGAATGACCGCCGTGAACAACAGCCATGTAGCACCTGTACAGATTGTACTGTTGGTAAGAATTGAAAGTGTTAAGGGCATGAATTCTCTAATGATTCACAGGAGTAGCATTTTCGCAGAAGTTGAAGAAACTGCTGGGAATAAAAGAGTTCACGACTGCTTCAGGCCAGCCCTTGTCTAACACCAAGGACAATCTCTAACTTGAGTGTCGACCGTGGCTTAGTTAGGTAGAACTCTCATCTCAAGTCCCACTCCAGAGACTAGAGCACAAAAATCCAGGCTGATACACCAGTGCAATAGCAGGTGCGTCACTACTGGGAAAAAAAATGTAAATATGTTTTTATATATTCAGTCTACAGTTATGTTATTAGATGCAATATGACATGGAGCATTCAGGTGCAGTATACTTCCAATTGCCTGTGATTTACTGATCATTGTAGTGCACTGTTTGTTACTAAGCTAATTGCAAAATGTTTAAATTGCTCTAGAGCTTTTCCTTTCCCTACCTTTCTCCAGTCCCAACAATTCCCCCTCAAATCCTCCATTCATCTGACTCCTTTCTCTTGAATATCTTCTGTCCTTTCCTCAATCATTTGTGGTAGTGTTTCCAGCTGCACAGTTCCATAAAGCCTTTCCTTCCCTCTCCTTTTAAGATCCTCCATAAAACCATCTTCTTTAAGTTTTTGCTCACATCTACTAACCTTTCCTTCCTGAGCTTAGTGCTCATATTTCTCTGTGTTAAAAGCGCTACCTATACCAATGTTCAATTTTTGTAGATGGTTGGGAGTTTACAAGTGATGCTGTAAACAAGTTGAGGGCAGGGCACATTAGGGTTCATTTCACGGTCAGATGCTGAAGAAAATGAGATTCAAACAATGCGGGAGATGTGGATAATGAGAATAAGAGGAAGTGGCTGGACCTGGCCTTATAGATTGGCTACAGAAATAGTAGTATGGAGGGAATGGCCACGACTATGAATAGGTGAGTTTATATGGAGGAAAATATATTCTTAGTGTCTTCTTGTTGAAGAGTAATTTAACTTCCAGGCACTACCTCAGGTTCCTTTCCAAAATACTCTTCTTTCAGTCTATCTGATGCCTCAGTACCAAACAATTGTCTGCAGTGATTTCAATAAATCAGGCCCCCTTTCCTCTAAATTCACCATTCATATTCTCAACAGCCATTTTCCTCCACATAAAGAAAGAAAACAAAGTCAGGTGATGTGGAGGATGGGAGTAGATGATCTCTATGATGGCGAGGAGTAGAAAAGCTTATTTCAAGGTCATATTGGGTGCCATGTTTACAAACAGTCTGGTTCAAACTGAGTCAGTGATCATGAAAGGGATGGAATCAGTGACGTGGGTATTGTTTGTGGTGGGGGTTTAAAAAGATGGTATTTGCCTTCTCGATTTACTGGAAATAATTGCAGTTTATCCAATAATCCAATAGATTTTTTTTATTCATTCATGTGATGTGGGCGTTGTTGACAAGGCCAACTTTTATTGTCCATCCCAAATTGCTCTTGAGACAAGCAGTCTGACAAGACAGGAAGTACAAGGGTCGAAAAAGACTCCAAAGAGGTATAGTTATCTCTGTAACCCTATCTATAACCGCCTTAAGTCCTACAAATCTCCAAGATCTCCAAACTCCTCCAATTCTGACCTCTCACATATCCTCAGTTTCCTTTGCTCCGTATTGGCAGCCATGACTTCAGCTGTCTGGTCCTTAAACTCTGCAATTCCCTGTCTAAACCTATACAACCCATCTTCTCTTCTTGAAGTCCATCCTTAAAACCGCCTTCTTTGATCAAGCTTTTGGTTATCTGCTCAAATGTCTCCTTATGTGGCTCAATGCCAGTTTTAATTGATAATGTTTCTGTGAGGTGCCTTGGGATGTTTTAACATGATGACTTACGATAGATCCTTTGGAGACTTAAGAGGTAATGATGTGTAACCAGGAAGAGAAACAATTGCTGATAATGCTGTGGCTACATTTGAAGGATTAAGAGTGGACCTGGATGAGGGCAGTTTCACGGAGTTGGACAATGGAGAAGAAATGTTGGGGAATGATGCTGTGGTTGGATATGTCCAAGGCTGCAGACCAGTCAAGGTGAGGGAATGGAGGGATAAAATACTAGTCACAGAGAATGTCAAAAAAGGTGCATTTACTTTGCCCAGTGTAGTCTATAAGCCACCAACTGGTTGGAAAGATGAAGAGGAACAAATTTGCAAGCAAGTTACAGAGAGGTGCAAGCATTATTGAGAGTTACAATGGAGGACTTTAATTATCCGGATATAGAAAGGGGTGGTAGTGGTGTAAAGGACAGAGAGAGGAAAGAGTTCCTAGAGCTTGTTCAGAAAAAAATTCTAAAGCAGTATGTTCCCACTCCAGTGGGAAAAGCACTGCTGGACTTGATTCTTGGGATTGGGGTAGGCCAAGTGGATGAAGTGTCAGGAGAACTTTAGGGAACAGTACTAATTGTATAATAAGGTTTATGATAGATATGGAAAAGGACAAAGAGCAAGAGTAAGAATAATTGACTGGGGGAAAACCAACTTTAGTGAAGTAAGAATGGATCTGGACCGAATAAATTGGAATCAAAGGATGGCAGGAAAAACTGTAACTGAACAATGGGATACTTTTACCAAAAACCTTTATAGTTTCGGCACAGTCAAAGTATAATTCCACAAAGGCAAAACAGGGCAAACAAATCCAGAGCTCCTTGGATGGTGAAAGAGGTAGTGATTAAGAGGAAGAAGAAAAAGTGTGCTTATGAGAAATATAAGGCGGATATTACAATTGAGAACCACATTGAATGTAGAAAGTTCGGAGAGGAAGTGAAAAGACAAATAAAAGAAGCAAAGAGAGGATATATACACTAAAAGGGTGGTAAGAGGAGTGGGACCAATTAGGGATCAAAAAGGGGATTTACGCATGGAGGCAGGAAGCATAGCTGAGGTGTTAAATTATTACTTTGCATCTGTCTTTACCAAGAAAGAAGATTCTGCCCAGGTCATTGTGAAAGAGGAGGTAGTTCTTGAAGGGTTTAAAATTGATAAAGAGGAGAAATTGGATAGGCTGTCTGTACTTGAAGTTGATAAGGCTACCTGAGCTGGATGAGATCCATCCAAGGATACTGAGGAAATTAGAAGTGGAAATTGTGGAGGCACTGGCTATAATTTTCCAGTCTTCCTTAGGGGTGGTGCCAGAGGACTGGAGAATTGCAAATGTACACCCTTGTTCAAAAAAGGGTGTAAAGATAAACTCAGCAACCACAGCCAGTCAGTTTAACTTCGATGGTGGGGAAGCTTTTAGAAACAATAATTTGGGACAAAATGAATAATCATTTGGGCAAATGCGTATTAATTAAGGAAAGTCAGCACGGAGTTGTTAAGGGAAAATAATTTTTAATTAACTTTTTGGTTTTTTGAAGAGAAGGTTGAGGAAGGTAACACTGTTGTTACACATGGACTCCCAAAAGGCATTAGATACAGTGCTGCACAACAGACTTATGAACAAGGTTATAGCTCCTGAAATAAAAGAGACAGCAGCAATATGATTATGAAGTTGGCTGAGTGACAGGAATCAGAATAGTGGTCAATAGATGTTTTTTGGGCTGGGGGAAGGTTTGTCGTGAAGTTCCCCAGTGTTGGCCTTGCTCGTCCTGATTTATATTAATGTCCTGGACCTTGGTGTACAGGGTGCAATTTCAAAACTTGAAGGTGATATGAATCTTGGAAGCATTGTGAACTGTGAGGAGGATGGTGTAAAAATTAGAGAAGTCATGGACAAGTTGGTGGAATGGGCGAACGAGTGGCAGATGTGGAGAAATGTAAAGTATTTCATTTTGGTGGGAAGAACATGGAGAGACAGGATAAACTATAGGGTACAATTCTAAAGAGGGTGCAGAAGCAGAGCGACCTGCATGTGCATAAATCAATGAAGATTTCAGGTCAGGTTGAGAGAGTGCTTAATAGAGCATACAGTATCCTACGCTTTATTAATAGGAACACAGAGTGCAAGAGCAAGGAGGTTATATTGAACTTGTATAAAACACTGGCTCAGCCTCAACTGGAGTATTGTGCCAATTATAGGTGCTACACTTTAGGAAATTTGTGATGGCATTAGAGGGAGCGCAGGGAAGATTAACAAGAATGGTTCCAGGGATGAAGAACTTCAGTTACATAGATTGGGGATGTTCTGCTTGGGGAAGAGAAGGCTGAGAGAAGATTTGATAGAGGTATTCAAAACCATGAGAGGACTGGACAGAGTAGATAGGAAGAAACTGGATTGAGAACAAGAGGGCACAGATTTAAGGTAATTGACACAAGAAACAACGGAGATATGAGGAGAACGTTTTCATCCAACGAGTGATTAAGACCTGGAATGTACTGCCTGAGAGTTTGGTGAAAGCAGATTCAATTGAGGCATTCAAGAGGGAATTGGTTTATTATTTGAAAAAAAGGACAATGTACAGGATTACGGGGAGAAGGCAGGGAAACAGCACTAGATGATGCTCATTCGGACAGCCGGCACACACAATGGACTAAATAGCCTGCTCTGCTGTAACAAGTTTGTGATTTTCGTTCGGTCCAATTTGCTGTTGTGGGGAGGGTGGTGGCCTGATTGAAGGGATTCAAATCAATTGCAGACATCAGTCAGCATAAAACCCCCTCTCTCAATGCCTCCACTGCCCTTGTGCTGTCAGACTGTTTGTCTGATGGCATCAATTCTTGGATGCGTCATAACTTCTGCCAGCTAAACATTAGGAATACTGACATCACCATTTTTGTCCTGCATCAGGAACTATGCTTCCTTGTCCTTTGTCTAACTGTACTTAGCCAGTCCGATGACAACCTCACAGCCGGTTTTCATATCATGGCTAGTTTCTGCTTGGATGTCATCTGTATCTTAAAGACTACCTACTTCTACCTCCATAACTTTACTTGTCTTTGCCCTCACTTCAGCAGTTTAGTGTTGAAGCCCATATTCATGTGCTTGTGACCTTAGACTTCAAGACTCCATTGTTATCCTTATTACTTTCCCATCCTTCTCCGTACACAGACACAGGCCATGAAACCTCTGGTGCTGCCACATTGGCTTCTGTTGCAAAAATCTAGCTCATCATAATTATGGTTTAGACTATAACATAGTTTTAGGAATATAACTTTTAGGCTGGCGGTTAAAGTCTTAAATGTATGTTAAATAGGAAACACCTGATTGAGAAACTGATAAGCAACCCATACATTAGTGCAATTCAAGTAGACCAGGGGTAATTACAGTTCAACGTGTTCGTTTAATGAGGTCAGTCTTAGAAGGGAGAGGTCTTGAACCATGGATGACATAACTTTGGACCTCTTGGTAGAGCCAGGGTTTCTATTGTTATCTCAATAATATAAGCTGAAAGCAGCTTTGTAATCTTGGAGGTTTCTTCATGGACCCAGGGAGACTGGAGAGAGGGGATTCACATTCATTAGAGATATAAATTATATGTGTTCTAGAATCAAAGAATTGCATTGTAGGTAAAATGAGTTGTTTACATTGCTGGCTGAGACCATCCCAAAGCATGCCACTTTGTCATAGAGATGGGATGTGGGGTGGGGGTGGGAAGGAGCTGTAGAAGGTTATTTTGTTGAAGTTACCTGGGTATTTGCTCAGCAAGCAGGCAGTTGCAGTTTTTCTTTGTTGTAGACTGTATCTCACTGGATTGAGAGAGCCAACTGGAGGCAATTGTTAGTCACGCCTGCACTTTAAACAGAGAAAATACTAACTTTTATCATTCAACGTGCGGAATGCAGGTGGGGCCTACGCTTACTTTGGATTTTGTGAGGGGAGAAAGCAGCTGGAAGATTTTTCTAGCTAGCAGCTGGTCCTCAAAGAGCCTTGTGGCAGAAAGCAGAGTTAGCTTGGAGGTTGTGGGGAGGCAGTTGAGTGTCTACCAGCAACCAGACCAAGGAGCTGAGGCATCAACAGCCGTAGGGTAGTAAATAAAATTCAGAAGGCCACGTACCCCAAAAGCTAATGGAGGGATTCCCATAAAATTTCACCTCAGAGAATAGCTGGAAACCTAGGGAGAATTAAAGAGAATTCTGGAGGACTTTGGCATTGTGGGTTGGTCCCTAAAGGAGTGAATGAATTTTCAAGATAAAAGAATTCTTTGTTGGGGGGGTTGGGTGGAGTATAAAGTAGAACTGAGTACATAGCATAAGCAGTTATAAACTATAGAGTGAAGTTAATTGTTTAATTCTTATATGCAATAAAATTTGTTTTTGTTTAAGAAACATGAATTCTTGTAGCATAGATCTGTCAGTTAATTACAAGGTGTTCAGATTTCTCTTTAAATGTTAACAGTGCCTAACAGAATCTTAACTCTTCCAGCTACCAATGTCTCAAATTTAAAATTCTCGCCCTCATCTTTAAATCCCTTCATGGCCTTGTTCTATCAACCAACTCCAGTCTTATGGAGCATACTTGAACACTGTTCCACTGACACCTCTTAAACATCACCCCTGTACATCTCACCATTGGAAAATGTGCCTTCAATCATTTAGCTCCCACTCTCTGGAATCTCCACCCTAAATCCCTGCACCTCTTCGACTTGCTCTTTCTTCAAGACTTGCCTTAAGTGAATCTTCAACTAAGTTTAGGTCACCTGTTTTTGACTTAATGTCTGATTCTTTCCTCACAACTTTGTGGAGTGCTTGGGACATTTTGTATGTTATGGGTGCAATATAAGTGTTTGCTTTGACTATTTTTATTAGTGTTGTTTCTCCCTTGGATGAAAAACCTAAGTTAAAAACAAAAAAACTGCGGATGCTGGAAATCCAAAACAAAAACAGAATTACCTGGAAAAACTCAGCAGGTCTGGCAGCATCGGCGGAGAAGAAAAGAGTTGACGTTTCGAGTCCTCATGACCCTTCGACAGAACTTGAGTTCGAGTCCAGGAAAGAGCTGAAATATAAGCTGGTTTAAGGTGTGTGTGTGGGGGGCGGAGAGATAGAGAGACAGAGAGGTGGAGGGGGTTGGTGTGGTTGTAGCGACAAACAAGCAGTGATAGAAGCAGATCATCAAAAGATGTCAACAACAATAGTACAATAGAACACATAGGTGTTAAAGTTAAAGTTGGTGATATTATCTAAACGAATGTGCTAATTAAGAATGGATGGTAGGGCACTCAAGGTATAGCTCTAGTGGGTTTTTTTTTTTATATTTTATATAATGGAAATAGGTGGGAAAAGGAAAATCTTTATAATTTATTGGGAAAAAAAAAAGAAGGGGGTAACAGAAAGGGGGTGGGGATGGGGGAGGGGACTCACGACCTAAAGTTGTTGAATTCAATATTCAGTCCGGAAGGCTGTAAAGTCCCTAGTCGGAAGATGAGGTGTTGTTCCTCCAGTTTGCGTTGGGCTTCACTGGAACAATGCAGCAAGCCAAGGACAGACATGTGGGCAAGAGAGCAGGGTGGAGTGTTAAAATGGCAAGCGACAGGGAGGTTTGGGTCATTCTTGCGGACAGACCGCAGGTGTTCTGCAAAGCGGTCGCCCAGTTTACGTTTGGTCTCTCCAATGTAGAGGAGACCACATTGGGAGCAACGAATGCAGTAGACTAAGTTGGGGGAAATGCAAGTGAAATGCTGCTTCACTTGAAAGGAGTGTTTGGGTCCTTGGACGGTGAGGAGAGAGGAAGTGAAGGGGCAGGTGTTGCATCTTTTGCGTGGGCAAGGGGTTGTGCCATAGGAGGGGGTTGAGGAGTAGGGGGTGATGGAGGAGTGGACCAGGGTGTCCCGGAGGGAGCGATCCCTACGGAATGCCGATAAGGGGGGTGAAGGGAAGATGTGTTTGGTAGTGGCATCATGCTGGAGTTGGCGGAAATGGCGGAGGATGATCCTTTGAATGCGGAGGCTGGTGGGGTGATAAGTGAGGACAAGGGGGACCCTATCATGTTTCTGGGAGGGAGGAGAAGGAGTGAGGGCGGATGCGCGGGAGATGGGCCGGACACGGTTGAGGGCCCTGTCAACGACCGTGGGTGGAAAACCTCGGTTAAGGAAGAAGGAGGACATGTCAGAGGAACTGTTTTTGAATGTAGCATCATCGGAACAGATGCGACGGAGGCGAAGGAACTGAGAGAATGGGATGGAGTCCTTACAGGAAGTGGGGTGTGAGGAGCTGTAGTCGAGATAGCTGTGGGTGTCGGTGGGTTTGTAATGGATATTGGTGGACAGTCTATCACCAGAGATTGAGACAGAGAGGTCAAGGAAGGGAAGGGAAGTGTCAGAGATGGACCACGTGAAAATGATGGAGGGGTGGAGATTGGAAGCAAAATTAATAAATTTTTCCAAGTCCTGACGAGAGCATGAAGCAGCACCGAAATAATCATCGATGTACCGGAGAAAGAGTTGTGGAAGGGGGCCGGAGTAGGACTGCAACAAGGAATGTTCCACATACCCCATAGAGACTTCCGGACTGAATATTGAATTCAACAACTTTAGGTCGTGAGTCCCCTCCCCCATCCCCACCCCCTTTCTGTTACCCCTTTTTTTTTTCCCAATAAATTATAAAGATTTTCCTTTTCCCACCTATTTCCATTATATAAAATATAAAAAAAAAACCCACTAGAGCTATACCTTGAGTGCCCTACCATCCATTCTTAATTAGCACATTCGTTTAGATAATATCACCAACTTTAACTTTAACACCTATGTGTTCTATTGTACTATTGTTGTTGACATCTTTTGATGATCTGCTTCTATCACTGCTTGTTTGTCGCTACAACCACACCAACCCCCTCCACCTCTCTGTCTCTCTATCTCTCCGCCCCCCACACACACACCTTAAACCAGCTTATATTTCAGCTCTTTCCTGGACTCGAACTCAAGTTCTGTCGAAGGGTCATGAGGACTCGAAACGTCAACTCTTTTCTTCTCCGCCGATGCTGCCAGACCTGCTGAGTTTTTCCAGGTAATTCTGTTTTTGTTTTGAAAAACCTAAGTTTCTGCTTTGCATCCAAAATTGTGTTGGTTAGGTTATGGTTCAAGTTTCAGCTAAAATTACTTTACGTAACCACAAAAACAGCTTGTGTGTATATCTGGTGTCTTTAATGTTGTAAAGCGATCTAAGGCATTTCACAGTACAGAAGCATTATCGATCAAACTTTTGACTCGCCTACTTCTTCAGACTGACTTGGTCAAAAAGATAGGTGTCAAGGAGCATCTTAAAGGGGGAAAGAAAAGTGGAAGGGCAGAGAGGTTTAGGAAAAGAATTCTGTAAATTTAAACAGAGCTATGAACCAGTGCAATCAGGCAGCATAACACAATGTAATTATTTTTCTGTTTCCATTCTTTCTTTTCCCAACCACACATTAGGTGTAGACTGCAGTGGTTTAAGAAGGTGGCTCACCACCAACTTCTCAAGCGCAATTGGAGATGAGCAACAAATGCTGGCCTTGCCAGTACCGCTCACATCGCATAAAGAATAAAAGAAAATCAAAAAATATTCCTTGTTTTGAAGAATAATAACCTTGTGCAGTTGTGCTAATGCAGCTGAAAATTAGTTTATTGTGTAAAATAAGGGTTTTTAATGAATGACATGACAAGCATCAGTGAGTATAACCTAACTTAAAATAATTGAAAATGACTTTAAAAAAGTAACCTAAGCCATTTTATAGTTTCATTGATGGACATTAATCAATTTCTTATTAAATTAAATAATTTTTGATCTGAAAAACCTTTTAGGCTGTGCCTAGTAGTGCCTAGGAAAATGAGTGCAATTTGAAGCACTTTCCCTAACCAGTGCAATCAATGGAATCTCTCAGTTTAACTCTCGGCCTACAGCCAATTTTGTGTGCAGGGCCTGAATCTTGCACCACGTAAACTCACTTAAATTTAAAGTTCCCAGGCCTTTTGCACCGATTTCACAAGACTGCACTGATTTTCTATGTCAACAAATGGCAAGTCAACCCTAAGATTTGCATTCTTCAGTTACTTTTATGAAGAGAGTGCTTATGAAAGAATCTAAGGTACAGTACTTCAAAAATCTATTAATGACTAGCGACATTCATTGACCCCCTTATTTTTGTTTTGTTGTGCACAGTGCGTTAATTTAAGTGCATGAGCCCTTTAAATTTATTTGTTTGGTGAAGCACGTGTAGTACTTAAAGGGGCTTACTTATCCTTGGCCTGATGTGATCATTAGGGGTGTCGAGGATGAGTGGAAGTGGCCCTTGGTTTGAATGTGGAGCCGGAAGGATCACTCTTGCACCTCCTGGCTGCAAATTCAGAAAAGTTTTCTTTTTTATCAAATACCTTATTAGTGGTGGCCTCAGCAGAATTTTTCATGGTTACCACTGCTTTTAAGGCAAACTAATTTCATAGAGGAGGCTGAAGTAACTGAAAGTATAGCCTCTCCTGCTGTTTATCAGAGTCACATGATGCTCCGGGAGGCTCTGACCAATGAGCCCTAAGCGTGGGCAATCCGGAGGGTAGGACTTCCTGATGACAGTCCTGATCAAGCATGTAGCACCTTGAAAAGTTCTCTGCAATAAAATTTATCTGTTTCTTGTTTATCTGGTCCGTCGAGTCATTACCTTTGACAATGAGGATAAAATAGCTCTGACGCCGCACCTTGCCTTGTTACCACGAGTACATCGAATCTTAAGTAAAAGAAAAGACTACTCACCAGTCATGCCATTCTTCGGCAGAATCGATCCTTATGATGCGACTACGGAAGACTGGAGCCAATGAGTAGAGTGCCTCAGATTCTATTTCGTAGCAAACAAAATTACAGTGGAAGAAAAGCAAAAAGCCATCCTTTCGAGTGTATGTAGCAGTAAGACATATGATCTCATTCACAACCTGACGGCCCTGAGCGCACCCAATTCTAAGTGCTATAATGAATTAGTGGACCTCATTAAAACGCTCTTCCAACTGAAGCCATCCGTAATAATGCAGCATTTTAAATTTAATTACGGAGTTAGGGCCAAAGCAACCTATGTAGCAAACCTTAAGCAGTTGACAGAACACTGCGATTTCGGGGATGATTAGTTTGTGGAGTTCGGGACAACGTCATGCAACTCCGTTTACTTGCTGAGGTTGACATCAACTTTAAGCGCAACCTAGGAATCTCCCTCGCCATGGAAAGTGCAGCAAGAGACTCGCAGGCTTTGCAACACATACAACATGACGCCATTCTTCATGTGGGGTGGAAACCTACCGCCGAGCGAGGCATGAAAACTAGACCCACAGCATCGAAGTGAGATGCAATGTCCGCTGTGAGAAACATGAAAAGGCCGAGTAGAAACACTTCAGCAACGACTCCAAGAATAAATTAATGTAGGTATGAAGGTGAGCATGGACCGGACACCTGTACAATTCAAGGAGGCAGAATGTCATTACTGCCATAAGGAAAGTCATGTAGTAAGGCAATGCAGGGCAAAGTCCAAACAGCCCGTAAAGCAGCAAACCAATGTGATTAAATTAAAAAATACAGCAGAACCTGAAGCTGTCGATATTGACATTTATTCCCAGCATAACATAACCACTGTAAAAACTGAACCTATCACTCTCACAATCCAAGTTAATGAGAAGCCAATAATAATAGAGGTGGATACGTGAGCCTCAACTACAGTGGTGGGAGAGCACACTTTCAAATACCCTATTGAAAGTAGACAGCCAATAAACCTGGATTGGATAGCTGCTAAATTAAAGAATGGGGAATCTATTCAGCTAAGGGGCATCACCATAGTACCTGTGCCTTATAGACAACAGACAGCCCAGCTGCCTGTGATAATAGTGAAAGGAGAAGGGCCCAGTCTTTTAGGCCAAGACTGGTTGCAGAAGATGAAGCTTGACTGAATTGAGATATTTTACCTGGAAACAGGAGGAGTTCCTGAACTGCTAAGGAAATACAACATGGTATTTTGGGATGAATTAGGGAAGTTAAAAGACCTGCAGGCCAAGATATAAGTGGATCCTCAGGCAACACCCTGTTTCTTTAAGGCCAGACCTGTGCCTTATGCGTTGAAGGAGAAGGTGGATGCAGAACTGTGCTGGTTAGAAAAGCTGGACATCATCCAACCAGAAAAATTCTCTGAATGGGCAGCACCCATAGTTCCAGTAGTTAAGCCTGACCAAACCACATGCATTTCTGGGGACTAAAAAATGACCAAAAATAAAGCAGCAAAACTAGACAAGTACCCCATTCCAAGGATAGGCGACTTATATGCAAAGCTGGCTGGAGGCAAGTCCTATACAAAGTTGGACATGAGCCACACCTGCCGATAATCCAAACTGGATAGCACGCCGAGGGAATGCGTGACTATTAACACACACAAGGGTCTTTTTCAGTGCATTCACTTACCCTTTGGAGTATTGTCTACATGCACTCTCTTTTAGAGGACAATAGAGAGTCTTTTGCAAGGACTTCCCTGAGTGGTAGTATACTTAGATGAGGTTCTGATCACAGGGCCACTGAGACTAAACACTTGGCCAACTTGGAGGAGAGGCTAAGAAGGTTCATGGAAACTGGTGTACAGTTATGGAAGGAAGAATACACGTTTCAAGCACCAGAAGTTACTTACCTAGGTCACAGGGTGGACGCCATGGATTTGCATCTGGTAGAAGAGAAAGTTTGGGCAATAAAAGACTCACCCGCGCCATCCAATGTAACTAAACTCAAGTCCTTTCTGGGTATGATCAACTACTATAGCTGCTTCTTGCCAACTTATCAACAATGTTGGCACCATTATACTTGTTAAAAAAGAATCACCGTTGGTCGTGGACTTCACAACAGGAGGAAGCATTTGTGAAATTAAAGAAACTGTTGCATTCATTGCATTTACTTTTAAAGGACGACCCGTTAAAAGAGCTGATATTAACATGCGATGCCTCTCCTTATGGTGTAGGAGCCGTGTTATCACACAGAATGGAAAACGGTTCAGAAAGGCCCATTGACTATATCTCGAGAACCCTCTCCACAGCTGAGAAGTGTTATTCCCAGCTAGAAAAGGAAGGTTTATCGGTGGATTCTGCATGATGACATTTCACCGTTTTGTTGGACCATAAACCATGAATTGGTTTATTCAGCGATGATAAGGCCATTCCACCAATAGCATCAATGAGAATACAACATTGGGCTCTGATGATATCTGCGTATGCGTATACTTTTATGTACTGTCCTGGCTTACACACTGTAAATGCGGACGCACTCAGTTGCCCCCCATTACCAGATAACATTGTACGCGCTATTGTTTCACAAGAAGTTGTACCATACTGAATTTCTTGGATTCTTCGCCTGTGTGTGCGAAGCAACTTAGAAATTGGACGAATAGAGATCCAATATTGTTGAATTTCAGAGACTTTGTTTTGCAAGAATGGTCAAATTTGCCTGTACCTGAAGAATTGAGAACATTCCATGTCAGAAACACAGAGTTAAGTTGACTAGATGGAATTTTGTTGTGGGGATCAAGAGTTGTCGTCCCATCACAAGGTAGAGAACCACTTTTGACAGAGCTTCACAGTGCACATCCAAGCATATCATAGATGAAAATGCTTGCGCGAAGTTATATCAGGTAGCCTGGCATTGACAGTGACATTGAAAGCATGGTTAAGCACCCTCCATTGCCAGCAACAACAGAAGCTGCCTGTTTCAGCTGCCCTGCACCTGTGGGAAGCCTGAGAAGGGTCATATGGACTCAAAAGGTTAATTCTGTTTCTCTCTCCACAGATGCTGTCAGACCTGCTGAGTTTTCCCATCATTTTCTGTTTTTGTTATACAAACTTTCAAGTCTGGTATGAAGAGGTTATCAGAAGCGACTCTAGAATCTCAACTTTCCCACTTTCTTCTCAGTTATTATACAGTGCCACATTCGACTACAGGTGCAACACCATCTGAATTATTGATGTAATGCTGCCCATGTACACGGTTAAGCCTGGTGAAATTTAGAGGGGAAGGTAGAGCGGAATCAGAGTAATCAAAAATTGAATCACAATATACACAGCAAAGCTCTCTACAATCAGTGTAGGTGACACGGTATTCATGCAAAATTTCGGAAGTTGTTGGGTTCGAGGAACCATTGCCTTAGAGACTGGTCCATTATCTTTCCAACTGGAAGATTAAATTGTTCGTAAGCATGTAGATCATATTCATCTAGGGAGACATTCTAACAACCAGCTATTCCGCCTGTGATTAACATTCGAGCTGTCAATCCCTGAAGTGACAGATCAACCTAGAATTGACATGCCCAATGTCTCTGTAGATTTGCCAAACCCAGAACTGGCACTTTCTAATGATGTGTCTCAAGCTGAAGTTCCATATTCTGTTGATTCTTTTGAGGAAGCTCAAGTGGTAAAGCTACACCGCTCTAGCCATATAAGGAGAGCACCTCAGAGACTTGATCTTTAATTACCTGAAGTTGTACATACGTATATGTTGTTGGATATTCAAATATTTCCCTGTAAATAGCAATTGTAAAAAACTAAAGGGGGAGAAATGTAGTAACTGAAGGAATAGCCTCTTCTGCTGTCTGTTAGGGGTCACATGATGCTCTGGGAAGCTCTGACCAATGAACCCTAAGTGCGGGCGATCTGGAGGTGCAGGGCTTCGTGATAAGAGTCCTGATTGAGCATATAGCACCTGAAAGGTTCTCTGTGATAAAGTTTATCTGTTTCTTGTTGAAACCTATCCTGTCCGTTGAGTCATTACAGAGACATAAACAGGTTCTTGGCCTCTTATCTACATATGACTTATTGATGTCTATACTAATATGGCTGCTGATGCACTTTCTGCTCAGAATGTGCAAGCTACCTGCAAAATTGGGTGCTTGGCACCAGTTTTAAGCCTGTAAACTGAGCGTAGCGTCATCACATTGCTAGGCCACTGTCTTTTAATCAGAAAATGGAACCCTCAGTACACAATGGAAATCAAGCACAATCTCACTTAGCATAGCTTTTAACACAAGTTAATCAGGTCATACCGAATGACTTGGCTAAATTGATTGTTCTCAGTTCATTAGCAGTAATCATTTACTATTGTCTTAAAACTGTGCTGGAATGTGTCTGATAGTATTAGCACTCTTCAAAGCATCCTTAACCTTCAGATCTTCTGCACTGTTATAATTCAGAGATATAATTCTAATATCTCATTCAAAGCTGTTTGCTTCATTAATTGTGAGGCCAAGGTCATAGATAAATGATTGAGCAAAAAGACTTCCATAATTATCAAGGTCTGAAAAACAGACTATAACGTATGCAGTATATGTTCCAAAATAACTTGATCCAAAATAATGATTTGGCATTTACCAGCTACAGAAGAGGTTCATGTCAGCACTTGTTTTTCAGAACAAACCTTGACTGTACATAAAAGGTATTTATTTCACATTATTATGTTGCCCTCTAGTGTACTTTTATTTTGAAAGGCACAATGTATTATTTATTAATATCTATTATATTTTAAAGCAGTCTTTTGATCTGTGAATTATTTAAATGCTATTCAGGCATGAAGGTGGCAGCATAATTTATATATGGTAAAGTTATGAGCTATATACCAAATGGAACAAACATTGTGTCCAACATTCTTTATATAATTATTTTTGGGTTGTGAGTTATGTTATTTAAAAATAAACTTACCCTTTAGCTGTGAATTACTTGATCTTGGTATGATGGTCCCTTCCTGTTCTAAGCAGAATACTTTTAAGTTGTGCCATCATGACAAATGCTTATGGACGTTAACTGTAAGTATGAGCTATTTTTATTATTGAATCAGCTGAACATGATATTTGTACTACTGACACTGCAGGCAGCTCAGAAAGGGTTATTTGGCAACACTTCTTGTGGGTGCAGGTATTAGATGCTAATAATTCCTGTGCAAATTTCTTTTTCAGCTTTTGTGGGGAAAGAAATTCTGGTCAAATTATCTAAAATATATGTATCAACTCCTGTATCCCAAAAACCTGAAAGAGCTGTTCATCATGTAATGTTATTGGCCATATCTATTTGGCTAAATAAACATGATTTATATCCCACATAAGCAATGACTTGAAAACTTACAAGCAAGAAAATTGAGTGAAATATAGTTCATGCCATGGGTGGAATATAAACAATGTTTCACATTTTTTTTAATATTAGAGAGTCAGATAAGGCTGAAAGATGTACTTAGTAGAGTTCTTTATTTCTTTACAAATGGGTGCCAGTGTATTTCTAGGTTGCCTAAAGTGGGATTTGTTGGCTTTCCAAGGCTGGGATTTCCAGCTGGTTGGCGAAGCCCTCCTCCACCAGCCCTGGAAGCAATGGCTGAATTTTACATGGCTCAGGCAGTTTGTTGCCTGAAGTGTGGCTTCTGTGTCCCTTGAGGCAGGATGCCCCACGTCCAACGGTTGCCAGTTAATCAGAGGCCGTCGGCACTGCTGGGATTGCATAAGGCCCTGGACTAGGAGCAGTGATGAAGGCCTAGAGTAAAGCTAGTTGTGGCAGGATCACCAGGGCTAGTCAGGCAAGCCTCCCTGAGGGCTGGGGCAAGACAATTAAGAGGCCGGAGATGTCTTCAATCAGGCCAGCCCTTGCCATTGGAGAGCCCTCCGTGAGGCAGAGGCCCATAGGTAGGCAACCTCGTCATGTGGCATGGCCCCTCCACACACATCCCCCCCCAACCTTGGAACAGGGTTCTTAAGTGGCTATTAAGGGCCTTAACCTTACCCCGCCACTGGTAAAATACCAGTGGGAAGCAGGTAGGCGACGGGCACAGCAACCCCTGCCATCCCACATGATTTTACAACGCCATCTGCCAGCCCATTACCAGTGGGAGGAGGAATGCATAAAATCCTGGCCCAAGTGCTGATTGTTATTGTATGACTTGAGTTTAGAAAGCATATGGCATGAACATAGCCATAATCTACTGTAGAATGTGGGTTCAGGATGTTTGGATGATGAACATTCTCTCAAAATAATTTTCAAAGGAAAAGCAATTCCAGTAATTAGGTATAAACTCTTTGAGACATGAAAATATTAATTACATGATATATATGGTATAATATGGTTTAACCTGTGGTCAGCTTTGTACAGTAAAACACTGCCTCACTAGGAACAAGGGTGAATCTCCCATTTGCAATTTTTAGCACCACTCTTTTATAAAATACAGATTATGCAGTTAAGTACTATGCAGTTGCTCCTACTGGTTTTAAAATTATCTATTATAATGGCAAAATTTTCAAGAGTGATTATAATGTTGGAGAAGTACTGTGCTATAGCTGGAGAATAATGTTATGGGAAAAAAATCAAAAATAATTCATCCCAGAAGGAACTGTTAATTAAAGATAAATTATCTTCAAGCTGTGTAGGCTCTTGGCTCTGGAATATCTGCCACAGCCCCTTCTATTTCCCTCCTCATTTCAGATACGAGGTAAAACCGGCCTCTTTGGCCAAGCTTTTGATTAATTACTACGAAACTAAAATACTGTGGATGCTGGAAATCTGAAATCAAGTCAGAAAGTGTTGGAAACACTTAGCAGGTCTGGCAGCACAGTGGAGAGAGAAACAGATTTGATGTTTCAGGCCTGTGACCTTTTGTTAGAACTGAGAAGAGCTAGAAGTGTAAAAGATTTTGAGCAAGTAGAAAGGGGACAAAAGGGAAGGCCTGTATTAGGGTGGGGGGCAGGGCAGATTAAACTGCAAAATATTTCATGGTATTAGGTCAAAGAGAATGGTAATGGGACAAGTAAAGCAAAAGACTTCTCTAGAAGAGGTGTGAATGACTGAATCCCAAATAGCTGCTCCCCGAAAGCAAAGGAATGGAAATAAAACAAACAAGAGAAAAAAAGCCAACAAAGAAAAATAAAACTAAGTGGGGGTAGAAATGACAAACTAAAATTGTTGAACTCAGTGTTGAGTCCAGCAGATTATAAAGTGCCCAGTCGAAAGATGGAGTGCTGTTCCTCAAGCTTGTGTTGAGCTTCTTTGATTGGCTGTCTGGCAGGAGGCAGAGAGTGGAGATAAGGGGATCCTTCTCAGGATGGCAGCCGGTGACTAGTGGAGTTCAGCAGAGGTCAGTGTTGGGACCACAACTTTTCACTTTATACATTAATGATCTAGATGAAGGAACTGAGGGCATCCTGGCTAAGTTTGCAGATGATACAAAGATAGGTGGAGGGACAGGTAGTATTGAGGAGGTGGGGAGGCTGCAGATACATTTGGACAGGTTAGGAGAATGGGCAAAGAAGTGGCAGATGGAATACAACACATGGAAGTGTGAGGTCATGCACTTTTGTAGGAAGAATAGAGGCATAGACTATTTTCTAAATGGGGAGAACATTCAGGAATCTGGAGTGCAAAGGGACTTGGGAGTCCTAGTCCAGGATTCTCCCAAGGTTAACTTGCAGGTTGTGTCGGTAGTTAGGAAGGCAAATGCAATGTTGGCATTTATTTCAAGAGGACTAGAATATAAAAGCAAGGATGTACTGCTGAGGCTTTATAAGGCTCTGGTCAGACCACATTTAGAATATTGTGAGCAATTTTGGGCCCCGTATCTCAGGAAGGATATGCTGGCCCTGGAGAGGATCCAGAGGAGGTTCACGAGAATGATCCCAGGAATGAAAGGCTTAACATATGAGGAACGTTTGAGCACTCTGAGTCTATACTCGATGGAGTTTAGAAGGATGAGGGGGGGATCTGATTGAAACTTACAGAATACTGAAAGGCCTGGATAGAGTGGATGTGGGGAAGATGCTTCCATTAGTACGAGAGACTAGGACCCAAGGGCACAGCCTCAGAGTAAAGGGAAGACCTTTTAGAACAGAGATGAGGAGAAACCTCTTTAGCCAGTAAGTGGAATTCATTGCTGTGGAGGCCAGGTCATTGAGTGTATCTAAGACCAAGGTAGATAGGTTCTTGATTGGTAAGGGGATCAAAGACTATGGAGAGAAGGCAGGAGAATGGGGTTGAGAAACTTATCAGCAGACTCGATGGGCTGAACAGCCTAATTTCTGCTTCTATGTCTTATGGTCTTCATTGGAACAGTGCAGCAGGCCAAGGACAGATAATTTGGAGTGATCGCAAGATGGAGAACTAAAATAACAGGCAACTGGATGCTTGGGGTCACGTTTTCAGACTGAATGGAGATGTTTCACAAAACAATCACTCAGTCTGCATTTGGTCTGCTTAATGTGGAGGAGACCGTGTTGTGAGAAGCAAATGCAGTATACTAAATTGAAAGTACAAGTTACCTATCCTGATGTACGTCTTTGAGAGAAGTATTGAATATTTCAAACAGAAAATTATCAGCTGCTATGAAGTAGCTGTTCTGCCTAATAGGTTCCTTTGAAAACTGATTCACAATGCAAAATAAATTGTACATCCCATCGTTATTCTTAGCTGCTTCATTATTATATAACCTGCTATCAATTTTAGCTGTAAGTTGAGCATCATAATTTGAAGTCTATGAAATAGTGTATAAAGCATCACTTTGCTGTTATAATGTGTTTGACCAATGTATTTCAACCACAAAACCTCTTCTTTAAAATAGTTAATTGTTTTTATGAGCAAATCAGCTCTGAGAAAAAGGCTTTGCCAGCAAATTAATAATTTTAGATTCACCAATAAAACAAAAGTTCTTCCACAACTGATGGTTACTTCAGTTTCATATCCCAACAATAACCTACATTTATATAGTGTCTTTAATCTGGTAAAGCTTTCCAAGGCACTTCGCAGTGTTATCAGACAAAATTTGATAGCCTCATAGGGAGATAATAGAACAGGTGACCAAAAGCTTGTGCAAAGCGGCAGGTTTTAAGTAGAGAGAGAGGCAGAGAGGTTTTGGGAAGGAATTCCAGGATGCACATAGCTCAAGTTGATTTATTTTCAACTAACAGTTTTTCTAGGATACACTATTTTTGTTTTTTGTCTTTCAGATGTTGTTATTACGTTTCTTGAGTGTTTCCATTGTCATTTTGCAAATATGGCATTTTCATTGTGATTAAGAAAGATTGGATTAAAAGAGGAAGAAAAAAAGGACAGCAAGGAAAAGTCAAAACAAATCTTAATTTAGAATTTTACATTTTTAAAACTTCTAACAGCAATTAAAACTTGAAGGAATGAGACTCTGCACTTGTGTATTTTCAGAGGTTGCCTGACAGCAATTAACACATTATGTCATTAAGCAGGTAATTAGACAGAAATGGATAAGACTTAAAAGTCTGTGGCGAGTTTATTTTGCATCTGTAACACCTACAGCAACTTCACAACATTCAATGGTGTGGCAGGCAGCAAGATGCCATTTTTGTGTAGCGAATGGGCAGAGCAGGTCAACTCAAGAAAGCAATGTTTGGATTTTTGTGCTTAACCTCACATCTACAACGCACCTAGTTGTTTTGCATTTTGCGTATAAATAATGGTGTTTCCATAGGTTTTGCCATTATTTGTAAATTATGGCCTGATGTCTAAACTGTGACAGCAACATAAAACTACCTGATAAATGTCATCTCACTAAGAATTTCTACTGTAAAACTCCTTAGTTTAACATTTTTACGTATAATATACTGTATCTGATATTCACTAATTAATAGTGGTAGTTTTATATTGCTGTCATCTATTTCTAAGGTCTATTTCTACATTGAGCTTGCAAGTTGAGCAAATGGCTAGAGTTCTATTTGCAAGATTGCAGATAAGGCCAATCTTATAGCGCGTAGAGCTATACAAATCCCAATGCGCATATTGACTGGCGAAGGTAGGCTTGTGGTAGGCAGAAGTGGAGAAGCCATTAGTGGATTTCTCAACTAGCACATTGAGGAAAAGGAACTCATTAAACTGCTCTATCTCAAAAGTGAGTTTGAATGCAGGATGGAGCATGTTAAGATGTGTAAGGAAATCGTTATGTATAGCAGCAGATTCAAAGATCATGGATGTATTATCTACAGATAGGAAATATGCAAAACCTCTCTGATAGATGTGATTCTACAATGGGGCAACACTTGCTGAACAATCCTGAGTGTGCTAATAGCTACACTAACAATCAATTTACAATGTAACATGGCTCGCTTAGGCTCACTAGAAGTGATGTGCAAATAAAAGGAATATGTTCAAGCCTTGCACCTTTTTTGAATTACCAGGAAGCATGTAGAGTCTGTAGTTCCCTGTTGCCTTCTCCATGGCAATGCTTTGGCCAATCAGAGTTGATTGCCAACCAATCAGCACCCTTTTCTCCTGTAGGATAAATTGTTGTGATTATTTGAAATCTGTCATTCTTGCATTTGTCCGGATGAGTGCGAGACAAAAATCACTGGCAGCAAGTCACTCTCTGTTTAGCAATGTTCAAGTTCTGTACTTCCAAGCGAGAGCTTTTTTTTAATGAAGACTTAACTCTGAAGCTTGAATGCTGTCTGTTGGTAGTAAGTAGAAATGGAGATGGGAGTTTCTTTGAATGAGTGATTTAAAAAAATCTTATGGATAACTGGTATTTCTAATACCTTTCGTTATTATTTATACTTTTTTAAATGTAACCTTGATGAAGAGGAAGTTGTGCATTGTGCAGTATTATCATGACTGACGCTAACAAACAGATTGACCTGCAAAATATCATGTGTAATCCAAGGTATGGTATCCCACTGTAACATCCAAGGAAAGAAAACACAGTATCCTTTCAGGTAAAATTATTGGATAACTCTCCATTCAAATCATGAGATTAAACTACGGAATCCTGACATCAGCACTTTCTTCCACAATACTTAAAATTAAAAGTAAAAATAGCAACTTGGCAAATATGGAATAAACCTATTATGATTCAGTTTATTTTCTAACATCAAATTCTCATGCATATGATCTGATGTTCTTTTCTGTAAATGGATAATTCTCTTACTGTTTATAATCTGCCTCTTTCAGTCTAGGCTTTCCTGAGCTCAGTAGCCTAGCACTAACAGTTACCTATTTAGCAATAATAAAGTTCATGGAAGCCTGTACAGCATTCTTGCCATGTTCTCTGCCAATCTAGAAAGTGAAAAATATCAAACATGAGACCCGTGGGCTGCAACTAGTTGTCAAATATGTTTATTTGAAGCAAAGGCACAAGAAATACATATAATTATTGTGTCTGTTTGAAAGAGTTCATTTTTCACTCAAACCTTTCAGAAAAAGCACAGAATAAAAACAAAATGCTCTGGTTGCTGGAAATCTGAAATAGAAACAAAAATATTGGAAATATTTAGCAGGTCTGGCAGCATCTGTGGAGATCTCTGACTTATGTTGAATTGACATGTTGGTCTATTTAAAAAAAGGGTTCTGAGGGGCTATGTTTATGCTTCCCATAATCATGCCAAGCTAAACTGTCAGTAACTTCTTCTGACTCATCTACAATCTCTTGTGTTGTTTGGCAGCCTTCACCACCCTCCCTAACCCACCCACCATCCCCCCCCACCCCCAAACAACCCCAAACAATTTATCAAGTCATTCCTGTCTTTATATTTCTGCCTCGAATAATTTAGTGCATTATCGGTGAGTTTGCTGACTTAAACCATCTTTTATAAACATACAGTCCCATGAACAAATGAATTCACAAAATATTGAAAGCTTGATTGTCCAGTTTCCCACTTTGTATTAATAAAAAAGTATTTAATAAGCCTCAGATAAAAGTGCTTTTGTCTAAATTTTTAATCTTTTTAATAAAAAAAATACATATTGGTAAGTTTTGCTATCTCAGTATCTAAAAGGGCCACAGCTTTTGCCAATCATGGATGTGTGAACCATAGATTGTCTAAGTGGGCAGATCATAATACAAAAACAGCAGTTGTTACTATCATAAAGGGAACTTGATTGCAATGAAGCTTGGGGAATTATTTCCAATGTCCTTTGGGAAAAACAATGACATTCACAAATCAGCATATGATGAGAGGCACATCTTGTGCATAAACTCTCACATGCTGCTGAATTCTCCATGACACATGGTGAGGATATAGTTGGTAACTATTGGACTGATCAGGTGAAAGTTATCAGTCAATGCCCAAAATGCTGAAATGGACTTGGGCTTAAAGCAAAAATTTAGGGCAGATGTTTTCAAAAACTTGACAACTCAGTGCATTAATTTATTAAATATGACGTTTTTACGGAATTGTTTTGTTAAAAGGTTAATTTGGAGTATTAGAAATTTCAATTACAGTAGAAACAATAGTGGAATGAAACTTTTTCAAGAAAAGGGCTTGTGTGCCATTCAGTTACTTCATCAGCAAATTATGGTAATGAAATATTAATAAAGACACCAGAAATTAGGTTAGTATGAGCAGGGAATGAACATTTCTATATGCTGAAGCAGTGTCTGCCTGCAAGCAGCAAGACCTGGACAGCATTCAGGTTTGTGCTGATAAGTGGCAAGTAACATTGGTGCCACACAAGTGCCAGGCAATGGCAATCTCCAACAAGATAGAATCTAGCCTCTATCTCCCCTTATTCAACATAACTGTCCTTCACCCCCCGCCACCCACCCCATCCCCACCCACCATCAACATCCTGGGGGTTACCATTGACCAGAAGCTTAACTGGTCCATCCATATAAATACCATGGCCACAAAAGCAGGTCAGAACCTGGGAATTCTATAATGAATAACTGAAATGCTGGCTCTCTAAAGCCTGTCTACCATCTACAAGGATAAGGCAGCAATGTAATGGAATACTCTCCACTTGCCTGAATGAGTGCAGCTCCAACAGCATTCAAGAAGCACAACATCATCCAGGACAAAGCAGCATGCTTGATCACCCAATCTACTACCACAAACATTCACTCCCTCCACCATTGGTGCACAATAGCAGGAGCGTATCCCATCTACGATATGTGCAGCAGCAACTTGTCAAGACTTCCTTAACATCACCTCCCGAACTTGGGACCACTACAACCTAGAAGGACAAGGGCAGCTGACGCATGGGAATATCACCACCTGTAAGTTCCCCTCCAAGCCACACAGCATTTGGACTTAGCACTATACCATCTTTCCTTCACTGTCACTGGGTCAAAAACCTGAAATTCCCTTCCTAACAGCACTATGGGTGTACCTACACCATGTGGACTGCAGCAGTTCAAGAAGGAGGCTCTCCACCACCTTCTCAAGGGCAAATAGGGATGGGAAACAAATGTTAGCCTTGCCAGTGATGGTCACACCCCATGAACATATTAAAACACAAACAAGGTTTTTAAAGTAATTACAAATGGGAACACAAAAATAACAACAACTTTATATTTGTATTGCCCCTTTAACATAATGAAATATCCCAAGGAGCATTATAAAACAAAGCGTGACACTGAGCCACTTAAGGGGATGTAATGCAGATGAGCAAAAGCTTGGTCAAGAGGTGGGTTTTAAAGAGTGTCATAAAGGAAGGAAGTGAGGTAAAGATGCAGAGAGGTGTACAGAGGGAGGGAACTCCAGAGTTTTGGGCATTTGCAGCTGAAAGCATGGCTACCATTGGTGGAGCAATTAAAATTGGGAATGTATAAGGGGCCAGAATTGGAGGAGGGCAAATATCTCAGAGGGCTGTGGGTTTGGAGGAGATTACAGAGATAGGGAGAGGTGAGGCCATGGAGGGTTAAGGATGAGAATTTCAAAATCATGATGTTGCTTTAGCAAGCACAAGGGTGAGAGGGAGCAGGACTTGCTTTGAGTTAAGACTGGCCATGGCAGCAGAGTTTTGGACAACCTCAAGTTTGTGGAGGCTAGAATTTGGGAGACCAGCCAGCTGGAATAATCAAGTTTAAAGATCACGAAGGCATGAATGAGCTGTTTCAGCAGCAGATGAGCTGAGACAGGGATGAAGTAAGGTAATGCTACAAGAGATGGAAATGGCCAGTCTTAGTGATGGCATGAAGGTGAGGCTGGAAGCTTATCTCAGGATCAAATGTGACACCAATTGTGGGCGAATCTCAGACTGTTGCAAGGGAGAGGGATGGAGTCAGTAGCTAGGGAACAAAATTTGGAGATGGGTGGGGGTTGGGGGGGTTGTTGGAAAACAATGGCTTCAGTCTTCCCAATATTTAATCAGAAGAAATATCTGCACAACCAATACTGGACATCTGATAATTTAGCAATTGTTGAGGAGTCGAGAGAGGTGCTGATGAGTTTGAGCTGGGTGTCATCAGCATACGTGTGAAAACTAATACTGTGTTTTTGGATGATATATCAGCAAGGAGCAGCGTGTAGACGGGAAATAGGAGGAGCCAAAGATTGATCTGAGGTAGACACAAGAGGTAATGATCCAGGAGCAGGAAGAGAAACCATTACAAGCGCTTCTCTAGCTATGATTAGCTAGATAAGTATGGAACCAGGTGAGAGCACTCCCACCCAGCTGGATGATAGTGGTGAGGCATTAGAGGAAGGTGTTGTGTTCAACTGTGTCAAAGGCTGCAGATTATGTCAAGGGCCTGAATTTTTCAGTGAGAGTGCAGGGGTGGACCCAACAAGCCGGCACATAAAATTACACGCAATGACGCTGGGCATGCATCCCGATGTCATTGCGCTGTTTCACAATGTTTCATTCAGTGGGCGTGAACTGGAGTCAGCTGCGCACCCGGCGATAACTGATAAGCCTATTAAGGCCATTAACGAATTAATTAATGTAATTGTTTATGCTGCCCATCCAACCTTACGGTTGGCGGGCAGGCGAAAAGGCCAAGTGGCCTTTATGTTTTTTAGGAAACCTCATTCATGAGCGGGATGAGGTTTCCTAAAGCTTTTATTAATTAAATTTTAAAATTTCCTGAAATATAAAAATGTGTCCCATCTCATGTGACACAGTCTTGCAGACTAACTGTGCCTCTGTGGTTCAGGGATATCTCAAGAAACCTGCAGCCCGATCCTACAGTGTCTTCCTATGAACTTCTCCCTTCCCAAAGCCTATCGTCATGGCAACATGAATCACATAGACCTTGTATCCAAATAGAAGTGTTAAATAGCTATCTTCTAGACCCCCAACTTTATTCTAGCTTGGAATTAAATGGACAATTTAAAGTATAACCATTTATAATACCTAACATTCCTAACACCTCCCTGTGAAACTTGGAGAATAATAGGCTACCTACAGTGAGCACAAGTGTTCTTACCATTGCCCACAGATGTGATTATTTTGCCCCTCATTCCCAGTAAAGAAATCTGGGCCCCTCCTTTAAACTTTAACAACTAAGTTATCCAAGCTTGTTGTTGGCAGAATTCAAAACAGGTCACAGAAACCCCTTCATTCTTTCATTTTACTTTAAATTAAAGAGACAGACCCAAAACATAATCTTACAAATTTCATATTTGTAACACTTTTACAAGACTCACTACGCAGCTTATGCAGCTTCTTATGTAGTAAGAAAACAATGGAATTCTGAGTGTAGTAAAATATTTGTGTTGAACTACTCCAGACAATGTATCCATTTCAGCAATTCTTTTAAATTGCACTAAGTGGCAGCGGATTGTATTGTAATTCTAAAAATTTACAATGCAACTCGTTTGATGGGGAAATGTTTCTCTGCTTCATATTAATGTTAAAGGACATTTTAATTTAAATTTAAAATTGCAATTCCTAACCTCTGTCTCGCTTACAGCAGTCATAGGAAAGTTTTATTTCTTATTAAATGTCAAAAAATGTCTTGTTTGTATAATTTCGCCTTCAATGTCTCGAGAAAATGTCACTTTAATCATTTAGGTGCCTGGTCACATTTTAGATTTGTTGAATAGAGCAGAAACACAAGTGGAAAATTCTAGTTCCCCACAGACCTGTCACTTTGAATTTAAGTTCTTATGCACCAGATTTTTTTTTGTGGAAGGAAACTATTTGCCCATGTTAACTCGTCGTTTCTGTTGTCTTTCCTTCTAGATTTCTGCCTCATTTCATCAGTGGAGATTTTGATTCCATTAACCCAGAAGTGAAAGAGTTTTACAAAGTCAAGGTAAAAGACAGAACATGTTTAGATTATCCTAAAGTGGAATGACTAATTATAAACAATATTTATACCACTGTTTGTTTCAAATTGGCCCTCCTAAATGTTTTTAATTTGGCCACGAATCTAGTTTGTCACGAATTAAGATAATTGACAGTTCACTAAGATAGGAATGACTACTGTTAAGGGTTGGCATTGATTATTATACAATATGTATTTATTAAAAATAAAGCTCTTAACTTGGAATGCCAGATGATCACTATGACGAAAAAAGTTGCAGATAGAAGTTGGGGAAGGACATTGTTGAACAACTTTGAAGTACTCGTAACAGCTTGCTTTTGATTCGTCTAAATGTTTCTTTCCTGTCAGCAGAAACTAAAGGTATCCAATCAAATTGTTACTCCTCATTATCAATACTTTTTGCACTTGACTTTTGTAAATGAGAGGGTGTATTGTGGTAGTGATAAATTCACAACATAGTGTTGAGAAAAACATAAGATGCAGTTGGATTTAGTACAGTTGGATTTCTTATACCGTGAGAATGGAATTACAAAATTGGAGAGAGACATCCTTTTGGAACAGAAGCCCCAAGAACAGGGTCAGGGTTGTGATTGCATAACATGAAAAGTAACAAAAATCCATCAGATTACAGAAAACAGAATAATGGCATTACAAAGTGAAAACGGGGCACTACCTTAAATTGAAAACATATGTTTGATATTAACAATCAACTGGATAATCTCTGGCCAAACGGGAAGCTAACAGATTTTAACTTCATGTGAAGTTAACGGTGATGCCATGTACCTCTCTGAGAGTCTAGTAAGTTGTACAGTTGTTTTTGACAATAATCAAAACAATCAAAATGCATTATCCGAGTTGTTTATTTTTAGTTTATGATAAACAAAATATTATATCTGTAATGCCATTCATGCTTTTTTTTTAATACATTCTTAGCAGAGTTCAAAATACATGGGCAGCAGGAAAATTTGCTCTCAAAAGCCCGTTAAAAATCAAAGGTGGGACAGTGGTGACAAATGAGAGAAAATCTCCACCATATGTGAGAGAGACAGATCTGTGAGGAACTGCTCCTCCAATCACAGGTTCCCTGTCTCCTGCTCTGCAGCTCCTCAAGAGACAAAATTTATGCTTGAAGGAGCAACAAGGGTGGGAGAGAGGGAACCTGCAGCATTTATTCTGGCTGGTCCCGCTGCCGCCATCACCAATTATTTTGAAAGGCCTTTTTGAAGGAAGCTAAGAAATGGCTTCTGTTGTTAGACTTGGATAACCTTGATATTAATATCGGGTTTGTGGCAGAGTTTGTGTTTGAGGTTTACAGTCGGGATTAGATAAACTAGGTAAATTAGCAATTTTAGGCTCAGTGTTTATTGTTTCTTTCAACCATTGAATCCAGGGAACTCACTGTCCTGCACTTGGTGAGCCAGGCAGTAGCGGATGGCAGGCTTGGTGATGCCCTGGTTATTATCTCAGGTGACTTTGCAATAACTTTTAATTCCCCCTTTCCCAACCCTTAACCCCCTTTCTTCTCTAACAGTCATAACGAAAACTAGACGCTAAAAATTGCAAACGATAATAGTGCCCAACACGGTTGACTCACATTAATATATGCATAGGGATTAAGAATCCTGTCAAACAGGGGATTTTTTATGGGTATTTTCAGTTTTAAGTCTGGGTGAAAACTGTATGCCTTACATTTGATCCAAACCATTTGGTAACTGTGTTGCTAATTTTGCAATCTACTGTCTCTCTTTTCCTTTGTGATGTTGTCCAGTTCTATTAGTTTCAAGCCCCAGAATTTTCAAGGAGTGAAGCTCATACTGCATACTGCATGAAATGTCTGTGATAGCTTTGCCCTCATTCCCTGTTCCAAAATGTCCTATAAATCTAGTCCTTAAAGTATTTCCTGTTTCCCCATATATGAGAGCTGGCACGGTTTACATCAGATTACATAAACTACGTTGTGTTATTTGCATGTAATCTTTTGATTTATAAAGTCAATTTTCCCTGCATGTATTTCCTGTTTCCCCATATATGAGAGCTGGCACGGTTTACATCAGATTACATAAACTACGTTGTGTTATTTGCATGTAATCTTTTGATTTATAAAGTCAATTTTCCCTGCATGTATTTCCTGTTTCCCCATATATGAGAGCTGGCACGGTTTACATCAGATTACATAAACTACGTTGTGTTATTTGCATGTAATCTTTTGATTTATAAAGTCAATTTTCCCTGCATGTTTTGCATAATTTTAAATGCTTTTAAGTGTTTGCATGTTCAACATTGTTACCACAATTTGGGGTTGCTTGTGCCCTCACTCTGCTCCTTTTTTTTGTTAAAGCTAAGTGTAATGACCAGATTATAGTTTCACCTGGCCTGTCAGGCTGGGGAAATTTATTGAAGATATTTCAGACAGCCAGACTACCTCTGTCTGTTTTTATTTTTGTGTACAGACTTTCAATATCCATTGTAAAAACTATGACACTGGGTGCACAGTTAGTGAGTTAACCATCTCTATAAAGTAGTATGTTTCTTTAATGTAATTAGGGTGCTTCTGTGCTAAGGAGTTCCAATCTATGTCACATTAAAGTATGTATGGTCAAGTGAGGTGGTGCATTAGGCTTGGGGGAAAAAGTCACTGAAATGTAGAGTATATGTGAATTAAACCATTCATTATCCAATGGTTAGCTTGGTGCTGCAGAATTATTGTGTATGTATTCTGCTTTGTCCACAGTTGGACCTTTGGAAGTTAGTATCCTGATGTGTTTGTCAGCACTTACTTTAAACCGGAATTTTGAGGGAAAAGAAACTTGAAATTGGCAGAACAAAGCTAAAGATGTTAGAGAGAGCTAATTGCTTACAATTCATTTTTAAAAGATGCTGCAGATGTGAGACTAATTCACAATAAGTTAACTTGTGCCAAGTAGTTGGAATTTTCATTTTGGAAATGGAGAATGGGAGATTTATTAATAAATTAACAAAGATATCTTATTAATAGATTCCAAGTTAGAAGATTTAATATAATATATACACATGCACGCACACTACACACACGCACGCTCTTTGTAATTGTGCTAGCTTATATGAACAGGAGCAGGAGTAGGCCACTTGGCCCCTCAAGCCTGCTCCTAAATTCAATAAGATCATGGCTGATCCAATTGTAACTTAACTCCACATCCCACCTAATCCTGGTAACCTTTCACCCCATTGCTTATCAAGAATCTATCTAGTACTGCCTTAAAAATATTCAAAGACTCGGCTTCCTTTTGAGGAAGAAAGTTCCAAAGACTCATGACCCTCTGAGAGAAAAAAATTCTCCTCATCTCTGTCTTAAATGGGTGACCCCTTATTTTTAAACAGTGGCCCCTGGTTCTAGATTCCCCCACAAGAGCAAATGTCCTTTCCACAATGACCCTGTCAAGACCACTCAATCTTATATGTTTCAATCAAGTTGCCTCTTACTTTTCTAAACTCCAGTGGATACAAGCCTAGCCTGTCCAGCCATTCCTCATAAGACAACCCTCCCATTCCAGGTAATTGTCTCGAAAACCTTTCTGAACTGCTTCCAATGCATTTACATCCTTCCTTAAATAAGGAGGCCAATACTGTTCACAATGCTTCAGATGTGGTCTCACTGATGTCCTGTCTATCTGAACCCCTCTACTTTTGTATTCAGTTCCTCTCGCAATAAATAATAATCTCCTATTAGCTTTCGTAATTACTTGCTGTACCTGCATACTAGTTTCCCTAATTACATTGCATCGGGCCTTTCATTGAACCATTGTAGTCCTGGGCTGTTATTGCTATCAAAATTGTCTTAGGTGGGAAATTGCATTATTTTAAACTAGCAGCAAAGGAGGAGTGGTGTATGTATCGAAGTCAATGTGGTATGCGGCTGGAGAGAGATTTTGAGGTCATGGTGTTCCCGTGTTTTTGCTATTCTTAACCTTCTTGGTGATAGAGGCACAGGGCTGGAGGTACTATTGTAGTATGTCTGTGCATCGAAGCTGATCTGACATCCATTTTCCCAATTTATTAAATTATGTTCTCCTGGTGTTAATTACAGTTTCCTTCGCAATTAATCATAATGCATCTTTTTGGCTGTCTGCCAATTTTAATCACGTATATTTCTTGAGAGTATTGTCCCAGTACTATGGTTGTTTACATCCTTCAAGTCTGAGAAGTAGAAATTCATTACAACTTTTTGTTTTCTGTTTCCTATTTAATAAATTTCCTATCCCTGTGTCCACATTCCCTTCAATATTTTGTGTCTTAATTTTATCAACAAACTTTCTGCAAAGGACCTTATCAAACACATTTCAAAACTCCATTGTATCTAGCGCATTTATTTTATCAAGATGCATCTTTATTTCCTCGGTAAACTCTGACACCATTTGACTTTTACAAAGCTTTGCTGGTTTTTTGTAATTACTTTTGGGAGAGACTTGCAACAGGTGACATCATCCATGTCTCGACTTCCCTGACTCTGTTGAGTCAACCTCATGTCACACTTCCTACTGTTGCTCAGGAAGTCTATTAATCAGGAAACCATTTTAACTTCTCTCTCTTCATTAGATTTGTCTGAATAAAAACATGCAACAACAGCACTTCTGACCAAACAGTACTTGACACACCATACTGTCCCTCACTATATGCTTCATTGGCTCAGGGATATTTACACAAATTGAGTTAGGGACTGAACCAGAGGTCAGTACACTAGGCAATGCACAGAGCATGAGTGAGCAGGAACAGCTTCAGGTGACACACTGGGACCAATGCCAAACTGCACGTGACATGATAGATTCACAAATCTGCAGTCCATCATGGGTCACATGACATCTGCGCAGATGTTCCATTTCAGAAACCCTAAGAGGATTTTGCGTTGCTGCAGTGGATGTGCAGATTGCTGTCGTAAAGGCTTGGAGAACAAGAGTGGTGAGAGCTGTCTCCTCTGGCCTTCAAAGAGATGGAGATGAGCTTCACATTTGCATCACAGTCTGGTTTCACAGATCTTATTGTGAATTTCAGCCCGCATAACAAATGGCACAAAGATAGATATCAAAGTAGCTAGGAACAGCAAAGCAAACCTTCCAAAAGCAATTAGTAATAAGTTTGAAACTGATGCTATTTGTTTCAGTTCTCCCTTCCCCAAATGATCGCTATTACTTCAATCCATGTGTCTGATTTATGTGGTAACTATTGTCATGTTTTTATTATGATATCAAGGCACCAAGCACTCATAAGAGATTGTGTGAATTCATTGTGGGTTTGTTTGTTGAGACTAGGCACCTGGGAACAGCTGTACAAAGGCATAAACCTTAAATACATCAGAGCTTTAGAGTTGTGTGTGTATATACTCTGCATAAAACAAAATCTAAAACTGGATCACACAACACGCTTCCTTTTTAGTGATATCATGCTGCAATCCCTTAAAGGCATATTATAACACCCCCTTTGTCTTTAAAGGGACTTCCTCCCTTTCCAAAATAAGTATAACTATTTACATTACATGTTCATTTTTAGTTACCATGCCATAAGTATATAGAACTGATGGATCGATGAGTGTAGAGGTAATCTGCTGGCATGCCCAGATCTTGTAATAGTAACCTTGTGTTTAATTACTCACAGTGATCTGTGGGATTGTCATGCTTGGATGTTGTTCCTGATTGCATTTGGGGTCTTGTCCTAGATGCAATAGGATTGTATGGTTGTTGAGGAGCTAGAATGGATCTGATTTGTCCTTGGTGATGCGTCACCATTGCGCCTTTGTGAGTAATAACTTCACAGGACCTTGGTTTCGAACAAATCCTTGTCACGTCAGCTAGTTCCCATTTACCTACTGTGGGATCCTGGATGCAAACTTGTCCCAACTGTAAACTTGGCAATTCTGTACCTGCATTTTTATCATGCATATAGGTGTCCTTACCACAGGAAAGGCACATCCTTCCTCAACAATTCCCTTAGCGATGAAAATTTTTGAGCAAATTTGCAAATGTATAGGGATAAGAAATTAAAGAGACCTAGACATCTTTGATGATCATCCTTATCTTGAGGAGTTGTCATGGCTTTAATATCCTCCATTTTAATTGGATTTGGACAGCACTGAAATAAATAGAACCAAAGAAATTGATATGCTGCATATAATGGCACAATTCAGACTATTAACACCAATTCTTCATTATGTGGTGCTTGCAACAATATGTGCAGATTATGGTCATGTTCTTGCCTTGTTGTGTCCATAACATTGGAAAAGGTATCATCCGAATGGGGTGCAAAATGTAGTAAGCTCCTGGAACTTCACCGCGAGATGTACAGGCCAGTAGCCGTGTTTGCCGTCAAGCTTCGAGAAGAACTTTGTGCCTGCAAATCTCAGATTTAACTTTTCTAATGTGGGTACACTGTAAGGCAGTTTCAAAGCTGTGTTTAAACATCATAGATTGAGGCACACTCTGTCAGGAAGATGTAATATTGTCCATAATGTTATTGGAATTTAATGTAAAATAGAGCCTGTGTCTCTTGTGTGTGAGACTTAATTGAATTAGAGGCAACTATTCTCAGTGCTTTGTTGTAAGAAGAGAAGTTAGGTTTGAAATGTTAATTGAGTAAACCTGGGGAAAGTTTAGAATGTGAAGTGTAAAGGGGGAAATTTGCATTTTTAAATAAAGCAGACTAGATTATTTTCAAAGGAGGAGAGAAATGTGTCACCGAGCCAGGTGAAGTTAAGAAACGGTGTTGATTTTTCCCAAAGATTTCTGATAAAACTTAGTGCCATGAGCGATTTTTATTATCAGAAAGATAAAGTCCAAAGACATAGGGAAACAATGGGAATTTGCATTCAAAGGGGAAATATGTATAAAGGAGCAAAGGCTGTGTGTAAGGGTAGGCATTTTTAAGATCTAACAAGTGTGAAAAGCCTTCAGCATCTATACCTCAAGCTGCTGTTTTCAAAGAACTGAAGTTAGGAGAACTCACTTTGCATTCAACTGTTCAGTGTATCGTTCACTTTATCTAAGTCTTTTAAAATCTATACGTTTTGCAGTTGCCTGAATGAAGGTGTAACTAGGAATCAGATTAACTAGGGGATTTAAAAATTATTGTAGCAGTAATTTGTAAACATATGTATGCGTTTCCAATCCTTTTATTAATAAATGTTTAATTTAGTTTTATAAAAACCTCTTAAGACTCAATGGTCTTATTATTGAAAATTAGTTGTGACAGTTGTTTCAAGTTTCCCTCTGGGATTTGAACAGCTCAGCATTTACCATCTGCTGTGTCATAGCAACTCTTAAATAAATTGATATTTTGTTTTGATTGTCAATTGTCTTTGACTGCTGTGTGATGGAGACATTAGAATGTTGGATGTTTGTAACTGGACTTACAACAAACATAATTAACATATCGGAGGGACATGAGTTGCACATTGTATATTTATGTTTGCGAACTAGGCAATTAACTGATTTTGGGTGATAAGATTTGGGCATGAAAGCAATCATTTTCATGCAAAATGGATGAGAATAAGGTTTTTGGAAATCTCCACTTCTCATCCTCTTGTTGTGCTAATTATCCACCTATTGCTTCTCTGCTAAACCAGATGTATTCAGCTATTAAGATCTTTTTTGCACTGCTATTCTTGTACCTGCAATCATTTCTGTTCCTGCTGGGATAGCAATATTACTTCAGCTTTGCTTTGAATTCATTCATGGGGTGTGCAGTTCACCGGAAGGCCCAGTATTTATTGCCTATCCTTAATTGCCCTTGAGAAGGTGATGGTAGGCTGCCTTGTTAAAGTGCTGCAGTCCACAGGGTGAAGACACTCTGACAGTGGTGTAAGAAAGGGAGTTCCAGGTTTTACAGGAAATCAATATATTTCAAGTTCAGAATGATGGGACTTGGAGGGGAACTTGGAGGTGGTGGTGTTCTTAAATACCTGTTACCTTTGTCCTTCCTGCTGAAAGAGGTCATGGATGTGGGAGATGTTGCTGCAATGTATCTTGTGAATGATACGCACTGCATTCACGGTATACTGGTGGAAGGAGTAAATGTTTTGGATTGTGGATGAGGTGCCAATTATACGGGTTGTTTTGATCTGAGCTTTTTGAGTGCTGTTGGAACTGCAATCATCCAGACAAGTGATGAGTATTCCATCAAACTCCTGACTTGTGCCTTTTATATGATGGAAAGCTTTTGGGGAATGAGGATGTGAGTCACTTGCTGCAGAATTTCCAGTCTTTGACCTGCTCTTGTAGCCACAGTATTTACATGACTTGTCCAGTTCTGTTTCTGAGCAATGGTCGCCCTCAGGATTTTGATGGTGGGGATTCAACTATGGTAAAAAAGGAAGGTGGTTATTCCCTCTGTCTCTTGTTGGAGATGCTCATTGCCTGGCACTTGTGTGGCAAGAATGTTACTTATAACATGTCAGCCTAAACCTGAAAACATGTCCAGGTCTTGCTGTATGCAAACACAGATTGTTTCATGGTTGGAGGAGTTGAAATTGAAACTGAACACTACAATCATCAGCAAGCATCTCCATTTGTTTTTATTTATTCTTTCACGGGATGTGGGCATTGCTGACTAGGCCAACATTTATAGGCCATCCCTAATTCGCCTTGAGCAGGTGGTGGTGAGCTGCCTTCTCGAACTACTGCAGAACATGTGGTGTAAGTACACCCACAGTGTTGTTAGGGAGAGAATTCTAGGATTTTGACCCAGCAACAGTGAAGGAACAGCAATATTTTTCCAAGTCAGGATGGTGTGTAGAGGAACTTTATAGGTGGTGGTGTTCCAATGCATATGCTGCCCTTGTCCTTCTAGGTTGTAGGGGCCATAAATTTGGAATTCACCAAAGTGTCAAGGAGATGTTGTCGAAGGAGCCTTGGTGAGTTTCTGAAGTGCATCTTGTAGGTGGTCGATGGGTGTTTGTCCTGAACCTACTAATGTATATAATGTTATTGGAAATGATTTTTGTTTAAATAGAGGGTTAGTCTGTGGGTGTGTCTTAATTGGATTAAAGCCAGCTAGTCTGGGTGCTTTGATGTATACTAGTTTTGAGATGTAAGAGAGGTAGAGTGCATTTGCATTTTGTTGAATAGAGCATTCAAGAAGGGGGATGAAATCTGGCACCTAGGTGGCAGAGACCAAGCAATGTTTATATTACTAATAAAATTGGTACTATGAAAGAGGTTTTATTGTTAGAAGAGGTGGAGTTCAAAGGAGCTGGTGATACAATGAGAATTTATATTCAATGATATGTGCTAGGTATAACAGATAGCGGTTTTACGTGTACAGGGCAGAGGCAATGTAAGACCAAAACCTGTAAGCCTACAACTGTCTCTACAGGAACAAAAGTGAAAGGAACCTCACTTTGAATTAATAAAGTGAAAAGCTTTGCCTGGTGTCTGTTTAAAGTCAATGGATTGCTCTTGCCTGAGTGGAGATTAGTTTGGGAATTTGTTAAAAATTATGATAGTAATTTGTAGCCATATGTATATATTTAACTTGTGTAAATTAATAAATGTCCCATGTAGTTTGATATAAAAACTTCTTGAGAATTGGTGAGTTGATTCCTGAATTTAGAGCTGCATCTCAAACATACCACTTAAAATATAGGTTATGACAGTTGCTTAAAGTTTCCATCTGGGATTTTTAAATAACCCAGCTTTACCAAGTGCTGTATCATAACAGTACCGATAAAGTGGCATGCTTTGTACTGGATTGTGTCAAGCTCCTTGATTGTTGTTTGAGCTACATTCATCCAGACAAGTGGAGAATATTCCATCACACTCCTGACTTGTGCCTTGTAGATGGTGGACAGACTCTGGGGAGTCAGGAAGTGAGTTACCCTCCACAGAATTCCCAGCCTTTGACCTGCTCTTGTAGCCACAGTATTTATATGGCTAGTCCTGTTCAGTTCCTGGTCAATGGTAACCCCCAGGATGTGATAATGTGGGATTTAACCAAAGTAATGTAATTAAGGGGAGTTGGTTAGATTCTCTCTGTTGGAGATAGTCATTAGCTGGCACTTGTGTGGCACAAAGGTTACTTTTGACCTTATGATGAAGGGAAAGCCATTGAATGTGGCTGTCTCTTAATACTGCTCAATGGGACACCTGTAGCAATGTCATGGGGCTAGGATGGTTGGTCTCCAATAACCAAAACCATCTTTCTTTATGTACCAGCCAGTGGAGCGTTTTCCCCGATTCCCATTGACATTAATTGTTCCAGGACTCCTTGATACTTTGGTGAATTGCTGCCTTGAAATCAAAGGCAGTAACTCTCACTTCACCTCTGGAATTCAACTTTTTAGTCCATGTGTAGATCAAGGCCGCTACTATGCAGTGGCTGCATGAGTGGTATTTTCCACGAACAGGATGCTGCTGTCAGTCCAAAAAGCTGTTCTGCTGACCACATAATTGAGCAACCTTCAGTATTAATTTCAGTGATAATCTTTTAAATGATTAATTTCAGTGATGGTGCAATGCTAGGTATGTAGGCTGTATGTCCCAATGATTGGCTAATCAAAGGAACATGATGTTTGATTTTGTAGTTCATAATGGGCAGAGTACAAAACATACTCAACCAGCCCGCACTTGCAAAACCCAAAATACAACATATTCACTGTCAGACCTGACCCTGATGCCATGATTGTGCAACATTTGCTGCACCATCGTGAGTGTGCTAATAGTTACACTAACAACCAATTTAGGATAATCAGTTGAGCTCGTAATGTGGCTCAATTACACTTGCTAGAAGCAACACACATTCAGACAAAAGGTCCAGATCTCTACAAACAAAAGGAATATGTTTAAGCCTTGTGCCTATTCCAAATTCCCGAGGAGCTTGGGGAGTCAAATTGATATAGGGAGTGACAAGGTATTGGAGGCAGGCTTAAAAACGGACAAATTTCCAGGTCCGGATGATTTATGTCCTAGACTGCTGAGGGAGGCAAGGGAGGAGATTGCAGGGGCTCTGAACCAAATTTTTAATTCCTCTCTGGCCACGGGCGAGGTGCCAGAGGATTGGAGATCAGCTAATGTGGTTCCACTATTTAAGTGGGGTTGTAGAGATAAGCCAGGGTACTACAGAACAGTGAGTCTCACATCAGTGGTAGAGAAACTATTGGAGAAAATTCTGAAGGAGAGAATCTATCTCCAGTTGGAGAGGCAAGGTTTGATCAGGGATAGTCAGCATAGCTTTGTCAGAGGGAGGTCATGCCTAATAAATTTGATTGAATTTTTTGAGGAGGTGACCACGTGTGTAGATGAGGGTAGTACAGTTGATGTTGTTTATATGGATTTCAGCAAAGCCTTTGACAAGGTCCCATATGGGAGACTGATAAAGAAGGCAAATGTACATGGGATACAGGGTAATTTGATAAGCTGGATTCAAAATTGGCTTAGTTGTAGGAGGCAGAGGGTGATAACAGAAGGCTGCTTTAGTGACTGGAAGCCCGTGTCCAGTGGCATACCACAGGGATCTGTGCTGGGTCCCTATTATTCGTCATTTATATAAATGACATAGATGACTATGTGGGGGGTAGGATTAGTAAGTTTGTGGATGACACAGATTGGCCGGGTGGTTAACAGTGAGATTGAGTGTCCTGGGCTACAGGAAGATATAGATGGGATGGTTAAATGGCAGATGGAATGTAACCCTGAAAAGTGTGAGGTGATAACACTTTGGAAGGAGTAATTTGACAAGGAAGTATTCAATGAACGGCATGGCACTAGGAAGTTCTGAGGAACAAAGGCACCTTGGCATGTATGTCCATAGATCTCTGAAGGCAGAGGGACATATTAGTGGGATGGTGAAAAAGGCATTTCAGACACTTGCCTTTATCAATTGAGGCATAGATTACAAAAGTAGGAAGGTCATGTTGGAGTTGTATAGAACCTTGGTGAAGCCACAGCTGGAGTACTGTGTGCAGTTCTGGTCACCGCATTATAGGAAGGATGAGATTGCACTGGAATGGGTGCAGAGGAGATTTCACCAGGATGTTGCCTGGGATGAAACTTTCAAGTTATGAAGAGAGGCTGGATAGACTTGGGTGGAGCAGAGAAGACTGAGGGGTGACCTGATCAAGGTGTACAAGATTATGAGCGGCATGGACAGGTGGTTAGGGAGCAGCTGTTCCCCTTAGTTGAGGGTCAGTCACGAGGGGACACAAGTTGAAGGTGAGGGGCAGGAGGTTTGGGGGATGTGAGGAAAAACTTTATTACCCAGAGGATGGTGACAGTCTGGAATGCGCTGCCTGGGAGGGTGCTGGGCTTGGGTTGCCTCACATCTTTAAAAAGTACCTGGATGAGCACTTGGCACGTCATAACATCAAGGCTATAAGCCAAGTGTTGGTAAATGGGATTAGGTAGGTAGGCCAGGTGTTTTTCACGTCGGTGCAGACTCGATGGGCCGAAGGGTTCTTCTGCACTCTGTGATTCTGAGTCTATAATTCCCCGTTATTTTCTCCATGGCAATGCCTCAGCCAATCAGAAATGACTTGTCAACCAATCAGCACCCTTCTCTCCTGTAGTATAAATTGTTGTGATTGTTTGAAATTTGGTATTCTTGTCCTGATGAGTGCAAGACAAAAAGCTTCAGCAACATGTCTCCCTTTTCAGCAATATTCAAGCTCTGTACTACCAAGCAACTGTTAAATTACATGTTCCCTCTTCCCAAACAATAACTGTGAAGCTTTTTGGTGGTAATGGAGGTTGTCCAAATGTGACCTGTAGTAATGGATAATCATGCCACTTAAATTTTCAAATATTCACTTTGATTTCACCCCTTTCCTCTTCAAATAATTGACATAAAAGCATGGTCAGCATGAAATGTTTTCGCTGTGTTTTATAAAGTGTTTGAAGATGTCAACCATTCCACACTTTTTTGTGCCTTTTTTTGTAGCTGTTATCCATAGGTGAAAGGACATGCATCCTGTTGCCAGCTTTCTGCCAGTATTGGTCTGAAACCAATTATTAAGAGATGTATGTGAGCTATCTTTGGTGACCTTTCAACTGTTTCCTTACCTCCCTATAAGAATTGCCTGCTTTGTGCTAGTTGCCTTTCTTTGGTGACATGATTGAGATCAGTAGTTCATCTGTCATCATTGTAGGGCTGAACCCATGTCTGACCTATCACTGGCAGACAATCTTACGACGCTAACACGTTATGACTCAGTGCCACCCAAAAGAAGATTTATGTAGGATCTGCATTTAAACCCAGATCACCTTCCAGGTTCTATTTATTATCTATAATATCCTCCAAAGTGTTCAAATTTTCCAATTCCTGAGTTGAGCTCACCAGTTTCACTAGCCCTTTAAGAACACATTTGCAATGCAGCTTTTGGTCTGGGACCAGTTACTGAAGTTCTTCGAGCAAGGAAGAACCCTGTTTACATTGCTTGGCTCCTGTTTGATTGTCCTGATTAGGAGGGAGCTCTGCTCATGCCTGGATATGTTTATGTACCAAAGTATTTTCCAACAATTAGAAATTTAAATATTTAAACTTCCTACATTACAAAAGTGACTGCCCTTCAAAGTACTTTATCGAGATGACCTGTGACCATGAAAGACCCTATATAAATACAAATCTGTCTGCCCTCCTTTAGAGAGTGAGAAGGGGAGAATCCCTGCTCACTTTATTATTTAAATTGATGTAAGGTAGATTTAAAAAGCTCCCAGGAGATCCAAAGCACTTTAGCATTTGTAAACCATGTTTTGCACCATACTAGAGTTGCATTACATGTAGTGTCAAACTGAAATGATGTGTGACCACCACCACCAGAGAATCTCAGTTTGCTTACTTCTGAGAGCAGATTGGGCCATTATTCTTGATTGAGTTGGTGTAGAGTTAAAATCACTTTGCATCAGTGCCAATTTTGCAGTGTAAAGGTACCAAGTTAGAAGTATTTCAGAAATACGCATTTCTTATAGTTAATAGGCTGCTATAGGTTGGTCTTTTTTCAACTGGGAGTCCATTTAGTGGGGAAGCAGACAAAGCCCCAAAAAACTAAGTTTTGTCAACTTTTCTTTAACTTTCCCTTTCAGGCAAGACAGAGCAGGAGTACTCCTCTGGGCCGCACAAGAAAGGCTTAGGCTTCCCTCGTCATGGACGACCCCTTTTCCCACCCCCGCCGCCCAACCCCACTTTCCCAACAGTAAGACACTCAGAAGGCCTTGACAACTGATCCCATTGTTTCACTGCACTTATTGGGTGGCTTATAGGATTTTCGGCTGCAACCAAAAACACTTAGAACTGGTGGGAAGTCAGCCAGCAGGATTTAAGTAAGGCATAGGAGTTAAAAAATATCTTGGACTTGGCCCAGCAGTGGGTGAGTTTCTATCACATTGTCTATCCTCACAAAATTGGCCTGGAGTTTGAATCAAGGCCCATCTTTTTATTATCTTGTAATTTATATTTGGAAAAGTTGAGGTGGAGAATGCTATTCTCAGTACCCACACTCCCACCCTCCCCCCTCCCTATCTCCACCTTTCCTTCTCTGGGACTTTCTGTGGATTAGAACTTTATGCAAGTGATACAGATCATTTGTCAGGCTTCTGCCAATTCTGCTAGACAACCAGTCACTAGTAGTAGTAAAAGCCGCTCATGGGATAATCTAAATGCAATTTTTCATTGTGGGCCCAGTTCTTCTCCTGACATTCCTGAAAGATAGTTTGCTATTTTAACTTGTCAAGCCCACTATGGAAGAAAGCCTGTTATTGTATTTGATTGTGGAGGCAAAATATATAGGATATTAGTCTTTTTCTTTGTCTTCAATAACCTCTTCATATGTTTTTCTAGAAATGTGAAATCATTGATACACCGGATCAGGACCTCACTGACTTCACAAAGTGCTTACAGATACTACTTCAGAAAGTAAAGGAACTGGGGCTAGAGGTATTATGCAGACATGCAATTTTAAGACTTGCTTCAAATAACTCTGGATGAGACCATTATTTTTAAATGTATTAACATCCATTGTTTTATCTCTACCTTTTAGCCTATTTTGATCCCTTCCCCCACCCCACCCCCACTACGGCTATCTGTACCTTGCTCGTCCTGCTTTCTACCCTTAATGTCACCTATTAGCACATTTCTTAGCTAATATCACCACCTTCAACACCTCTTTATCCTTTTGTCTATGACATCTTTTGGCAATCTTCACCTATCACTGGCCCTCTGTCCAGCTCTACCTGTCCCATCCCCCCACCCTTAAACCAGCTTATATTTCACCTCTTTTCTATTTTTCCTTAGTTCTGTTGAAGAGTCATTCGGACTCGAAACATTAACTGTATTCCTCTCCGCAGATGCTGTCAGACCTGCTGGGTTTTTCCAGGTATTTTTATTTTTGGTTTTTGAAATGTTGTTTTTAAACCAAAAGCTCACTGTAAAAATAAAAATCCAAAATGTTCACTGTCATGAAATGTTCTAATCTGCATCTAAGCTGTGCCATTGCATTTTACTCCAGATAAGTTATAAAATTATCTCTTATTAGAGTGAGGCTTATTCATCATGACCAAGTGTCTCAGTTTGCTGCAGTTAGTGAATTGGATGCAGTTTGTCAAATTGTGCCATTTTAGGAAAGATGTAAAAGTAGTAGAAAAGGTGTGATGTAGATTCACTGGGATGTTATTAGCTATGAGAGATTATGAAGAGAGGATAGGGCTTTCTTCACTAGGGCTGAAGTGAAGTGGAAACATGATAGGGATCCTGAAGATTAAGATGAGCATGTGATATGGTAAATAGTGATAAATTAGACAGAGAGATGGTTAACAAGGGCATACAAAGTACAAAATTATTAAGAGAAGATAACCAGCCTTACAATATAGAATTATTGAAGCAGAGTTCAAAAGTTCTTTTGAAAGTATCTGAAACAGTTACTTGAAAAATAAACATGAAAGGGTTTTCTGAGGAAGATAGTGGTGATATAAAGAGGACATCGACAGGCTGGTGGAATGGCCAGACCTGTGCCAGATAAAATTTACTGCAGAGAAGTGTGAAGTGATACATTTTGGTAGTGGGAACAAGGGTAGGTAATATAAAGTAAACTGTTCAATGCTAAAGGAGTTACAGAAACAGAGACCTGCACGAATTGTTGAAGTTGGAAGGGCAGATTGAAAACATGAGCGATCTTGTAAATAGCGGCATAGAGAACAAAAGCAAGGAAATTATGGTAAACTTTTATATTAAAAAAAACTGGTTTGGCCTCAACTGGAGTACTCTGCCTAACTCCAGGCACTGCATGTTTGGAAGGATGGGAAGACTTTCGAGAGGGTGCAGAATGTCTCAAGAGATTAGAGACTTAAATTACGTGGATAGATTGGAAACGCTGAGATTGTTCACCTTAGAGAAGGTTGAGAGGATGTTTGATAGATATGTTCAAAACCATGAGGCATTGAAACAGAGTAGATGGAGAGAAATTGTTCCCTTTGGCGGAAGGTTCAAGAACTAAAACACCAACTTAAAGTGATTGCCAAAAAAAATCAAAGGCGACACAAAGAAAAACCTTTTTATGCAGTGGGTAGTTAAGAATTAGAATGCACTGCCTAAGAGTGTGGTGGATGGAGATTCAATTGTGGCTTTTGAGAGGGAATTAGACTGAAAAAATTTGCAGGGTGACAGAGGTGTGGGATTAGCTGATTTGGTCTTGCTGAGAACCAGCATGGACGCAAAGCACCGAATGGGCTCCCTCTGTGCCATAACTATTCTGTGTAACAAACAGGTGAGCGGTCCTAGATAAGCTGGCTAATGTGGAGAAAAACAGATTTGATGGCTGAATGATCTGTTGTTGTACAGTAGTTTTCTAAGATTCTGTATAACTAATATGAATGGTGGAATTTATATTTTGTCCTAATTTAGAAAGTGGCATACTGTGCATGCCGTAATCTGGTTATATTTTGTTTTATTGTAGGTTTGTAGTTGTTGACTTTGTCCTGATTCTGATCTTCATAGCATTTTTCTCCATTTGCATGATGTCTCTGAAACATGGGGTTTGGCACTAGTTTGGCAGATAAATGGAACAAGTTCAAGTCCCAAAAACTGGTATACAAGAATTCCAAAACATTGCAGCTTCCCATAAACCTTGCACTCAGAAGTTGTACAATTACAAGTGGAAGCATTTTTAAAAATCGGTATGTGTTGGGCAAAAGTCTGTTAGCTTGTGGTTACTTATCCCAAGAAAAATTTCTGTAGTGATTATGATCCCCTGAGTTATTCTTTGGCAATACTCAGGTACTGTAGCATGTGTTTATGTTACTCTACCAGTAATAATCCTGAGAACATTAGTTCACATCCCACAATAGCAGTGTAAAACTGGTGCTTGTAAAGCTGCCTAATTATCAGATAAGCCAATTAGTTCACTGAAGTTCTTTATCGAAGGAAAATCTGCTAACCTTCTCCAATCTGACACATATCTGACTTTTAATTGTGACACAGCTGTATCAAATTGCTACAGCAATTCAAAAAGGAAGGCCACCACCACCATGAGCAACTAGGTATGGAGGCCTTGCCAGTGATACCACATCCTGAGAACGAGCAAATGAACTGCTATCTTCCCAGAGAAATGAGGATCTTAAAATAAAATATGGCTTTACTAGTGCTACCAACATCCGAAAACCAAGTTTAAAAAATAATAATTTAATTATTTTTGCTATTTCTTGACCATAAAAATATAGGGTGAACTGTGCTTTTGGACAATTAGGGCAGACGTATACTATAAAATATCCAAATGAAGACCTATCAGAACAGACTCTTCTCCACCACAGATTCATTTACTTTTAAGTTAATTAGTTGACTAATAAAAAAAATTGGTCTACAAAATGGTATAGATTAGCAATGATTCCATAGCAAACTTTACATGAAGGCAACAATCATTTCACCCAAAAACTTTCAAGCTAGCACTTTAATTGACAATAACAACGTATAATGGTCTGTTTGGAAAGATGCTAGGACATATCAGACTTGCACATAAGACCACTGATATCATCCTTTTACTTTTACTCTTTCATGGGATATGGGCATCGCTGGCCACGCCAGTATTTATTGCCCATCCCTAATTGCCCTTGAGAATGTGGTAGCTGCCTTCTTGAAACACTGGAGTCCATGTGTTGTGGGAACACCACAGTGCTGTTGGGGGGTTGGGGAGGGGGAGTTCCAGGATTCTGACCCAGTGACAGTGAAGGAACAGCAATATAGTTCCAAGTCAGGATGGTGAGTGGATCAGAGGGGAACTTGCAGGTGGGGGTGTTCCCATCTATCTGCTTGTCCTTCTGGGTGGCAGAGGTCACTGATTTGGAAGGTGTTGTCGAAGGAACGTTGGTAGGTGCAGCTCGTAAATGGTACACCCATTGCAACTGTGCATCAGTGATGGAGGGAGTGAATGTTAAAGGTGGTGGATGGGGTTCCAATTAAGCAGGCTGCTTTGTCGTAGATGGTGTTGAGCTCCTTGAGTGTTGTGGGAGCTGCACTCTTCCAGGCAATTGGCGAGTATTCCATTATACTCCTGACTTGTGCCTTGTAGGTGGTGGACAGGCTTCGGGGAGTCAGGAGAGGAGTTACTCGCTGCAGAATTCCCAGCCTCTGACCTGCTTTTGTAGCCACAGTATTTACATAGCTGGTCCAGTTCAGTTTCTTGTCAATTTTAACCCCTAGGATATTGATAGTGGAGGATTCAATGATGGTAATGCCATTGAATGTCAAGGAGAGATGGCTAGATTCTCTCTTGCTGGAGATGGTCATTGCCTGACACTTGTGTGGTGTGAATGTTAATTGCCACTTATCAGCCCAAGCCTGGATATTGTCCAGGTCTTGCTGCATATGGGCATGGACTGGTTCAGTATCTGGGGAGTCAGGAATGGTGCTGAACATTGTGCAGCTATCCGCAAACATCGCCACTCCTGACCTTATGATGGAGGGAAGGTTATTGATGAATCGGCAGAAAATGGTTGGCTCAAGGACACAACCCTAAGGAACTCCTGCAGCAATGTTCCGGGACTGGGATGATGGTGGGGGAGCCCAGAACCAGGGGTCACAGTCTGAGGATATGGGTTAGACCATTTAGGACTGAGATGAGGAGAAATTTCTTCACCCAGAGAGTGGTGAGCCTGTGGAATTCGCTGCCACAGAAAGTAGTTGAGGCCGAAACATTGTATGTTTTCAAGAAGGAGTTAGATACGGCTCTGGGGGTGAAAGGGATCAAAGGATATGGGGAGAAAGCGGGAGCAGACTATTGAGTTATGATGATCAGCCATGATCATAATGAATGGCGGAGCAGGCTTGAAGGATTGAGTGGCCTACTTGTCCTATTTTCTATGTATGTTTCTATGTATGATTGACTTCCAACAGCCACAACCATTTTTGTGCTCGGCATGACTCCAACCAGTGGAGAGCTTTCCCCCTGACTTCCATTGACTTCAGTTTTGCTAAGGCTCCCTGATGCCACACTCGGTCCAATGTTGCTTGATTCACAGAAGGAAGCCATTCAGCCCATCATGTCCACATTGGTCAACAAAGATCTGACTGCACTAATACCATTTTCCAGCATTTGGCACATAGCCCTGGAGGCTATGGCAATTCAAGTGAATATCTAAATATCTCTTAAATATTATGAGAGTTTCTGACACAACCACCCTTTCAGGCAGTGAGTTCCAGACTCCCACGACCCTCTGGGTGAAAAAATTTCTCAACCCTTAGCTTTCTACCTTGTATCTTAAATCTTTGCCCCCTGGTTATTGACCCCTCTACTAATGGAAAAAGTGCCTTCCTATTCACCCTATCTATGTCCCTCATAATCTTATGTATCTCTATCAGATCCCCTCTCAACCTTGGCTGCTCCAAGGAAAACAACTCCAGCCTATTCAATCTTTCTTCATAGCTCAGACCCTCCAGCCCAGGAACATCCTGGTAAGTCTCCTCTGCACCCTCTCCAGTGCAATCACATCCTTCCTACAATGCGGTGACCAGAACTGCACGCAGTACGCAGTTGTGGCCTAACCAGTATTTTATACAGTTTCAGCATAACCTCCCTGCTCTTGTAGTCTATGCCTCAGCTAAAAAAGGCAAGTATCCCATATGCTTTCTTAACACCTTATCTACCTGCCCTGCTGCATTCAGGGATCTGTAGATATGCACACCAAGGTTCCCCTGATCTTCAGTACTTTCCAGGGTCCTCGCATTCATAGTGTAATCCCTTGCCTCCCCAAATGCATTACCTCACACTTTTCTGGGTTGAATTCTATTTGCCACTGCTCTGCCCACCTGACCAGTCCATTGATACCCTCCTGCAGTTTACGGCTATCCTCCTCAATATTTACCATCCTACCAATTTTTGTGTCATCCGTGAACTTCTTGCTCTTACCCCCTACATTTAAGTCCAAATCATTTATGTACACCACAAACAATAAGGGCCCCAGCACCAAGCCCTGTGGAACCCCACTGGAAACAGACTTCCAGTCACAGAAACATACCTCGACTATCATCCTCTGCTTCCTGCCTCTCAGCCAATTTTGGATCCAATGTGCCACTTTGCCTTGGATCCCATGGGTTCTTACTTTCTTGACCAGTCTGCCATGAAGGACCTTATCAAAAGTCTTGCTAAAGTCCATGTAGACCACATCCAATGCATTACCCTCATCAACATGCCTGGTTACCTACTCAAAAAATTCGATCAAATTTGTCAAACACGACCTTCCCTTAACAAGTCCATGCCGACTATCCCTGATTAATCCATGTCACTCCAAGTGTAGATATATTCTGTCTCTCAGAATTCTTTCTAGTAACTTCCCCACCAGTGAGGTTAGACTGATTGGCCTGTAATTTCCTGGTCTATCCCTTCCTCCCTTTTTTAATAATGGGACAACGTTAGCAGTCCTCCAGTCCTCTGACACTTCACCAGCAGAGAGGATTTGAAAATTACTGCCTGAGCTCCTGATACTTCATTCTTTGCTTCCCTCAACAGCCAGGGATACATCTCATCCAGGCCTGCGGATTTATCCACTTTTATGGCCGCTAAACCCACTAGTACCTCCTCTCCGTCTATGTTAATTTCCTTTGATCTTTCACAGTCTTCCACCCTGATGTCTATACCTGTGTTGTCCTTTTCCATTGTGAAGACTGACAGAAAGTATTCATTAAGAGCTGTACCCACATCTTCCGGGTCCCCACACAAATTACCTCTACGGTCTCTAATGTGTCCTACTCCTTCTTCCATTATTCTCTTGCTCTTTGTATATTTTAAAAAAACCTTTAGGTTTTCCATTATTCTACCCACCAATGCTTTCTCATACGCTCTCTTAGCTTTCCTAATTTCCTTTTTAAGTCCCCCCCTACACTTTTCATAGTCCTCTAGGGACTCTGCTGTATTGAGCCCTTGGTATCTGCCATAAGCTTCTCTTTTTTACTTAATCCTAACCTTTATGTCCCTTAACATCCAGGGTTCTCCAGACTTGCTTCCCCCGCTTTGTCTTTATGGGAGCATATTTGCCCTGTACTTTCGCTATTTCCTCTTTGAATGCCTCCCACTGCCCTGACACAGTTTAATCTGCAAGTAGCTGCTCCCAGTCCACTTGGGCCAAATCATATCTTATCTTGGTAAAATTAGCCTTTCCCCAGTTTAGAACTTTTATTCCTGGCCCAACCTTATCCTTTTCCATAACTATCCTAAATCTAACTGAGTTACGGTCACTATCTCCAAAATGCTCCCCTACTGATTTGTCTTCCACCTGCCCGGGCTCATTTCCAAATATTAGGTCCAGAACTCTCCCCTCCCTTGTTGGGCTTTCTATGTACTGGCTACAAAGGTTCTCCTGGGTGCAACTTAAGAATTTTGCTCCCTTCCTACCTTGCACACTAAAATTGCTCCAGTTAATATTTGGGTCGTTAAAATCCCTTGCTATTCCTGCCTTATTATTCTTACATTTATCTGAGATTTGTTTACATATTTGACCCTTTATCTTTTCTGACTGTTTGGGGGCCTAAAGTACACACCCAACAGCATGTTTGCCTCTTTTGTGTTTTATACTTCTACCCATATGGCCTCATTTGATGATCCTTTCAGGATATCATCCCTCCTCACTGTTATAATTGATTCCTTGATCATTGCTGTGAGCCCCCTTCTCTTTTCTCCCCCTTGCTATCTCGTTTGAGTACCCTATAACTAGGAATGTTGAGCTGCCAATCCTGTCCTTTTAGCCCAAGTTTCGGTCATAGCTATGATATCATACTCCCATGTGCCTATCTGTGCTCCCAGCTCGTCTGTCTTATTCCTCAAGCTTCATGCATTAAGATATATTCCATTTAGCCTTGCTAAGCTCATTTCTTTCTTCTTTCACACTTCTGCTTTTTGCTTTCTTACATTTGCCACTATCAGCACCTCTTTTAGCCCTTACCACTACCCTTAACACTCCCTTTGTCCTTTTGTTCATGACATCTTTGTCAATCTCTCCTTTGCCCCCACGTATCTCTGGCGTTCCACCCAGCTTCACCTGTTGCACCCCCCTTACACAGTATAAATTTAATCACATTTCTACTCGCTCCGAAGAAGAGTCATACAGACTTGAAACATCAGCTTTATTTCTCTCCACAGATGCTGTCAGAACCGCTGAGGTTTTTCAGCATTTTCTGTTTTTGTTTCAGATTTCCAGCATCTGCAATATTTTGCTTTTGTCACATGAAAGTCTAATTGGGAACAACAAGCAGTGATTAATAATGGTTGAGGAGGAGATGAGTACAAGTTGAGGACATAATTGAAAAGTACTACATTTTAAAATGTAGTACAAGATTTTAAAATGTGAAGGCTTTAATAGCTAAAATAATTTTGAAGGAAGCCTTAAGGAATGGAAGAACATTATAAACCCCAATGAACAAGAAGAAAGAGATGAATATGAAAAGGAAAAAATAGAAAGAAGGGATGCAATGGACAAAACAAAGAAAATAAAATATAGCAACTTGGAAAAAAAGTTTTTTTTTGGCCGAGTTGGAACATTTTGCCATTCAGCATCCACGATGGTTGGTCTCCTATGTCAGTGGTTCTCGAACTTTTTTGGTTAAGTAACCCCTTTTCAAATAGAGTATAATCACAGATCCATCTAAATGATATACTATACAATACTCAGTAAATGAAAATAATGTAAAGTGTGTTTTAATAATACTTTCAAGAAAACAAATATTTCCCTACAGGCATCAATGAGATGGGTGTGCCTACTTCACACTGCAGAGTCCATCTATTCTCGTACCCTGCCCTCCCAGGTGAGATAGCCAGCCCCACCTGCTGCACTTGTGGTGACTGTACTCCACCCCTGCCTTCCAGCTCATGTTCCACATTATTCCGCGGATTCCATGGCAAGTCTCATCAGAACCCAGTTTGAGAACCACAATTATATAATAATCGCACCTCACAATACCACTCCCTAATACATTAGTGATGTTTTTGAAATCCCACACATACTCCTGCTGGTGCCTTTGACAAGCCATTATTGCCAATTCTTTTTGTACTTGGGATGTGTGCAATGCTGTTTAGGTTGCTTTGAATGCCAATTCCTTGCTGGCCTGTGAAGGTCTTCTCCTTAAATCTTGATCTACTGCTGAATTATAGACATGATCATATTGTGGACTGATGCTCATTAGGAACTGAGCAGCAATTACCAAAGTCAATTCCACACAGTACTCTTGCAGTTAAGAGAGAAACTAATACAAACCACAGCATTTGAGGCCAAGAACCAAAGGAAAAGCGAAGCAGATGTTAGTGGCAAGTGATGTTTCTGACTTTGAATGCTAACTTTCTTAAGAAGTCTGCTTTTTTTGAATGTACTACATTGAAAGATAAACTTTACAATGCTATTTTTTGGCTTACACACAGTGTGGGCTGAATTCTCCCCCGGTTGGGGGGGGGATGTTGATGGGCAGGCGCGCTTCCGATCAGCGCCCCCGATCAGAGGTGTGCTGTCATTTTACGTGGGTGGGCCAATTAAGGCCCGCCCAGCGTGACGTCCGCAGGGAAGTGCTATGCGCTCCCTGTGCGGGCGGGGGAGGATTCTTATAATCAAAAGTGCGCTCTTTCATGCATGCACACAAAAGAGCGCACTCATCTCCCTGAGGCTAAGTGCAGCCTCAGGGAGATCGGCTCTAAATGTGAAAAAGCTCAAAATAGAAAAATAAAATTTCCCTAACATGACCCCTCATGTGAATGTTACATGAATTGGGACATGTTCATAATTTCCAAAAGAACTTTATTAAAATTTTTAAAACCCTACATGAAACCTCATCCCGCCCGTGGATGAGGCTTCATGTTTTTTCCAGTTCCCGCCGGGGCTCCTGGCCTGCCCGCCAACCTTAAGGTTAGATGGGCAGGTCCACTAATTACTTTAATGACTCTGTCAATTGCCTCAATTGGCCATTGACAGGCCGGCAGGCGTGCAGCTGATTTTGCTGCGCCGCTGCCTTCCTGAAAGTTTAAATGGGGCATGGTGACGTTGGGAGTTCTGCCCGATGTCACCGCACGTAATTTTACACATCGGCGAGCGAGTCCCACCCCCGCTCACTGGCGGGAAAATCCTGCCCTATATCTAGCTTACACACACTATATCACCGTTAATAGGAAAACGATATTTTATGTTCAGGAGAAGTTGAAGAACCCTTTCTTTCATATTTTTAACTGAAATTTTGAGATCTGGGAAAATAAAGTGTGCCCCTTCCTTCTGTTGTAAAATCTTGGAATGCTGTAAGCTAAAATAGTAAATGAAGCACAACTTAGTTTCATCTTAAGTCTGTCCACTTTTGCTATGTTGTTAGTTAACGATGACTCTGCTGGGAAACTGACTCACATCTGATGAGTGCCGATCAGTATGTCTGCAAAACCTGAAGCTGAGGCCAGTGATACCCTGACCATTAGTGTGCTGCCTGACATCAGCATTTTCAATACAGATCAAGGATAACTGACTTGACTGTTTGATTTATTAGCACAGAATATGGCACATTTGCTAACTGCCTTCCTGGAAGGCTGTTTAAATTTGGGCACAAAGATTCTATGCATTAGACCATTAGGAGATTATTATTTTGGGCAGGTGAAGTGTTTGCATTATTAAATAAAGCATATAATGGACGGAACAAGTAAGTATCTTTTTTTTATGGGTTCTATCATATTTTAACCCATGCCTCATATGGTATTTCAGCAATAAAATAAGATTTTTTTATAAGTAACATTTAAAGGATTAGTTTTTTGGTAAATATAACATGGTTTATGATTTTTAATGAATAATCTGCAGAAATTAGAATAATGGTTAAAATTGAGTTTTCATAGAATAACATCATAGAATTTTACCACAGAGAAGGGGTCCATTTGACATCCTATGCCACAGCCAGCTTTGAAAGATGTACCTACTTAGTCACATTTATTTTATAAATTTTCACTTTCAAAATATTTATCCACATTATTCTAAAACCTATTTTGGATTCTATTTCCAGCACTGTTTCTGGTGGAGCAATCCATGTCCTAACAATTTCTGCATGATATTTTTAAAAAGTTCTGGACCTCTTCCTTAGTTCTTCTGGTGATAATCTTAAATTTATGCCCTCTTAATTACTGACCCACCTGACCAGTGAATATGTTTGTACACAATTTGCATAATCAAATTACTCTCAGTTTTGAGCACCTCTGACAGATTTCTTCTTAACCCTCTATGTGGTCTCTCACGATAATTAAAGCCTCATGTCCCTGATATCACTTTACTGGATCTCTGCTGACCAACTCAATGGCTTTGGCATCCTTATTGAAGCAGGACAACTTTTCTCAAGAGCAAACTCATTTATTTTCTGATTTCCACCAAACTTTTAATTCCCCTCCCTTAAATTTTAAGCAGTTTTCAAGGGCCCAAATATATGCCAAAATTCCCGGCGATTTTTCTTTTGTTAATTTAAGGAAAATGAAAATAACTATTCAACTTGAATAAATTGTCTTCCTTGATTGTATTCCATGATTACAGAACCTTGGGGAGCATTGTGTCCCACTGTCCAATCGCACAGGTTTTTCCCTATTTCCCTGCTGAACACAGTTGCTCTTGTCAGGCTGAACACATCTATCTTGAATCCCAGTGTGGTTTCAGAACTGGAAGAACCACAATCAACATTATCTCTCAGTCCAGCAGCTGCAAGAAAAATGCCTTGAATAAAATACACCACTATATATTGCCTTCATCAGTCTCACCAAGGCATTCAACCATGTGGGCAGAGGCAGTCTATTTAAGATGAAGAAAATTTGTTGCCTGCCAAAGTTGTTCAGTGGGATCTCCTCTTTCCATGACAACATGATGGGTAAGGTCAGCTATGCCAGGACAACATGGGAATGCTTTGAGATCCACTGTGTAGTCAAACAGGGTTGTATCCTGCCATTGACTCTTTGGTATTTTCTTCTCTTTCCTGCTGTCATTAGCCTTCAGGTCATCTACAGATGGTATCTGCTTATGTATTAGAACTTATGGAAAACCGTTTAGCCTTGCCCATTTGTGATCCAAGAAAAAAGTGTGCCAACTCCTCATCAGAGAGCTGCTCTACACTGATGATGCCACACTGGCATTCCACACCAAGGAACACCTTCAGTGGCAAATGGACACACTCTCTCACACCTGTACACTCTCACACCTGTGAAGAGTTTGGTTTGACCATCAGCATCAGGGAGACAAGTGTAATGGCCCACATGTTGCCATTACTGGCACCAATCAGTATTGACAATGTGTCCCTGGAGATTGGTGGTAGCTCCACATATCTGGATTCCACAATCACCAGCAATCTGTCACTTGATCAACAAGCACTTTGCAAAAGCTGCAGCCGTAATATCAAAGCTGAGTAAGGGAACGGAACAATGACCTGACAAAGAACACCAAACTGCGAGTCTACCAAGCCTGCTCAGTGCACTCCTCTGCAGAGCTGAGACCTGGACAAAATATGCTAGGCAGGAGAAAAGGCTGAACAATTTCCACCTTTGCTGTCTCAGATGTATCCTCGGCATCTCTTAGCGAGCCAAGGTTACCAACTCAGAGGTCTTGGAGTGTGCTAATTCCATCAACAGATGCTCTTTGCGTTGGATGGCGTATACCCAAAGATCTTCTGTATGGTGAACTGGCCTCTGGGTTAAGACCTGGTGGATGTCCATACCTCTGCTACAAGGACACCTGCAAACAAGATTTGAAGATGGCAGACATTGACACAGACACCTGGGAGACAGGCACTGATGGATGTGACCTCTGGAAGTTGACAGGAGAGGCATTGGAAAATGTGAGGAGACACAGAAAGCTCAGCTGGCCAAAAAGAGCATCCAGAGAAAACAGAAGCCAGCAAATCATGCACCTTCTCAGCCCACTGTCTTCCTCTGCAGTAAATTTGGCAGAGACTGCAATGTCAGAGGGGTGCTCCTAAGACGCGCCAGGCAATGCTTTACACAGAGTTGACCACAAGTCACAAACTATCATCTCACAAGACATGTTGTGTCAAACAAACCCCTCCTTTCCCTTCTTGAATTAATTATTCATCCATCTCTTGTTTAAAGGCATTAATTAGCATAGCATTAACTCTTTCAGCCTGGGGTCTAATCTATTTGAGTACAACTCTGCGAAGGAAATTAGGGGAATTCCTTCTAATCTTACATAATCTTATATAATATGGTACTTGTTCCTAAGTTCTAATTCACAGTCCAAGTTAAGTAGATTGGTTACACCTATATTTAAAAAGTGCAAATCTCTCTTATTTTTCTTTCTTTTTATTATCTAGTTATACCAAAATTTTGAAGACTAAATTGTGCTTCCTCTCTATCTTCTGTATGCCAGTGAAAATAAATTCAGTCCTGTGGTTCTAACTTCATAACTTAGTGCCCAAAGTTCATAAATACAGCCCCCATGCTCATAGTGGACCCATACTGAGCAATTTCCATTATCATAGACATCAATTATAAAGGCACCACTTACAACATATTAAGCATTTTGACTATTTTGGGCAATTCAGTAAGTTTTTTTGCACCTTGCTAAAGTGTGATTCTCTTAATTATGTAATCTTCTCCACTTACCATTTTTAAAGCTCCACTGATTTCAGGCAAATTGAAATGTTTAATAAATATCTTTCATCTTGTACAGCTAATTGTTCACCTGGTTTGATGGAGCTGAGTGGCTTTGTGCTACAGTGTACTCAGACATTGACACTGATTGTATCAGGAGAGTGCTGATCAGTGGCTCAGCGATGGGAGTACATGTATTTACTCATTGTAAAGGCTCAAGTTCTGTTGTCCTGACTTTCCTCTTTAGGATGTTGGTGATTCTTACATAAGCAGTTGAGCTGGAAAATTGTGCTATGATGCAACTTTGGGCAGGATACTAGAATGTCCTTTTTATGCACTCCCGGTTTTGTCATCTACCATTTTTGAGAAGCAAATCACCTTAATGCCAGTGCGTCACTATATGTGGTGGGGACTGTAAGTCATAAGATATATGAAATAGGAACATGAGTAGACCATATGGTCCCTCCAGACTACTCCATCATTCATGACTGATCTTCTGCTTCAACTCCACTTACTCGTCCAATCCCCATATTTCTTGATCCCCTGAGAGACCAAAATTGTATCTATCTTAGCCTTGAATATACTCACTGATGGAGTATCTGCAACCCTCTGGGGTAGAGAATTCCAAAGATTCACAACACTCTGAGTAAAGAAATTTCTCCTCATCTCAGTGCTAAATGATTGACCCTTATCCTAAGACGGTGCCCCAATGTTCTAGATAATCTGGTTAGGAGGAACAACTCTTAAATTTCTACCCAGTCAAGTCCCTTCAGAATCTTGTATGTTTCAATGAGATCACTCCTCATTCTTCTAAACTCCAGAGTGAATACGCCCAATTTGCTCAATCTCTCATCATAGGACAGCCTTCTTATTCTAGGAACAAACCTAGTCAACCTTTTCTGTTTAGCCACCAAGTCAAGTATATGCTTCTTTAGACAAGACAATCAAAACTGTGCACAGTACTCCTATACAATTGTAGCAAGACTCCTTATTCTTGTACTCCAATCCCCTTGCAATAAAGATCAGCATGCCATTTGCCTTCCTAATTGTTTGCTGAACCTGCATGCTAACTTTGTGTTCCTTTACAAGTACACCCAAATCTCTCTGAACATCAGCATTTAAAGGTTTCATGCCCTTTCAAAAATATTCTGCCTTTCTATTCGTATTATCAACGTGAATAACTTCACACTTTTCCACTTTATCTATCACCTGTTGCCGTCTATATATCTTAACCTGTACATATCTCTTTGCAGTTGCAATGTAGAATAGAAGTTATGGATATTGTGGTATGACTTAATTGAAATACGTTCAATGCTATGGAAAATGGAAGTATTGTGAATTTGATTTGTTCTGAAGAAATGGCACAATTCATAGAAAAATACAAACATATGAAATAGGTTAGCAGGAAAATACCAGCTGCTTGCCTCACAACTTGATAATTGGAACATTCCCCTCCTCCTTCCCACACCACGCTGCAGCAAAGTCATCTCCTGAGGGGGGGCAAAAAAGGAGGAAAAATTCCATGGCCAATAAGGGAAAAAATGCTTTGGGAAAATTCTTCTCCCACCCATAAACTGAGGCCAACTTACCCTGTAATTCAGAACCAGAATGCATCTCTTTTACTAACTAAGGATAGACAGTTTGATAATCAGATCATTATTGATATATTGCATTATAGTTTCATCGAATTTCTGAGGCATGACAATTTCTGCACATAAAAGAAAGCACATTACTAAGTTCAATGCTTCAGAAATCTCCAGAATGACTTATCTCAAAGGAATAATTATTGCTACTGTAATTGTTTAAAATGTTAGATCATGGAATTACATCAATCAGTCAAGGCCTCGACAGTGGGCTAAAGTTAGGGTTTTTGAAATCACAAAGAAGCTCTGATTTGAATCTAATTATTTCTGACATTCACCATTCAGAACAATAAGCTACTGACTCTAGTGTCAGAAATTAAACTCTTGACTGTTTTTTAAATGAATATTGGGTCTTTATATTCTGTAACTGAGATGGAAAGGACAAGAGAATGATGAAATATTAATGGAAGTACTGTCATTTTTGTGCTAGGTCGATGATATTATCGTGCTTGGTGGGCTTGGTGGACGCTTAGACCATATCATGGCCAATGTGGCGACACTCTTCCATGCCACAAAGATAACTAAGCTACCTGTTATCATCATTCAGGAGACATCCCTGGCCTACCTACTGCAACCTGTAAGTATTTAACAACTGCAATAAATTGTTCTTGCAAAGACATTGATTGACAAAAATCTTTTGATAAATTATTTTTGCCAGGAATTCATCTTTCCATTATTGTTGATTGATTGACAAATGTTGTATATCAGAGTAACATTCACTCTAGCACATTCTTTTAAGTGGCATAATCTCTCTCTAATCTAGGAATTCCACAGCATGTTCATTTAAAAAAAACCTATACCTTGAAATTATGATTCAACAGTGATTAGCCAAGCAATATCGTATTGGGAAAATTGAATACCCGATGCCAGAGCATCAGGAGAGGATGAACGGGAAGCAGGAATTACTTTCAATACATTCGAAGCTATCTAATGGAAACATGGAAAATAAAACCTTACCTTTTGTAAAGGTTAATTCTTAATACTGATTTTCACAAGCCAAAACAATCCTAAAATTTGCTGGTTCCCTTGCAGAGCGGTGCTGAATAGGAATTCAAGCTATATAAACAGCAGATCTTAAGCCTAACTAGATATTTACCTGGATCCCCAAAGTAGAATATAAAATGTGTGTGTTAATGTATAATTCACATTTTTAAAAAAGCCAAATAATTGATAAAGATTGGGGAAAGAAAAGAAAAGTGGCGATTGATCTCTAAAAAGCCTAATTTAAGTAACACCAGCAGTAAGCACGGGCTTTGCCTTCAGTAGAATTTACTTGGCTGATGTCCAAGAATGTAAACAATTGCCAAAACTTAGGTGTGAGATTTTCACTTGTAAGAATTATACCTGAGGCATCATCTTGGGCCAGAAGCACAAACTTGATGACAACCAGTCAGCTGCATCAAATCACATGAGCTCCAGAGAATGGGTTGCTGGCTTTTTTTTTTACCTTCTGTTTTTTTTTTGGTCTGTATACTGCTTCTCTCTTCACAATTCACCTGGACATGGGTTCTGTAAATGTTTTTTTTTGCTGCAGTGTCCAGTCTGAAATTTATAAAGAGAGGACTTTCAATTTGTTGCCAGTATAGTGGTGCTTACCAAAGTTATGGAAGGTGATCTTGAATGTCAAATAATCCAAAGGAAAACACAGGTTCAGGAAAGGGAGGATGTCACCGAAAATAATCAAAGGACAAGATTGCACATCTTAAGACTTCTACTGTCACAACAAAAATCAACATAGGGCTAAACATTACTTAAAAGGCAACTAACATTTCAAATTAAAGAAAACGTACTTTCACGTTAACTAACTGATGCAACCAAAATTTGCCACTAGAGAAAAAGTATTAGGGAAACAAATGGGGCTAAAGGCCAATAACTCCAAAAGATCCATCAGTCCTGTTCCCTTTCATATGAACAGAAGACCAACACTTACAAGTAATTCTGCTCAGTTGTTAACACAAAAACAGTTCAGCTAGCTCTTCACAGCTGTAGCTGCTGCTTCTCCAAACAGCAGTAATCCCTTTCTCTATCCATGTCTCTGTATCCAAAAAAACAGCTGTCCTCCTTTCAGTATCAAGGTGTAAAAGCTGTTGCTTGATTTTCAAGAGGTCTTGGTTTGGTTCCTTCCCCATGACAAGCAGATCACATGGACCTGTTTCCATGTGGAGGTTTAGTATGACCATCATACCCCTTAAATTAAAGGCAACATTTTAAAACATAACTGTCTTCTAAAGTTCCACATGCATGAAGTAAGATGCTGGGGTGAGTGGGGAGGGAGGGAGGGGCTAAGTGGGTGGTAGGTAGGTGGCTGGGGAGAGAGAGAGGGAGGCCATGAGTGGGTGGAGGTTCAGGGTTTGGGAAGAGAGATAGATGCGGGGATGGGGGAGAAGGGCTTCATTGAATCTCCTGTTGCCACAGAGCATGGAGAGTTTGGCTGAAGCCACATGAGTATATAAAATAACATTTTTATGGAGTACTTCAAAAACACAGATTTTCATATCTATGTGATGTTTTATTATATGTTGATCTACGTGAACTTTAATTATAACTTAATGAATGTTCCTTTGCTGGTTTATTGCTGCTTTGTTTTTGCTGGCACCTAATTTCAAGAGTTTTTTGTATATATATACTCATTCATGAAATGTGGGCATTGGTGGCAAGGCCTTTGTCCATTTCTAATTGCCCTTGAGAAGCTGGTGTTTAGTTAACATGGGATCACATTGGAAGACAGTTTGCGAAGCATTGCTGTAACCCTTTGCTTCATTTGGCATGTACATAATCTAGCAAGATCAGGTTCTACATAGGAACATTTGAACATACGAACTAGGAGCAGGAGTAGGCTTCTCGGCCCCTCAAGCCTGTTCTGTCATTCAATAAGATCATAGCTGATCTGATTGTAACCTCAGCTCCACGTTTCTGCCTACCTCCGATAACCTTTTACCCCCTTGCTTATCAAGAATCTACCTACCTCTGCTCCAACTGTCTTTTGAGAAAGAGAGTTGCAAAGACTCACGATCCTCAGAGAAAAAAATTATCCTAATCTCTGTCTTAAATGAGTGATCACTTATTTTTAAACTGTGTCCTCTAGTTTTAGATTCTCCCACAAGAGGAAACATCCTTTTCATATCCACCCTGTCAAGAGCCCTCAGGATCTGACATGTTTCAATCAAGTCACCTCTAGCTCCTCTAACCTCCAGTGGATACAAGCCTAACCTGTCCAACCTTTCCTCATAAAACAGGCACACCACCTGTTACATGTTGCCGGCCAGAAAATGACCCAATTATGCTCACTCTCTGTTTTCTGTTAGCTAACCAATCGTCTATCCATGCCAATATGTTACCCCTACATCATGAGCTTTTATATTCCGCAATAAATTTTGATGTGTCATCTTATCATGTCTTCTGGAATTCGAAGTACACTGGTTCCCCTTTATCCACAGCACAAGTTTCTTCTTCAAAGAACTCCAATTAATTGATTAAACATGATTTCCCTTTCACAAAACAATGTTGACTTTGCCTAATTTCCTTAAATTTTTCTAAGTGCCCTGCTAAACCTTCTCTGAACTGCTTCCAACACATTATACATCCTTTCTTAAATAAGGAGACTAATATTGTACACCATACTCCAGATGTGGCCTCACCAATGCCCTTTATAACTGAAGCATAACATCCCTACTTTGGAATTCAATTCCCCTCGCAATAAACAATAACATTCTACTAGCTTTCCTAACTGCTTGCTGTACCTGCAGGCTAACCTTTTGAGATTCATGCAGTGGGACACCCAGATTCTCCTGCCCCTCAGAGCTCTGCAATCTCTCATCATTTAGATAATATGTTGTTTTTTTATTCTTCCTGCCTAAATAGAGACATTTTGCATTTCACATTTTCCCACTTTATACTCCATTTGTCAGATCTTTGTCCACTCACTTAACCCTAACCTATTTCCCCTTGTAACCTTCTAATGCCCTCTTCACAACGTACTTTCCCACCTATCTTTGTGTCATTAGCAAATTTAACAACTTTACTTATGATCCCTTCGTCCAAATCATTTATATAAATTGAGGCCCCAGCACTGATCCCTGTGGCACACCACATGTTGCCAGCCAGAAAATGACGCATTTATGCTTACTCTCTGTTTTCTGTTAGCTAACCAATCATCTATCTATGCCAATATGTTACCCCTACATCATGAGCTTTTATATTCCGCAACAACCTTTGATGTGTCATCTTATCATGTCTTCTGGAATTCTAAGTACACTGGGTTCCCCTTTATCCACAGCACAAGTTTCTTCTTCAAAGAACTCCAATTAATTGATTAAACATGATTTCCCTTTCACAAAACAATGTTGACTTTGCCTAATTTCCTTAAATTTTTCTAAGTGCCCTGCTATAATTAATGTCTTTAATAATAGTTGCTAACATTTCCCCTATGACAGATGTTAAGCTAACTGGCCTATGGTTTCCTGACTTCTGTCTCCCTCCCTTTTTGAATAAAGGGGTTACATTCACTATTTTCCAATCTAATGGAATCTTATGAATTTAAGTTTGATACCACCTTTAACTTTTTTAGTTAACCGCGGATGCTGGGTCTTCCCCTTGGAATTTTTCTTTCTAATTGGAATGTATCTATTCTGTGTATTCTGAAGCATTCCCTTAAATTTCTGACACTGCATCTCTCTTGACCTATCCCTTAACCTAATTTTCAAGTTCACTTTAACTACTTTCTTGTCCTCATAATTGCCCTCATTTAATTTTAAAATACTAGTCTTAGACCCACTCTTCTCTCCCTCAAGCTGAATGTAAAATTCAATCATATTATGATCTCTGCTACCTAGATGCACCTTCACTATGAGGTTATCAATTAATCCAACCTCATTGCTCCATACCAGGTCTAGTTTAGCCTGCTCTCTGGTTGGCAGAACATGCTGTTCTGAGAAACTATCCCAAAACCATCTATGAATTCCTAATCTAGGCCACCTCTTCCCATCTAATTTTTTGAGTCTATTAGATTAAAATCCCCTATGATTATCAGTGTATCCTTCTGACAAGCTCTCATTATTCCTTCCTTTATATGCCGCCCTACTGTGTGGTTACTGTTAGGGGCCTATACACCACTCCCACAAGTGACTTCCTGCCTTTATAATTTCTCATCTCTTCCCAAACTGCTTCTACATCCTGATTTCCTGAACTTAGGTCATCCCTTTCAATTGTGCTAATACCATAATTAATTAATAGAGCCACCCGTCCATCTTTTCCTAACTCCCTATCCTTCCTAAGTATTACGTACCCTTCAATATTCAGGTCCCAATCTGTGTCATCCTGAAGCCATGTCTCTTTAATGGCTATCAGATCGTACTTCTTTAGTTCTCTTAGTGTTATCAGTTCATCTGTCTTGTTTCGAATGCTATATGCATTCAGATACAGAACCTTTGGTTTTGTCCTTTTACTATTTTTGTAACTTCTAGCCTTATTTGCTGGTTTACTCTTAGATGTGTACTCTCTGTCCCTTCCTGTCATGTTCTATTTATTCTTTCCCACATTAATACCTTTCTCTCTTGCCTTTTCTCCACTCTTTGATTTATCACGTCTTCCCAAATTTGATTCCTTGCCATCACTATTTAATTTAAAGCCCTCTCTACTTACCTAGTTAGGCAGCTTACCGTTGGGATGGTCCCAGCAGGGTTCAAGTGTAGACCATCCCAACGGTACAACACCCACGCCTCCCAGTTCTGGTGCCAGTGCCTCATGAACTGGAACCTACTTTTCCCACACCGGTCTTTGAATCACACATTCATTTCTATAATCTTATTTACCCTATTATTTAATCCAGAGATTATTACCTTTGAGGTTCTGCTTTTTAATTTGGTGGTCCTCATACTCTATATGCAGAACCTCTTTCCTAGTCTTCCCTATGCTGTTGGTGCCCTCACAGACCACAACCACTGGATCCTCCCCATCCCACTGCAAGTTCCTCTCCAGTCCTGAGCAGATATCCCAAACCCTAGCACCGGACAGGCAACACAGCCGTCTGGACCCTCACTCTCAACTACCGAGAACAGTATCTATCCCCCACAACAAAAACAGAATTACCTGGAAAAACTCAGCAGGTCTGGCAGCATCAGCGGAGAAGAAAAGAGTTGACGTTTCGAGTCCTCATGACCCTTCGACAGAACTTGCGTTCGAGTCCAAGAAAGAGTTGAAATATAAGCTGGTTTAAGGTGTGTGTGTGGGGGGCGGAGAGATAGAGAGACAAAGAGGTGGGGGGGGGTGGTGTGGTTGTAGGGACAAACAAGCAGTGATAGAAGCAGATCATCAAAAGATGTCAACGACAATAGAACACATAGGTGTTAAAATTAAAGTTGGTGATATTATCTAAACGAATGTGCTAATTAAGAATGGATGGTAGGGCACTCAAGGTATAGCTCTAGTGGGGGTTTTATTTTTTATATAATGGAAATAGGTGGGAAAAGGAAAATCTTTATAATTTATTGAAAAAAAAAAGGGAAGGGGGAAACAGAAAGGGGGTGGGGATGGGGGAGGGAGCTTACGACCTAAAGTTGTTGAATTCAATATTCAGTCCGGAAGGCTGTAAAGTCCCTAGTCGGAAGATGAGGTGTTGTTCCTCCAGTTTGCGTTGGGCTTCACTGGAACAATGCAGCAAGCCAAGGACAGACATGTGGGCAAGAGAGCAGGGTGGAGTGTTGAAATGGCAAGCGACAGGGAGGTTTGGGTCATTCTTGCGGACAGACCGCAGGTGTTCTGCAAAGCGGTCGCCCAGTTTACGTTTGGTCTCTCCAATGTAGAGGAGACCACATTGGGAGCAACGAATGCAGTAGACTAAGTTGGGGGAAATGCAAGTGAAATGCTGCTTCACTTGAAAGGAGTGTTTGGGTCCTTGGACGGTGAGGAGAGAGGAAGTGAAGGGGCAGGTGTTGCATCTTTTGCGTGGGCATGGGGTGGTGCCATAGGAGGGGGTTGAGGAGTAGGGGGTGATGGAGGAGTGGACCAGGGTGTCCCGGAGGGAGCGATCCCTACGGAATGCCGATAAGGGGGGTGAAGGGAAGATGTGTTTGGTGGTGGCATCATGCTGGAGTTGGCGGAAATGGCGGAGGATGATCCTTTGAATGCGGAGGCTGGTGGGGTGATAAGTGAGGACAAGGTGGACCCTATCATGTTTCTGGGAGGGAGGAGAAGGCGTGAGGGCGGATGCGCGGGAGATGGGCCGGACACGGTTGAGGGCCCTGTCAACGACCTTGGGTGGAAAACCTCGGTTAAGGAAGAAGGAGGACATGTCAGAGGAACTGTTTTTGAATGTAGCATCATCGGAACAGATGCGACGGAGGCGAAGGAACTGAGAGAATGGGATGGAGTCCTTACAGGAAGCGGGGTGTGAGGAGCTGTAGTCGAGATAGCTGTGGGAGTCGGTGGGTTTGTAATGGATATTGGTGGACAGTCTATCACCAGAGATTGAGACAGAGAGGTCAAGGAAGGGAAGGGAAGTGTCAGAGATGGACCACGTGAAAATGATGGAGGGGTGGAGATTGGAAGCAAAATTGATAAATTTTTCCAAGTCCTGACGAGAGCATGAAGCGGCACCGACGTAATCATCGATGTACCGGAGAAAGAGTTGTGGAAGGGGGCCGGAGTAGGACTGCAACAAGGAATGTTCCACATACCCCATAAAGAGACAGGCATAGCTGGGGCCCATGCGGGTACCCATAGCCACACCTTTTATTTGGAGGAAGTGAGAGGAGTTGAAGGAGAAATTTTTCAGTGTGAGAACAAGTTCAGCCAGACGGAGGAGAGTAGTGGTGGATGGGGATTGTTCGGGCCTCTGTTCGAGGAAGAAGCTAAGGGCCCTCAGACCATCCTGGTGGGGGATGGAGGTGTAGAGGGATTGGACGTCCATGGTGAAGAGGAAGCGGTTGGGGCCAGGGAACTGGAAATTGTTGATGTGACGTAAGATGTCAGAGGAATCACGGATGTAGGTGGGAAGGGACTGGACAAGGGGAGAGAGAAGGGAGTCAAGATAACGAGAAATGAGTTCTGTGGGGCAGGAACAAGCTGAGACGATCGGTCTACCGGGGCAGTTCTGTTTGTGGATTTTGGGTAGGAGATAGAAGCGGGCCGTCCGAGGTTGGGAGACTATCAGGTTGGAAGCTGAATTTTGGGCTCGGCATGATGCTGAACTCTTCTTCCGCCGTCTTCGTCTCCGGGCTCACTTCTTTGGGCAGGAGTCCTCTCCCAGTTCAACGGATCCTTTTACCCATCTCCAATATTCTCCCTCCACCTGGACCCCTCCCTCTGGATTCTTACCTTCTCTTGATCTTTTCATTGAGAACTGTCGGCGCGACATTAGTCGTCTCAATTTCTCTGCTCCTCTCACCCATTCTAACCTGTCTCTCTCTGAACCTACTGCACTCCATTCTCTCAGGTCCAACCCTGACATTGTCATCAAACCCGCTGACAAGGGTGGTGCTGTTGTTGTCTGGCGCACTGACCTCTACCTCGCGGAGGCTGAGCGTCAACTCGCAGACACTTCCTCCTACCTCTCCCTGGACCATGACCCCACCACTGAACATCAAGCCATTGTTTCCAGGACTGTCACTGACCTCATCTCCTCTGGGGATCTCCCTCCCACAGCTTCCAAACTGATAGTCTCCCAACCTTGGACGGCCCGCTTCTATCTCCTACCCAAAATCCACAAACAGAACTGCCCCGGTAGACCGATCGTCTCAGCTTGTTCCTGCCCCACAGAACTCATTTCTCGTTATCTTAACTCCCTTCTCTCTCCCCTTGTCCAGTCCCTTCCCACCTACATCCGTGATTCCTCTGACACCTTACGTCACATCAACAATTTCCAGTTCCCTGGCCCCAACCGCTTCCTCTTCACCATGGACGTCCAATCCCTCTACACCTCCATCCCCCACCAGGATGGTCTGAGGGCCCTTAGCTTCTTCCTCGAACAGAGGCCCGAACAATCCCCATCCACCACTACTCTCCTCCGTCTGGCTGAACTTGTTCTCACACTGAACAATTTCTCCTTCAACTCCTCTCACTTCCTCCAAATAAAAGGTGTGGCTATGGGTACCCGCATGGGCCCCAGCTATGCCTGTCTCTTTATGGGGTATGTGGAACATTCCTTGTTGCAGTCCTACTCCGGCCCCCTTCCACAACTCTTTCTCCGGTACATCGATGATTACTTCGGTGCCGCTTCATGCTCTCGTCAGGACTTGGAGAAATTTATCAATTTTGCTTCCAATCTCCACCCCTCCATCATTTTCACGTGGTCCATCTCTGACACTTCCCTTCCCTTCCTTGACCTCTCTGTCTCAATCTCTGGTGATAGACTGTCCACCAATATCCATTACAAACCCACCGACTCCCACAGCTATCTCGACTACAGCTCCTCACACCCCGCTTCCTGTAAGGACTCCATCCCATTCTCTCAGTTCCTTCGCCTCCGTCGCATCTGTTCCGATGATGCTACATTCAAAAACAGTTCCTCTGACATGTCCTCCTTCTTCCTTAACCGAGGTTTTCCACCCACGGTCGTTGACAGGGCCCTCAACCGTGTCCGGCCCATCTCCCGCGCATCCGCCCTCACGCCTTCTCCTCCCTCCCAGAAACATGATAGGGTCCCCCTTGTCCTCACTTATCACCCCACCAGCCTCCGCATTCAAAGGATCATCCTCCGCCATTTCCGCCAACTCCAGCATGATGCCACCACCAAACACATCTTCCCTTCACCCCCCTTATCGGCATTCCGTAGGGATCGCTCCCTCCGGGACACCCTGGTCCACTCCTCCATCACCCCCTACTCCTCAACCCCCTCCTATGGCACCACCCCATGCCCACGCAAAAGATGCAACACCTGCCCCTTCACTTCCTCTCTCCTCACCGTCCAAGGACCCAAACACTCCTTTCAAATGAAGCAGCATTTCACTTGCATTTCCCCCAACTTAGTCTACTGCATTCGTTGCTCCCAATGTGGTCTCCTCTACATTGGAGAGACCAAACGTAAACTGGGCGACCGCTTTGCAGAACACCTGCGGTCTGTCCGCAAGAATGACCCAAACCTCCCTGTCGCTTGCCATTTCAACACTCCACCCTGCTCTCTTGCCCACATGTCTGTCCTTGGCTTGCTGCCTTGTTCCAGTGAAGCCCAACGCAAACTGGAGGAACAACACCTCATCTTCCGACTAGGGACTTTACAGCCTTCCGGACTGAATATTGAATTCAACAACTTTAGGTCGTAAGCTCCCTCCCCCATCCCCACCCCCTTTCTGTTTCCCCCTTCCCTTTTTTTTTCCAATAAATTATAAAGATTTTCCTTTTCCCACCTATTTCCATTATATAAAAAATAAAACCCCCACTAGAGCTATACCTTGAGTGCCCTACCATCCATTCTTAATTAGCACATTCGTTTAGATAATATCACCAACTTTAATTTTAACACCTATGTGTTCTATTGTACAATTGTCGTTGACATCTTTTGATGATCTGCTTCTATCACTGCTTGTTTGTCCCTACAACCACACCCCCCCCCCTCCACCTCTTTGTCTCTCTATCTCTCCGCCCCCCACACACACACCTTAAACCAGCTTATATTTCAACTCTTTCTTGGACTCGAACGCAAGTTCTGTCGAAGGGTCATGAGGACTCGAAACGTCAACTCTTTTCTTCTCCGCCGATGCTGCCAGACCTGCTGAGTTTTTCCAGGTAATTCTGTTTTTGTTTTGGATTTCCAGCATCCGCAGTTTTTTTGTTTTTAGTATCTATCCCCCAACTATACTGTCTCCTATCACTACCAAATTCCTCTTTGCTCTCCCCACTTGATTGGCTTCCTTTATCATGGTATCATGGTCAGTCTGCTCATCCATCTTGCAATCTTTCTTCTCATCCACACAGGTAGCAAGTACCTTGTACCTGTTAGACAAAGTCAGGGACTGAAGCTCCTCCATCGCTACATGCTGGTCCCCCTTACCTGCCTGTCTCATGGTCACATCCTCTGTCCCTGACCATTGAGCAACTCATAAGTTCTGCCCAGCCTAAGGGGGTGACTGGCTCTTGGAACAAAGTATCCAGGTAACTCTCCTTCTCCCTGATGCCCCACAATATCCACAACACAGACTCCAGCTCAGCAACTTGGGAACTAAGTTATCTAAGCTGCAGACACTTTCTGCAGACATGGTTGTCTCGGATTGCAGTGTATTCCACAGATTTGCACATGTTACAATCATGGCATACCACTAGCCCTGCCATCTCTGTCCAACCTTATTTATTTAATTAGTCAAATAGTTAATAGTTTACACAGATGAAGTAATAGAAAGTTGCACTCAACTGGCCTGGAGACAACAAAGGAAATTGACCAACCACTGGAGGCTGTACAAAAGTCAAAAATGGAGCCCCTCTTTGCCTCTCTGCCCCTAATTCCCACCAGAACCAAATTCCCAACTTCTCACTTAAACTACATCTCACTCAGGTGATGTCTCATTCACCACGCACCCCTTTGTGTGTGTTGGTTTAAAATCTCTCTGCTTTTAGAGAACCTCTGATGTTTCACTAGCTAGCTTAGCTTTTTGCTACAGTAAACACCTACTGAGGGCAACTCCTTTCAGCTGATCGACAGAGGCTATTCAGCTAACAATATTTGAAAGTAAGAACCTAACTCTTAATCTAAATTTAAAGTTAAGAAAAGCTTACCAAAAATTTCCATTTGAATTAAATTCCCAAATTCTCACATAAACTACATCTCACTCAGGTGTTGTCTCATGTACTGGCCCTTTCTGTTCTGTTGTTAGTATGGATCCTGTATTACATGCACTAACTGCATTGAATGCTGAAATACTGAGGTGACTTTGGTGATTTTATACAAATGCATTGGTCCACAGTCTTGATGGTAATAGTGCATAAATAAAGAGAAAACTAATGTTTCTACCTCTTTTAAGTCTAATAATTCTAATCATTTGAAGCGGCCAAGAAGCATTTGCATTTCACTTAGATCATATAAAGTGCTATAATTAGATGACTCCTTGCACAAAAAATGTTCAGACTTTTTTGTCATCAGCCACTAATTTTCAGACCATTTTGTCTTCAGCCACTCTTACCCCTGTAAAGTCACTGGAGAGGATGCAGAGTACATTTATAAGGATAATACCAGAAATGCATGGATATACTCACCAGGAAAGGATTGACAGGCTGGCTGTCTTTTTTTCTTGAACAAAGAAGGTTGAGGGGTGACCTAATAAAAGTCTTAAAAATTTCGACAAGTTTTGATAGAGCGAATGCAGAGATACTGTTCCCTCTGTTTATTCTTTTGTGGGATGTGGGCGTTGTTGGCAAGGCCAGTACTTGTTGCCCACCCCTAACTGCCTTTGAGAAGGTTGTGGGCTTCATGAACTGCTGGAGTCCATATGGTGTAGGTACACCCACAGTGCAGTTAGGAAGGGAGTTCCAGAATTTTGACCTGGCGACTGAAGGGATGGCGATATATTTCCAAGTTAGGATGGTGTGTGGCTTGGTGGGGAACTAACAGGTGGTAGCGTTTCTATTTAACTGCTGCCCCTGTCCTTCTAGATGGTAGTTGTCGTGGGTTTGGAAAGTGCTGTCAAAGAAGCCTTGACAAGTTGCTGCAGAGCATTTTGTAGATGGTACTCACTGCTGCAACTGTGTGGTGATGGTGGAGAGAGTGAATGCTCAATGTGGTGGATGGGGCGCCAGTCAAGCAGGCTACTTTGTCCGGGATGGTGACGAGCTTCTTGAATGTTATTGGAGCTGCACTCACCCAGCCAAGTGGAGAGTATTCCTGAATTGTGCCTTGTAGGTGGTGACAAGCTTTGGGGAGTCAGGAGGTGAGTTAGTTGCCCCAGAATTCCCAGCCTCTGAACTGCCCTTGTAGCCACAGTATTTATATGGCTTGTCCAATTCAGTTTCTGGTCAATGGTAACTCCCATAATGTTGTTAGTCTTGTGGGAAAGTGCATAACTAGAGGCCTTCACTATAAGATAGTCACCAAGAAATCCAATAGGGAATTCAGAAGAAACTTTTTCACCCAAAAAATGGTAAGAATGTGGAACTCAATACCATAGGATGTGTTGAAGTACATAGTATAGATGCATTTAAGGGAAAACTAATCAAGCATACGAGGGAGAAGTGAATAGATGGTTATGATGTTAGCTTTAGATGAGATATGATGGAAGGAGGCTCAAGTGGAATATGAACATTGGTTGTACTGAATGGCCTGTTTCTGTGCGTATATCCTGTGCAATCCTATGTTGTACTTTGGAAATTCTGACTTTGATTATCAGTACAACAGACTGTGTGGTTCAGGGGCAGTCTTGTTCACAGGCTTGGGTCAGATTTCAGTGAGCTCTGGAAAGTAGCAAATGTAATTTGCACTTATAACGGGAACGGGAACAGAGCTGTTTAATTATAGGCTTGTAAGCTTATAATTACTTGTTGGAAAATTAATTGAAACAATGTTTAAATACAGTATTAGGAATCACCTTGAAGGACATGGTTAACAGAGGACAGGCACACGTTGTTTGAGGAATCAGAGGTTGAACTTGACTTTTATTTAAATTAATTTATTGACCTTGTGGATAAGGGTGAAAAAAATGTATGTTACTTAGCTTTATTTTTAAAAGGTTTTTCATGCTGCCCCACAAAAGGTGTCTGGGCAAAGTTTAAATCCATGGACCCGACCAAAATTTTGATAAAAGAAAGACACATGGAAAGGAAGCAATGCTTCACAGTAAAGAGACAGACATTCACAGTGACCCTTGGTGGTGAGTGCATCGCCTTTTAGATGCAATCCTGTTTTGGTGTTAAGACTTGATATTTTATGTAGCTATTCTTATACAATTAACAACAGAATTTCTGTAGCGCCTATAATGTAATAAAATGCCACAAGATGCATTACTTGAGTGTTGGCAAACAAAATTTGATACAGTGACACCAAACTATGTTAGTGTCACTAACGTTGTGCCACATGTAATGTTTGAAAACCCTATCACCCTGCCTTCTGCAGGTGTGTACAGGCATTGCTGTTAATTATTGACAATTTTATAATAGATTTCTTATTGAGATGATATGAAATAGGACCTTTAAATGCATTTTGAAATGGGATGTTGCAATTCACTTTGCTTTAGCGTACCAACTCATCACATTTAGAGGATTTGTTATAAAATTAATTTTGATTTTGTTTTTGTTTGTTTCCTGTTAGTCACTGAAACAGAGCTCAGTAATGAGCTTTCTTAATGAGCTTTTTCAGATAATTATCAGGCTGGATGGAAAATATCCGTCAGCATTGCTTGTTATGCTTAAGTGCACTTTTGTCTGAGACCAGCTTGGTCCATAGCCACAGCTTCTCACCACCTTAATGGGATGAGCTATCGGAGAGCCAAAAATCTTTGACTGCAGTTTCACCAGTTCCTTAATAGCTCTCTGTTCCTGTCAGCCAAAAGACAAATGTATAGCCTGGGTAAAATATGTGTCAAATTTGAAATGCATGCAAATTGAAGGGTCTTCTCTTTAAACTTGGTTCCTCTTGAAAATTGCCTGAAGGGTCCTATCAGTATTGTACTGAGGCTTCTGCTCATTTATGCACAGCAGTTTGCCGCAAAGTACGTAGAAACAGTTTACAACTTAGAAGCTTAACTGAGGATAGGAAATGTGCTAGTCATGAAAGTTATTCGATCCACAAGCATGCTGAAACAATACTAAATTGGAATGAGAAAAATATCAATGTTGTTAAATTGACTGGATATTGAGTCACGTGATATATTACTTTTCTGCTGTTGGATCAGTGAAAAGACCCTCAAATTTGAGAAGAATATGGTTCCATTTATGGGCTTTATAGACATTGTTTGTTTTCTCCCCAATTCCTCCTTTCCCTGCCCTAGCTGAAGCTGTTGTTTTTTTGCTGGGAATCAGTTCCATGATTAGCCCTTTGACACCTGACTTAAGTGACCATTCCTCATGTGTTAGCTGAGGCAGTGAGTACCAGCACATCACAGCCAAACCTGATCCTCTCCTACCCCAAATTTCCAGTAATGGACAACAATCAGGAGCATGGTCTTGCTGAGTTTCCTCCCCCTCCCAAAACTTGGGTTGCTAAGTCTGCACAGTTCCACTAGCTGAGACCATCTGACTCAATACAGTCCAGGAATTGAACCTGGGACCTTCAGTTTGGATGACTTAATACTACTTTGGACAGTGGCTTGACCACTAGGGCATCAGCTCACTACTGGAGTTCTATGTGGAGTACAGCAAAAATAGATAATTCTCCATTCGGTATAGAGTTTTTATTCTTTGAACGAAAGTTAGTATAAGATTTTAAAGATTAAAAAAATATATTTTGCTCAAGTTTCTGCCCTCTTCCTCCCATAAGGTATTGATTCATTCTGGATACAGTTCCATGGACACCAACAATCCCCCCTCAAACCTCAGCTAAGTGATCATTCATCATGTATGAACCTTAGCAGTGAGTACCAGTAGGCATTATGACTATAGCACAAATTTAACCAAAACAGTCTTGTTTCCACCACATTTATGCACACTTTCTAGTGTAGGTCACTAAAGCGTGGCTCATAATTTGCTGTCAAAGTAATAGTGAGGCTATTGCAAAGGGCTGTTATCAAACAGCCTTGACAAAGGCTGCTTCAGGCACCAAACTCCAATCTGAAGGCGTGGTTATCATTTGCTTAAAAGGAAATTGACAAAATAAGAATATAAGAGATTGAAGGTAAAATTAAAAGGTTGCCCAGCCTACTTGAGGTGATGCTGCCTAGTCTTTGGTTTTGAGTCTGTTTCACTTTGAATAGAAAGTAGGGTGTGGAAATATTATATGCATCATCATAATAACATAACCAGCTGCAGGTGTAGGCCACTCAATCCTTCAAGCCTGCTCTGCCATTCACTACCTCAACTCCAGCTTCCCACACTATCTCCCCCGCCCCCACATATTCCTTGAATCCCTTAGCATCCAAAATCTATCAAACTCATTCTTGAATATACTGAACAACGGAATATGCACTAAGATAAAAGCAAAATACTGTGGATGCTGGAAACCTGAAACAAAAACAGAAAATGATGGAAAAACTCAGCAGGTCTGACAGCATCTGTGGAGAGAGAAACAGAGTTAATGTTTTGAGTCTGCATGACCCTTCTTCAGAGCAGAGCAGCAGAATATGCACATTCCTCTGGGGTAGAGAATTTAAATTTTGAGTGAAGAAATTTCTCCTCCTCTGAATCCTAAATGGCCAACACCATATTCTGAGGCTATGACCCTGTGCTCTAGATTCCTTAGCTAAGAGAAACATCATCTACTCTGTCAAATCCTTAAAAATGTTATTTGTTTCACTGAAATCATCTCTCATTGTTTTAAATTCTAGGGAATATAGGCCTAGTCTACTCAATCTTTCCTCATTGTAGAAAAGTCTCATTCCAGGAATCAGTCCTGAACACCCTTTAGGAAAGGAGAACCAAACTGAACAAAGTACACTAAGTGTGGTTTCACCAAGTTCCTATATAAATTCAGGAAGGATTTTTTACTCTTGTACACCAATGCCTTTGTAATAAAGGCTAACATACCATTTGTTTTCCCAGTTGCTTGTTGCATCTGCCCATTAACTTCCATTCATTCATTAACAAAGACACCTAAATCCCTCTAAAGGCAAACATTTCCCAGTTTCTCACCATTTAAAAACTATCCAGCTGTGCTATTTTCCCTTCCAAAGTGGATAGCTTCATAGTTGTCCACATTATATTTCATCTGCCACATTCTTGCCCATTCATTTAACCTGTTGATGTCCCTTTAGAGCCTTTGTGCCCTTATTTTCCTTCATAACTCTGTGTTATCAGCAAAAGTAGATACATTGCACTCAGTCACCTCAACTAAAGCTGAGGCCCAAGCACTGATCCTTCCGATACCCCACTAGTTATAGCCTGCGAACCTGAAAATTACCTGCTTATTTCTACTTAGAAAAGTTTTCTGTCCATGAACCAACCTTTAGTTCATGCTGATGTATTTCCCCCAATCCCATGAGTCCTAATTTTATGTAATAGCCTCTTGTGTGGCACCTTATCAAATGCTTTTTGAAAATCCAAAAATAGCACATTCACTGGTTACCCCTTAGCTATTCTGCAGGTTACAACCTCAAAACTAATTTTTGTTCCCCATATTTGTTCCCTGCTATTTCTGGAATGTTTTTTGTGACTTTTACTATGAAGACAGTTAAAATGTATTTGTTTCATACCTCCTCCATTTCCTTATTCTGCATTATAATTTCTCCTGTCTCTGCCCCTAAGGTATTTACATTTACTTTCACAAATCTCTTCCTTTTTATATACTGATACAAGCTTTTACAATGTTTTTATGTCAATGCTAGTTTACCCTCATTCTATTTTCTCTCTATCAATTTCTTGGTGATCCTTTGTTGAATTCTAAAATCCTCCCAATCCTTAGGCTTATTACTCTTTTAGACAACATTATAAGCCTTTTCTTTAATCTAATACTATTTTAACTCCTCTTGTGAGCCACTTTTCCTATGGTGTTTGTATTCCTTAAAGGAATGTAGATTCATGCAAATTCTGAATTAATTCTTAAAATGTTTTCCACTGTTCATCTAAACCATACGAAATGCAACCCAGGTTTTAGATGTGGGTGAAACGGTACTTGCTGCCAAGGTTGCCTTCTTCCATGAGCATGGATTATGCTTCTTTTCTCAAGGTCTATAAACTGAGTTCTGCTTTATTGAATTGTTGGCAGTACCATCTCAACTGAATGCTATTTAGGTTTATGGCTGAAAAGGCAAATGCCTCAGACATTGCATTGAATCACATTCTTACAGATACAGAAGGGCTCTTTTAATCCTTTAGAACCCTTGCAGCAATGCTAGATATTGCTCCCTGCACCCCTTCCCCCCATCCCCCCCCCCCCCCCCCCCCCCCCCACCTCCCCCCATCCCACCCCGCATCCTTCTGCAAACCAGGCTGCTACAGGGGGTGCAATACATAGAATTACACAACATTTACAGCATAGAAACATCTCATTTGGTCCACTGGGTCAATGCATATATATATATAAGCTAGGTGACCCTTCTCCCACCTCTCTTCATCTGACCCTATTTCTCCCCAAGTTTATTTAGCTAACAGTCAAACCTGTCTTGAATCTGTAATAAAGGTGCATTGGTGAAAATGGGTTGTTTTTAAATTTCTGTTATGCAGGCGGTTTCTGAAGCTCTAGTGCACTGCCCGTAGTAATTCTGCTAATGAGGAAAATCCAACCATTACATATATTTCCTGACATTTTGACAACTATCTCATTCACTGAAACAGTTCTATTCCTTCCTCTATTCTTTCATGTTTGTATTCTTTTGCATGTTCTCATTGTCAGTTTCCTACCCAATTTTTCACCACTGGCCATGTCCGTTTTCATCAGTGATAGAATCTTTCTTAATGAGCTGTTCTTCCAGTCATCATAATGCCTCTTTTTTAAAAAATATTTTATGTAGTTAGTTGGAAACCCCAGAATACTTTTTGGTTGAAGGCAAGTCTTCATTCATATATCCATTTATTTTGCTAGTGTTAGTCTCTATTTCAAGTAATTTATTCAGCACTTTGTGAAGATAGAAGCAAAAAATACTCCATGAATATAAATCTTCTTTTAACTTTGCATTTTTTTCCATAATTCTCCATATTTTCACACAGAACTATTTAGACAAAATGTCATCCTCAATATTTTGTAGCTTTGCAGTCTTTAATAGGCAATGATCACATAATATTGAAGCATCTAGTCGAAGACCAGCATCTAATATAAATATCTATAATACTGAAACTGAGAGATTATACCATTATCAGGAAAGATTGAATAGGCAGGGGCTCTCTTTAGAAAAGGGAAGCCTCTGGGGTGTCCTGATATAATAATAACCACAACTTATATAACTCCTTTAACATAAGGAAATGCCTCAAAGTGCTTTGCAGGAGCGTTATGAAACAAAGTATGGCACTGAGCCACATATGGAGATAGTAGGTCAGTTGACCAAAAGTTTGGTCAAAGGGGTAGGTTTTAATAGAGGTGTTTCTGCTTGTGGAAGAGACCAAAACGAGGGCCATATATGTAAGATAGTCACTAGTAAGTTCTGTCAGCAATTCAGTAGAAACCTCTGTACCCAGATAGTAGTTAGAATATGGAACTCTCTACAAAGAGTAGTTGATGTAAATAGCGTAGATGCATTTAAGGAGAAGCTATATAAAAAAAAAATAGATGGTTATATTGTTAGAATTAGATGAAGAGCAGAGGCAGGATGCTTATGTGGAAGATGGACCTGTAGGGTTAAATAGCCTGTTTCTGTGCTGTTAACTCTGTGTAATACTCCCAATAACCTTTAATCATGATAGGACAGTGTGTTTTTTGATTCTCCGTGAAATCATCCACACTTATTTCACCTTGCTGCTTCAGGTGATCATTTTGTAGTGCTTAATTTATGAGATTTAGAATTTTTTTTCGAAGTTCTTGAGGTATCAAAAGTGTGGGAGAATCTCATTGAGCCTACAGTTTAAGGCAGAAACATGCAAGTTGGCCCTATTCTGTAGTCAGATTTTTCCCCTATCTTTCCAATTTATTAGCACAGTTTGCCCACATAGTTTTCGGATTTTTTGCTGGGCTTTGCTAGTTTGCATCGTAAAGGAGCTTTTGCCTATTTACAATTTGATGTAAGTTTTACTTTTGTTGCTTTTTAGATTTATTTATTTGTATTCACAGGGAATCCTGTGATTCTGACTGTTTTTAGTATCTCCACATGAGTCCTGTTGACAGCTGTTATTGCAGTTGCAACAAGCAAATTGCTCAACGTGGAATGACATCTACTGCATTGCCTTTATCAATATAATCAGTCAGTTCTTCAAAAAAAGAAATTACACTTCTGAAATGTATCTTACTTTTACCAAATGCATGCTGATTATCTATATTTAATCCTGCATCTCTAAACGTTCATTAATTTGAACTCAGATTATGAATTTTAAGAGTTTGCCCACAACTGATGTTAAACTAATGAGTCTATTGTTATTGGGTTTATCCTTCTCATCCTTCTTGAGATAGGTGTTGCATTGTTTATGTTTTAGCTATCTGCTATATTTTGCATATCCATAGAGAATTGAAAATTTATGATCATAGTCTCAGAAACTTCCTTACAACTTCTTTCAAAAATCTCAAGTGCATTCCACCAGGACCCCAGGTCTTATCTACATTAATTTCTGTTATTTTTTCAGAAGCATATCTTTTTCAAAAGCTATCTCTAACAATTTTTCTTAATAATTTCTAGTAAACATACATTCTCATTTCAAATATCTTTTGGAAAATATTTCATATCTATGCTATATCTACATCTACCACCAGATTCCCTTCTCAACACCGAACAGGATTATTAGACCCTAAGACCATAAGATATAGGAGCAGAAATTAGGCCATTCAGCCCATCACGTCTGCTCCGCCATTCAGTCATGGCTGATAAGTTTCTCAACCCCATTCTCCTGCCTTCTCTCCGTAACCTTTGATCCCCTTACCAATCAAGAACCTATCAATCTCAGTCTTAAATACACTCAATGACCTGGTGTCCACAGCCTTCTGGGGCAATGAATTCCATAGATTCATCATTCTCTGGCTAAAGAAGTTTCTCCTCATCTCTGTTCTACAAGGTCTTCCCTTTATTCTGAGGCTGTGCCCTTGGGTCCTAGTCTCTCCTACTAATGGAAACGTCTTCCCCATGTCCACTCTATCCAGGCCTTTCAGTATTCTGTAAGTTTCAATCAGATCCCCCCTCATCCTTCTAAACTCCATCAAGTATAGACCCGGAGGCCTCAAACGTTCCTCATATGTTAAGCCTTTCATTCCTGGGATCATTCTCATGAACCTCCTCTGGACCCTCTCCAGGGCCAGCACATCCTTCCTGAGATACGGGGCCCAAAATTGCTCACAATATTCTAAATGGGGTCTGACCAGAGCCTTATAAAGCCTCAGCAGCACATCCCTGTTTTTATATTCCAGTCCTCTCAAAATAAATGCCAACATTGTATTTGCCTTCCTAACTACAGACTCAACCTGCAAGCTAACCTTAAGAGAATCCTGGACTAGGACTCCCAATTCCCTTTGCACTCTAGATATCTGAATGTTCTCCCCATTTAGAAAATAGTCTATGCCTCTAATCTTCCTAGCAAAGTGCATGACCTCACTTCCCCACATTGTGTTCCATCTGCCACTTCTTTGCCCATTCTCCTAACCTGTCCAAATCCTTCTGCAGCCTCCCCGCCTCCTCAATACTACCTGTCCCTCCATTATCTTTGTATCATCTGCAAACTTAGCCAGGATGCCCTCAGTTCCTTCATCTAGATCATTAATGTATAAAGTGAGAAGTTGTGCTCCCAATACTGACCCCTGCGGAACTCCACTAGTCACCAGCCGCCATCCTGAGGAGGACCCCCTTATCCCCACTCTCTGCCTCCTGCCAGACAGCCAATCTTCTATCCATGCTAGTACCTTGCCTCTATAACACCATGGGCTCTTATCTTACTGAGCAGCCTCCTGTGCGGCACCTTGTCAATGGCCTTCTGTAAGTCCAAGTAGATAACATCCATTGGCTGTCCTTTGTCTAACCTACTCATTACCTCCTCAAAGAATTCTAACGGATTTGTCAGGCATGACCTCCCCTTGATGAAACCATGCTGACTTTGCCCTATTTTACCATGCACTTCCAAGTATTCTGAAATCTTATCCTTAATAATGGACTCTAAAATCTTACCAACGACCGAGGTCAGGCTAATCGGCCTGTAATTTCCCATCTTTTACCTCACTCCCTTCTTAAACGGAGGGGTTACATTATTGATTTTCCAGTCCTCTGGGACCCTCCCTGACTCCAGTGATTCCTGAAAGATCACCACTAACGCCTCCACTATCTCTTCAGCTATCTCCTTCAGAACTCTGGGGTGTAATCCATCTGGTCCAGGTGATTTATCTACCTTCAGACCTTTCAGTTTTTCTAACACCTTCTCCTTGGTAATGGCCACCATACTCACCTCTGCCCCCCAACTCTCTTGAACTTTGGGGATGTCACTCGTATCTTCCACTGTGAAGACTGACGCAAAGTTCCTCTGCCATTTCTTTGTTCCCCACTACTACTTCTCCAGCGTCATTTTCCAGTGGCTCAATGTCCACTTTTGCCTCTCTCTTACCCTTTATATATCTAAAAAAAACTCTTGCAATCTTCTTTTATATTACTGGCTAGTTTACCCTCATAGTTAATCTTCTCCCTCCTTATTTCTTTTTTAGTTGTCCTCTGTTGGTCTTTGTAGGTTTCCCAATCCTCTGGTTTCCCACTGCTCTTTGTCGCATTGTATGCTTTCTCTTTAGCTTTTATGCTGTCCCTGACTTCCCTTGTCAGCCATGGTTGCCTTGTCCTCCCTTTAGTATGCTTCTTCTTCTAGGGATAAATTTTTGCTGTGTCTCCCAAATTACTCCCAGAAACTCCTGCCATTGCTGTTCCACTGTCTTTCCTGCAAGGCTCATCTCCCAGTCAATTCTGGCCAGCTCCTCCCTCATGCCTCTGTAGTTGCCTTTATTCAACTGTAATACCGTTACATCTGATTTTAGCTTTTTCCTCTCAAATTGCAGGGTAAATTCTATCATATATTATGGTCACTTCCTCCTAAGGGTTCCTTCACCTTCAGCTCCCTTATCAAATCAGCCTCATTACACATCACTAAATCTAAAATTGCCTGTTCCCTAGTGGGCTCCACCACAAGCTGCTCCAAAAAGCCATCTCGTAGACATTCCACAAATTCCTTTTCTTGGGATCCACTACCATCGTGATTTTCCCAGTCTACCTGCATATTGAAATCCCCCATGATCACTGTAACCTTGCCTTTCTTACACACCTTTTCTATCTCCTGGTGTATCTTGTGCCCCACATCCTGACTACTATTTGGAGGCCTGTACATAAATCCCATTATGGTTTTTTTACCTTCGCGGTTCCTCAACTCTACCCACACAGATTCTATATCATCTGATCCTACATCATTTCTTGCTATCAATTTAATTTCATTTCTTACTAACAAAGCAACCTCACCCCCTCTGCCAACCTGCCCATCTTTTCGATAGGATGTATATCCTTGGATATTTAGCTCCCATTCCTGATCCCCTTGCAACCATGTCTCTGCGATGCCCACCACATCATACCTGCCAATTTCAACCTGCGCCACAAGCTCATTTACCTTATTTTGTATACTGCGTGCATTCAGATACAACACCTTCAGTCCTGTATTTCCCGTCCCCTTTCTCATTATTGTCTCTTTATCTTATGTGCTTGAAGTTAGATTCCTAGCCCTTTCCAAACACTCTGTCCTATTTTGTACTCTGGAGACTTTAATAGCCTCTCCTGGGCTCTGCTTTCTTTTCAGTTTTTTCATAATTTTCCATGAAGTTGAATCCACCGCCCCCACCCCCCGCCAGATGCTAACCTGCTGCTTTGTTTCCCATTAGTCATACTTCTTGGAGTTTTAGCTTCCCCCCCCCGAACACTTTCTAGTTTAAAATCCTGTTGACCACCCTCTTTACCCTTTTCGCTAGATCATTGGTCCCAGATCAGTTCAGGTGGAGACTGTCCTAATGGTACAGTTCCCTCCTGACACTGATGCCAGTGCCCCACGAAATGGAACCCCTCTTTCCCGCACCACTCCTTTAGCCACGTGTTTACTTCCCTTATTCTTGCGTCCCTATGCCAATTTGCACATGGCTCGGGTAGTAATCCAGAAATTATAACCCTTGAGGACCTATTCTTTAATTTAGTTCCTACTTCCTGATAATCCCCAAACAGTTTCTCTTTCCTAGTCTTACCTATGTTATTTGTCCTGACATGGACCACAACAACTGGATCCTCCCCCTCCCTCTCCAATATTCTTTCAAGCCGGTCAGAGATGTCCCTCACCCTGGCACCGGGCAGGCAACATACCATGCGGGACTCTCGATCCTGCTTACAAAGGAAGCTATCAATTCCTCTAATTATAGAATCCCCTACAACTACCTCCTCCCTCCGAGTCTGCTCCCTGGAGACAAGGCTGCGAATCCCCGAGGTACGCTAGATTTATACTCACCGCTCCAGTGCTCCTCTCTCCGAGTCTGCTCCCAGGATTTACTCACCAATCAGCTGCTTTTTCTTTAAAATCCACTTTCAGAAGAGTGTCCCTCACAGTTCTGGTGCACGCCTGAAGGCACTGCCTGTTCCTCTCTCTTTTTTTTTTGGTTTGAGGAGGAGGGAGGGATGGAAACACTACAGCAATGTAATGTTTGGGGCTATTCTGTTCTTTGACAGTGGGTCCTCCTCAATTCCCTCCTGAGTCGCGGTGGCTACGATGACTTCTCCCCGAATGCTTCAGTCACTTCTCACCAGCACCCTATTATTTAATTATTTTCTTATTATTAATAATAAAAGTGCTTATTGTTTCCTTCCACATTATCTGCTACTTTCTTTCATATTTCCTTTAAGTCCTTCCTTAGTCTCACTCTTCACCTCCTCACTAGACTTTCCATATTTCACATTATTTTGTTAAGCATTTTTTGCCATAAATTTCTTGTGTGCCCCCATATTATTTCCATTGTATTGCACTCCCTCACTGGACTCAACAGGAGGAAGGGCATCCAACAGAGGGTGCTGGTGAGAAGTGACTGAAGCATTTTGGGAGAAGTCATCACAGCCACCGCGACTCAGGAGGGAATTGAGGAGGACCCACTGTCAAAGAACGGAATAGCCCCAAACATTACATTGCTGTAGAGCTTCCATCCCTCCCTCCTCCTTAAACCTAAAAAAAAAGAGAGAGAGGAAGAGGCAGTGCCTTCAGGAGTGCACCAGACCCACGAGGGACACTCTTCTGAAAGTGGATTTTAAAGAAAAAGCTATGCACTTCCTGTGCGGGCGGGGACGGATTCCCCAAAAGCAAGAGTGCGCATTTTCGTGCATGTGCACTAAAGACCGCACATCTCCCTGAGACTAAGTGCTACCTCAGGAAGATCGCTTCCGCTTTGAAAAGATTAAAAATAGAAAAAAAAAATTCCCTAACCTCTCCCCCTCATGTGACAATGTCACACAAGAGGGGACATGTTCATAATTTACACTATAACTTTATTAAACTTTTTAAAAACCTGCATGAAACCTCATCCCGCCAGTGGATGAGGTTTCATGTTTTTTCTATTAGCCTCCGGAGCTCCTGGCCTGCCCACCAACCATAAGGTTAAACAGGCAGGTCCTTTCATTGTTTAAATGATCCTGTCAATGGCTTCAATTGGCCATTAACAGGTCGACGAGCGCACAGCTGATTTTGCTGCGCCCCCGCCTTCCTGAAAATTTAAATGGGGCGGGATGACGTCGAGGGTTATGCATCGGTGAGTGGGCCCCGCCCCTGCTCACTGACTCTCAAATTCTACCCATTATTATTCAGTGCTAGAAAGATAAATAAATAATTAGGTGGAACTGTGTAGTTAAAACAGATCAAACAAGACCATCAAAGAGTTAAGCAAAACATTTCCTTTCATCGTGCAATATGCTTGGAGTGTTCTGATAAATTGCGTGTGTGTACCTGCTCAGTCTTGTAAAATATGGAAATGCTTTCATTGGTATAGGTTAAAGGCTGTTGGATTGAATGGCAATGCTGGGTAGCATTATATGTTTTAATAAGTTCAAGTAGGCTTGTGCTGTAAAGATAAGCAGCACAATTTTGATTTGAGCAGTTTATTGTAATTCGTGCCATTAGCAAGAACTGTATTTCTAGTTACATAAGTATGATCATTCACTTGTGTTATTAAATGACACTGTGATGAATTGGTCTGCTTTTATACAGTTTTGATATCTTTTAGCATTACCACTGTGTTTTCAAAATAACAGTAGGTTGACTTCATTGAAAGGCAAATATAGTGCAAGGGAAAAATGCTGTCACCCATGTTGAAACTAAATATTTTCACGGCTCATGTACTACTGCACATGGACAAGCATGATATTTGGCTAATGCAGTTTTATTTAATTTGTTGACATCGCCATCCTGTCCAATTGTAGCACTGGACAGAAGTCTATTCAAAATGGCAGTGCAAATTGCTGATATAAGTCTGCATTTCCTTCCTGAAACGCAATAATAATGGTGCATTTATTGTACTGAAAGCTGAGCATAATGTGGAAATTACATTTTGGGACTATTCCAGGTATTTTTTCTTATGTTCAACTTGTAGTTCTGCTTTCATAGGCAAGCCCATGGTCTAGATTGTGTAAAGTAATCTGGCAAAGCTACCTGAAGGATGAACAATAAACACTTGTAATGTTGAAGTGATGCTGTTTACTATGTAACCTCTTGATCTTGCTGGGTGATGGAAAAAGAACATTTTGACAGATTGCGTATCTCCATTTACAAACTCAGGTTTATTCTGAAGTAAACAAAATCGGAATCAATATTTCACAAGATATTTCAGGGCCCTCAGCAATTCTCTATAGTGCTTTAAACAACTTGCATCCTTGTTGAAACACTTTTACAAGGATAACCTCTCCCTATGCAAAAAGGGAACCACAAAATCAAGCAACACCTTGCATTTATATAGTACTTTTAACATAGTAAGGTGTCCTAAGGTGTTTCCCAGGAGTGTTATCAAAGTTTGACTAATGCTTGGGGTGGGGACGGCGGGACAGGCAGGGGTGGAAGGTCCTAGATGGGTGTTGGTGTCGATGAGTTATTCGAGTTGTTGAACAAATCCAATCCAGCCAATTATTACCACATCGGCCTACTCTCAATCAACAGCAAAGTGTTGGAAGGTGTTGTGACCTAATGATTACCTGTTTAAATGATGGTAATGAAGTGATTCATTTAGCAGCAAACAGTGTGTTTAGAAAAGACAGCAAAATTAGCATAGGACAGGAGAGTGGTAGTGCTGATAATATGACTATCTGCGCATAATTTAGAGAGTCTAGGTAGTGGAAGAACTAAGCAAAAATGGGATTTTTTAAAAGTTACCTATATTGGGCAGGATGCAAATTCTATAGCATGCAAAAATATGTGTAGTTTTAAAACCTTTATCTAAATAGTTAAGCAAATAATAAATAATGTTCAAAAACAAAGTAAAATATGATAAAATAAATATTGGAATTCAAAGAAAACTCTAATAGACTTTGGGGGAATTCAAGAGATGTGACGGTTATTGATTCTTCTGCCAGTGGAAACAGTTTATCCACGCCTACTCTATCAAAACCCTTCATGATTTTGAATACCTTTATTGAATCCCTCAAGATTCTGTGCTGTAAGGAGAACAATCCAGCATTATTCTCTCGAAATAACTACAGTCCCTCATGTCTGGTACTATTTTAGAAAATAACCTCAGCCCTCTCTCTAAGGCCTCGACATCCTTTCTGATGTATGACATTTAATCTATCTTTGTCCTTTCGCAATTTTCCGCTCTCTATCTCTTCACAATTCACTACACTTCCTAGCTTTGCATCATCTGCAAACTTGAATATATTTCCCAGACCAAAGTCATTTTATATCGAAATGTTGAGAATGGACCTCCTATCCATTTTTCTGCATCCGAATTCCCAACTCACCTCCTCTCTATGTGCAGTGCTTTTCTGAAGGGTTCTCAATTTTTTTGTGGACTTTTGTCCTCGTCAGGCAAGAATTTGACGCAGTGGAAGTGAAGCAAAACATTGGACAACCACGAAAAAACAGGAGGAACAAAGATTTTTGGGCAGATCAATAAATTCTGACACATTGTGGAATTGTTCACTAAAACAAATGCATATATTTTGGTGTCAATTTCCTATTCCTTCTTGGAATGCTCTACTTTTTGTTTGATAAAGAAATAGAGCTCTAATCACTTTGCTGCTTATTTTGGGACTGCAGCATGTCTATGTTTTTCATATGCAGAAAACCTGCTTTAATCAGGTCTTATTAATGTGCATGATTTCCCATAAAATTGAGGGGAAAATTACACAAGGTGAGCAAAGTGGTTGGTAATAGCTGTAATTAACACTAATCAGTCAGGCACACAAAATAGCCATCTGTGGGATGCTGCAAATGTACAAAGGAGAAACAGGGTAACACAACTATGCACAAAACAGTGCAGAAAGCAAAATGTGCTCACAGGAACAGTATCTGACCGCTGCCCACCAGGGAAAAGAGAGCCATCAAAGTAGAATTTTCACTGTCAGGATCCTACTGATTAACAGCAAAATTACAAGTTTAACACAAGTAGCAGCTGAATAACTGTTGGAGGTTTGACAGTAGCCGTCTAAAATGTGCAATTGAGATTTATTCTAATCAGTGAAGTTGCAAATAAGTTGATCTTGATCCTTTTTAAAACCATAAGATTTCAGATGCACTTGGAATATTCTGCTTTTTTCCTGTACGTAAGATTTGCTGTAAAGATAAATTTGCCCTTAAATCAGTTATTAACAAAATGATCTGTAGTGTGTAAATGAGCAGAATTTTGCCATAAAATTGGAAGACTCTTCTGGCAAAGGGGAGCGTTCTGGAGACAAGATGATGCCCCAGGTGATTAAATAGGACCCATGCAGGTTCTTACAGTTTCTTTGACAACAATATTGTTCACTCATTTGGAATTTGGGGAGCCCTGGCCTGGAGGATTAGGCTTCATAAAGATAAATATCACTTGTTCATGTTTTAAGAAAAATGACTATGTACTCAAGATTGCAATGGAGCCAATGCATTGAGAATAGCTGCCACCTCCTAATAGTCAAAGTACAGTATAATCATCTTGATATGGATACCCTAGAATATAGAACAGGATAATTTGCTTCATATTTTGTTCATGCAGAAGTGTACCTAATTTTCCAGCTGTCAAATGGAGATCAGGTGTTATGCCATTCTGCCAGCTGTCCACAGGGCCCATTTCAAGCCTCCATTTATTCACCTTATTTTTGCCTGACACTTCTTTTCCTTCCCAACTCCCACAGGCTTGGTAAAGGCTAAAAAAGAATTTGAAATCTATTTGAATTTCTATATAGGCTGAAAGAATTTTTGCTGCCATGTGCAGCCACTTACCCTTAAGTGGACACATCGCATTAAAGTTGAGGTGCTTGGCAGATTTTGTACCTGCTCTGTTAAGCTAGCTGACAATGCACAGCCAGAGCTGTTAGGAGCTTATGCCAATTGTTCATGCGGCTCCACAGAAAAAAAAGCATGCATTCAGCTCGGTATGCTGTGAGCTGACTTGGCCCTGGCAAGCAATCCTTGCACAGATTTTGATAGGATTATAAAATTGTGAATATAATATTCATACAAAAGCAAAATAATGCAGATGCTGGAAATTTGAAATAAAAACAAACAATGCTGAAAATACTCTGCAGGTCAGGCAGCATCCATGGAGAGGGAAACAGAGTTAACTGTTCTGATGAAAGGCAATTGACCTGAAACCTTAACTCTGTTTCTCCACAGATGCTGCCAGACCTCCTGAGTATTTCTAGCATTTACTGTTTCAATTTATTATTATATACTATAATACTTATACTTAGAAAGAGATTGATTGTCTTTGAGGTGGGGAACGGTTAAGGAAAACAATGATAGAAATTTACGACCACACGAGCAAGGAGCAGGTGTGGCCATTTAGCCCCTCGAGCCTGCTCTGTCATTTAATAAGATCATGACTGATCTGATAGTAACCTGACACCACCAATAACCTATCACCCCCTTGCTTACCAAGAATCTATCCACCTCTGCCTTAAAAATATTCAAAGACTCTGCTTCCACCACCTTTTCAGGTGGTGAAAAGACTCATGACCCTCTAAGAGAAAATATTTCGCCTCATCTCTGTTTTAAATGGGCGCCCATTTATTTTTAAACAGTGTCCCCTAGTTCTAGATTCTTTCACAAGAGGAAACATCCTCTCCACATCCACCCTGTCAAGACCTTATACCCTGTCAAGACCTTTTATATTTCAATCAAGTCACCTCTTACTCTTCTAAACTCCAGCAGATACAAGCCTCGCCTGTCCAACCTTTCCTCATAAGACAACCCACCCATTCCAGGTATTAGTCTGGTAAACCTTCTATCGCATTTCACATGCTTAAACAAATTGGTTTGAATGATTAATTAACTAGTTAGTTACTAAAAGTACCTCATCTGAAAATCCTTCCCATGATTCTTCAAGCAAGTACAAAATATTTTAAAATACTATTGTTGTAGGTGAACCAGCACTGAAAGATTCTGGGGCACAAACCTCCCCAGGACTGATCACTAGTGCAAAGTAATATGCTTATTATTGTTTGACAGCTTGAAATGGTTTCTGCTTACTATAATTTGCTTCTAAACTTCTTTGATTTATAAATTTGGCTGGCAAATTGGTTTTGATAAATTGGCTACTGCAGGTAAGCTAACGCGAGTGACATCATAAAATGTTCCAACTGAATTGAATGGCGATGAAACTTTGGATTCTTTTGACTACTTTAAAATCAAATATGCACTGCATTGATTTTTCATTGTGTAAGTAAAGTAATTGCTAAAATGTTCTTCATGGTTACACTGCACTTTTTACATTGAATTTTAAATTTTAAAGAGCTGAAAATGTATTGTTTCTGGCAGGGTCACCATAGACTGTGTGTTGACACAGGGCTGGAGGATAAGTGGTGTGGCCTTATCCCAGTTGGAAATCCATGCAACAATGTAACAACAACTGGCCTCAAGTGGAATCTGAGTAAGTGTGAATAATTTTGAGGCATTAGCTGGAATTTGCTGGAATGACGCATTTGGCCCCAAACACCGTAATGTTTGAACCATTGATCCACCGGTGGCAAACCTGCTCCAGAGTTTTCTGGAGATCTCATCAGAATGTGCAACAGGCAAGGTAGTGATGATTTAGCTGTGTTCTACTGAGAAATACTAGCTATTAATTCTGATTTTGATCACATGAGCAGAATTGCATTATTCATTCACTTTATATTCTGGTTTATGAAAACTCGTGTTTGAACTGTGAGTCCTGTTTTGCCAAGATACCACAAAAATGTTAGGCAGGTTGTTGATTTTGTTTTCTGAAGTTGTAGAAATATTATTAAATGGGTATAAAATGGGCGGCACCTGAGGCTGAGCTAATCAAAGACTTCTAAATTGTAATAATTTTCAGATTTTGTTGGGCAAATTCATTGCAAAGCACAGGTTCTATGTTTTGGAGGAGAAATATATTAAAAACAAGATCCATAGGAATTAATTATTTAATAATACATTTTTCATACCATTGCCTTTAAATGCAAAGCAACTGCAGTTCACAGACTCTAATAGTCATCCTCTCTTTTCAAATAGATCAATATTCTAAATTAGCAATTGACACTGTTAAGGTACCATAGATCAGTGAATGAATGTAAACACTAAATGGCAATCAAAAATTCAATCCCATTGAACAGGAAACATTACTTTATCCAAAAGCCAGTTATCTTGTCATTAGCTAAAAACAATCAGCAAAGCACAGTAAAAAGACCTCTAAGTTTAAGAGAGAGTGATCTTGGAGCATAAACCATACCGCTGCCAGGTTACTAGCCCCTTTCCAGTTTAGTCTAAGGCAGAATTGCCCTGTGAACGATCCTAAAAGTGATGTGGTGCTGTCTCCGAAGCCGGCACTGATGCGAGTGCTGCCTAAAGCAAGGTAAGCAAACAAACCTTGAAGTCCCGAACTAAGCACAGCCCGCCAAGTGCACTCCTTATAAATGCTATTGGGAAACAAATTGGTGTGTTTTCCCACTGATGTGGGCAGACGACCCAGCATGGGGGGATGATTCGGTGGGCTGGCCTTATAATAATATGCAGATGTATTACAATGAGGTTCCTGACACCCGATGGCAGGGAACGTGGCCCACCACTAAGGGGCTGAGCAGACGATCGCAAACTGGTTTCACGATGTCGCGAAACCGATTTTTGGCCTTCTCGCCATACTGTCCGCCGAATATGGCTGATGCCAGAGGGCAGAACTTTCTGTACCCGAAGTGGCAACAGCAATCAAAATAGCATTAATGAAGCAAATTGGATATCGCTATTGGTTGTATAGGAATGCAGAGCTATGAAAGTCGGATTCTTACTGTTTTGGCAAGGCCAATGGTGGAGTTGTGCAGAGGATCCCAGGAAATTTTGGCATGGCGCAAGTAAGGGCCTAAGTCATGCATGCCATATTTTCCTGGAAAAATCTGCCATAGTAATGGAGTGCACCATAGATGAAGGATTTTAATGTATAGCAACTAATTATGCTTTTCTCAACCTTGATATTGCCCTGTTATGAGCCTCGGAAAGAAACAATAGTGATTCTGTGCAGGCTGAGCCATTGAATATATTCAAGACTGACATAGTCAGATTTTGAACTATAGGGGAATCGAGTTATGGGGAACAGGCAGGAAAGCGGAGCTGAGGCCATGATCAGATCAGCCATGATCTTACTGAATAGCAGAGCAAACCCATAGGGCTCCTGCTCCTATTTCTTACGTTTTTATGTTTGAATGAGATATTCTGCAGCTCAGGTGGCTGAAGGATTAACTCCTGACTAGACAAAAAGGTGTTCGCCTCAAAACTGCTTGGTTCTTATATTGAGTTTACCAGTTTGTAAACAATGAAATACTACATTGATTATGTACAGAAGCATTCTACCTTGTTTAATGATAAAGCTGTCATTTTTCAGCTAGCTTATCCTCCATCAACCATGTTTTATGACATCAGTCAACAAAAATGGAGGTACATAGCTTAAGAATGTGCCACAATCTTGGAGGAAGCAGGATCATGGTGGACTGGCCTGTCTTGTAGCGCAGCATCTAGTTAAAGTGCCATTCCTTAATTTCCAGTGCAAATAAAGGTAGCAGGAGAAGTGGGAATGCTGATGCCTGCTGCTATGGCTATTGTGGAAATGAAGAGGAAGGAGAAACATGCTTACTTTGAATAATTTAGAAAGATCTCTGGTGTCCAATATTTATATATACAGTGGTACCACAGCATTCTTTTCTTTTGGACCTTTAGCCTGAAGTTGTTGCTATTGGCTGACTTTTGTGGTGGGTGAAGCAACTGCCTTTACAATGGCAATGTACTGAATTGTATAGCCTTCTATACCAGTTAGGAGAAGAAATTACTGATTGGACAGTAGTCTTTCTTGCAACTTCTTTCATCCAAGCTATTCGACTGCTCAGCAGATGGCACAAAGCTTCCCAAAGTGGGAAATATTACATTTTCCAACATTGTTATTCCTGGAGTAGAAGCTCAGTAAAAGAGAAACTGCAAGTAGGAACGCCAGCCTATTGTGTAACATGAACTTATGACTATTAATAAGCTGAATAAGTGGCATAGATTTAAAATATGCAAATTGATAGCTGGATATTTAGTTCCATTTAGTAACAATCTTTTCTCATCTAGTCAGATGATTGAATTTCCGTACGCCTAATACTCAGTTAATATGTTTTCTATATGGTTCTGTTGGGTTTTATTGAAAATCAGTACAAAATAATATTGCTATTATTTATTATCCATCATGATAATTTATCAGAATGACAGTTCTAGTCCTAACCTATGTATTTCTGCTGAGATTTTTTTCATAGGAACATAAGAAATAGGAGCATTTGGTCCCTTGAACCTGCTCCATCTGTCACTATATCATGGCTGATCTCCTACCTTAACTCCACTTTCCTGCTTACTCCCCATATCTCCCTATTCCCTGAAAGATCAAAAATCGATCAATCTCAGTCTTGAATATACTCAACAACAGATCATCCACAACCCTCGGGGATAAACAATTCCAAAAAGTATAAATCTTCTGAATGAACAAATTTCTTTGTTTCGGTCCTAAATGATTGACCCCATACCTTCCTATGTACTATATTCTATAGCCAGGAGAAACAATCTCTCGGTGTCTAGCTTACCAAGCTCCTTCAGAACCTTGTATATTTCTGCTGTAGTGTGGTCTTGTCACCTATTTGTAATAGAGTTTATCTGCAGACAACTTTCTAAGTGGAAACTTTAGGGGCAGAATTTAGCCCTTATCGGGTGGGCTCGGCGGGGGCAGTCAGGAAGCTGACTGCTGCCCGTGATTGGGGCCGGACTGCGATTTCACAGAGCTGCCTCAGGGAGAAGAAGAATTTTCTGAAAAATAAATAAAGACTCATAAAATGTTATAAAACATGTCCTCTCATATGACTTTGTCACATGACCAGGGACATGTTATTAATTAAACTTTTAAATTTTAATTTTATTTGTACTTGCTTTTGGAAACTTCGTCCCGCCCATGGATGAGGTTTCCTAAAAAGTGCAATGGCCACTTGGCCTTTTTGCCTGCTCGCTAACTGTAAGGTTGGATGGGTAGCGAAAAATGTAAGTTAATTAAGAATTTAGTGGTCTTAACAGGCCTTTTAATTGTCGGTGGGCACGCTGCTGATTCCTGCATGCACTTGCTGACCGAAATATCGCATGATTGCGTGCTGATGTCGGGATGCTCGCCTGATGTCATCGCATGTTATTTTACGCTCGAGCAGGTCAGGCGTGCCCTAGGTTTATTTATTATACAGCCAGCAGCAACTACACATGTGCTTTCAACTCCATCTCTATCTCAATGCTGCCTGTGGAGGTAGCCCATGCTGCTAACACATTGATTTACACAGATCATGTGATCTTATATTGCAGGACTATTCTTAAAGGTACAGTCCAACATTTAACAAGACCATAAATACTACTTTTCACCTCCTTTAACTTTGCTATATATATTGTATTTGCAAGTATATTTACCTCATGACAATATTTACATGGATCATGAAATTTACAAGTTCAGTCTTTGGTGTGATTTCCTGATCCGTGTGGAATGTTGCAGCTCCACGACTTCAGATTTTTTTTTCAGGAATCACACTCTTGGGAACTGCATGAACATCAGGTGCCTCGGTGGGCACTTGTAGTTCAGTGTATTCCACTCTGATAGAGACACCAGACATGTCAGCCCTTGGTTGAGCACCTTCAACAGGAAACACTGGTTCACAAAAGGTTACAAGTGGAGCCATATCTTTTTGTGGTATCTCTCTTTTTCTTAAATGGTCCACATGCTTATGGGTGATCTGGCCTTCCACTTCCACGTGGTATGACTGTGGACATAGCCCGCACTGCTTACACAAAGCTTTACACAGATCATGTGATCTCACATCACAGGACTATTCTTAAAGGTACAGTCCAACACTTAACAAAACCATAATTACTACAGTTTCAATTAGATCACCTGCCATTCTTCTAAACTTCAGAGAATATAGGCCCAATTTACTCAGCCTCTCATCACAGGAAAATCCTCTTATCCCAAGAATCAGTCTAGTAAGCCTTTGCTATACCACCTCAAAGCAAGAATTAATTGTGAAGACCAAAACTGCGCAAGTACTCCAGGTCTGGTCTCATCAAAACCCTATACAACTGTAGCAAGACTTCCTTATTCTTGTACTCCCATCCCCTTGCAATAAAATTCATCATGCTATTTTCCTTCCTAATTGCTTTCTGTACCTGTCTGCTAACTTCCTGTTATAAAAACAAAAAAACTGCGGATGCTGGAAATCCAAAACAAGAACAGAATTACCTGGAAAAACTCAGCAGGTCTGGCAGCATCGGTGGAGAAGAAATTCCTGCTGAGTTTTTCCAGGTAATTCTGTTTTTGTTTTGCTAACTTCCTGTGTTCCTTGTATGGGTACACCTGAGCCTTCTGAACATCAACATTTAGAAGTTTCATTGCCAAAGTGAATAACCTAACACTTCCCACATTATAATCCTTGTTGCCTTCTCACTTAACCTGTCTATACCTCCTTGCAACCTCTTTGTGTCCTCCTCACAATTTAGATTCTAACATAGCTTTAAATCAATAACAAAGTTGGATGCATCACTATAGGACTCTTAATTTAAGTCATTAATATCGATTGCATACTACAGCTACTTGTTTTCCTTTATCTACTCTGAGATGCATCCTCAAAAAAACTAATTCATTTGTTAAAACTTCTCGTAAAACCATGTTGACGCTGTCTGATCACACTGTCATTTTCTAAATGTATTGTTAAGACTCCTTTAATAATAGATTCCAGCATTTTCCTGATGACTGTATAACTGGCCAGTAATTCCCTGTTTTCTTTCTCTTCCTTTCTTGAATAGTGATTTTGCATTTGCTAACTTCCAATCTACTGCGACCATTCTAGAACCTAGGGAATTTTGAAATATCATAGCTAGTGCATCCACTCTGTAGCTACCTCTTTTAGAATCCTAGGATGAAGGCCAAGAGGTCCTGGGAATTTGTCAGCTTTTAGTCCCTTAAATTTCTCCAATACTTCTTCTCCATTCTTTCCACTTAGATTAGGAGAAATAAGCATGAGAAGACATGGCTTTAGGGTGAAAGGAGAAAGGTTTAGGGAGAAAACTTCTTCACTCAGAGAGTGGTGAGAGTGTGGAACGAGCTGCCATCTGATGTGGTAAATGCGGGCTCACTCTTAAGTTTTAAGAATAAATTGGATAGATATATGGATGGGAGAGGTCTGGAGGGTTATGAACTGGGTGCAGGTCAATAGGATTAGCGGAATAATATTTCAGCACAGACTAGAAGGGCCGAATGGCCTGTTTTCTGTGCTGTAGTGTTCTATGGTTGGTATTAATTATCTTAAATTCTACACTGTTATTAGCTCTTTAATTATCCTCTACTTCTGGTATGTAATTTGAGTCTTCAGCTATGAAGACAAACATCAAATATTTGTGCAGCATCTCTGCTTTTTCTTGATTTCCCCATGATAATTTCTCCAAGTCTGCCTGTCAGGGACCAACGTTTACTTTAGCTGTTCTCCTTTTTATAATACTTGCAAAAGTTCCTACCATCTATTTTTATATTCCCTACTAGTTTATTCTCATATTTTATTCCCTTTTTAGCAACCTTTTTGTGGCCCATGGTTGGTTTCTAAATCACTCCAAATCTTCAGGTTTACTACTATTCATTATAAACCTCTTTTTTAATCTGCTACAATCCTTAAATTTCCTAGTAAGCCATGCACGAATCTTTCTTGCTCAGTGTTTGTGTTTTAATGGAATATATTTCTGTTGAACATTTAAGTTGTTTCTTCAAATGCATCCCTCTGTTGATTTACCACTCGATTTTTTTTATTCTTTTTACCCAATCAACCTTAGCCAGCTTTCCCTCATACCTATGTATTTGGCTTTGTTTAAGTTTAAGATTCTTGTTTAGGACTGAAGTATGTCACTTTCGGGGGGTGGGGCAGGAGTGAGTGGAAGGGTCAGCAACAAAGTTGTATGATGGTAGCACATGATGCTTGAAAAGATTTTAGCTCCTAGACCTCATTTCCAGTTCAGAAAGAGGTCTCCCATCCAAACCAGGCAAAAATCATTTCTTGGCTGTGACTGGAGGCAGGATTTGGGCAGCAGGAGGCCACTGCGGAGGACTGAATGTAATGGTACCTTGTCCTGGGAATATGGGTCCAGAAGATGATGTTTTCCGAGAAGTTGGTAGGGAAGATCCAAGGTTTCCTTGTGGGCCCTGAAGAATAAAGAAAGACATGTATTTATATAGCTTCCTTTACGATCTCAGAATGTTCCAAAGCACTTTGAAGTATAGTCAATGTTATAATGTCGGAACCCAATTTGTACGCAGCAAGTCCCAGAAACTGCAGTGCGATAGTGACCAGTCAGTTTTTTTTTAGTAGTTTTGATTGAAAAAGAGATATTGGCCAAGACATTGGGAAGGAGAACTCCCCTGCTTTTCTGTGAAATACTACCATGGAATCTTTTAGGCCACCTTAGTTTAACGTCCCATCCAAAAGATAGCACCTCTGAAAGGCTATGGCAGGATTTTCCCACCGATGGTGGGAAACTGAGGTCGGGACCATTTCCAGGTTCCAAAATCACCCACAGGAAGAAAACATCTCTCCCCCCCCCCCCACTTAATTGGCCTGGAGACAGGCTCACCGACCAGTTAAGGAACAACAGGTGGGCTCTCAAAGCTGGAGAAACAATCAGAGACCTTCCAGCTTGAAAGCAGCAACAGCGAGGGCCTCTAGACCTCCTGGGAGCACTGGTCTCCTAGTCTGCTGCCGGAGGGCTGCCTCCACATACCTAAATCCAGCCCCCACCGCCTGCAAACCTGGAGGCTGACTGAAAAATCCCAGATGCCTCCTTTAATCGGCCTTATGTGGCTTTAAATGAACCATATTGGCTAGCTACCACTTGCAAGCGGGTAGCCCTGCCGTCCCATCATGCATCTGCAGAAATGGCCCAGCATGTAATGCAACCACACGCCATTCGGCAGACCCGTTTTCTAGCTCCTGCCTATCTCCGTTCACAGCCACAGTGGGAGGCTTAAATTCCAGTCCGATATCTCTGAAAGCGCAGCATGATTTCAATGCTACACTGGATTATAAACTCAAATCTCTGACGTGAACCTATAACCTTCTGACTCAGAAATGAGAATGCTACCCACCGAGCCACAGCAAAGGAGTGCTGAAAATCTATCTCGGAAAAATAGCAGATGCAAAAATGTTAGTTGACAGATAGAAGAACTGACTATGAATGAATCGTAATTCTCCATGGTGACTATCATTTTTCTAAATCCTAAATTAAAAGCCTGTTTTTTAACAGTTAAGTTTTCATTGACATTGGTATACAAATTAGAGTTGTAGCTTTCATTTTTCTGTTACACCAATGTATATTTTGGACTGCATTTATTATCTTGGCTTCAAAGCACTTCGCTTAATAACTCCTAATCAAACAAGAAATCCATTCTGTTATATTTAGGCCATTCCTATTTGTAATGTAATTTACTTTTATTAAAAGAGGTCTCATCACTGATACTGTCTGCAGAGATAATTCAGTTCATTATCAGAAACCAGTTTCCATATATATATTAGATAGCAAGTAGAATGCTACAAGGACAAATGCACATACTGTGTAAGGTATTCAGAAATCTGTGGCAGAGAGAGACCTTTTCTGATGACACTTGATGAATAAGTACAACTGCAAGGAGCCACTTATATTAAATTACCAATCTTTAATTGCCATTGCATTTCATAATTATCCCAGGTTCCAACTGTGACAAATCAGCCCACTTCACTCCAGAGCAGTTTGGACAACTGCAGGACTGCAAGTGCAAAAGATAAACTATCAAATTGCATTTGCAATTTTGGTATTGTAAGCAGAACCTTCCCTGGAGTAATAAAAGAAGAAAATGTTGTCAGTCCTCAGTAGGCCTAGCAACGTTTGTAGATACAGGAAATAGGGTTTTTTTTTTCAGATCAATGATTGATGCACCCAACAACCTGAAATATTAACCTTACTTCCCTCTTTCCATAGATCTTTCTATTTCAGATTTCCCGCATCTAGTGCATTTTGTTTGAAGAAATACATTTCAAAACTGGAAATTCTCCTTGTAATTCAAACCACACAAGGGCATGCAGGGATCCTCTGGTCCAAATGAGCACCCCTTTTAAATGCTGCTTCTGTAACTCCTCCACAATGATTCTAACTATCTACCTACTCTGTTCCTGCCAGGCAGGCAAGGTTAAAATCACAACCTATGCATTTAAATTTCTCCAAAATGGTTTTGAGAGATTGGCAAGTTTGGGACCATTCCATCCTTGATAATAATATTGGTTTCATATTTGGGCATAGAGACAGTTAGAACATTTTGTTCAATGACTTCGTTGAGCTCAAAAATATCAAAATACTTTTTTGAAAAAAAATGTATTCACTTTTCACGACAAAACCTGAATGCTTATGTGTATCAGTCAAGGCAACTTCCACATTTCAATATGAAAGATAAGACAACTTAAAATTTTACCACACAATACTGCAGTACTGCATAATTTTAATCGACTTTATTCTTGAGAAAGGCAGCAAAATGCATATATCAATTTTGTTCACTATTTTCAAGCAGTTGGTTAAAGCGCAATGCAAAATGTTTTAACTAGCTCTATGATTAACTATATTTTTTTTACCCCTAATGGCCTAAATTAATTTAACCTAAGTTCCACTTGAAGGATTTCCAATATAGCTGTAAGTAACCTCCAAATCTGAAAGCTGCCTCAACTGACCTTGAAAGAGCATTAAATTGCATCTACCCCACTAAGTACAACAGAAAAATATTTTTAAATTAGTTGGAATACAATTTTCATCCTGTTTCTGAGAAATTCCGAACCCAATTATGATTTGCACAAGCCATTCGTGTAAGATGAATATCATACTTTGTACTTGATTATTAAGTATTGTTTTACTGTTATTCAAAAGTTTGACAGTTTTCTTCTGAGCCATCAATTAGCTGATGCAAATGTGTTTTTATGTACTATTTAGTTAATTATATTTAAGTTACTGCAGTTGTGTTAACACATATATGGACATGTTTCAATGATTGCCCTTGGGACTTTGGGTAAATCCCTTGCAAATTTCATAGATCTTATAAAGAATATTTGATAAGATAGGAAGCTAATAACTCGGCAAGTGATTAGATGTAAAATTATTATTTATAAGATTGTAATTTTTGGCAATTATTCAAGTAAACAAATAATGGCAAATAGAATTGGTCCACAGACAGCTCTTTGTAAGCTGCCTGGTTTCCAACTGTGTAGCAAATCTTCGTATTGTGGTGACCAAAGACCTTTCTCTGCAGGGGGTCAACAGAGGGCATGCAAAGTCTTACCATCAAAAGTTAACAGCCTCTCACAAGGCTTTTCAAAGACAATGAACCACCAATTTTTCATAAATTCTTATGCTTATTAATAGAATCCATTTGAAGTGAAATGCACCGAATGCATAACTATACAAACAATAGGAGGTGCTTTCTGTCAGAAATATTTTCGTATTCAATGAAGTCCAATTTACAGATGTTCCAGGCTGTAGGTATATAGGAATTAGGCTGTGGAAAAGTGTGTATAACAGAACTAGAGTTTGAGACACAGTATTGGTTAGTAATGTTGAGAGAATTGTCTTGAGTTCATGAGTAAAAATTATGGGATTTGAGAGCCTTGGCATTAGAAAGATATGTATAAAAAAATTACTTTTATTGTCCCAGTCAACTGCAAAGTCACAGGCCACATTCGGCCACCACTCTCCACCTTCCTGAGCCAAGAGCTATCCTCAGGACCTTTGTGACTGAGCAAGCTGATTTTGCTGCCATCCCCTTACTGTTGGAGAACAGCCTTTTGAAATGTGAATTGCACCTAGCAGCTTGTCGGTACTATCCTAATGAGACCAGCAGATCAATTGTCTGCCGCAGTACGAAGATCCAGGTCTCATTTGGGTATAATCCAATTTCAGGTTTCTGAGTTTGGAAGTGACAACATGTATGAAAGTTTTGCTTGCAGAGCTAAGGATACATTGCCAGCATTTTTTTTACAGGAGGTGGTAGTAGTGAAGTCAACAAATACGGAAAGCAAATACAGATTTACATGGATGCCTTGTAGCAGCACAGAGATGTGCTTTGGACCAAGTCTAAATAAACAAACAGATTGAAATTGTGCATTGCATGGAAAATCAGAGCTGCTCCTGCAGGCTTTGCATATGTGAACGGCAGCCCTCTGAACCCCTTGATCACAGGAGATATTGCAGTTGTTATTTTCACTGTGTTCTGCCCTGTTACCTGAATCTAGTGAAACAACAAAAGGCATAAACAACTGCTTATGGGTCCAAGACAGATGCAGTTACTTGACTTCAGAAGCCTTGCATGAACTGGATACTAAACAAATTGTGCACATGTGAAGTGAGCTGAATTCAAACAGAAAAAGCCTACAATTTCCAACTGCCAACCTGAGTGGCATTAAGATAAAATATAAACATAGTATAGCGATAAAGTGTTTAAAGCTTTACTTGCTTTGAGCTGTTTAGAACAGCAAGTTCTTTTCACAAAATGCTGTAAGTAGCCCATGAAGCTAAGATCGAAGGAAGTAGGAGAGTACTAGCTGTTAAATACTGTCAGATGATAATACTATTGTGGGTGCATAGAATGATGACTATAGAATTTGTCTACACAGGGGTTATCTGTAACTCCAAATCAAGGAAATATTTGGATAAATAGGTTTGAAAATAAGCTTTGATGGTCCAGCATTTTTTTTTGTATCTGATTTATCTTATGTTAATTTATATATTTTTTCTGTTGCACTCAATTCCTTAGTAACTAATCCAGCAGTGTGAAATGTAGCACCCCCAGATTAGTGATCATGGGTTGGATTTTGCAGTAACACTAATAGCATTCACCAGTTTTACGTGTAAAGCAGACAACAACTTTCAGTGACTGCATCAGTCAAATGAAAAATTAGGAAATTGCTGTCTGAGATGCCCTACTCACCAAGAAGCTGAGACTTACCATTAAAATATATGAACAGCTTGAATTTATTGTATTTACCTGTTTTATCTATGCAAAACTCACAAGAAAATGTTACGGTCTATCCACTCCAGTATGAGAATCCTTTTAATGGCATCGTAAGTCTTAATTACTGTAAAACAAGCTTTTCCAGTGCTGCAAATTAACTTTAATAAGTGTTGAATCTCATTTCTTCAGCTTTTAATTGTTGAAAATGTTTTAAAAATGAAGATTTCCTTCATTTTTCCTTTCTATCGCTTCTCTCTCTAATTTTTAATCTAATCTGCCTTTTCCTTTCTTTGTTTTCTTTCAGTACCCGATTTTTGATTGAATTAAATATTCTACCTGACACTTTACTGAACTGCCCATTAACGATTTTTCAATCTAATTGGTTGTGGAGGTACGCAGTTACTTATCCTGTTCATGCAGGTTCCAGATGCTCTGTTGCAGATGCTGCCCCTTCTGGGTAATTGGCTGACTGGAACTTTTTCAGTGCAAAAACTCATAGAAAGTCTATGGGCTGAATTTTCCAGTTGGTGGGGAGGTGGAACAGGAATAGACGCAGACCCAACTGCCACCCGCGATCGAGTCCATGCTGCCATTTTACATGGGCAGGCCGATTAAGTGCACAGATCGCCGGGTCCAATAGTGACCCGGCAGCCTGTTTAAATGAAGGTCTGGCAGCCTTTTCTAGGCTGCTCACAATCGCAAGTGCAAGGCCATAGCAGAGATCTTCTAGCGAACAGGCCAATCCGGAGGGTTGGCCATCCGGACAGGCCAGGCTGGAGGGTAGGGTGGGGGGCCAGTGTTTTCTGATGGGATGAGGAGGCCCCCCCCCAAACATGACGAAACATGCCTGGGAGGTGGTGAGCTCCCGCGATGTGGTGCGGCGCGCCTAGATCAAATGTCGCAAGGGCTTCAACGACTTGTTACCCTCTGGCAGGGTGAGTACCATGTTGGCATTGGGCATTTATTCCAGCAGGCTGACTTACCCCCCTGCTGAACCACAGCCCCCGCCCACACACACACAAGTCCTAGTGTCGTGACTGCATTGAATCATTGACGGCATTTGTCCTTTGCTGGGTGGACAAGCAGATATTGCCCATGCTGAGGTCAGCCTGAGAGGGTGGTGAGGAGATGTGTTTTGCCCCCGCAGCATGTGTTACACTGAGTCCCACATGACTGTTTTGGGGGCAACCTGGAGGAGCTGCACCTAGGTGCTGTGTTTGAACTCCAGGACATGTCCGAGTCAGGGTGATGACATACTGGAGGGGAGCTTCAAGATGGCCTGGCAACAAACCATCTGCTGCCCTCTACACTGCACGTGCTTGTGCCTCCTTGCCATGGGAGGAAATACCGTGTGGTTCCTAATGTGATGTAGGCAGCATGTGGCCAAGCAGGTGGTGGGGGAATGGAGAGCAGGCCTAGCATTTTTGTGTGAGTGTTCGGCAGCAGCGGGGTGAGGAGGCACTGGAGCCCTGATGTGCCCCATCCTGGTTGGGGTGGGCCGTGCACGAAGAGAATCCATGTGCAATTTGCACTAATCAATGTTCATCTCTCATTTTCAGGAGAAGAATGCTCATAACACGTCAGAGCACGCGAAGACTGGCGGCGGCCAGGCACAGATTGCCATTCTTAGCCATTTCGAGCGGGAGGCCCTGGATTTGGAGAGGTGCCGTGCACATGGTTCTACTGGTGTCAGTGAGGCTGGGGTGCCACAGTCAGGTATTTATGCCCAACAGTGAGGTCAGCATTGTCCTCCCAACAGCCTTAGCACTGCTGAATGTTAAATGATTATATTTTGCAACATGGCTTGACCCTTGGTTATGGAAAGATGAGCGCATAATGAGCTGGGGGACAGGGATGGACTTGTCATTGTCTCCACGCTAAGTGAACCACTGTCTTTGTTCTTCCTTTCAGCATCATTGGAACAGGGCCGGGAAGAGGAGCAGCAGAGACCCCCTCTGACACCTGAGGGGCCTGAAGTCTCACCTGCCACACCAATTCTGCGAGGCAGGCGCCAGCGCAGATACTAGCACCTTGGTGGGAATTAGAACAACGGCCGGTATCCCAAGGCACAGAGGTGACGGCACTTCACACTCGCTGGAGGAGCTGGCAGAGACAGAGAGTGCCCATGGTGCCAGCAGTTGGAGGACTGCAGGGGACCAGGCACATGCTCAGTCGGTGCCTCATGATGTGCCTCTGGAGTCATCTGTGATGCAGCAGGTGCAGGAAATGCGGCCAGATGTGCGGGAGCATCTGGGGGAGATACATGAGGCTATGCTTGGCTTGGTTTCCGTGGCGGAGCAGTCTACGCAGACAATCGCCAAAGCAATGAGCCACATGTCCGAGTGCCATGCGTCCTCCATGGAGAGAGTGGCGACTCTTGTGGAGAGCCCACTCCTGGAGACCCGTCAGGGCTTTGACCAGCAAACCCTCACATTGGCATTGACCTCAGATGGTCAGTACCAGTGTGGGAGATGGTATGGGCATCAAGTTTCCCAGCTCTGTGAGCAGGGAGGTCCGAAGCAAAGGTGTCCCTGTCTCCCTGGAGTATGCCCAGGTCAACGTTAACCCCCTCAGCATTTCCCTGTGCAAGTTCATCCTTGGACTGACTGCTGGACTCATTGTGTGCAGCCACAGCCACTGCGTCAACATTTTCATTGCCCACTGTATCCCCCCTTTTCAGCAGAAGATTGTGGAGAGTGCAGCATGCAACCACTATCACCAAGACACGATCTGGGGGTACTGGAGTGCGTCCCCTGAGATGTCCATTTATCAGAAGCGCATCTTGAGAAGACCGATGGTTCTCTCCACCACAGCCCTTGTGGAGGTATGGCTCCTATTGTACCGCTGCTTAGTTTCTGTTCTTGGATGGCGGAGAGGTGTCATGAGCCACCTTCTGAAGGCGATAACCCTTGTCACCCAGCAACCATCCATCAAGTCGGGCCAGAGCACTGAAGAGTCCCAGCACCTGGGAAGGTCTGAGGATGAAGACATCATGGGAGCTGCCAGGGTACCTTGCACAGATTTGCAGAATCTGCAGCTTGTGATCACACACTATCTGCACATTCATGGAGCGGAAGCCCTTCCTGTTGACGAAGGCACCAGGCTCACCTGCTTTCAGACATTTGGTATATGTGCTTGGTTGAGGAGCCAGTGGTGTGAAGCTACCATTTGTGGGATTACGACTGAACGCCTCTAAGTCAGAATCCCGCCTTAAAAGCCTTGATGGCCACATGTGTGCAGCCTGTAGCACAATGGATGTGGGGGAAGCCAGCAATCGCTGCAAAACCTCTGACTCGCTGTGTCTGGCTTACCTGGTCCCAAAGGAAGTGGATGAAAGTCAATACACGCCTGAACAGAGCATCTGTAACCTGCTTGACACAAGTGTGAACAGGTGATTGGGAGACATCGCAAAGATCACCCACCGACCCCTGGAAGGAGCCAGAGGCATAAAAGTTGAGGGCAGCTGTGACCTTTGGAGCCACTGGCATGGGGTGCCCGCCCACACAGTTAGGGAAGATCTCAGGCCCAATCATCTGACAGATATAGTTAACTGTCTCCCTTGAGAGACGGAGCCTCCTTTGGCACAGCACCTCAGACAGATTGAGGTAGCTGCTTCGCCACCTGTATACCCTGGCAGTAGGATAGTGGCATCTTCTGCAGCCACTTCCACCTTGGACTACCTCATGGCCCTGTGCCCAATGTGCCTGCACCTGTCCTCCCAAAGCTGGCTCCCCTGGAGGCTGAATGTGCACTCCTGGCCTCCTCCCCCTTCTAGCCCTCCCTTCCTCCTCAGAGGAGCTGCCTCCAGTGGACATTTCAGCTCCCATTCCCAGGCTAAGGGAAGACTTCCTGAAACCTGCAGGCCCAGGAAAGATTCCTCACTGCAGAGTGCTGACCTGAAGGTTAAGAGTGCAGAAAAAGCAGCTGTTATGCGTTTTGAAGTATTGCAGATCACACAGGCAAGTTTGAAAAACTTTCAAAAATAAATACTTGACCGTGCAGACTCATGACTCCAGTAAGCCCTCTTATCCCGCTCGTGGATGAGGTTTATACAAGCGTGTCCTACCCGCCTGCCCGTTGGGCCTGAGAGCGGACCCGAAGCTAGCATGGGTGCCGAAAAATCAACGTCGATTGAACTCTCAAGGGCCTTAAGTGGTCATTATTTAATGGTGGGTGCGTGTCGGACGTCATCATGTGCCCGCCCAGCGAAATATCACGATGGTACGTGGTGACGTTGGGACACTCGCCCAACGTCACCGTGCGTCATTTTATGCAAGGACATACGGGGCCCGCCCCCACACAACAAAGAGAAAATTTTGCCCTATCGGTAAATGCAAGTTTAACAAATGCTGCCACCAGTGACTTCAAAATTCAGCCCCATATGTTTGAAAAATGCCAAGGCCTGGCTGTAGATCCCAAGAGTAGAAAACTTAAAGAAGAATGATCTACCACTTGACCACTTTGCAGGATTACTTCTGCTTTACTATTTTAATTATATGTTGCTTTTGGTTTGAATTTTGATATTTGTCTTCCCTGGAACTTCCCTGCACCATTCTCAGGTTCAAGGTGCGAGCAGACCTCTCAGGATCCTTCGAGTGCTGCTCTGGAACCGTAAGTTCTCTGCAGCTGATTGGGCCTGCCACAATCTTTGATCGTAGGTAGTTTAGTAGACAGTCCAACTAAAAGCAGTGATGCGTGACTGCAGTGAGCAGATGTAAGGATGACAAAAAGAAAAGTTCACACTGGCCTTGTCAGTTTAAATCTTAAATTTACTCAATGTCCCTGTTGTGAAGTAACATTTTTCTCAAGTTCTTTGTTGTTCTGGGCCACTTCAGATTTTATGAATTCCACTCTTTTTGGTTGGATTGTGCCTCCAGTGGCAGCACATGTGCCCCACTCTCTGTGCATGTACATAGTTTTGACATTCTGTTCAGTAAAAAGCATCAATCAATTTGGCTTATATTTTCTCGCATTGGAAATATTTCCTTGCATTGAAAATATTAGTGTAATATGGAATCTGCATTCAGATAATAAATCTGCAGTGAGAAATCATATTCTTGAAACAATGATGGTAAAAGCTAGTTTGCAGAATCATTAGTTCACAGTCCCTCAGTTACAATCACAAAGGAAAATACAGCTGCGTTTTTCTATTCAGTCCATATGGTTCATCTTTCCACACAAACATTTCAGAAGTTAATTGCTCTGGCATGTAGCCTGACATCAATCCTGCATTTGCCTTTTACTAGTTTGTACCCAAGCCCCCTCATATTATAATTGTGTTTCTACTTGAAATAATGCTTTGGATTAATTTTTCCAATTGTATTTAGCATCTTATTTGCCTAAACAATGTCTGTTCTTATTGGCCTCTTCAAGCCTGCTCCTCCGATCTACCAGCACCACCTCTTCAAATCCACCTTGTCAAGATCCCTCAGGATCGCCTCTTACTCTTCTAAACGCCAGTGGATACAAGCCTAACTTGTCCAAACTTTCCTTATAAGACAACCTGCCCATTCCTGGTATTAGTTTAATAGACCACTTCTAAATTGCAAATGCACTTACCTCCTTCCTTAAATAAGGAGACCAATACTGCATGCAGTATTCCAGATGTTGTCTCACCAGTGCCCTGTACAACTGAAGCATAACCTCCCTACTTTTATATCAAAATCTCCTCACAATAAACGATAACATTCTGTTAGCTTTCCTATTTACTTGCTGTACCTTTTGTGATTCATCCACTAGGACATCCTAGATCCCTCAGCATCTTAGAGCTCTGCAATTTCCCACCATTTAGATAATATGCTTTTTTACTCTTCCTGCCAAAATGGCCAATTTCACATTTTCCCTCATTATACTCCATTTGCCAGATCTTTGCCCACTCAATTAACCTATCTATGTCACTTTGTAGCCTCCTTATGTCCTCTTCACAACTCACTTTTCTAACTATTTTTGTATCATCAGCAAATTTCGCAACCAAACCTTTGGTCCCTTCATCAAAGTCATTTATGTAAATTGTAAAAAGCTGAGGGCACGGCAATGATCCCTGTGGCACACCACTATTCACATCCTGCAAAACCAGAAAAAGACCCATTTATGGCTACCTTGTTTCCTGTTAGCTAGCCAATCTTCTATCCATGCCAGTATGTTACCCCCTACACCAATAGCTTTTATTTTTCACAGAAACCTTTGATGTGGCACCTTATCAAATGCCTCTGGAAACCTAAGTACAGTACATCCACCAGTCTTAGAAATGACTGGTACTGTTCTGAACTGACCTTGTATATCTTAAAATGGAACTCCAGCTCAGAGCAATAACAATCAACAAGGTTTAACATTTTCAAGGGAAGAATTTTCGGGTCGGCAAGCAGGGGCAAGGCCCGCTCGCCAAAGCGTAAAATGACACACGTTGACATCAGGTGGGCGTCCTGACGTCACTGTGCGAGTCGGCTGAATGCCCGCCAAACTATCAAAAGCCTATTACGGCCATTTAAATAGTCATTAAAACAATTAACAGGGCTGCCCAACCAACATTAAGGTTGGCGGGCAGGCGAAGAACCTAGGTGGCCTTTGCATTTTTCATGGAACCTCATCCATGGGCGGGATGAGGTTTCATGAAGAGTTCATTAATTAAAATAAAATTTTATGAAAATTCATGAACATGTGCCTTAGGGAGATTTCTGTGCTCTTTCACGCCTGGCCCTGACTCAGGGAATCCATTCCCCCCCACCCCCGTACCCCCAGGGATTGCTCAGCGCTTCCGGGTGCACGTCATGCTGGGCAGGCCTAAATTGTAAATGTAAAATGGTGGCACAGTCCTGAACGGGGGCGCCGACTGGTATGCGCCCACCCCCGTACAAACCCCCTGACGGGAGGAAATTTCTGCCCTAAGGGTTTTTACGGCAAGACTAACAGAGTAAAAGTGGAAGTTTTCACCAATTCTCAACTTGGGCGATTGCACTCTGAGGGGACATCAATGGCACTCTCTTGAGGAGCTGAAAATCACTGACAGCCATTGTCGGATTTTTGTGTTCATGTCCTCCTGTGCGGACCCCAGGGGTTAGTTAGTTTCAGTGAAGTAATGATGACAAATGCTGACAATTTTACTGTCATTACCACTGCAGTATATGGCTCAAATTTCTCGTCATAAATTACAACAAAATAATTAGTTCAGTGAATATAGATACCACATAATGGATTTGAATGCAAAATCTGCTAATAAGGATTTTGATTGTTTCTCACTAAGTGCTTTGGTTTTCTGCCTTTTTGACGAAGCTCATGATCTTAAAGAAGTTTAACATATTTCTTTCAATGCTTTCAAATTTCTTGCAATGTTAAAGATTTGGGAATTATATCGTGGAGAACTGACATGCCGTGATTGTTATTGCTTACCCAACATAATTCAATATTTCATTCTAGGAAGAGGCTGCAATATTTTGTGTATTTTCCTATAAACTTGGAGTCACTTCATTGAAATTAATTAAAATTTTTATAAGCTCAAAATTCCTACTGTCATTTATGTTGCTTAATTCAACTTATTGATTTTTTTAAAGGCAACAATACTACTTTGAATTGTTGGCTGGAGACTGTAAATGATTCATTTGATTCAAGTTTTAAAACTTTATGCTGACTCGATTAAGCCACATAAGTAAGCCATGACATTTTTTTTCTGTTAATATTCATGTGTAATTCATGCCACAGTTGACTCATTTCTTTTTGGTCCTCCATTTTTTTTATCCATTTTTTTTTCTCCTTTTCGCCTCCTGAATCATAGAATGTTACACCCAAGAAACAGGTCAATAGGCTTAAACTCATCCAAAACTCATGCCCTTATCATAACTTGCACCAAGTCAGATTCACCCATCCATCACTGATCTATGTTGGCTCTCGATTAGGCAGTGCCTCGATTTTAATATTTTTATCCCCTTCTCAAATCCTTTCACAACCTCACCCCTTCCCTTCTTTATAACTTTCCCCACCCTACAAACCCCTGAGATATATGTTTATCTAATCCTGGGTTCCTGCACATGACTGATTTTAATAACTCCACCATTGTCGCCAGTGCTTTGGGCCATTTTACCATGTTAAGGGTGCTATGTAAAAGCAAGTTGTTGTTGTCAAAAGATTTTGAAGGCAGTTGATTTTATATCCTACCTGATGGGAGGTTTTCAACCCATATTTTAAGTATGAGGAATTTTGTCACCTTCTGTACCCCAAAAGGATAAGGGATACAAATTCAGTGATTAGTCTGATGAATTATATGTTGATATCTAGAATGCCATCTTCTTCAAAAACTATAAATCCAGCAGAAGTTGACAAGTTGGCTCATATAACAATCTTGATACAGCAATTTGTAAAATTATTAAATTGTGAATATGCCACAATTAAAGGCATTTTATTTCTTTAGTTTCATTTAAAACTTTAAAAATATTACGCGGGTTAAGTTTAAAAAACTATCTTTCCACCTACATTTTCAAAATCTTACTGTATTAAACAAAATATATCAAATTTAAGAAATCAAAACTAAATATCTGCATTATACATATTTTTAAAGGTAAAAATCTGATAAATGTTGATATTCAAAAGAAATTTGGTGCCTTTGTGCACAAATTTCAGAAAGCAAGTAAATAATATGTTGGGGGCTGGAGTACAAGAGTAAGGAAGTTTTGCTGCAATTATATAGGGTTTGGGTGAGATCACACCTGGAGTACTGTATACAATTTTGGCCATCATATCAATACTTATCTGGAAGTGAGCACAACAAGGGTTCACTAGGTAGATTCCTGGGATATTAGGACTGCCCTCTGAGCAGAGATTGAATAGAGTGGGCCTATATTGCCTGGAGTTGAGAAAAATGAGATGCAATGAGGGTTTGACAGGATAGATGCTAAGAGTCTGTTTACCCTGATTGGAGGGATTAGATCTAGGGGGAATAGTCTCAGGATAAGGGGTCAGCCATTTAGGACTGAAATTTGTTCACTTATAAGGTTGTCAATTTTTGGAATTCCCCAGCACAAAGGGCAGTGGATGCCAGTCAATGATTATTTCAAGACTAAGATTGATGGATTTTTGGGTACTTAGGAAATCAAAGAGAAAAGGGATTGGGTGGGAAATTGGAATTGATGTAGCAGTTCAGCCATGAATATGAGAAATAGAAGCGGCAGTAGGCCATACAGCCCCTTGAGCCTGCTCTGCCATTTAATAAGATCACAGCTGACCATATTCTTATGTTTGTTTATTCTGGTCAGTGTTTTAGAATGTTATCAAGTTTTTTGCTATTTTCTAATTCAGACTAGCTGATACTCAGGAGGACAGATGATAAGTCATCTGGAAAGGAAGAGTTGGTCCTGTGGACCATTGCCAAGTTGTGATGATCATCTAAATTCATGGTAACCTAAATTTACCATGAGCATGTGTCCAAGACTTGGCCTTTGTAAATCAGGAAAAATACACATCAGGATCTGCCTGACCCCTCAAACAAAGGGAAGGCCAGAATTTTCTCGTTGGCATGCGGGGGCGGGCCCTGGATGCCAAGGCGTAAAATGACATGCGGTGACGTCGGGCAAGCGTCCCGATGTCACTGTGCACCATCTCGATATTTAGGTGGGCGGGGCACGCCTCGGAGAAAATTACGTGCCCGCCATTAATTAATCAGGTACTTAAGGCCCTTGAGGCAGCAATTGTCTGCAACTTTTCAGGGCCTGTGCGATCTTTACATTTGTATAAACCTCATCCATGGGCGGGATAAGAAGGGTGAGTGGGGTCGTGAGTGGTATCTGTTAGATATTTAATTGTGAAAGTTACTGCTATTTGCCTGTGTGAGCAAGAATACTTCAAAACTCATACCAGCTGCTTGGACAGGAGTAACAGCCTTCAGGTCAGGACTCTAAAGATCATTTTTGGGGCCTGCAGGTTTCAGGAAGCATCGCTATAGCCTAAGAATGGGAGTTGTGCCAACCACTGGAGGCACCTCCTCTGAGGAGGGAGGGAGGGCCAGAAGCTGGAGGAGGCCAGGAGTCCACATTCAGCCTCCAGGGGAGCTACCTTTGGGAGGAGAGGCGCAGGAACAAGGGGCGCAGGGCCAACAGGAAGTCCAAGGCGGAAGGGGCCGCAGAAGACACCACTATCTTGCTACCAGGGCATACAGCAGCGAAGCAGTTACCTCAATATATCTGAGGTGCAGTGCCGAAGGAGGCTCCATCACTCAAGGGAGACAGTGACCTCCATTTGTCAGATGATAGGCCCTGAGATCTGCGCCAACTGTGTGGGTGGGCGCCCCATGCCAGTGGCACTGAAGGTCATGGCTGCCTTCAACTTCTTTGCCTCCGACTCTTTCCAGGGGTCGGTGGGTGATCTTTGCAGATTCTCCCAATCAGCTGTCCACACATGTGTCAAGCAGGTTACAGATGCCCTGTTCAAGCATGCATTGACTTTTATCCACTACCGCTGGGACGAGGTGAGCCACGCAGAGCGAGCCAGAGGTTTCGCAGCGATTGCTGGCTTCCACTGTGTCCAGGGAGCAATGGACAGCACACATGTGGCCATCAAGGTGCCAGTGGGTGAATCTGGTGCCTTCATCAACAGGAAGGGATTCCACCCCTTGAACGTACAGATAGTGTGCCATCACAAGCTGCAGATTCTGCAAGTCTGTGCAAGGCACCTAGAGGCTCCCATGAAGCTTACATACTCAGACACTCCCAGGTGCCGAGGCTGTTTAGTGCTCCAATCCGGCTGGATGGATGGCTGCTGGGTGACAAGGGCAATCCCCTCAGAAGGCGGCTCCGTCATCCAAGAACAGAGGCTGAACAGCGGTATAATAGGAGCCACGCCTCCACAAGGGCTGTGGTACAGAGAACCATCTGTCTTCTCAAGGTGCGCTTCCGATGCCTGGACCGTTCAGGGATCGCACTCTAATACCCCCCAGATTGTGTGTCGCTGATAGTGGTTTCATGCTGTGCTCTCCACAATCTTGCGCTGGAAAGGGGTGACGCAGCAGACGAGGAAGATATAGACACAGTTGCTCCAGATGCACACGATGAGTGCAGCAGTGAGTCCGAGGATGAGCACCCACAGGAGAACGCTGAGGGGGTAGATGCTGACCTGGGCATACTCCAGGGAGGCAGGAACACCCGGGAAGCTTTAATCCAAAGAACCTTCAGCTAGCACACCACAGATGGACCCCCAACACACACCAGGGCTGCAGGCTCCATACTCGATACCTGAGTGCTATATCTGCCTGGATAGTAACATTAACTAAGGCCCTTGTCAATAAAGCTCAATGTCAAACAACTCACTCATAACATCATGGGTTACCATCCACCTGCAGAAGTAAGGAATCACCCTGAGGCATGGCAACATATCAAAATTTAATGAGATTACAAAATGAACTTCAAAATCAAAAGAAAAGTGTTGCATTTCACACCAAGTCTTAGTGAACTAATATGGCGCAACATAAAAGCACCAGTGAGGAACTCGTGCTGTGCCGAATGTGCCTTAAGTTTATGCTGACAGGTGCTATGTCTCGGTGTTGTTCCCTCGCTGGCACTGGCATCTGAGACAGCCTGCTCACTCTGCTGTCCTGTTGGCCTCGATGACCTTGGTGGCTGTCCTCTGGCCCGCGGAGCCTTTGCTGGCCCTAGTGGCCAGTTTCACAGCTGGCATCTCCCCAGTCGCTGCAGCCTCATCGGATGCCACGGTCACTGGCAGAGGGCCGGAGGAGCTGCTGCCCCCATCTGAAGCGCCCAGAGAGGACCCCGCAGAGACGACAGTCAGCTGCTGCGCTGATGTGAGGTCACTTTGGATGTCCCTGCTCACCGTAGATGGATGGGCACTAAGCTGGGATACTTGGTGCCCAAACCGTCTCTCACACTGGCACTGACCAGATGCCGTCAATGCTGTTGTGAGGGCTTGCAGGTCCGAGCACAACCCCATGAGGCCCTGATTGCGCTTCTCGAGGAGCCTCTCCATGAGAGTCGTCCCTCTCTCCGTGGAGGAAGCATGGTGTTTGGGCTTGAAGCTCATTGCATCGGTGATGCTCCCCATGGACTCCTCCAGCACGGGCACCATGCCATGCATTGCTTCATGTATCTCTGCCAGATCCTCCCGCATACCCTGCAGCACTTCCAGCATTTGCTGCCTCATGGACGACTCCAGCCACCAACTGAGGATGTGCCTGGTCCCCTGCAGTCCCCCGAAAGCTGGCGCCCTGGGTACTTTCTGCCTGTCCGCCCGCACCTCAAGCAAGTGTGAAATGCCCTTATCACTGTGCCCTGGACACTAGCCAAAGATCTAATTCCCACTGAAGTGCTAGTATCTGCTCTGGTGTCTGCCTGGCAGAGATGGTGTGACCCTGGTGGGTCAAAATGTTCAGGGCCCTCAGGTGTGTGAGGGGGGCCCCTCTGCCTCCTCCTCCCAGCCCTGCATCGGTGATGCTGAAAGGAAGAACAAGGACGCTTGATTGATTAAAGTGGAGACAATGTCAATTTGCATGCCGGTCCCCCAGACCATTATGCGGTCATCCTTCCATAATCAACGGTCAACCCATATTGCAAACTTCAATCACTGAACATTCAACAGTGCCGTGACTGCTGGGACACACATGGTGACCTCAGTGCTCGGCAAACATACCTTCCTGTGGCACCCCAGTCTCACCACCACCTGTGGACCTGTGCACATGGCGCCTCTCCAGATCCATGGCCGGCTGTCCAAAAGGAGTCAAGGTGGCCAACTGGGCCTGGCTTCTGCCAGTCCGCATCTGCTCGGCTGAATTGCGTGCGGTCTTCTCCTGAAAAGGAGAGAGAAGCTTTGATTAGTCCAGCCTGTATCTGGATTCCCATCGCATCCCTGCCAACCCAGCCAGAGTGGGGCATTGCAGGACTCCAGTTCTTCGTTACCCTGCAGCTGCCACACATTCACGCAAAGAAGCCAGGGCTGACAACCCCCTTGCTCAAATGCTGCCTTCTTCACATGAGGCACCACAAGGTGTAACCTTGCAAAGTTAGAAGGCACAAGCATGTGGAATGCAAAGACCAGCAGATCGATTGGTGCCCTGCCACCTGGAATCTCCCCTCCCAGCATGTTAGCACCCTATGACTTTGACATGCTTCCCAGTTCCAGCACTATGCCTGGGTGCAGATCCTTGAGTTTGCCTCTGATTCTATACTCTGGGTGTCAGTGTCACACATGCTGCGGATGCAGCACCCATCTTAGCTCACCCTCTCAGGATGAACTAGGCATGGGCAATATCTGCTGGCCCACCTAGCGAGGGAAACTTGCCGGGAAGAATTCAATGCTGTAACTATACTCAGAGTTGTTGGGAGGTTTTTGGGGAGCGCTTTGGGGGGACAAGGTGACAGCTGCATTAAGTGACCTCAGCCAACAGGATACTCACCCCTCCCATGTGCAGGAGGTCGTTGAATCTCTTGAGGCACTGGACCTATGTGTGTCGCACCTTATCATGGGAGCTCACACTCTTGGCCACCTCCTCCCACGCATGTTTGGTCAGGTGGGGAGGCCTCCACCTCCCGTCCCTCAGAAGCAGGATCGCCCGCCGCGCTGCCATCTCCTCCAGGAGGGCAGCTGAGCACTCATTCAAAAAACGAGGGGCACATTGCCTCACTGCCCTACCCTCCAGTCTGGCCTGCTCCGCTGGCCTACCCTCCAGACTAGCCTGCTCACCAGAAGTCCCTTTAAATAAGAATCCTTCCATTGACAGGTGATATCATGCCCACCCTCTGTAATTGGTCAGGAAAAGTGGAAGCGACATGCTAATCACATGACTGACTTAAAGCGACAGGGCATAGCCCGCTCCACTCAGAATTGAATTCTTAACCCAAGCCTTCCCACTGTGAGTAAGATGGGTTTGTTAAAATTCTCCTCAGTGTCCTTTTATCAGAACTGGAAAATTTGGAGCTGTAACAGGTTTTAAGCAAGTGCAGAGGCAGGAAAAGCAGGGGTTGGAGGGCAGGGTGCTAAAGAACAAAAAGGAAGGTTTATGATAGAGTGGAAGGCAAGAGAAATTAAATGATAAAAGGGATGATGGTGCAAGGCAAAAGGAGATCATAATGGGATAGTAAAGAAATGAAAGATGGTCGAGAGGAGGTGTAAATGGAAATAGCAGAATCAACAACTTTCTTCCTTTCTATACTTTATTGATCTGTGTGCTGACTTCAGGGATTGTCTTGGTGCGGGCAACAGTTGGCAATATCCTGCCCAATCTGGAAGAGTATCCTCCTAAATTCTGTGATGCGAAAATATCGGATCTTTCCGGGTGGAAGAGCGAAAATGGTTATTCTCCCCAGGCAATGGCTAACCACTATCAACTGAATGTTGTGCAATTCCACATTGATCAAGCAAATGCATAAGTTATTCTCTGAGCAGTTCCTTCTATTTTCTTAACTCTCTCATCCTTTCAATAGCATCTTCAAAAACTTCCCCTTGGCTTCCTAACCTCTCCATTCTTCCTTTTTCCTCCATGCTTGGTCTCTACTGTATCTTTTTCCTCCCTAAAGTAAAGCACTCAGAAATAGTTCAGCAGGTCTGGCAGCATTGGCGGAGAAGAAAAGAGTTGACGTTTCGAGTCCTCATGACCCTTCAGCAAAACTGGGTGAATCCAAGGAGAGGGGTGAAATATAAGCTGGTTTAAGGTGGGGGATGGGGGGGTGTTGGGTGGGGGGAGAGAAGTGGAGGGGGCTGGTGTGGTTGTAGGGACAAGCAAGCAGTGATAGGAGCAGATCATCAAAAGATGTCACAGTCAAAAGAGCCAAAGAACACAGAGGTGTTGAAGTTGGTGATATTATCTAAACAAATGTGCTAATTAAGAATGGATGGTAGGGCACTACCATCCCTACCATCCATTCTTAAGTAGCACGTTCGTTTAGATAATATCACCAACTTCAACACCTCTGTGTTCTTTTATTCTTTTGACTGTGATATCTTTTCATTATCTGCTCCTATCACTGCTTGCTTGTCCCTACAACCACACCACCCCCCTCTACTTTTCTCCCCCAACCACCCCCCCCCCACCTTAAACAAACTTATATTTCATCCCTCTCCTTGGATTCACCCAGTTCTGCTGAAGGGTTATGAGGACTCGAAACGTCAACTCTTTTCTTCTCCACCAATGCTGCCAGATCTGCTAAGTTTTTCCAGGTAATTCTGTTTTTGTTTTGGATTTCCAGCATCCGCAGTTTTTTGTTTTTATCTTTTTGTTTTTATCACTCAGAAATAGTTCTCGCTCTGTATACATGTTTCATTTATATATGTAAGTTGTCATGTTTAGAATCTGCTGTGTTTTTAAAAAAAATTGATGCTACCTGGATAACAGCCAGATTAAAAACTCATACCTGACATTGTTTTCTTTTAAGAGTGTAACCTGGAAGCATATGGTTGCCATTGGAGCAGCCACGCTATAATTTTTCTACTTTATATTCTCTGTTGTGATAAAGGCTAGTAAACTGAATGAAGGCATCATAATACAAGTATTATGGGGTAAATTTTATATCTTGGCATTCCCAGTACAGAATTGGTGTGTCTATTATGAATGGAAGATCAAGCAGGCCGTAAATTAAGTGTATTGGCCTCTGCTCCTGTCTCTGGAAGTGTTGTGCTGCAAATGCTGAATTTATCTCTGTTATTCCCAGTATCACTAAGATCATCTCTTTTTATTCCACATTTCTTTCATGGCGACATTTCTCACCTTATTGAAAATTATTTCTTGTGGTTCATCTATAGCTTCTAATTTTAAATGTGTTATGTTATGTATTTGGGTAGAATATCATTGGTTAATTATCTCAGTATCATTTAAACCATTTATTGTGTCAGTCTTGTCAAAGCAGAAAGTAAATTGAAATGGAGTACAACAAATCCTCTCAGCGCACAGCCACACATACTGGATAACATGAATCAAAATCTTATCAACAGACTAGATTCAATTTTCAGTTGCGCTATTAATAATAATTCAGTTACTGTAAATATTTCCAGTCACCAATAGCAGGGGCAAACAGGCAGAAGGAATTTCCTTAACATTTATAATTTTGGCCGATGCCATGAGCAGGATTTTGCCTGTAGGTTTCAGCACCCCACTGAGAGGATCAAGTGGGGGCAGGAAGCCTGCACTGTGTAGGAAATAGTTGCTGACTGTGCTTTTCCCTGAATTGGCAAATTACTCGCATTCCACTTAAGGACGGCAAATGAGCTCTCAATGCTGGAGGGCCAAAAGGAGGCCCTTCAGCTTGGAAACAGTAGCAGGATATCTTTACAGGTTAGTGAGAGAGAGGATGCCCCAAGATGGAGGCACCCTCTCTCCCACATTTCCATATTCAAGTTAAAAAGCCCTTAGCAGTCAGGCAACCATTGTGGGGGAGGGGGGGGGGGATAGTGGTGTTGGGGTATTCCTTCCATGGGGAAGCCTTTCCACAGGGCGGCCTGCAGCTGTACCTGAAGCTAGGCAGGCAGAAAGGGCCTCTGAGCCTACCATGAGTGCTCTCCACCCAGTTTGTTTCTTGGAGGCCACCTCCAGTTAGAGGGCTGTTCACTGCTGTCATTGGGGGCCTGGAGGCTGACTGGAATACTAGTTTAATTGGATCAGCTTTATGCTGTTTGCAGGGCGGGTATCTCTGCTACATCACCACGTCATCCCACCCAATCGCACCGACAGGAAAATGGCCTGGGTGCTGGATGGATCTGGTGAAATGACACGCTGGCCAGTGGCATGAAATTCTCCGCCTGCCCACCTCCCTCCTGTCCCCACTGATACCTTAAAATTTTGCCCCGTAAAAAAGTTATTTTCTGAAAAAAAAGACTTATTCAAGAAGTTGGTAAATTCAAAAAATCTGTTTTAAGCTATCGATCTGATTGTAGAACCTGTGTTTAGAATAATAAAGCAAGAATTCAATGAGGTTGAAATTGCATAGCTGTGGATGCCTGCTGCACAACTCCAGGCAGCTCGCCAGGAAAGGCAGACAATATCTTAATGCTGGCAGTGACCCTCAGGTAAGTCCTGGATGGGTGGTTGGAGCAGACTGTGGGAGTGTAGTGGGGGTGATTACAACATCTGTGGAATCAGCTTCCTGCCTTCATAAGGTATTTTTTTAAAAAAAAAAAACAGGTATTTACAACTTAACTTTGTTGGTGCTTGAGTCTGCCTTGGCTGACTCATTTGGAAAAATGGTCCTTCAACAGGCATTATGCCCCTACTTTACATATTCAAGAGGCTTAATTGTCTGTTTGGAGTACCCAAGATGCCTAAAAGATGGGCCACAATACTTCAGCTTTGGAGCCATTGCCTGTATAGATTGGGTGCAGACAGTCCCACCACAAAATTAATATGACACTGTTTTACACACACAAATTGAAGCAGTGCATAACAATTTCTACCCCAATATATCCAAAGTCTAATGTCACTTCGAACACTTGATATTGAAAAATTACAAAGAACTGGTTGGGTGTGATGAAGAAGCTACTTATTGAATAAATACATTTATGTGGAAAATGATGTTGGAGCTCTTATTGCTCAGAGACTTTGATCAATCCCAGAATTTGCTTACCGCTAATTTAGTTTAAAGTTTTAAGATGCCCCTAGGAACTTCTGTTAGCATATCAATGAAACACTGAGACCTGAATTAATTGTGTCTCATGCCAACAATTTAGTCAACTAGCAATATGCAGTGGATGGCTGAAATATGTGCAGAATTTGTGAATAGGCTATCAAAAGGGACCTACCAGCGGTGCTCATGTTAAGCAAAAAGATTCCATTCTCATAAAAGAACCATATGATGTAGAATTTACCAGGTATATTTGTAATTCCTGAGATCAGTCACAGAGGCGATACCTTATCCAAGAGCTTGGTTGTTTTACATCATTCATAAATGAATCAACTTTTTTAAAATGGGAAGATTAACTTTTATGTATAATCATGCTTTGCATTACTTCAGTAGCCAGTTAATGATTTTCTGAGATTTACTAACAGTTTGCTCCTTATAGGCTTCCAGGTGAATTGAATGGTTTCCTTCTCTGCTTTAATTTCCCATCCTAAGACCTCAATATTAACTCCCTCCACAATGGGTTCCAGGATGAAGAAACAGTAAAAACTGGGAAATAAGAATACTGGTCCAAACTGGTCTTGTATACATTAAAATGGAACACCTGTAAAAACTGGAAAATAAGAGTATTGGTCTGAACTGTTTCTTTCCTTCTGGGGTGGGAGTGGATCGGGGCTGAATAGAGGGCACATAATCCCTACCATACCATGCATGTAGCCACTACATTTTTTATGACAGAAAATATCTTGGTGTCAGAGTGGCCCACTGTGAAGAGGTGGGACACTCAATTAACATATCCAAATCCCATGGAGCAATAGAATCACAAGAATGGTGACAACACAGAAGGAAGCCATTCAGCCCATCATGTTTGTGCCAGGTCTCTTGCAGGAGCAAATCAGCTAGTCCCAGTCCCCCGAGTTTTCCCTATAGCCCTCTTTTTTTTTCTTTTCAGATCATTATACAGTTCCCTTTGAAATCCTTGATTGAATTGGCCTCCAGCTCACTCTCAGGCACTGCATTCCAGCTTCTAATCACTCATCCCATTGAAAAAAAATGTTTACCTCAAGTTGCCCCTTGTTCTTTTTTCAATCACTTTAAATTGGTCTCCTCTGTTTCTCAACCCTTCCACCAAAGAGGACAGTTTCTCCCTATCTGTTCCATCCAGACCCCTCATGATTTATAACACCTCTATCAAATCGCCTCTTAGTCTTCTCTAAGGAGAACAACAGCTTCTCCAAAGTCCCTCATCCCCAGAAACATTCTCGTTAAACTTTTCTGCACCCTTTCCAATGCCTTCACATCCTCCCTAAGCCAATTAAATACTCTTGAAGTATAGTCACTGTTGTAATGTAAGAAGTATGGGAGCTATCAGGCTCTCACAAACAGCAATGTGATAATGAATGAGTGATCTGCTTTTGCGATGTTGATTGAGGGATAAATATTAGCCAGGACACCAGAGATAACACCCTTGCTTTTCTTCAAAATAGTGCCATGGGGTCTTTTATGTCCACCTGAGAGGCCAGACTGGGTTAGCTTGGTTTAATGGTTCATCCAAAAGATAGCACCTCCAACCATGCAGGGTTCCCTCAATACTGCATTGGAGTCTCTGAAATTCCATGTGAACTATATTAATTTAAAATCACTGAAAATTTTGGGCCTGTAGCAGATTCTTTACTTGTTGATTTTATAGCATGTCACATTTTGATACCTGTAAATGGCAAATGTATGATCTGCCTGGAAGAATACTCGAAGAACCTCCAAATGTCTTCAGTCACTTTCATCCATTAGGATAAGTCAAGGTTACCAATGGTTACTCAGAAATTATGGAAACAATGGTACGTTTTACTCTTTAAGCATTGATCAGCTTACAGAAAAATTGCAATGCATATTTTGGAAGAGTAGGGAAAAGAATGTTTAATAGAGACCAGAGTTAAATAATGTTGAAATCATATAGTTTCAGATGGATTAGATGACTTCAAATTTGTTCTTTAAGTACATTAACTCCAAATTAAGAGCTTTTACTCAGTCAGTTATGATTTTGAATTCACAAGTTGAACTCTTCTACACACACGTTGCAACATTTTCAGGCAGGAAGTCAAATTGCAGAAACAAATTCCTATCTGTGCCAATTATATCAAAAAGTGGACTCTAGTGTGCAGGGGTATCACATGAATTCAGACTGCAACAAAAAGGGTCAGACTTTGCGAGTAAAATAATAAAAATGATAAAGGCAATGGCATATAAGAAGTACAAAGATAGTAAAGTAGCGATGAACAAAAGTAAGTGCAAAGAACTTTTTAAAAATTTAATCTTTCGTGGGATGTGTGCGTCGCTGGCTAGGCCAGCATTTATTGCCCATCCCTAATTGCCCTTGAGAAGGTGGTGGTGAGCTGCCTTCTTGAACTGCTGTAGTCAATGTGTTGCAGGTACAACCACAGTGTTGTTAGGAAGGGAGTCCCAGGATTTTGATCCAGTGACAGTAAAGGAACAGTGATATAATTCCAAGTCAAGATGGTGCATGGCTTGGAGGGGAACTTGCAATGGTGGGAGTTCCAATGCATCAGCAGCCGCTGTCCTTCTTGGTGATAGAGATCACGGGTTTGGAAGGTGCTGTCGAAGGAGCCTTGGTGAGCTGCTGCAGTGTTGGTCGTAGAATGAATAAAGATTGAAGGTGGTGGACGGGGTGCAAATCAAGCGGGCTGCTTTGTCCTGGAGAGAAATAAAAATAAATCAGGAAGACAAAAATAAATCACAATCAAATTATCAAGGAATATAAAAAGAAATAAAGTGTTCAATAAATACACAAATAAAAGAAAATTAAAGTAGGGATTGGCCCTCTAAAGGATGAGCAAGATAAATTTAAAGATAATGACAAAAAGATAATGGCAGAAGTATTAACCAACTACTTTACCTCTTTTTATTAAAGAGGATACAATATAGGCATTTCACTAGAGAAGGAACTAAATAATACCACTGAGACAGAAAGGGAGAGCATAAACTGAGAAAACTCTGGAGATTTTGCACCTGCCATACACAAGACCAGGGAGAGGATAGCAGGGGCACTAGTATGTATTTAGGCATATATATAAAGGGAATAGAAAGACACTTTGAAATGCCAAGATGAGCTAGATACAAAGGGAGGAGATTGTGTGGGGTGTAAAGACCTGCTCTGGTTAATTGAGCTGAACAACTTGTTTCTATGTTGTATATTCTATTGTACCGTTCTCAGGATATTTCAACAAATAAGTATCAACTATCAGAGGCATGGGAGGAGTGCACTTATCTGCTGCAGTCACTGGACCCCAACATATCAGTTACCCCTCGCTCTGGCCCAGATACTGGGGGATGCAAGAGGGAGATGTATATTCTATTTTAACCATTCTCAGGATATTTTCAGCAAATAAGTCTTATGATACAAGGTATTTCCTGAATATCAGCACAATGTTTGTTGCTGAGTTTTTCCAGATCTGAAACAGCATAGTTAAGGAATTGATCTTAAAAGTATATGGATGCTTTATAACTGTTCCAGTTTAATGTTGCAATTGTTTTGTTGAAGTATGCAAACTTGCTTTTGATTTTTGACAAAGCGCACTCCAGTTTTGGAATGCTGATGTCAATGTGATCCTTTGTCTAGTTCATGCTCTTATATAAGGCAATCTCATTAATCACAGCAGCTAATTTGTGGCAGGGCCCTGCAGGGATGTCACAAACATAATTAGAAACAGCATTGCAGCACAAGACTTATGCCTTTAGGGAAATAAAATAATTGTAATAATACAGAGAATGTAAGTCTTTGACTACACTGACCTCCAGAGCCAATTCTGTGGCCTTGCTCAAGGAACAGCACGATAATCTCCTAATGACTGAGCAAATGTAACCTAATGAGGTCTGTCATAGACAATGTGACACACCATAACTTAGCAAGCATCCTCCTCTGGTGGTGTAGGGAAAATGAATGTGTGTGTTAAGTGGCCATGTTTTGTTGTTGAAGGTGTTGGGAAAGCTAGAGTAAATTTACATAAGCCAATATGTATTGCAAATATATTCATTTTATGGAATCTTATTACCATAAACTGTAGAAGAGTGATAACAGAGTTGTGTACTCTGTTGTTTGATCACAGAATATTTGGAAAGGGTAGGGGCTAATTGGTGTGTCCTTGGTTTGGAGGATTTAAATATCAGTGTCCTAGAGGTGTCAGTGTTGGGACGACTGCTCTTTGGATTTGGATATCGGGAACAAAACATAAAAAAACAGCACAGAAGTAGGGAGTGTGTTTAACTATGGTTGTATTGTCGGTGACTTCAGAAGGACATAGGTTGATAGATTGGGGAAATAAATATCAGTTGAAATTTAATGAGGAGAAGCATGACATATTAAATTGTAGAAGAAAGAATAAGGAAAGTGAATATACACTAAATGGAAACAATTTAAAAGGAGATCAGTAGAACAACTCAGGTGCTGATGCACACAAATCTTTCAAATGATAAGATGAAAAAGTTGGAATAAAATATGATCCTTGGTTTTATAAACAGAGGCATAGAATACAAAAACAAAGAGTTCATACTAACATGGATAAATCTTTAATTAAAGCAGAAAATGCTGGAAAAACTCAGGTCGGGCAGCATCTGTGGAAAGAGAAACTGAGTTAACATTTCAAGTCCTTGTGACTATTCAGAGCTTTGAAGAAGACCATATGAACTTGAAACGTTAACTCTGTTTCTCTCTCAACAGATGCCAGAGCTGCTAAGTTTTTCCAGCATTTTCTGTATTTATTTCATATTTCTAGCATCTGCAGCATTTTGCTTTTATTTTAATGGATAAACCATTGGATAGCCTTTTATGTTCAACTTGGTTGCCAGGCTTTAGGAAGGTTGTTAAGGTACCAAAGTATATCAAGGGAGGGTGCAGAAGAGATGCACCACGATGATAATAGGGGTGAGGGTCTTCAGTTATGAAGAGAAACTAGTGACTGGGGCTGCTTTCATTAAAACAGAGAAGATTAAGAGGTGATCTGACAGAAGTAATGGCTTCTCTTCCCACACAATCACTTTCTTAATCCTTCAAAGATCTTTGCCCTGGCTCCCTGCTCTTCTTCATCGATATTCTTCACCTAAATGGCATCTTATGCAGATAAAAGATCAATTTCTTATGTGTACTAATATCCTTCAGCTCTAAATCTGCAACTTTTCTCGCAACTCCACAACCAACTCAGTGTGTCAAACCGTTAGTCCAAAATTTAGTGATGGATGACTCAATATTCCCCGCAAAGGAATATTGGCATGATCAAATAAATTTTTTGGGGCCCATGCCATATTTCCACTCCCATGCCATTAACTCCATACTCTTCCTCCCGCCAGTCACTCAGGTTTAACCAAACTAATTCATAACTTTGATATCCTTTTCAACTCAGAACAGAACATGAAACTTGGTCACCTATCCATTATCAAAGCCACTTGTTCCACCTCTGCAAGACGTCATGCTTTTACCCTATCTCTTTCACAGACTCTATTTTTCTAAAGCTTTTATTGCTGGTCTTAGTCTTTACATTCATACGCTTTAACGTGTCCGCATCTCAGCCATTCAACCCGGTCCCACACAAGACCGGCATTTTACCAGCATGCCATGAGACCCACTGCCAGGACCAAATCCAGGTCTCGAGCCTATGCTAGTGATCGACAGGACTGTGGAGGGGATTTTAGGGAGGGTGGTCTCTTTCCCAGAGCTGCCAGGCTAACCAGAGGGCTGGCAGGTCAGCAGTGACTCTGCTGAGGCTGCAGGGAGAAGGAGAGGGCATCTTTGTGTTGAGGTGCCTTCAAAAGGCCAGAGAGAATTTTTTTTTAATATGCCGGGGGCAGACCAGCGATCGGAGGGTTGACCTCTCCACAGGCAGCATGGAGCCTTGGGGGGGCCACAGGGACAGCCTTTGCCACCAGGGACCCCCTTTCAAGGGACATGGGGCCCCCCCAGGGAAGGATGGTTCCTTCTGGGGAGGCACTGGGAAGCTGCCATGATGTACCTGGCGGTTTCCTCAAATGGCAGGGGGTTGCTGTTCCCACATCGATAAAATGCTCGCGGAAGAGTAAAATGGGCATTAACAGGCTAGTTAATTACCTCAATTGACCACCCACCTCCAGTCATTGTCATTCCCACCTCTCATAATTTCAGCAGTGTAGTTGACTCTTAAATGCACTCTGATGTGGCCTAGCAAGCCACTCAGTTGTACCAAGCCACTAAGTGTAAGGGGGCACCCGTTTAAAACAGATAAGAAGGAATTTCTTCTTTCAGAGGGTAGTCAGTCTGTGGAATTCTTTACCGCAGAGGGCTGTAGAGGCTGGGATGTTAAGTATATTCAAGGCTGAGATAGACATATTTTTAATCAGTAAGGGAATCAAGGATTATGGGGAAAAGGCAGGAAAGTGGAGTTGAGAATAATCAGAGTAGCCATGATCTCATTGAATGGCAGAGCAGACTTGATGGGCCGAATGGCCTATTTCTGCTCCTTTATCTTATGGTCAAAGTGCTTTTCAACAGGGAGGAGTACTGATTAATCAGCTGGGGGGAAAAGGGGGAGCTGTGCGGTACATGGTAATCAGTATGAGCTTCCTTGCCCATGTTTGACCTGATGCCGTGAGACTCCATGGGGGCAAGAGTAGATGTTGAGAACTCCCAGGACATCTCCCTTCCGACTGTATACCACTGTGCTACCACCTCTGCTGAGATTATGCCCTCTGGTCCTAGACTCTCCCACAAAGGGAAACAACCTCTCAGCATCTACCCTGTCAAGCCCCCTAAAAATCTTATATGCTTCAATAAGGTCAACTTTCATTCTTCTAAACTCCAATGAGTTCAGGCCTAACTTACTCAACCTCTCCTCATAAGAAAATCCCTCCATCTCTGAGATCAACGTAATGAGCCTTCTCTGGACTGCCTCCAATGCCAGTATATGTTTCCTTAGATAAGGGGATCAAAACTGTTCACAGTATTCTAGATATGGTCTAACTAGTACCTCGTATAGTTTTAGCAAGACTTCCCTATTTTTATAGACCATTCCCTTTAAAATAAAGGCCAACATTCCATTTGCCTTCCCTATTACCTGCTGAAAATGTATGCTAGCTTTTTGGGATTCATGCACGAGGACCCCCAAATCCCTCTGTGCTGCAGCTTTCTGCAATCTTTCTCTATTTAAATAATATTCAGCTCCTCTATTCTTCCTGCCAAAGTGCATAACCTCACACTTTCTCACATTATATTCCACCTGCCATGTTTTTGCCCACTCACTTAACCTGGCTGTATCCCTTTGTAGACTCTTTGTGTCATCCTCACCACTTGCCTTCCCACCTACTTTTGTGTGATCCACAAACTTGGCGATAGTACACTCATTTCCCTCGTTCAAGTCATTGATATATATTGTAAATAAGTGTGGCCCTAGCACTGGTCCCTGTGGCACTCCACTAGTTACAGGTTGCTATCCTGAAAATACCCCTTGTATCCCAACTCTCTATATTCTATTAGTTAGCCAATCCGCTATTCATGCTAATGTACTACTCCCAACACCATAGGCTCTTATCTTATTAAGTAGCCTTCTGTCTGGCGCCTTATCGAATGTCTTTTGGAAATCCAAATATATTACATCTACTGGTCACCCTTTATCTATCCTACTTGTTACCTCCTCAAAGAATTCTAATAAATTTGTCAGGCATGATCTCCCCTTCATGAAGCCATGCTGACTCTGCTTGATTATATTATGCATTTCTAAATGCTTTGCTATTACATCCTATATAATAGACTCCAACATTTTCCCAATGACAGATGTTAAGCTAACTGGCCTGTAGTTACGTGTTTTTGTCTCCCTCCATTTTTGAATAAGGGTGCTGCATTGGCAGTTTTCCAATCCTGGGACTTTTCCAGAACCTAAGGATTCTTGGAAGATTACTACCAGTGCATCCACTACCTTTGCTATTGGCCTTTAGCCCCATTAGTTTTCCCTAGTACTTTTTCTCTAGTGATAGTTATTGTATTTATTTCCCCCCCCCCCCTACTTTTGCCCCATGATTATTTAGTATTTTTGGGATGCCATTAGTATCTTCTACCATGAAGACTGATGCAAAGTATTTATTCAACTCCTCTGCCATTTTCTTGTCCCCCATTATTATGTCCCCAGCCTCATTCTCTAAGCGGTCTTTATTGACTTTGGCCTCTCTCTTCCTTTTTAGAAGTTTAAAGAAGCTCTTTCTGTCCATTTTTAATATCACTTGCTTGTTACCTTCAAAGTTTATTCTCTCCCTCTTTATTAATTTTTTGGTCACCTTCTGTTGGTTTTTGAAACTTTCCCAATCCTCTGACTTACCACTAATCTTTGCTACATTGTATGTCTTTTCTTTTAATTTGATACTAGCCTTAACTTCTTTGGTTAACCATGGTTGATTTATCCACTTCCTACAATCCTCCTTACTTATTGGAATATATCTTTGTTTTGAGTCATGAGCTGTTTTTGTAAACATCTGCCATTGTTCATCAAACCGTCTTTTCTGCTAAACTCCTTTCCCTATCCACTCCAGCCAACTCTGCTCTCATTCCTTTGTAATTGCCCCTATTTAAGTTTAGCACAGTTGTCTCGAACTAAGTTTCTCACTCAAACTGAATGCTAAATTTCACCATGTTATGGTCACTGTTTCCTAGGGTATCTTTTACTCTGAGATAATTTATTAAATCTGCCTGAGTACACATTACCAGATCCAAAATAGCCTGATCCCTGGTTGGATCCAACATATAGTTCTAGGAAACGGTCCCGAATACACTCTATGAATTCTTCCTCATGGTTACCTCTGCCAATTTGATTTTCCCAATCTACATGGGGATTAAAGTCACCCATGATTAATATTGCCTTTTTTACATGTCCTCATTATTTCCTGATTTATTCTCTGTCCGACAGCATAGCTACTGTCGGGGGGCCTATAGACTACTCCCATCAGTGTATTCTTCCCCTTGTAATTTCTTACCTCCACACGTATGGATTCCACATCTTCTGATCCGAGATCATTTCTTGCTATCGTACTTATTCCATCTCATACTAACAAAGCTACCCCACCACGCTTTCCTTCCTGCCTGTCCTTTCGAAAAGTCACAAACCCCTGAATATTTAATTGCCGGCTTTGATCTCTTTGTAACCATAGCTCGGTAATGCCTGTAAGATCATACCCATTAACCTCTATTTGTGCCAAAACACTGAGGTTGGCAAGGGCACACAATGTACTCTAGCTGGGGGATTTCAATGTCCATCACCAAGAGTGATTCGGTAGCACCAGTACAGACCGAGCTGGTCGAATCCTAAAGGATATATCTGCTAGACTGGGTCTGTGGTGAGTGAACCAACAAGAGGGAAAAACATACCTGACCTCATCCTCACCAGCCTGCCTGCCCAGATGCATCTGTCTATGACAGTATCAACAGGAGTGATCACCGCACTGACCTTGTTTCATTTTCACATTGAAGATACTTTCCATTGTGTTGTGTGGCACTACCACCATGCTAAATGGGATAGATTTTGAACAGACCTAGCAACTCAAGACTGGGCATCATGGGGAGCTGGGGGCCATCAGCAGCGGCAGAATTGTACTCAAGCACAATCTGTAACCTCATGGCCTAGCATATTCGCACTCCATCATTATCACCAAGACAGAGGATCAACCCTGGTTCAATGAAGAGTGCAGGCAGGCATGCCAAGAGCAGCACCAGGCATACCTAAAAGTGAGGTGTCAACAGGGTGAAGCGACAACACAGGACTATTTGCGTGCCAAATAGTATAAGCCCCAAACAATAGACAGAGCAGAGCAATTCCACAACCAACATATCAGATCTAAGCTCTGCAGTCCTGCCACATTCAGTCATGAATGGTGGTAGATAATTAAACAACTCACTGGAGGAGGAGGCTCCACAAATATCCCCATCTTCAATGATGGGGGAACCCAGCACATCAGTGCAAAAGATAAGGCTGAAACATTTGCAACAATCTTCAGCCAGAAGTGCCAAGTGGATGATCTATTTCAGCTCCCTCCAGAGATCCCCAGCATCACAGATGCCAGTCTTTGGCCAATTCAACTCACTCCATGTGATATCAAGAAACGGTTGAATGCACTGGACACTTCAAAGGCTATGGGCCCTAACAGTACTCTGGCAGCAGTACTGAAGACTTGTGCTTCAGAACATGCTGTGTCACTAGCCAAGCTGTTCCTGTACAGCTACAACACTGGCATCTAATCTGCAATGTGGAAAATTGCCCAGGTATGCCCTGTCCACAAACATAAGAACATAAGAACTAGGAGCAGGAGTAGGCAATTCAGCCCCTCAAGCCTGCCTCGCCATTCAATATGATTGTGGTTGATCTCTTTTTGGCCTGAACTCCAATTTCAAGCTCCTTCCCCGTAACCTTTCAACCCGTTACTAATTAAAAATCTATCTCCTCCTTAAATTTATTCAGTATCCCGGCATCCACTGCACTTTGAGATTGTGAATTCCACAGATTCATGACCCTTTGAGAAAAGTAATTCCTCCTCAACTCTGATTTAAATCTACCATCCCTTAGCCTAAAACTATGGCTTCTCATTCTAGAATGCCCCACAAGGGGAAAGATCCGTTCCACGTCTACTTTGTCTATCTCTTTTAACATCTTATATACCTCAATTAGATTCCCCCTCATCCTTCTAAACTCTAACGAGTATAGGCCTAAACTGCTCAACCTTTCCTCATAAGACAAGCCTCGGATCTCTGGAATCAATCTTGTGAACTTCTCTGAACCGCTTCCAATGCAACTACATCCTTCCTCAAGTAAGGGAACCAAAACTGTGCACAGTACTCCACGTGCAGTCTCACCAATGCCTTGTACAGTTCCAACAACACTTTCCCATTTTTATACTCTATTCCTTTAGTGATAAATGCCAAAATTCCAATTGCTTTCCTTATTACCTGCTGTAACTGCATAATAGCTTTCAGCGATTCATGCGCAAGGACACCCAGATCTCTCTGCACTGAAGCATTCTGAAGTTTCTCTCCATTTAAATTATAAGTCACCTTTTTATTATTTTGACCAAAATGGATAACCTTACACTTATCCACGTAAAACCTCATCTGTCAAATTTTGGCCCATTCACCTAATCTGTCCATATCCATTTGTAAATTTCTTATTTCTTCATTGCAACTGACTTTCCCACCTATTTTGGTGTCATCTGCAAATTTTTATCCCCAAATCCAGGTCATTAATATAGATTGTAAATACTTGGGGCCCAAGGACCAAACCCTGTTGCACCCCATTATTTACAGCTTGCCATCCAGAAAAAGACCAATTAATCCCAACTATTTGCTTTCTGTTGGTTAGCCAATTCTCTATCCAATCTAACATATTACTACTAACTCCAAGTGATCTTATCTTGTGTAATAATCTTTTGTGTGGCACCTTATCAAAGACCTTCTGGAAATACAGATATACCACATCTACAGGATCCCCATTATCCACTTTGCAAGAGCAGGACAAATCCAACTCAGCCAATTACCACCCCATCAGTCTACTCTCCATCATCAGTAAAGTGATTGAAAGGGTCTCCATAGTGCTAAGCCATTTGCTTAGCAATAACTTGTTCACTGACACTCAGCTTGGTTTCTGCTAGGGCCACTCAGCTCCTGACCTCATTACAGCCTTAGTTCAAACATGGACATAAGAGCTGAATTGCAGAAGTGAGTTGAGTGTGACTGGCCTTGACATCAAGGCAGCATTTGACCGAGTGTGGCTTGAAGGAGCCCTAGCAAAACAGGCATCAAAAGGAATCAGAGAGAAAACCCTCTGCTGGTTGGAGTCATACCTAGCACAAAGGAAGATGGTTGTGTTTTTTGGAGATCAATCATCTCAGTTCCAGGGCATCACTGCAGGAGTTCTTCAGGGTAGTGTCCTAGGCCCAGCCATCTCCAGGTTCTTCATCAATGACCTTCCTTCCATCACAAGGTCAGAAGTGGGGGTGTTCGCTGATGATTGCACAATGTTCAGCACCATTCGCGTCTCCTCAGGTACTGAAGTAGTCCATGAAAATATCCAGGCTTGGGCTGAGAAGTGGCAAGTAACATTTTCTCCACACAAGTGTCAGGCAATGACTATCTCCAACAAGAGAGAAACCACTCATCGCCCCTTGCTGTTCAATGGCATTATCATCACTGAATTCCCCCACTATCAACATCCTGGGGGGTCATCATTGACCAGAAACTGAACTGAACGGAACTAGCCATATAAATGCTGCCTACAAGAGCAGGTCAGAGGCTAGGAATCCTCCTGCAAGTAACACACCTCTTGACTCCCCAAAGCCTGTCCACCATCTACAAAGCAGAAATCAGGAGTGTGAAGGAATGCTCTTCACTTGCCTGGATGAGTGCAGATCCAACAACACTCAGATGAGCTTGACACTATCCAGGACAAAGCAGCCCACTTGACTGGCACCCCATCCACAAACATTCACTCCCTCGACCACAGACGCATAGAGGCAGCAGTGTGTACTATCTACAGCAGGAACTTGCCAAGGTTCCTTCAACAGCACCTTCCAAACCCACATCCACTACCATCTGGAAGGACAAGGGTAGCAAATACATAGGGACACCACCACCTGGAAATTTCCCTCCAGCCATTCAACATCCTGGCTTGGAAATATATTGCCATTTCTTCACCGTCACTGGGTCAAAATCCTGGAATTTCCTCCTGCACTGTGAGCGCACCAACACCACAAGGACTGCAGCGGTTCAAGAAGGCAGCTCACCACCACCTTCTCAAGGACAATTAGGGATGAGCAATAAATGGTGTCCTAGCCAGCAGTGCCCACATTCCATGAATGAAATTTTAAAAATTGTTACAGGAAGACCTCAGGCTTCTCCTAACACCTATCACCAACATTTTATCAGCCCTCCCAGCCCACTTCAGAAGGTTGGTAAAATCCAAGCCTAAATCTTGCTCACCTCCTTGCTCGCCTATATTGATTCACTGTTACCCAATATATTGAATTTAAAATACCATCTTCAAATCCTTCCATAGACTTGTTAAATTCATCTATGTGGCCTTCTCCAGGCTTCTAAACTCTCACACAACCTTCTCTTTTCTGACTCAAGTCTTTTTTGCATCCCAGCTTCCCTTCACTTGTCTTTGTTTTAGCCAAATAGCTGTAACTTCATCCCTAAGCTGTTCCAACTCAAATCCCATTATTCCTCTGGTTATAACATTGATTGATAATCAAGATAAGTTTTTAAAATTACTTTTCACAAATCTATTTTTAAGCTTTAATTGTTACAGATAGACATAGAGAGACTAAAAGTAATATTGAGAGATAGAAGGGAGATGCATCAAAATGTGACTCCGAAGCACCTGATTTATCATTTCTGTGTTTATCAGCCCTCCAAAATGGTGCCCCTGGCTTGTGTACACACTTCTGTTGCTAGCTGCGCCAGATGTCATTTTGATGGGGATGTTAGCAGGGAGAGTCCTCCAGATGTATGCAGAATAGATGGAGTATGCCGATTTGATGTCATTGCTGTCATTTTGGAATTCCACACTCTAGCCCACACCTTTCCTTAACCCCGCACAGCTGAACATGCATTTATCTGCTGATAGGAGCCACCCTACCAGCGCTATTCAAAGGGATCATTAACTACTTTCAGGTTAGTTACTGATTTATTTCTCCTGGCTCTTGCTGCAAGTGTCACACGACAGACTTGTGAGAAAAGTTATTGCTCATGAGATAAAAGAGACAGTAGCAACATGGACACAAAATTGCCCGAGTAATGGGAAACAATGAGTAATGGTTAATAGATATTTTCCAGGCAGGAGGAAGGTTTGTAGTGGAGTTCCCCAAGGGTCAGTATTGGGACCCTTGCTTTTCCTGATATAAAATAATGATTTAGATCATGCTGTGTAGGGGACAACTTCAAAGTTTGCGACTGACGCAACATTTGGAAGCATTGTAAACTATGAGGATGACAGTGTAGAACTTCGAAAGGACATAAACAAGTTGGTGGACTGGGCAGGTAGTTGGCACATGAAGTTCAATGCAGAGAAGTGTGAGGTTAATCAGTTTGGTAGGGTGAACATGGAGAGCCAATATAAAGTAAAGGTTACAACTCTAAAGCATGTGCAGAAGCAGACGGACCTGTGTGTATATCTGCATAAGTCTTTAAAGGTGGCAAGAGAGGCGAGGAGAGCAGTTAATAAAGCATACAGTATCCAAGACTTTATTAATAGGGCATAGAGTACAAAAGCAATGAGGTTATGCAGAACTTGTATAGGACGCTAGCTCAACCTCAGCTGGGGTATTATGCACAGTTCTGGGTGCCACACTATAGGAAGGATAGAAAAACATTGGAGAGAGTGCAGAAGAGGTTTACAAAAATGGTTCCAGGGATGAGAAACTTCAGCTATAAATGTAGGTTGAGGAGTTGGGACTGTTCTCCTTGGAGAGGAAAAGGCTCAGAGGAGATTTGAAAGAGGTATTCAAACTCATGAGGGGACAAGACAGAGTAGATAGGGAGAAACTGTACCTGCTCGTAAAAGGATCGAGAAAAAGAGGGCACGAATTTGGAAAAGAAGCAAATGCAATGTGAGAAAAACTTTCTCACAGTCTGGGCTGCACTGCCTGGAAATGTGCTGGAGGCATTCAAGAGCGCATTAGATGATTATTTAAATAGAAACTATGTGCAAGGTTACAGGGAAAGGCTGGAGAATGGCACTGAATCATAATGCTCATTCAGAGAGCTGGTGCAGACACGGTGGGACGAATAGCCTCCTTCTACACCATAACAATTCTGTGATTCTGTTTGATGGTTTCCAGAGTTGTTTCAAGTTGAAGTTTACAGCGATTGGTGAGGCACATGCTGAAGGATCTTGTCCTTACTTGAAGAGATTTGCAAAAGCTACTATCTCCCAGAAATGAATGCAGTAGTCTGTAATCCCCTAGGAGTACAGCAAGAGTTGGAGAATGAGCAGAGGCAACACAGAGCAAGGAAAGCTGCTGGAAAAGGGAGGGCAGATAGAAGGGCTCTCAACAGAAGCATGACTGCATGTTCATCACTTTATGGGCACTGCATGTCAACTCTGAGATATACCTCAACCAGAAGGGATTCCACTCCCACTATGTGCAGTTACTGTGTAACTTTACATGCAGAATAGATGGAATACGCTGATTTGACGTCAGTGCTGCCATTTTCTGGTATCCTGGCAGCAACCATGATGCCTCTATTCTGCGGCAGTCTGCTGTGACAGCTGCATTTGGGTCACCACAACAAACTAGGTGGTAGCTACTGGGTGACAAGGGATATTCACTGACAACCTGGCTAATGACTCAATTGCATGACCCACACACTCATGCGCAGTACGGATACTATGAAAACCATGTTGCCACGTGAAATGCGATAGAGCATGCTATTGGGGTACTTAAGCAACACCTTCAGTGGCTGGACCACTGGGGGGACCCTGCAGCACTTGTCAGAGGATATGTCAAGATTCGTGGTAGTCTGCTAATGCTGCAAGACCTCACTGTCATGAGGGCACAGTGCTTGCCATCCCCTGTACAACAGCCAGCTGAGGAGCAGGGGAAAGGAAGAACGCAGCCAATCAACAAAGCTCCTTTCTGTGGGTAATTGACTTATCTGACTGTGAAACCAGTAAACACAACCCGAATTCTCCATTCACCAAATCTTACACTTTACTTTCCATCACAGCATCCGCTTGGCCACAATCCAAAAATAAAAGCCACCACCAAACATACATTCCAAACTCAATTAGAGAAAAAAAAGCCAAATTGCATAAAAGTATCAACTAATTACCTTTGTGCTTTCCCTTAGTGCCTGTTTTTTGCATGCCTTTACCGTCCTAGTTCTCCTGTGCAGTGCTACCCCAGTGGTTGCAGCATAGCTAGCAGAAGGCTGCTAACTTTCAACAGGTGAGACTGCAGATAGCCTTGAAGGACAACCTAGAGCAACTCTGGCCCTAGAAGGCCTGGTGTTAGACTGCATATTCCAGCCATCAGTCTACTCTCGATCATCGTCTCCACAATGACTGTGCAGTGGTCGCTCCTACCGATACTGTCATGGACAGATGACTCTGTGGCAGACAGGCTGGTGAGGATGAGGTCATGATGTTTTTCCCTCTTGTTGTTCCCTCATTACCTGCTGCAGACCCAGTCTAGCAGCTATGTCCTTTATGATTCGGCCAGCTCGGTAGCGGTGCTGGAGGACTTTGCAGGGTTGACAGGACTGCGATTGCCGCTGTCGTTACTGATGCCTAGGATCATCTGCCTAGGTCGATGCCACATGGTCTGTCTAGCTTCATTCCTTTTTGTTGACATTTTGGTACAACTGTGTGGCTAGCTAGGCCATTTCAGGGCAGTTAAGAGTCAGTCTCATTACTGTGGAGTCACATGTAGGTCAGACCAGGTAAGTATGGCAGATTTCCTTAGTGAACCAGATGGGTTCTTACAACCATCGGCAATGGTTTCATGGCCACATCAAAGATGACACCGTGGATATTGATGTGCTGGGTCAGGTGCTGATGCCAACCCAAGTACTGACTGCAGCTGAGAGCTGACTACACAGGAAGTGCTACAGCAACAGGAGCATGCACCAAAAGGCAAAAACAAAGGATGAATTAATCTGTGTGTAAGGTGCCTAATGATATGTAAGAATCGATTGAGCTTCTGAAAGTTAATAATACTGATAGGACAGGAGAGACTAGGTCAGGCTCTACTTAAATTCTGGCTATATGTTATCTGCCATTGTGTCATTGTAAGCGTCAGTTATTATTAAAACTGGATTTCAATGCAATATCGCCTGGCAAGTAAACTGAATAAATACTGAAACATTTATTTTAAGTGACTGCAGTAGAAGCTGTTCTTATTTTACTGGCTGCCATCTTCCTGCACCACATTTGGGCCTCCCAAATTATTTTATTCATCTGTTGTTACAAATTTTCCAGTGATTAAAAATTAACAATCTTTTGGGAATTATACACTTCTTTAACTTTAAAAAAGAAATAACATTGAGAATTTATTAATTTTTTATATATCTCCACTTATGTCGAGTTCTGTGTAGGTTTTGAAACATACAGCTTTTTGTAGGATATGTTATTTATAATATTATGATTGAAGCTGGTCCAAATTCCTCAGGACATTTTCCCAGCCTGCCGCAGGCTCGAATTTTTATAACGTGGTAGGAGACCTCACAAGCAAAAAAGCTGAGAACCTCTGCTCTCAAGGATGTGCAGTTTCAGTATCTGAGCTGGTGGCTGGGAATGTGAGAGTGAGCCATGGTATTTCTTCTTCTTCACTGTCTTCCGGCTCTTATTCCTCTTTCTAGTACACGACTGCCTCTCTAAAAGGAGAAAGGTGCAAGGGTACATTTATGGTGAGGTGAGTGAGGGAAAGCAAGAGAAGCAAGTTTAGAGCGCCTTGCTCAGAGTTAGAGTGGAGCAGACCTACGGGACATAGTTGGGAGCTGAGGAGCACCTATAAATACAGACTGGGGTTTGCAGAGCTGCCTACCTTGCTGGAAGTTGAAGCGGAGCGGACCTGCGGGAGACAGTCTGGAGCTTAGGAGCATGCTGTTTTGCTGTTTCCGCTGCTGTGAAGCTGCAGTCCAGGAGAAAGAGAAAATAGCAACTGTGACATCACAGGAAACTAGTATGTTGATTGGGCGGTAAGTGCTCAGCTTAAGGGACAGTGTGTGAGAAACCAATTTAGACAGGCATGTTCAAGTAGATCTATAAATAAAAATAACTAAAACTTTAAAATAATAAAGCAAAATTTGAAAACTTTAAAATTAAAATCGAATACTAAAGATTATAAAGCAATAAAAACAGTCATTTAAATGAACATCTAAAACGCTACAAAAACAGAAATACCTGGAAAAACTCAGCAGGTCTGGCAGCATCGGCGGAGAAGAACAAAGTTGACGTTTCGAGTCCTCATGACCCTTCAACAAAACTGAGTAAAAATAGGAGAGGGGTGAAATATAAGCTGGTTTAAGGTGGGGGGAGAGTTGGTGGGGGGTAGTTGTAGGGACAAGCAAGCAGTGAGAGGAGCAGGTAACCAAAAGATGTCACAGACAAAAAAATAAAGAGGTGTTGGAGGTGGTGATATTATCTAAAAGAATGTGCTAATTAAGAATGGATAGTAGGACACACAAGGTACAGATAGCTCTAGTGGGGGTGGGGTGAAATAAGACTAAAAGGGCATAAAAGGAAGAGATTTAAAAATAACGGAAATAGGTGGGAAAAGAAAAATCTATATAAATTATTGGAAAAAACAAAAAGGAGAGGGAAGAAACGGAAAGGGAGTGGGGATGGAGGAGGGAGTTCAAGATCTAAAGTTGTTGAACTCAATATTCAGTCTGGAAGGCTGTAAAGTGCCTAGTCGGAAGATGAGGTGCTGTTCCTCCAGTTTGCGTTGAGCTTCACTGGAACTTTGCAGCAAACCAAGGACATACATGTGGGCAAGAGAGCAGGGTGGAGTGTTAAAATGGCAAGCGACAGGGAGGTCTGGGTCATTCTTGAGGACAGACCGAAAGTGTTCTGCAAAGTGGTCGCCCAGTCTGCGTTTGGTCTCTCCAATGTAGAGGAGACCGCATTGGGAGCAACGAATGTAGTAGACTAAGTTGGGGGAAATGCAAGTGAAATGCTGTTTCACTTGAAAGGAGTGTTTGGGCCCTTGGACGGCGAGGCGAGAGGAAGTGAAGGGGCAGGTGTTGCATATTTTGCGTATGCATGGGGAGGTGCTGAAGGTGGGGGTTGAGGAGTAGAAGGTGATGGAGGAGTGGACCAGGGTGTCACGGAGGGAACGATCCCTACGGAATGCTGCCAGGGGGTGAAGGGAAGATGTGTTTGGTGGTGGCACATGCTTGAGTTGGCGGAAATGGCGGAGGATGATCCTTTGAATGCGGAGGCTGGTGGGGTGATAAGTGAGGACAAGGGGGAACCTACCATGTTTCAGGGAGGGAGGAGAAGGCGTAAGGGCGGATGCGTGGGAGATGGGCTGGACACGGTTGAGGGCCCTGTCAACTACCATGGGTGGAAAACATCGGTTAAGGAAGAAGGAGGACATGTCAGAGGAATTGTTTTTGAAGGTAGCATCATCAGAACAGATGCGACGGAGGCAAAGGAACTGAGAGAATAGGATGGAGTCCTTACAGGAAGCGGGGTGTGAGGAGCTGTAGTCGAGGTAGCTGTGGGAGTTGGTAGGCTTGTAATGGATATTGGTGGACATTCTATCACCAGAAATTGTGACAGAGAGGTCAAGGAAGGGAAGGGAAGTATCAGAGATGGACCATGTGAAAATGATGGAGGGGTGGAGATTGGAAGCAAAATTAATAATTTTTTCCAAGTCCCAATGAGAGCATGGTGAAGAGGAGGCTGTTGGGGCCAGGGAACTGGAAATTGTTGATGTGACATAAGGTGTTAGAGGAATCACGGATGTAGGTGGGAAGGGACTGGACAAGGCGAGAGAGAAGGGAGTCAAGATAATGAGAAATGAGTTCCGTGGGGCAGGAACAGGCTGACACGATCAGTGTGCCGGGACAGTCCTGTTTGTGGATTTTGGGTAGGAGGTAGAAGCGGGCTGTCCGAGGTTGGGCGACTATCAGGTTGGAAACTGTGGGAGGAAGATCTCCAGAGGAGATGAGGTCAGTGACAGTCCTGGAAACAATGGCTTGATGTTCAGTGGTGGGGTCATGGTCCAGGGAGAGGTAGGAGGAAGTGTCTGCGAGTTGATGCTCAGCCTCCGCGAGGTAGAGGTCAGTGTTCCCGGCAACAACAGCACCACCCTTGTCAGCGGGTTTGATGACAATGTTAGGGTTGGACCTGAGAGAACGGAGTGCAGTAAGTTCAAAGAGAGACAGGTTAGAATGGGTGAGAGGAGCAGAGAAATTGAGACGACTAATGTTCTCAATGAAAAGATCAAGAGAAGGTAAGAATCCAGAGGGAGGGGTCCAGGTGGAGGGAGAATATTGGAGGTGGGTAAAAGGATCCGTTGAACGGGGAGAGGACTCCTGCCCAAAGAAGTGAGCACGGAGATGAAGGCGCCGGAAGAAGAGATCCGCATCAGGCCGAGCCCAAAATTCATTGAGATGAGGGCGTAAGGGTATGAAACTAATTCCTTTGCTGAGCACTGAACGTTCAGCGTTGGAGAGGGGAAGGTCAGGGGGTATAGTGAATACACGGCCAGGGCTGGGATTGGAAGATAGGGTGGGGACAGAGGGACAGGCAGGGGTGGAGGGTCCTAGATGGGTGTTGGTGTCGATGAGTTGTTGGAGGTTGCATTCCTTAGCACTTGAGAGAAAGAGAAAAAGTTTCTTGTTGTCAGGCATCGGATGAGATGAAGAATAAAATGAAACTGCACAGCTTTGAAAAAGGGTGCAGCGGTGCTGCTGGAGGGAGAGGTCGAGTGTGTTCATATGGCGGAGCATGGCACTGAGTGTGGATCTCAGAATGCGATGGGAACAGCAGTCCGAGAAACATTTTATATTCCGGAGATACCTGTATTCCTGGGTGGGTTCGAAACATGAGGGATAGAATTTCAGTTAAAATCCACATGGGGTAAGCCAGAGACGGAGACAGTCACTGAGAAAGGAGATATGGCTGTGAAAGCGGGTTTTAGTAAACACCTTTCAAACACCAGGAGAGAAATGGAAAGCAATGAAGGTGAACAAGGCAAGAGAGAGATTCAAAAATCCTGACGGAGAGTAGGACAAAACTTCTTCAAGGTAGGAATTTCTTGAAGAGAAGTGGCAGTCAATTAAACACAAAGATAAAAACAAAAAAGTGCGGATGATGGAAATCCAAAACAAAAACAGAATTACCTGGAAAAACTCAGCAGGTTCCTCTGAACCAGTTACAGTTACAGTTCCTCTGACATGTCCTCCTTCTTCCTTAACCGAGGTTTTCCACCCACGGTAGTTGACAGGGCCCTCAACCATGTCCGGCCCATCTCCCGTGCATCTGCCCTCACGCCTTCTCCTCCCTCCCAGAAACATGATAGGGTCCCCCTTGTCCTCAATTATCACCCCACCAGCCTCCGCATTCAAAGGATCATCCTCCGCCATTTCCGCCAACTCAAGCATGATGCCACCATCAAACACATCTTCCCTTCACCCCCCCAGCGGCATTCCGTAGGGATCGTTCCCTTCGTGACACCCTGGTCCACTCCTCCATCACCCCCTACTCCTCAACCTCCACCTACGGCACCTCCCCATGCATACGCAAAATATGCAACACCTGCCCCTTCATTTCCTCTCTCTTCACCGTCCAAGGGCCCAAACACTCCTTTCAAGTGAAGCAACATTTCAGTTGCATTTCCCCCAACTTAGTCTACTGCGTTCGTTGCTCCCAATGCAGTCTCCTCTACATTGGAGTGACCAAACGCAAACTGGGCGACTGCTTTGCAGAACACCTTCGGTCTGTCCACAAGAATGACCCAGACCTCCCTGTCGCTTGCCCTTTTGACACTCCACCCTGCCCTCTAGCCCACATGTCTGTCTTGTTCCAGTGAAGCTCAACGCAAACTGGAGGAACAGCACCTCATCTTCTGACTAGGCACTTTATAGTCTTCCGGACTGAATATTGAGTTCAACAACTTTAGATCTTGAATTCCCTCCTCCATCCCCACTCCCTTTCCGTTTCTTCCCTCTCCCTTTTGTTTTTTCCAATAATTTATATAGATTTTTCTTTTCCCACCTATTTCTGTTATTTTTAAATCTCTTCCTTTTATGCCCTTTTAGTCTTATTTCACCCCACCCCCACTAGAGCTATCTGTACCTTGTGTGTCCTGCTATCCATTCTTAATTAGCACATTCTTTTAGATAATATCACCACCTTCAATACCTCTTTATTCTTTTGTCTGTGACATCTTTTGGTTATCTGCTCCTCTCACTGTTTGCTTGTCCCTACAACCACTCCTCACCAATTCTCCCCCCACCTTAAACCAGCTTATATTTCACCCTCTCCTATTTTTACTTAGTTCTGTTGAAGGATCATGAGGACTCGAAACGTCAACTTTGTTCTTCTCCGCCGATGCTGCCAGACCTGCTAAGTTTTTCCAGGTAAATCTGTTTTTGTTTTGGATTTCCAGCATCCACAGTTTTTTGTTTTTATCAAAATGCTACCTAGTAGTTGAGAAGCATATAACCTTTAGTTGTCAGTTGTACTAGCATTCAATAAACACAGTAAATTGTAGCAACATAGAAAGAAAGTAATTAAAGTAAGTTCACTAAATACTATAAATTAGAATGGCAGGACAAGTTTATGTTGCAGCTGTAGGATGTGGGAGCTTTTGGTTGTCAAGGCGATCCATGACAAACACACTTGCAAGAAGTATAAGCAGCTTGAGGAGTTCCAGATCAGGATTATTGATCTGGAGGCGGAATTGCAAACACTGAGCAACATAAGGGAGGGGGAAAAATATCTGGATACTTTGTTTCAGAAGACAGCCACACCTCTTAGAAGAGGGTCATCAGTTTTGGTCAGCAGTGAGGGGCAGGAGGATGTGATTGTCAGGCAGGTAATAGGACCGAGCATTCTTAGAAACATACATTGAAAATAGGAGCAAGAGTAGGCCATTCAGCCCTTCGAGCCTGCTCCTCCATTCATTATGATCATGGCTGATCATCCAACTCAATAGCCTACTCCCACTTTCTCCCCATATCCTTTGATCCATTTCACCCCAAGAGCTATATCTAACTCCTTCTTGAAGACATACAATGTTTTTAGCCTCAACTACTTTCTGTGGTAGTGAATTCCACAGGTTCACCACTCTCAGGGTGAAGAAATTTCTCCTCATCTCAGTCTTAAATGGTCTACCCTGTATCCTCAGACTGTGACCCCTGGTTCTGGACTCCCCCACCATCGGGGACATCCTTCCTGCATCTGCATTGCTTAGTCCTGTAAGAATTTTATAGGTTTCTATGAGATCCCCCCTCATTCTTATGAACTCCAGTGAATATAATCCTTACCAAGTCAATCTCTCTTCATATGTCTGTCCCGCCATCCCAGGAATCAGTCTGGTAAACCTTTGCTGCACTCCCTCTATAGCAAGAACATCCTTCCTCGGATAAAGAGACCAAAGCTGTGCACAATATTCTAGATGTGGTCCCCCCCCAAGGTCCTGTATAATTGCAGCAAGACATCCCTGCTGCTGTACTCGAATCCTCTGGCCATGAAGGCCATTTGGCTTCTTTAGCGCCTGCTGCACCTGCATGCTTACCTTCAACAACTGGCGTACGAGGACACCCAGGTCTCGTTGCATGTTCCCCTCTCTCAATTTATAGCCATTCAGGTAATAATCTGCCTTCTTTGGTTTTTGCTACCAAAGTGGATAACCTCACATTTATCTGCATTATACTGCATCTGCCGTGCATTTGCCCACTCACTCAGCTTGTCCAAATCATATTGAAGCACCTTTGCATCCTCCTAACAGTTCACCCTCTCACCCAGCTTTGTGTCATTTGCAAATTTGGAGATATTACATTTCGTTCCTTCATCTAAATCATTAATATATATTGCAAATAGCTGGGATCCCAGCACCGATCTCTGCAGTATCCCACTAGTCACTGCCTGCCATTCAGAAAAAGACCTGTTTATTCCTACTCTTTGTTTCCTCTCTGCCAACTAGTTTCCTATCCATCTCAATACACTATCCTCAATTCCATGCGCTTTAATTTTACACGCCAATCTCTTATGTGGGACTTTGTCGAAAGCCTTCTGAAAGTCCAAATAAACCACATCCACTGGCTCCCCCTCATCAACTCTACTGGTTACATTCTCGAAAAATTCCAGTAGATTTGTCAAGCATGATTTCCCTTTCATAAATCCATGCTGACTCTGTCCGATTCTGCCACTGTTTTCCACGTGCTCAGCTATTAAATCTTTTAAAATGGACTCTAGAATTTTCCTCACTACTGACATCAGGCTGACTATAATTCCCTGTTTTCTCTCTGCCTGTCTTTTTAAATAGTGGGGTTACATTAGTCTCCAATCTGTAGGAATTGTTCCAGAGTCTATAGAATCTCGGAAGATGACCACCAATGCATCCAGTATTTCTAGGGCCACTTCCTTAAGTACTCTGGGATGTAGATTATCAGGACCCAGGGATTTATCGACCTTCAATCCCATCAATTTCCCCAACACCATTTCCCTACTAATCCTGATTTCTTTCAGTTCCTCCCTCTCACTAAACCCTGTGTTCCCCAACATTTCTGGTATGTTATTTGTGTCCTCTTTTGTGAAGACAGAACCAAAGTATGTATTTAGTTGGTCAGCCATTTCTTTGTTCCCCATTTATAAATTCCCCTGTTTCTGACTGTAAGGGACCTACTTTTGTCTTGACCAATCTTTTTCTCTTCACATACCTATAGAAACTTTTACAGTCAGTTTTTATGTTCCCCACAAGCTTACTCTCATACTCTATTTCCCCCTTCTTAATCAATCCCTTGGTCCTCCTTTGCTGAATTCTAAACTGCTTCCAGTCCTCAGGTCTGTTGTTATTTCTGGCCAATATGTATACCCCTTCCTTGGATCTAATACGATCTCTAATTTCCCTTGTAAGCCATGGTTTGGCCACCTTTCCTGTTTTACTTTTGCGCCAGACAGTAATAAACAATTGTTGCAGTTCACCTATGCTCTCTTTGAATGTTTGCCATTGCCTATCCGCCATCATCTCTTTAAGTAACGTTTTCCAATCCATCACAGCCAACTCGTGCCTCATACCATCGTAGGTTCCTTTATTAAGATTCAGGATCCTAGTCCCAGAATCAATTATGTCACTCTCCATCTTGATGAAGAATTCTATCATATTATGGTCGCTCATTCCCAAGGGTTCTCACACAACTAGATTGCCAATTATTCCTTTCTCATTGCACAATATCCAGTCTAGGATGGCCTATTCTCTAGTTGGTTCCTCAACATATTGGTCCAGAAAACCATCCCGTATACACTCCAGGAATTCCTCCTCTGCGGTATTGTTACTAAGTTGATTTGTCCAATCTATATGAAGATTAAAGTCAGCCATAATCACATATGTTCCTTTATTGCTTGCATCTCTTATTCCCTATTTAATGCCATTCCCAAGACCACCACTACAGTTTGAGGGTCTATATACAACCCCCACTAACATTTTTTGCCTCTTAGTGTTTCTCAGCTCTACCCAAACAGATTCGACATTGTCGGAGCTAATATCTTTCCTCACTATTTCGTTAATTTCCTCTTTAACCAGCAATGCAACTCCACCGCCTTTTCCTTTTTGTCTGGCTTTCTTAAATACTGAATACCCCTGGATGTTCAGTTCCCATTCCTGGTCACCCTGCAGCCATGTCTCCGTAATCCCGACTATATCATACCTGTTTACATCTATTTGCGCGGTTAATTCATCCATTTTATTGCGAATGCTCCTCATGTTAAGGCACAAAGCCACAAAGTCTTCTTAACATTACTTGTCCCGTTCCCACTATTTTTCTCTGAGGCTCTACTTGATTCTTGCCCTTGATTTCTCTGCCTATCACTTTTCCTATTCCCCTTTCTGTCTTTTCTTCTTGTCCTTGATTCCACCTCCTCTGACTCCTTGCATATGTTCCCACGCCCCTGCCATTTTAGCTTAAACCCTCCCCAACCACTCTAGCAAATATTCCCCCTGGGACATCAGTCCCGGTCCTGCCCAGGTGTAACCCGTCCAGTTTGTATTGGTCCCACCTCCCCCAGAACCGGTCCCAATGTCCCAGGAATCTGAAACCCTTCCCCTCACACCATCTCTACAGCCATGTATTCATCTGATATATCCTGCTATTTCTACTCTGACTGGCACATGGCCCTGGTAGTAATCCTGAGATCATTACCTTTGAGGCCCTACTTTTCAACTTGCTTCCAAGCTCCCTTTATCCTGCTTTTAGGACCTCATCCCTTTTTTTTACTGATGTCATTTGTACCAATGTGTACCACGACCACTGGCTGTTCACTGTCCCCCTTCAGAATGCCCTGTCGCCACTCTGAGATATCCTTGACCCTAGCACCAGGGAGGCAAAATGCCATCCTGGTGTGTAATTTGCAGCCACAGAAATGCCTATCTATTCCCTTTACAATTGAATCTCCTATAACTATTGCATTCCCACACTTTTTACTCCTCCCCTGTGCAGCAGAGCCAACCGTGGTGCAACGAATTTGGCTGTTGCGGCTTTCCCCTGAGAGGCCCTTCCCCTCAACAGTATCCAAAGCGGTATACCTGTTTTGCAGGGGAATAGCCACAGGACATTCCTGCACTGCCTGCCTAGTCCTCTTGCTCTGCCTGTGGACTCTTAGCCTGCGGTGTGACCACCTCTCTATACGTGCTATCCACGATGATCCACAGTGTCCCCAGCCGCCACTCCAGTTTTCAAACCTGGGCTTCCAGGAGCTGCAGCTGGAGACACTTCCTGCACAAATGCTGGCCCTGGGCACTGGAAATGTTCCCAGCTTCCCACATAGAGCAGGCGGAGCACACCACAGCTTTGAGCTCCCCTGCCATCACTTACCCCTTTAAATTAAATTAAATTAAACCTTTTGGATCAAATAGTATCAATTACTCTAGGGCCCTTCTTCCCTGCTCCTCGTTGTTACAGAATACTGCCCTTACAAATGATGAACCACAAAATAAAACCTTAAAAACTATAAGCAATAAAAGTAGTAAATACTTACCTGACCGAACTCACAGTACCTAAAGCATCACCTCGTTCCCTCCTCACCGAACTCCCTCAGTCACCTCTGCTCTCCCAACTGCTTTTCATCTCCCAACTCCTCTTGTGCTCCTTTTCAACTCCTGACTCCTCTCGCGCTCCTCTTCAACTCCCGGTTCCTCTCGCGCTCCTCTTCAACTCCCGACTCCTCTCCTGCTCCCTTTCAACTCCTGGCTCCTCTCGCGCATACAGTAGGGGAGGAGCCTCAGGATTTGCAATTGTCAAACAGGTTTGAGGTGCTCACAAACTGTGTGGATGAATGCAAAGTCTGCAAAGTGGATGAGCTGGCTGGCCATTGTACTGTGGTACAGTAAGCCGTTCAAGTGGGGGGAGCAAAAGGGAATGTAGTGGTTGTATGGGGATGGTATAGTATGGGGAATTGACACTGTTCTTTGCAGCAAAGAGCGAGAGTCCAGTCGGCTATGTTGCCTGCCCGAAGCCTGGGTTCAGGACATCTGCTCAGGGCTGGAGAGGAACTTGCAGTGGGAGGGGGAGGATCCAGTTGTCTTGGTCCATGTGGGTACCAATGACATAGGTAGAACTAGGAAAGAGGTTCTGCAAAGTCAGCATGAGGAGCTAGGTACTAAATTAAGAAGCACAACCACAAAGGTAATAATCTCTGAATTATTGCCTGACCCATGGGCAAATTGGCATAGGGCAAATAAGATTAGTGAGACAAAAGCATGGCTCAAAGATTGGTGTGGGAGAAGTGGGTTCCGGTTTGTGGGGCACTGGCATCAGTACTGGGGAAAATGGGGCTGTACAGTTGGGACTATTTGCACCTGAAACATACTGGACAAGTGTCCTCGCAAGTCGCATAACTAGGGAAGTAGAGAGGGTTTTAAACTAAACAAGAGGGGTGAGGGATCAAGCTTGGGTAGCGGTAGCAAATCAAGATGTAGAGTCAAGACAGGAGAGCAAAATAGTAATATGAGAAATGAGAGTCAGAGAATGGCAGGAAGGGACAGAGAGAAAAAACCTAGGAATACATCAACAGCCAAGACTAGATGTTACAAAGGTAACAAAAAGACAAAACTGAAGGCTCTCTATGTGAATGCATGTGGCATTCATAACGAAGTTAAAGAAATGATGGCCCACATTGAAGTAAATAAATATGATTTGATAGCAATTACGGAGACATGGCTGCAGGACAAAAAAGACTGGGTCCTTAATATTGAGGGGTACACGACATTCAAAAAAAATAGGAAGCTAGGTAAAGGTGAAGGGGTACTGCTGTTAATCCAAGCAGGCATTGGTGCAATAGTTAGAGATGACTTTGGTTCAGGAGATCAGAATGTAGAATTGGTTTGGGTGGAGGTGAGGAATAGTAGGGGAAACAAGTCATTAGCAGGAATGGTCCACAGGCCGCCTATTAATAGCCACAGTTTAGGACAAAGTATTCAAGAGAAAATATTGTGTGTTTGTGGTAAAGGGATGGCAGTAATCATGCGTGATTTTAATCTACACAAACTGGAAAAATCAGATTAGCAATAATAGCCTGGATGAAGAGTTCTTAGAATGCTTTCAAGATAACTTCTTCGAGCAGCATGTTCTGGAACCAACCAGAGAAGGTTACATTAGACTTGGTATTGTGTAAAGTGACAATTAATTAATGACCTCAGAGTAAAGGCACCCCTAGGTAGCAGCAACCACAATATGATTGAATTTTACATCCAGTTTGAAAGGGAGAAGAGTGGATCTTAAACTTACATAAGGGCAACAATGTGGGCATGAAAGCTGAGCTAGCTGAAGTGAACTGGGAAACTAGGCTAGAGGATAGATCAATAGAGAAGCAGTGGCAGACATTTAAGTACATTCCTACTATAAAGAAAAATTCTGAGGGGAGGACCTACCATCCGTGGTTAACTAAAGATGTTAAGGAAAGCATCAAACATAAAGAAAAAGTGTACAACTCTGCAAAGATGAGTGGCAGAACAAATGATTGGATGGACTATGAACAACGGCAGACAATGACTAAAAGGTTAATCAAGAGAAAGAAATTAGATTATGAGAGGAAGCTAGCTAGATATGTAAAAATGGAAAATGTGAGTTTCTACAGGTATTTAAAAAGGAAAAGAGTAAGTAAAGTGAGTGTTGGTCATCTAGAGTGTGACAGTGGGGAGTTAATAGTAGATAATATGGAAATGGTGGAAGAAATGAACAAATATTTTACTTCTATGTTCACTATAGAGGATACAAAAAACATTCCAGTAATAGCTGCAAATCAGGAGGTGAACAGGAGAAAGAAATTTCCTAGTGAAATTGAAATCACCAGGAGAAAGGTACTGAGCAAACTGATGGAGCTGCGGGCTGGAAAGTCCCTGGGTCCCGATGGACTACATCCTAGGGTCTTAAAAGAGGTGGCTAATGAGGTAGTCAATGTGCTGGTGTTAATTTTACAAAATTCACTAGATTCTGGAAAGGTTCCATCAGATTGGAAAGTAGCAAATATAACCCCTCTATTCAAGAAGGGAGGGAGGCAGAAAATGAGAGGCCAGTTAGCTTGGTGTCTGTTGTGGGGAAGTTATTAGAATTGATCATTAAGGAGGTTATAGCTGGGCACTTAGAAGAGTTCAAGGCAATTGGGAAGAGTCAGCATGGTTTTGTGAAAGGAAAATCATGTTTAACCAAATAGTTGGAGTTCTTTGAAGGAGTAACATGCGCAATGGATAAAGGGGAGCCAGTAGACCTACTGTACCTGGATTTCTAGAAGGTATTTGATAAGGTGCTACATCAAAGATTATTACGGATAATAAAAGCGCATAGTGTAGGGGGTAACATATTAGCATGGATAGAAGATAAGGCTGACTGGCAGAAAGCAGAGACGATGCATAAATGGGTCTTTTTCTGATTGGCAGGATGTGATGACCCCACAGGGGTCTGTACTGGGGCCTCAACTTCTTAAAATTTACATCAATGACTTAAATGAGGGGAGTGAAGACATGATAGCTAACTTTGCAGATGACACAATGATAGGTAGGAAAGTGTTGTGAAGAGGACATGAGGTTGCAGATGGATATAGATAGGTTAAATGAGTGGGCTAAGATCTGGCAAATGGAGTTTAATGTGGGAAAATGTGAAGTTATTCACTTTGGCAGGAAGAACAAAAAAGCAGAGTATTACTTCAATGGAGAAAGGCTGCATAATTCTGAGGTACAGAGGGATCTAGGTGTCCTAGTACATGAGTCACAAAAAGTTGTATGCAGGTACTTAAATAATTAAGAAGGCTAATGGAATGCTATCCTTTGTTATGAGAGGGATTGAACATAAAACTAAGGATGTTATATTTCAATTATACCGGTCATTAGTGAGACCACACCTCGAATACCGTGTGGCCCCCTTATTTAAGGAAGGATGTAAATGCATTGGAGGCAGTTCAAAGGAGGTTAACTAGATTAATACCTGGAATGAGTGGGTTGTCTTATGAGAAAGGGTTGGACAGACTGGGCTTGTTTCCACTGGAGTTTAGAAGAGTGAGGGGTGGTTTGGTTGAAGTATACAAGATCCTGAATGGCCTTGACAAGGTGGACGTCAAAAGGATGTTTCTTGTTGTGGGTGAGTCCAGAGCTAGGGGGCACCGTTTTAAAATTAGGGGTCACCCTTTTAGGACTGAGGTAAGGAGAAATCTTTTCTCTGTTATGTGACTTCGGAATTCTCTGCCTCAGAAGGCGATGGAGGTGGGGTCATTGAGCATTTTTAAGGCAGAGGTAGATAGATTCTTATTAGGTAATGAAATCAAAGGTTATCGGGTTTAGATGAGAATGTGGAAATTGAAACACCAGAAGATCAACCACGATCTTATTGAATTGCGCTGCAGGCACGAGGGGTCAAATGGTCCATTCCTGTTCCTAGTTCTTATGTTCTTATGAGTATCAGCAGCTTGTAAATCAGAAGCAATCATGTGGTGAAGGGAAAGTTGGATTTTTTTTATACATTCACAGGATGTGGGCATCGCTGGCTAGGCCAGCATTTATTGCCCATTCCTAATTAATCTTGAGAAGGTGGTGGTCAGCTGTCTTCTTGAACTGCTGAAATTCATGGGCTGCATTTTCCGGTCAGTGAGCGGGGGTGGGGCCTGCTCGCCGATGCGTAAAATAAGGTGGGGTATGTCGGGCATGCGTCCTGACATCACCACACGTCATTCCACTCTTTAGTTTGGCAGGCGCGCACTGGAGTCGGCTGCACACCCACCAAACTGTCAACAGCCACTTAAGGCCTTTAAAAAAGTAATTAACCCAATTAAAGGACCTGCCCGTCCAACCTTAAGGTTGGCAGGCGGCGAAGAGCTGGCCTTCAGAAGAAACATGAAACCTCATCCATGAGCGGAATGAGGTTTTATGAGGGATTTAAAATCTGTATAAATTTTTTCAATAAATGTAATAGACATGTCCCTGCTCATGTGACAGTGTCACATGAAGGGACATGTCAGGAATATTTTTCTTTCCCTTTAATAAAGTTTTCAAACTTGAGCCGAGGTCCCTGAGGCAGCACTTTGCCTCAGGGAAATCTGTGCGCTCTTTCGTGCACATGCGCGTGAAAGAGCGCACTCCTAGCTCAGGGAATCCCTTGCCCCCCTGCCTTCACAGGGAGTGCCCAGCACTTCTGGGCGGACCCCACCTAAAATGGCGGCACGCCTCCAACTGGGGACGTCGATTGGAAATCCGTCTGCCCACGCACGCACCTGCACAACCCCCCCATGGGGGGAACATGCAGTCCCATGTGTTGTTTTATTCATTTACGGGAGGTGGGCATTGCTGGCTAGGTCATCATTTATTTCCAATCCCTAATTGCCTTTGAGAAGGTATTAGTGAGCTGCCTTCTTGAACCGCTGCAGTCCCTGTGATGTACGAACATCCACAGTGCTGTTAGGGAGGGAGTTCCAGGATTTTGATCCAGCAACACTGAAGGATTGGCGATATACTTCCAGGCTAGGATGGTGGGTGGCTTGATGGGGAACTTCCAGGTGGTGGTGATCTGTTATGGCACAGCCGATGGTAAATGCTGAGCTATTCAAATCCCAGAGGGGAACTTTAGACAGCTGCCACAACTAATTTATGTAATTTGTATGTTTTGAGATGTGAGCTTTGAATTCAGTAGTAATAAGATTTCTTACAAAACTAAAATAAATCTTTATTAATAGAAGAAAGGATTTTAAATACATACATAGATCTACAAATTACTACTACGATAACTTCTAAATCCCTAGTTAATCTAACTCCCAGTTACACTTTTGTTAAGCCAACAGTAAGACACACAGATTTTAGAAGATCCAGGCAAAGAAACATGATGCCCTGCACAATCCAATTCAAAGTGAATTTCCTTAACTTCAGTTCTTTGTAGGCAGCAACTTGAGGCTTAGATGCTGAAGGCTTTTCACACATGTTAGATCTTAGAATTCCTAACCTTACACACAGCCTTTGCTCCTTTATGCACATTTTCTCCATTGAATGCAAATTTCCATTATTTCACTATGTCTTTGGACTTTACTCCCTGATCATAAAAATTTATCATAGTACTAATTGTACCAGTAATCTTTGGAAAAAATGTCAATGTCCTTTTACACCTTACATTCTAAACTTCCCCCATGTTTACCTACTCAACATTTCAAAACTACCTCATCTTTTGTACATCAAAGCCTCCAAACTAGCTGCTTTAAGTCAAACTAAATCACACACACACACATACACACACATATACACACACACAGAAACATATAGACACAGATACCACTATTTTACAATAAATTCCAATAACATTATTGGATTTTCATCACTTGCTGTAATATCTTTAAATGTTCCCTGTGGGGTCATCATATCCTAGCCAACTCCCATGCTCTGTCCAATCTCTCTCTGAAATTTGATACATAATCCAGGAGAGTACTTTCTGAATTGTGACCCACCAATTTCTCATGAATCAATTTCAGTGGTCCTCCCACTTCATGACCATAAACTAGTTCAAAAGATTGAAACCAATCGATGCATTAGGAATGTCCCTAATAACAAACAACAACAATAGAGTTCCCCATCCCAATCCTGTGTATAATCCTGACTATATGCCTTCTTCATAGTTTTAGAGTTTGATGCCATCTTTCCAAAGCCCCTTGTGATTCAGGATGATAAGCTGTTGACTTCAACTGCTTTATTCCCAAACTGTTCATTACTTCCTTTAACACCTGTGACATGAAATTTGAACCCTGATCTGATTGTAATTCTTTTGATATACCATATCTGGTAAAAAGTTTATTTAACTCTTCCACAATTTCCTTTGTAGTAATTTTTCTTAAAGGTATTGCTTCAGGAAACCTGGTAGACAGATTCTTTATTGCCAATATGTATTGATTTCCATTTTTAGTCTTAGGGAGGTTTCCCACACAATCAATTATGAGCCTAGTAAAAGGTTCTTCAAATGCTGGTATTAGAATTAAAGATGCTGGCATAATCACTGCTTGTGGTTTCCCTATCACCTGTGTGACATGTTCTACAGAATTTGACTACATCCCTATGCAATCCAGGCCAAAAAAATATGTTTTTGTATCCTCGCCTGTGTCTTTCTAATTCTTAAATGTCCCCCCCCCCCCACATTGGAATTTCATGAGCTATGCTCAGAATCTCATTTCTGGATCCAAATGATATTACAATCTGATGCACCGCCCTCCAACTTTCATTCGTTGAAGCATGATAAGGCCTCCATTTTCCCATTAAAACATTACCTTTAATGTAATAACATTCTGGAGTATGTTTTGCCTCTGTTACTGAGTAAGCTGCCTGATATAAATGTCATATTTACAAATCGTTTTTTCTGTAACTCCACTAAACTCCTTGAGTTCAACATTTCAGCTGAATTTTCTTCCAGTCTTTCTTTCTGAACAACCTTATCAAACACAGTGTCAATTGGATTTCCACTACTCCCTGCCTTTGAACTTCCTGTTCTTCTTGTTTCAATGTATGAGCCTGTGATCTCATTATCACACAATCTGGAAACAGCCAGGATGCTCTCTCTATAACACTTATGTTGAAAACATTTCTACAGGCTGCTCAACTGCCATAGGCATCACCCACATCTATGATCCAGCTATATCATTACCCAGAATAAATTGAACCCCATACAATGGGCAATTTTTCCATGACTCCAACAATCACCTCACCTGTTTTCCACTTACTTTTTAAATTTCCCTTCCACAATGGAATAGGTTTAGCATCTCCATGAACCCCACTTATTATCACCTGTTCCTGCCCCCTCTGAACAACAAATGTCACTATCCCACAACATTAGGATTAACTAGCCCCATGTGTCTTAAAATTTTAACACCTTTACCTACTCCACCCTGTACACATGGAAAGACTTTCCCTTTACAGTATCAGAGAGCTGGTTATTGCTAAGCAAGTGCTACTTGATAGCACGGTTGAGGACCCCTTCCATCAGTTACTGATAATGGAAAATAGACTGATGGGGCAGTAATTGGTCGGAATTGTCTTGTTTTTGCGTACAGGACATACCTGGGAAATTTTCCACATTGCTGGGTAGATGTCTTTGTTGTAGCTGAACTGGAACAACTTGGCTAGGGGCGCGGCAAGTTCTGAAGCACAAGTTTTCAATTCTGTTGCCGCAATGTTGTAGGGCCCATAGCCATTGCAGTATCCAGTGCCTTCAATTGTTTCTTGATATTAGGTGGAGTGAATTGAATTGGCTGAAGACTGGCATCTGTGATGCTGGCAACCTCTGGAGTAGGCAAGATGCATCATCTACTTGGCACTCCTGGCTGAAGATTGTTACGAACGCTTCAGCCTTGTCTTTTGCACTGATGTGCTGGGTATTGAGGATGAGGATATTTGTGGATCCTCCTCCACCATTGTCCACCAACATTCACGAATGGATGTGGCAGCACTACAGAGCTTAGATCTGATCCATTGGTTGTGGGATTGCTTAGCTCTGTCTATCACTCACTGCTGATGTTGTTTGACCTGTGTTTTAGCTTCATCAGGTTGACACCTCATTTTAGATATGCTTGATGCTGCTCCTGACATGCTCTCCTGCACTCTTCTTTGAACCGGGGTTGATCCCCTGGCTTGGTGGTAATGGTAGAGTGGGGGATACGCCATGCCATGAGGTTACACATAGTGTTCGAGTACAATTGTGTTGCTGCTGATGGCCCACAGCACCTCATTGTTGTTCAGTCTTGAGTTGATAGATATGTTCAAAATCTTTCCCATTTGACAGAATCACACAGCACAATGGAGGGTATCCTCAACATGAGGACAGGACTTTGCCTCCACAACAGTGCGGTGGTTACTCCTACCAATACTGTCATGGACAGATGCATCTGGGGCAGGCAGGTTGGTGAGGATGAGGTCAAATATGTTTTTCCTTCTTGTTGGTTCCCTCACCACTTGCCACACACCCACTCTAGTAGCTATGTCCTTTAGGGCTTAGCCAGCTCAGTCTGTGGAGGTACATCCGAGCCCCTTTTGGTGATGGACATTGAAGTCCCCTACCCAGAGTACATTCTGCACCCTTGCCACCCTCAGTACTTCCTCCAAGTGGTGTTCAACATAGAAGAGGACTGATTCATCAGCTGAGGGGATGGGGGGCTGTGGTATGTGCAAATTAGCAGGAGGTTTCCTCACCCATGTTTGACCTGATGCCATGAGACTTAATGAAGGCCAGAGTCCGTGTTGAGGACTCCCAGCGCAACTCCCTCCCGACTGTACACAACTGTGCCGCCACTTCTGCTGGGCCTGTCCTGCCAGTGGAACAGGCCATACCCAGGGATGGTAATGGCGGTGTTGAGACATGATCTGTAAGTAAGGATATGTGGCTGTTGCTTGACCAGTCTGTGAGACAGCACCCCAATTTTGACACAAGTCCCCAGATGTTGATAAGGTGGACTTTGCAAAGTTACAGTGTTGATAGGGCTGGATTTGCCATTGTCGTTTCTGGTGCCTAGTCAATGCTGGCTGATCCATCTGGTTTCATTCATTCTTATTGCCTTTTTTAGTTGTTTCAGAGGGCATTTAAGGTCAACCATATTACAGTGGATCTGGAATCACATGTAGGCCAGATCCATGTCAGGAGGCCAGATTTCCTTCCCTAAAGGGCATTAGTGAACCAGATGGGATTTTACAACAATCAACAAGTCATCATTAGACTTTTAATTTCAGATTTTTATTGAATTCAAAGTCCAGCATCTCTTATGGTGGGATTCGAACTTAGATCCCTAGAACATTACCCTGGGTTTCTGGATTCCCAGTCCAGTCACAATACCACTGTGCCACTGCCTCCCCTAAGGAAGAGGGTTAGGTATGAGCAATCCATCGTCTTTGATTTTTTTTCCGCTCCATTACTGATCGCAGCCTTACTGCTGGCTACTCTAATGATTACAAACACCACCTCCTCCTTGGGTTAAAGACATGTAACTGCACCTGTCTCCCGCCTTAATAGCTGCAGCTGTTTCTGCTTATGCACCAACTTGTCCTCCAAGAGAGCAGGAAATGTGTCAATGTGGGATGCATTGTGTTTATGTGATCTGATTGTCATGGTTAAATAGCTGGCTGTTTGTGCAAGCTGTGAGGCTTATAGAAGTGCTAAATATGTGATGATGAGATGAAGCTATGAATCGTAGATATGAATTGCAATTGATGGAAATTGTTGTTACGTGATTGATGGGTGTGGGGTGAATTGAGCAGTGTATGAAACCAGTGGCACAGTTGTCAGATGGTGGTATTTGATGCATTCATTGACCTTGACCACTCATATAGGGTCATTGAACTTCTTGGATTACTACATTCAGGTCATCGGAACATTGAACACCATGGATATCTGGTTCCACTGGCTTCGGAAAATATAACTGGCTCCCTGTCGATAGATGGCATCTTTCTTGCTCTTCGCTCCCTGCAATAAGGCCTCTAAGTGCACAGTCAGAAAACCTTGGTGCCTGTCTATGTTGTGTTATTCTTGTATCTTTCCCAGGTCAAACTCACTTTTACAATGACTTCCAGCTCCAGTTGCAGCTAAAATGCACCTCCCCTTTAAGAGATGTAGGCAAGCTTGAACACATTGTAGTCTCTCACAAATTTGCACCCCTTTCTCAGGCTAACAATGAAATTAGTGCTGGCAAAAGATTTGCATGCTGCCTGCATTGGAAGCAACTGGCGCAGGTCAATCACGCGCCTCGATCCCTGCACTTGGGTTATCTAATTTTGCAGCTAGAAATAGTTGCTATGTAAAGAAAGGAGGTGCTGAGTGTATGAAGGTGAAACTGACATACAGAGAGAATGAAGAAGAATACATGCAAGAGGAAGCCAAAGCTCCAGGCTGAAAGAAAGACATGCTGAGAGAGAGAGACAAAGAAGCTCTGAGATTGCATAAGGAAGCAGAATCAAATAGAGACTTTCACAAAGGGAGAGAGTCTGGAATTTTACACCCCACTGGCTGGTAGGCAGCGGGCATAAAAATGAGTGGCAAGATGGTGGTGCTGTACCCATTGCCTGCCCACCTTAATACCATGGAGGAGGTGGTGTTTGCCATTGTTGGGGCAGCTGTCACTAAGGCTGTGGCCCGAATGGAGTTGAAAACACCAAAGATGTTGATATGCTCAAACGTAATAATCGTCCACGTCACATCCGACTTACCCCTCATTACAGGACCTCTCCTGATTTACAAGCTGCAAATGGTCTAAGCTTGCACTTCTTGCTTTTCCCCACTCATCTCACCACAAACTAACCGTTTCTCCATTCACAAAGGCAGTGCTGGACCAGAAAGAGGTATAAGAGCTTTAAGACAGTGAAGAAGAAGGGATACTGTCACACACTCTCCCATTCACAACCACCAGCTCAGATACTGACACTGCACATACTTTAGAGCAGGGATAGAGAGGTGTCGGGCAGCCCATTTGCTTTGGGCCAATTGAAGCCCTTTAGTGGCCAATTAATGGCCACACAAGGGGCTTCTCCCACCACTGCTGCTATTTTACATTTCCTGGCCTCTTCCCTCTTCCCTCGCGTTGGCACCACCAACTGTCACTGGGTCAAAATCCTGGAACTCCCTTCCGAACAGCACATGGACTGCAGTGGTTCAAGACGGCAGCTCGCCATCACCTTGCCAAGGGCAATTAGGGATGGGCAACAAAAATGCTGGCCTAGCCAGCAACACCCAAATCCCATGAAAGAATAAAAAAAACATGAGAGTCCAGATTCACAGCAATGTAGCTGCTTCTTAACTGCCCTCTGAAATGACCTAGCAAGCTACTCAGTTGTATCAAAATCACTACAGAAGAGTCGAGTGAGAGTAAAACCAGGCAACTACTCAGCATCAACCTAGGTAAAAGAAAGGCAAATGCAGACCCTGCCCAGTCAACCATCCAAAATCCTCTTCACTAACATTTTCTTTTTTTTATTCTTTCATGAGATGTGGGCATCGCTGACAAGGTCAGCATTTGTTGCTCATCCCTAATTGCCCTTGAAGTGGGTGGCTTGCTAGGCTATTTCATAGGGCAGTTAACAGTCAACCACGTTGCTGTCACATGTAGGCCAGACCAGGTGAGGATGATAGATTTCCTTCTCTGAAGGGCATTAGTGAACCAGATGGGCTTTACAGCAATCAATGATGGCTATCATGGTCACTAATGCTGAGACTAGCTTTATATTCCAGATTTATTAATTTAATTTAAATTCCACCAGCTTCCATGGTGAGATTTGGACCTTTGCAACCTGGACCATTAGCATGGGCCTCAGGATTGCTAGTCCAGTGACATTACCACGGTGTTACCATCTCCCTCTGGGATTTGTGCCAAAATAGGGGGAGCTTTCCCATAGACAGTCAAGCAACATCCTGACATAACCATTCTCACTGAATCAGACTTTACAGCCAACATTCCAGATTTCTCCATCGCCATGCCCTGCCTCACCAACAGAACAGACCTATCAGACTGTACACTGAAGGGATTGGCCCTGGGTGTCCTTAACATTGATTCCAAACCCCATGAAGTCTCATGGCATCAGGTTAAACATGGAAAAGGAAACCTTCCACTGAATACAGTCTTTTGCCCTCCGTCAGCTGATGAATCAATATTCTTCCTTTTGAACACCATGTGGAAGAAGCATTGAGGATAGCAAGGGCACAGTATGTACTCTGGGTGGGGTCTTCAATGGTCCGTCACTAAGAGTGGTGCAGTAGCACCACTACTGACCGAGTCAACTGGATCTTGAAGGACATATCTGCCAGAAAGGGCCTGTGGCAGATGATGAGAGAACTAGCAAGAGCAAAAAACCTACTTGGCCTCTCCCTCATTAATCTAGTTGTCGCAGATGCATCTATCCAAGTCAGTATCGGTATGATTGACCAGCACATAGTCCTGTGGAGACCAAGCCCCATCTTCACACTGAGGATACCCTCCATCTTGTTGTGTAGCAACACCACTGTGCTAACTGGCATAGATTCAGAACATTTCTAGCTGCTCATAACTGGGCATTCATGAGGCTCTGTGGGCCATCATCAGCAGCAGCATAATTGTGCTCAATCACAGTCTATGACCTCATGGCGCAGCATATACCTCGCTCTATCATTACCGTCAAGTTAGGGGATCAATCCCCGTTTATGGAGACTGCAGGACGGTATGCCAGGGGCAGCACTAGACATACCTAAAAATGAGGTGCTAACCACATCAAGCCAAAACACAGGACTACATGCATGCTAAACAGTGGAAACCGCAGGTGATAGACAGAGCTAAGTGATCCTACAGCCAATGGGTCAGATAAAAGCTCTCCAGTTCTGCCACATCCAGTCATGAAAGATGATGGGCATTAAACAACCAAGAAGAGGAGGCTCCACAAACATCATTATTCTCAAAAAGTGGACCCATCTCTGTTTCCTTCTGAGGTCCCCAACTTCATAGATGCCAGTTTTAAGCCAATTTGATTTACTCCATGTGATATCAAGAAAAGGCTGAAGGCACTGAATACACAAAAGGCTATGGGTTCTGATAAAACCTCGGTTGGAGTACTGAAGAATTATGCTCCTGAATTAGCTGCACTCCTAGCCAAATTGTTCTCGTACAGCTACCACACTGGTATCTACCCAATAATGTGGAAAATTGCCCACATATGTTTTGGGTCCACAAAAAGCAAGACAAATCAAATTCAGCCAATTACTGCCCCATCATTTTATTCTCAATCATCAGCAAAGTGATGGGAGGTTTCGTTGACAGTGCTACCCAGTGGCACTTAATCCAAACGGTCCAAACATGGATTAAGGATCTGAATTCCTGAGATGAGGTGAGAGTGACTGTCCTTAACTTCAAGGCAGTATTTGACTGTGTGTGTTAAGGAGCTCTAACAAACTTGAAGTCAGTGGGAACCAGGCAGAGAACTCTCCACTGGTTAGATTCATTCTTAGCACAAAGGTGGGAGAGTGACATGGTGGTAATGTCACTAGATTACTCTCCCAGAGGCCCAGGCTAATTCTCCAGGGATGCTGGTTCAAATCTCACCATGATAACTGGTAGAATATAAATTTAAATAATGAGCAAATTTAAATAATTAAATAAATCTGGAATTGAAAGCTAGTCTCATGAAATTGTGATTGATTGTCATTAAAACCCATTTGGTTCATTAATGTCCTTTAGGGAAGGAAATCTGTCGTCCTTACTTAGTCTGGCCTACATGTGATTCCAGACCCACAGCAATGTGATTTACTCTTAAATACCCTCAAATGGCCTAGAGAGTCACTCAGTTGTACCAAAACACTACAGTTCAACCAAAAAAGGAATAAAACCTGATGGACCACTTGGCATTGACCTGGACACAGCAGCAAAGTACTGCTTACTAACATCTGCTGCTTGTGCCAAAATAGGGAGAACTGACCCGCAGAGCAGTCAAACAACAGGCTGACCAAATTATACCTTACAGCAAATATCGCAGGCACAACCATCATCATCCATGGGGATGTCCCACTGGCAGGATAGACCCACTAGAGGTGGAGACACAGTGGAATACAGCTGGGATGGTGTTGCCCTGGAAGTCTTTGACATTGATTCTGGACCCCATAAGGTCTCATGTCATCAGGTCAAACGTGGGCAAGGAAACCTCCTGCTGATTATCACCTCCTTCAGCTAATGAATCAGTAATCCTCAATGTTGAACATCACTTGAATGAAGTACTGAGGGTGTAAAGGCCACAGAAGGTACTCTGGGTGGGGGACTTCAATGTCCATCACCCAAAGTGGATTGATAGCACCCATACAGACCAAGCTAGTGGACTCCTGAAGGCCATTTCTGCCAGACTGGGCCTGCAGCAGATGATAAGGGAGCCAACAATAAGGAAAGACCTTGTCCTCACTAATCTACCTATTGCTGATGCATCTGTCCATGCCATGACATAGGTGGGAGTGACCACCACACAGTCCTAGTGGAGATGAAGTCCTGTCTTCACACTTTGCATCCCCTCCATCATATTGCATATCACTACCACCATGATGAATGGGATAGATTCAGAACAGATCCTGCACCTCAAAACTGGGCAAGTTTTGTGTTAACTGGCCTAATATCATTAATGTAGTAAACATATTGAAGGCTGTTCTCAGTGGAATTATCCAACAAAATTTGACATCCTGCCACATATTAAGATAAGTGACCAAAATCTTGGGCAAAGAGGAAAGTAGAGAAGTTTATGGAGGGAATTCTAGTGCTTGGGATCTCTGTAGCTGAAAGCATAATCCCCAATGGTGAAGCAATGAAAATTGGTGATGCACAAGAGGCCAGGATTGGAGGATCTTAGAGGGATGTAGAGCTGAAGGAGGTTACAAAGGTAAGGAAGTTCAGGTCCATGGAGGGATTTGAAAACAATGGTGAGCATTTTAATATTATGTAGGTACCAGGCCAGGAGCCAGTATAGGTCAGCGACCACAGGCATGATGGCTGAACAGGACTTAGTGCAAGTCAGGATGTGGGCGGCAGTGTTTTGGATGAGCTTAAAGTTAATGGAGGATACAAATTGGGAGATCGACCAGGGAAGTATTGAAATAGCCGAATCCAGAGGTAACAAAGGCATTGATGAGGGATTACCACACCCATACTGTTACACTCATAAATTAAACGGTTGCAATGTTTAATATTTTTGGAGCTTATGATTCTTCAGCTTTATTGCCTATTTTATTTGCTATTCTGCTATGGAGTGTTGCTTTGAACAGTTTTCATTTAATGGGTGAATGAATACATAATTTAATTTAATGTAATACTAATATAGCATCACATTTTCTGTATCTCAAAAGGGAACTGCATTATAAGTTTAACAATTAAACTCTAAAATAGTATCACTGGCCATTGTTGCAAGGTTTTGTGTTGTGGATTTTTAATAGTCCTGTAAGTGGGGTGAAAGCAACATAAAATATTTTGTATACATTTTTTAAGAAGTCACAGGATTTCTTTATGTTTATTTGTGAAGGTAAGTTTTAGCTGTGCCCCTCTCTCTGACATTAACTATTAAATCTTTAATCTACCAAGCAAACTTATCTGTGGTACCTAAATGAGATCATGTTGCTACAAGTTTCTTATCCAACAAACCATTTTGTAGATTAACAGTATATCACAAACAACACAATTCCCAATGACAGCAACAGGGTTTTAGAGCAGCCAATATTTTTCAAGATTTCATTGTATCAGTTTTATTATAACCTCAATTACAAAGCTCTGTAAAGGTCAATATTGTAAAGCAGCTTTGGCCGGCTGGAGTGACAAAGGCATACGTTTATCATTTAGGGTTGAAAGCCATCATTGTGAGCAATTAGTAAAACCTTTGTTAAAGCTCTTGGTTAGCTCTAGAGAGATATGTTGTCCTGTGAATGTGATTTTAGTAATATAAAACACCTCACTGGCTTTCTCTGTTATAATTTTTATTTAAGTAATCAAATCCTAACAAGATTTATACGATGCTATTATTTGGTAAAGATTTGAAGCATAACTGTTTTCTTCATTATCCAATAATTTAAAAAAAACTTATATTTGTATACAGTCACCCCACAATTATTAATGTTCAGGGGACATTTTGCTACATTAAAGATGCTATGTAAGTTGCAAATTGTTGCATATCTTGTTTTCTTTGAATCACATTTTATTTAATTCTGCAATATAAAGTGTATTATATATTCCCTTCCCACACCAAGATCAACCTCATCCTTCCATTTTTCAGCTTGATTAGCTAAGTGGGAGCAAGAGGCTTGTGACATCTACTGCGGCATCACAGGCCAACCTGAGTTAACTCTTCCTGTGCCAACCACGATTGTTCCTAGTTGCCCCTTCCTTGTCCAGGTTTCTACCCTATTTCCCTCCTGTTACCACTCCTCAGCACCCCTATATAAACCCTGGTGGTAGGCCCAGAATGGCAATGGGAATATCTGCAAATAGAGGAAATCTGTAGCAGCACTGACTGAACCTGCCCTGCCATAAGTTCTTAGTTTTGGCCAAGGCCTTCTGTGGATGGTGTGGCATATTCTTCAGGGTCCTCTGTTCCCATTAAAGTGACATCAGCCCATTTCTTGTGCAACAGCAGTGGTTCTGCTGCAGAACCACCTTCATTTTCCTGGGAGCTGACTGGGAGGAGCACACCATAAATATGCAGGGGGAGATGGTGGCATCATGGTAAATTCACTAAACTGGTCATCCAGATGTCCAGTGCTAATGCGCTGAGGACATGGGCTCAAATCCCATCATGGTAACTGATGGAATTTAAATTAAATTCATAAATCTATAATATGAAACTAGCCTCAGTAATAGTGACCATGCCAACTATTATTGATTGTCAATAAAAACCCATCTGATTCACTAAAGTCCTTTAGGGAAGGAAATTTGCTGTCCTTATCTGGTCTGGTCTACTCAAGACTCCAGACCCACAGCAAAGTTGTTGACTCTTAACTACCCTCTGAAAGAGCCTAGTAAGCCATTCAGTTCAAGGGCAATTACCCTTGCCAGCACCACTTACATCCCATGAAAGGATAAAAAAATAAATGTACGACCATTGGTCCATGGCTCCATCATGACCTTGGCAAGTTTCAAGACAGACGGTGGAAATCCTGATCCAACTTTATAAGACTAAGTTCAGGAAATATCAGGCCCAAATGTCAATCAAGACTTTCATTTAACATTGATCTTTCCATCAGGAATCTAGTAGTCTTGCATAAATAGGGTACTTTGTGCACGTTTTGCAGTTTTAAAGTTAACTTACATTTGTCTTCGTTTAAAAGAAACTCAAGGAAGATAATAAAAATATAGCTGTTGGGCATTAAGTTTTCATTTTCACTTGAATTGTGTATCCTGTTTAGTGAACTTTGCGAATGCCTATGGGAAATGATAATTTTCTACAGTGCAAAATCAATAGGACATACTATGCATTTAATGTATCTTCAAAGGAAATGGCAAGGGGCCATTGGATTCTCAAAGCCTGTGAACAACTGTCACAAGCCCCTTAATTGCCTTCCAGTCCAGTCTCAATTGAATGTGCTTTTTGCACTTTTGGGCTGAATGTGCCCTCGTTTTACTCAGCACATTGAATTGTCTTCTCTACTGATTTAATGCCTAAAGAGATCATGGCCTGGAATTTTGTTCTTGGGCACAACCCAAAAATGTGCCCATAATGCCCTCATGCCTTTTGCTGATCCAAGTTACCTTTCAATCTTATTAGAACGCGCCTGGATTTAAAATAGGCACAAACGCAACATTCGGGTTCTAAGAAAAAAACAACCCACACCAATATATATCTTTTTTTAGTGTTAAAATCCAAGTTTGTGCTCATTTAACCATTATTCCTCCACATCATGCACAGCAATCAGGGAAGCTGTTAAATTTTTAGCACGAGTTAGACTTATGCATGAAAATGTACTGTGAAAAAGAAAATGCAGACACCATCCAATGAAGATTTTTTTCCAAAAAAAAATTGTATTTTAGAGACCAAACTGTTTCCAGCTAAATCTGGTTGCACTGTTCAGAAACTCCTATACAAGGGTGGTTGGAGGATATTCACATTTAAAAATTGTGTGTGGCCAGTTTGGTGGGCAGAAATTTGTTTGGATAGAGAGTTTGATGGATGGGCATAAATGATCGAGGAAACCTATGTGTATTGTAGTGACATGGGTAAGCAATTTTCTCCTAAACTGTCGTGATCTTTTAGGCTACATAGTTTGTTTTCACCTGTGTATCTAGACACAAATACAGAGGAAACTCCAGGCTCAGATTTTGATACAGAGTAGAAAGGCACATTCAAATATAAGTACGGTAATATTATTGCTTCTTCTACAGCACAAACTATATTTTTCACAATAACCTAAGATCCTTATATATAGCCTTGGAGAATTAATTTCAAGTAACAAAGCAACATCTTATTTTAGTGTTTCTGACTAACTGTTGTCTCCAGGGAAACTCCAGGGAAAGATGAAAGCAGCTAATAAATTATGACTATTCCTGAAATTAACAGCTAAAATCCTTGGGGTACATCTTCTGTTGTGTTTGATTCATTAATATTTCATTGACTAGCCCAGTGCTGACTGATTCCTCACATGATTACAATGCTGCAAACGTCTCCAAAAGTAAAAACCTACCAAAAGCCAGACTGTTGTCCACATCTGATCATCAGTTTGAAATTCTGCCAAAGATGATGACTATGACCTCAACTATTTCTTTTTTTTTTGTTCTCTTGAAAATAACCTGTTTCTTGGTCTCTTCAGAGCTAAATTCTCTCAATTTGGTAAATCTCCTCTAATCTAGGCTGAAGATTTAGTGTCGTACTAAGAGAGCACTTCACTGACAGCTTTTGGAGGAGATGTTAAATTGAGGCCCTGTCTGCCTTATCGAAGTGAAATACCCCATGGTGCTATTTGTAAAAGAGCAGCTGGGGCAGTTCTTACTGCTATCCTAGCCAATATGTGCCACTTAAACAGATTATCCAATCATTATTCTATTGTTTGTTTGTGGAACCTTGCCGTATATACGTTTCTCTCACGCTCACTCTCTTCTTTCTGTCTCACCATCTTATGACTCTGTGTCTGTCTCTCCAACTCTCTCCCTTTTTCTCTTTCCACCACCCCATTATAAAATTATAAAATAGTACAACACAGAAGTGTTGTAAGGTGTTGGGTGTAGTTCGATATGTCTTATTAAGGTGTTCATAGTCTTGGGTAGTTTAACAGTAAGTATTTATTAATTACTAGAAACTACCTACATAGGTTCAATAAAAGTCCAAGCCAGGAGCTGTCTCCATGCTTGCTTCTACGTACAAATTGTTCAAAACTACACTTAACCCTAGGTGCAGGTCATGTGTTCTCTTACATCACAGTGTGGGCAGTACTGTACTCTGAGGAAGGATGTAGTTGCTATAGAGTGCAGCGAAGGTTTACCCATGATTCCTGGGACGGCAGGACTGACATATGAGAAGAGATTGAGTTGGTCAGGATTATATTCTCTGGAGTTCAGAAGAATAGGGGGATCTCATATAAAATTCTAACAGGACTAGACAGGGTAGATGCAGGAAGGATGTTCCCGATGGTGGGGGAGTCCAGAACCAGGCGTCACAGTCTGAGGATACAGGGTAGACCATTTAGGACTGAGATGAGGAGAAATTTCCTCACCCAGAGAGTGGTGAGCCTGTGGAATTCGTTACCACAGAAAGTAGTTGAAGCCAAAGCATTGTATGTTTTCAAGAAGGAGTTAGATATAGCTCTTGGGGCGAAAGGGATCAAAGGATGTGGGGAGAAAGCGGGAGCAGGCTATTGAGTTGGATGATCAGCTATGATCATAATGAATGGTGGAGCAGGCTCGAAGGGCCAAATGGCCTACTCCTAGTTTCTATGTTTCTACTCAGTTCCATGTTAACCTCTAATAAAAGCAGAAAACACTGGAAAAATTCAGCAGGTCTGACAGCATCTATGGAGGGCTCTGAAGAAGGGTCATATGGACTCAAACCATTAACTCTGTTTCTCTCTCCACAGATGCTTTCAGACCTTGTGAGCTTTTCCAGTGTTTTGTTTTTATTTCAGATTTCCAGTATCTGCAGTATTTTATTTTTACCCATGTTAACCCTTTATGTGCCAGACACCTATGCTAGACCTACCCCCCCAAGTCTTTATCCAACACATTTACAAGTTATACCAGTTTACAACATGAATTACATCATTACTACTACCCCATATTCCCGCCTCAAGTCTCTGAGCTCATAGCTTCAGGAGATCTGGAGGTACTCACTACTGTCAGAGGAGTGATGGGCTCAGTCGCTGCAGCTAAACTTTGTTGAATTGGAGGTTGCTCTAGCATCTGGGTGTCTTTTTATTTGGCATTGAATCAACCTTTGCTGATTCCCCAATTGTAGTGAGAGATGGCGGTTGTGTTATCTCACTCTTTATGGGGATGATGAACTCTGGGCTCGACTCTATAGTGTTTTTTCCTCTTTTTCCTTTGTGCAGCTTGCCATGATGGAAGATGGCTCTTCCTGTTGTGAGGGTGTAACTTGGTAGTAAGCTCACCTTTGCCTTTGGCTGTGTGGTGTGCCTTTGTCATTGGATGGCTGCTACTCAGTTCCAGCATCATTTGTGGCACTTTCATGCTGGCTGGGAATTGCAGTTTCTGCTGTGTGGTCTCAGGGTCTATCTCTTCAACTGGAATCGGAGCTGGAGATTGAGGTTCTTCCCATTTCTTGTTCCTTTCTTGACTGTGATCTACTTGAGGTTGCATGATAACCATCTGAGTGGTTGGCTGATCTGACCAAAGAGGGGCTTCCAGCACCTGTAACAAAAGTGGACAAACCTGCTCTGTAAAGAGAGAAGACAATTCAGATATGAAGTCCCAGTCAAGAGGATATTTCTTGATGGAACTCTTGGGAACTTGCAGTTCTATATAATTTACGACAGTGGTTTTCTTCCCTCATATCATTACTATGTTCTAGTGCTATAATGGTTGTTGGCATGCTAGATCTTCTGCTTTTTTGTTACTCATTGCTATTCACCTGTTGTATCTTTGCTACACCTCTCTTTCTCATTCCCCATGTCATTTTTAATTTCTCTTTTCATTAACATTTCCTGAATTTTAGTGGATTGGACTATGGTGAGATTATTACCAGTAATACAGAGAAACAGATTGTACAGAAAGTATTACCCTCAACTGTCCTGTCTCTGCCACCTCCAGGCTACAGATCTTCTACAGTGTTAGTCAATGTCCTGTCCACACATATCGATTAGAAGCAGTGCTTTTATTTCCTGTTCCCTACTAAACAGTTCAAGTGTTTACGACTACAAAATGTTAGCACGTTGAAGCAATTCCCAAAGTACGAGAGGAGTACTTGACAGTTACTAGTGGGTTTCTGCAACTGTTCTGATGCCACCACTTTCTTTTCTTCCCATATGCCCTTGATTCACATTGTGCTTCTTCACCAAGCTCACTAATTACATGCTACAAGAAGTGTGTAGCTTTGCTGAGGCTTACAGACATTGCTGAGTGTGATGCAGGGTGGTAGCAAGCTTCTGTCTTGATTGCTTCACTGGCTGCATTGGCAAGCTATTGTCCAAGATAGAAATATGTCTAATATTGAAATACTGTCTGTAAAAGACACTTTCCAACAGAGCTCACTTTACAAGATTCAAACTATGTATGCTATCGGTGTGGTTGCATATGTATGTGAGAATGAATGGCAATCAGGGGAGTCCTCCACATGCATCTCCTGTAGCAGTACTTCCTACTTCAGTCTCCTAAACAGGAGCTTCAAGAAATGTGCTGCTTCATCATTAGCCCTCAGGTTCCTTTTACTGTAGGTACATTTGTTATATTAACTGTTGGTGTTTTGCCAACCATTGTTTATCTCAAATATCCTTTGAGAAAGCTGTTGTATTCATTTAAAAAATCTCCACAGCTTTTTTAAAGGCTTATAGAAATCCCATCCACACCATCATATGTGACCAATCACTTTTAAATGGCCACATTTTTTAATTTCCCCCATGAGCACTTCAGCACTGGGTCTGAAAAATCTTCACTTAATTTTTCTGATGACTTCTAGGGCCCAACATTCTTCCTTAAAGAAACAAAGGGGACACACTGTCTGTTTCTAAAGGCAATTCATCACTCAGAGAGTTATAGGATTGTAGGCTTTGGAGCATACAATTTCTGAAAGTGAAAAATTAGCAGCTAACACAGAGACAGCTGCAGTGGAAATCTTTTAACTCTTTTTGAGCAGCTAATGAACCTCTTAGTTAATAAAAACATTGGAAAGGTCATTAGTCCAACTGTTTATTTTTGCTGAATTGTGTGTCATCCGTGGCTCAGTTGGTAACATTCACCTTTGAATCAGAAGGTTCGAAGTTCAACTCCCACGAGAACTTGAGCATAACAATATACATCGACACTCCAGTGCTGCAGTGAGGGATTGCTTCACTATTAAAAGTGCTGTCTTTCAGATGGGACGTTAAACCGAGGCTCTGCCTGCTCTCTTAGGTGGAGGTGGAAGATCCCATGGTACCAAAACTAACCCCAGAGATGGTGACCATGAAACTACTGGCAATTGTCGTAAAAACCCATCTAGTTCACTAAGGCCTTTAGGGAAGGAACTCTGCCGTCTTTACTTGGTCAGGCCTAGATGTGATTCCAATGTGGTTGACTCTTAAAGACCCTGTGAAATGGCCTAGCAAGCCACTCATTTGTACCAAACCGTGGGGAATGAAAACAGACAAGCCCCTAGCATCAATCTGGACACCGGAAACAACAGTGGCACGTCCAACCCTGTCGACCTTGCAAAATATTCCTTGCAAATTTGTGGAAAAATTAGTCAAGTCTGCATAGTCATTTCACCAAATTACAGACAATGTCCCAGACACTGCCATCGCTATCTCTGGGTATGACCTATCATAACCACAGGGCGTACCGCTAGAGATGGTGGCAAAGTGGTGTACAGTTAGGAGGGAGTTGCCATAGCAGTCCTCAATATTGACTTTTTAAAAAATCCGTTCATGGGCATCGCTGGCTAGGCCAGCATTTATTGCCCATTGCCCAGTCCTTGTTCAGTTAAGAGTCAACCACATTGCTATGTTTAATCCCCTAAAAGGGACATTAGTGAACCAGATGGGTCCTTTGATTGCAACTTCCAAACCCACAACTTCTACTGCCTAGAAGGACAAAGGCAGCAGATGAATGGGAAAACCACCAACTGCAAGTTCCCTTCCAAGCCACACACCATCCTAACTTAGAAATACATCGCCGTTTCTTCACTGTCACCGGGTCAAAATCCTGGAACTCCCTCCCTAATAGCACTGTGTTGTACCTACACATAGGCTGCAGCGGTTCAAGAAGGCAACTCACCACCACCTTCTCAAGAGTAATGAGCGATGGGCAACAAATGCTAGCTTAGCCAGCAACACACGCATACCCTGCGAAAGAATAAAAAATCAAATTGAAGAGCAGGGATGTACTGTTCAATACTTATCCCTCAATCAACATCGCAGAAACAGTTTATCTGGTCATTATCAGTTGGTGTTTGTGGGAGCCTGCTTTGTGTAAACTGACTGCTACATTTCTAATATATTACAACAGTGACTGCAGTTCAAATATACTTAATTGGTTGGGACATCTGGAGGTCATGAAAGACACTATATAAATGCAAGTCTTTCTTTTTGATTTTTTAAAAATTCCATTTTAATGAGGAAACCTGAAAACCTGGTAATTTATGGGGTAACTTGAGGGCAGTTCTGGTGGATGAGCCTCCAAGTATGTATAAAAGGCATTAACTATGGCAATATGTAATACATCTCCATTATTTTGAGAACTTGGCTGCAGAGCTATAACTTAGAGAAGGAGATACAGAAGAGATATCACAAAAAAGAATCAGCAGAGGATAGCTCTGGGCCTGAAGTAAAGTTGTAGTACAGCGGTAGTTAAAGAAATCTGAACAAAAATCTATACTGGTGCAGAAAAATGATGGTAAGGAGCGTATTGAAAATTAAAATTGCATTGCATAAACCATTTTGGGAATGAGAATTCCAAAAATGAAATTGCATGGACCAAACCATCCCTGTCTCAAACACATGTCTCATTTTTAAGGAAAGGATTCTTATATAACAAGGCTCATGTAAGCCAGCTGTTGGACCCCACTGTACTAAACAATTCACTCCAGTGAGGAAGGTATTGAGATTCATGTAGAAAATGCTAAAAGTACATGATGTTGGAAGGTGAACAGAATAACTGGTATGTCTCATTTTAATCATGCATTCTGTGATTTGTAAAATATTGCAACAGTGGTTCATACATTTTATACCATGCATGCAATAATGGATGTGCTATTTTAGTGCCCAGGTAGAATTACAGAATTTATAGTGCACATGAAAGCTGCATATTCCATCTAACCTGTTTATATGTATCATTCCCAAGCATTTTGGTTTTCACATTACAAATTCTTTGCATCCCACATAATGAAAATTTAATTTAATTTACTGAGATGAGTTGTTTGATGTCAGCTTGAATTATGCTAAAGTTGGAGATGGAGGGGTGATGGTGCTACAGTTGGTCTCCATGTCCTTGGGTTAAACACAAAATGAGGAAATTGGATATGATGCCAGCTGGAAAACGATATCCAATGGTTCTGTTTTAAAACACACTGGATTTTTGCATCTGAGGTGGGTTCACAGAGCTGGGAAATTTCCAGATTAGCCGCAGCCCTCTTGGGAAAAGTGCCCCAAGTTGCGGGATCTTCATTCTGTTGAGGGGCAAGGGGGTGGGGGTAATGGATGCAGAATAGAGTTGGACCAGGATGGAAATCAGAGGAGGCCATAAGAACTGCTGAGTGCGGAGGTGGGCTGTTTAAAAGGCCCACCTCAAGGTGATAATGACTGTGTCCCAGTTGTTTTCTTTAGCATTAGGCCCTCTAGCTCTCACCCCTTGCACTCTCTCACCCCCACACCCACTCCCCATGCTAACTCATGCCAATCCATGACCCCCACCTATTCCTTGGTCCGTTATAGCTCTATGCCATCTTAGTGCCAACTCATGCCCCTCACCCACTGCCATGTCTCCTTATAGGCCCTAAGCCAAATTAATGACATGCCCCCATCAGTTCCCTCATGGGCTCTCATAGCCATATGCCAACATAGTGCCAACTCATGCCCACATCCACCCTCATGGCCCTTATAGTTCCTATTTCAACTTATGCCAATGCATGCCAACTGATGCCCCCACCCCACAGCATCCGTATAGCACACATGCCACTTCAGTGCCAAATTATGCCCCCCACCCACTATCCTTTTCCCTGTCACCTTCCGTGCCAGCTCACATAGTATGCACCATGAGCAGACCTCTGGAGCCTCGCTGAGATTAAATAAAGTACTAAATATCTATTAAAGACTTTTATATAAAACACTCTCATTCATGAAAGCCCATTTGATACATTTTTATTCCCTCAGTACATAATTCCTCATAAAATCAAACATTTGCCTTTGTGATCCTACTTCAGAAACAGCTAATCCTTTGATTTCTTCGAGCTGTCAATAAAACTGTGAAGCTACTGCACCACCACCCACCAATCCCCCCCCACCCCTACCCGCCAACCCTAACTCACAGCCAAAGGTAATAATTAATGGGCCGTGGAAAGCAGCCAACTGTGAATAATGTGATAAAGATAGCACTTGGGGATATATCAACAAACAGCTATTGAAACTGATGGAACAAGTTTTATTTCAACTCGTAGACACAATTTTTGAAGGGTAGGGGATTTAAAATGACTTAGCAGCTTGACAGTTCTACTTATCCACCCTTCATGAGTATTTACATCCACTCTAAAATTTCATGACTCACACATTATGGGACAAGGCCCTTGTGCCAACAAGACGGGGACTGCGTGAATTCAGCACTGAGTTTAAATGGCCATGCTGAGTTTGGGTTTCCCACATGCGGGAGTCATGTCCCACCTCCAACCTCCCCCCACCTTGATGAAAATGGTTTCTGCCAGATATGGGTTTGGGACTTCCAGATACTGGGTCCATACACCATTTTGGATATGCTACAGACTTTCCATGACTGTGAAAATCCAGGCGATGGTTATGCACAGAGGGTGAAGAGTTGTTATGGTGACATTACAGTACACAATTCTACCCTATTATTTTCCATTGGAATTTATTCAACATTGAGTTGACACAATTGTTAAATTAAGAATGTCAGGTAATGTTGAAGATCACAATGTTCTCTGAGCTTCTAAATTTCTCTCCAATTCAAACTTCTAAAGAAAATGAAATATTGCATTTATATAGATCTTTCATGACCTCAGCACATCCCAAAGTGCTTTACAGTCCATGAAGGACTTCTGAAGTGTACTCCTTGTAATTTTGGAAACGTGGTAACAAACTTCCACAAACAGCAGTGTGGTGATGCCCAGCTCAGCTGTTTTTGTGATCTTGATTGAGAGATAAGTATTGGCCAAAATGCCAGGAATAACTTCCATGCTCTTCTTCAAAATTGTTCCATGGGATCTTTTACAGCCACTTAATAGAGCAGATGAACCTTACATAATGATGGGACTGGCTGTTGCTCTTGCAGAGAGCCAGTATGAACAGGATGGGCTGAATAGCCATTGTGCTGTAACCATTCTATGATAGTAATGGGATTAGTGGACTATCATCAACTTTTCATAGATTGCAGTAGAAAAGAGAAATCAATGTCAACATTCCTTTGATTTGTTTTATGTAGATTGAAGCATGCTAATTAATCAATTGTTTACTATTATTAATAATCTGACTACAGTATAATTCAACAGATGGGATGCAATTTACTCTGCACTATTTCTAGTTCTACAGAACATGTTATGATTTAGAGCAATCTTTCATTAAATTATAATTGGATTTCCTATGCTGTAGTTGTTGGCAATATAATTAACTGGCAAATATATGTTTAATTGCTGGGTAATTGGTTAATATTCATTCTTCTCCCATTGCAAGAGTACCTTGATTTAATATTATATTTTGATAACTGGCCAGATAAGGAAAGCCTTATATTGCCCATATAAAGATTTACATAAAATAGGTTTTAATTCATTTTGGAAACATAATTATGACAGGAATAATTTAAAAGTATGCTTTTAAATGTGTTATTCTAATTAATAAGTGACATACATATACAGAAGTGATTACCAGATATTAGTCAACTCATTATCTGTGAAAACTAAGGGGACTACAGCAGTTGTTGATTACAGAAATACCCTTGAAAATATTAAGGACTGAGATATACAGATTTTCAAACTATAGTGGAGTCATGGGTTATGAAGAACAGGCAAGACAGTGAAGTTGATGCCAAGGTCAGTTCAGCCATGATCTTACTGAATGGCAGAACAGGATCAACGGGCTGCATGGCTTAGTTCTGCTTCTATTCCTTATGTTCTTAGGACTAGGTGATGCAAGAAGCATAGAAGTTAACAGTACTAATCCCACTGTTCAGCTCTCTCCCCACAGCCCTATATCTTGCTCAGTTTCAAAAACTTCCAGTTTCTTTTTTGAAAATGTGGTAGTTTCTGTCTAAATTACTCCCACTGACTGAGTATTCCATGTTTTATCAACACTCTGTATAAAGACATTTCTCATAACACTTTTCCTCACGCTTTTTGTAATAATTTTAAATTGCTGACCCTTTCATTACAGTTCGCCCTTTTCAAAACTTCAAAATTTTCAAAACCATGATCAAATGTCTCAGCGTTTTTTATTGTGCAATGTGCCTCAAATACTGGTGCCTATTGTATAAATAACTGGGCTATTTCACTGCAGTGCAAGAATTATCAATACATTTCAATAAACCTGTGTAGTCGCAAGATATGAATAATCATTAACACAGTTTGGACCTTTTTGTGTGGTATCTGCCTTTGATAATGGTTCTCTTTCCTAAGTCCTTTTCCAACTTTATTTCAAAACCACTTTCACCCTCTTCTCAGGGAACCCACCATTAACCCATTTATCCTCTCCAAATTGTCACGCCATATCCTATCTTCCTTTCCTCTCTAAAGCCTTCCGATGTATCGACACTTTCCTGGTCTGTGCCTTTCTCCCTGAAAACTCTCATTTTGATTATTTGAAATCCAGCTTCTGCCCTTCTCGCAACATCAAAATGTCCATAGATATAGTCATAAATGACATTGTGACTGTGAACATTGTACATTTTCCTGTTTATCCTTCTTGAACTTTCTACAACAGTCATCATGGTTGACATGCTGTATTCCTCCAACGTTTCTCCCCTCAATTACTTCTGTGAAGCAGTCCTTGCCTGGTTTTATTTCTATCTATAGGGGCATCACCAATGTATTTCAATAATGGCTTGTCTTCTCTGCCATAAACACTGCTCCCTCACTGTTGACTCCATTATCCTCTCCACTCACATACTCAGGCTAAACTAGACCAATTGTAACCTTGGTGTTCATTCAATCCTGAGCTGAATTTTAAACCTTACTCCCATCACAAAGACAGCTTATGTATTCTCCAAAATAGTCCCTGACTTCACTCCTACATAGAAGAGGCAGTGCACAGTGTCTTTGAGGTTGGGAGACCTGTTGCACAGCAGGCCTGGTTGTAATTATCGGACAAACCTTTCATCCACCTTCACAGACATCATATGATCCACCATTGAAGGATTTTGTTGTATTAGGACTTAGTGAATGGTGGCCCTTACTTGCCATGCCACAAGGTGCTCTAAAGCAGATTTACAGGGATTTTGAATGATATAGAGGCAACACTCTTTATCTCACCCCACCCTAAACACCCAGCCTCTGCAGCCATAACTGCTTATTCATCCAGAGCAGAGAAGCCCTGCATATTTTGCACTTAACCTCCATACCTGGAGGTTAATCCAGCCACTCACCACATGCGGATGCAGTTGTTAGCTGCATGCCTTGTACTCCTTGCTGTCATCGTATCCTCCATCCTCCAGTTTGTCCATATTTTGTCTCTAAGTAAAACCTCTTTCATTTACCTCCATTGCATTAAATTTTAGATCCTCACTCTAAATCCCTCTGACTTCACTGGGTAAGCATATAAACTTAAGCTATAATAAAAAAGGAGGATCAGATTTAGAGGGGAGATGGTGGGGCCGTGGTAATGTCACTGAACTAGTAATCCGGAAGCCCAGGCTAATGCTCTGGTACACGGATTCAAATCCCACCACTGCAGCAGCTGATGGAATTGAAATTTAGCTAATAAACCTAGAATTAAAATGCTAGTCTCAGTAATAATGACCATTAAACAATTGTCAATTGTTGTAAAAACCCTTCTGGTTCACTAATCCACTTTAGGGAAGGAAATCAGCCATCCTTACCTGTCATGGTCTACATGTGATTTCAGACCCTCAACAATGTGATTGACTCTTAACTGTCAACTGAAATGACCTAGAAAGCCACTCAGTTGTATCAAACCACTACAAAGTCCAAGAGGAATGAAGCAAGAACCGACGTCGACCGAGGCACCGGAAACAGAGAAGCAGCCCATGTCCAAATGCAGCAAGACCTGGACAATATCCAGGCCTGGCCTGACAAGTGACAAATAACATTCGTGCCACACATGTGTCATGCAATGACGATCTCCAACAAGAGAGAATACAACCATCACCCCTTGATGTTCAATGGCATTACCATCACTGAACCCCCCTGCTATTAACATCCTGGGGATTACTATTGACCAGAAAATGTATTGGATTAGCCATATAAATACTGTGGCTACAACAGCAGGTCAGAGGCTAGGCATCATGTGACGAGTAACCCACCTCCTGACTCCCCAAAGCCTGTCCACCATCTACAAGGCACAAGTCAGGAGTGTGATGGAATACTCCCCACATGCCTGGATGAGTGCAGCTCCCACAACACTGCTTGATTGGCACCACATCCACAAACACTCCCTCCCTCCACCACCGATGCACAGTAGCAGCAGTGTGTACCATCTACAAGATGCACTGCAGGAATTCACCAAGACTCCTTCGAAAGCACCTTCCAAACTCATGACCACTACCATCTAGAAGGATGAAGGCAGCAGAAAGATGGGAACACCACCACTTGGAAGGTCCCCTCCAAGTCACTCACAATCCTGACTTGGAAATATATCGCCGTTCCTTCACTGTCGCTGGAGCAACGTCCTGGAACATCCTTCCTAACAGCACTGTCGATGTACCCTCACCACATGGACTGCAGCAGTTCAAGAAGGCAGTTCACCACCACTTTCTCAAGGGCAATTAGGGATGGACAATAAATACTGGCCCAGCCAGCAAAGCCCATATCCCATGAATGAATTAAAAAAAAAAAGTGACGGCACACCCAGCCCAGTTGACCCTGCAAAGTCCTCCTTACAAGCTCCCAGATGTTAGTGCCAAAATTGGGAGAACTGTCAAGCAACAGCCTAACACGGTCATTCTCATGGAATCATACCTGACAGATAATATCCCAGACACTATCATCACCATCCCTAGGTATGTCCTATCCCACCGACAGGACAGACCCACTAGAGGTGGCAGCACAGTGGTGTGCATTCAGGAGGGAATTGCCCTGGGAGTCCTCAACGTCGACTCTGGACCCCATGAAGTCTCATGGCATCAGGTCAAACATAGGCAAGGAAACCTCCTGCTGATTACCATGGAGCGAACGTTTAAAGCTCAGCGCTGCCGGGGTGGTGGCAGGAGGAGGGCGAGTGCAGAAGTCTGCGCATGTGCGCGGGATCGCGTGCTGAAAGCTCCCTGATGGCACAAAGCTGAAGAATTAGAGAAACAAAAGCAAAGATTTAAAAGATGATATAAACATGTCCACATGTGACTCAGCCACATGAAGAGTGTCTTGTTTAAAATGAAGGTGAAAACATTTTCCACTTTTTTATTTGCAGTTGGAAACCTTATTCTGCCTGTGGATGAGGTTTCATAAAAAATGCAATGGCTGCCTGACTTATTCGCCTGCCGTAGGCAGCAAAAAATACTAATTAATTACCTGCTTAAGAGCCTTAATAGATCTCTTAATTGTCGGCGGGCGCGCCGCCAACTCTTGCACGCGCTTTTCCACCAAAAGATCGTAAGAGTGCGCAATGATGTCGGGACGCTCGCCTGACATCATCACGTGTGATTCTGCACCCGATTGGGTAGAGCGCACACCCGCCTGACGAAAGTAAAATCCAGTCCCAAGCACCACTACTGACCGAGTCTAAAGAACATAGCTGCTAGACTGGGTCTGTGGCAGGTAGTGAGAGAACCAACAAGAGGGAAAAACCTACTTAACCTTGTCCTCACAACTTTGCCTGTTGCAGATGCATCTGTCCATGACAGTATAGGAAGGAGTGACCATTGCACATTCCTTTTTGACATGAAGTCTCATCTTCACATTGAGGATACTCTGCATCATTTTGTATAGCACTACCATCTGGGGTAGATTTCAGACAAATCTAGCAACTCAGCTAGGCATCCTGAGACTCTGCAGGCCGTTAGCAACAACAGGATTGTATACAACCACATTCTGTAACCTCAAGGAGCAGTATATCCTTCATTCTACCATTATCATCAAGCTGGTGAATCAACCCTGGTTCAATGCAAAGTGCAGGGGAGGGCACCTTGAGCGGCACCAGCCATACCTAAAAATTAGATGTCAGTCTGCTGGAGCTACAGCACAGGATTACTTATATGCTAGACAGCGGAAGCAGTATGCATTAGACAAAGTTAAGCAATCCCACAACCAACGGATCAGATCTAAGCTCTGCAGTCATGCTACATCCAATTGTGAATGACGGTGGACAATTAAATACTGGAGGAGGGGGATCCACAAATATCCCCATCCTCAATGATGGGAGAGCTGAGCACATCAGTGCAAAGGATAAGGCTGAAGCATTTGCTACAATCTTCATCCAGAAGTGCTGAGTAGAGGATCCATCTCAGCCTCCTCCTGAGGTCCCCAACATCACAGCATCACCAAATTGATTCACTCCACGTGATATCAAGAAACTGCTGAAGGCACTGGATATTGCAAACATTATGGGCCCTGACAACATTCTGGCAATAGTACTGAAGATTTTTGCTCCAGAATCATCCACGCCCCTAGCCAAGCTGTTCCAGTACAGCTATATAACTGGCATTGCCCAGCAATGCAGAAAATTGTCCTGTACACAAAAAGCAGGACAAATCCACCCCGGCCAATTACCACCCCATCAGTCTACTCTCTATCATCGATTGCTTTCAAGCAGAAGTTAATCAGCAATAACCTGCTCACTGGTGCTCGGTTTGGGTTCCACCAGGGCCACTCAGCTTCTGACCTCATTACGGCCTTGGGCCAAACCTGGACAGAAGAGCTGAACTCGAGATGAGGTGAGAGTGACTGCCCTTGGCATCAAAGCAGCATTTGACTGAGTGTGGCATCAAGAAGCGCTAGCAAAACTGAAGTCAAGGGAATAAGTGAGAAAACTCTCCACTGGTTGGAGTCATACCTAGCACAAAGGAAGATGTTTGTGGTTGTTGGAGATCAATCTTCTCAGTTCCAGAACATCACTGCAGGGGTTCCTCAGGGTAGCGTCCTACGCCCAACCACCTTCAACTGCTTCATCAATGACCTTCCTTCCATCATAAGATCAGAAGTGTGGCTGGTCACTGATAATTGCATGATGTTCACCATTCATGACACCTCAGAAGACACTGAAGCAGTCTGTGCTCATTTGCAGCAAGACCGAGACAACATTCAAGCTTGGGGTAAGTAACCTTTGTGCCACACAAGTGTCAGGCAATGACTCTCTCCTTTGTCAAGAGAGCATCCAACCATCTCCCATTGACATTCAATGGCATTACCATTGCTGATCCCCCACTACCATTGACCAGAAACTTAACTGAACCAGCCATATAAATACTGTGGCTACAAGAACAGGTGAGGGGCTGAGAATTCTGCAACAAGTAACTCACCTCCTGACTCCTCAACGCTTGTCCACCATCTACAAGGCACAAGTCAGGAGTGTGATGGAATACTCCCCACTTGCCTGAATGAGTGCAGCCCCCAACACTCTCAAGAAGCTCAAAACCATCCAGGACAAAGCAGACCACTTGATTGGTACCCCACCCACCATCTTCAACATTTATCCACTCCGCCACTGACGCCCAAGATGCACTGCAGCAATTCATCAAGGCTCCTAAAGCAGCACCTTCCAAACCCGTGACCTCTCCCACCTAGAAGGACAAGTGCAGCAGGTGCATGGGAACACCAATACCTGCAAGTTCCCCACCAAGTCACACATGACATATATTGCCATTCCTTCACTGTAGCTGGGTCAATATCCTGGAACTCCCTCCCTAACAGCACTGTGGGTGTACCTACACCACATGGACTGCAGTGGTTCAAGAAGGCAGCTCACCACCACCTTCTCAAGAGCAATTAGGGATAAGCAATAAATTCGGGCCTAGCCAGCAACATCCACATCCCCTGAAAATAATAAAAAGAATGGTCATCGGCCTGAAAAGTTAACTGTTTCTCCCACTACAGATGCTACGTAGCCTGCTGAGTATTTTCAGCATTTCCTGTTTTTGTTTTTTTAAATGTTAAACCCTACCATTTTTGTTTATGTCCATATCTTCTTCTTAGGCAGCCCTCTGGATTGAGAATGATCTGCTTTAATTGTGGTTTGATGGGTTCTAAGATGGCTGATAGTCTGCAGATCGTGCATTGGACTTCTGCCACATGTGGGGCAGGTGGTGCTTGAATGGTTGGGTAGAGGAGTTGTTTGGAGCTTTATGCACTCTTTCCAATGCCTCAACTTCATCTCTGCATCTTTGCTGCCACCGATTTGGACGATCTTGCGAAGGCACCACAGATGGCACTTCTCCAGTGCTTTGAAGTTCTAGCAGTAGGTTGGCCAAGCCTCTAAAGCATAGAGGAGCACAGAGGTCACTGCTGCCCAGTAAGCCACGACCTTAGTCTCAGATTTGAGACCCAAGTCCTCAAATAATCTTTTCCTCTGTTTGCTGAAAGAACTTGTTGTCTATGTCTACATTCATTGAGAGGGGGCTCCCAAAGCACAAAAAATATTCCACCTTTACCAGGATCTTGCCATTGATCTTAACTGATGGGAGGAGATGTTATGTTGTGGGAACTCATTGGAAGAAGACCTTAGTTTTCCAAAACAAAAACAGAATTACCTGGAAAAACTCAGCAGATCTGGCAGCATCGGCGGAGAAGAAAAGAGTTGATGTTTTGAGTCCTCATGACCCTTCAGCAGAACTGGGTGAATCCAAAGAGATGGGTGATATATAAGGTGGTTTAAGGTTGGGGTGGGGGGGGAGTGGTTGGTTAGTTGGGTGGGTGGGGGGAGAGAAGTGGAGGGGGGTGGTGTGGTTGTAGGGACAAACAAGCAGTGATAGGAGCAAATAATCAAAAGATGTCACAGACAAAAGAACAAAAGAACACAGGTGTTGAAGTTGGTGATATTATTTAAAAGAATGTGCTAATTAAGAATGGATGGTAGGGCACTCAAGGTATAGCTCTAGTGGGGGTGGGGGGCATAAAAGATTTAAAAATAATGGAAATAGGTGGGAAAAGAAAAATCTATATAAATTATTGGAAAAAACATAAGGAAGGGGGAAGAAACAGAAACGGGGTGGGGATGGAGGAGGGAGTTCACGATCTAAAGTTGTTGAATTCAATATTCAGTCCAGAAGGCTGTAAAGTGCCTAGTCGGAAGATGAGGTGCTGTTCCTCCAGTTTGCGTTGGGCTTCACTGGAACAATGCAGCAAGCCAAGGACAGACATGTGGACAAGAGAGCAGGGTGGAGTGTTAAAATAGCAAGCGACAGGGAGGTTTGGGTCATTCTTGCGGACAGACCGCAGATGTTCTACAAAGCGGTCGCCCAGTTTACGTTTGGTCTCTCCAATGTAGAGGAGACCGCATTGGGAGCAACGAATGCAGTAGACTAAGTTGGGGGAAATGCAAGTGAAATGCTGCTTCACTTGAAAGGAGAGTTTGGGCCCTTGGACGGTGAGGAGAGAGGAAGTGAAGGGGCAGATGTTGCATCTTTTGCGTGGGCATGGGGAGGTGTCATAGGTGGGGGTTGAGGAGTAGGGGGTGATGGAGGAGTGGACCAGGGTGTCCCGGAGGGAACGATCCCTACGGAATGCCGACAGAGGGGGTGAAGGGAAGATGTGTTTGGTGGTGGCATCATGCTGGAGTTGGCGGAACTGGCGGAGGATGATCCTTTGAATGCGGAGGCTGGTGGCTGCGGAGGCTGGTGGCATGATAGGTGAGGACAAGGGGGACCCTATCATGTTTCTGGGAGGGAGGAGAAGGCGTGAGGGCGGATGCGCGGGAGATGGGCCGGACATGGTTGAGGGCCCTGTCAACGACCGTGGGTGGGAAAGCTCAGTTAAGGAAGAAGGAGGACATGACAGAGGAACTGTTTTTGAAGGTAGCATCATCAGAACAGATGCGATGGAGGTGAAGAAACTGAGAGAATGGGATGGACTCCTTACAGGATGCGGTGTGTGAGGAACTGTAGTCGAGGTAGCTGTGGGAGTCGGTAGGCTTGTGATGGATATTGGTGGACAGTCTATCGCCAGAGATTGCGACAGAGAGGTCAAGGAAGGGAAGGGAAGTGTCAGAGATGGACCATGTGAAACTGATGGAGGGGTGGAGATTGGAAGCAAAATTAATAAATTTTTCCAAGTCCCGACGAGAGCATGAAGCAGCACCGAAGGAATCATTGATGTACCGGAGAAAGAGTTGTGGAAGAGGGCCAGAGTAGGACTGGAACAAGGAATGTTCCACATACCCCATAAAGAGACAGGCATAGCTGGAGCCCATGCGGGTACCCATAGCCACTCCTTTTTGGAGGAAGTGAGAGGAGTTGAAGGAGAAATTGTTCAGTGTGAGAACAAGTTCAGCCAGACGGAGGAGAGTAGTGGTGGATGGGGTTTGTTCGGGCCTCTGTTCAAGGAAGAAGCTAAGGGCACTCAGACCATCCTGGTGGGGGATGGAGGTGTGGAGGGATTGGACGTCCATGGTGAAGAGGAAGCGGTTGGGGCCAGGGAACTGGAAATTGTGGATGTGACGTAAGGTGTCAGAGGAATCACGGATGTAGGTGGGAAGGGACTGGACAAGGGGAAAGAGAAGGGAGTCAAGATAACGAGAAATGAGTTCCATGGGGCAGGAGCAAGCTGACACGATCGGTCTACTGGGACAGTTCTGTTTGTGGATTTTGGGTAGGAGGTAGAAGCGGGCCGTCCGAGGTTGGGCGACTATCAGGTTGGAAGTTTTGGGAGGAAGATCTCCAGAGGAGATGAGGTCAGTGACAGTCCATGTGTTTCATTATGATCTCAAGGGAGAGCATTAACTTTTAAAAATAAATTTGAATTCCCAGTTATTAACTGGAAGAGATTACACCACAAGATTTCACTTTTCAAACAAAACATTGATTACACAAAAATTAAACAAAGCATGTCAGTTAGAAATGTGTTCAATGAGCAGCCTCTTTCTAAGTCTTGGGAGAGATACGATATCTAACACTATATATTATAAACCCTTGTCATTTAAACCCGAACTTCTCAATAGGACACACCCTGTTTTATTTTATCTCCACCCATGAGCTCCGTTATACATTTCAGAATCTTGAGGATTCTTTTACTTCTCTTGGAACCAAACTAAGGTGTGCCACAGCATTTAGGAATTCACTTTAATTCTCCTCACTTTCCCAGCTTGGCACTTAGACTTCCATAGCGCGCGCGCGCGCGCGCGCACGCTCTCTCTGTTCCTCCCTCTCTCTCTCTTGCGGTGAGGATTGTATTGCCAATTTCTTCAGCTAGCTTTGCTAAGCTAATCTGACCATTTTAATTCCTCATAAACTTGGACTTTGCATTCTGAGCATGGGCCTCACTCACAATTCCTGCTTAGTGACTCCAGATCAAGAATACCCCTGATTCCTAATAGCTCTATACCTCTGGCTGCGGGCAGATACACCACTGCCTTCTCATAGTCTTCCAAGCTGATTCTGCTGGCAGCTTTCTCACAGCCTTCCAAGCTGACTAACTATTTCACTGAGGAAGCTCACAGATAAACCAAAAACAAAGTACCAGCTCCTTGCAATCTATCCCCATGGCATTGACACATCTGGGATGTTCCAAATAGAGATTTAAATTAATTAACTTCAATTCCCAGATGTGTCCTTCGATCTGAAAAGTATATGAATACTTTAAGACCTTCCCTTGTTTACTCTTTACTTTTCAATCTTTTTTTGATCCGGGAAATTGCATGAATAATTTATTACCCTTTTGAAGACACCGGTAGATATCGTATCTCTCCCAAGACTTAGAAAGGGGCTGCTCATTGAACACATTTCTAACTGACCTGATAAAATGTTGTAAACAGGCTACCCTGTAAATTGCAATTAATTTAGGCTTTCTTTACCTGTTTCTCAACCCCAGGTTTCCAGTTATCTTACATTAAAAATTAAATTTCTAACTTCAGAGTTATATTCCTAAAAAACATGAATCATGGATATACATATTCATAACAGTTTCCATTTTCCTAAATACAATGCTGCATCCTGCCTCCAGCAAATTACCTACAGGCACAGAGATAACCTACAGAACAGACAGGAAACTGTTCAACTTATGCTGGCTTCAATCCAAAACCAAAATCACTCCAATTTCAGTCATTGAGCTTCAGGATGCAGATGATGCTTATGTGTGCACCCACTCAGAAATTGAGCGCGGCGTCATTGTCAATTCCTTCTCCAAAGCATATGAGAAAATGGAATGTCTATGTACATGAATTACTGTCTTAATTTATTACTCTCTTCATTCTGAATTGCATGTTGTATATTACTTATTCAAAATTCTGATATTTAAAGCTTAAAATTAATCTGACGTTTTGTGGCTATGAACAGGCAGTTTATGTAAAACTCTGTCTCAACCCATGTGCAGTAGAGTTGTAATTCAACTCCAGTGACAACAATAGTTTGGCTAAATTTTATTCTCTGTAACTCTCTACAGGATACTCATTGACTGCAGGGTATTAGACTAAACTGACAATGTGTCTCTCAGCTGATATTAATGTAGCCAATTAATTCAGTACAATTTGAGCCTTAACCCAGTTAAAACCAGTTTGTATCTCTGAAGCAAATACAGTATTCTGTTGTGGGTTTAAATGTGTTGGAAGCTGCATAATGTATTCATTGGAGAAAGTAAAATAAATGCCTAAAAAGACACAATTTAAAGGGAGATATTATGTGTTTGGCATCTTTCCAAAATTAATGTAGAAGCATTGCATAATGGTTATTTAAAGTGCCGTTCAAGACTCACAAAAAATGTTAATACCCTGGTATATTTGTTCATTCATTATCTAGCAATCCTTTCTTAGGAAGTCCCTCAGGATTGAGGATGACTTGTTTCCACTCCAATTTGATCATCGTAATAGAATAACAATGGCTAGCGATGAATTACCAGGCAGCGGTTCATTCAGACAGTTCTGAAAGCATCATATACTGCAAGAGTAGAATTTGAATGATTTATGGACACTAGCAGAACCCTTTGATTGAATTGCTATTGTTAATATGTTCCTAGCTATGTATTACCTTTCAAATAATCTATAGATTCTACATTTTAGTTTCAGTTAATTTTCTTTAAGAATGCTTATCAGTAATGTCCACATCCTGAAAATGAATTTTAAAAAAGGGTTGGAACCTTCGATTGGCATCTGCAGCTCACTGGTGGTATGTAACTGAGGCTTAAAGCCTAATTTGCAGTGAGCCTTGGGTCAATGGCTGGGCACACTGTCCACGATGCTCTGGTTTTCAGCACCATAGCAATTTCTGCACAATATATCTTAACTGCCGACTTTAGACTGAGTTTCTTTTGACCTATTAAGTTGTCACCTTTCCCAACCCAACCAATTTCATGGCCTGTCTGAATCAAATTGGAAATTTTGCCAAATAGAGAATAGTTTTGTGTTGTGAATCCATAGCCAAAGGGCCTTTCTGAATCAAATTGGAGATTTTGCCAAATAGAGAATAGTTTTGTGTTGTGAATCCATAGCCAAAGGGGCTGGATTGAGAATGGTGAAAGTTGCTTAACACAGGGCTTTCATTCCATCAGTCTGGGATGATTTAACCAACTACATATCATAGAAAGTAAATCACAATCCCTGGTAATATTGGCATCGAGTAATACTGCTTAGAAATTGAAAGTGTAACAGATGCATTTTTCTGTCCTTATGTGTACCATCAGTTAGTGTCATCGACTACTCTTGTCATAGTATTTTGCATCCCCTATGCTCTGGGGTGCTCCTTTTCTGCCTAAATCTAGTAAACTGTAGTGACATTCTCATGCTCTACACTGGCTACTGGAATATAGCATATGATAATCCATCATTCTCGTCTCTTCATAAAATGGACTAAATGTACACTCTTATCAAACTGATACTTGGGCTCTGAAGCAACATTATTTTTATTTACTTAAGATAGCTGAATGAATGATAAACACACCTCAATACTCTCTTTGATACATAATAAGTGCTACTTCTTTTATGTGCAGAGACTTGAAAATATAAGCTTACCTCTTATAATTTGGACCAAGAAAAAGTCCTTCAGGTCATCACAGACAGAGCTGTTGGTCTACTGGCTGTAGAACTGAAACTTGATTCTGGCTGACAACAAGCCTTCAATGGAAATGAAAATTGAAAGAGGTACAAAATGGGCAACTGATTCAATGTGCCCACTTATACACTGCTATCTCAATGGGAGATAATACTATTTAATAATCCTGGAGACTAATGTACAGGCAGCCTAGTCCAGAAGAAGCCCTATTAACAACAGCAAACTGTGAGAGAAGCTCCTTGCCTATGCACTCCTATCATGTAAGGTGCTGTAGCTTGCCTCTTGAGTAGAAATACATTACAAAACAAAACATTATTAAATAATTAAGTAGAAAGCATAAAATATAGCCTCTGCATGTCTGTCTTTCAGTTTCAAGGACTCTGGAGGTAATGTATAATTTGTTTTAAAAGTAAATGTAGGTTGGCATTTGTCCTATCCTGTGTATATCTTGGTACTGATCCTATCTGACAGTGTTATGCGCCTGAGGTAGCTATTTCACTTATGTTAAGCATAGATAAGCCATTGGAAATAAATCTTAAATAGTTTATATTATTCCAGCTCAACAAAACACAGCGATTGTTTGTTATTTTATACTTAGCTTGATTAACATTAATTCTTTGAACCATGTCATGTATCCAAGGATTCACAGTTGCCCAATTGTAAGATTACCTACAGGTATTAGGCATGAATGATCGAAGTGATTTTCTAGAATTTAATATTTTCAGTCCTTTACACCTAGATAGCTAAAAACCATTTGACAGATTCATTGATGCACAGCAGCATCAAAGTCCTGTTAGAAGCTGGCAACAGCCTGAGTTGTGTGTAAAGCAATTATCCTAACTCTCTTGTACTTAGTAACTTGCAGACTAAATGTTACCAATTAAATCTATGGTTATAAGTGAAATATTCAAAACAGCATTAATACCAGAAGTGGTATAGAATCATTGGGCAGAATTTTCTGCCTGCCGGACTGGCGGGCCCGACCTAATCTCTGGGAGCCAATCCCTGCCGGAGAATTGGGCCCCGCCACCACTTTACGTGGGCAGGCCAATTAAGGCCCGCCCAGCGTGATGTCCGGCAGAAAGTGCTATGTGCTTCCTGTGCGGGCTGGTGGGGGGGTGGTGGTGGGATTCGCCAAAAGCGAGAGTGCGCTCTTTCGCACATGTGGAAGAAAGAGTGCACAGCTCCCTGAGGCTAAGTTCCCCCCGACGTCATCCCACGCCATTTTACGTGTCAGGAAGCGGGCCCTGCCCCCTGCTCGCCGACGGCAAAATTTTGCCCATAGAATACCGAGTATTGCATCATTCTATTGTACTTGTGCATGAATGTTCGAAACGTAGAATAGTACAACACAGAAAAGAGCCTTTCAGCCCATCGAGTTTGCGTCCCCTCATTGGACGTGCAACTTAGCTTGTCCCACTCCTCTGCACTTTCCCAAAACCCTATTGCAGCTTTTTCTTCATCAGGTACTTTTCCAATTATTTTTTGAAAGTCACAATTGAGTCTATTTTCACCATCCTCTCAGCAGGGTATTCCAAACCCTAATCACTCATTGCATAGAAAAGTTTTCCTCATGTCACCTCTTGTTATTTTGCCAATCACCTTAAACCTGTGCTATCTGATTATCAACTCTGGCCACTAGAAATGGGTACATTTTATCTACTCTATCTAAACCCATCATGATTTTAAACACCTCTATCAAATCTCCAGTTAGCCTTCCCTGCTGCAAGGAGAACAACCTCAACTTCTCCAATCAACCTGTAATCCCTCATCTAAATGTAAATCTCTTGTACTCTGCTTCTCAATTCATCATTGACTCTTTTTTTCATATACTTTCTTTCACTATCCTTCTCATTATCTTCATTCCTATCTGTCCCAAGACAGATCTCTCCATTTCACTCCTTGAATTACATATTTCACATAGCTTTTCTTCTTCACTATACTTATTTTTAAGCCCACCCTCACCCCTCCACATGATTTTGCCCAATACTGCCTTATTAGTTTGTGTCCTTCTCCTGCTTCATGTTGACACATTGGTACAGGTTTGATTAGGTAAAATCTGTAGACTTCCTCCTTGCCCCAAAACTTGTCCATTGTCCCAATATTCTGAAATTCTCCTATCTACACTATCATTATATCAACTTGTGTCTGTATAGTATTTTACAGTGTCCATCATAGGTGAATATAGACAGATTATTTTAGATTGTGAAATGCAATGGACAACCTAATTTCACATCTTAAGAGTATAGATTGCAGGTGTTCCTTTCCAAAGGCTGCCAGCACTGTGAGCAAAGTAACTCATCCTTCAAATCAGACGGTAGGATCCAGTAGATATATGAAAATAGCTGGGCAAAATTGGTTATACTGATTTTGTTTTAAAAAAAGGTGTTGAACTGATAATATCCCCTGTTTTAGAAATAAAATATGGTTAAAATAATAAAAATGCAAGAGATAATGATTCAAAACAATTGAGAGAGCAAGAAAATATGACCAGAAGTAAGGGCCAGATTTTTGTCTCCCAACAGAGGTGCAAATCGGATTGCAAAATGCTAAACTTCATTGTATTTTTCTGGAGGTACAACTTTCCAACCCTATGCCATTTTGTATTGCCTTTTCGTAGGCTGGGAAGGCCTTGGGTGCAAAGCACACACACATCTCTTCTTAGGTTGGGGTCCCCATTGTGGCAACCACAGGATAATTGTACTTCCTCTCGCACATTATTTTCTTATGCTGATTGGGTTTTTAGAACCTTTAGAAAACGTGTCACCTCATTCAAGTTGTGACACTTCTGCCAGGTTGGGAAGAGTGTGGCATTGGAGTGGAGCAACTTTCTTCCATCCTTTACTCTCAGGTTTTAAAACTGCAAAGCCAGCCTGCCAGCCAAGAGGTTTTCTGCCAGGGAGGATGGAGTGCACAAAGAAGTCTCTACAGGCCTCACCCAGCACAACTATAGACCATCAGCCGGTTAGCAGATGGTGCATCTGGCTGAGGGGCAAAGGAATCAGAGAAGGGTGAGATTCCGTCAAAACACATGGATTCCTCAGCCTCTTGTTCTGATTGCTCAGCCCTTGGGGTGGTATCCAGATGGCTGGGTGGGATGTGGTGCTGGAGCACAGCTGCCATTCACTCTACCACCTGTGAGATGGTCCTGTTCAGGGACTTTAGCTCTTCTCCCAGGACTACTACAGAGCTGGTGCCACTGCACAGGAGATCTCGCACTTCTTGCATGCACTGCAAATACTGCCACATGGGATCAGCATGAAGTTGGCCACTCTCTTGTGGCTGTTCATCATGCACTCCCAAGACATGACCACAATGGACTCCTCCATTCAGAGTGCATGAGCTCGCAATGCTTCAAGGAACTCACCAAATGGCCACTTATCTGCTGTTGCAGATCTTAACATAAATGGAAATTCCCGAGGCTCTGCCTTACTGTCTCTTAGAGCATCCTTGTGACTGCTGTTCTTCCTCCAGAGTGAACTGTGCACAGACACCTCTGCCTCTGACATCTCCTCGTGCACACTGGTGCTGTGTTCTTCACTCAGTGCTCCCCACTCTATTTCCATTCTTAAATCCACCAGAGTGCGTATCTCTGGACTGGTGCCCGCTGCCTTGAAAGGTGGTGATGGTGCACCCTCAGACACATGTGTCTTGTCCTGGTGTCCGAAGATGGACTCCTATCTGGGAGCTGGGACGACAGCTCCAGGGCCTGTGAGAGAAACACCAAACAGTCATGAGATGAAGTCATGAACATCATCTCCATTCCACTGACCTTCTCCCAAAGCCGCACCTAAACTGGGTTTGTCACCAGTCGGTGCCTCCCAGGCTAAACACCTTCACACCATGGAATCACCCATCAGCATTAGCACCTGAACATCCCCAAAGCCCATCCCTTCCTCCTCTCCCCTCACTGCCACCTGGAATGTTCCTTTAACTTCACGACCATGTGTGCTCACAGTCACCCACACATTCTGATGTTTAAGTTGGGGGGGGTGGTAGTATAGTGCTACTGTTACTGGCCTAGTAACCTAGGGGCCCAGCCTAACTCTCTGAGTTCAAATCCCACCATGGCAATGGTTGGATCGGGGGTGGGGACACAGACTTTAAATTCAAATTAGAGATTGGGAATTGTTGATGTTCAAAGGGACCTGAGTGTCCTCGTTCATAAATTACTGAAAGCTAGCATGCAGGTGCAGCAAGCAATTAGGAAGGCAAATGGTATCTTGTCCTTTATTGCCAGAGGATTTGAGTACAGAAGTAAAGATATCTTGTTTCAATTGTATAGAACGTTAGTTAGACTGCACTTGGAGTATTGTGTACAGTTTTGGCCCCCCTACCTAAGAAGGATATTCTTGCCATAGAGGGAGTGCAGTGGAGGTTCACCAGATGAATTCTTGGGATGGCAGGACTGCCCTATGAGGAGAGATTGCGGAAACTGGGCCTGTATTATCTCGAGTTTAGAAGAATAAGATCTTTGAAGCTTAGACAATGCAGAAAGAATATTTCCCCTGGTTGGAGGGTCTAGAACCAGGGGATAAAATTTCAGAATAAGGGGCAAGCCATTTAGGACTGAGATGAGGAGGAATTTCTTCACTTAGAGGGTAGCAGATCTTTGAAATTCTCCAAGAAGTGCAAAATGGGTAGGAATTGATCATGGTATTTATTCATGAGTCAGCTGGGTGCAAAAATCAAACCTGGACCACTCAGCAGTTGTGGCGTGTGTTTCCAATTCACCACTCCAAAGGTTTGGACTCTTGACTATCTGCTGTAAGTCAAGAGTCCAAACCTTTGGAATGGTGAATTGGATATACATACTGCAACTGCTGAGTGGTCCAGGTTTGATTTTGCACCCGGCTGAATCAAGAATAAATACCATGATCAATTCCTGCCTATTTTACACTTCTTAGAGCATTCCCCTTAACTTATGTGCTTTGTTGTTTTAGAGCTTTTACCATTGTGCTTTGATCAATTTTACCAGTTCCTTCCATAAATTTGAATGTTATTGTCACTTTGGAACAAGCATTCTAAGATTTTCCTCCAAACATCGGAGTAGCAGATGAAACTGCTTTGTATCTTTCTGGTTTAACATTAGGTGTTGTAATGCTTGTAAAAACACACTATTAAATCTGAACGTGCTAAATCCAGATTCTGTGAAACTTCATGTACAAGATGTGAAAAGTGTCATAAATGTTGTAAATCTTATCTGATATACTTTTCAAGCCTCTAATTGGCACAAGTTTTCTCTAATCCCAGTGGAACTTAAACTTTTTAAATCTTAGCTGCTGACTAAAGTGAGCGAAGCTTTCTTTTTTGTATTTTCAGTCTTGGATGTCATGGACTAAAGCTAGTTCCCTTTGAATTTTAGTTGAGTGCAAATGGATTCTAGTAAATGTTTGCTTCAACTGTAAAGCATTTTATTTTCATCGAGTATCAAGTCACAGTCTCAATCTTCCATTTTTTATTTCTGTATCCTTCTCCTTCTCAGAACAGTCTCCCCAGCTGTCCATGTCTCTTTGCTAGACAGGCTTCATCCTTTACTGCCTTTACTGCTAGTGACATTTGAATTTATTGAAGTCCTGCAGCCTGTCACTGTTGATTATAGCCTTCCCTGCATTCTCCATTTTCATTCAATAAGACAGCTTGTTTTTGGAGAGCAAGGGACTGGACATCCTCATGGTATCACTTGTAAGGCTCAGCCTTTCATGCCAGCTCCTGGTTCCCCATTAAATGGGGAACTAGAAGCAGGATGGAGGGAAAAACATTTAACAAACTTAAAATCTATATTTTCTAACTATCAGAAAGAAAATAATTATAAAAAATGAACATACTACCGTGGATAATAAACAATTCCTCTAAAGAAGCAGAAACTAAAGAAAGGATTAGGAGTTCATACTGAAATGTCATGTCAGTTTAGATGTTTTTCTCATGCCTTCCCTATAAAATACCTGTTAGGAATGAGCACCGAATTATAAAGCTGTGAAAGGCGACCTGTAAAAGTGAAGTATTATTTTGATAATGCTGGTGAGTTTGTAATTGACAAGACTTAAAACAAATTTTTAATTTTTAATAAGAATAAAACGTGTCAAAGTGAACAATAATAGAACCAAAAGTTCTATACTACTACACATTCATAGCAATATGGGTCATAACAGTTGCATCTTAAATATTGCACATTTGTAGTGCATAAAATTATAATTGCTTTAATTTAATCCAATCTGTCAGATTAACCATGTTGACTGGTTCATTTGGTAAATATATGGAATAAGATCTTTATTTGTTCTCAAGCTATGGATGATACTGGCAATGCTGCATTGATTGCCTCTCCCTCCATGCCCTGAAGGTGATGATTAGCTAACTCCACAAAGCATTGTTTGAACAGTTGAAGAACTTGGTAGTCCACTTAAAGGGAAAATGCATATTGGGGATTAAATTCACAGGCAGCTAGAGAAGGCAGAGACACCCTTTCTTGGAAGGACATTACTGAACCAGTTTGATTTCTAATGACAATTCAGCAGCTTCCTTGATTTCTTTTTCTGGTGCCATCTCACAAGTTGCCAGATTTATTGAATTAATTTCCCTAACTTGGAAAGTAGAAATAATTAATGATTTCAAAAGAGATGGGACTGACTGGATTGCTCTACAGGGAACTGGCATGGACTCAGTGGGCCAAATGGCCTCCTTCTTTGCCATATGACTAAGATTCTCAAACTTCATATTGACTAAACAACTGTACCCATCAAAAATATAAGAAGTCCCAGTAAAAGCAATAATACTGTGTGAAATCGCTCTCTTTAAAAAACAAATAGGTAAGTATCTGGTTAAGAATAATATCAAAGGTTATTGGATGCAGAAATACTGCCTGAGATACAAAAGCCTGGATTTTGCAGTCAGCATGAAGGATCAGTGCTCGGCATTCACTATGCTTACAGCTGCCCTCAGATGTTTTTCAGACTTTTGAACAGCAACTTGCTGACTTTGGGTGCCTGATTAAGCACCGAGCCCTCTGGAATCTGTGGCATATGTTAGCAGGGTGAGCAATATGGACTCTTCAACTAATCAGATTGAAGAGTCCTCTCTGAGCACCTCAACCAAGAAATATAAATTGGCATAATTAATTCATTGTAAAATCATGTACAGAAAGCAAAATAAAAGAGTGAAAGAAAGATGGGATTAAGAAAAAGAGATTAAAAAAAGGGAAAAGTAAAAGAATATAATTTTTTATTTTTTTAAAATCTGCAGCAACAATTAAATTCTGAAGGAATGAGAAATCCACACTTGTGCCACTGGTGTTTTCTCTAAGTAATTTAGATTTATCGCCACATAAAAAAATCACATATTTGAATGCACCAGCCCTAACTTTTTCTGGTGTTTTTAGTGAGTAAGTACCAGTGCTTTCACATCCTTATGTAGAATTCCAGCGCAAATCAGACAGAAACTTCCAGAGCCAAAGGGCCTCTGCTGCACTGTGTGATTCTGCGATTCTGTGATTTCCAAGCTTAACAAAATATATGCAGACTTTAGAAGTTGCTTTCCAATTTGTTCCATAGTAACAAGAAGCATTGTAAACCTTACCATTATCACCACAGAATTTAGGCTAGTGTTTCCCGGACTGATAGATTTTCGACTTTATATATATATATTTCTTTCATGTTCTGTGCTAAAGACTATTTATAAGAGCAATTTTAACATTAATGCCTTTTTCTGAAAGACAGGCCATTAGAATGGTCAGTAGGTATTGGAGCTGCTCAGGCCAGCAACAGTCTGTTATGGAGCTGAAGTGTTTGAATGAATCATTAAAAATTAACTGTGTACTTCTTCTTTGCACGATCACCTGACACTACCCCTCAACTTATATGCTACTGAAACCCTTGTGCTTTTGTTACCTCTAGACTTGACTATTCTAATTCATTCCCGGCTGATCTTGCATTTTCCACCATACGTAAGCTTGAACTTATTCAAAACTCTGCTGTGCATGTCCTAACTCATACCAAGTCCCGTTCACCCATCACCTGTGTTTTCCGCTGATCTGCATTACCTCCCAGTCTAACAACACCTTGGTTCTAAAATTTTCATCCTGGTTTTCAAATCTTTCTAGGGCTTTGCCCTTTCCTATCTATGTAACCTTCCCCACAACCATAAAATCCACTGAGATCTCTGCACGCCTCCATTTCTGATCTCTTGTACCTTCATGATTTTAATTTCTTCAGCACTGGTGACCATACCTTTAGCTTTCTGGGCTATAAGCTCTGGAATTCCTTTCCTAATTCTCTCTGTCTCTCAACTTCTCTTTCCTTCTTTAAGATACTCCTTAAAATCTACCTCTTGACGAAGTTCTTTGGTCATGTGACTTAACAACGCTTTATGTGGCTCGGTGTTTGGTAATGTTCCTGTGAAGCACCTTAGGATGTTTTACTTTGTTAAAGGTGCAATATAAATGTAAGTTGTTAAGGGGATTGCTTGCAGTCACCTCCCCAAGCAAAGGTCAAATTGACGCACACAGCTGGAATGTGGATTCGCTTTGCAGTAATGCCAATTTAAATTGACCAGTAAAGAGAAAAATAGGTATAGAAATTTCAGATATGAAGGCTTTCGAGTAATAAAAATGTGATGAAACTCTCTATTCATCATAGGGATGTCAACTATGGAGGACAGTTTGCCAGGGATGGATAGATATTCTCAAGTTTCACTTGATTACCTTTGGGAATCCGAGCACTTCTGCAGAACGTAGCTTCAGGAAATTAAATAGTAGAAGTAGTCCATGATGAAACAGAGTTTATATGATCTGTGAAAGGAGTTGACTCTCATAAGCTGAATGCCCTTATTCCCTACTTTCTTCTGTTTTCCTATATCTCTTCAACTATGTTCAGACATGACACTTCTTAACCTCACATAAATGATGTGAATTACACACAGAAGGGAAAGGCAAATGGAAGTAATGGAAATAGAAATAAATGAGGTCTATAGAAAATGTTAAAAACTTAAGGATTTGAATTTTACTGATTCTCAGGGACTGGGCCACAGTACAGTGAAGCTCTGGCCTCTCGCCGAAGGTGAAGGAGAAGTAGGGTATTTAAGGAAATTCCAGAAGTTCTGTAACAACATGGAGCCAGAGAGTCAGGCAGTTGAGTGATTTTACAGGCGTTGACATGTAGCATGGTACCCAGCTATTATCAAATAGACTTGTTCTTGTTTCACTTTCTCTCTCTCTCAGGCATATCCATATGCACACATAGTAAAATCTGTATACATAAGCGCTCCACCAATGTTCACTTGCTGATTTCCAAATAACTTGCATTGTAAAAGACACAATACGCATTCCGAAACCACGGGAAGTTGGAAATGATGAACTATGGACGTGTTTAAAGCAGAGATTGTCAGATTTCTAAATACCAGTGACATAAAGGGATATGGGGATAGTGTGGGTAGAAGTGGATGATCAGCCATTATCGTATTGAATGGCAAAGTAGGCTCTGTGGATTGAATGGCCTACTCTGGTTCCTGTGGATAGCCTTTAATGGACCAAACACATTTACACCTTGACCTCAAAGAAAGTTGCCCCCAAAGATCTAATACCTGTGCTGTGGATTTTCCCTCTTCTGATGGCAGTTTGAATCTGGCCCCAAGCCAAGTGTATCTTCAGATGTCCAGCTACAGTGATTTCATCATGCAGGGTAAGTAGCCAATCAGCAAACCAAGAAGTGGTTGGGAAATTTGCAGATGATGCAAAGATTGGCCAAGTAGTGGTTAGTGTAGAGGATAGCAATAATCTCCAAAACGATTTAGATGGGTTGGTGGAGTGGGCGGTAAAGTGGCAGATGGATTTTAACATAGAGAAGTGTCAGGTCATACGTTTAGGGAGGTGAAACAGTTACAGGGATTACAAAATAAATGGGAATATACTAAGAGGGTTAGATGAAGTGAGAGATCTTGGCATACAAGTACACAGGTCCCTGAAGGCAGCAGTTCAAGTAGACAAGGTTGTAAAGAAGGCATATGGAATGCTCTCCCTCATTGGTAGAGGTATAGAATATAAAAGTAAAGATATAATGTTGGAATTGTATAAAACACTGGTGAGGCCACAACTGGAGTATTGTGTGCAGTTCTGGTCACCACATTACAGGAAGGGCGTAATAGCTCTGGAGAGAGTGCAGAGGAGGTTTACAAGAACGTTGCCAGTGTTAGAAAAGTGGAGCTACGAGGAGAGATTGGATAGATTGGGGTTATTTTCCTTGGAACAAAGAAGGCCGAGAGGTGATTTTATTGAGGTGTACAAAATTATGAGGGGAATAGATAGAGTGGACAGGATAAAATTGATTCCCTTGATGGAGAGTTCTAGAACCAGCGGATATAGATTCAAGATAAGTGGCAGAAGGCGTAGGGGGAACATAAGGAAGAAATTTTTTACGCGAGGGTAGTAGGTGTCTAGAATTCGCTGCCCAAGTTGATGATAGAGGCAGAAACTTTAAACTCTTTTAAAAAGTACCTGGATCTGCACCTAAAGTGTTGTAAGCTATGGGCCGGGTGCGGGAAGGTGGTATTAGAAAGGGCGCCTGGGTGTCCTCGGGCTGGCATGGACAAGATGGGCCGAATGGCCTCCTTCTGTGCTGTAACTTTTCTATGGTTCTAAGTAAAATGCACTTGTAACTGGGCTTCCGCCAGCAGTTTGTGATGCTGAGGGAGAGCGCCAGGCAGGGGAATCTGTTGACCCCTATGGGCCCCTCCATTGCATGGAGTCCTGCCTTTGGCAGGCTAGCAGTGGTGGAGCCAAAGGCCATTAGAAGCGGATTGAAGAAGACCAGGAGCCGGAGAGATCAGCCAGAGGCTTATGCTGGAGCATGGAGACTAGGTGAGGAGGACTGAAGCGGACATCAAGCTGATAGAGACCAACAAGGATGGCCTGGACAGCACAGAATACCCTCGAGTTTGAGGAGCCCTGAGAAGCTAGAGATACTGGTTATACTGTTCATGGACTGTACTATTGTGGAGGTCTGCACCCTGGGGTAGTCAGTGCCCAGCTTCTTCCCGCCCCCACCCCAGCAGCACTGAGTATTTCAGCACGCATTTCATGCTGGCTGGCTGTTAATTGGCCAGCTAGCATGAAATCACGGTCAGGGGACGATTGTGGCCGGTGGCCCATTTCCAGTCTGCTCCCAGGCCTGCTGATTGTGCAGGCATGACAACCAAAAAATCCAGACCATAGATTTCAGTTTGCTGATATGCTGTAACCTTTCCAGTCGAGAAATCCAAAATCCGAAAACACCAGTTGTCTGGAATTTTTTTGAGGGGCCATGCAACTCTCGGACTCGCCATGCTGCAAAGAAATCACAAAATCATGAATGTGATGGCCTTGATGGTTATTCTAATAGTCCTACTTTTACTGTGTACAATACTACATCTAAATTTGAACTTCTGGGAAGGGAAGGAGTAATAGCTGACAAGGATAAAAGTAATAGTCTTTGGCTGTTTGAAGACTGCAGGAGAGAGAGAGAAGATGGATGATGGAGAAAAGGTCAGCTAATCGGGTAGGTATTCTCAAGTTATAATCCAGAAAATTCCTAAATCCATAAATGCCTTGGTCCCAAGCATTCCAGACTGGAGAGGTTACAGTATTCTAATGAATCTGGATGATCTATTAATGACTTACCCATGAATGAGGTACAGCATTTAAACCGGCCCATTCCAAGCACAAAATTCAAAAAGAACAAACCACAAAATGTAAGAACCAAAGCATCTGCAGTATTTTGCTTTTATCACAAAATGTCAGGCTTATGATGACAAAGCTTACAGATGATACAAAAACTGGTTGTGTGGTTGGTAGTGTTAACTGGATATAGTCAGATGTTGAGCATTAACTTAGAATGTACTTGTGCTCCTACCTTTATCAGGACAGACTGAACTATACTTGTTCAGTTTGAATGTGTATGTTTGTAATGTATGTCTCTAAATAAAAGTATAAGTACATAAAGATTGGTCTCCAGTTCTATCCTTCAGTGCCTAGCTATCTGAAATAAAACAAATAGTGAGGAAGAAAGCTGTGGACTGCAGGAAGTTATCAATGGACTGGCCAGGTGGGCAAAAAGGCTGCAAATAGAATTTAATCCGGGGAAGTATGAGGTAAAGCATTTCGGGAGGGCAAAAGAATCCACAATAATTGGTAGGATACTTAATGTAGATTAAGTATAAAGAAACAGAGGCTATTGGAGTACATGTCTAAAGATCCGTGAAGATTGCATGATAGTTTGATAAGGTCATTAGGAGGCATATAGCTAGTTCCCTTTATTTGCCAAAGCATATAAGAGCAGGGAGGTTTTGCATTAACTGTATAAAACACCAATTAGGCCACAGCTAGATTATTGCATTCAGATCTGGTCACCACTTTACCCGAAGATGTAGTCGCACTGGAGAGGGTACAGAGGAGATTTACAAGAATGTTGCCAGGAATGGACACTTTTAATTCTGAGGAAAGGTTAGCTAGGGATTATTGTATTTGGACCAGATGGAAGTGCACAAAGATTATGAGGGGCCTAGATAGATTGCATAGGAACGACCTATTTCCCTTAGCAGAGAGGTCATTAACCAGGGGCCACAAATTTAAAGTAATTGGCAGAAGGATTAGAGGGGAGTTGAGGACAAATTGTCTTCACCTAGAGGGTTTTTGGGATCTGGAGCTCACTGCCTGAAAACATAGGATAGGCAGAAATCCTCATCATATTAAAGGAAATACTTGGATATGCACTTGGAATGCTATAACCAACAGGACAGGATCAAGAGCTGGAAAGTGGGATGAGGCTGGACCATTCTTTCTAGTTGCCTGAATGACCTCTTTCTGTGCCATAAATTTTTGTTTTCTAAGAATTCTAAGCATAAATATGACTGAGCTGACTGGGCTTCAAGGCCCAGGGGACTAGCCTGTATGCTGCAAGGTAATTATCGACGCTGCTTTAGAAAAGCCTTTTTGAGGAATCATCTGTAACATTTCTCTATTGTTGAGGTGGCAGTGCATATATTGACTGCAAACAAATAGAGAATATAGAATTAAGTCTATCAAAGATTTATATCCGTGATATTGAAACCTGCAGATGCCCTAACTTTAACTTGTTGCAGCCGTTTTTATACAGTTGTGAATAGTGGAATACCATATTTATTCTACATATTAAAATTTGATGATTATTTATGCTTCATGTTTGTTAGGAAGGATTGCTTCATAAATAAACAGATGTAAGGATATTAAATGGTGCTTTACAGGTATGATAGCCTGGCGTAGGGCTGGCAACCCACAGTTCTGATCATGCCATGTCAAATTGTGAAATTGAGTTTAATAAATCTGGTGGAGTTGCAACAGAAAAAACTGCCAGCTCATGTAATCAAGTGAGAAATGAGAACCACAAAATGTAGGTGTGAATTTTGTGAGGATCTGCAACTGCAAGGCCTTGCTGAGTGGAACCACAGGTTGCAACAAGGTCATAGAGGATTGTAATCCAATTGATGTAATCCATAGTCCCCAATTAGCAAGACTGCACACCAGTAAGAAGGGAGCAAGCCATTCTTAACTTGCCTGGCCAACACATGACTTTAGCCTTGCACTGCATGGTTGACACTAAGACCTTTTCCATTTAAGAAACTTGCATTAACCATGGGCATGACGTTACATTCATCTAGATTAAATTACATTGGCCAGGTGGGGGCCCATTTCCTCCATTGCAACTGGAACAGATAGTATCTTTTTCACATTGAGAATCCTAACACTGGATCTTCATGTTATCCACATTGTATCCATCTTCATGTACATCAGGGTAGCAAACTCGATTTATTTGGTAGATTTTTTTTTCATGGGCTGTGGGCATCGCTGGCTAGGCCAGCATTTATTTCCCATCTCTAATCAGAGGGCATTTAGGAGTCAATCACATTGCTGTTGGTCTGGAATCACATGTAGGCCAGACTAGGTAAGGACGGCAGATTTCCTTCCCTAAAGGACGTTAGTGAACCAGATGGGTTTTTATGACAATCGGCTTTCTGGTCATCATCAGACTTTTAATTCCAGATTTTTATTGAATTCAAATTTCACTGTGTGCCATGGTGGGATTCGAAACCGGGTTCCAAGAGCATTACCCTGGGTCTCTGGAATACTAGTCCAATGACAATACCACTATGACACCGCCTCCCCATCTGACCTGTTTACACTTGCTGGCACTTGATTTGGGCCATATTCACCAACAATTATTAAGTCATACTAAGCTGGAAATTATTATGCATTTTTTGTCCATTTTTTGGAGCATAAAATAGGCACTACATACATCAGTTTCAGGAAGCAAGGTCCTGCACTTCATCTACATTGGCAGCATGCCTTCCACCATATTGATCCGCACTGTGTTTAGGCATCCCTGAGATTTTAGAACAATGTAAACAAATAAAGGGCCTGCACCTTCTGCAAAATGCAAGAAAAGCATATAGAGCATGTGCCATGCAAAGTCAGCCTAGTTTTCCAGTTCCACATTGGCCTGAATAGTGGTCTTTAAGGGGTCCAAAGGAGCTTGCTGAAGAAATATTAGGGAAAGTTTCTTTAACTTCTCCTGCTGTGGATGGTGGAGGGGCAGAAATGGGTCACTATCAACCTGTACTCAAGCCCTTGCATCTCATTGTTCCATACATTGGAGCTTGTTAGCAAATCTATTTCCGTACTGTCGCAATATAAGGCTGTTAGGCCTGAATCTTTACACAGATAGAGTGGCTCTCCATTGTAGCAAAAATGGTGCCAGAGGCTGAATCCAGAAGTCCCACTCCGAAACTGGCTTCTACCATTTTCCATGGGGGAGGGGAGGAGGGAAACTGAGGCGTTGTAGTTTGCACGTGGTTCATGGAGGCAGTTGCACATGTTAAAGTGCAACTACCTCCAGTCAGATCCAATTTTCGCTAGTAGGCTGTTTGAAAAATGACTTGTGCACTTTAGACCTATCAAGAGAAAGTCTAAAGTTAGCAAAGTTCTTTGGCGAGGCAGGGTACTCTTTCGGATAGGTCCAGGGACACCTTTGGGGGAGGTAAGATGCCCTTTGAGATTGTTAAAATTAGGCATGAATGTGTGTAAGAAATGAACAAACTCAGTGGAACTGTCAAGTTCATTCGACTGTCAAGGAGATTGTCAAGGGAACTGCCCAGCTGTCAAGGAAGCTGTCAAGGGAACAGTCAAGGCTAGTTGGAATTGTCAAGCTGTTAAGGCATTTAATTCTTCTGGCCTTTAAATTTAAATAAAATGTCTGCAGAATAAAAAATAATCAGTGCGTGCAATTTTACTCTTTTTGTTGATATAAGCCTGAGGGATATCATTATAGGATTTGTGTTGCATGGCTGATTTCACAATCTAGAATTATTACAATCTAGAATTATCACAGTAGGATGCCTGTCAAATCACAGTTTGATTGACAATTCCAAGTGCTTATAAATTCTTTGAAGTGGGTCTATGAATACAAATGCTTATTATAAGGGATTAAGTGGTTGAAGGAAGTGTAGTGAATGGGTTTTTTAATTAATTAGAGTGTTTATCTAAATAGTGATTCATCAACAGACACTTACAACTTTATTTCTCTCAGTGTGGATCCTGAGGTCCACCCACGGTGAATCCTGATGTCCGCCCATGGTGGATCCTGAGGCCTGCCCATGGTGGATCCTGGGTGAGTTGGCATGGAGGGTGTAAGGGAAAAGGGTGGTGGGTGCGGGCATGAATTGGCATGAGTTGGCATTAAGTTTGCATAGGGCCATGTGGTTGGGTGGAGGGGCATAGGTTGACATGAGGACTGTAAAGGGGCGTGGGGGTTGGTAGAAGGGAATAGTTTGGCGTGGAAAGTATGAGATTCCATGTGAATTGGGTAGAGAGGCATAAGTTGGCATGTAACTGATGCAAAGCCATGGGGTGGGTAGAGGGGCATAGATTGGTATGGGGCATATGAGGGGCCATGGGATGTGGGTGGATGGCATGAGGGTGGTATAAGTTGACATGGATGGAGTTTAGGGATCATGTGGGGAGGGGTGAGGGCTTAGAGGGCTGCCTTTTGGGGTTTTTTGCAGCTAGGACAAAGTGTCTATCACTGAGGCCGGCCTTTCTCCTAGCCCACCTCCATACCCAGCAGCCCCTGTGGCTACCTTCGAAATGTTTCCAGGGTCAGCGGGCCCAAATCCCATTACACACTGCCTCGCCAGAAGGAAAATTGGGGCACTTTTTCAGGAGTCGGGTCACAGAGCCAGGAATTCTCCCGGAGTGAAAACTCAGGACTTGGTCTTTCAACAGTAACTTTTGTGTCTTCTAGCTTGAGTGGTTTTGAAACAAATAGCTTTAATATATTGACTAATAATAGCATTATTCTTATATAACTGTTCTACAGTACTACACAGGACTTAGGAAGGTCATTCAGCCCTTCATGCCTGCTCCGCCATTCAGTAAGATCATGGCTGATCTGGTTGTGGTCTCAACTCCAATTTGCCATCTGTCCCCCATAACCCTTGACTCCCTTGTCTATCAAAAATCTGTCTAACGCAGCATTGAATAAATTCAATGACCCAGCCTCCACTGTTTTCTGGGGAAGAGAATTCCTAATACTAATGACCCTTTGAGAGAAAAAAAATCTCGTAAACTCTGTCTTAAATGGTAGACCTCTTATTCTTAAACTGTGGCCCCTAGTTCTAGTCTCTCCCACAAGCATAAACATCCTCCCCAGCATCCACCCTATATAAACCCCTCAGGATCTTATATGTTTCAATAAGATCACTTCTCATTCTTCTGAACTCCAATGGGTATAGGCCCAACCCTTGCATCCTTTCTTCACAAGATAAGCCCCTCATCCCAGGAATGAGTCAAGTGCACCTTCTATGAACTGCTTCTAATGCAATTATATCTTTTCTCAAATAAGGAGACTTTCAGATAAACAATTTATCAAAACTGTACACAGTATTCCAAATGTGGTCTCATTAATGCCCTTTACAGCTGCAATAAAACTTCCCTACTTTTATATTCCATTCCCCTTGCAATAAATGCCAACATTCCATTTACCTTCCCAATCACTTGCTGTACCTGCATACTAAGGTATTGTGATTCATGTACCAGGACATCCAGATTTCTCTGTACCATTGAATTCTGCAATCTCTCCATTTAAATTGTATACTACTTTCCTATTCTTCCTGTCAAAGAGGACAAGTTCACATTTTCTCACATTATGCTTCATCTGCCAAACTTTTGCCCACTCACTTAACCTATCTATATCCTTTTGCAGAATCTCGACCTCCTCTTCACAACACACTTTCCTATTTACCTTGGTGTCATCAGCAAATTTAGCTACCATGCTACCATCCAAATCATTGATGTAAATTGTAAATAGTTGCAGCTCCAGCACAGATCCCTGTTGCACTCCACTTGTTACAGTTTGCCAACCACTTATCCCTACTCTCTGCTTCCTGTTAGCTAACTAATCCTTTGTCCATGCTAATATGTTATCCCCGACACCATGTAATCTTTTCTTCTGTAGTAACCTTTGATGTGGCACCTTATCAAATGCTGTCTGGAAATCAAAGTACAGCACATCCACAGATTCCTGTTTATACATCACTTCCTCAAAAACTCAGATAAATTAATTAAACACAATTTCCCTTTCACAAACCCATGTTGACTCTGTCTGATCAAATTATGATTTTCCAAGTGTCCTGTTATAACCTCCTTAATAATGGATTCTAGCAATTCCCTTATGGCAGATGTTAGGCTAACTGGCCTGTAGCTTCCTGTTTTCTGTCTCAATTTTTTCTTGAACAAAGGTATTATACTAGCTATTTTTCAATCCACTGGGACCCTTTCAGAATCTAAGGAATTTTGGAAGATTATAAACAATTCATCTACCAACTCTGCAGCCATTTCTTTTAAGACCCTAGGATTTTGGCCATCTGGTCCAGGGGACTTTCAGCCTTTAGGTCTAATAGTTTTCCCAGCACCTTTTCCCTGGTAATGGTAATTGTTTTAAGTTCACCTCCGGTTCACCTCTTGATTTTCAAGTATCTTTGAGAAGTTTTCTAAGTCTTCTATAGTGAAGACAGACACAACATACTTATTCAACACCTCTGCCATTTCCTTGTTTTCCATTATCAATTCCACAGACTCACCCACTAAAGGACCAACACTAGCTTTAGTTACTCTTTCCCTATTTAAGTATTTGTAAAAACTCTTACTACCTGCTTTTAGATGACTAGCTAGCTTTCTTCCTCCCTCTTTTTTTATTAGTCATTCTTTGCTGGTCCTTAAAATTTAACCAATCTTCTGACTTACCACGCATCTCTGCAAATTTGTACAGTGTTTCTTTCAATTTAATACTATCTTTAATTTCCTTATTCAGCCACAGATGATGCATTCTGCTTGAAGAGCCTTTCTTTCTCACCGGGATAAATCTTTGCTGAGAATTATTAAATATGAGCTTAAAAGTCTGCTACTTAAAAGTCTGTACTGTCCTATCTTTTAAATCAGTTTCTCAATTCACTTTAGCCAGGTCTGCTTTCATACCCATATAATTATCATTATACTTATATAATTACAACACTGTAAGTGTACTTACACCACGTGGACTGTAGCAGTTCAAGAAGGCAGCTCACCACCACTTTCTCAAGGGCAATTAGTGATGGTCAATAAATGCTGGCCTAGCCAGCAACACCAGCATTATGTAAATGAATTTTAAAAATTCAGGCTTAAAACAGTAGTCTTACACTCACACTTCTCCCTTTCAAACTGAACGCGAAATTCTATCATGTTATGAACGCAGTCGCCTCAAGGCTCCTTCACTATGAGGTTGTTGAATAGTTCTGTCTCATTACTCATTAACAGGTCCAAAATAGCCTGCTTGTTTGTTGGCTCTAGAATGTACTGCTGTAAGAAATTGTCCCAAATATGTTTTTTGAACTCATGTTCTAGACTACCTTTGTCAATCTGATTTGCCCAATTTATGTGTAAATTAAAATCACCCACAATTATTGTGGTACCTTTCTTATACAACCTATTTATTTCTTCTTGTACACCCTATCCTACCATGTAGCTACTGTTTATAAACTACTCCCACAAGTGACTCTTACCTTTAATATTTCTTATCTCTACCTAAACTGATTCTACATCTTGCTCTTTGGAGCTAAAATCATTTCTCACTACTGTATTAATGACATCCTTAATTAATTACCCCACTGCCTTTTCCTAGCTTCCTATAATTTTGAAATGCCAAATACTCTTCAATATTTCTGTCCCAGCCTTGGTCACCCTGCAGCCATGTATCTAATGACGATCAGGTCATACATATTTATTTTTACCTGTGCTAACAATTCATCCATTTTGTTCCAAATTCTGCAGCCATTCAGAAACAGAGCCTTTAACTCTGACGTTTTACCATTTTTGCACTCTTCGGCTTTATCTCCTGGTGCACTCTTAAGTTTGTACTCTCTGTCCCTTCCTGACACGCTCTGGTTATGATTACCCAAATCACTACTCTGCTCTATTACCTCATTGTTTTCCTTTGATTTGCTACATCTTCTCTCACTTGATCCCTTTCTTCCACTATTTACTTTAAAGCCCTCTCTACCATGACTCACCAAAATACTGGTCCCAGCACCGTTCAGGTGAAGAACATCCCAACGGTGCCGCTCCCACTTTTCCCAATACTGGTGCCAGTGTCCCGTGAATCAAACCCCATTTCTCCCACACCACTCCTTGAGCCACGCATTCATGTCTCTAATTTGATTTACCCTACATCATCATGCTTGTGACTCAGCTAATAATCCAGAGATTATTACCTTTGAGGTTCTGCTTTTTAATTTGTTCCCTATCTGCTCATAATTAGAAGCAGAATCTCTTTCCTAGTCCTATCCCTGTTGTTGGCGCCAACGTGGACCACAACAACTGGATCCTCACCCTCCCATTGCAACTTCCTCTCCAACCCTGAGCAAACATCCTGAAGCTTGGTGCTTGGCAGGCAACACAGCCGTCTGGACTGATGCTCTCAGCTGCAGAGAACTGTGTCTATCCCTCTGACTGCTCCCTACTGCTCCCTACTGTCACCACATTCCTATTAACTCACCCTGGCTTGAATGGTTTCCTGTACCACGGTGCCATGGTCAATTTGCCCATCCCACTTTCATCCTTATAAGCTGCAAGAACCTCGAACCTGTCGGACAATTGCAAGGGCTGAGGCTCCTCCACTTCTACCTTCTGGGTCTCCATATCTACCTCAGTCACAGTCACACGCTCCTGTCCCTGATCACTGACCAAATCAGAAGGCTCTATCCCAAGGAGTGTGACTATCCCATGAAAGTATCTAGGTAATTTCCCCTCTCCCTGATGCATTGCAGTATCCCCAGCTCAGCCTCCAGCTCAATGACTCTGAACTGAAGCTCCTCAAGCCACAGGCATTTACTGCAAACGTGTTTGTCCTGGATCACACTGTTGTCCAGGAGCTTCTACATTCCACAGTCGCAACACATCACCTGCCCTGCCATCTTTATTATGTGTTCATTAATTTATTATTTTACTTAATTAATGTATTATTAGTGAACTCTACTACACCTAATAAGCTTAACTACTATTTGTAAACCTTAATACTACTAATAGAACCTTTCAATTACTAATAAATTACCAGTTTTGAAAGATAAACGAGTAGACCCAATGTATACCTACCAACCAATCACCTACCTGTTTCCCTGTGATGTCACATCTCGATTTTGCTTTTAGAATGTTAGTTCTAACTGGAAACTGGTTACAAGTTCCACCCTGCTGCTCTCGCTATGTTCCCCAAGGTGAACTCTTGCTTTCTGCTCCTCCTTTTGAAGTCCCGCTGCTCTCGCTGTTTCTTAAGGTGAACTCTCATTTTCTGTTTCTCCTTTGGAAGCCAAATGCTTCAGCTTTGTCTCTTGCACTGATGTGCTGGGCTATATTAATACAACCATGGATTTCAAAGTGATCAGACTTGGACTTTGTAGGCTGCCTTCAAGGCTATGAACATCTGACTGCACCAAGAGCTCTAACCTTTGAAGGGAGCAGCTTCTATATTTATACTATTGGGCTGCTTTGGGTTACAGATACAATTGCTGTTTTTGCCTTCTATTCATTCATTATCCCACCATGCTGACTGTGTCAATTGACTTGGATGGGTCATGCAACATATTTCCAGACCTCATCTCTGATCTTGGTTGAAGAAATAGCAAGTTCCTCTCAGGAATGAATTTATTTATAGCTTTGTGGGACTCTTAGCAATCAGTTCCCTTATCTAGGTAAAGGTCATCTCGTGACTTGGAAGCTAAGATAGTTTTGAAGACTTCAGCATTATTTGTCTTTTAGCTTTCAAACTGTTTCTGTTGAATTTGTGAAGTACATTAGTGATCACAACACAATCATTAAATGTTGCAGAATTTTTCTACTTTGTAGGCAGGAATAAATAATTGCATTTATATAGTGCCTTTCATGCCCACTGGATATCTCAAAGTGCTTTTCAGCCAATTACTTACTTTTAAAGTGTAGTCACTTTTGTAACATAGGAAATGCAGCAGCTAATTCCCATACAGCAAACTCGCACCAACAGCAATGTGTTAATGACCAGATAACCTATTTATTGAGGGACAAATATTGGCCAGGATACTGGGGACAACTCCCATACTCTTCTTCAAAATATGCCATGGGATCTTTTACACCCAACTGAGAGGGCAGACATTTAACCGTTTAACATCTTATTCAAAAGAGAATACCTTCAACAGTGCAGCACTTCCTCAGTACTGTGCTTGAGTGTCAGCCTTGATTTTGTGTTCAGATCCTGCAGTATGACTTGAACGTGGAATTTTCTGATTCAGTGGCAAGAGTGCCACCAATTGAGCCACAGATGACATGAGAGAATCTCAAGTGTTCTTTTGTGCAGAATAGGTTTTGCGCCTGTTATTGTTAGGTTGTCTCGGAAAACATTGGGCGTCTACTCTAGTAAGATATCTGGCTAAAGACTAAGATCTTTCCTTATAAGTACTTTTATTTACATAACTATATATAAGATTACAGAACGTCAGGGCAGAGCTACTGATCCTCTTTTAGGTTATTCTCACTCATCTCTTTCTCTCTGAGTGACATCATTATGAGATAGCTTCTTACACACATGCTCGGCAGCTATTATTAGAGTAGTGTTAGAGTTAATCCTTTACTCTACATCTCCCACCCCCCAAGTTTTTATCCCTACATTATTATAGACATATCCTCCTATAGTCCATGCTTCAGGTCTGTAATCTTACTGAGGTAGTTAAATGAAATTTCAATATAAGGTCGTTGAAAACAAACTGATTCGAACATCTCATTCAAAAGAACCAGAGGCTACATAAGTAAAAACATCTCTATGCAATGAGTGGTTATGATTTTGTATCATAACCTGATAAGGTGGTAGAAACAGATTCAATGGGAGCTTTCTAAAGCAAATTTAATTCATACTTGAAGGAGAAAAACCTGCAGGGAAAATAGGAAAAAAGTGGGCAAGCGGAAAGAACTGGATTGCTCTTCAAATGAACTGGTGCAGACAAGAGGCTGAATGGCCTATTTCTGTTCTGAGCTGTTGAATGATTCTGTGAATCAAAGGTGGCATCTAACCTGTTACGCTTTTTACATTCAGGACCAGACTCTGACCTCTGATCGTAGTGTCTGATCAACCCCAAAGTCAATGTCTCATCTGCCTGCAAGGTGCAAAGATCATACAAGGAAGAGATTTTGCTGTTCTCAGTTGCTATCCTTCCTAAACTCTTTGGTTTGCTGTTCATTTATCTTCATGCTTCTATGAAGCACTGTGGGATATTTTGCCATGGTAAAGATTCTGTATAAGCTATTTGGTGTTATGCTAATGGTCTCACAGTGAAAAACTGCTTCTAAATGACTTGAGGAGCTCACAGATGTTTGATGTGGGAAATGTGGAGAAGTCACAGTATTAGAGTCACAGGCGTTCTTCTGGGATGGGTGCTGGGACACATTTTAGAAACTAATTGAATGGAGCTTATCTCTTTACCCAACAGCATTGTATATTACTGAGATAAAAGCCAAAAACTGCGGATGCTGGAAATCCAAAACAAAAATAAAAATAAAAATATCTGGAAAAACTCAGCAGATCTGTTAGCAAATGCAGAGAGGAACACAGTTAACATTTCGAGTCCTTATGACTCTTCAGCAGAACTAAGGAAAAATAGAAGAGACATGAATTATAAGCTGGTTTAAGTGGGGGTGGTGGGACAAGCAGCATTTCACTTGCACTTCCCTCAATTTAGTCTAATGCATTTGTTGCTCCCAATGCGGTTTCCTCTACATTGGAGAGACCAAACGCAGACTGGGTGACCGCTTTGCAGAACACCTTCGGTCTGTCCGCAAGCATGACCCAGACCTCCCTGTCACTTGCCATTTCAACACTCCACCCTGCTCTTATGCCCACATGTCTGTCCTTGGCCTGCTGCATTGCTTTAGTGAAGCTCAACGCAAACTGGAGGAACAGCACCTCATCTTCCGACTAGGCATGTTTACGGCCTTCCGGACTGCATATTGAATTCAACAGTTTTAGATCATGAACTCTCTCCTACATCCCCACCCCCTTTCTGATCCCCCCCGCCTTTTTTCCAATAATTTATATAGATTTTTCTTTTCCCACCTATTTCCATGATTTTTAAATGTATTTCCATCCATTGTTTTATCTCTACCTTTTAGCCTATTTCGATTCCTTCACCCCCACCCCCACTAGGGCTGTCTGTACCTTGCTTGCCCTTCTTTCTACCCTTAATTAGCACATTTCTTAGATAATATCACCACCTTCAACACCTCTTTGTCCTTTTGTCTATGACATCTTTTGGCTATCTCCACTTATTACTGGCCCTCCCCCCGCCCCCCCAACTTAAACCAGCTTATACTTCACCTCTCTTCTATTTTTACTTAGTTCTGCTGAAGAGTCATACGGACTCAAAATGTTAACTGTGTTCCTCTCTGCAGATGCTGCCAGACCTGCTGAGTTTTTCCAGGTGTTTTTATTTTTGGTTTGTATACTACTGACTTCAGTGCTGACACTAGGGCCTGGATTTTCAACCTCAAGGCAGGAAGCGGGAGTCGGGAAAATCCCCAGCTTGGCCTGCCTGCCCAGGCAGGATCTTCATTGCTGGAAGCTGGTGAGAGTTGAAGTCAGGCCAGCTGACCCGGGAAGAAGTGCAGAGGCAGCTACAGGGGCAGCTGACTGTGGAAGCAGGCTGTTTAAAAGGCCTGCCTTAGTGCTGTGGGACTTTATCCCAGTGAAAAAAAAAACATAAAGGACCTCCATCCTTCCCCTCTCACACCCCATCACCCTCCAAACACTCCCCATGCCCTATCCATGCACCCTCATGCCCCACACCCACCCACCCCTATGTCCTTCATGCCGCTTATGCCAAACTTTGCCCTTGCACCCATGCTCTATATCCCCTCATGCCCTCTATGTCAGGCTCTGCCCTTTCACCCAAACCCAAGACCCTTCATGCCCCTTATACCAGGCTCTGCCCTTCCACCCACTTCCTATGTCCCCTCATGCCCCATATGTTAAGCTCTGGCACTTCCATGCCCATTGACCCAATGTACACTTTCTACAACCAATGAACACCGTAGTGTAAAGTGTGATGTCTAAGAAAAAATCTCTGAAAAAATGTAATTCATTGATCAATTTCTTCTATGAAAAGAAAGATCTGAATGGCAAGCTAATAAAAGTGAAAATCATTCAGGCCCATTGAAGTTTCAAAAACTGCAAACCACAAACACTTTGATAGCACTTTTTGTCTTTTGCACTGGCTGGGCTCCCCCATCTTTGAGGATGGGGATATTTGTGGAGTCTCTTCCTCCAGTGAGTTGTTCAATTGTCCACCACCATTCACAGCTGGATGTGGAAGAACTGCTGAGCTTTGACCTGATCTGTTAGCTGTGGGATTGCTTATTTTTTTTATCACTTGCTACTTCTTCTGTTTGGGATGCAACTAGTCCTGTGTTGTAGCTTCACCAAGTTGACACCTCATTTTTAGGTGTGTCTGGTGCTGCTCCTGGCATGCCCTCCCTGCACTCTTCATTGAGCCAGGGTTGATCCCCTGGCTTCATGGTAACGGTAAAGTGGGGTATTTGCTGGGCCATAAGGCTACAGATTGTGGTTGAATACGGTTCTGCTGCTCTGGATGGCACACAATGCCTCATGATTGCCCAGTTTTGAGCTACTAGATATATTCTGAATCTATTCCTGTGCCACATAACATGGTGTTTGCATGTCTTCCAGCTTAAGCAGTTTTTATAAATATAAAAACATAGGAACATGTGAACATAAGAATGGAAGTAGGAGTAGGCCATATGGCCCCTGGATCCTGCAATGTCATTCAATAAGGTTAAGGCTGAACTTTGACAGTGGATCCAATTTCCCACCTTATTCTATTACCATTGGTTCCCTTAGTGCCTTATTGACCTGGGCCTTGAATTTTTCAATATTTGAGCATCTGCAGGCCTCTGGGATATGGAATTCCAAAGATTCACAACTCTCTGATTGAAGAAATTCCTCCTCCTCTCAGTTGCAATTGGCTGACCCCTTATTTTGAGACTAAGCCCCATAATTCTACACTCTCTAGCCTGAGCATAGAGTCACTCAACATCCGCCTTATCAATATAAAAACAAAAAAACTGCGGATGCTGGAAATCCAAAACAAAAACAGAATTACCTGGAAAAACTCAACAGGTCTGGCAGCATCGGTGGAGAAGAAAAGAGTTGACGTTTCGAGTCCTCATGACCCTTCGACAGAACTTGAGTTCGAGTCCAAGAAAGAGTTGAAATATAAGCTGGTTTAAGGTGTTGCGGTGGGGTGGGGCAGGGGGAGAGAGAGAGAGAGAGAAGTGGAGGGGGGTGGTGTGGTTGTAGGCAAAAGCAGTGATAGAAGCAGATCATCAAAAGATGTCATAAACAACAGGACAAAAGAACACATAGGTGTTAAAGTTGGTGATATTATCTAAACGAATGTGTCAATTAAGAATGGATGGTAGGGCACTCAAGGTATAGCTCTAGTGGGGGTGGGAGGAGCATAAAAGATTTTAAATATTTAAAAATAATGGAAATAGGTGGGAAAAGAAAAATCTATATAATTTTTTGGAAAAAAAACAAAAGGAAGAGGGAAACAGAAAGGGGGTGGGGATGGAGGGGGGAGCTCAAGACCTAAAGTTGTTGAATTCAATATTCAGAATTACTGAATATTGAATTCAACAACTTTAGGTCTTGAGCTCCCCCCTCCATCCCCACCCCCTTTCTGTTTCCCCCTTCCTTTTGTTTTTTTTCCAAAAAATTATATAGGTTTTTCTTTTCCCACCTATTTCCATTATTTTTAAATATTTTAAATCTTTTATGCTCCCCCCACCCCCACTAGAGCTATACCTTGAGTGCCCTACCATCCATTCTTAATTAGCACATTCGTTTAGATAATATCACCAACTTTAACACCTATGTGTTCTTTTGTCCTGTTGTTTATGACATCTTTTGATGATCTGCTTCTATCACTGCTTTTGCCTACAACCACACCACCCCCCTCCACTTCTCTCTCTCTCTCTCTCTCTCTCTCTCTCCCCCCCCCACCTCCCAACACTTTAAACCAGCTTATATTTCAACTCTTTCTTGGACTCGAACTCAAGTTCTGTCGAAGGGTCATGAGGACTCGAAACGTCAACTCTTTTCTTCTCCGCCGATGCTGCCAGACCTGCTGAGTTTTTCCAGGTAATTCTGTTTTTGATCCGCCTTATCAAGCCCAGTAAGAATTCTATATATTTCAATGCTTCTCATTCTTCTAAACTCCAGCGCTTATTGAGCCATTGTACTCAATCTCTCCTCATAGGACAGGCCTCTAAACCCAGGAATCAATCTAATGATCCTTCGCTGCAACCCTCCAAAGGCAAGTATATCCTCTCCTTCGGTAGGGAGACCTAAACAGTATGCTGTACTCCAGGTGTGAACTTGTCTTAGCCCTCTATCATTGCAGCAAGTTCTTCACTCTTGTACCCCAGCGCCCTGGAATAAAGGCTAACACATCATTTGCCTTACTAATTGCTTGCTGTGACTGCATGTTAAATGTTTGTGAATTGCGTGCAAGGACACCCAAAGCCCTCTGAATACCAATATTTACTATTTTCTCACCTTTTAAAAAATATCCTGTTTTCCATTCTATCTGCCAAAATGAATAATGTTTTATTCCATCTGCCACCTTCTTGTCCAGTTACTTAACTGGTCAATATCCCTTGCAGCCTCTTTTCATGAACCTCACAGCTTACTTTCCTATCTAACTTTATATCATTCTCAAACTTGGATATATGAGAAATGCACAGCAGATCAATAAGTGAAAATACTAGCTAACGTTTTGGTTGTACGCCCATGAAAACACTGCATCTGATGGCCTGCTGAAACTGATCGATCGTTGTGGGAATCTTGCTGTGCAAAAGGGATTGAGGGAATCCTTTGTTGTTTCAAGCAAGAGTTCACTCAACAATAAAGCAGAATCAGCTCACTGTGTGATTGAACTTTAATGGCTAGAAAATAATATACTGAGAAGTGTATCACATATATGCACCATCAAATATTGAGTTGTTAGTTCAAGGAGAAAGAAGAACTATAGGGAATAAACTATACGTGCCAAAAATAATTTTATATGTCAGTTTCATTGTTAGCAATGGAAACCCTTCAATGGCGTTTCCCTCCCTGCCACACCTTTCCTATTACAAACAAGGAACATCCCTGTGCATCCCAAACAGTTTCATAGTAAACATAATGAAAGCATAACTGCCACCTGGCCTATTTATCACTTCAGAGTTATTCTATTGTATAAAATCATACTACGAGCTTTCCAACACAACAGTTAGATCTCTTTGATTTGTGTTGGTCCATGGTTATGCTTGGCAAGGTACTGCAGTAGTTTGCTGTTGCCTTCTGCAGGTTGCAGTGCTCAGCTAACAAAAGTTTGACTTCATTGCTGTTACACCAGTTGAACCAGGTATCCACTAGCCAAGAAGATGCACCATCCTGCTTCCACAACGGATTCACCCTATCCCTGGCGGGGACTCTCAGTCAAGCCAACTAGACCTGGAACTTGCAAAAGGGCAGGGTCAACCACACTCTGGGACTCTCCAAGTACCCCTGCTACCCTTAAGTGGTGGAGTATCGAAGAATGAGGGGTGAACTGATTGAAATTTATAAAATTCTTACAGGGCTTGATAAGGTGGATATTAAGTGTTTGCTCAGACTAGAGAGTCTTGAACTAGGGGAAATAGTCTCAAGATAAGAGGTCAGCCAATTGCGACTGAGATGAGGAGAAATTTCTTCACTCAGAGGGTTGTAAATGTTTGAAATTCCCTACTGCAGAAGGCTGCAGATACACAAACATTGAATATAATCAAGGCCCAGATCAATAATGCACCAAGGGAACCAACAGTAATAGAATAGGGCGTGAAAATAGAGTTGATGTTGATGTCTGCAATACAGGCCCGGATCTTCCAAGCAGTGGCAATCATTGTTGGATTGCCACTCCGCTTGAACTTTCCCTCGACTCAACACCACTCTGCATTTCATGCCAGGTCTTCTGACCTTGGCTTTCCCAGAAATGAGGTTCATGTAAAGAGGCTGCAAGGGATATTGACTCTCCAAGAGCCCCCTCATAGCACTGTAGAGTTGGGGAGATGACAGGAAAAGCCCCATTTTTTACAGCTCTAGAAGCCATATGGTAATTTTAAAGGTCTAGTATGAATGTTAATGAATGGGTAAGTGGATGAATGGGTAGGGTGGCAGGGTGAGTAGGGCGGAAGATGGGTGAGGTGAAAGGTTGGCAGGGTGGCAGATGGCAGAGGTGGGAGGGTGAGGTGGTAGTTGGGGAAAGTGGCAGGTGGGTAGGGTGGCAGCTGGGTGAAGTAGCAGGTGGGTAGGGTGGCAGATGAGTGAAATGGTTAGGATGGAAATTCGGTGAAATGGTAGTTGGGTAGGGTGGCAGATGGGTGGGATGACAGGTGGATGAGGTGGTAGTTAGATAGGGTGGTAGGTGGTAAGGTGTCAGGTGGGTAGGGTGGTAAGTGGGTAAGATGGCAGGTGGGTGAGGTGGCATTTTAAAGTCTCTTGACCCTGATGGCAAAGATCTCAGCGTGATAAGAAACCTTCATTGGGAATAAACTGCAGCCATAAAAATTGAGTGTGATCCAAGCGATTTAGTGAAGATTAAAAGAGGGGTCAGACAGGGGAGCACTTTCTTTCCAGATTTATTCAATTTGTACAGTGAAAATATTCTTCAAGGGATTGAAGACCTTCCTGGATTATTAGTTGGAGGTTACAACTTTAATAATATACCGTTCTTATTGCCGACTCTGAAGAAAATCTGCAAAGGATTTTGGAATAGGTAGTGAGTGAAAGTGAGAAGAAAGAGCTGAGCACAAGTAAGAAAATAAGATGTCTAGTAGTGTCCAAAAGAAAATCATACCAGAATGTAAGATCACAGAGAAGAATGCAAAGATCAAATTTTGTTACCTAGGAAATACGTTAACATTGGACAGAAAGGGTGACCAAGAAATAAGACAAAGGATTGGAATGGCCCAAAGATGCATTTTAAAAAATGAGAAAGATTATGATCAATGCAAAATTAGCCGTGAAAACAAAGCTCAATCCTGGAATGCTACATCACATCAATTTTGACATACAGAAGCAAGTGTTGGACAATCAGTGGAGCAATACAGAGGGAATTGAGGCTGCAGAGTTGGGTTTTTTCAGGTGAATAATGAAGATATCTTGGAAGAGGTGCCAGTAAAATCTGAGACCAAAAGAACTCTGCTGACCAAGATCAGGAAGAATGTCTTCAGCATGTAATAGGAACTTATGATTTAGAATGTGTGATGCTCATGATCGATGGTAACAGAGATCAAGGTAAATAAAGAATGACATTTTTAAAAAGCCTTGCTTTTTTTTGCAAAAATATATTTTATTCATGAAACATCTTCAACAACATTCCAAACCATTTCAAACTCACCATTACAAAAGTACAATCAGGTTCAACTTTTACAACATGTATCACAAGGTGCATCAGTACAATCATTTTCAGACATTCATTTTGAGCTGTACATCCCGAGGGGCTCTACACAGTTCCCAGTCCCTTGGTGCACTGTGGCAGAAAGGTCTTAGGCAGTGACCCTTCCCCATTGTGCCTTCGCGGCAACTGCCCCAAGCTCTAGTGCGTCCCTCAGCACGTAGTCCTGGACTTTGGAATGTGCCAGTCTGCAATACTCAGTCGGGGATAACTCTTTGTGTTGGAAGACCAACAAATTTCGGGCAGACCAAAAAGTGTTTTTCACCGAGTTGATGATCCTCCAGCTGCAGTTGATGTTTGTCTCGGTGTGTGGCCCTGGGAACAGCCCGTAGAGCACAGAGTCCTGTGTCACAGAATTGCTCGGGATGAACCTCGACAGAAACTACTGCATCTCTCTCCAGACCTTCTTTGTAACTCTTTCGAGTACAAACCCGTTTCCATCTGTTTCAGATGAAGTTACATTGTTTCCCATTGTGAGATTTGAACTCTTGATCTTGGGGTTACAAACCCAGTACCATAACCACTTGGCTATTTAGGCCAAGCACCTTCTTTGTAAAGGCACAATCTACAAGGAGGTGAACAACAGTCTCTTCCCCACCACAGCCACCTTGAGGGCAACATGCCAAGGGGGTGAGACTCCTGGCGTGTAGGAAGGATCTGATGGGGAGGGCCTTTCTCACCACCAGCCAAGCTACGTCTTGCTAAAAAGCCTTGCAAGCTGGATGAATGTACTACCAACAAGGATGATCCTTGCCTCTAGAGCAAGATTAACATGGGAGTTCATGATCTTCAATGCCCTCTTAGAGCATGGTACCTGAAGAAAGTGTGAGAACTTCTAGGGTCAGATGGCTATAGGTCAGCCTGAAGTTGCAGCCTCCACAATTTAGCATGAACACATTGAAGGGGAAATGAGTTAAGAACTGAGAGATAAAGGAATTGAAGGTTATGCAGATAGGGTTAGTTGAAATAAATTGGGAGGAGGTTCATGTAGAACATAAACACCATCATAGACCAGTTATGTCAAAAGGCCTTTTCCTGTGGAGTAAATCCCATGTTATTCCCATTGACATGGGAACTTATGGTCAGTGACATTGCAACTGTCACAGTGAGGAGGAAGGCCTGATATGAGTGCTTCCGTGCTAGCAATAAAAATAATATTTTTATTAAAAGCTAGACACTTATGGTGAGCATATTATTTTATATTACAAAAGGGGAGTAATTTGAAGTTAGAAGTACTTTCTCTTCCCCATAACATATTTTCCTCTGTATATAATGAATGATATGCCTTCACCATACTTTGTACTTTAAAAATAATTACAACCATTCTTTGTTGGGGGCAGTGAGGGAGAAAATTGCAGCTCCTTGTCCTTTTAAGGAATTTTTATCTAATTTCCAGCTAAAGGCATGTTCAAAATGTCACCAAACCTGTCTGTGGGAATCCAGAAATCACCTATTGTAGCTGTTGACATTTGATGATCTTATGAAATGATTAAACTTCACTTCAATTTAATGGGTACATAGCCCAGCTGCTGCCCATATCAGTAATTGAAGTACAAGTTCAATTCTGCACTGTGGTAATAGAACTGCAAGTGGATGCAATTGCTTAAGAGCATTTCTGAAGTTTAAAATGGACTTGAAGTAGCAGAGACACTCTAGCAATCGAATTTTCTTCAGCACTGTAACTACAGAAAAATTGGGGGCACATTGTAGAAATGATGGTAGGGGTGGCATGCATTTAGAAGACACAGAACAGTGAAAAGTTTAGAATGAATGAGAACAGGATAAAATGGGCCATCTGCTCACAAAATGCTTGTGAGCAGACATTTACAACTGCTGCTTCTGTAAGAACTTTAAACTTAGAATCAAAAAAAATTGAACCTAGTGATTCTTGTTTAATCACAAGCTGAAATCAACATTTCTCAGCACAAAGCTTGAAATACAACATGTGGGTACATATAAAGAATCTGCAGTGGAAGCCTGATTTTAGTAATATTTTAGAAAAATTACTGCTCATACAACACACTCAGAGGTCAATAGTATTTAATAGAAAATGCTATTCTACTAATAATAATAGTTCAAAGTGTTTGTCCTTCCTCCAGTACTGAACAGTAAAGTTTGCAGTATTTCCTGGGAGATATTCTCCCAGTTTCCTAATGAAAAAACAGCCATCAGGAGATCATCCTTCTGTTCAATCTCTGCCAAAAAAAACACACCCAACTAGGATGATTTATCTGGTGAGTCCATCCTTGAGTCCTGGTCAACAGTAGGCATTTAAATTGAGTTATTGGAATTGCACAATCAGTATCGAGCATTAGGTTGGATGGCAATCCCCATTCAGAGTCAGGACTGGCTGTAAACTACATTCCATGTGTTATTTATTTTGAATGCAGACCCCATGCTGATACTTTCTTGGGAAGTAATTATGTTTTTATTAGGTTTCAAATGTACAATCTTTCACAGATCCGCTTCAGTTATATTTTTCAGAGATGATCAAAGTTGCATTGTCATTTAGGGATTTGCTTATAAAACTTCTGTTTCTCTATGTAAAGTATTTGGTTTGATTGCATTTTGAAGGATCAGCTTTCTTTTATGAGAAGCAAAATATAACTCTTCCGAAATAAGATATTTTACTTAAATATATTACTATAGAATAAGGGATGTAAGAGTGGCATATCAAATAAAGGAGTGAAATTTGTCACGGGGCTTAAACATTTGTTAAGACAACCTTAAAGAATATTATCTGAAAAGGGAAACAATTTGTTCATGTTTCATATGGAAGCCTGCATCAGGAGTAAAAAGGACTAAGCAGCCATCTTGATGGACAAACTGAAAAGGCATCATTCAAAAGACCAGGATCAAGTAACAGTACCAATGTGAGAGGAAACTGAGATTGTGAGCAGGAAAATGGAGTAGAGAGCCAAGGTCTTAAATTTCTAAATTTGTTTTCAGATCAAAAGACTGCATAATACCCATAAGGAAGACAAGTTACCATTTAGCAATTTCATATTATTTCACATTGCAATCTAGCATTTCCTTACCATGCCTGGCTCCATATGGGACTTCAATTAATTTACTTAACATTACACATCCCACTTTAAAACTATTAAATTCATAAAGCATGAGATTTCCTGCCTGAACAAAAAGAGCTAAAGGGCTCAAATCTTCACCATGCACTTCCAGCAGGGAGCTCATCTGCCATACCTGCAATTCAGGAGTATGAATTCAGAAAGTGATTCCTATTGTGTTCCAAGCTTAAGTTGTAAATTTTCCATGTGAAAGCTTTCAGAATCTTTATATTTATTTCTCGCTATCTTTAACATCTTGAGTTCTACTTGTGTGTTGTAAAAAGCAAACACAAATTCAATGTCCACCTATTTTTTTCCTCTTTCCTGTCAAAAATAATCACAGCCAGAAAAAGTACAGAAAATCTATAACTGCTCTTGTCAGGTAATAAATACTGTCAAAATTTTCATACGTATTTTATTCAGTTAATTCATATTCATGGCAAAACCATGCATTAAACTACGAAATCAGTGAAGTGCATTTTACAGAAGCCACCAGTTTATGTGGCAAATCTGACTTAAGCTGAACACAATGGGGAATATTTTCCACAATGGTACAAAGGGTGAGAAGGGTGTCTGCTATACCTACCCAATAACAGATGGAGGCCTAAAGCATTTTCATGGCCAGGCCTTATTTTAATTTAATAGGTGAGCTGTCAGCCTGTTGATCAGGTGGGAGGGGCAGCTATGACAGGAATGGGGAAATTCAGTGGCTCCTCAGTAAAGCCTCGCTACAAGCAAGCTTTTAAAGGGGAAGTGGGAGGTCCCACTGAGCTGTGGATAGGAAAAAATTTATAGGGCAAGCATGAATGCTCCTTGTAACCCTATGAAAAACAAGCATGAAAATGTTTGGGCATTTTGGAGCAGTATTCATCAGTCCTTTAAAGATTGCTGGCTCAAACTGCATAGGACCTCAGTTTAACTATTTAAATAAGTTTCCTGCCTGTTTTGAGCACAAGCGCTGGCTGCCAATCTTGAAAATTAAGTTCACACTCAGAGTAGTAGGTATTTCAATAGTCGCTTGGTATTACAGGACTTGAATATTGCCGAAAAGAGTGATATATGTTACCGAAGATTTTCATCTTTTTGACATGCACTCATCAGGACAAACACAAAAATTTCAAATTTCAAAATATCACAACAGTCTATGCTACAGAAAAAGTGGGTATTGATCAGCTCACAAGTAAACTCTGATTGGCCAAGCTATTGCCTTGGAGATTGGGCTGTCCTGATCAGATCATTAATAAAAACAGAAAAACTGCGGATGCTGGAAATCCAAAACAAAAACAAAAACAGAATTACCTGGAAAAACTCAGCAGGTCTGGCAGCATCGGCGGAGAAGAAAAGAGTTGACGTTTCGAGTCCTCATGACCCTTCGACAGAACTTGAGTTCGAGTCCAAGAAAGAGTTGAAATATAAGCTGGTTTAAGGTGTGTGTGTGGGGGGGGCGGAGAGAGAGAGAGAGAGAGAGAGGTGGAGTGGGGGTGTGGTTATCACCAACTTTAACTTTAACACCTATGTGTTCTTTTGTACTATTGTTGTTGACATCTTTTGATGATCTGCTTCTATCACTGCTTGTTTGGCCCTACAACCACACCCCCACTCCACCTCTCTCTCTCTCTCCGCCCCCCACACACACACCTTAAACCAGCTTATATTTCAACTCTTTCTTGGACTCGAACTCAAGTTCTGTCAAAGGGTCATGAGGACTCGAAACGTCAACTCTTTTCTTCTCCGCCGATGCTGCCAGACCTGCTGAGTTTTTCCAGGTAATTCTGTTTCTGATCAGATCATTGTTCGCCGTGTATTGCACAAACTTACAAATAGGCCAAAGGACACCACTTTCAGACCTGAAAAGCACCCAGTCACCTCAAATTACCCTAGAAAGGCGAAGTATCTCAAAAATTTGAACAATAAGTTAGGGAAGCCGTTTCACACTGTTACTCTGCAGTGGCTATGCAAGCGGTATTTTCCATTAACAGGATGCTGCCGTCAGGCCAAAAAGACGTTCTCCCTACCATACAATTGAGCAACATTATGAATGAATTTCCGTGCCAGTGCAATACTAGATATGTAGGCTGTATGACCTAACGATTGACTGATTGAATCAAACAGCATTTTCCTTCGTTTGTTTGTAATAGGTAGAGTACAGTCTGTACTCAACCAGCCCGCGCTTGCAAAACCCAAAACACTTTTCCTGTTAGATGTGATTCTGTGATTGGACAGCACTTGCTGAAAAACCCTGAGTGTGCTAATAGCTACACAAACTACCAATTTACTGTAATCAGTCAAGCTCATAATGTGGCTCATTTATGCTTCCTAGAAGCAACATACTTTCATACGCAAGGATCTGTTTTCTGCAAACAAAAGAGGTATGTTCAAGCCTAGCATCTTTTTTCTATTACCTGTGAGCTTGGGGAGCCCATTGCTTTCTCCATCGGCAACACATTGGCCAATCAAAGCCGACTTCCCAACCAATCGGCACCATTTTCTCCTGTAGCATAAATTGTTGTGAACATTTGAAATTTGCAATTCTCATGTTTGTCCTGGTAAGTGCAAGACAGAAAGCTTCGGCAACATGTTTCTTTTTTCAGCAATATTTAGGTATTTAAAATAAATTCTCATGGACATCAAGATGACATCACACACATACACAGTGTAATAACATTTCTGTTGAAGAACAATGTATTTTGAATGAAATTGCATCATTACCATAATTTTCTTGCAATAGAATGATGTCTACTGCATTATATTTCAAGATCATTCAGTGATTTTCTAGCAATCTTAGAAATATGAACAAATGGAAACAAAACTATTGCTTAAATTCAGAGATGACTTTAAAAAAAATCAGACATTAAAACTAACTTTGATCATTATAGCAAGCATCATTAATCATTGTTAAACCAAGTATACAATATCACATTTCCTTCCCTGAAGAAATTGATAAAATTGATAAAATCACTGTTTTATTTTTATGCAGCTAGATCATATTCAGTTCAACCAGAACCATATAAATCCACATTCCATGCAGTTAAACAGTACAGTTGATAGTCTATGTACGAATCATATTACATTATGTTATAAATTACCTTCTATTTAGAATAATTCAATGTTTATTTATCATGCAACAATCATTTGGGGTAATAGTTTGTAATCCAGTAATGTTTTTCTGCATCAGCTATTTATAAGCAGTAGTGGAAACAGATAGAAAACACTTTCTAATCAATTTAAAGCTAACAATTAAACTACTGCTTATAAATTGCAAGTATTAGATTCGATTTACCAATAATCACATTGCAATAGATTATTCAAACATCTGGTGCTGTCCAAATGAAAATGAAATTAAATCATTTTCACTTGATTGTTTGCATTAGGTAAGAAAAGAGTGAATATTGATGTGTTTAGACAAACAATGATGTACTATATGAACTGTTCTTTAACATTCAAACTACTTCAAGCACAAGTTTTTTTGAGGTTTATCTAGTGAAATAAGGTCACATTAAAATCCTCATTACCAGCTGCTTGACATTTCTGCAAATTATTTTTTGCTCTATATTTATTTTAAAGAAACAGCTAAGTGCACTAGTCATAGCAACTGTGACAAGCCCCAAAAACACCCAATTGTAATGCTGAAGTCCTGTACTTCAGAACTACCCATGCCATAGCTAAGATGTTTCAGTAAAGCTACAAACCAGCCTCTACCCAACTAAGTAAACAATTGTCCAAGTAAATCACATTAACAAAACCCAAGAAAACTCCAACCCAGCCAATTGCAACCCACAGGCTGGATTTGACGGGGAGCCATGTTCCCTGTTGCGTCCCCCCCAACCCCCAAACCTCCACTCACGAAAAGACTGGCTGCCCCACAGCCATTTTAATTGACTTAAGGTGGGACTTTAGCCACTTTCTAGGACTACAGCCAGCCCTCAAAGAAGAGGAGGTTATGCAGGCCGAACTGAAGCTAAATCTGGGATGACACCTGGCTGGCACCAGCGAGGGGGATGGAAGCCGGCGGGATTGTGGTTAAAGGGGAGGGTATGACCTCCAGGGTGGCCTTTGGTGGGCACAGATGACCCACAACCAACACCAGCCCACTCAGCAAAAGCTGCCAGGCTACCTATTTTGAAGGGACCTCCCTCTGCCGTGGGTTTAATAGTGGCGGGGGTAGGATTAGACTCTGACGTGACTATTAATTGGGAAATGGGAGACAGGTCAGGGATGGATAGGAAGGCTAATCGCTGCATTTATGAAGCCCTCACCTTCAAACCTGCCAGCCGCGGAGTGTAAAATCCAGCCCCAAATGTCTGCTCTCAATCAACAGCAAAGTGCTGGAAGGAGTTGTCAACAGTTTTTTTTTACTTTTTCACGGGATGTGGGCATCACTGGCTAGGCCAGCATTTATTGCCTATCCCCAATTTCCCTTGAGAAGGTGCTGGTGAGCCACCTTCTTGAACGGCTGCAGTCCATACGGTGTAGGTACACTCAGTGCTGTTAGGGAGACAGTTCCAGGATTTTGACCCGGCTACAGTGAAGGAATGGCGATATATTTCCAAGTCAGGATGGTGAGTGGCTTGGAGGAGAACTTGCAGGTAGTGGTGTTCCCATGCATCTGCAGCCTTTGCCCTTCTACATGATAGACGTCATAGATTTGGAGATGAGCCTTGGTGAATTCATGCAGTGCATCTTATAGATGGTACACACTGCTGCCACTGTGCATCAGTGGTGGACTTAATCAGTGTTGAAGGTGGTGGATGGGGTGCCAATCAAACAGGCTGCTTTGTCCTGGAAAACAGTGGTATCACTGTTGCATTGTTCTTGTTGCAGTGGCCAACTCAGCTTCAGATCTCATTACATCCTTGACCCAGGAACCAGACCTGAATTCCAGATGTGAGGTGATGGTGACTGCCCTTGACATCAAGACAGCATTTGTCAAAGCGTGGAGTTCCTATCTTACAGCATTGTCGAGCACCTTCACCATACAAAATACAGCAGTTCAAGAAGAGCATCCACCTGTAGGCATCTAGGGATGGGAAATAAAAGTCAATCTTTGCAGCAGTGTGCACATCCCAAGAATAACTAAAAAAAAATGCTTCATTATCAAATGACTATGCATTAGGATTTATGGGAAGCAGTAGCTTTGTACAAGAGCTGTTAAGTTTCCAGTGTCACAACAGTTTAGTTTAAATATGAGGTTGCGTTCTATATCCTCATCTATTTATACATGTAACATACACTGAGAATGTAGGCAACAATACTGTATTCACTCAATGAGCTATCCTATTTGATTCTGCATTTCTATCAGCTCTTTACTTAGGCATTTATGCAAGCAATATTGTAAAACTAGTAAAAATAAGGCAATCAGGAAGTTCAGCAAATGCTATGGCACTGTGTGATTCACTGATGTAGTAGTTATATGACACTACCCATCACATAGCAAAATCAAATGCCACAAATGGGTAATCACTGTAGGCAGTGTGTGATTCAGCAGCTATCCATTGGAATTATCATACCAAATTTATGCCACTACCTGAATAAATTCAATTTCCAAATCCAAGACAAAAAGTTATTGGGTTATTCATGAGAGTGGAAGATAAACTAATTTAAATGCTTTTTTTTGAAGACCTGTAATTTCTCTTTATAGACTGCAATTCTTTTAATTGCTTGAAGGTTACCGGCCATTTCAGCTAATAATATACCAAGACTGCTGGTCTGGTTGCAAAGCTTGTCACATTAGACTGGCATAAACAGGATGATGTGAATCTCAAACTGGCTTTAGCCATGTGCATCTGGTAGGTAATTTAATACCTTCTGAAGCATGAACTGATTGAGAGCCACATTGTAGTATAAATCCTTAGGGACCACTTTGAGTTTGGGAATTCTTGATGTGAGCTTCATATACAGAGCCTCCAAGGTTGAAAATATGACCTGAATTTTTTAATATATTTATATAGACAAAATAAGCCTCCTGAGTATGGTCTCCTCCATTTTGTCAATGTACAGTTCTTCTCACTGGCATTAGTTCACAATTGTTAAAAACATAAATAAAACACAGTGACCCTGATTATTTTTTTATTATTCATTGGATGTGGGCTTTGCTGACTAGGCCAGCATTTATTGCCTATCCCTAATTGCCCTTGTTCAGAAGGCATTTAGGAGCCAACCACATTGCTGTGGGTTTGGAGTCACATGTAGGCCAGACCAGGTAAGGACATCAGATTTCCTTCCCTAAAGCACATTAGTGATCCAGATGGGTTTTTACGACAATCAGCAATGGTTTCATGGTTATCATTAGACTTTTAATTCCAGATTTTTCTTAAATTTAAATTTCACCATCTGCCTTGGTTGACTTTGAACGCAGGTCCCCAGAGCATTACCCAGGGTGTTTGGAATACTAATCCAATGGCAATATGCACTATGCCACCACCTCCTCCAGTCTCCTGCTGAAGATTAGGAGAATTCCAAAGGAAATTGAGGGCCATTGAATTTCTTTAATTTTACAATCACTTCCTAACAATAGACTGAATTTCATAATTTTTCCAGGGGATTATTTTTAAAATACTAAGTTGCAGTCATGTTGTTTTTAACTGGACTATACTGTATTGGTGCTGGGACAGGAAGTTTGGGTTTCTGTCATCAGTTCCCTATTCATTAAGATCTCAGATTGTTGCAAATGATGCTGAGCAGACACAAAGTACATCCTCACTGGAAGGAGGAGATGTTTGTGGATGTCCAAGGATGGTTAAAAAGAAGTTATTTAAAAAAAAACCTACAGGCTACTGCTAAAGTGAATTTTTCTGCATATATGCTTTTTTTTCAATTCAATATATGGCAGTACGTTTCTGTCATAATGTAAATGCTTTCTTTATAATATGTTTTCTTTAGCTGTAGGGTTTACTAATTATCTAGGATACTCTTGCATCCATTTGTAGGCTTTTCTAAGTGAATCATTGTCAGCTGTCTAATAACATTCCATGAAAGTTGAGAGAATAAAAAATTAACTAAAGAAGAAACAGAGTGCCAGCTAGAGGAGTGATGATGAGCTGGGAGATTTACTGGGTGGAGATGCCCCAGAATTGGACCCCTGAATGATTCTGATATGGAGAAGAGACCTTGCTTTACAGATACAAGTTAATACAAATTTTCAGATAATACCGGAATACCAAACAAAAATAAATTGTTTTAATTTAGTACTTCATTGAAATGGTTCAAAATGTATGTGTGCATGTTTATATTTATATTGTTTATACCAATTCATCTTCCTGAATGCTGTTTATAGTTAATTAAAGTGCCATATCTCTCCCAGATTTGTTGCACATGAGGTTTCATGCCCTCTCCCTATTATCCCTATTTTTTCACTGTCAACCCTTAACCTATATGTCCTCCTGTGGCCATGCCCTACTTGCACTTAACCCTGACTTTCCACTGCTTTCCTCCTCATCATCCCATTCATGCTAAGACCTAGACTTCTCTGTAATTGCCAATGTACTCACCCTTGTGCACTTGACTGTCAGCCGCCTCCATCCTCTCACACTTACCCTGCCAAAAGCTTGCAACTGCAAAGAATAGTCAGTTTCCAGCTGTGACCTGGATAGTGAGGAATTGTAGGTTAGGGTAGACAAACAGGGGGTTCATTGTGGGGCTGTCTGAGGTCCAACTAGCAAAGGGGTTAGTTGGGACAAGGAGTGGAAGTGGTAGCAGGAAGACAAAAGGAACTAGGCAGCGTGAGGGCTGAAGATGGGGTTCTTGGATATAAACAACCCAAACCAAAAATGTCAGTGAAGCCGGCAATGACAGTAGCACTCTGGGAGTTGTGTGTTAGGGTGGGGGTGATGGGTGAAGGACACACAGTCAAGGGATTATAATGGTGGAAAAGTGCCTTACATATCTGGGAGTTGCAGCGGATAGAGTCATGCAACATGATCCACACCAGTAAACTAACAGGTAAAACAAATGTTAATGCTGCAGCATAACATAAATAGCTAGGACAACTGAAACAGCACCATTAAAGTGAATAGAAAAATTGTAATGTGACAACAAATCGTGATGTGGCAGAATGAATGATTCCAGGAACTACATAGCAGACTGACAACAAGTTTATGTGTTAGCATGACTATGAGGGGGTGAAACTGGTCTTTTGCCAGTAGCATAAAATAAGTTCATAGCAAATCAGCAGCCTGTTTACCACTATGCCTGATTATCTTTCTCGTTGAAATCACTAGAAAAGATAATTGAGCAAATTGTAAAAAGGGCTGCCCGTTCACTTTGAGCCTGTTTTATGCGACTGGCAAAAGACCAACTTCACCCGTTTAATACTTTACTAGTTGATCTCCTATGACATTTCTCACAGTGTGTCAGAATTATACCGCTTTATAACAAAAGGAGTATGGTGCTATGTAACACGCAACATATTACTAGGTCTAAGGATATTTGGTGATGAAATATGTGAAATCTTTTTAACTATATGATGTTTTGGGACTTATTATTATCGTAAGCTTGTGAACATATGTACTCAAGTTTATACCTTACAATTTTCAATTTCAAAATACAGTAGAAGATGAGAGATTGCTCACAGTTATAGGTACCAGGTGCAATGTAATAGTGGAGAGTGAGGGATGGGACAGCGTATGGTGTTTGGAGCGATGTTGGGTTTGGTGGTTAGTTATTGTTTTAGAACCCAAAGTGGCAGAGGAAAGCAGGTAGGATATGATGGTAAGAAAGTATGAAAATGGGAAATTTTGAATTCTTGGAGAGGAGATGATAGGAGGAAAGGAGGAAGTGGCAACTCCAGATGGGTGTTGAACATTGAAGCTGAGAAAGGTAAAAGATGGCGGAAGAGAACCAGAAGTCAATGTTGCTTGGGCTGACATAGGGCTGGGCAAGACTCATGAGCATGGAAAGAGAAAGGCTGAGGACCTGGAATGCATGGGCATGCTGAGGTCAGGAGGTGGTAGGAAGGAGAGAAAAAGTCCAAGGGCCATAGAAGAATGGATACTCATTGCTCGAGGGAGATGGCATAGGGAGGAGAGGAATACTCAGATTTAGGAGCACACTTGATGTAAAGCCTTTGCTGTTTCAATAAAAATGGTTTTTACTTCTTGTAGTTCAAAAGTCCTTTTGTGGCTTAACATTTTAACAGCTTAACTCCTATATTGCGTTAGTTGCACGTCATTTGTATCAAGTCTACTAGGTCACTTTCAGCTTCATCCTTAGCTATTGCAACACCATTTAAGGAATATATATGTTACTTTTTTCTCCCCTGTCTATGTGCACAACCTTGTACCTGTCTACATTCAATTTCATTTGTCATTGGTTTATCCACATACTTATTGGATGGATTTTTCTCATCTTAGTCCTTGCCAAAACAATGAAACCATTAGCAGGATAGGAACCCATTGAAATCTGAAGCAGGGTTTACCTCGCTGCTTCCTCACACAGGGCGCTTATTTAAACTGCAGTCATGTGCGCACTTCTCAATGCTTACAGCCCAGGACAGCTCTGGTGAAGACATGGCCCCAAAAAACAAGAAGAGTGCAGCTCTCAGATTCAGTGATGCATCCCTGGGATGCCTTCTGGGTGCCGTGGAGGCCCACCATGATGTTCTCTACTCCTGCTACGGCCGCAGGAGGCCAATCAATGTCACCACTCCGGCTTGGGAGGCAGTGACAGAGGTGCTCAGTGCCAATGCTGCACACAAGAGGTCGGCCATCTAGTGCACAAAACAGATAAATTACCTTATTCATGTTGCCAGGGTAAAACAATCATCTTATCACTCTAAACTCTCACACTCACAAGGCCATCACACATTCACTCGCACCTCACTCAATGCTGTTCAAGGAACATCACTATTCACTCTCTCACGCACACCCTCACATCTCCATCTAGCCTTATCACTTCTGGAGACTGTCTCCTCAGCCCTCACCATCTTGAGGCCACTTGCACAGATCAACATGTGCCTTCACACACACCCTGGGATATCCCCTTTCCCCAGTACAGCCCTTGCCCTGCAGCCTCTCCCCTTGCCTGAGGCCACTTCTCCCCTTTCCCCAAACAAGCCCTAGCCCTGCAGCCGTTGAAAAGCCACCCCTGCCTTACGGCTACTCTGTTAGGTAGAGACCTGACCGTTAGCCCCCCCAAAAGTGATGTGGTGCTGTCTGTGAAGCCTGGCGCTGATGACTGGAAGTGCTGCCCAAAGCAAATTAGGCAAACAAACCTTGAAGTCCCAAGTGAAGTGCAGCTCACCAGTTGCATGGCACTTATGTACTGTAGTGAAACATGTTGGTGACCGCAGATGATCCAGCATGGGAGGATGATTCCGGCGAGTAGGGCTTATAATGAGATGCTAAAGTATTGAAATTAGGTACCCCTCATGCGGTGGCAAGAAACATTACCTGGCATTGATGGGTGGAGCGGGTACTCGCAAACTAGTTTCACGACAGCCCTTTATCCTCCTGAACAGCTGTACATTCAGAAAACAGTTTTTAATCAATATGACTAGAAATTATCTTTAACCACCAGCAAATATACAGGTGAAAATGCTCTCATATAAAAATAGCTTTACTCATATAAATACTGTAGCCTACAACAGCAGGTTAGAATTCTGCTGAGAGTAACTCAGCTCCTGACTCTCCAAAGCTTTTCCAACATCTACAAGGCACAAGTCAGGAGTGTAATGGAATACTCCCCACTTGCCTAGATGAGTGCAGCTTCAAGAAGCTTGACACCATCCAGGACAAAGCAACCCACTTGATTGGCACCCATCCACCACAATAAACATTGACTCTCTCCACCACCAACACACAGTAGCAGCAATGTGTACCATCTACAAGATGCACTGCAGCAACTCACCAAGGCTCCTTCAACAGCACCTTCCAAATTCGTGACCTCTACCACTTAGAAGGACAAAGGTAGCAGATGCATGAGAAGTCCACCACCTGGAAGTTTGTCTCCAAGTCACTCAACATCCTGACTTGGAAATATATTGCCGTTCCTTCACTGTCGCTGGGTCAAAATCCTGGAACTCCCTCCCTAACAGCACTGTGGGTGTTCCTACAACACATGGACTGCAGCGGTTCAAGAACGCAGCTCACCACCACCTTCTCAAGAGCAATTAGAGATGGACAATAAATGCTGGCCTAATCAGCAACAACCACATCCCTTGAAAAAATATATTTTTTAAAATCCCGCAATGCAGACAACATGTACACTCAGATGATTTGGTGGGGACTATGAGTTTTCCTTTTGTCGTTTCAGTGATTCATGTGCAGGTTAATATTTACAAGTTACAATATACAATTTATGATGTTTACGTTTCAAGTCAAAATATCTGGCCTCAGACTTAAACATGCATCATTACCTTATCTAGCTGACAAGGAATATGTGACCACTTGTTTATCCCACCAGTAGAAACCAAGCATAATGAAGTGACCTAGAGTCATTAGCATTTCACTAAAAGTCACAAAAAGTGCAATAATTTTGCAGCCTGTCATCTTGCAGTGACTTTGCTCTGTATAATTTGTAAATGATTTCTTGTAAACAAAAAAATCAGACCTTTTGGTCCTCATCCATTCTCATTCCAGCTTAGTGGCCAGTGGTAATATGTGCCCAGCTTGCCCATTGGGAAGGAGGTCTTGTCCAGGAAGATGCAGACGTCAGCAGTGACCTGTTGTGAGAGCTGGAGCCTCCTGAGGCACTGGCACTCAAACATAGAGGGAACTGATCCTCTGTTTGTAAACCTACGTTGGAGATTTTGCCTCCTTCAGGCTGGATTTCTGTTGTTATGACCTCGATAGAGACCAGTAACTTGGTTTTTTTTCTTTTTAGAATTTAGAATCCGAAAACCCAGGTATTTACCAAAAGAATGAGGCTACAGGTTCACGGTTTAAATCAAAAAAATTTGACTATGCAAAAATGAACCCTAATAACTACAATCTATCTTAAATAGTCAATTACATTAAAGATAATAAAAGTAGAATGAACTCAGTTACTTTTATAAATTGACCTTGTTCACTCCACTTCTAGCACCCATTTGAATAACAAGTCAGATACATATCAAAGATTGGATGATTAACCACTTGGTCTGAATACTGCTTTGAAGATTTGTATAAGGGTTGAGATTTGTTGAAGCTTTTTTTCACAGAATCACACAGTACAGAAGAGGCCCTTCGGCCCATCGAGTCTGCACTGACATGTGAGAAACACCTGACCTACCTACCTAATTCAATTAACCAGCACTTGGCCCATAGCCTTGAATGTTATGATGTGCAAAGTGCTCATCCAGGTAATTTTTAAAGGATGTGAGGCAACCCACCTCCACCACCCTCCCAGGCAGTGCATTCCAGACCGTCACCACCCTCTGGCTAATAAGGTTTTTCCGCACATCCCCCCCTAAACCTCCTGCCCCTCACCTTGAACTTACTCCCCTTGTGACTGACACTTCAACTAAGGGAATCAGCTGCTCCCTATCCACCCTGTCCATGCCCCTCATAATCTTGTACACCTCAATCAGGTTGCCCCTCAGTCTTCTCTGCTCCAATGAAAACAACCCATGTCTATCCAGTCTATCTTCATAACTTAAATGTTTCATCCCAGGCAACATCCTGGTGAATCTCCTCTGCACCCCCTCCAGTGCAATCACATCCTTCCTTTAATGTGGCAACCAGAACTGCACATAGTACTCCAGCTGTGGCCTCACCAAGGTTCTATACAACTCCAACATGACCTCCCTACTTTTGTAATCTATGCCTTGATTAATAAAGGCAAGAGTCCCATATGCCTTTTTCACCATCCTACTAACATGCCCCTCTGCCTTCAGAGATCTATGGATGCACACACCAAGGTCCCTTTGTTCCTCACAATTTCCTAGTGTCATACCTTTCATTTAATATTTCCTTGTCAAATTACTCCTTCCAAAGTGTATCACCTCACACTTTTCAGGGTTAAATTCCATCTGCCACTTATCTGCCCATTTGACCATCCTGTCTATATCTTCCTGTAGCCAAAGACACCCAACCTCACTGTTAACCACCCGGCCAATCTGTGTGTCATCCTCAAACTTACTAATCCTACTCCCCACATAGTCATCTATGTCGTTTATAGAAATGGCAAATAATAGGGGACCGAGCACAGATCCCTGTGGTACGCCACTGGACACTGGCTTCCAGTCACTAAAGCATCCTTCTGTCATCACTCTCTGTCTCCTTTGTAAGCCAATTTTGAATCCACCTTATCAAATTACCCTGTATCCTATGTGCATTTGCTTTCTTTATAAGTCTTCCATGTGGGACCTTGTCAAAGGCTTTGCTGAAATCCATATAGACTACATCAACTGCACTACCCTCGTCTACACAGCAGGTCATCTCCTCAAAAAATTCAAACAAATTTGTTAGGCATGATCTCCCTCTGACAAAGCCATGCTGACTATCCCTGATCAAACCTTGCCTCTCCAAGTGGATTTTCTCCAATAGTTTCCCTACCACTGACATAAGACTCACTGGCCTGTAGTTCCCTTGGCTTATTTCTACAACCCTTCCTAAATAGCAGAACCACATTAGCTGTTCTCCAGTCCTCTGGCACCTTCCCCGAAGCCAGAGAGGAATTCAAAATTTGGGTCAGAGCCCCTGCAATCTCCTCCCTTACCTCCCTCAGCAGTCTGGGACACAAATCATCCGGACCTGGAGATTTGTTCACTTTTAAGCCTGCCAACACCTTCAATACCTTGTCACTCCCTATATCAATTTGCTTAAGAACCTCTCAGTCTCTCTCCCTGAGTTCGATACCTTCATCCTTTTTGTGTGGCACTCAAGACAATTCACAAGAAAGTATCAATGTAAGGGGAAACAACACACCCACACTTGGAGAAGAGAGTATTGATTGGTTGGCAAGTGGACTCTGACCAGTAGAGACGTCGCCATGGAGAATGCACCAGTTGATGGTGACTGACAAGTTAACTGCAAAGAAATAGCACAAAGACATCCTGCGGGTTATTGGCTACTCTGATTCAATTATTTTGTACTGTATATAGGGCAAATTCATGAACAGGCCCAAGGCCATCACTTTCGACCCTAAAACGTGCCCAGTGTACCTCAGATTACCCTGGAAGGGCAAGGTATCTCAAAAATTTGGGGAGTGCAGCTACTACACAGTAGCAACAGGAGTGGTATTCTCCAGTAACAGGATGCTGCCGTCAAGGCAAAGAGATGTTCTGCCTAAAACACAAATAAGTAATGTGATGTATGAATTTCAGTGCCAGTGTGATGCTACATATATAGACTGTACATCCCAAAGACTGGAGGATCATATCAAACAGCATGTCTCTTCCACTGCTCACAACGAGCAAGATACAGACCATACCCAACCAGTCCATGCTTGCAAAACTTAAAACAGTGTTCAACATTAGATCTGATTCCATGTTTGGACAACATTTGCTAAATAATACTTAGCATACTAAGAATTACATTGACAACCAATTTAAGATTGTCAATCAGGCGCATTTGCATGTGCCGGAAGCTACATATATTAAAACACGGGGCCCTGTTCTTTGCAAACACAAAGACCATGTACACATGTTGCACCTGTTTCAGCTAAACAAAGTAGGCGACATCCATTCGCTGGTTCATTCCCCAAGGCAATGTCTCGGTTAGAGTCAAGTTGCCTAGTTTAAATTTCAAACAATACTTGGCAGTTAACTGTCACCACTGATCACTGGTGCATTCTCCACAGCAACACCTCCACCTCTATCAAAGTTCACTTGCCAACCAACCAAATCAGCACCCTCGTCTCATACAGTGTAAATATGTTGTTTCCCCCGACATTAGTATCTGCCCGCAAATTATGCAGATGAGTGCGAGAAGAAAAGCTTTAACAAAAAAAAACAGTCTCTTTTCAGTACAGGACTTGAGCATTGCTGAAAAAGGACACACAAGCTTTCTGTGCTCGTTTTTTTGATTCCTTCCTGGGATGCAGGCAGCAATGGCTAGGCCAGCATTTATTGCGCATCCCTAATTGCCCTTCAGAATTTGGTGGTGAGCTGCCTTCGTGAACTGTTGTAGTCCATGTGGTGTAGGTACACCCACAATGCTGTTAGGGAGGGAGTTCCAAGATTTTGACTGAGCAACAGTAAAGGATCAGCGATATATTTCCAAGTCAGGAGTCAGGATGGTGAGTGGCTTGGAGGGAAACTTCCTGGTGATGGTGTTCCCAGGTGACAGCTGCACTTCTCCTTCTAGATGGGAGCAGTCATGGGTTTGAAAGCTGCTTTCTAAGGAGCCTTGCCAAGTTCCTGCAGTGCATCTTGCAGATGGTACATGCTGCTGCCACTGCGTCGGTGATGAAGGGAGTGAATATTTTTTGTGGATGGGATGCCAATCAAGCAGGAAACTTTGTCCTGGATGGTGTCAAGCTTCTTGAATGTTTCTGGAACTGCACTGATCCAGGCAAGTGGGGAGCATTCCATCACTCCTGATTTGTGCCTTGAAGATGGTTGGCGGGCTTTGGGGGTCAGGAGGTGAGTTACTCGCCACAGGATTCCTAGCCTCTGATGTGCTCTTGTAGCCACAGTATTTATATGGCTGGTCCAGTTCAGTTGCTGGTCAATGGTCACCTCCATGATGTTTTTGGCCTTTCATTTATTTCCAGCAAAGTTGACCCTTCAAATCATCTCTAACCATCCCACAGTTGTAAAAACTCCCAGTTCAATACAGGCATCTCTAGTGTCTTAAGCGTAGCCACATTGGTCAGAACTTTTCTTAATTCTAATATTCTTTAACTCTGGAGTTTTGCATCCAAATCTCTCTTTCTCTTTTTTTTCCCCCCAAAAGCACTTGGGCCTTCACACTGTTTGCATCCTGTCTGTCCTGTGAAGTGTTACTGAGGAGAGGGCTGCTGGTGTTGCTTCTTCTGCTTCTGGTGCTGCTCCTGGTCCTGCTGCTGTTGCTGCTGTTCTTGCTCCTGGCCAGAGGTGCAAGGTAGAGCTTTGATAAGCTGCTCCCATGCCGCTGTGAAAGCTGACAGCAGGGAGGTGCAGCTCAAGGTGAGCAAAGCACTAGACAGATGATCTGACTTCCAAGAAGTTGGCAATCACCTGTCAAGCAGTGATGACACACTCTGAGAAGGAGTGCTGTGAGCAGCAGTCTCAATTGGCCATGCTTGAGCTCTTCAGTTTCACTGTTCAAAGATTTCCCTGCTTGTCAGTTTCACTGAAGAAACTCTTCCTGCTGAGCACTCTCCTCTGTGACCCTGGCAATCTACTGATAACTTGGGAAACAAATCTAAAGTGTTTAAATCCATATATATTGGTTAAAACAGAATTTAATTACTTATTAGAATATTTAAATACCTTACCCCACAACTGCAAGTGAGGGATGCGTGGGATGGTTTCCCACTTGCCTTTAAATCATGTGAATGCTGGAAGAGGGTGAGTTGCTGTTGGGACCCCAAATTGACATCACTTTTACAGGATTTATTTCCCTGCACACACCCAAACCACCTCCCCTTGCCTGGGAAGATTCACTCATTCTGACTAACTCATTCTGTAATTGCTGAGCTGCTATCTCTGTTTCCACTGTCTCTCCTAGCTTAGTATTAAAGGCAACTTTGGCCACTTTGCATTAAGTTTAAGTCAGTAATCTATTTAATGAGAAACACCAGTGGGCTTACTGCCAAGCCCAGCTTGAGCACTTAGCTCAGTACTTCCGCCAGCCACATCACCTGCCCCATCAGTCTGACATAACTCCTCTAACCAGAGGATTTCCAGCATCCGCAGTTTTTTGCCTATATCCTCTAACCAGCACTTGTTGGCGGAGAATTTCCTGAAATTTGTGTCATAGTAATCTACAATGCACCTAAAACATACGCTATTATTGTAACACAGAAGTTCCAAGAAATTATGACATTAATGATTTATACTCGTTTTTTTCCAAAATTTCCTGGGCCATTTTACTTCTCTGCTAAAACTCTTGCTGAAATAGTTTTCATACTTTGTTTTGTCAAATGGGGTTACTGTGGCACAGCTCTGTTACAGGACAAGTAACCCAGAGGCCTGGACTAATAATTCAGAGGATTCAACTCTCACTGTGGAAGTTTAAGAATTTGCATTTAATGTTTTTAAAATCTAGAAATCAAAAGCTAGTATCAGTAAAAGTGATACTATTGGATTGTTCTAAAAACCCAATTGCTTTTGTCCTTTAAGGATGAACTTAGGTCCTTACCCAGTTTGGTTCGTATGTGACTTCAGTCCCTGATTGATTCTTAACTGCACTCTGAAGTAGCCAGCAAGCTATTCAGTTTTACCTAACCATTACAATGGCTCAAATAGTGGGCCCACCATCACCTCCACTACATCAGGGCAACTAGAGATCAGATGGGCAGGACAGTGGCAAATGGAATTTAATTCTGAAAAATATGAGGTGATGCATTTTGGGAGGACTAACAAGGCAAGGGAGCACATGATGAAGGATAGGTCCCTAGGGAGCACAGAGGATCAGGGGGACTTTGATATGCTGTCCATAGATCCTTGAAGGCAGCAGGACAGGTACACAAAGGTCCTGTCAGATACACCCACATCCTAAGAATGAAGGAAGTACCTTTCTGAAGTCTCTGTCATATGGCTTTCCACAGTAACTTCTTCAAAGAAATAGAGGAGGTTTGTCAATGTTTACTAAGTTATTCTTGTATAGATATTCTGAAGTTACTTCTGCTCAATTCCATTATTTTACACAGATTGACTTTTTCTCAAATAACATCGGTTTTGTCACCCATTTTGAACTTGGCTGGTTTCCAGTGGTACCTCAGCAATGTCTGTGACTTTCTCATAATGGTTGTCAGTGCCTCACAGATCTCCTCACTTGTCTCTTCCAGTTTTAGAGTCATAGAACCATAGAATTTTACAGCACGGAAAGAGGCCCTTTGGCTCATGCTGTCTGTGCCAGCCATCAAGGACCCATCTATTCTAATCTCATTTTCCAGCACTTGGCCTGTGGCCTTGCATGCTATGGCGTTTCAAGTGTTCATCTAAATACTACTAAAATGTTGTGAGGTTTCCCGCCTCTACCAGGCTCTTTCAAGCATTGAGCTCCAGATACTCACTCTGAGTGAAAAAAAAAATTCCTAAAATCCCTTCTAAAACTCCTGCCCCTCATCTTAAATCTATCCCTGGTTATTGACCCCTCCACTAAGGGGAAACGTTTCTTCCTATCTACTCTATCTATGCCCCTCATAATCTTGTACACCTCAATCAGGTGCCCCCTCAGCCTTCTCTGCTCTAAGCAAAACAACCCCAGCCTATCTAGTCTCTCTTCATAGCTAAAACGCTCGAGCCAAGGAAATATCCTGGTTAATCTCCTCTTCACACTGTCCAGCGCAATCACAAGCTTCCTATAGTGTGGCAGTCAGAACTGTGGTCTAACTAACGCTTTATACAGCTCCATCATAACCTCCCTGCTCTTGTATTCAGTGCCTCAACTAATAAAGGCAAGTATCCCACATGCCTTCTTAACCACCTTATCTATCTGTCCTGCTGCCTTCAAGGATCTATGGACACGCATATCAAGGTCCCTCTGATACTCTGTACTTCCTAGGGTCCTATATTCATTGTGTGCTCCCTTGCGTTGTTAGTCCTCCCAAAATGCATCACCTCACATTTTTCAGGATTAAATTTCATTTGCCACTGTTCTGCCACACCACCAATTTTCATGTCATCTGCAAACTTACTGATCATACCTCCTACATTCATGTCTAGGTCATTAATGTACACTACAAACAGCAAGGGACCCAGCAGCGAACCCTGCAGTACGTGACTGGACACAGTCCTTCAATCACAAAAACAACCTTCGACCATCGCCCTCTGTCTCCTGCCACTAAGCCAATTTTGGATCCAATTTCCCAAATTGCCCTGGATCCCTTTTTGACCAGTTTGTCATGTGAGACATTGTCAAAAGCCTTACTGAAGTCCATGTAGACTACATCAACTGCACTACCCTCATCTACACACCTAGTCACTTCCTCAAAAAACTCAGGCAAATTTGTTAGATATGATCTCCCCCTGACAAAGCCATGCTGCCTATCCTTGATTAATCCTTGCCTCTCCAAGTGGAGATTAATTCTGTCCCTCAGAATTTTTTCCAAAAGTTTCCCTACTACTGATGTTAGACTCACTGGCCTATAATTCCATGGCTTATCCCCACCACCCTTCTTGAATAATGTTACGACATTAGATGTCCTCCTGTCCTCTGGCACCTCTCCTGTGGCCAGAGTGGATTTGAAAATTAATGTCAGGCCCCTCCAATCTCCTCCCTTGACTCCCACAGCAGCCTTGTATACATCTCACCTGGGCCGGGGATTTCTCCACTTTTAAGCCTGCTAGAACCAGTAATACCTCCTCCCTCTCGATGTCAATTTGTTCAAGTATATCACAGCCCCCCTCCCTGAATTCTATACCCACATCGTCCTTTTCTATAGTCAATACAAATCCCCAAAGTACTCATTTAAAACCTCACCTACATCTTCCAGCTCCTCGCACAGATTGCCACTTTGGTCTCTAATGGGCCCTACTCTTTCCCTAATTATTCTCTTACAACCTTTAGATTTTCCTTTATTTTACTCACCTGTGTTTTTTCTTGCCCCCTCTTTGCTATCCTAATTTATTTTTTAAGTAGCCCCCCTGTACTTTCTATACTGCTCTAGGGCTTCCCCTGTTTTGAGCCCTCGGTATCTACCGTAAGTTTCACTTTTTCCTTATCCAATCCTGTATATTCCTCGACATCCAGGGTTTTCTGGATTTGTTGGTCCCACCCTTCACAATGACGGGAACATGTTAGCCCTGCACTCTCACTATTTATTTTCAGAATGATTCCCACTGCTCTGATGTAGATTTTCCTACAAGTAGCTGCTCCCAGTCCATTTTGGCCAGATCCTGTCTTATCATATTAAACTCAGCCTTCCCCCAATTCAGAACCTTAATTTCTGGTCCATCTTTGTTCTTTTCCATAACTACCTTAAATCTTAGAGTTATGGTTACTCTCACCGAAATGCTTCCCCACTGGCCCTTATACCACTTGCCTGGCTTCATTCCCTAAAAATAGGTCCAGCACTGCCCCCCTCTCTTGTTGGAATTTCTACGTGCTGGCTTAAAAAGCTCTACTGGATAATTTTAAGAATTCAGCCCCCTCTAAGCCTTTCACATTTTGTCTATCCCAGTTAACATTGAGGAAGTTGAAATCCCCTATTGTTACCCTATTATTTTTACACTTCCCTGAGTTTGCCTGATATCTGCATTTCTATCTCTCCTTGACTGTTTGGGGGTCTATATTACACTCCCAGCAATGTGATTGCCCCCTTTTTGTTTTTAAGTTCTACCCATATGGCTTCATTTGAGGAAGCTTCTAAGATATCATCCCTTCTTATTGCAGTAATTGACTCCTTGATCAATATTGCAACACCACCTCCTATTTTACACCCTCCCACTGTCCCCGCCCCATCTTGCCTGAAGATTCTATGCCTGGGAATACTGAGCTGCCAGTCTTGCCCTTCCCCAATTGTATCATGTCATCATGTATTAATCAACACCCTCAACTCATCTGCTTTACTCACAAGACTCCTTGCATTAAAATAAATGCCATCCAACCTTGCCATGCTCCCTTGTGCCTTAACTTGACTTTACACTCTGCCTTCCAGACTGACTTGGTTTTTCTTTTATACTTGTCTGTACATCACCCCGTATTATACGTCCACACTGTATCTCATCCTCCTGCCAAATTAGTTTAAACCCCCACCAACAACACTAGCAAACCCCCCCACCCCCCCAGCGAAGATGTTGGTTCCATTCCAGTTCAGGTGCAACCTGTCGGACTTGTACAGGTCCCACCTTCCCCAGAAGCAGACCCAGTGATCCAGGAATCTTAAGCCCTCCCTCCTGCACCAACTCTTCAGCCACACGTTCAGCTCTATCCGCCTATTCCTATGCTAACTGGCACGTAGCACCAAGGGGATCAAAGGTTACGGGGAGAAGGCGTGAGAATGGGGTTGAGAAACTTATCAGCCATGATTGAATGGCAGAGCAGACTCGATGGGCCGAATGGCCTAATTTCTGCTCCTATGTCTTATGGTCTTATTACAAACTTGGAGGCTCTGCTTTTGAATTTGCTACCTAGATCCCTAAATTCTTGTTGCAGGACCCCAACCCACTTTCTACCTATGTCGTTGGTACCGATGTAAACCACAATCTCTTGGCTGTTCGCCCTCCCCTTTCAGAATGCCCCGCAGCTGTTCAGTGACATCCTTGACCCTGGTCCCAGGGAGGCAACACACCATCCTGGAGTCACGTCTGCGGCCGCAGAAACACCTGTCTATACCCCTCACTATTGAGTCTCCTACCACTATTGCTCTTTCTCTCTTTCTTCTCCCCCATTGTGCAGCTGCACTCCCCAGAGGAACCATCACTCTCATCATTTTCGAACACAGAAAAACTGTTCTTGAGTGAAATGCACTCTGGGCTTTCCTGACTGCCTGCCTGCCTCTCTTCTTCTGACTGATGGTCACCCATTCCTTCTCTGACTACATTTCCTTAAGCTGCGGGGTGACCACGTCTAAAAACATGCCAACTACATAACTCAGCCTCGTAGCCTCCAGCCGACACTCAAGCTCCGAAACCCGACACTCAAGCTGGTCAAACCAGTGGCACTTACTGTAGATGTGGTCACCCAGCCTGCCAGGAGTGTCTAAGACTTCCCACATTCTGCAGGCCTTGCAACACACAGGACTGAGCTCCCGTGCCATACCTTTAATTAAGATACTGTTATTCTAAATTTAAGCCAAGTAGAAAATTATTTAAGTTTCTTTTTTAAAAAGTAAAGCTAGAACTCTTACCTTTCCTTAATGTAGCTTTAAAGTGGAGAAAAACAATTTACCCGCTACCTACCAATTATCTCTGCTTTGCGCTGACATCACTTTTGCCAGCCATTTAGAACTCTGGCATGGTTCCAGTTTTATCTCCTGAACTCGCTGTTTTATCCCCTGACCTCTCACTGTTTTATCCCTGAACTGTCACTGTTTTACCTCCCAAACTCTTGCTGTTTTATCTCCTGAAGTCTCGCTGTTTTACCTCCCAAACTCTCGGTGTTTTATCTCCTGAACTCTCGCTGTTTTACCCCTCAACTCGCGCTCTTTTATCCCCTGAACTATTGCTGTTTTATCCCCTAAACCATCCCTGTTCTTGCCCTGAACTCTCACTGTTCTTTCTCCTGAAACCTTCCTGTTTGACCTATGGAATGCTCGCTGTTTTATCTCCTGAGCTCCCATTGTTTTTATCTCCTGAACATTCATTATTTAATCACCTGAACTCTCACTTTTATAATCCCCTGAAATCTCCCTGTTTTATCACCTGAACTCCGAGTGTGTTATCTCCTGACCTCTCGTTGTTTTATCCCCTGAACTTTCGCTTTCTTATCCTCTGAATTCCCGTTGTTTCATTTCCTGAACTCTCACTATTTTATCTTCTGAACTCTCACTGTTTTATCTCCCAAACTCTCCCTGTTTTATCCCCAGAACTCTTAGTGTTTTATCCCCTGAACTCATTGTTTTATCTCCCAACCTTTTCCTATTTTATCTCCCGACCTGTCACTGTTTTATCTCCCGGCTCTTGCTGTCTTTATCCCCTGAACTCTCGCTGTTTTTATCCCCCGAACTCTCGCTGTTTCCTCCCCTGAACTCTCACTGTTTCCTCACCTAAACTCTCACTGTTTTATCTGCCAAACTCTCCCTGTTTTATCCTCTAAACTCTTGGTGTTTTATCTCCTGAACTCTCGCTATTTAATCTCCTGAACTCTCGCTGTTTTGTCTTCTGAACTCTCGCTGTTTTATCTCCATAACTCTCACTGTTTTATCTATGGAATTCCCACTGTTTTATCTCCAGAATTCTCTCTGTTTTATCTCCTAAACCCTCTCTGTTTGGTCCCCTGAAATCTCGCTGTTTTATCTCCCGAACTCTCCCTGTTTTACCTCCCAGACTATCACTTATTTTATCTTCTGAACTCTTGCTGTTTTATCTTCCAAGCTCTTGCTGTTTTACCTCTGGAACTCTGACTGTTTTATCTCCTGAAGTCTATCTGATTTATCCCCTGAACTCACCCTGTTTTATCCCCTCAACTCTCTCTGTTTTATCCCCGAGCTCTCGTTGTTTTATTTCCCAAACTCTCACTGTTTTATCTGCTGAACTCTCACTGTTTTATGTTCTGAACTCATGCTGTTTTACCCCCTGAGGTCTCGCTCTTTTACCCCCGAAGTCTTGCTGTTTTATCCTGTGAACATTCGATGTTTTATCTCCAGAACTCTCCTGGTTTTATCCCCTGAACTCTCGCTGTTTTATGTTCTGAACTCATGCTGTTTTACCCCCTGAGGTCTCGCTGTTTTACCCCCAAAGTCTTGCTGTTTTATCCTCTGAACACTCAATGTTTTATCTCCCGAACTCTCCCGGTTTTATCCCCTGAACCCTCGCTATTTTTTCTCCGGATGTCTCACTGGTTTATCTCCAGAACTCTCACTGGTTTATCCCCTGAACTCCTGCTATTTTATCTCCTGACCGTTCGCTATTTTATCTCCCAGATACGCACTGTTTTATCTCCCAGACTCTCACTGTTTTATCTCCCAAGCTCTCACTGTTCTACATCCCGAACTCTCGCTGCTTTATCTACTGAACTCCCACTATTTTATCTCCCGAACTCTCGTTGTTTTATCTCTTTAACTCTCGCTGTTTTATCTCCTGAACTCTCACCGTTTTATCTCTTGAAATCTCACTGTTTTATACCCTGAAATTTCGCTATTTTATCCCCTGAACTCTCCTTGTTTTATCTCCTGAACTCTTACTATATTATTTCCTGAACTCTCACTGTTTTATCTCTTGAAATCTCACTGTTTTATCTCCCAAACTCTCACTGATTTATCTCCTGAACTCTCGCTGTATTATCTCTTGAAATCTCGCTGTTTTATCTCTTGAACTCTCACTATTTTATCTCCTGAACTCTCCTTATTTTATCTCCTGAACTCTCACTGTTTTATCTCTTGAAATCTCGCTGTTTTACCCCCTGAGGTTTTGCTGTTTTATCCCCTCAACTCGCTGTTTTATCTCCTGAGCTCTCGCTGTTTTATCTCCCGAACTCTTGCTGTTTTATCTTCTGAACTCTCGCTGTTTTATTCCCTGAACCTGCTGTTTTATCTCTTGAACTCTTGCTGTTTTATATCCCAAACTCTTGCTATTTAATTTTCCGAACTCCCGCTATTTTATCTCCTGAACTCTCGCTGTTTTATCCCCTGAGTTTTCACTGTTTTATCTGCTGAGCTCTCACTGTTTTATCTTCTGAACTGTCGCTGTTTTATTTCCCAAACTCTCGCTGTTTTATCTTCTGAACTCTCGCTGTTTTATCTCGTGAACTCTCGCTGTTTTATTTCCTGAATTCTTGCTGTTTTATCTCCCGAACTCTCGCTGTTTTATCCCCTGAGTTTTCACTGTTTTGTCTGCTGAGCTCTCACTGTTTTATCTTCTGAACTGTCGCTGTTTTATCTCCCAAACTCTCGCTGTTTTATCTTCTGAACTCTCGCTGTTTTATGTCGTGAACTCTCACTGTTTTATCTCCCGAACTCTCGCTGTTTTATCCCCTGAGTTTTCACTGTTTTGTCTGCTGAGCTCTCACTGTTTTATCTTCTGAACTGTCGCTGTTTTATCTCCCAAACTCTCGCTGTTTTATCTTCTGAACTCTCGCTGTTTTATGTCGTGAACTCTCACTGTTTTATCTCCCGAACTCTCGCTGTTTTATCTCGTGAACTCTCGCTGTTTTATTTCCGGAACTCTTGCTGTTTTATCTCCTGGACTCTCGCTGTTTTATCTCCTGAACTCTCGCTGTTTTATCTCCCGAACTCTCGCTGTTTTATCTCCCGAACTCTCGCTGTTTTATCTCCCGAACTCTTGCTGTTTTATCTTCTGAACTCTCGCTGTTTTATTCCCTAAACTCTTGCTGTTTTACCTCCTGAACTCTCGCTGTTTTATCCCCTGAGCTTTCACTGTTTTATCTCCTAAACTCTCACTGTTTTATCTCCTGAACTCTAGCTGTTTTATCTCCTGAACTCTAGCTGTTTTATCTCCTGAACTCTTGCTGTTTTATCTCGTGAACTCTCGCTGTTTTATTCCAACTCTCGCTGTTTTATTCCTTGAACTCTTGCTGTTTTATCTCCTGAACTCTCACTGTTTTATTCCCTGAGCTTTCACTGTTTTATCTCCTGAACTCTTGCTGTTTTGTCTCCCAAACTCGCGCTGTTTTATGTCCTGAACCCTTCTCAGGGATAAATACCATCTATCCCTGACGATTTATTTCCTTCGACCTTTTTTTGGTTATCAAGAACTTGCATATCATTCATAATAATATTGTTGACTTTACTTTCGTTCTCTTTGTTTGAGGACCACATGTTGCCCGTACTTTCTATCTGGATACTTGGAGGAAGTAATCATTCGGAATATTGACTATTTTGCCCTTTAATCATACATCATTTAATTGGTGTTCAATAAACAACTCATACAGAAGTCCATTGAGATGCTTCTGTTAAATAAAACCTGGATAAATTCATACACAGATCAGTTAAGCTGAACCTTGTATTTATGTGGAGTGCCTTTTGTATATTTGTACAATTTCTGAAATATAACAATAAGATACTATGGACAGGAAAAGCAAATTTGAAATACATTTTGACAGTATTTATAAAGAAATATTGATGTTCATTTTAGAGAGGTCAGAGTCATTGATGTGAATTATTTTGTGGTAACCATTCACCTTTTCATTGGACACAATTTATAAACAAAAGACATTTATATATTTACAATATTTAAAACATCATGTTTGTCTATGTATTAGGCACTGTAATAAATGTAATCTATTTATTAAATAATATGAATCTTCACTAGATAGATAATAAATAAATGGCCAGGATTACTCTGCTGCTGACCTCATTACAGCCTTGGTTCAAACATGGACAAAAGAGGTGAACTCCTGAGTTGAGGTGAGAGTGACTGCCCTTAACATTATGGCAGCCTTTGATCAAATGTGGCACCAAGGAGCCCTAGCAAAACTGGAGTCAATAGGAATCAGGGGGAAAACTCTCCACTGGTGGGCATCATACCTAGCACAAAGGAAGGTGGTTGTGGTTGTTGGAGGTCATTCATTTCAGTCCCAGGACATCACTGCAGGAGTTCCTCAGGGTAGTGTCCTAGGCCCAAATATCTTCAGCTGCTTCATCAACGACCTTCCCTCCATCATAAGGTGAGAAGGGGGCTGTTCGCTGATGATTGCATAATGTTCAGCACCATTCGCAACTCCTCAGATACTGACAGTCCATATCCATATGCAGCAAGACCAGGACAATATTTAGGCTTGGGCTGACAAGTTCAAGTAACATTTGCACCACATAAGTGCCAGACAATTACCAGTGCCAGCAGGAGAGAATCCAACCCTCGCCCCTCGTCATTTATTGGCATTACCAGCGCTGAAACCCCACTATCAATATCCTGGGGGTTACCATTGACCAGATGCTGAACTGGACAAGCCATGTAAACACTGTGGCTACAAAAGCAGGTCAGAGGCTGGCAATTCTGCGGCAAGTAACCCACCTCCTGACTCCCCAAAGCCTGTCCACCATCTATAAAGCACAAGTCAGGAGATGGATGGAATACTCTCCACTTGCCTAGATGAGTGCAGCTCCAACAACACTCAAGAAGCCTGACACCATCCCGGACAAAGTAGCCTGCTTGATTGGAACCCCATCCACCACCTTAAGCATTCACTCCCTCCACCACCAGCACAGTGGCAGCAGTGTGTACCATGTACAAGATGCGCTGCAGCAGCTCACCAAGGCTCCTTCAACAGCACCTTCAAAATCTACAACCTCCACCACCTCGATGTACAAGGGTTGTAGATGCATGGGAACTCCACCGACCTGACTTGGAATTATATTGCTGTTCCTTCACTGTAGCTGGATCAAAATCCTGGAACACCCTCCCTAACAGCACTGTGCGTGTACCAACACTACATGGCCTGCAGTGGTTCAAGAAGGTGGCTCACCAGCACCTTCTCAAGGGCAATTGGGGATAGGCACTAAATGCTGGCCTAGCCAGCAATGTCCACACCCCGTGAAAAAAGTATATATATATGTAAATAATCTATTCCAATGCTGTCCTCACCGGTCATTCTTGGAGATGTCAACTTATACAAATCTCTCCTGTCTGGATCCTAACTTGCATCAAGTCCTTTTCACTCCTTGTTAGTAGGTGTCTCAAATTAAAAATTCTTCCACTTGTATTCAAATCTCTTGCTCTGTAACTTTATCCAGCCCTACAGCCCTCCAATTCTGACCTCTTGTACATCCCTAATTTCCTTCTCTCCTCCATTGGTGGCTGTGCCTTCAACTGTCCAGGCCCTAAGCGCTGGACTTTCGTTCCTAAACCTCTTTACCTCTCTCTTCTCCTTCATGATGTTCCTTAAAACATACTTCTTTGAACAAGCTTTTATACACTTGCACTAACATCTCCTTATGGGTCTCAGTATCAAATTCTGTCTGATAATGCTGTGATGAATTGTCTTGGGACACTATGTTAAAAACATTATATAAATGCAACTGCATGCCATTTCGTGTGTTTCAAGGGTTTTTTTAGTGCCAGTTGTTTTCAATAACATCGGTGGCAGTGATTGATTGCTGTGATTTTACATAATTATTTTTACTTACAAAATGTTGTTCATGCGTAACTTTACATGCCAACAGATAATTATGACACATCACTTTAGGGACTCCTTGAATATGGGTTTTTAATCCCAATGGGAACTAATGCATTGTATTGATGTACAGAGTTGGGGCTTGGTTCTTAGGGATTTGCACATGTAGACATCTGCAAGGAGGTCATGTGTATCTAATGACTGTGGTCTGCCTGCGCTGTAACATTAGTACTTGATAAAACTTCCTCAAGTGGTTACCACATTATCCTACTATTGAAAGTGATAACTATTGAACACTTTATTTTAGAAATTAATAATCAATACAATAATGTGCATTAATTTAACATTGTAAAAAAACTCATTCCATTGAAAAATGTCAGCTTTTATACTTTGTAACAAAGGGATAATCAAAATTGAGTTTAAAAAGCTGGATAATGATTAGTCAGTGTAAATTTAGTCAGATTTAGGTTTCTACTGATGCTGCAGTAAATGTTTAAAATTTGCTGCCACGAGATTCCATAACAAAAACCTTCCTAAGTGGTTGACATTCATTGTGTGTTCTCAATGAATAAATGCTTTTCAATGCAGAATTCCCCAGCAACTGTTTTCAGTACAGAATTCCCCAATACTATTGCTGGAATGTTGTCAGGGCCCATAGCCCTTGCAGTATCCAGTGCCTTCAGCCATTTCTTGATGTCACGTAGAGTGAATCGAGTTGGCTGAAGACTGCCATCTGTGATGCTGGGGACCTCCAAAGGAGGCCAAGATGGTCATCCCACTTGGCACTTCTGGCTGAAGATTGTAGCAAATGCTTCAGCTTTATCTTTTACACTGATGTGCTGGGTTCCTCCATCATTGAGGATAGATACTTGTGGAGCCTTCTCCTCCTCCAGTGAGTTGTTTAATTGTCCACCACCATTTGTGACTGGATGTGGCAGGACTGCAGATCTTAGATCTGATCCGTTGGTTGTGGGATCTCTTAGCTCTATCACTTGCTGCTTATGCTGTTTGGCACACAAGTATTCCTGTGTTATAGCTTCACCAGGTTGTCACCTCATTTTTAGGTATGCCTGGTGCTGCTCCTGGCATGCCCTCCTGCACTCTTCATTAAATCTGGGTTGATCCCCTGGCTTGATGGTAATGGTAGAGTGGGAGATATGCCGGGCCATGAGGTTGCAGATTGTACTTGAGTACAATTTTGCTGCTGCTGATGGCCCACAGCGCCTCATGGATGCCCAGTCTTGAGTTGCTAGATCTGTTCAAAATCTATCCCATTTAGCACGTTGGTAGTGCCACACAACTCGATGGTGGGTATCCTCAATATGAAGGTGGGACTTCATCTCCATAACGACTCTACGGTGGGCACTCCTACCAATACTCAGAATCACAGAGTCTTAACAGCACAGAAGGAGGCCATCTGGCCCATCATGTTTGCACTGGCTCTCCAAATGAGCGTTATGATCTAGTGTCATTGCCCTGCCTTTTCATCGTACCCTTGCACATTGGATTTGAATAGAATGCCTTGATTGAACCTGCCTCCACCACACTTCCAGGCAGTGCTTTCCAGACCTGAATCACTCATTGTGTGAAAAAGAAATTTCTCATGTCACACTTGCTTCTTTTGAAAATCACTTTAAATCTGTGCCCTCTCATTCTTGATCCTTTAATGAGTGGGAACAGCTTCTCCCTATCTACTCTGTCCAACCCCCTTATGATTTTGAACATCTCTATCAAATCTCCTCTCAGCTTTCTTCTCTCCAAGGAGAACAGTCCCAACCTCTCCTATCTATCCTCATAGCTGAAGTTTCTCATCCCTGGAACCATTCTTGTAAACCTCTTCTGCACTGTCTCCAATGTGTTCACATTTTTCCTATAATATGGTGGCCAGAACTGTAGAAAATATTCCAGCTGATGTCTAACACGTGTCTTATATAAATTCAGCATAACCTCCGTTGTGCTCTATGCCCCTATTAATAATGCCCAGGATATAGTAAGCTTTATTAACTGCTCTCTCCACCTGTCCTGCCACATCCAATGATCTATGCACATATACACCCAAGTCTTTCTGCTGCTGCACCCCCTTCAAAATTTCACCCCATACTTTATATTGTCTGTCCATGTTCCTCCTACCAAAATGCTTCACCTCACACTTCTCCGTATTGAACTTCATCTGTCATCTATGTGCCCACTCCACCAACTTGTCTATGTCCTCTTGAAGTTCCACATTGTCCTGCTTGCAGTTCACAACACCCAAGCTTCGTATCATCTGCAAACTTTGAAATTGTCCCCTGCATACCAAGATCTAGATCATTAAAAAAAACCAGGAAAAGCAGGGGTCCCAACACTGACCACTGGGGAACTCCACTTCAGCCTGAAAAATATCCATTGACCATTACTCTCTGCTTCCTATTTTTCCGCCAATTTTGTATCCAATTGCTACTGTCCCTTTTATTCCATGAACAATAGCTTTTCTCACAAGTCGGTTGTGTAGCACTGTGTAAAATGCCTTTTCAAAGTCCATGGGCACCTCATCAACTGCATTACCCTCATCGATCTTTTCTGTTAGAACCATAGAACACTACATCACAGAAAACAGGCCATTCGGCCCTTCTGGTCCCAAAATATTATTCCGCTAGTCCCATTGACCTGCACCTAGTCCATAACCCTCCAGACCCCTCCCATCCATGTATCTAATTTATTCTTAAAACTTAAGCGTGAGCCCGCATTTACCACGTCAGATGATAGCTCGTTCCACACTCTCACCACGCTCTGAGTGAAGAAGTTCCCCCTAATGTTCCCCCTAAATCTTTCCCCTTTCACCCTAAAGCCATGTCCTCTCATGTTTATTTCTTCTAATCTAAGTGGAAAGAGCCTACTCACATTTATTCTGTCCATACCCCTCATAATTTTGTAAACTTCTATCATATCTCCCCTCATTCTTCTACGCTCCAAGGAATAAAGTCCTAACCTGTTTAATCTTTCCCTGTAACTCAACTCTTTAAGACCCGGCAACATCCTAGTAAATCTTCTCTGCACTCTCTCAATCTTACTGATATCCTTTCTGTAGTTAGGCGACCAGAACTGCACACAATACTCCCAAGTTGGCCTCACCAATGTCTTATACAACCTCACCATAACATCCCAACTCCTATACTCAATACTTTGATTTATGAAGGCTAGTATGCCAAAAGCTTTCTTTACAACCCTGTCTACCCGTGATGCTACTTTCAGGGAACTATGTATCTGAACTCCCAGATCCCTTTGTTCCTCCGCACTCCTCAGTGCCCTACCATTTACTGTGTATGTCCTACCTTGGTTTGACCTTCCAGAATGTAACACCTCACACTTTTCTGCATTAAATTCCATCTGACATTTTCTGGCCCATTTTACCAGTTGGTCCAGATCTCCCTGCAAGCTTTGAAAGCCTTCCTCGCTGTCCACAACGCCTCCAATCTTAGTGTCATCAGCAAACTTGCTGATCCAATTCACCACATTATCATCCAAATCATTGATATAGACAACAAACAACAATGGTCCCAGCACAGATCCCTGAGGCACACCACTAGTCACAGACCTCCAGTCTGAGAAGCAATCATCCACTACCACTCTCTGTCTTCTCCCACACAGCCAATTTCGAATCCAGTTTACAACCTGTCCATGCATACCAAGTGTCTGAACCTTCTGAACTAACCTCCCATGTGGGAGCTTGTCAAAGGCCTTACTAAAGTCCATGTAGACAACATCCACAGCCTTTCCTTCATCTACTTTCTTGGTAACCTCCTCGAAAAACTCTACAAGATTCGTTAAACACGACCTACCACGCACAAAGCCACGCTGACTATCCTTATTCAGCCCTTAGCTGTCCAAATAATTATATATCCAATCTCTCAGAACACCTTCCAATAATTTACCTACTACTGATGTCAGGCTCACTGGCCTGTAATTACCTGGTTTACTTTTGGAGCCTTTTTTAAACAACGGAACAACATGAGCTACCTTCCAATCCTCCAGCACCTCACCCGTGGCTAAGGACATTTTAAATATTTCTGCTAGGGCCCCTGTAATTTCTACACTAGTCTCCCTCAAGGTCTGAGGGAATATCATGTCAGGCCCAGGGGATTTATCTACCTTTATTCTCTGTAAGGCAGCAAGCACCTCCTCCTCTTTAATCTCTATATGTTCCATGAAACTACTGCTTGTTTCCCTTCCTTCCTTATACATTATGCCAGTTTCCTGAGTAAATACTGATGCAAAAAAACTGTTTAAGATCTCCCCCATCTCGTGAGGCTCCATAAATAGACAACCACTCTGATCTTCAAGGGGACCAATTGTGTCCCTTACTATCCTTTTACTTTTAATATACTTGTAGAAACCCTTCGGGTTAACCTTCACATTATCTGCCAAAGCAATCTCATGTCTTATTTTTGCCTTCCTGATTTCCTTCTTTAGTATTTTCTTACATTTTCTATTCTCTACAAGTACCTCATGTGCTTGTTGTTGCCTATACCTGCTATACACCTCTCTCTTCTTCTTAACCAGATCGCCAATATCCCTTGAAAACCAAGGTTCCCTATGCCTGTTAATTTTGCCCTTAATCCTGACAGGAACATACAAACTCTGCACTCTCAAAATTTCGCCTTTGAATGCCTTCCACTTACTGAACACATCCTTGCCAGAAAATAACTTATGCCAATCCACTCTTCCTAGATCCTTTCTCATTTCCACAAAATTGGCCTTTTTCCAATTTAGAATCTCAACTCGAGGACCAGACCTATCCTTATCCATAATTAGCTTAAAACTAATGACATTGTGGTCACTGGACCCAAAATGTTCGTCTACACATACTTCTGTCACCTGACCTGTCTGGTTCCCTAATAGGAGATCAAGTATTGCATCCACTCTCGTTGGTACCTCTATATATTGATTTAGAAAACTATCCTGAACACATTTGACAAACTCCAAGCCATCTAGCCCTTTTACAGTATGGGAATCCCAGTCAATATGTGGAAAGTTAAAATCTCCTACTATCACAACTTTCTGTTTCTTACATCGGTCTGCTATCTCTCTACAGATTTGCTCCTCCAAATCTCTCTGACTATTGGGCGGTCTATAATACAATCCTATTAGTGTGTTCACACCTTTCCCATTCCTCAGCTCCACCCATATAGCCTCTGTAGACAAGCCTTCCGGGCTGTACTGCTTACGCACAGCTGTGATATTTTCCCTGACTAGTAATACCACTCCTCCCCCTTTCATCCCTCCCCCTCTATCATGTCTGAAATAACAGAACCCCGGAACATTGAGCTGTCAGTCCTGCCCCACCTGCAACCAAGTCTCACTAATAGCAATAATGTCGTAATCCCACGTGCCAATCCACGCCTTAAACTCATCTGCCTTTTCGACAATACTCCTTGCATTGAAATAGATGCACCTGAGAACATTTCTATCACATACGGACCCTTGATTTCTGTCTATACATGCATTCCTCGCTTGACCTTTATCCTCCTCCACCTCACTATCTGCTCTAACACTCTGGTTCCCCTCCCCATGCAAATCTAGTTTAAACGCCCCAGAGCAGTACTAGCAAACCTACCCGCAAGGATGTTAGTCCCCCTCCAGTTCAGGCGCAAACCATCCCGTCGGAACAGGTTCCACCTTCCCTGGAACAGAGTCCAATTGTCAAGAACTATGAAGCCCTCCCTCCTGCACCATCTCCTTAGCCACGTATTTAGCTGCATTATCCTCCTATTTCTAGCCTCACTAGAACATGGCACGGGTAGCACTCCTGAGATCGTAACCCTGAAGCTCCTGTCCTTCAACTTAGCACCTGACTCCCTAAACTCTCTTTGTAGGACCTCTTCCTCCTTCCTATCCACGTCATTGGTCCCTACATGGACCACGACATCTGGCTGCTCACCCTCCCTCCTGAGAATACTGAGAACTCGATCCGAGATATCGCGGACCCTGGCACCAGGGAGGCAACAGATCGTCCGGGATTCTCAATCTCTCCCACAGAACCTCCTATGTGTCCCCCTAACTATCGAATCCCCTATCACTACTGCTCTCCTCTTTTCCCTCCCTCCTTTCTGAGCTGAGGGTCTAGCCTCAGTGCTAGAGATGCGACCACTACAACTTGTCCCTGGTAGGTCATCCCCACCAACAGTATCCAAAACGGTATACCTATTGTTGATGGGAACGGCCACAGGGGTGCTCTGCTCTTTCTGTCTCTTCCCCTTCCCTCTCCTGACAGTTACCCAGCTACCTGCCTCCTGACTTTTACGGGTGACTGTCTCCCTGAAACTCCCGCCTATTACTTACTCTGCCTCCCGTATGATCCAAAGTTCATCCAGCTCCAGCTCTAGTTCCCTAACTCGGCTTCTCGGGAGCTGCAGCTGGATGCACCTTTTGCAGGTGTAGTCATCAGGGACAATTGTGCTGTCCATGACTTCCCACGTGCTGCATTCGGAGCACTCGACTGCCCCAACTGCTGCCTCCATTACCTACTCCTAATTACTTAAAGGACTTTACCCGGACCTACCTCACTGGGAGCAAGCTCGTCCTCAGCCTCTCGAGCCAAAGCCTCAAAGCTCCACTCCTTTACGGGGCCACTCACATGCTGGCTGCTCACAGGCTGGCTGCTCCTCTTCAGCTTCCCCTCCTTTTATTTTCAATCTCCCCGCTCTTTTTCAACTGACCTGCCTTCAAGATCTGCGCTCTTTTTCAAATGTTGAGTGCAAGAGTCCTTCTCCTTGATTCCCTCCTGAGTCATGGTGACTGCGCTGACTTGTCCCAGAATGCTTCAGTCACTTTTCACCAGCGCCCTCTGTTGTTACCTCTTCAAAAAACTCCAGCAAGTTAGTAAACATGATTTCCCCTTTAGAAATCCGTGCTGGGTCTTCCTTATCAGTCCATATTTTTCCATGTGACTACTAATTCTATCCTGAATAATTGTTTCTAGAATCTTACCCACCACTGAAGTTAAACTGACTGGTCTATAATTGCTGGGCTTATCCTTACAACCTTTTTTGAACAAGGGTGCAATGTTTGCAATTCTCCAGTCCTCTGGCATCTCCCCTGAGTCTAGGGAAGACTTAAAGATTGTGGCCAATGCCTCTGCAATTTCTACTCTCCCTTCCTTCAATATCTCATCCGGTCTCAGTGTCTTGTCAACTTTGAAGTACCAACAGTTTATCCAACACTCCATCCTTATCAATTTTGAATCCTTCTAGCAACGGAGTTTCCTTGTCTGTCACCATGGCAGATGCATCTGCGGCAGGCAGGTTGGTGAGGATGAGGGCAAGTATGTTTTCCCCTCTTGTTGGTTCCCTCACCACCTGCTGCAGACCCAGTCTAGCAGCTAAGTCATGTATGACTCGGCCAGTAGTGGCGCTACCAAGCCACTCTTGGTGATGGATGTTGAAGTTCCCTATCTCTGGCTAGGATCAAAGGTCCATACAGACTGAGAGGCCTGTAGTTGTGCTCCTTCGCCACCATCATGAATTTCTGGCTGGTCCTGGAGAGCAGCAGTTAGAAGGTCCCAAGACTCAAAGGTTTGTCGTGGGCTTAAGGAACGTAAGTCTACTTGACCTGAATTGGAGCCTTTTTGTTTCTTTAGATTTCTGCCTGCACTCCACAGAGCCTCAGCTATATTCAAGGATTTTGGTACAAGTCCTATTGTTAGTTTTCTTGGGGCATCACTTAATTTGAATGCCCATGGGTAAAGTCACAAGAAAGTAAGGCGGGGATGAGGATTTTCACCTCGTCACCATCCTTACATTTTGTTAAGGTGATTGGGGAAACCCTTGATAGTTTACCACAGGTCACCACCCTATTTCTTCTTCAGTCTACCTGGAAGCTGGGCATTCCATAAGTGAAACAAAACTTACCCTCTTTTAGAAGGGAATTTGATTCGGTCCGAAAATGGATATGGGAGGGAGCAGGAGAGTGGGATTTGATCAGGTTGCTCACTTGAAGAATAAACACCAGAGCAAACTTGTTGGCCGTTGAGCAATTTGCAATTTTGTTATCCAAATATATGTTATAAACCATCAAGTGAGCCACCATTGTGTCTCCCGGAGAGAAGGTGGGAGAATGGGGTTGAGAAACGTATCAGCCACGATTGAATGGCAGAGCAGACTCGATGGGCCGAATGGCCTAATTTCTGCTCCTATGTCTTATGGTCTTAAATTAGTCCAAATCATATATGCAGCCAAAGCTTGGAATAAGCAACATTATGCCAAACGTTTGGTGATTATATCAGCTAAGGCCTGACACCATAAATTTAAGCACAGTGGCAAATCTGTACAGACATTGGATACTGTACATAGCATGCTGCTGGTGGAATACAGAGAAGGTGTTACGAGTCAACCTTGGTTTACACCATTGACTAACTGTTTGTGCATGCACTTTCCAATTTTAAAACATTTTCAACCCATCATTAGAAGAATGTTAATGATGGGGAATGGTGCATTTTGGGGTACCCAATGGCAGCACAGAAAACAGCCAGGAAGTAAAATTTGTTGCTTCATTCTGCATTTTGGCCTGGAGTTTGGCCTTTTCCAAAAATAACACTATAATGTGCTCCATTAATTCTGGGAACCTATTCCAAAATCAAACCATAAATGTGTCTCTTTTGACTGTATTTTGATTCAGTTCACATTTCCATGGAGGGAGGAGGTGTAGAGAAGAGAATCACAGCACACCGATTGTTACAATATGAGATTGTTTACTGCAATTCAACAATTCTGAATTAGATTTGGGATCATCTTCCACTCTGCTTAAATTATAGGCAGTATATTTTGAAACTGTCCAAAGAGGTGTCTTGCAAATCATGAAGGAAATTATCCATCTTCCTTGGAAGCTTGGTAATGCAAAAAAAAAAAATGATGCTATTTGAATCCTGCAGGAGCTTTTTTTTAAAAGCCGGCTATGGCTCAGATGTGGCAGAGAGTTTTCACAAACAACAGGAGAGGCCATTGAGCCCATCGAACCCATGCTGGGTTCAACATTTGGTGATCAAGATGGTAGGCCCTTTTTGGAAGCAAGGTGTCCCATAATACCTTCCTCTTGTCAAAATAAAAGTAGATTTGCAGGAATATTGGTTCCTATCCACTGCAAGATGCACTGCAGCATCTTGTCAAAGCTCCTTTGACAGCACCTTCAAAACCCATGACCTCTACCACTTAGAAGGACAAGGGCAGCAGATGCAGGGAATGCAGATGCATGCATATCACCTGAAAGTTCCCCTCCAAACCACATGTGATCCTGACTTGAAACTAGACCATGTTCTTTCAGTGTCACTGGGTCAAAATCCTGGAACTCCCTCCCTAACAGCACTGTGGGTGTACCTATGGCACATGGACTGCAGCAGTTCAAGAAGGCGGCTCACCACCACTTTCTCATAGGCGATTAGGGATGGGCAATAAATGCTGTCAAGCTAGCAACGTCCACATCCCATGAATGAGTAAATTTAAAAAAGTAGATTTGCAGGAGTACTGGTTCCCATGTCACATTCTTACTTTTAAGGAGTTGGGTAGGGGAGGCGGTTGGTTGTAGTTGGTTTACATGTTATAATGTCAGTTTGAGTTCAAGCTGCTTAAAGATACTGTAAATATGGAAGCTTTAATTTAGATAATGTAATGCAGTAAATGTTCACCAATAGAAACTGGATGTTTGTTAATTGAAATATCTGTTGTTTGGTCTCTCCCTGTGTTTTGAAGGTCAACATTTAGCTACATATCCAGTACTTCAGAATATATCTAGAATCTAGAACAATTGACATTTCATGTTATTTTAACTTACAGAAGATTTTAAATCATTCCCTTAAATTTATGGACATATACAGGAATCGCAATATCTCGTTGCAAATATCCAACCTGCGTACAGTGTAGTACAGTAACTAGCCTGGGCAACAAATCAAAATTACTTTCATTTTCACTGTAATATTGGGTTTAGGGTCATAATCTGTGTCACCCACTTATTAGAAAATAATGTACTACCAGCGATGAATTAGATAACCTGTCAAAATAACTTCTACTGAATTTCTTTTCTTGGAGATTAAAGTAAGTGACTGATTCAAAGTACCTATTTAATTACTGACGTGATTGGATCTGTTATGTGTAGCTACAATATCACCAGTATTTCTATTTTTACTTCCTCATTAAAACGTTACAGTGTTGTACAGTAAAATTGAAGTATCTCTGCCTACAGAAAGCTACTTTGCCACTTCCGTTTTACTAAGATTGGCTAGCTGTCAATTTGTCTGCTCTGCATAATTTCTTCATATCCACTGCACTCAAGATTGCGCACAGAGATGTTTACATGTATAAAAAAAATTCCACAATGCTGAACACTAATGTTATACAAATGGGGGTGCCCTTCCAACCAGTGCATCTTCTAGGACAGCAAGCATTCCCATATTAAATCAATCTTGGTTTTCCACAATATATCTAATTTGGTGCTGTTTTAAGTTTTTGGTATCATCAGTAAGAGAGGTTTTGACTCCCAATGGTTCAGCCAAAACAGGATAGTATTAGAAATAAAAACATAAAATGCTGGAAAAACTCAGCAGGTCTGAAAGCATCTGTGGAGAGAGAAACAGAGTTAACGTTTCGAGTCCATATGATTCCTCTTCAGAACTTCTGACCTTCTCTTGTAGTCACAGTATTTATGTGGCTAGTCCAGTTTAGTTTCTGGACAGTGGTAACCCCAGGATGTTGATAGTGGGGAATTCACCGATGGTAATGCCATTGAATGTCGAGGGCAATGGTTAGATTCTCTCTTGTTGGAGATGATCATTGCCTGGCACTTGTGTGGCGTGAATGTTACTTGCCAGCCCAAGCCTGGATATTGTCCCGGTCTTGCTGCATTTGGACATGGACTGCTTCAGTATCTGAGGTGTTGCGAATGGTGCTGAACATTGTTCAATCATCAGCAAACATCCCCACTTCTGATCTAATGATGGAAGGAAGGTCATTGATGGAACAGTCGAAGAAGGTTGGGCCTAGGACACTACCCTGAGGAACTCCTGCAGTGATGTCCTAGAGGTGAAATGATTGACCTCCAACAACCACACCATCTTCCTTTGTGCAAGGTATGAGTCCCACAGGAGTCCCACAGAAAAGAATATTAAGTTTTTAAATGTAGCAGTATAAATTATGCCATTTGTAACTTTATCGTTCAAAAGTAAGTCTGTTTTGTGCTTCTCACACAGCAGCAGAGCGTTATTCCCAATAAGTTGAGATCAACCCTAAAGCTTTGTTAATATTTTATTTCAGTTACTGTTCCCAAAATATGTTTGAACATCTTGTTCTCCCTTGTTTAGACATGGACCTCCACATTACTTCCTTTAATTGCTTTGCCCACTCTTCGCTTCATAAAGCACTCTTTTTCCACCAGGAGCAGCCATCTTTCTAGTTAGTAACACCGTAAAAATTGCTTTCAGTGGGGAACTGAAGAATAAACACTGGGGCATTTACTTTGGTCAGATCCAATATATGGTATGAAATCATTTCTTTCCTCCTTTTTGTGAACACTACATTTTAAGTACAGAATATTTATTTTCCCCTCTTGTAAATGCACTAAAATGTGAATTCTTGAAAGTTAATAGGTTATATAAGGCTAAATGAGGATGGTTGTATATTAGACAAAAATATTCTATTTTGATAAGTTCTCACAATTATGTTAATTGCTTTATATACATTAAAATTACTGAATGCAGGAAAATAATTCCCAAACGAATAAAAAACATGTCAGGAGAAAAAAATCAACTAGAATAACACCTACTAATATGTTACAATGTCTAATGAAATGGAAAGAAATGTCAGAAATTGAATTAATTAGCTTTTTTAAAAAAATCCCCATCGCAATTTTTGTAGAACTTCCTCAGGCATACAGATCTATTCACTAAAACACTTGTTTATTTCTGCTGAGCTATGAGCACAATGAACAAAAGCACACAAGCATCTGAGTGACCAATCACACATGGTTTTCCTTTAGGGGTCATAAACATCATCATTGCACCACTTCTAATCTGGTGTGGCGTATTCCAATTACAAATCCAGGAAATTTTGAAGTGAGCTTGTAACAGTGAACAAAACAGAAACATTTCCAGTGTACTTCACTGATCTCACCGTTGCAAGAGATTCTAGATCAGTAAGTAGGTGCTGAGTAACTGGATTTCAGCTGGGGAAATCTACCTGCCTGAGCAAGGGGAACAGAAGTTAGAATTCCCCCACTATCCAAAATATACGAGGACAGGATCAGATCCATTTGTGGTACTTGCACCTCCCCTCACCCAACTGCTGCCCCCCCCGCCCCCATGAAACTGACTTTAAATAGATAGAATTCTATATTTGTGAATCTTGGCTGGGTGGTAGTAGTATGCCACTCCAGAAATTTCTTAGGATAAATACTTCGCAAGATTGTGGCTTAAACAAATTTACTAAGCAGTAAATGGCTTAGTGAACTGGATCAGGCACCAGGTCCCTGAGTATTAACCTTTACCTGGGACACTGGTGCTGGTTATCCGTCAGATGGAATGCCCAATTTTGACAAGACGAGTTATGAAACATTTTTCCAAAAAAAGATTGAGGCAAAGGCAATTTTAAAATGTGTCTATTAAATTTTTGAAAGAGCTGCCAATCAAACATATAGCTGTGGGTACTTGAATTGAAAGTCTTGACCCTCAATCACTTGCTATATGCAGAGAGATGGATTTTACTCTTCAGCATTGGGCATAGGCACGTATCACAGTTTGATAGAAACTGCACACAATTTTCCTCCCATTTAATTTAATGGGGATGGAAGGGAATTGTGTCAGGTGTGTTCCTTAGTTTGGATAAGCACTTATACCCTTCCACACCCCAACCACCACCATACCCTTCCACACCCCCACCACCACCCAAGCTTTTACTGTAAATCAGTACAGGGAAAAATCCATCTACATCCACCTTCTGAGATTTTAAGGCCAATTGGAACTAACATCTGGGTATCCCACCACGACCCCTCAGGCGCAAATCAGGCTGGCCATCCTGTAGCCCCAGGAAAGCCGGGGGTTACTTTTCCATTCAAGTCCTTGATCAGCAAGGGACCCTAAAAGCAGACCGTGGATTCATGGAAGGTAGTGGAGAGGTAAAGTTGAGTAGCATCAGCACAACTATGAAAGCCCACTCCATGTTTGAAATATCAAAGAACAATAATGATGAACAGAAAAGTTGGAAAACCTAAGGTGACTGGAGAAACCATCACAACAGAGAATCCAACCATTGCCCTTTGCTGTTCAATGGCATTACCATCACTGAATTCCCCACTATCAATCAGCATTCTGGGGGTTACCATTGACCAGAAACTGAACTGGAGCAGCCATATAAATATTGTGGCTACAAGGTTAGGTCAGGGGCTAGGAATCATGTGACAAGTAACTCACTTCCTGACTCCCCAAGGCCTGTCCACAAGGCACAAGCCAGGAGTGTGATGAAATACTCCCCAATTGCCTGGATGAGTGCAGCTCCCACAACACTCAAGAAGCTTGGCACCATCCAAGACAAATCAGCCAGCTTGATTGGCACCACAGCCACAAACATTTACTCCCTCCACCACCAACGCACAGTGGCAGCAGTGCGTACCATCTACAAGATGCACTGCAGGAATTCACCAAGGCTCCTTAGACAGCACCTCCCAAACCCACAACCACTACCATCCAGAAGGACAAGGGCAGCAGATGGATGGGAACACCACCACGTGGAAGTTTCCTTCCAAGTCACTTACCATCCTGACTTGGAAATATATCATCATTCCTTCACTGTTGCTGGGTCAAAATCCTAGAACTGCCTTCCTAACAGCACTGTGGGTGTACCTACACCACATGGACTGTAGCGGTTCAAGAAGACAGCTCACCACCACCTTCTCAAGGGCAACTAGGAATGAGCAACAAATGCTGGCATAGCCAGCAATGCCCACATCCCATAAATGAATTTTAAAAAAAGAGAATATGGTTACATAAATGTAGATAGGACTAGGACCATGACAGTATGGAGGGAAATAAAGGACAATGATGTGGTCAGCCACATAAGAAATAGAATCAGTAGTAAGCTGCAGGTCCTCTCAAACTTGCATTTCCACCTGTACCTCGATTCACCTGGTGCCTAAAAAATCGTTTCAATCTCTGTCTTGAATATTCTCATCAACTGAACATAGCTTTCTGGTATAGATTTCCAAAGATTCACAACCTTTTCATTGAAGAAATTTCTCATCTTATCTCAATGACTGACCCCTTAGCTTGACACTATCCCTAGATCAAAACTCTCCAGCGAAAGCCAATAGCCTCTCAGCATCTACCCCACCAACCCTTCAAAGAATTTTATATATTTCAATGAGATCACCTTGCATTCTTCTATATTCCAGAGGACAAAGGGTAGACTAAACCTATCTCCCCTCATAAGTCAATCCTCTCATCCAATGAACCTCATGACATACCATCCAAGGCAAGTACTGTACATCTTTCCTTAGATATGAAGATCAAAAGGGTACATTAGCAGTTTAAGTGTGGACTTAGGAAAGCTCTACTTAATTGCAGCGAGACTTGCTTACTCTTATACTCCAACCCACTTGTAAAGGACAATTTAATTAATGACTTACTGTACCAGATTGAACATTATTTGTTTACAAATCCCTCTGAATTTAATATTTACTATTCACAAAACTTTTAAAAAGTTGCTTTCCATTCCATATAAAGTGGATAATTTCACACATTATACCCCATCTGCCACCTTCTTGCCCAATCATTTAATCAGTCCTTATCCTTTTACAGCCTCTTTACATCCTCGTTTACTTACCCACTTTGCTTTGCATCACCAGAAAACTTTGAAACGTTCGGTCCCTCTTGATTTTAAACTGTTTACATAGCCTGTAAGATTCCACATTTTGCACTCGAGCATTTCAAAGTTTAGTCACTCGCCTTTTTCCTGGTTACACAAAACCAATTTACATAATGGTCTTACACTGCCTGACAGCACCATCTCCTGGCAGAAATCTAAGGCACACAGACACTCTGGGTCAGCAGGGCCCAGCTCCCACTAAAATAGATGGATGGGTAGGGAATAAATCCTCAATTGCTCTTCCAGCCTCCATTACCTGAAATCTAAGTGGTCAGCTAGACTATTAACAATATGAATAATTCCTATTCAAAAAGGTAGCAGAACAATTTATCCCCATGTAACTACATGTATCCCCATGTAACCACACTCCTGCAAGGAGTCAGCAAGTTCAAGGAAAAGAAAAACAATAAATTCAGTTTCAAAAGCACCAGAAAGACTGTGCTCCTCCATTGCTGTAGAAAAACTTAAGCAGTGGGCTTATAATGTATGACGTTGAGGTTAACAATCCATTCAATTTCTTCAGCTGAATAGTTGTGATGCCATCAGGATTGGATCTCTCAGGGCAGTTCAGGTTGTAGCCAATGGTCTGAAGTCACAATTTAAGCTAAATCATTATTGAAGCAAGTGGCCCACATTTTCCCTGGCTTATCCTTGAAGGTTGTCCTGATTTTTCGTGGAAGGTTAAAACCTAGGACTTCATCACTCAAATCAGGTACCAGTTGTAGTTGGTGATATTTGCAGTCACCCAAGAGGATCACTTGTCATCCATTTGTAGGGCGTGGTGTGGACCAAGAGGGACTACGGGATTTCAGACAGGTGTACTTTTTGAGGTCCTATGTCAATGGAAATGCTTTGTTGCCTGTCAGCAGGTGCTTTACTCTAACAACAATGTTTTCCCCATAGTCATCAGTTTGATGTGTGCAGGCACAGGAAACCACTCCGGCGGTGTTGGTTTCAACCGCCCAGAAATAATGACTTTCCGGAAGTGGATAACTACCATAATTGTGTGCTGGCTCCAGAGCAAAGTTGGTAGATATCTACCTCTGCAAAGTCATGAGGATTAGTATTGCTGGCAGTTTGCTTAGGGTGGTATCTTGGTAAAGTTACCCACTTCCTTTATTTCTCTACATCTATGTGATGTCTGCAGCTAAAGTGGAGCATGCCATTCATGATTATATCCTCAGTAGGAAAAGCTGCAGCTGCCATGGAGTTAAAAACAGGTTTAAATTATTCTTGGTTACATGGTGGCTTCTACATTCCAAGAGGTCGTGGATGAAAAGTAATGTTCTACCAATGTTCTCTTTTGCAGCTAATCAAGTACTTCAGTTTGGGAAGCTGGTCAGCACCTCCAACACTTATGATGGAAGTGGGACTGTGACAGTTGAAACAGATCAACCTCTGCTATGGACAATGGGAATAAAGAGACATCTCAACTAATCAATTTGTGCCTTTTAGTTGAAATAGAATGTAACATGAATCAACAAAAGGGAAGAAATAAAAGTCCGAGCTTTATATAATTCCAAATGAGACTTTTATTTATAACAGCGTAAAATATTGAAGTAATGTTCCTTGGTGTCCTCCCATCTTCATTCCCTACCCTAACTGCATGAGGTCAGTTGAAAAGTCTTAACCACCACTGTGAAAAGATTGAAACATCCATTAGTTCATTAGCCTCAATTTTAATGCTTACTCTATAATCAGCCCTATGCAGTGCAAGTTCAATTTTCAAATCATCTTGTTTATATTACTTAAACTGACAGATCCAAAACATTCAAATGCTTTCCAGCAAGTCCTTGAGCAGTCATAGAGTATCATTCCACTTGTCTACCGAGGACCAATTAAAGTGGGAACTGCAGTTTTACTACATTTACTATAGTGTCCAGAGTTCTAGATGACAAGTATAAGCTGACTGCAGATCAAAACTATTTTAAAAAAGACTGCTTCAAGTTTTAGGACACCCTTGAAAAATCAAGGAATTTAAAAACAATACTGAAGAGGAGTGAATACAAGGCTTATAGGTGTGATAAAAGAATACAAGAAAATAAAGATGTTAAGAATGGGATAACGAAAGAAACTCAAAACTATTAAAACAATAAGAAGTGTTCTACAAACATGTCCATAAAACAAGAAATGTTGAATGTGAAACAGAATCCAAGAGGATAATCAGAAACTAGCAGGGGATCCTTAAACACTTCACTGTGTTTACACAACAGGGTCATACAGGGAATGGAGTTACATTCCAAATTGGTTAAATGCAAGTCCAAGAATTAAATTTTGTGGTGTTATTAGGAATCGATACGTGTCAGATGTGAGTGATTAATATGGCAATCATTTTCAAAAAGGAAGACAAAACAAACCCTGGTCATTATAGGTCAGTTAGTTTAACATCTATACTAAGGAAAATTTGGGAATCTTTTAATTATGAAATTACTAAATAAAGAGGAGAAAATGAGAAGCAGACAAGTTTGGTTGCAAGGAGGAAGATTCTGCTTGATAAAGGTGAATGCTTTGAGGTAACATATACGGTGGATGAAAGAAATGCAAAGGTTTCAAATGCACTTTCATTAAGATTTTAGCAAAGTGCCACTTAGGAGAATATTATATAAGATTAAAGAGTATATAATTAGGGTAAAGTAGTAGAAAATCAAATTAGAAATTGGTTAAAGAAGTGAACAGAGTAGGTATTAAAAGCATTGTCCTCACTGCTACTCATGTACACAATGATTTGGATATACAGATAGGGGCGTTGACACTTATAATATGGTAGACCAAATTCAACATTAATAAGTACGAGAAGGTGCATTCTGGTAAAAGTAATTATACTTTGAAATTGTATGAAAAGCTACAAATATGAAAAGAAACATGAAAAACCTCAATCGTTCTCAAAACACAGTGTACATGACCAGAGGAAATGAGATCTCAAAAGTAAAAGCCTTAGGGAAGCAAATTTAGCTAGCTTCCAGTAAATTTTATTATTTAGGTTACTGATCCATCTTGGCCTCCTCTGGAGGTCCCCAGCATCACAGATGCCAGTCTTCAGCCAATTCTATTCACTCCACATGAAATATAAACAGCTGAATGCAGTGGATACTTCAAATGCTATGGGCCCTGACAACATTCTGGCAATAGTATTGAAGACCTGTGCTACAGAACCAGCCAGGCCCCTAGCCAAGCTGTTCCAGTACAGCTACAACACTGGCATCTACCTGGCAATGTCAAAAATTGCTCGGGTATGTCCTGTACATAAAAAGCAGAACAAATCCAACACAGCTAATTAATGCCCCATTAGTCTACTTTCAATCATCACTGCAGGAGTTCCTCAGGGTAATGTCCTTGGCTCAACCATCTTCAGCTGCTTCATCAATGACCTTCCCTCCATCATATCAGAAGTGGGGACGTTCTCAGATAATGGCACAATGTTTAGCACCATTCACGACTCCTCCGATACTAAAGCAGTCTGTGTTCATTTGCAGCATACATACATACGAACATACAAATTAGGAGGAATAGGCCACTTGGTCCCTCAAGTCTGCTCCACCATTCATGGCTGTAACCTCAACCCCATATTCTTGCTTACCCCCAATAACCTTTCACCTCTTGTTAGTTAAGAATCTATCTAGCTCTGCCTTAAGAATATTGAAAGGGTCTGCCTCCACCACCTTCTGAGGAAGAGAGTTCTAAAGACTCACTACCCTCAGAAAAAATGTTTCATCTGTCTTAAATGAGCAACCCTTTATTTTTATACTGTGTCCCATGATTCTAGATTCTCCCACAAGAGGAAACATCCTCTCCACATCCACCCTGTCAAGACCCCACAGGATCTTAAAGGTTTCAATCAAGCCTCCTTTTACTCTCAAATTCCAGTGGATACAAGCCTATCCTCATAAGACAACCGGCCCATTCCTGGTATTAATTTAGTAAACCTTCTCTGAACTGCTCTAACACGTTTACGCCTTTCCTTAAATAAAGGAGACCAGTACTGTACACAGATTTGGTCTCACCAGTACCCCGTACAACTGAAGTATAACCTCTCTATTTTTGTAATCAATTCCCCTCACAATAAATGATAACATTCCATCAGCTTTCCTAATTACCTGCTGTGCCTGCATATTTGCCTTGTGATTCATGCACTGGGCCATGAGATCTGGACCCAAGCAAAATGATTTTCCCACGTACTCAATCCATAACCACATAATTTTTTGCTATTTCCATCAAAACTTTCATAATTCGAAAGAATGAAAACATTCTACATTAATTATTTTTTTAAATACAGGTATTAGCTATCAGTCAAAACTACTGAATACTTACACAATAATGTTATTAATGGGGATGTGGATAAGCTTTACAAAGAAACCAATGAATCCCATAATGGCAAATCCAATTGCTGTTGCCATGGCAATCTTCTGAAATTCTGTAAAAAGAAAGCCACACATGAATCTCTCAAAATTAGTTCATTTTCACATTATAAAAGGAAATTGTTAAATACTGTAGCCCATTGCATACAGAAGAGTATTGATGGTTGAAAGACAGGTCTAATAAACTACATACCCAAATGCATATCATTGTAATTTCAGACAACTTATCTGTTTTATTAATAGGATGATCGCATTATAGGAATCATGCTTCCTTTGTGAGTATGACAATTAATTGTTTACTCTGTTCCAAAACTGTTCTGTGAATATTTAACTTTTTAAAACAGAAATTTAATTAGCCCTAAGAATGTGTAGGAAAAATATGAACACCATTTAAATCATTCTAAATCAGAAGTAGGAATGTCACGTGAACAAAACAACATACAGCCCGAGCAGGGTTTGCATTATGAAAATGATTAGAGGAAAATTAAATCTTTTTTTCTTTCACAGGATGTGGGCATACAAGCCTATCCCCAATTGCCCTTGAGGTGGTGATGGTAAGCTGCCTTCTTGAACTGCTGTAGTCCATGTGGCGTAGGTACACCCACACTGCTGTTAGGAAGGGAGCTCCTGGATTTTACCCAGTGACAGTGAAGGAAGGTGTGGGGCTTGGTGGGGAACTTACAGCTGGTTGTGTTCACATGCATCTGCTGCCCTTCTCCTAAGTGGTAGAGGTCATGGGTTTGTCAGATGCTATAATGTAAGGTGTAAGGTGAGTTGCTGCAATGCATCTTGCAGATGGTACACACTGCTGCCACTGTGTGTTGATTGTCAAGGGACTGAATGTTTAAGGTAGTGAATAAATTACCAATCAAGCAGACTGCTTTTTCTTGGATAGTGTTGAGCTTCTCAAAAGCCATTGGAGCTACCCACATCCAGGTAAATGGAGAGTATTTCAATCACTCTTTTGGCTTATGCCTTGTAGATGGTCGACAGGCTTTGGGGAGTTGGGAAGCGAGTTACTCACTGCAGAGTTCCCAACCTCTGACTATTTTGTAATTTTTTCTCTTGTACACTATGGTACTTTTGAACATTGTTAAGGAATACAATTCATGAAATGCAGCTTATTTTATGGATACAGACAGTACTTCTTACAAGTATTTCTAATAGGAAACAATCACATGCTGTAGGTTTCAGCACATATATCCAATTCATTATATTTGTAAATATATCACAAGTGCTCTCTCTCTCTACCCATTTTCTTTATCGTTCCAAATGTGTGTTGCAGGCAGGCTTTAATGGTCACTATTAAAGCATCACTATTCAAGCTTCTTCGTTACTGTACATATAACCAAAACTATTAGAAAAAGAAAAAAGTTTAACTCTACCTTTCTAATATTAGTGATTAAGCTACCTTAATCCATCTGGCATCAGATGAAAATTTCCTTAATCCATAGCTGAGGCATGCATTAACAAAGAATTATAAAGATTCCAATTTCATAATGTACAGAACATGACTAGAAAACAACATTCACATCAAAAAGTTCAGACGACCAATGAACAAGGCCATGATTTCACAGGAAAATTGTCAGCACAACTGTTCATTGTGCACCTGCTAGCTCTCACACCCAAGTTAGCAAACTCAAATCAGCCATCATCTTATTGAATTGCAGAGCAAGCTGGAGGGACTGAATGGTCTATTCCTGCTCATATTTTTGTTCTAGAAACATTACTAACATATCCAGTTAACTCCATACAGTCTTAGCCTGACATTTTATAGTCTTCAGACAACATAATATGCACAGCAAAATAAAAAAGCATGCAAGAGTACTGTACCTTTCCTGTCAGGCTTTGTACATCTTTTCACAAGTCTGATTGAATCCTTTACGAATTGACGACTGGGCTCCACAAACTGCATTACTTGATCCATTGTATTCTGTAATGAGGGAAAATGGAAAAAGAAATTCTTGATACAATGGAGTGTGTTGATTCTCACAAATAACCAGTTCAGACATTATTTATGACAAATGCCTTCATAACAGTTCTGTTTAGAACTACTGGTTCACAATACAAAGCCTGCAGAACATTATGCCCAAGTCCTCATTTTGTGATAATTCCCCAACATTATCCAAATTTGGCAGAGGAGAGCAGAGCCTGACTGTGCTCGATGTGATGGATGGCTAAAGCAGATGTGTGCCAAATAGTCAAATCTGCACTCCATGGACTGCAAGGAGGAAAATCGGGGGCCAAAGTGACAATATTAAGAGTTTTACTGGTGATGAATCAAAAGTGAATGAGAGCAAGCAGCTAAAACCCAAATGGAAGAAATCCAAATAGCAGATGTGTCATAAATTGAAATGTGAAAATTCTACATTCTAATTTTACTCAAGTTCCCTGCCTGACCTCTTACCAAAACGTAACTGTCATGGCAGCTTCTCTCAACCCAACTGGAAAACTTAATAAACTTTGCTTTTAACTTCCACCACTTCATGACTCTTCCCTTCCTCGGCTTTTCGGTGTCCATTTCTGGTTGCTCACCACTGTCAATCATAAGTCTACCTCCAGCTTCCTCCCACTCATATTCATGCAAAATCCATTCCATTCCCTTGCCCCAGCTAGAGACTGCATCAAATCTGTTCCAATTTTGCTGCCTCCCACAACAGTATCAGTTAATTGTATTTTCCTTTCTGTCCCCAATAAACCCCGACACCCTTGTAGATCAAGAGCCTGTCCAAGCTTTGAATATAGTTTCACCCCCTCCCCACTCCGGCCCTTCCCCTCCCCTCCCCCCAGCTCCCCTTGCCCCCACACCCCTTCCTTTCCCCATGCTCCCCCGCCCCTCCCCTTCCTTTCACCATGCTTCCCCTCCCCTTCCTTTCACCGTGCTCCCCCTCCCCTTCCTCACCCTCCCCATGCTCCCCCCGCCCCTCCCCCCCTCCACATGCTCCCGCCGGACCTCCCCTTCCGGCCCACCCCATCCACTGCATCCCCCCAGCCCACCTCCTCCCCCCCCAACCCCACCCACTGCATCCCCCCAGCCCACCTCCTCCCCCCCCACCCCACACACACACCCACCCACCTCCCCCACCCCATCCACACACCCACCTCCCCCCACCCCCACCACACACACACCCACCTCCCCCCACCACACACACACCCACCCCCCCCCACCCACACCACACACCCACCCACCCCCACCACACACCCACCCACCCCCACCACACACACACCCACCTCCCCCCAACCCCACCACACACACACCCACCTCCCCCCACCCCCACCACACACACCCACCTCCCCCCACCCCCACCACACACACACCCACCTCCCTCCACCCCCACCACACACACACCCACCTCCCTCCACCCCCACCCCACACACACCCACCCCCACCACACACACACCCACCTCCCCCCACCCCCACCACACACACACCCACCTCCCCCCACCCCCACCACACACACACCCACCTCCCCCCACCCCCACCACACACACACCCACCTCCCCCCACCCCCACCACACACACCCACCTCCCCCCCACCCCCACCACACACACCCACCTCCCCCCCACCCCCACCACACACACCCACCTCCCCCCACCCCCACCACACACACACCCACCTCCCCCCACCCCCACCACACACACACCCACCTCCCCCCACCCCCACCACACACACACCCACCTCCCCCCACCCCCACCACACACACACCCACCTCCCCCCACCCCCACCACACACACACCCACCTCCCCCCACCCCCACCACACACACACCCACCTCCCCCCACCCCCACCACACACACACCCACCTCCCCCCACCCCCACCACACACACACCCACCTCCCCCCACCCCCACCACACACACACCCACCTCCCCCCACCCCCACCACACACACACCCACCTCCCCCCACCCCCACCACACACACACCCACCTCCCCCCACCCCCACCACACACACACCCACCTCCCCCCACCCCCACCACACACACACCCACCTCCCCCCACCCCCACCACACACACACCCACCTCCCCCCACCCCCACCACACACACACCCACCTCCCCCCACCCCCACCACACACACACCCACCTCCCCCCACCCCCACCACACACACACCCACCTCCCCCCACCCCCACCACACACACACACCCACCTCCCCCCACCCCCACCACACACACACACCCACCTCCCCCCACCCCCACCACACACACACCCACCTCCCCCCACCCCCACCACACACACACACCCACCTCCCCCCACCCCCACCACACACACACAACCACCTACCCACACCCCCACCACACACACACACCCACCTCCCCCCACCACACACACACCCACCTCCCCCCACCACCACCACACACACACCCACCTCCCCCCACCCCCACCACACACACACAACCACCTACCCACACCCCACCTCCCCGCACACACACACCCACCTCCCCCCACCACCCCCGCACACACACACCCACCTCCCCCCACCCCCCCCCGCACACACACACCCACCTCCCCCCACCCCCCCCGCACACACACACCCACCTCCCCCCACCCCCCCCGCACACACACACCCACCTCCCCCCACCCCCCCCGCACACACACACCCACCTCCCCCCACCCCACACACACACACACACCCCCGTCCCTCCCTGTCCCCCCCTTTCCCCCGTCCCTCCCTTTCCCTCTTCCCCCCACCCCCTCTCTCTTTCCCTCTTTCCCCCACCCCCCTCTCTTTCCCCCCACCCCCCTCCCTTTCCCTCTTTCCCCCCACCCCCCTCCCTTTCCCTCTTTCCCCCCACCCCCCTCTCTTTCCCTCTTTCCCCCCACCCCCCTCTCTTTCCCCCCACCCCCCTCTCTTTCCCCCCACCCCCCTCTCTTTCCCCCCACCCCCCTCTCTTTCCCTCTTTCCCCCTGTTCCTCCCTTTCCCCCCACCGTCCCTCCCTTTCCCTTTCCCCCCACCGTCCCTCCCTTTCCCTTTCCCCCCACCGTCCCTCCCTTTCCCTTTCCCCCCACCGTCCCTCCCTTTCCCTTTCCCCCCACCGTCCCTCCCTTTCCCTTTCCCCCCACCGTCCCTCCCTTTCCCTTTCCCCCCACCGTCCCTCCCTTTCCCTTTCCCCCCACCGTCCCTCCCTTTCCCTTTCCCCCCACCGTCCCTCCCTTTCCCTTTCCCCCCACCGTCCCTCCCTTTCCCTTTCCCCCCACCGTCCCTCCCTTTCCCTTTCCCCCCACCGTCCCTCCCTTTCCCTTTCCCCCCACCGTCCCTCCCTTTCCCTTTCCCCCCACCGTCCCTCCCTTTCCCTTTCCCCCCACCGTCCCTCCCTTTCCCTTTCCCCCCACCGTCCCTCCCTTTCCCTTTCCCCCCACCGTCCCTCCCTTTCCCTTTCCCCCCACCGTCCCTCCCTTTCCCTTTCCCCCCACCGTCCCTCCCTTTCCCTTTCCCCCCACCGTCCCTCCCTTTCCCTTTCCCCCCACCGTCCCTCCCTTTCCCTTTCCCCCCACCGTCCCTCCCTTTCCCTTTCCCCCCACCGTCCCTCCCTTTCCCTTTCCCCCCACCGTCCCTCCCTTTCCCTCTTTCCCCCGTCCCTCCCTTTCCCTCTTTCCCCCCGTCCCTCCCTTTCCCTCTTTCCCCCCGTCCCTCCCCTTCCCTCTTTCCCCACGTCCCTCCCCTTCCCTCTTTCCCCCGTCCCTCCCTTTCCCTCTTTCCCTCCGTCGCCCCCTTTCCCCCCCACCCACTTTCCCCCTGCCCCTCCCCGTCACTCCCTCCCTTCTTTCCCCCCCGTCCCTCTCTCTTCCCACCCCCACCACCCCCGTCCCTCTCTCTTCCCACCCCCACCCCCGTCCCTCTCTCTTCCCACCCCCACCTCCGTCCCTCTCTCTTCCCCACCCCCCCACCCCCGTCCCTCTCTCTTCCCCACCCCCCCACCCCCGTCCCTCTCTCTTCCCCACCCCCCCCACCCCCGTCCCTCTCTCTTCCCCACCCCCCCCACCCCCGTCCCTCTCTCTTCCCACCCCCCCCACCCCCGTCCCTCTCTCTTCCCCACCCCCCCCACCCCCGTCCCTCTCTCTTCCCCACCCCCCCCACCCCCGTCCCTCTCTCTTCCCCACCCCCCCCCACCCCGTCCCTCTCTCTTCCCCCCCCCACCCCGTCCCTCTCTCTTCCCCACCCCCGTCCCTCTCTCTTCCCACCCCCACCCCCGTCCCTCTCTCTTCCCCACCCCCACCCCCGTCCCTCTCTCTTCCCCCCCCCACCCCGTCCCTCTCTCTTCCCCCCCCCACCCCCGTCCCTCTCTCTTCCCCACCCCCCCACCCCCGTCCCTCTCTCTTCCCCACCCCCCACCACCCCCGTCCCTCTCTCTTCCCCACCCCCCACCACCCCCGTCCCTCTCTCTTCCCCACCCCCCACCACCCCCGTCCCTCTCTCTTCCCCACCCCCCCCCACCCCCGTCCCTCTCTCTTCCCCACCCCCCCCCACCCCCGTCCCTCTCTCTTCCCCACCCCCCCACCCCCGTCCCTCTCTCTTCCCCACCCCCCCCACCCCCGTCCCTCTCTCTTCCCCACCCCCCCCCACCCCCGTCCCTCTCTCTTCCCCACCCCCCCCACCCCCGTCCCTCTCTCTTCCCCACCCCCCCCACCCCCGTCCCTCTCTCTTCCCCACCCCCCCCACCCCCGTCCCTCTCTCTTCCCCACCCCCCCCACCCCCGTCCCTCTCTCTTCCCCACCCCCCCCACCCCCGTCCCTCTCTCTTCCCCACCCCCCCCACCCCCGTCCCTCTCTCTTTCTTCCCACCCCCACCCCCGTCCCTCTCTCTTCCCACCCCCCCCCACCCCCGTCCCTCTCTCTTCCCACCCCCACCCCCGTCCCTCTCTCTTCCCCACCCCCCCCACCCCCGTCCCTCTCTCTTCCCCCCCCCCCCGGTCCCTCTCTCCACCCCCCCGCCCCCCCCGCCGGCCCTCGTCCCTCTCTTTCCCTCTCCCCCTGCGCCCGGTACCTCTTCTGTTCCTCTCTTTCTCTGCAGAGATATCAGTATTCTGTAGCCGCTGACGTTGCACACTGGAAGAGGAAGCTAACTATGCAGCTTGTTCCGGAAATGAGGACTTGACGACTTCCTCTCTCTGGGCGTGTTGACGGAGGTCATTCGGCAGGTGTCAATCAGGGAAAAGCCCCGCCCCCGGGGTCTGGCTGCTGGGTGGAGCCTGTCCCTTCACTGGCCTTTTGAGGCTCGTGAGACTGGGTATCTGAATCCTGCAGTTATTGGAGCTCAGCTGGTAACCTGCAGAAAAAGGTTTCCAGCATTGACATCAAATTCTGCTGTCAATCAACTGCAAATTTCAGGCAGAACTGTTAATAGATTATAGATAAATATATAAAAACAAAAAAACTGCGGATGCTGGAAATCCAAAACAAAAACAGAATTACCTGGAAAAACTCAGCTGGTCTGGCAGCATCGGCGGAGAAGAAAAGAGTTGACGTTTCGAGTCCTCATGACCCTTCGACAGAACTTGAGTTCGAGTCCAGGAAAGAGCTGAAAAGAGCTGAAAACCAGCTTATATTTCAGCTCTTTCCTGGACTCGAACTCAAGTTCTGTCGAAGGGTCATGAGGACTCGAAACGTCAACTCTTTTCTTCTCCGCCGATGCTGCCAGACCAGCTGAGTTTTTCCAGGTAATTCTGTTTTTGTTATAGATAAATATATACCTGACCTAGGAACAGTCCAACTGTTTATTCCAACATGTGGTTTGGTGGAACAAATGTTTTGAATTTGTTTATAACCTCTACTTCCCCTATCCATGTTGCATATTTTGAATACTTTAAATTGTTCTAGAATCTAACAACAATCTATTTCTGAAGGTTGGAATGAGGAATTAATTTAAAACATTAATATTTCCTGCTTCTTATATTTCTACCCCATATATCTTTCAATTGGCATCTAATGTTTATCTCCTACATAGCTAACAAGAAAACAAATCCTTTCATGTGCTACTATAGAAAATCTACCTTTCTGTTTTTTATTTTCTAATACGTATTTTTGTTATATTCTCATTTTTCAGTCAGCTGCTTATTATTTTTATATATCCTTAAACCTTATAAAATAATACTTACAAGTCTTTATCTTATTCTTAATCATTTCATCTTACCACCATATTTCTGATCTTTCCATTATTTTCTCAGAAACAAACTACTTCACTTCCTTTCATGTAATTTTAAACCTCTTGCATTTTTATTCTATTACTTTTGCTTTTTATTTAATGTTATTGAGAAACATTCTCATAGCTACAAAATCTTCCTTAATAAAGTATTTTGCTTTTTTTCTCATCTTCATCTTATAACATAAAGTGCAGCTATAAACAGATCATAAGAACTCTATACTGGGAAGCAGCTAACTTGAAAAATTTACTCAGTCAGAAGAAAGTAATTTTCACTAACAACACCCTTTTTTAAGTTCAGCCTTTTTGGCTAGTTTGCCTCATCCAAAATGTGATAAGTATGAAATGATTTGGGAATTGGAGAAGGTCATGTTGAAGGTTTTATTTAATTCCAAGCATGAACGGCTTTATTTCAATCAGAAACGACATTCCTATTTAGTCAGTGAAATTGATGCAGTAATACATGTAAGGTATTGCTTTAACACAAATTGATTTGAAGTTCTTTTCCTAGGAACTTTAAATAGAACTATTCATGAAATGGCAAGTATTTATTGCTCCCTTTGTACCTTGCTATCTGTTACTGTTCAAGATACATCTGGAACATCATTGATAAGTCAATTTGTGAAGTTTACAATCAGTAGTTTTTAGAAGAATAAATTTGGATTCCTTTGACCTTCATGCCAGTAAGAAAATTGATGAAATAATCACCTGAAGCCTGCAGGATAGGTACAAGTACCAGATGCATACAAATATAAATGGTTCTGCTGCCTGTGTTTCATTGATAAAAATGCAAGCTGCCTCATACAGATATAAATCACAGCTCTTGGTGCCACTCTTTGTGGTGGTGGTATTACATGATTAATAGAATTTGATATTTTCTGATGGAATATTATTTTAAACTAAAATCAATTGATTTATTTAAAACATCTCTAAACAATTCATACTAACTGCAACACCATATATATATATATATATATATTCTAGTATTTTAATTCTGCATCTCCTGGGGCTCAATTCTGTTTCAAAGTGTGCAGTAATTCTGAAATTTGCTGGATGTTAATATAAATGAGCTTTCAAAAAATATTACAATACTTATTAAGAAAATATTAATCAGCATTCATCAAATGAAACATGGTCCTCATACCACAGGTAATCACACAGTACAATCAAGGAAGCATTAAGAGGCATGTGTCCCATAAAGAGACCCATTTTTTGGGTGATTCACCACCAACCCTCTAAACAGCTTCCCAGCTTCGCTCTTCTATGACCAAGCAAGATTTAAAGCAAGATGAAAAGTATCAATTATATTAACAACTATTTGCAGTTATATAGCACCTTTAAAACAAACATACAGTTATTTACTTCACAGATGGATTTTTGGTAATGGACAGTGAAAAGCTTTATCAAAGAAAAAGTTGAGACTGTTGAGAGAGGACTTGATTCCTTTTAAATGGGAAAAGTGACCATTGAAGCAACATTTGGGGAAATATTAATCTGTTGACAAGCCCAAATGTCACTTATTTTTACCTTTTTTGCAAATAATCTGCCACATTTTAAGTTTGAAATTGGTGTATTTTGCTAATTTCAATTTTTAATGTAAAAATAAATTACATTTTCCAAGGGAACATGCTTTGGCAAGATTTAAAACCAATCCTAACACCAGGGTAACTATGGGCAGGATTTTGAGTTTGGTATACGGGTGTGATCGGTGGGCCTGGGAGTGGCTTGGGATTGGACCACCGCCCACAATCAGCCCCTGACTGCAATACCATTTAACGGCCAGCCAGTGTGAAAGGCACGCTGAAATGCTCAGCAATGGGTGAGGGCGGGAGGAGGGGCAGCGCTGAAGTTAGCAAGTTAGCATGTGCGCGGTGGAGCATTCACAGAAAGCTCCCTGAAGGCAGAGAGCTGCTTCAGGGAGCTGAAGAATTCAAAAGCCATAAATAAAGATTTTCAAATGTTAAAAAAATGTCCATGCATCAGGATCTGTCACCTAATACATGACTGATGTAAATTATGTCGAAACATTTTTATATTTTTTAAAATTAATATCAGAAACCTCAACCTACCTTTAGATTTCTTCAAAAAGGCATAGGCCGCCTGGCTAATTTGCCTGCCTGCCAACCGTAAAGTTGGATAGGCAATGAAAAATCACCGTTGATTACACATTAGTGGCCTTAATTGGCCTCTTCATTGTCGGCGGGCACGCTGCCATCTCTCGCACTCACTTGCCAACCGAAATAGGGCAAGACTCTGTGATGATGCTGAGACGCTCACCCAATGTCATCACATGCTATTTCATGCTCGAGTGGGCTAGGTGTGCGCCTGCATGCCAAACGAAAAATTCTGCCCTATTGTACCGATTGCCCCCCGGCCCCCCACCCGGACACATCGACTGTCCTTCAGGTCCCCCTAGACTACCCCCACTATCCCCATGGCTACTTTCCCAACCTCCCTCTCAAACCCCCAACTACCCCCGGCTACCCTCCCAAATGCCGACAACACCCTGACTCCCAACTACCCCTCACATCCCCGACTACCCTCCCAATCCCCATGACTACTCCCCAAACCCCAACTAACCCCCCATACCCCAGACTACCCTCCCAATTCCCCACTACTCCCCCGATCCCCCACACTGACACTCCCTAACCAACCCCCCCCCCTCAACCAACCACCTTGGAACCCCTACCTGCCCACCCCACTGACCACTCAACAACTCCCTGACTGACCACCCAAACCTCTCCTGACTGACCTGTCACCGACACTCCCACCCAACCCCGCCAACTGACCGCCTGACCCTCCCCCACTGACCATCCAATGCCACACTCCCAACCCCCAACTGTCCAGGCGTTTTATTTCCATGGGAGTCATTTCCCCTCAAAAAAACCCAAGTATTGTAAAATTACACAGTTAGATATCTAAAATACATCTAATGAAATATTGGACAATAGCTAGATCTTAAGTCATGACAAGTTCACATTCCATTGTACTTTTCTCATATATAATACATAAGAGTTTAAGTTTTACAAAGAAAGCTAACTTGTCGAATTTGATTCCAAGTCTTGAAACCCAGCTTAATGGAGGAATGATTTTGCAGTTGCCTTGAAATAGAATGTATGTACTAGGCCTTTAATCGGGCTGTCTGTTATCATTTTTGTAGGCCTTAGATACGGTTATTCTTGGTCAGGGTTGATAGAGACTGTTGGAGGCAAGGCTGTTGGTAAACTTTACCTTTTATTGAACATTCTACTATGTACAGTCCGAGGCTTAGCAAGAGGCTTCACATAGAACTATCTCTCAGCATATTCTGTTGTCATGTGATTTTATGTCAATGATGATGTAAACTGTCTATTTACATATTTAACACTAACTCTTTATACTACACTTCCTCCCAAGTCTTTGACTCTATTAAATACATTATTTACATTATCCTACATCACCCCCTGAAGTCTCTGACTTCACCCCTGGGTCAGAGAGAGAACTGTTGCAGTGGTTTCACCAATATGCCTCACCTTGTTTCAGCTCTCTCAGATTCAAGGTCTTTTTCAAACTCGGTAGATTAGTATGTGATCCATCAGAGAATATTGGCTATCTGTTCAGGTTGTCTTCTTGATTGGATAATTGTTCCATTCTACTGATGGTCTCCTTCTTACAGATATTAGTGCACCCCTTTTTTCTCATTATTCCATTTCTGTCTTTGCAAAATAAGATCACAGATGTAGTGTTTTTTTCTAATATTTGACCTTCACGATTCTGCTCACGAATCCATACAGATTCCCTTGTCTAGAGTTCTGGTTAATCCTGTTAATCCCTGTGGCGTTGATTGTAGATTCTGGTTTGATTTGCACGAAAATCATCCTCCTCCCCTACTCTCTCTATATCTGCTGCTTTGAGACATGGCATAAGTGTGTGTGGAAGAACAGGAGGTTGAGTTCGTAGTCATCTTCCCATCAGGAGTTCTGATGGAGCCAAACCATTCTGCAGTGGTGTTGAACAGTAGCTCATCAGTGCCAAGTTGATATAATCATTTTTCTTCAACAACGCTTACACTGCCCTTACATCTTGTTCCTCTCCATGAGTTTGTGGGTATCTGGGTGAACTAGATGTGTGAAAAAATCTATAGGCTCCATCTTTTCCCAAGAATGGCACTTCATTGTTTTTTTCATCTTCAAGTTCTTGAATATTACATGTTTTTTATTGCTTTCTCCTTAAATTTCTATATTAGGAGCTTTTTGCTGCAACAAACAGATTTAAAATGTCCTCTCCTCTTACAGGAATTGCACTCTATTTTTGGGAGGAGATTCTGTGTGTCAGTGAAGCCTTTTCCGGACACAGTGAGAACATTCTGTAATGGCAGCTACCAGACCCTCTTCACTCTTTCCCTGTTTCTAAGTAATTGCGCTGCTACTTCTGTGTCCTACAAACTGCACTATGTCAGCTGTTTCTCTCCACGAAAGATCCCTGTAACCTTGAATAAATAGCACTTCTGCCTGTCTTTTTAACTGCACAGGATCTGATAACGTCAAATCATCCCTCAACTGCAGAAAATCTGAAAAAGTCGCTTCTAAGATTCCTACAACAATGCAATCATGAATTAATTGTCTTTCAGGGCTCCATATGAGCAATTCTCAGCTAGTCGATATAAATATTAATGAAAGAATCTATGCTCTTTCTTGGTCTTTGGGTATGTCTATTGAACTTCGCCCATTCTATGATGGTGTTCCTTCTAAGGCTGTAATGTGTATCAAAAGTTTTTATAACCTTTTCATATGCCATCTGTTCATTTATGCCCTGTCTGACCATTATGTTGTCTGCGCTACTGCCTATGGTGTAGAGAAGGGTACTCACCTGTTCCTTGCTAGGCTTCTGGGCTGGCCCCGAAGCAGTTCTGTACCTGGTAAAGCTACAACACCAGCTCTGCCACTTCTCAGCTTAATCTAGGTCTTTCACATGGTTGAAGCACTCTGGTAAGGGTGAAATTTTCTCCATGGCTTTTCTTCGCTCTAGCCTGTCTTTGAGTTTTGTTGGCACTTTGCCCGCAATGTACTTGTCCTGCATTTGTTTTTTTTGCTGCTTCTTCCAGTTGCTAGGGTCTTTATTTGGTGCTTTTTCTGTTGTTACCACCTGATATCATTGTTGTGTGTCTTAGATGAGGTTATCTTTGGTCAGGATTGATAGAGACTGCTGGAGGCATGGCTGTTGATAAACTTTACCTTGTATTAAACATTCCATTAACTATGCACAGTATGAGGCTTAGCACAAGGCTTCACATAGAATGATCTCTTAGCATACTCTGTTATATTGCACCACTGATGAAGTAGGCTGTCTATTTACATATGATAATAAACCACAGAATCACAGAATTGTTACAACGCAGAAGGAGGACTTTCAGCCCATCGTGTTTGCAGAGGCTCTCCAAATGAGCATTATGACGGTGCCATTCTCATTCGCTTTCCCCATAACCCTGCACATTGTTTCCATTTAAATAATCATCTAATACCCTCTTGAATGCCTTGATTGAACCTGTACCACAAAACTTCCAGGCAGTGTATTCCAGACCCAAACCACATGCTTTGTGAAAAAGCTTTTTCTCACATTGCATTTGCTTCTTTTGCAAATCAATTTAAATCTGTGCCCTCTCATTCTTGATCCTTTTATGAGTGGGAACAGCTTTTCCCTATCTACTCTGATCAGCCCCCTCATGACTGTGAACACTTCTATCAAATTTCCTCTTAGCATTCTCCTCTCCAAGGATAACAGTCCCAACCTCTCCAATCTATCTTTGTAACTCAAATTTCTCACCCTTGGAGCCATTCTTGTAAACCTCTTCTGCACTATCTCACATCTTTCCTATAGTGTGGTGCCCAGAACTGTACACAATACTCCAGCTGAGGTCTAATTAGTGTCTCATATAAGCTCATCATAACATTCCTGTCCTGATACTTTATGTCCCTTAATAAACCCCAGGATACTTTATTAACTGCTGTCTCCACCTGCCCTGCTACCTTCAATGATCTATGCACATATACACCCAGGTCTCTCTGCTCCTGCACACTTTTAAGAATTGTACCCCTTACTTTATATTACCACTCCATGTTCTTCCTACAAAAATGCATCACCTCACACTTCTCTGCATTGAACTTCATCTGCCACCTATATGCCCACTCCACCAATCTGTCTATGTCCTTTTGAAGTTCTATACTGTCCTCCACAGCTTACAATGCTTCCAAGTTTTGTATCATTTGCAAACTTTGAAATTGTCCCTTGCACACGACAATCTAGATCATTAATATATATCAGGAAAGGCAAGGATCCCAATACCGACCCATGGCGAGCTCCACTACAAACCTTCCTCCACCCCGAAAAATATCCATTGCCATTACTCTCTGTTTCCTATTACTCAGCCAATTTTGTATCCACATTGCTACTGTCCCTCTTATTCCATAAGCTATAACTTTTCTCAAAGTGGATTGTATGGCACTGTATCAAATGCTTTTTGAAGGTCCATGTACACCACATCAACAGCATTATCCTCATTGACCTTTTCTGTTACTTCTTCAAAAAACACCAGCAAGATAGTTAAACATGATTTGCCCTTTAGAAATCCATGCTGCCTTTTCCTAATCAACCCACATTTTTCCATTTAACTACTAATTCTATCCCGAATAATTATCTCTAGAAGCTTCCCCACCACTAAAGTTAAACTGACTAGTCTGTAATTGCTGGGCTTATCCTTACAACCTTTTTTGAACAAGGGTATAATGCTTATAATTCCCCAGTCCTCTGGCACCTCCCCTGAGTTTAGGGAAGGCTGAAAGATTATGGCCAGTGCCCCTGCAATTTCCACTCTTACTTCCTTCAATATCCTTCGATGCATCTCATCCGCCCCCAGTGCCTTGTCAACTTTAAGTACCAACAATTTAAGCGACACTCCTTCCTTATCAATTTTGAATCCTTCTAGTGATAGTTTCCTCCTCTGTCACCATGACCTCGGTAGTATTTGCTTCCTTGGTAAAGACAGATGCAAAGCATTCATTTAATATTTCAACCATGCCCCCTTCCTCCATGTGTAAACCACCTTTTTGGTCCCTAATTGGCCATTCTTTACCAGCCTCTTACAATTTGTGTGCTGGTAGAAGACTTTGGGATTCCCCTTTATGTTGGCTGCCAGTCTTTTCCCATAGTCCCTCTTTGCTTCTCTTATTTGCTTTTCCACCTCCCCTCTGAACCTTTTGTATTCTGCTTGGTTCTTAGTTGTGTTTTCTACCTAACACGTCATATGCACACTTTTTCTTATTTATTTTAATTTCTATCTCGCTTTTCATCCAGGGAGCTCTGGATTTGTTTGCCCTACCCTTTCCCTTTTGAGGGAATATACCTTGACTATGCTCCAACTGTTTCTTCTTTGAAGGTAGCCCATTGTTCAGCTACAGTTTTTACCACCAACCTTTGGTTCCAGTCTGTCTGGCCCAGTTCCATTCTTGCCCCACTGAAGTCAGCTCTCCCCCAGTTAATTATTCTTACTCTCCTATTACACATTGTCCTTTTCTACCATCATTTAAATCTTATGATCCAATGATCACTGTCTCCTAAATGTTCCTCCACTGACACTTGAGCTACTTGGCACACCACATTTCCAAGAACCAGGGCCAATAGTGCATCATTTCTTTTTGGACTGGACATAGACTGCTGTAGAAAATTCTCCCGAACACAATCTAGGAACTCATGCACTTCTCCACCCTTTACACTACCACTGGAGTCTGGAACCAATCTCCTATAAGGGTGGTGGAAGCACCCTTCCATTGAGGTATTGAAATGGGAATTGTATAAAACAGGGGAGTGGGACTAGGTGGAATGCTCTTTCAGAGAGCGAAATGGCCTCCTTCTGCACTGTTAAGATATTGTGATACTGTCCCAGTCTACATTCGGGTAAAGTCCCCCATTATAACAACTCTATAATGTTCGCACCTCTCTGTAATTTCCCTGCAGATTTGTTCCTCTACATCCTTCCCACTAGTTGGCAGTTTATAGACTGCACCGAGCGATGTAATTGCACCCTTTTTGTTCCTTAGCTCTAGCCAAATTAATTGTGTCCTTGAACCCTCTGGGATATCCTCTTTCTCCAGCACTGTAATGCTCTTCTCAACCAATACGGCCACCCCTCTTCCTTTTCTTCCTTTCCTATCTTTTCTGAACATCTTGTACCCAGGAATATTCAACACCCAGTCCTGCCCTTCCTTGAGCCAGTTCTTGTTATTGCCACAACATCATATTTCCACATGGTAATCTGTGCCTGTAACTCCCCAATCTTATTTAACATACTCCATGCATTCACATACTTTCTCCCTTAATCAGGCTCCACCTATTAACTTACTATTCTCTGTACTAGTGCTATCTGTCTCTCCCAATATTTTGTGCATCCTGGTATTCCTCTCTAATATTCTCTCCTGGTTCCCATACCTCTGCCAAGTTAGTTTAAAGCCCTCCCAACAGAACTAGCAAAATGCCCCGCAAGGAACTTAGTCCTGGCTCCGTTCAGGTGCAACCCATCCAGCTTGCATCATCTTCCCCAGATCCAGGAATCTAAAGCCCTCCCTCCTGCAACATCTTTCCAGCCATTCATTTGCCTTATCCTCCTATTTCTGTACTCACTTGCATGTGGCACTGGGAGTAATCTGCAGGTTACTACATTTGAGGTCCTGCTTGCTAATTACCAAGCTAGGTCCTTAACTTATGAGCACAGGACCACATCCCCCTCCCTACCTAAGACATTGGTACCAATGTAGCTGATCACTCTCCCCAAGAAGAATGTCCTGCAACCACTCAGTGACATCCTTGACCCTGGTACCAGGGAGGCAACATACCACCCTGAAGTCATGTCTACAGCTGCAGAAATGCTTGTCTGTTCGCCTAACTAACGAATCCCCTATCACCATTGCTCTCACTTTCTTCTTCCTCCCCTCCTATACAGCTGAGCCGCTCGTGGTGCCACAAACCTGGCTCTGACTGCACTCCTCTGAGGAACCAGAGCCCTCACCAGCTTGCAAAATGGAAAACCAATTTGTGAGCATGACCCCAGGGGATTCCTGCACTACTTGCCTAGTTCTCTTGGACTGCCTGGTGGTCACCCATTACCTTTCTGCCTCTGCGTTCCTAAGCTGCCATGTGACTACCTCTCTGAACCTGCTACCCATGTAGCTCTCAGCTTCGTGGATGTGCCACAGTGACTCCAGCCTCTGCTCGAGCTCCAAAGCCCAGAGCTCTAGGTTCTGCAGCTGGCAGCACTTCCTGCACATATGGTCGTCCATGACTTCCCACATATTACAGGACATACGTTCCACTTGACCAAGTTGCCCTGCCATGTCTTAGCTTTATAAATAACCTTCTTTATTTAAAAATGCACAAAAAGTTTGCTGCTGGGAATATTTTAATTAGTATAATCACTTTGAAGGTAAGAAAACATACACCCCTTACATAGAAACCTATTAATCGTGGCCAATAAGCAGGAACATAAATTCTGTCCATGGCAACATTCTATAACCTTCATCATCTTATAAACCTCAGTCAAATCATCTCCAAGCCTACACTTGCCTAACTAAGATGTTTATACTAGGGTTTGACTGAATATTTTCAGCTATTGGCTAATAATCACATGCATTTATGACATATTTAGGTCTAACAATTTATCTTAAGAGTACAATTAAATGGCTGCTTAAATTAATTGTAATTGAATCTATATTTGATAATTAGGAGTGATGCAAATAGTAAATTTGCTTTTTGGAATTTAGTTGCCCCTCAATTTCTGATTATTTGCTTGGATGGTGATGCTTAAAGAAATAACTAAATCCCAGTACTAATTGTAAATTAGACTGCTTTTGCATTATTCCCAGTAATGCCAAAAACAATATTCTGTTCAAGCACTTCTGCAGAGAGGAAGACTCCAAGACTGGTTTCCAACCAACATGGTAAAATTTACAAATACAGCATGAACTTGCATTCAGACTTAACAATATCACATTCAAAAACCTAATCATAATTATTAGCCAAACAAAGCTATTGTTGAAAATGCCACTTTTAATTCAAAAAACATTTGCTGAGGATCAGATTCTGTTTTATCACCGATATTCATTAAGGTTAGCGATATCAGTTAATGGTCTGAACATAATTCGATAAGAAACTTAAGTTTCAGTCCACAAGATTGTTCAAGTGATTCAAATTTTGTTTTCTTCAGTTGCAGCTTTTGTATTTGTGTAATATTCAGGTATTTATTTCTGAAATATTTGCCATTGTTACTGTAACAGATTGCTTTGTAAATTACCAATGAATAAATAAATATCCCACGAAGAAAGCCTTACTGAAAATCCTGGATTGCTGTTTGGCAAAGGCTTCAACTCAAAATGTTAACCTATACTTTTTCTTTACCCATTATACTAAACCTCTAAGTTCCATTTGTGTCCAACTAAAATGCACTTATATCTTAGATGTGAAGTACATATAAAAACGAACTGACCCATTTTCTATGTTGACAAGTCATGCCACTCTTTTCTGCAGGCATAACTGAAATCAGGCGCAATCCTGGTGGAATTTCTGAGCCAGTTGCTCCTTGCCCTCATTATCATATATCTACTAGTTGGGGGTGAGCAGCCAATTCTACTGGAATTTAATGTGCATTTTAGAATAGGTGTATGCCCCAAATTTCAAGAATTTCTAAGAAACATAGGAACAAGAACAATCCATTTAACTGCTTAAGACTGTTCCCTCATTCCAGAACTACACTATTTTTGCACCAAGAAAACATTTCTTTCTGACTTCATTAACTTGTCTGTTACTTCCTATAGTTTCCTGACCACTGTTTGGACAATTATGTAGCCATGGTTGGGGAGGAGGAGAATCCCCTCCTATATCACTACTCCCTGACCAGTACCAAAGCAGGGGCTGAGGGACAGAGGGACTTTCCAACCTGTTACAAGAATATAACAACATAAGAAATAGGAGCATTAGTAGACCATTCAGCCCCTCAAGCCTGTCCCGCCATTCAATAAGATCATGGCTGATCTGCCCCAGGCCTCAACTCCTCTTTCATGCCAGCTCCTCAACTCTACAATGTTTCAAAAATCTGTCTACCTCTTCTTTAAATACTTTCAGTGATCTAGCCTCTACAACTCCCTGAGGTAGAGAATTCCAGACATTTACTACCCTCTGAGAGAAGAAATCCCTTTGCATTTTGGTTTTAAATGAGTGTCCTCTTATTCTGTAACTATGTCCACTAATTCGAGACTCCCCCACTACTGGAAAAATCTTCTCAACATCTACCCTGTCAACCCCCTTAGAATCTTGTACGTTTCAATAAGGTCACCCCTCATTCTTCTAAACTCTAATGAATAAAGGCCTAACCTATTTAGCTGTTCTTGATAAGTCAACCCCTTCAGCCCAGGAATCAACCTAGTGAATTTCTTTTGAACTGCCTCCAATGCCAATATATCCTTTCTTAAATATGGGGTCCAAAACTGTGTGCAGTACTCCAGATGCGGCCTCACCAATGCCCTGTACAGTTGTAACAAGACTTCCTTATTTTTGAACTCCAACCCCCTAGCAATACAGGCCAAAATTCCATTTGCCTTCTTATACTTGCTGCATCTGTATGCTAACCTTTTGTGTTTCATGCGCAAGAACACCCAGATCCCTCTGTGCTTCACTTTTTTTGGAGTCTCTGTCCATTTAAATAATAGCTTGTCTTTTGATTTTTCCTACCAAAGTGCATGACCTCACACTTTCCTGCAATAAACTCCATCTGCCAAGTTTTTGCCCACTCACTTAACCTGTCTATATCCCCTTACAGATTCCTTATATTTTCATCACAACACGCCCTCCAACCTATTTTTGTATTGTCAGCAAATTTGGATACATTACACTCTGCCACCTCCTCCAAGTCATTAATATCGATAGTAAATAATTGAGGCCCTAGGACTGATCCTTGTGGCACTCCATTAGCTATATCTTTCCAGCCTGAAAAAGAGCCATTAATCCTGACTCTCTGTTTCCTGTGTGTTAAACAATCCTTAATCCATGCTAATACATTACCCCCAATACTGTGAACTCCTATCTTGTACAATAGCCTTTTATGTGACACCGTATCAAGTGCCTTCTGCAAATCCAAATACACTACATCTACCGGTTCCCTTTTATCAATCCTAGTTGTTATATCCTCAAAGAACTCTAGCAAATTTGTTAAACATGATTTCCCTTTCACAAAACCATGTTGACTCTGTTTGATTGCAATAATCATTTCTAAATGTCCTGCTATTTCTTTCTTAATAATGGAATTTAGCATTTTCCCAATGACAGATGTTAGGTTGACTGGCCTATAGTTTCCTGCTTTTTGTCTCCCTCCCTTCTTGAACAGGGACATCACATTAGCAGTTTTCCAATCCACTGGGGCCCTTCCAGAATCCTGTGAGTTCTGGAATATTTTGACCAATGCCTCCACTATATCTGCAGCCACTTCCTTCAAAACCCTTGGGTGCAGGCCATCAGGTCCTGGTGACTTGTCTGCCTTTAGTTCCATTAGTTTCTCAAATACTTTGTCCCTTGTGATAGAGACTGTTACAAAATATTTCCTCCCATTAGTTCCTTGCTTATCTGATATCTTTGAAATTTTTATATTGTCCTCCACTGTGAAGACCGATGCAAAATATTGGTTTAGATTATCTGCCATTTCCCCATTCCCTGTTACCCCTGTTATCAATTCTCCAGTCGCATCCTCCAAACGCCCCACGCTCACTTTAGCTACTCTTTCTTTCTATATACCCGTAGAAGCTCTTGCTGTTTGTTTTTATATTACTTGACAATTTACTTTCATAATCAATTTTATCCCTCTTAGCTTTTTAGTCATCCACTGCTGGTTCCTAAAAAATTCCCAATCCTCTGGCCTAGCACTAGTTTTTGCTGCTTTGTATGCCTTAGTTCTTGACTGTCTTTGTTAACCATGGGTGGTTCATCCTTCTCATCGAGTCCTTCTTCTTGACTGGGATAAATTTTTGCTGAGCGTTATGAAATAGCTGCTAAAATGTCTGCCACTGCTCATCCACTGACTTCCCCTGAGTCTATTTTCCCAGCCTGCTTTAGAGAGCTCTTTCTTCATACCTCTACAATTGCTTTTATTTAACTTGAGGATGCTGGTTTGAGATCCAAGTTGCTTGCCCTGAAACTGTATTTGAAATTCTACCATGTTGTGAGCACTATCCCCTAGAGGATCCTTAACTACGAGATCTCTTATTAATCCAACCTCATTACATATTGTTAGATCTAAAATAGCCTGTTCCCAGGTAGGTTCTGCAACGTATTGCTCTAAGAAACAATCCCTGATGCACTCTACAAATTCCTCTTCTATGTTACCCAGCCAATCTGATTTGTCCAGTCAATATGCAGATTAAAATCAACCGTGACAACTGTAGTGCCCTTCTTACACATCTCCATTATTTCCCGATTTATACTTTGTCCTATAGTGAGGCAACTCTTCTGGGTCCTATAGACAACTCCCACCCGTCACTTATTCCCTTATTTCCACCCAAACTGATTCCACATCACTGTTTATTGCACCTATATCACTACTCACCACCGCACTGATACCTTCCTTTATTAACAAAGTTACCCCATTTCCTTTTCCTTTTGGTATTTCTCCGTATGTCAAATACCCTTGCATATTGAGTTCCCAGACTTGGTCACCCTGCAACCACGTCTCTGTAATAGCTATCAAGCCATATCCATTTATTTCTATTTTTGCTGTCAACTCATCTATCTTGCTACAAATGCTGTGTGCATTCAGATAAAGAGCCTTAAGCTTTGACTTTTTACCATTTTTACTCATTATGATTCTAATTTCTACTGCACTCTTCTGCTTATAGTTTCTTCCCCTTCCTGTCACACTTTGATTATCATGCACCTCTTTACTACCTGCACCTCTGCTCTCTCGTTTATTTTTGATTTTCTAAACTTCCCTTCAATTGAACCTTCCCCCCACATTAATTGGTTTAAAGCCTTATCTATAACCCTAGCTACACAATTCACCAGGACACTGGTTGCAGCATGGTTCAAGTGAAGCCTGTCCCAACGGAACAGGTCTCTCCTTCCCCAGTACTGGTGCCAGTGCCCCATGCACCGGAACCCATTTCTCCCATACGAATCTTTGAGCCAGGCATTTACCTTTTTAATTTTATTTACTCTTCACCAATTTACATGTGGCTTAGGTAGTCATCCAGAGATTATTACCTTTGGGGTTCTGCTTTTTAATTTAGCCCCAAGCTGCTCATAGTCCCTCAGCAGAACCTCGTTCCTATTCCTACCTTTGCTGTTGACACCTACATGGACCACAGCAACTGGATCCTTCCCCTCCTGCTCCAAGTTCCTTTCCAGCCCAGAAGAGATGTCCTTAACCTTGGCATCAGGTAGGCAACACAGCCTTTGGGACTCTGTCTTTGCTGCAGAGAACAGCATCTATTCCCCTATGTTATCCCCTAATACTACTACATTTCTCTTTTCACCCCCACTTGAATAGCACTCTGTACAATGGTGCTGTGGTCGTTTCGCTCATCCTCCCTGCAATCTGTGTCCACACCTGGAGCAAGAACCTTGTATCTATTGGACAACGGCACCAGCTGAGGCTCTTCCAAAGCTAAATTCTGGATCCCCATACCTGCCTCACTCACAGTCACACCATTCTGTCCGTGACCACGGACCAAATTTGATGTAATTAATCTAAGGAGTGTTAACTGCCCCCTGAAATACAGGTAACTCTCACCCTCCCTGATGTGTCGTAATGTCTGCAGCTCGGATTCCAGCTCATTAACTCTGAGCCGAAGTTTCTTGAGCAGCCAACTCTTGTTGCAGATATGGTCACCATGGATCACACCGGCGTCCACCAACTCCCACATGCTACAGCTGCAACACATTGCCTGCCTTGCCATCTCTATCCTAGTCAATTAATAAATTTGTATGTTAAATATTTTAAAATTTAGTTTCTTAACTGTACTCTTCAGCTGTAATAACTTCTCCTGATTTAAACCACTCGGCCAATCAAAAGAGACACGGAAGAGATACTCACCAATTATCTACCTGTTTTCCTGTGATATCACACACTGGCCGGTTTTTATCTCCCGCCGCCGCTGCCCTTCTCACGCAGATCCGCTCTCCATGTATACCCGGCTCTCCTCTCACTGTTTTATACTGTGAAACTCCCAGCTCTCCTCTCGCTGTTTTAAACTGTGAAACTCCTGGCTCACCTCTTGCTGTTTTATACTGTGAAACTCCTGGCTCACCTCTTGCTGTTTTATACTGTGAAACTCCCGGCTCTCCTCTCGCTGTTTTAAACTGTGAAATTCCTGGCTCCCCTCTCGCTGTTTTATACTATGAAAATCCCGGCTTTCCTCTCACTATTTTAAACTGTGAAACTCCCAGCTCTTCTCTTGCTGTTTTAAACTGTGAAAATCCCGGCTCTCTTCTCGCTGTTTCAAACTGTGAAAATCCCAGCTCGCCTCTCACTGTTTTAAACTGTGAAAATCCTAGCTTCCTCTCGCTGTTGTAAACTGTGAAAATCCCAGCTCTCCTCTCGCTGTTTTAAACTGTGAAAATCCCAGCTCTCCTCTCGCTGTTTTAAACTGTGAAAATCCTGGCTTTCCTCTCACTGTTTTAAACTGTGAAAATCCCAGCTTTCCCCTCGCTGTTTTAAACTGTGAAAATCGTGGCTCTCCTCTTGCTGTTTGAAACCTTAAAACTCCCTCAGTCATCAATCTCCAGCTGAAGGTCTCTACTGCAGCCAAATTCAGCACTCTAGAAAGCGCTGGAAAACCTCTGCCAGTCTGGCAGCATCTGTGGAGACAGAAACAGAGTCAATGTTTCGAGTCCAATATGACTCCTCATAAAAAGTAAAAAGTATTTTGCTTTTTATTTCCATCCTATTACCTGTTTTAACATGGGCAACCTCCAGGCAGCTCCAACAAAATCTTGGCAACCCAATCGGAAATCCAAAGATGAGCCAGCATCATACTCAAGCAGCAAATAATGAGGAGAAAAGCCCAGGCTGGCAATACCAAGCCAGTGCACCTTCAAGTCCTACAAGCCTTTAAGACATGGAGCAGCATTTGAAGTTCTTACCACTAAATGAATGGACACCCAATCACAAGGCTGCTGTATAGTGCACACTGCAATTATGCAAAGCACTTGAACATGGAAACAGAAGTGGATTTGAGATGGTTTAATGCATTATGTTATTTAGTAATGACATGATGTCTGGAAGTGATTCTAATATAATTACTCACCAATCAGAGGGTATCCAAATACATTCAATTCCTACCAAAAATTGTGGTCTATCCTTGTCAATTATTATACAAACAACAATTTAAGCCAACAGATATCAAATAATTCAAGAGGCTTCAAACACTGCAACATACCAAAATCATTAGACCTGTTTGTTGGAATATTTATGTTTATTGATCATCGTGATAACAGTCTCTTGCCTCATCTGCTCCCAGTGCTGGTGCCAACTAGATGAAAGAAAGCTGCTAATAATAGCTGAAGTTTCTGTCTCATTTGGTTTGAGAAATAACTCTGATATCAGTCTAATTGCCAAAACTGACATTAAGGAATACAAGCCCAGATCTTCCAGTCTCAGGATGCTTGGAGAGTGGATGTACCCCTGAGGACGTACTATGGGGCTCCTTGGAAGTCCTAACATAAGGATGCCATGGAAATTACCCAGGAAGTTTCGATTTTGGATGGGCAATTCCCCTGCATCCGGAACCCCCTGAAAAAGTCTCTAACTCTGAGTTAGACTCAGACACTTAGGAGGGTTCCGACTTACCTGAATAGTTACCCAGGAAATGCTAGACAGAGAAAAACCAGAACTGCTGGGTAATTATACAACTGACCCTCCCGACTCCCCGCTGGCTCCCCCGACTACCCCCCGCCCCTGATACTCTGAACCTCCCCAACATTCCGACTGTCTGACCTTCCAACTCCCCTCGACCCTCCGACTTCTTCCTACCCTCCGTCTCCCCCCGACTTTCCGACGCCCCACAAATCTCCAACTCCCCCCTCGACCCTCTCACACCCCTTGACCCTCCAATTCCCCTGACCCTCTAACTGCCCCGGCTCTCTGACCCTCCGACTCCCCCTACCCTCCAACTCCCCTGATCCTCTGACCCCCCTCAACCCTCCAACTCCCCCAACCCTCCAACTCCCCCAACCCTCCAACTCACCCCTTTGACTCTCCAAATTTCCACCGAGCTCTTACCTAATCTTTTGACTCCTCCTTGACCCAACCTGACCTGACCTCACCACCCTACCCAGCTGACACCCTACCCACCCTGCAACCTACCACCCGGCCACCCTCCCCACCCTGTTCACATGTCTCATTCTCACTCATTAACTGAAAAGCTATTTAAATAGTTGGAGGTAGGTAAATACTCCTATATATGTACAGACATATAATGCCATGTTGGGATGGACATAAATTTGGATTTAACATGTATATTTTACAAATATATCTTTACTGTCCCAACAAAACTATATTTCTGCTTTCACTATTAATTGCATAAATAATGCAGAAAGAACATATGTGATATGTTTACAGTTTTTAAAAGGATATTTTTCTGCTGACCATTCCACTATTCAGAGTAGAACATCTGATCAATAACATTGTATCCAGAGGGCGGAATCTTCTGGTCTGGAATATAAGTTGGATGGTAGCCACTTGGGAGGGCTCGTCATGCATAATCCCGCGCTGTTCAGCTCATTACATATGCATCCACAAGGAGCATGGCTGTAAATGTGCAAGTGCAGAAGGGATGTCAGACAGGAGTTTGGGTTGCAGGGCTCAGCAGCAGATAGGACATGTACACTGCATGTGTGCCAATGACTTCAATGTTCTATCAGTTGTAGGACATTCTGCTTGTTAATCACTTACTGGGGAGGGCTCAGGATCTGGCATTGATATGCATGTTCCTCAACTGCTCATGCAACAATTGGGATCACACTCAACCCTTCTGTCTCTACAAGAAAAGAATGCTCACAACAGGGGGGGAGCAGGCCAAGATCGGCTGAATCATGGCCGATATTAGAGTCCTCACAGCATTCGAGGAGGGTGCCACCCATCTAGCCAGGGAGGACTGGGACCATGCCTGCACCAAAGATGAGACAGGACCTCCCCTAGGAAGACAGTGAGGATGCCTCCAGTCTGCAGTTGTCAGATGGGCTGACAGAGTGAGACACTATTTTAATAAGGGAGCCTGCTGAGGCATCCACTTTCTCTTCTCCAATCCAGGTACTAGCAAGAAAAGGGGCAGGAAAAGAAGCCAGCCCACTCAGAGCTCCAGATCCAGCTCCAATCACACCAACGATGGTGACTCAGAATCCTCAGAGGATGCACCATCATGGTGTTCACCTGCACATTCCACCAGTGCAGGGGCATTCAACTCGGTGGGTGCACATTTTGACTAGGATCAAGGTCACATTCTAGTGAACACATCATTGACACGGGTCCACAGCTGGAAGAGGCAATGACAGCCAAGCTCTCTGAAACTTGGAGGATTGCTGGAGACCAGGCCCCTGCTGAGCCCCATGCACATGATGAGCCTCTGGACTCAGCCCTAAGAGACATGCAGAGACAGGCAGGGGAACATCAGGCAGAGATGCTCGAGGCCATGTGCAGACTGGACCAAAGGCTGGAGGGTTCTGTCTGCTGTTGTGGCTATGGTATGTGAGCGCTATACTGCTACCATGGAAAAGGTGGTGGCCGCCTTAGAAATCCAGGTCAAGCAGAACACACAGTGGCTGCTGGATATGTGTTCGGACCTGTAACCTGTCGCTCTAGCTATGGGTGCAGCAGTGGCTAAGTGAAGGGGGCTGAGGCACCTCGACCTCCTTCCAAGTGCCCCTTCTCCTCAAGGGGTTAGGGAGGTCCAAATACATATCCAGCAGCCACTGTGTGTCTTGCATGTCTTCTTAGGGATGAGTCCAGAAGCTCATCATGTGCATGGGGTTCAGCCACTGCGCACCCATAGGGAGGACAAGCGCCAGCCAGGCACCCCATGGCTTCATCCCAGGACACTCCAAGGTGCCCTGTTGCTCAACCTCTTTCTGCCAGTCACCTCATTGCCTCCAGCAGGTCAGGCCGGGGAGGGTGCACCTGCACATGTGTGGGAGACCCTTAGCAGACTGGGCCCTCTAGGCCTTGATTGAGACACCAGAAAATGCTCACCAAAGTAATCACAGTCAACAGAGCATAGCAAGACTACATTGTTTTTTACTTTTTGTAAAGGAATATGATGTGAAATTTTACATATGAGGGGGACAGTAGCTTAGGAGAGGAAATGATTCGCAGTGCTAGCTTGCAAAATCTTGAGCACAGGCTGAGCCTGCAGGCTATCTCTACCTCAGCTGTACATAGACGTAGTAATAGAAGAAGAAAGATAATGAAGTTTTGAAGGCACACAGGGAATGTGGCATGGGTGTACAACCATTGTATATACTTTTGGCACTTATAAATGTTCACTTGCAGTGTTTCCTGGATTCTATCTTGCTGCTGGTTGCTTCAATGGTCGTGGGCGTTTTAAGGGCATGGAATTTGGGCCCCCATCAGAGTCTGATAATGAATCCTTATAGAGGCACTTCTTGGACCTCCCTAACTCCTTGAGGAGAAGGGGCACTTGGAAGGAGGTCGAGGTGCCTCAGCCCCCTTCACTTAGCCACTGTTGCACCCATAGCTAGAGCGACAGGTTACAGGTCCGAACACATACCCAGCAGCCACTGTGTGTTCTGCTTGACCTGGATTTCTAAGCCGGCCACCACCTTTTCCGTGGTAGCAGTATAGCGCTCGCATGCCACAGCCACAACAGCAGACAGAACCCTCCAGCCTTTGGTCCAGTCTGCACATGGCCTCGAGCATCTCTGCCTGATGAATATGGATGCTTAAGCACTGGTCATCATCATTGGTGAGTGTGTCCTTTTACTCAACCCAAAAAATGAAGCATTAACTCCTCCCACCTGTAAAAGAGACTCCTCCCATTTCAAATGCTTGTGTGGCTTTATGAACCTTGCAATAACTTTCAAATCTTCACTATCATGTGTGTGAGGTTTGCCAGTGCATCAAGTACCTTCTACCCTTCTCCTCTTACCCACCAAGTTCCCCCAATCCTCCTACACAATTACCACCATGTCATTCCTCTCCCTCCTGTAACTCTTTAGCCTCCCACTCTTACCCTGGACCCAATTATCATTTACATTGATATTCCTGCTCTTCCCCCTTGTTCCCAAATCTGTCGACATGACTATATCCCTCCTGACCCTGGCTCATCCCACTCTTGAGGCCAGCTTTCTGCAACCTCTGCACCCTATGAGACCATCCACAACCCTGTGACTGTATCCTCTGCCTCCCAGTATCTTCATTCAAACACTCAGGACCAAACCCTTGAGATTACCAACTCTGCCATTTAGACCCATCTCTCTACAACACTTACTGCCCAGAGAGCCTATCCACCACCCTGCAATGAGATCAAGACAAGTGTGAAATGCTTACCTCCTAAAATGCCCCAGACAGTCTGGCTTCCTTCCGCGGACACACTTGTACCCTTCCCGATTGATCCTGCCTCCCTCCAACCAAGAGGCTGACATTTACGAGCAGTCCCCAGAAGGACAAATCAATGGCTACTCACTTCAAAGTCCAGGAAAATGTCTAAATCACCAGGTACACCCAACTTATATGCTGTCATAAATCTGAATATACGAGTTTCTCAGCTGGGGAGAACTTAATTTGGAGGGAGCACTTAATGTTTTTTAGTATTCATTCATGGGATGTGGGCATCACTAGCTAGATCAGCATTTATTACCCATCACTAATTGCCTTTGATCAGAGGACATTTAAGAGTCAGCCACATTGCTATGGGTCTAGAGTCACATGTAGGCCAGACCAGGTAAGGACAGCAGATTTCCTTCCCTAAAGGACAACAGTGAACCAGATAGGTTTTTATGACAATCAGCAATGGTTGGACTTTTGATTTCAAATTTTTTCCCCCCTCTATTGAATTCAAATTCCACCACCTGCCTTGGCAGGATTCAAACCCAGATCCCGAGAGCATTACCCTGGATTACTAGTCCAGCGACAATACCATTATGTCACCACCTCCCCACAAATTCTGGTGACCTGGCCTCTTAATGAGCATGCATGACATACAAATGCATGCAAAAGGGTTTCCCGACACTCTTCTTCAGGAAGCTCAACCTGCCATTAAAGTTCCAAGAACTTAATTCCAAAATGTCACCCACTGTCAGGAAACTGAATTTTGGCCTCCCGCCAAATTAAGCTCCCCCACCTGCTCAGCTTCCTGCTCAAAGTGGGCCCAGAAGATTCCACTCGGAGTTTTTGATGTTGGGATTAATATAGACAAATTAATTTGTAAGTTAGTCTGAAAGAGGAAAAACACTATACACAGTGAGCACCTTGTTAAGTGATTATAGACTTCTGGTCATTAATGATTAGTAATATGTGACAAAAGTAGCTAGTGAACTGTAGCAATTACTCCCAAAGCATATGATGGGTCAAGCTATTAGCCTGAAAGTGAGCAGTCCAATTTACTAATTGTAATGAAGGAGATTCGAAAGCAGAAACAAGAATGGGTAAAACATTTATAACTAGCGAGAAAGAATGGCTAACAAACAATGGGCAGAATTGTCCCAGATTTGCATTAAGTATGGTAGTGGGCAGGAAAAAGGTCATGTTACACACTGGCTGCAATGGCGGCTTTTCGTGCCATATCTTCCCATTCCCACGCCTCATTAATTATGCAATTACAGGGCTCGGATTTGTGTTCCACGCTGTGACCTTAGCACTTCCTCGTTCTGGGCACCATATTTAAAGTGCAACAGTGCACATGCCTACTTCATGTCTTCAGGCCAAGACTGCTCCAAGCATCAGATGGCCCCAAAAGCAAAGAAGACGGCGGCTCCCAAATTTAGTGATGCTTCTCTGGGGTGCCTGCTGGACATGGTGGAAGGCTGCTGCAATGTCCTCTGCGCACGCTCTGACCTCAGGAGGTCCACCAGGGTCACCAATCTGGCCTGGCAGGTGCAACTGGCTCAAAGCAGAGATCAGCCATCCAGTGCAGGAGGAGGATGAATGCTCTCATCCATTCCACCAGATTAAGTCAACCACCTCATCACTCTCAACTCACACACTCACAAACCCATCACACACCCACAGGGATCTAACACCTCAAGGGACAGTACCACAAACTCTCACACACACCCTCATATTGTCATCACGCTCATATCCTCTGGAGTTCACGTCCTCATCCTGGCCATGGCTCCACTCAACACACAAACATTCCATGCAGTGCCATGTGTCCTCCTCACACTCTCTCCATCTGTTTTCATGAAGGAGAAGCCTGCTCACATCAGCAGGAGAGGTCCCAGATCAGGGGTGGAGTGGCCCGCATTAGGCCCCTCACTCACTTTGAGGAGTGTACCATCTCACTGACTGGTGAGAATGTGGACTGTTCCTGCAGCGACAGTGAGGTGAACACCCACGTGAGGATCCTGCATCGCATCATCCCTCTCTAAACACATATGTGAGTGCTCTCTCTCCTGCTTTTGACTCTGCTGCCTTGCACTAATTATCTCTACTTTGGTTCACAGGGAGCTCTGCCAGCAACGGACACCCTCAGCCAGCCAGTCCCTCAGCTCCATCCAGGTCCTCATCTCCAGCCAAGAGGACACCTCCTCCATTGAAGAACTGGAAATAAGCAGCCTGGAAGGTCCATCACATCGCTTACCCACACCCTCTACCAGTGCGGAGACACACACCTCGGTCGGACCTAGATCTAGAGCAGGCTCAGATTCACAATCTGGTGGTCACAACACAGACATGTGTCCACAGAAGGAAAAAGCCGGTTCAGCCGAGCTCCCTGGCGCTTGGAGGACTGCTGGGGAAGAGGCATCTGTGAGGGCTGAGTCAGATGACAAGCCCTGCTTTTGGCCTTCCAGCACATTGTGGAGTCAGCAGAAGGCTGGGGAACATGAGACAGAGCTGTTGGAAGCCCACTGAGTGGTACGTGAGTCAGAGGAGTGCATCCACCTGCTCTCCAATGAAGTGGTGCCCAAATGTTTGCATATGGAAGTCTCTATGTGAAGGACGTTGGGCAGCATGGAGACCCTAGTCCTGCAAAACCTGGAGAAGTGTGTAGACCTGCACTCCATCGTGGTAGCCATGGGTGAGTCCCTGCAGTAGCAACACAATAGGGAAACAGGGCACCTAGGCGTCCCTCCAGATGCATCTTCCCCTCAAGGAGTCAGGCCGGGGCCGCCGGGCACCTGAAGGGAGGAGGAGCGGGTCATCCATTCAGGAATCTCAGAGGCTGTCCTTTTCCTCTGAGTCCCCTTTGCCTGTGATCCTCTTAACCTCATCCCCTGTTATCGCAGAGGGAGCAGCTGACCCACAAGAGGACAGCCAAAGCAAGCTGGGGCCCTCAAGGCCTCGGCTCTCCAGAGGACGCATGCCCTGAAGTCATCAGAGGCAACAGGACCAACCACTGCACAGGCTATCTCCACCCCTGCTGTGAATGTCAGGGCAGCAACTAGAAGTGGTAGGCCTAGAAAAGTTAAGAAATTCTGATCACAAGTGGTTGCACACGTGAATGCATTTTGTCACTTTATAATCTTAAAATATACTCACTTTCACTGAATAATATGTAATATTGTCTTTCAGCTTCATTTATAGGCTTCATGAGTCCTCCCACTTCATCCTCCCCAACTAGCAGCCCAGCTGCGTGCAGCCAGACCATGAGTGATTCTGGAGGAAGAAGTGTGTGTATGTGTGGCAGCGCCTGTCGAAGCCTCGTGCAAGCACTGTCCCACACACATAGAGCCTTCATCTATCACACTCATCTCAGTGTCCCAGGCATTTTCAATGCTGCCTGCTGGTGTTCTCTTTCAGTTGTCCATCTGAGCTGAGCTGCATCTCCACCCACCCACTGAGCGCACTCCCATGCAGAACCTGTGCCCGTCCAACACAAGGCTCCGCCCACTTTCAATTTGAGACAATGGTACTTGTCACATTTCTGCTCAGTGCCCCATCCTTACCCCTCCCCAGCCACCCATGCCCTTTCCCCCATCACTGTTGACCCCCCGGCATCACCTTCCCCCTCCCCACTGTCACCTACCAACCCAATCTCTTGTCTTTCCAGGATGTCCAGGTGAACGTGCACGTTCCCTACAGCACTGAGAATCCCACTCCCATCCACATTGACCTCCCCAACCTCCCCCTTCTCGCCCCCAGGGTCCGTACCTGCCACCGAGTCCCCACCAACCACCATCATACCCTAAACCTCCCACCCTTCCAGTTCACTCTGCCCCCTGTCTTACTGACCATTCCCTCCACCATGCCCGCCCTCAGCTTGCTCCCCTGGAGGCAGTCATTGACTCCACAGACCCCTCCCTTGCATGTTCACCTGGACATCTTCCTTTTACTCCTTCTTCCACCCTGACCCCTTCCTCCCTCCGAACTCCTCCCATTTCTGAACTCCTTCCTTCCCCTCAGACTCCTTCTACCCCCCCAAAGTCCTTCTTGCCCCTGAAGTCCTTCCTCCTTCAAAACTCCTTCCCCCTTCCAACTCTTTCCCTTACATCTTTTTCCCCCTTACACCTAACACCCAGTTGCTGCATTCTCCCCATTCCATCCTCCTCCCCTCATACTCGCATGCCCCAACCTAACCCCCCCTGACACCTTTGTTCTCCCCTTTCAAACCTCACCCCCATGTCCAGTGCACTTGTGCCAATGAATAAAATGCTTTTTTCTATGAAGGGAGCCCAAAAAAAGCCCTTGAACATGTTGCCATCACCCAAATCTGTACCTTTCATCCCTTGCCTGTCTGAATTTCCCCAGTCTGGTTTTCACTCCATGCATAGTACTAAACTATCCCTAACAAAAGTCCCAAGCAACACTCTCTGTGACTGTAACCATGGTAATTATCACTCCCTGATCTCATGTTCAAACCTCCCTGTCACTTGCCATTTCAACACTCCACCCTGCTCTCTTGCCCACATGTCTGTCCTTGGCTTGCTGCATTGTTCCAATGAAGCCCAATGCAAACTGGAGGAACAACACCTCATCTTCCGACTAGGCACTTTACAGCCTTCCGGACTGAATATTGAATTCAACAACTTTAGGTCTGGACCTCCCTCCTCCATCCCCACCCCCTTTCTGTTTCTTCCCCCTTCCTTTTGTTTTTTTCCAATAAATTATATAGATTTTTCTTTTTCCCACATATTTCCATTATTTTTAAATATTTTAAAATCTTTTATGCTCCCCCCACCCCCACTAGAGCTATACCTTGAGTGCCCTACCATCCATTCTTAATTAGCACATTCGTTTAGATAATATCACCAGCTTCGACACCCTATGTGTTCTTTTGTTCTGTTGTCTGTGACATCTTTTGATGATCTGCTTCTATCATTGCTTGTTTATCCCTACAACCACACCCCCCCTCCACTTCTCTCCCCCCACCCAACCCACCCCCCCCCACCCCCAACCTTAAACCAGCTTATATTTCACCCCTTCTTTGGATTCACCTAGTTCTGTCGAAGGGTCATGAGGACTCGAAATGTCAACTCTTTTCTTCTCTGCCGATGCTGCCAGACCTGTTGAGTTTTTCCAGGTAATTCTGTTTTTGTTTTGGATTTCCAGCATCCGCAGTTTTTTGTTTTTATTTTTATGATTTGGGATGACTTGAGGTTGTTACAAACATTATACAAATTTGTGGACTGGACAGGATAAATGGCCTCCTTGTAACTACTCAATGATTCTACAAGTTCATTCGTCATAGTAAAGAGCAATCTCAGAATGATTTAAGGAAGTCCCTCTTCAAGCAGCCATTGATCGATATTTGAAATGAACTTTCAGATGGAGGTGTACATCCTGGAATCATTCAAGAAACATCTAAATGCAGCAATAGGGAGAAGTATTAGGTTGTTTTAGATAGAAATCTAAAATGGACCAAATGGTATAAGTATCTTGTAAAATAGGAATTCTTCAGCACTGTGGTGTGCATCTGCCTCAAGTACAGTGCCTTCAATTTTTAGAGATACAACAAGGTCAATGCATGTTGCAAGAAAGTTATTGCTAGAAGTCTGACTGCTGCGATATACTGGTGGACATTGATTCAGGTGGTAGCAATTCTAAGAAACAGGTAGACACCTAATTAAAATATTGAAATAGAGATCAACTGAGTCCCCAGTATAAGTTGGGAGTCATCAAATACAGTGTTATGTATCAATATATTTACTGTTCCTATTTTTAAAATGTTGCAAAGGTTTGGGAGGTATTTCACCGGTACTTTTATAATGGCTTTTTGGCAAGTTACTTTAAAGTACCCCTTGTGGCTGAATGATCTTCAGAAACTTAAGGGGATACTGGAAACAGACTTGTTTCAAAATAGGCATCTCTTTAGCAATTCTGTTCAGTCCTGAGGAAGAGGAAAGTAAAAACAGGAGCATGTGGCTCTGCAGCAACAGATAAATGTGGCGGCAAACTCCTAGGAATCCTCATCCTCCAACCAGAGTCTACAGGCCCAGGAACAGCAACTTGTATTTATATAGCATCTTTAAGGTGTTAACGGACAGGGGAATGAGGTGAACTGAACTCCTTTATTTTTCTCATCGTCTGTCCATAAGCGGATGTGTTTTAATTTTTGAAATATGCTCTGGCAAGTTTCCCCAAACCCCCTATTTGTGATGTCAATTTTAAAGTGACTCACAGCAAACTCTATCTAGGGTTAAATCAGAAGTATTGTTAATTCATACTTTCAAACCCGCGGGATGATTGTCGCAACCACATACACACAGACAAGAAGGGGATAGGATAGAAAAGAGCTTTACAACTAGGAATAAATTAGAACAATGGAAAAATCAAAGATAGGAATAGTAACTCACGTGAATGTTAGAGTCCAGTGATGGTTCCTTCATGTTCAGGCAGGTGCCACTGCCACACAGCAGGACCCCTAAAGCAGGCCGGGGCCCTTCAGGTCTTGGTTCTCCAGACAATGCCCGCCAAGGTCATCACAGACAGGGCGCCGCAGTCAGCAGGCTGCCTCCACCTTTGCTGTAGACGTTGGGGGGAGCAATAAGACATCGCAGTAGGGTTAGGAAGGTTAAGAAGAATTAGTTGAACAGCCTGGGCACAGGTGTTAATCATTTGTACATGTGTGAATAAACTCCTCCAGTCTGTCTATGCTGCTTGCCCTCCACTGCCTACCTGTGCCTGACCCCCTCTGGAGCCCTTGCCCTGGCTAAACACTGAAAGCCAGCCAGGAAAACTGACTTGTCTGTGCCCCCTGTGAATGCACAGTGCATCTTCCTTGATGTCCCACTTGCGATGCTCGTGAGTGCTGCGCAAGGTTGTGTACACTCACCTCTCATTTCCCCTTGGAGTTCAGGTCGCCAAGCGCACGCCTTTTAAAGACAGTCCGTTCTGAAGTCATGCCTACATGGGCGGTAAACTTGATGTGGGGGGATGATTCCGGCAAGCAGGGCTTATAATGAGATGCAAATGTATTAAACTTACATTTCCGACATGTGGCAGCAGAAAATGGAGCAGACAATTGCAAACTAGTTTCACAATGACATAAAACTGATTTTTGGCCTTCTTGCCATATTATCCACCCCCACCTGCCTTGATGCCCAACACCAACAGGGCTGGAAATTCCAGCCTCTGTCTAAGAACAAGTCCTACATTTAGAGTCCAAGACAGAAGGACCCAATCTCAGAACACGATGGCAGCAATGGAGACATTGTTGTAAAAGACACAACAGTGTTATCGATGGAACCCCAGAGTGAAGAAACCTTTGAAAGCTGCGCAATTTAGGAAATTTCAATGTAGAAGGAGGCACACTGGCGAGAGTTAATGATGACTATACCTAGTGAGCTGTCCCTGCCCTTGCCTCATCCATTTGACCGCCTCTATGGCCCATAGGGAGGACAGCGGTGGAAGTTATGAAACACCATTTTCTCTGGTACCAAGCAGTGTCAGATCTTCACAAAAAAGACCCAAAGCTCCAAGCTAGCTCCTTTCTTTATGCAGTAGGTCCAGTAGCAGGCAATGGTCTCCTAAGAAAAAGAATGCAGGAACCCACTGCAGAATTTCATTCCATTATGAAAGCCTTTAACACCTATTTTAGTGCAAAGCAAAATTTAGTAATTGAATGAGCACATTTTAACCAGTGCTCATAACAACCTGGGGAGTCAATGGAATTATTCCAAATGGATCTATATTGCTTAGCTAGCTCTAGCAGATACAGGACACTGAAGGATGAGCTAATCCGTGATCACATAGTTGTGGGTGGTCCAGAATGAAAAACTCTCTGACTTTCTGCAAACCAAAGGTGATTTAACTTTAGATCAGGGGTCCAATATGCAAGGTAGGCTGAGCTTGGAGCATTTAACCAGGTTATAATTCATGGCAGCTCCAAGGCTTCACATGACTCTGTAGGTTGACTAGACCCATGGGCAGCGGCCCCACTCAAATGAAAGCCCACCAAACCAACTGAAAGGGTGGGAAACTCCAGCCGGCAGTCATTGTGAGATGCTTGTGTTGTGGCGCAAAAACCCAGCATAGATGCCAAGAATGCCCAGCAGGGGGCACTGAATGTTCCCAGTGCAGCAAAACCGGACATTTCAATTGTTTTTGCAAATCCAGCAATTTTTATTGAAGTGACAGACCAGCAAATATTTACAAAACACATTCCTTCCAGGAAACAGAGAGTCCAGAAAACGATGACCCTACAGAGTTCCTAGGGGAAGTAGATAGTCTTAATTCAGACTACTAGTCAGTTATAATCCAAGCTCAATGCTTTGATACTGCTTTTAAGATTGATACTGGAACAGTTGTTAACATATTAGCAGCTGACCTTGAATGTCCTCAGCTGAAGACACTTCATTCATCAGACATCAAGTTACAAGCTTCAGGGGGCATTGATCTTGCAGTTAAAGGCAGGATTATTGCTGCTTTTAGCTACAAGAGGTGACAGATTGTTGATTCTATGTTCTTCATAATCAATGTACATCTCTGTTGAGTGGTGATGTTGGCATATTTCTAGGAATCCAAGAATAACCAGATGATGCTCATCATTTAGATGACTCCCTGTCCTTCATGGAACAATCTTCATCCTTTTATTTAGCAGTGAAAATTCAGCCTTCAGAAGCTGAGTAAGTTCATACATTCAGCATTATGTTCCTTTCTTTCACAGAGTAAGTGAGGGTTGTGGTGGGCACTTCTACCGAGTTCCCTGAACGCAGGCAACTGCTGTGGAGCTGTCTCAGAGAGCTACAAACCCATACAGATTAAATGAGAAGAATAAAATGCACCAAAATGTGTCTATGCAGCACAATCAAGCACTTGACAGCAGAACTCAAAAAAACATCAGACACCAGACATCTTTTTTTAATTATATTTCACCCCGGACATTTCATCCCGTCCTGGATTGAGGTTGTAGCAAAAATGTGAAGCCCACCAGCTCGATTGGCCTGTCTGCCAACCAAAAAAGTGGATGGGCCGCATAAAATTACTTTCAACTGACTCCTTAATGGGTTTAATTGCCTGTTTAATTGTGAATGTGCCCGCTGAGCAAAATATTGTGCGAGTGCGCAATAGCGTCGGGACACATGCCCGATGTCTTCATGCATGATTTCATGCTCTGTCGGATCGGGCGCACACCCTCTCAAACAACACAAAATTCTGGCCATAAGGAAGAATCCCTTGCAGCACTGAATGATCTCCTGGGCATGATTCATCTCTCCCATTGATGGATGCTACTTACAAAATCTCTATTGTCTTTTTAGATGAATCAGCTGTGCTTTTAGTAGCTTAGCAGCATTCAGATCTTCATTCCACTGAATCTATCGTTGTACTGCCTACTTTATCTGCTCTTGTCCATGAAGAGTCTTCCTTAGAGGATGCTTTACCTGAGTCCAGTTAGAGTCCATAGAAGATCACACTGCTGAGGAGCTGGTACCTTCCCAGGGTGAACGTCAATTGGCACCATACTTCATTCCCAGCTGAAAGTTTTCTTCAGAGCTGGAGGTCAGTGCAGAAGTTGCAGCAGGATCTTTAGCACTTCTGGAACTGCAAAATCCTCTACATCAATCTTGTCCCAGAGTTTATTGTTTAGAGGGAATCCTTCTCGTTACAGAAGATGAGGCTGTCTTGTCTCCATATTCTCAGCAGTTCTTCCCATTGCCCATAGTGGAGCTACCTCACACAGAGAGAAGTGCATCTCTCTTACCACTGCATACTGAAAGTAGACGGTCCTCTCGGAAATTCACTGGGAAATTATCTCCTCTTATTTTCCTGACAGTCTTACAAGGAGTTGTCTAAGTTCATTGAAATGTCTGATCTTCAATGCCTTTTCAGTCATTGATATAGCAGTGGATGATGCAGCTGTGAGAGTCTTCCAAATGGTTCCATTCGTCTTCTGAAACTTCTTCTCAGAGCATTTTGAGAGAGCAACAAGTTCCTCAGAGTGTCCTGAATTCTTCCCTTCTAGTCCCAGAGCGTCCAAAGATCAATTCTCTTCAGTTTTCACCTTTGAGTCAGTCTTTTGTGAAAAGTCTTTGTTGTCCTTGCAGTTCAGCCATTTTGAATCCTACACTCAGATTCCCAGCTATGCTGCCAGCAATTCTGAAGTGTTGTCCTGTTCTGTAGATGATGATGTTCTACCAGATGCAGAAGAAAGCTCTCATGTCTCCAAGCCTTCTTCCCTAAGGGCTGAGAATACTGTGGGAGATTGAAGCCCTAAGCACTGTGACTTGGGGAGGGGAAAAGTAGGAGTTGGAGTTGAGTAGAAACTATAGTTGTAAAATGGGAGTTACAGAAATGTAATATAAATAGTTAAAGACATAAGGCAAAATTCTCCCATTCTGGACTAACTATCTTCCGGCCCCTGATTCATTAATCTTGCAGCCGGGGGTTTCACAACATCTTCTGTGGTGGGGCGGGATGGATGGTGCACATATCCAGGCACCATATTTAAAAGGTACCCAGACATCCTCAATGTCAATGCAAACTGCAGAGCTGTCTGGTAGGGGAGGTGAAGGCCCAGCACTGAAATTCAGTGATGCCTACCTGTGCATCCTCCTGGAACATGTTGTGGTGCGTAGGAATATACCGTACCTGCCTGATGGGATCAGAAGTCCAAATACGGAAACCAACCCTGTAAGGGGGCAGGTGGCCGATGTCGTCAGTACCTATGGAGTCCACAAGAGGGCGGTCATACAGTGCTGTAAGTGGATGAAAAACCTTATTCACTCCACCAGGGTAAATCTCATCAGATGGTTGCATAAACCACAAAGGCACCAATATTTCAGGGCACAAAGGCCTCAGTAGCAATGGCATAGTCATGCCTCACAGCCCCACTGCAGTGCATCCACTCTGTAGAGGAGTGACCCCTGTGCCTCCTTCACCTTTCAACGAACATGGAACACTGTATGGATTGCTGGGGGTGAAGGTGGAGGGGGAGGGAAAGCGGGGGAAACAGGCTTAGGTTCAGAGGAAACCAGCAACCTCCACTAATCAGATGCCTGTCTGAGCCTTCTCCTTGCATGTGGATGGGCTTAGCGCTCTGAAGGGAACTGATCCACAACCCTTCAGCACAATTTGCACCAGTGGTGACCTGCTGCACAAAAGTGGGCTATCTTACGAGAGGAAGTATGAGAAATGAACCAAATTACAATGCTCCAATGCATGCAACATGCAACTCTTCTCAAACCCACGTTCTGTTGCCTTTCAGCAGGACAAGATCAACCACAACCGTAGAGAACAGCAGAAGATGGGAGGCAGGTGCCCATATCTGAGGTCGCTAACTGAATTCGAGAAGAGAGCATCTGATCTCAGGAGTCAAGCGGCATTGTACCATTGGCGGTGGGGAGCTTGTGCATCCACCTAGTAAGGATTCATCCATTTTATGGAAACCTGAGGGTCAAATGTGCTGGTGCTGTCACTTGTGTTCTCCTCTCTCACTTACAGGTGCCACCAGGAAGAGGCCAAGGCCCGAGGAGGAAGAGAAGAACTGCCTGCCAGGCCTCAGCACCAGCCCCAGCTCAGAGAGGAGCCAGGAGAGAGCAGAAAATGAGAGCTGCACACCTGTAGAGACATCACAGCAGACACCTGCACCCTTCACCAGCTCAGGAACACACACATCAATGGGTGTTAGTGCTAGGTTATGAAGGGTGTCACAATCTGGAGGTCACCGCACGGACGTGTGTCCACAGCAGAAGGAGGCAGGTTCAGCTGAGCTCTCCGGCACTCGGACTGCTGGGGAAGAAGCATCTGTGAGGTTTGAGTCAGGTAACGAGTCTCTGGAATCAGCCTTCCAACTCATCATGGAGAGTCAGCAAGAGACTGAGCAACATTAGGCAGAGGTGTCAGAAGCCCTCAACAGAGTGGCTTGGGAGTTGAAGGAGTGCCTGCTCTCTGATGAAGTGGTGCCCACATGTGCCTGCATTGAGGCCTCCATGGGAAGGACGGCAGAAGCCTTGGGGAACCTGGTCCAGCAGAACTCCCAGTTGCTACTGGAGATGCATGCAGACCTGCACTCCATCACGGTAGCCATGCGTGAGTTCCTGCAGTGGCAACGCAAGAGGGAAACAGGCTACCTCAATGACCCTCCAGGTGCTCCTTCTCCTCAAAGAGTCAGGCTAGGGCCCCGTGCTTCACCCAACTTCATCCTCTGTCACCACAGAGGGAGCAGCCGGCCCACAGGAGGACAGCCAAAGCAAACTGGAGCCCTCTAGCTCTTTGCTCTCCAGAGGACGACCGCCGATATCATCAAAGGCAACATGACAAACAGCTCTGCAGGCTGCCTCCACCCCTACTGCAGATATCAGCACAGTGTGTAAAAAAGTGGTAGGCCTAGAAAAATCATTGTTAAATGGGTGAACACAATAATTGTCACAAATTAAACATCTGCAAATATATTCACTTTCATGGTATAATGTCTACTGTTTTCTTTCAGCGTCCTTCTAAAGGCTTTGCGAGGCACCCCCCACTAGCAGTTCTGCTGCACGCAGCTGACCCCATGACTGAATCTACAGGGAGAAGGTTCTGTGGCAGGGCCTTTCAGACCCTCATGCAAGCACTCTCCCATCTACACGGAGTATTCATCCATCCAACTCATCTCGCTGGTCCCAGCATATTCAATAATGCCTGCTGTGGTTCCCTTTCAGTTGTCCAGCTGAAATGACCTGCATGTCCACCCACTGACCCAACTCCCATGCAACACCTGTGCCCATCCAAAGCAAGGATCCACTCATTTTCGAGTTGAGCAACATGATTGACATGACTTATTTCATGAACTCCCCCATCATTTCCTCTCCCCTACTCACCCATATCCTTTCCCCCATCCTTATTGACCCTTGGCATCACCTTTGACCTCACCACCATTATCCTCCAGCCCGAACCCCTGTCCTTCCAGAATGCTCAGGTAAACATGCATGTTCCCTTCCTTCCAGAGCATCCCACCCCCATTCACATTGACCTCCCCGACCTCCTCCCCAACGCCTCCACCTATTTCCGTGTCTAACTCAATGTTCCCACTAACAACCTTCGCTGCTCCTTCAACAAACATGTTTGAACCCTCACTGTCCCACCCTACCTGCTCACTCTGCTCCATGTAACCTTAACCATACCCTCCTATCATGCCCACCCTGTGTTCGCACCCCAGGAGTCAACTATTGACTCCACTGACCCCTCCCAGTGAGCATGTTCACCTGGACATTTGCACCCCCACCCCCTCTTCAGACCTACATCTACACAATCCCCATACCACCATCACCCCCGCACCCCCCCCCACCCCAGCAACTGCGCTGCCCATCAGTACCTCCTGCTGTCTTCCATCCCATAGCTCAAGGATCCCATCCCCCATGCGATGCCTCTGGAAGAATGTTCGAGCTGATGTCAAAGTCCCCGGAAGATGGTTCAAAACCTCAGCGAAGTCCCTGGAAGACCAAAGCCTCATGAAGTCGAAGCTGTTGCGTGGAGACTTCCTGCCTTTCGAAAACTGCTTCACGGCAGAGCCATGTGGATGAGGTTCCAGCCACCATGTGATGCACGTGTTTCTCCAGGGTCTGGTAGCTGTACGTCTCCATCATCTTCTTCTCATCAGATGCCCGCAGGCTGACCAAGGCCCTAAAGTTAAGTCCCAGCTTTTTGCGCACCACGCTGGCCAGACGTGTTCTGGACCAATCTGTTTTCCCACTGGCGTGGCAGAGAATCAGGCATGGGGGGGGAGATTCCAGTCGGGCCTTCATTTGCATCCAATTAGTGGGATGCAAATCACTTTCATGCCGGCCTCCAGTGGAATTCCTAATCCGCCATGGCAGACAGCATCGGCAGATCTTGCTCTCTTTTCACGTCGGCATGAAACTGATTTTTGGACTTGCCATTGAATTCTCCCCCCACCGCCTGCCATTGATCCCGCCAGCGGGGACATGGGAGAATTCTGCCCATAGTTTCATGCTGTTGTTAAAAAGTTGAACAGTATACTTAGGGGGAGGTGTAGTATAAAGGGTTAACAAATGGGGTATGCCAATATATGACATAAATGATGATGTACCATTGACACTAGTCAGTCATGTGTTAGACTCTCAAGAAAGAAGTTGTAATCATGCCTAAGGCTTACATGCCTATCCTGTAATCTGTTTAAAAGTAGAGTTAATAAATAAGTGTTAAGCAGATACCAGAGTACGTATACAGTCTAAGAACCAAGTCACATGCCTAGAGCCCAGGACAGAAGGATGCAATTTCAGAACACCAGACTGTTGTACAAACCCATCTGGTTCACTAATATTCTTTAGGGAAGTAAATCCGTTGTCCCTATCTGCCCTACATGTGACTCCAAATCTACTGCAATGTGGTTGACTCTTAATTACCATCTCAAATGGCCTAGAAAACCATTCATCTGTATGCAAGAAGATGGTTCACCACCTTCTGATGTGCAATAAGGGATGGAAAATCGATACTGACCGGCGATATCCACATCCTGTGAATGAATAAAAAATTGTCTGGTAGCCAATATGCTGAATGAATGCAAGTATAATAGTCTCCACAAAGAAATATGGATCAGCAGATTACAGACCCAGACTTCACCAGGGTGACAACATACTGAATGCTGAGGTCACTGCCACACTGCCCGGGAACTGACCACAACCTCAATATGTAGTACATGTGCAGATCAGCACAGAAATCCTGACATTGCGGTCTGTCGTGCATTGCTCTGCCGCAGGCTGCCTGTGCTCCAGACTCAGAAATAATTGAAATCAGCAAGAACTTCTCCTCTTATTCTCCCACTTCCCTGTTAGATACACCATTGAGATGTTACACCGTGGTCAATCGGGTTCACCTGGATTTTTAACAGTGATTCAGTTAATAAAGTTTACTGAACAACAGGACTGGCTTTGATAAACTAATTTTATATTTGTAGACTGATTTACATGATTAATTAGTACATTTTCATGACACAATTTTGTGTAACCCCATTGTACCTCATTGAGGTATGACTTGTATGTCGTTGTGGAACTGGTGGAGGCCGATGACAAATTTCTGAGGGCAGCCAAATTTGAAGAGGATACTCCATAAACCTTAACTGTTGACAGAGTCAAAGGCTTTGAAAAGTCAAAAAAGGCCATGAACAGCAAATAGTGCTGTTCTTTGCATTCTGAAGATCATATATGTGGTGCTTCCTGATGGGCGAGAAACACGCTGCGACTCAGGAAGAAGTTCTTTGGCCACTGGGAGGAGTAGGGTGAGGAGGATTCTTGCAATGATCTTCCCTGTAATCGACAGCAGGGAGACCTCTGTACTTACCATCTGCTCCATTTTCCTTGCTGCAAATCTGCAGCTCACCTCCAGCAAATTTTTTACAGGTCTAGAGGTTACTTACAGAACAGATGGGGAAATTGTTCAACCGACGCTGCCTTTAATCCAAAACCAAAATCACTCCAACCTCAGTCATTGAGCTTCAGTATGCAGGTGATGCTTGTGTGTGCACTCACTCAGAAACTGAGCTCCAGGTCATTGTTGGTTCATTCTCCAAATCATATGAAAAAATGGGCCTTTGACTATATATCCAGAAAGTTAAGGTCCTCTTCCAACCAGCTTGCAAAACACACCTTCCCCTATCGATTGAGTTCAATGGTGAGATCCTGTAAAATGTGAACCACTTTCTGTATGTTGGGAGCCTCCCCTTGATGAAAACAGACACAGGTGAAAAAAATTCAGTATCACTTCCAGTCTGCTAGCTCAACCTTCAGCTGACTGAGGAAAAGAATATTTAAGGCACAGGGTCTCAAACCCAAGATTAAGGCTATGATTTACTGGGCAGCAGTGATCCTTGCAGATCACCCATTGGGCTTATCAGTCATCTCAGGATCCATCAAACCAGAGCGGAAGCAAGTCATCCTTGAACCTGAGACTGCCTAAGAAGTACAGTTCAAAATAACTTTTAGTTTTATTTTTTTGAAAAAGCATTTTCAGAATATTTAGCTTCTACCTTCACCCCCATTTGCATGTCCCAATCCTGCCAATTTTTAAAGGTCATTTTATTTTTCTGCTTTTAGTTTCCTCTTTGTGACAATCCTTTAGCTTGATTGGCTGCTTGGGCAGCCTGATGACATCACTGTGAATATGAAGTAAAAAACACTGCAGCCAGTTGCAGGATCACTGCATGGTGTTAGGGCTGAAATTCTCACCACAGAGATCTCTCAATGAGGCTTATTTCAAGATCAGCAGTGAGCTCTGTCGCTTCACCACTGACTGGAACATCCAGGCTTTTGTTAATTAAAATGGCTCCTTTTCACAAGGACCAAGGAGAACATGGGTTTGGATTTAATGTTACCCCAACAGCTTGTTTGAGCGCAAAAGGGGGAACATAAAATCCAGTGGGTGCCATGCCCATTGCCTACCCACCTGTCCCTGCCTCCGTCACACTTTTACCAGTGGCAGGGAGGAGTGTCTGGTAGCCAGCCCACCTGTGGGCCTTTGATGCCCACTTAAGGATCTCACCGCCAAAAGCTGGGATTTAACCAGTGGAGGGTGAAGCACACACCAAGCATCCAGCCCAGTAGCTTTCCCTGTGTGAGCTGTTGGCGAGCAGGGAGTCCCTCCCAACCCCCCTCCCTCCCCACTGGGGCCTGCCAACCTGCTCCAAAAGACACACCTCAAGTCAATTAATAGCCAATTGGCTGCTACATTTCTGCGGGACAACCATCGATAGGCTACTCCCCAATTTTAGTCGGGCAGTGGGGACTATGCGGCCCTGTTTAATCTTGCCCTTTTTGGTTGGGTGGGATGTCGGGAGGGGTTGGAATGTGCAACTACTCCCTGTTTGGGCACATGAAGCAAGCGGGCCAAAGATGCATCAGAACTTGAACACATCCTTCCCAAGCGAATGAGGTGCCCTCCAACTGATCCTGCAAGATTTGGTGTGATCAGTATTGAAGGGCACAATCAGACAAGAGCATGGCAAAATTGCTCGAATTCCAGCCCATGAAATTCCAGGGCCATGATGTTTGCAATATTTTCACTTATCAGCAGTCAAAGTTTATTTTTGCAAACAGTGTAGAATATGAATGAATTATGCAAATAATTCTTTCATGCAGCTTGCTGTTCTGTTTTGTCGCAGCTTTCCATTCCCACATGATACTGAATGTTGATATTAATTCCATATGCTCTAGCTGCTGTTGCTTTTGGCTGTTCTTTTATCTAAGCCTGAGGCAATGTTTACTTCATTTAGTATCTCTTTCTGTTTCTTGTGGTGTACTAGTCGTTGTTCTATTTCTATGTTTGCTTCATAAAAACTTACCAACCTCACACAGGGCCAGTAAACTAAACTTAGGTTTGGTTTATTTGAAGATGTAATACAAGATTGCTCAACAGATTGATTTACTATAAAGATTCAACAGCTATTCTTAACAAGAAAGTACCGCCGCAACTCTAACACACAATCTGCATTGAAAGCTCTTCTCAACAATGTTTGCTTGTCACATGGTTTACATCCTGGCTACTTACTCATTAGTATATTCTCTCTTAAAGCAATATCACAACAATGGTTGCTCGGGAATCAACTAAGCCTTGTAGGAAATCTATGTTGTCTCTAACAGTTGTTGGCTCAATAAGATATCACACAATTTGCAACAATCAATTACAGGCCGTAGAATTTCTGTACAGAATGGAATTTTCAACACATGTCCAGGCAAGTTCTTCCATCACTCAGACACTCTTGCAGGTCTATCATTGCTGACACAATAATAGTTTCACCTTCATCTGCATCAGCTGGAAACCATAATAAACATGACAAAGGCTGTTTGTCTCAACTTTCCATCAATGCAATATGGTAAACTACTTTATCTCTGTGAATACTTCAATTAACGGTTTGTTTTTAAGTTTGATAGTATGGTCAGGATTTTACGGTCCCCCCAGCAGCGTGTCTCCCCCCGGCTGATGTGAAGAGCCATTTAAATCTCCATTCAGTTCGGCGGGACTGTAATATCCCACCGGGCAGGAGAGGCTGTAAAATCCTGGCCTATATTTAACAGCTTTGTAGCATGAGATTAGGCTGAAGGGATGCTGATGGGATTGAGGGGTCATAGGAAAGGGAGGGATTAGCGGGAAGGTAAAAGGGCTGAGAGAAACAAAGTGAAGGGATGAGGGAGAGGGCGGGAAGGAAACCATTGAGGGCCACATTTCCCCATAACTCCCACTGAAAAATGTAGGCTGAAGCTGTCACTAGTTTTATTCTCCACTACACCAATCCCATACCACCCATCACTTTCCATCTGAAAGGAAAGAAGGAAAAGATGCAACTCTCCTCAGAAGAGAACGGAGGGGGAAGGAAAAAGAGTTAGGGTGAAGAAAAAGAGAGACAGACAGAAGGAAGGGGGGCAACAGAAAGAGAAACAACAACAAGAGATAGCAGAGCAGAAGAGAGATAACATTCTTTGGCATATCAGGTGAAATGCTACAGAAGAACCACTGGTATAATATAAAAATTATAACCCCACATTTGACCAGTTATCACAGTTACCTTAATGGACAATTCCTCATAATATGGAATGCTCATGTCTTTACCAATCCGTAGTGTAATTTCTAGGTATCAGGATCAACAATGGAGATAAAGCTTAAGTTATTCACAGTCCCATTTATATTTGCATTTAGTATGGTGAAGAAACAATTAACACCTCCACCCACACCCCTCCCCCAAAGAAGATTTAAGCCCAAGTTAATATATAAAATATTAGAATTTTGATTAATTAAAATATAAAACCAAGAAGCCATTTATGAATGAAATTCAAAAGCAATAAAACCAAATGAACATTAATGTATACTTGAAACTAAATATAATTGTAAAATAATGTCATCATAGAATGCAATAGAAAATTTTAAAATTTCTACACAATGGAAAAATGAATTCAAATAATTGAAAGTTTAAACTTTTAATTGTTAGTTCAAAAGTATTTGGCTGCCAAATATAATGCTTAGATACTGGAGTTACCAGGTTACAATGGAACATTTTTGTTAGTTAATTAAGGGAAAAATGTCGTAGAATAAATATCTATTTAAATATTTTTGGCACTTGGTGCACATTTCACTCAATTTTCATTGCAGAACTCTTAAGTCAGAGAAAGCGGTGTTCAAAAAGAGAGATGGAGAGTATCTCTTTCTCATTATTTCAATTCTTGAAAACAACCTACCAGTTTAATTTTGAAGCCGGTTAATGATCCAATAATAGGAAATTCAGACTGAAGCTGTCACTAGTTTTATTCTGCTATTATTGCTAGTATGGGTGCAAGCTGATCGTCTAAAGCAAGAGGGGCAAGTTTAACCTAACTCACCATTAATAAACTGACTGGATTGGTGCAATACTGGTTTTACACCCCACCAGATTTTACCCTCCGTTCAAGTCAATGGAGAGTAATATTGGGCAGGGTATAAAACTGGCATTCCACCCTATCCTACAGGTAGTAACTTATGTTAAAATTACCCACTCTAGAACGTCTAGCTTCTAACATCAATGAAATAATGATGTGAGAGAAAGGAGTGAAAAAAGAACCAAAAAGAAGTCAGGCAGATAAGCAGTTTTCTTCTAATTGTAATTTGAATTTATTTTCAAAAACGTAAGTTAAATTTCAAAAATGAACAAAGCCTTTCTGAGTAACACGATGTAGAAAATTTAAGTGCAGGGATGAAAGGAAGCTACTTGAGGATGAAGTAGCCTATTGACACCTATCCTTGGGAGGAGAAAATTTGAGTGGCAGAAGTAGCTGGAGCATTTTAGGTAAAATTGACAGTGGAGCAATGGGAAGGGAAGGATACAGGGATTTAACAGGCAGATCAAAGAGTAGGGTTGGCAATGGAAATTAATGAATAGTAGGAATCAGAATGAGTAGTGGAAGCAATAGGAAATGCAATGCAATAATACAAGTAAGGTTATGAAGGTGGGGAAGCATGAGTGATTGGAAGGATTATGGGAAGTGAGCCACTGCGGCCACATTTCCCTCAAAGCTCCAACTCTAAATGGCCATCTGTGGCTCTTGTCCCTACCACCTCCCACTAAGGCAGGCACACGTGGACCACAAAATCAGTGGATTCTGTGAACTAGGGTAGACAGTATAGTGATTTGGGAGGGAATTCTATTGACTCATACCAAAGGTACAGTGTAATAAATTTGAAGTCCCTTTAGACTGCCTGTCCAAAGCTGACTCCATATTGGTAATAGTTATGATTTCATTTCAACATAAGTGAGACTTAATATATGCCATATTTAAACAGCAGTTTACAAGAATTATGAGAATTCCATTACTCCATTGACCCTTGGGCAGAAGGCATGACCCATTCGGCATATCTCCTATTCACATACACTTAGAGACCTGCATGGTGTCTATCCTGGCTCTTCTAAACTTAGAAGGAACAAATTCCTTAGTATGTACCCCAAAAACAGAAGTACAGAAAAATCCATCAAATCATAGACCCAACATGTCCTGTGTCCAGATGCAGATCTTAGGCCTTCTTTATCTGCTTTTAGCCTTAGTACAGCTTTTTCTGTTTTCACAAACATACAAATATATGAATTTGGAGAAGTGATATGCATTCGACCCCTCAAGCCTGGTCTACCATTCAATAATTTCATGCTTGATCTGATTGTGGCCTCAATTCCGCATTCCCACAGGCCCCCAATAACCTATAGGAACAGTTGATAATGCAGCCCATGAACCTTGAAGACAACAAAAGTTAAACTGTAATTTAAATCTTCTGTTTGGACAATAGTTTTATCTTTTGTGTTAAAATTAGGAAAAAAGAAAGGAATAAAAATATACATGAGCTGTCATGTTTATAAGACATGAAAGAGATCATAAACTGTTTAAATCAAACCTTACTTTTTGCTTATTTAAAAATGAACTTTGCTGGACCAAAAAACTGGCTGCTGCAGGTCACGTGATTTACAAGTTGGCTACAGTTATGGAAACTTGCAACAGTAATTATAGGACAAAACTCAACACTCATCCTTGTGGAATCTCACACCTATCATTGTGTGGACCCATTACAATAAATGAAACAAGGAAGCAGCAGATGGTCTGGACCCCCAGCCTGGACTTATAACAAAACTCATTATACCTGCGGAGGTGCTAATAGCCACCATCTATCTCCTAAGGTGAATAATGGATTTTGGCCGGAGACATAGAAACTGACTTATCAATGGGCAACACCACATGATCTAAGCTCCTTTAGCCTTTGGAAAGTTTTAATGTTACATTCCTGGACAGCCAGGGCAGTCTGCTGTTAACATTCAGCCTGTCAACACCAAAGCATGACCCTAGGATGACAACAAAGCCTGCCTCAAGTCTAAACCTCCTCAAAGTCTGGTTCTCTGGAAGATTATTGTCATCACCTGTAGAATGGATCAAGTCTCTGTCTACCAGCCTCATCTTGCTGCGTCATCACCAACTTTGAAGGAATTCAGCAACTCCTGATTTCAGCTACCTGAATCCACCTGAACTTTAACTCCTGCATGAAGGAACCCTCACTGGACTCTCACATTCTGGGCTCTGACAGTCACATAAATTAATATCCATATCTTTGGGTGTTTTTATTATAAGCTAGTTGGTAGTTGGTAAAACTATTTTCTTTCCTAGCTCCTCTTTGTGTGCTTGTGTGTGTATGTAATTGTGATGACCATCCCTTGTATTTGGATGTATGAATAAACAATACTTTTGATTTAACCCTAAAGACAGTTTGCTGCGAGTCTCTTTAAAATTGACATCACAAACAAAGGGTTTGGGGAAACATGCCAGAACCCATTTCAAAACTTAAAATTCCTCTGCTTATGGACAGACAGCAAGAAAAATAAAGGAACCCAATTTGCCTCTCTCCCATATCTGTAACAGAGCAATCTTAATATAGCAAAACCAAATTATAAATAATAATAAAAATGGATTATAACAATAACAAAATTTGTTTGTATAGTGCATTTAGCATTTTAAAATGCCCTAAGGCCTTTCACAAAAGCATTATAAAAGTCTGACACCGAACCACATAAAGAGATATTATGTCAAATGACCAAAAGCTTAGTCAAAGAGGTAGATTTTAAGAACTGTCTTAAGAGAGGAAATCAAGTAGAGAGGCATGGATGTGCAGGAGGGTATTCCAGACCTTGGGGCCCAGGCAACTAAGACTCAACCACCGTGTGGAGCAATTAAGAGGCCAGGAATATAGGACCACAGATATTGTGGGGTTGGAGGAGATTACGGAGGTAGGGAAGAGCAATGCCATGAAGGAATTTGAAAAAAAAAATGTGAATTTTAAAACTAAGATGTTGCTTAGGGGATCGGGGCTGACTGCAAGTTAAGACATGGGCAGCAGGGTTTTAGATTATCTCACATATACAGAGGATAGAATGTAGGCAACCAGCTAAGGGTGTGATAGAATACTTGAGCCTAGAGGTACTGAAGGCATGAATGAGGGTTTCAGCAGTAGATGAGCTGAGACAGGGGCAAAGTGGAGCAGTGTTACAAAGGTGGAAGAAGGCAGTTTTAATGATGGCACAAATATGAGGTCAGAAGCACACCTTGGAGTCAAATGTGACACCAAGGTTGCAAACCGACTGGCTTAAGCTCAGGCTGTTGTCAGGAAGAGGGATGGAGTCTATAGTTAGGGAATGGAGATTGGAGTGGGGACTGAAAACTATGTCTTCAGTCTTCCCAATAATTCAATTGGAGAAAACTGCTGTTCTTCCTGTACTGGATGCTGGATAAGCAGTCTTTTAATTTAGCGACAATCTCCAACCTCATGGTATGGCATATCCTCCCACACTACCATCAAACTGGGGGATCAACCCTGGTTCAATGAAGAGTGCAGGAGGGCATGTCAGCACCAGGTATACCGAAAAATGAGGTGTCAATATAGTGAAGCTACAACACAGGACTGCTTGTGTGTCAAACAGCAGAAGCAGCAGGCAATAGACAGAGCTAAGCGATTCCACAATCAATGGATCAGATCTAAGCTCTACAGTCCTGCCATATCAAGTTGTGAATGGTGGTGGACAATTAAACAGCTAACTGGAGGAGGAGGGGGTACCAAAAATGGCCTCATCATCAATGATGGGGGAGCCCAGCACATCAGTGCAAAACACAAGGCTGAAGCATTAGAAACCATCTTCAGCCAGAAGGGACGAGTGGGTGATCCATCTAGGCCTTCTCCGGAGGTCCCCAACATCACAGATGCCAGTCATCAGCCAATTCAATTCACTCCACTTGATATCAAGAAATGCTTAAGGCACTGGATACAGCAAAGGTTATGGGCCCTGACAATATTCAAACAATAGTACTGAAGACTTGTGCTCCAGAACTTGCCATGCCCCTAGTCAAGCTGTTCCAATACAGCTACAACACAGGCATCTACCCAGCAGTGTGGAAAATTGCCTAGGTATGTCCTGTACACAAAAAGCAGAACAAATCCAACCCAACCAATTACCACCCCATCAGTCTACTCTCCATCATCAGCAGAATGATGGAAAGAGTAATCGACAGTACTATCAAGAGGTACTTACTCAGCAATAACCTGCTCACTGACGTTTAGTATGGGCCCCACCAGAGCCACTCAGTTCCTGACCTCATTACAGCCTTGATCCAAATGTGGACAAAAGAGCTGAACTTAAGAAGTGAGGTGAGAGTGACTACCCATGACATCAAGGCAGCATTTGACTGAGTGTAGCATCAAGGGGCCCTAGCAAAACTGGAGTCAATGGGAATCAGGAGGAAAGCTCTCCACCGGTTGGAGTCATACCTAACACAAAGGAAGATGGTTGTGGTTGTTGGAGGTCAATCATCTCAGTTCCAGGACATCACTGCAGAAGTTCCTCAGGGTAGTGTCCTCGGCCCAACCATCTTCAGCTGCTTCATCAATGATCTTCCCTCCATCATAAGGCCAGAAAGGGGGATGTTCACTGATGATCGCACAATGTTCTGCACCATTCATTACTTCTGTGATACTGAAGTCATCCGTGCCTATATGCAGCAAGACCTGGATAGCATTCAGGCTTGGGCTGATAAGTGGCAAGTAACATTCTTGCCACACAAGTGCCAGGCAACAACCATCTCCCACAAGAGAGAATCCAGCCATCTCCCCTTGAAATTTAATGGCATTAACATGGTTGAATCCTCCACCATCAACATCCTGGGGGTTACCATTGACCAGAAACGGAATTGGACTAGCCATATAAGTACTGTGGTTACAAGAGCAGACCAGGGGCTGGGAACTCTGTGCCGAGTAACTCACCTCCTGACTCCCCAAAGCATGTCCACCAGCTGTAGGCACAAGTCAGGAGTGTGATTGAATACTCCCCACTTGCCTAGATGAGTGCAGGTGCAACAACACTCAAGAAGCTTGACACTGCCCAGGACAAAGCAGACCACTTGATTAATACTCCAGCCATGCCACTTTCAACGTCAATTCCTTCCACTCACACTGGCAGCAGTGTGTACCATCCAGAAGATGCACTGCTGCAACTCATCAAGGCTCCTTTGGCAGACCGTCAAAGGCCACCGACTTCCAGGTGCAGAACCCACGCTCGGTGCCCCAGCATATTATTCAGCCCATGGAGTTCTGGGAAAGTTGGTAACACATTTGGGAGGCAACAACACACTCAAGGACTTTGCAGAAGAAATGGAGTTTGGAAATCAATGGTAGTTTGCAAAGATGATGGAGTCAAGGATTAGTTTTTCAGAGGAGAGGAGTGATGATGGCAGATTTAAAGGAGGGAGGGGCAACATCTGAAGCGAGCTAACATGGAGGGGAAGTTGGGTATATTTTAGTTTGGATATATTTGATTATATTTCAACACACATTAAAAGTTCTCAATGCATTCCTGGAGACATAAAAGAGATGAGATATTGCATTGTAGGCAGCTTTAAGTCTGGCCCTGTTTTTTCCCCCACTCTTCTAGCAATGAAAGATTTTTTTTTGCAATAACAAGAACATGTGTGAGCAAACGTTAACCTGAAAGTCTAAGAGCAGTGGATTTTACATAACATCAGCTTGAGCAAACAGCTGAGGGTCATTTAACTTTTGCATTGCCTAAAGAAGCCTATGGCCTGGAGCTTCCAAACTGGAACACTGATCATTGGATTTCCACCGCACTTGGAAATTCTCTCAACTCGACGCTACTGAGCATTTCTTCTGGGACCTTCCAAGTTCAGCTTCCACAGAAATGTGCAGTGCAGTGTTCCTCAGAGAACTCTATCAGACCACAGAAGAGTCAGGAAAAGACAGGACACACTCCCTTTTTATGGCACTAACAGCAGTATGATAAATTAAAAGATCCAGTCTTAATGTTAGTGAATGGCTGGATGCAAGAATGGGTAAGTGGGTGAGTTAGGTAGGTAGCTGGTTCAGTGGGTACGTGGCTATAGGCTAAGAGGGTAGGGGCTACGTGGGCATGTCAATAGGTGGGCAAGTGGGTAGGTGGCTGTATTGGTAGACGGATCAGGGGTAGTCAGGTCAGGTTGGGTGGTAGTCCAGTAGCCAGGAGAATAGACATGGTGGATGGATAGTCAGGTCTGGTTGGGGGGGTTAGTTGGATGGTTGGGTATAGTCGGGTCAGAGCTGGTTAGTGGGGTAGTTAGATTGGTCGGGTCAGGGGGGAGTCGGATTGGGATGGGGATGTAGTCGGTGATCAGGGGAAAGTCAGGTGGCTAAGGGAGTAGTCGTGTCATGAAGTAGTCAGGTGATCAGGAGAGGTAGCCAGGCATAGGGGAGAGTCAGGTCTAGTCAGGAGAGTAGTCGGGTAATTGGGCAGCTGGGGGGTGGGGTGTGGGTTTTCAGGTGGTTGCGTCTGTGGTCAGGTGGTCGGGGTAGTCAGATGTTTGGGGGCGTGGTCCGGTGCTCAGGGGTAGACGGGTCCATTCGGGAGGGGCTCGGTTGGGTGGTCGGAGTGAAGTCAGGGGGATAAAGGGGGTACTCCAGGATTCGGGGTGGGGGGGGGGGTAGTTGGGTAATCAGTTGTGTAGTTACCCAGATGTTAGACTAGGCTTTAATCTGCCTAACATTTTCTGGGTAGCCATTCAGGTAAGTACCAAACTCTAACTTAGAGTCAGAGACATTTGCGGAGGAATCCAGGGAGGGGATTTGCCCATCGGAAGTTGAAACTTCTCAGGCAATTCCCAAGCAGGTTGGCACATCAGAACTTCCACAAGGTCCTGACTTGCATCATCCATCCTATTCCTGGTCTCTGACAATCCAGAGCCTGGAAGATTTGACCCTATATTTTTATATGGTAGATATACGAAGAAATAAAATTAATGCTGCGGTAACCATAGCCAATAACTCCAGCATTATGCAAAGATACTGAGCTAAGATATGGAGATTCAAGAAAAACAACTGGAAATTTAGTTGTAAACATTGTTTTATTCTTTCATGGGATATGGGCATCACCAGCTAGGCCAGCAGTTGTTTCCCATCCTAATTGCCCTTGAGAAGGTGGTGGTGAGCTGCCTTCTTGAACTGCTGCAGTCCCTGTGGGGTAGCTCCACCCACAGTGCTATTATGGAGGGAGTTCCAGGATTTTGCAGGTGGTAGTGTTCCCATGTATCTGCTGCCATTGTCCTAAATGGTAGCGGTCGTGGGTTTGGGAAATGCTGTTGAAGGAGCCTTGATGAATTGCAGCAGTGGCACATACTGCTGCCAGTGTGCGCCAGTGGAGGGAATGGACGTTGAAGGTGATGGATGGGGTGTCAAACAAGTGGTCTGCTTTGTCCTGAATGGTATCAAGCTTCTTAAGTGTTGTTGCAGCTGTACTCATCCAGGCAAGTAGAGAGTATTCCATCATATTCCTTACTTGTGCCTTGTAGATGGTGGACAGGCTTTGGGGAGTCAGGTGGTGTGTTACTTGCCACAGGATTCTTAGTCTCTGACCTGGTCTTACAGCACAGCATTTATATAAGAACTAGGAGCAGTAGGCAATTCAACCTCTCGTGCCTGCCCTGCCATTCAATACAATCATGGCTGATCTCATTTCGGCCTCAACTCGAATTTCTCGCCCTCTCCCCATAACCTTTCAACTCGTTACTAATTAAAAATCTATCTATGTCCTCCTTAAATTTATTCAGCTTCCTGGCATCTACTGCACTCTGAGATAGTGAATTCCACATATTCACGACCCTTTGAGAAAAATAATTCCTCCTCATCTCTGATTTAAATCTACCACCCCTTAGCCTAAAACTATGGCCTCTTGTTCTAGAATGCCCCACAAGGGGAAACATCCGCTCCATGTCTACTTTGTCTATTCCCCTTTAGCATCTTATATACCTCAATTAGATCTCCTCTCATCCTTCTAAACTTTAGCAAGAATATACCTAAACTGCTCAATCTCTCCTTATAAGACAAGCCCCGCATCTCTGGAATCAATCTAGTGAACCTCCTCTGAACCGCCTCCAATGCAACTACATCCTTCCTCAAGTAAGGGGACCAAAACTGTACACAGTACTCCAGGTGTGGTCTCACGAATGCCTTGTACAGTTGCAACAACACTTCCATATTTTTATACTTTATTCCTTTAGCAATAAATGCCAAAATTCCAATTGCCTTCCTTATTACCTGCTGTACCTACATACTAACTTTCAGTGATTCATGCATGAGGACACCCAGATCCCTCTGCACTGAAGCATTCTGAAGTTTCTCTCCATTTAAATAAGTCGCCTTTTTATTCTTCTGACCAAAATGGATAACCTCACACTTACCCACGTTAAACTCCGTCTGCCAAATTTTGGCCCATTCACCTAATCTGTCCATATCCATTTGTAAATGTCTTAGTCCAGTTCAGTTTTTGGTCAATCCTAACCCCCATGGTGTTGATAGTGGGGGATTCAGCGATGGTAATGCCATTGAATGTCAAGGGGTGATGGTTAGAATCTCTCTTGTTGCAGATGGTCACTGTTTGGCAATTGTGTTGCATCAATGTTACCTGCCACTTACCAGCCCAAGCCTGAATGTTGTCCAGAACTTGTTGCATATGGGCACGGATAGCTTCAGTACCTGAGGAGTTGTGAATGGTGCTGAATGTTGTGCAATCATCAGCGATCATCCCCATTTCTTCCTTATATTGGAAGGAAGGTTTTGGTTGAAGCAGCTGAAGATGGTTGGTGCTAGGACACTATCCTGAAGAACTCCTGCAGTGATGTCCTGGGACTGAAATGATTGACCTCCAACAACCACAACCATCTTCCTTTGTGCTAAGTATGACTCCAAACAGTGGAAAGTTTTCCCCCTTATTCCCATTGACTCCAGTTTTTCTAGGGCTACACTCGGTCAAATGCTGCCATGATGTCAAGGGCAGTCACTCTCACCTCACTCCTTGAGTTCCCATGTTTAGACTAAGGCTGTAATGAGGACAGGAGCTAAGTGGACCTGGCAGAACTAAACTGAGCATCAGTGAGCAGGTTATTGCTGAGCAAGTGCTGCTTGATAGCACTATTGACAACACCTTCTATCACTTTGCTGATGATCAAGAATAGACTGATGGGGCGGTTATTGACCGGGTTGGAATTATCCTGCTTTTTGTGGACAGGACACACCTGGGACATTTTCCACATTGCTGGGTAGATGCCAGAGTGTAGCTGTACTGGAAGAGTTTGGCTAGTGCTGGGGTTGGTTCTGCAGTACAAGTCTTCAGTAAAATTGCTGGAATGTTTTCAGGACCCATTGTCTTTGCAGTGTCCAATACTTTCAGCTGTTTCTTGATGTCACATCGAGTGAACTGAATTGAAATGAAGGATGAAATGCTCATATTAAAATAAGCAAACTTCACCTCAAGATACTACATAATTCTCTCAGCATATGTAAGATCTGTTTTTTTTATGCGAATGATGCCCACAGCCTCCAATGAAGTTTCTTAATTAGAGAGACATTTTTTCAGAGAAGATGCATAATCAGAACTGAGTTAGTGTCAAATGATGTGGAAGTGAAATGACAACCATGAAGACCTTTCATAACTAGACTTAGTCAGTGGGAATCATCTATCAAGAGAGTGAGCAGCAGTTTGTTAAATTATTTCAAGCACTGAATGGGACAGTCAGCATGGCTGCGTGAATGACGAGTCCCAGAAGTTAACCAGGCAAGTCTTAATAACAGAGAACAATAACATACGAGAAAGGGAGCTCCCACTGAGAGCAAGCTATTGAGAGACAGAGTGATGACAAGAACGAGGACAAGTGCATGAGTCACAAATATCAGGACAGGGTGGAAACAATTTCAGTGCTGCAACCTGAAATTGTGAAAATCATGAGATATTAAAATAAGTCAGAGAATCATTCCTGCTTCTACGTGGGGTGCGGAGTGAGACTAATTGGATTGCTCTTTGAAAAAAGCCAGTGCAGACTTGATGCACTAAATGACTTCCTTCTGTGCTGTACTAAACCACAATTCCATGTGATTCTAAGCGTTTTATGATTTTTACTTTCCGCTGAGCGTTTATCTGCCCGAAGCCATTGTCACTTTCTGGATGTGGCCAAGTTACATAACTGCTGTCTAATCCTTGATGCTGTCCACATGAACATATGAATTAGGAGTAGGTGTAGGCCATTCGGCCCATCGAGCTTGTTCCGCCTTTCAATAAGATCATGGCCAATCTGCTGCCAGCACAACTGCAGACAATAACATCTGATCTGACTCCATTGCGATCAATAAATCACTTACAAATTTGAGGTTCCATGTCAGAAGAACCCACTTCAGAAGATGGATTGCTTTATAAGGGCAGAAGCAGTATGCCATATAATAAGCAATGTATTTTTCTATTGCCATGGTGAATCTCTATGTGCTTAAGGAGAAAAGTCAAATTCCTGTTAAATAATTACTGGCTGTTTTAAAACTTTAATTGCCCTTTCATCAGCAGGTCAGAACATTGCTTAAAAAAAATAAATCTAGTGAGATTAATTATGCTTTACAGACATCCTGGTTCGTACATTAATGAACATTCTTAATTGTTGGGTGATTCTGTACATTCCAAATTACTGCCTTTGTTCCATTTCTACTGTTTTAACTGTGACATAGAAATTTTCAAGGTGATGCTTAAGTTGTGATTGAAAAGTATAACAGAATGAAAAAGGCATGCTAGCTGTACCATTTTAATTATAGTGCCAGTCAATCTCTAGTGCCATTGTTCATTATGGATCAGAGGTTTTGTAGTTGTAGGGGAAGAGGTGCTGAACTGTGGAATTGGAGGAGGGTGCATATCTCTAGTGAAAGAATTTGGCAAGGATTTTGCATGAGGACATAGATATAGCGAAGCAGATGTCTTTGATTGGCTGCTGGAATATAATCAATGTTGGTGCCCTTAGCCATTTGTAGCTACATAAATCAGATGCATAAGTAAGCCTTTAAATGAACAACTGTTGTTTTGTAATTAATAAATTAACAAAAAGTCAGGTGTAGCCATGACTTTCCTTTGCTGCCTCTTTTTCTCAGCCAGCTTCATTCAGCCTCTCTGAAGCAATGTTGGGGCAGAGATGCCCCTTTGCCCTTGAATACAGCAGAATGACACCACACTAGACTTTATTTTGGGCTTCAATTGCCAAACAAAATGTATTAAACATAAAATACAAGAAAATAATGACTGGTAGTCATATCTCTAGAAAATATATCAACTTCAAAGAGAGGTTCTGATCTCTCAATAGAAACATTGGATGGATTCTTGTTCCCTCCCTCAAGGCACGTTTGGTGGTGGGGGCATTTAATTGGGCAGGGTGGGGGCAGGTGAGGTACCCATCACCTTCCCACCTCCACCCTGATTAAGTCCGTGGTGGAAGGCCTGTGGATGGCCTTCTGCCTCCATCGTCAATTGAGGCTATTAAGTGGGCAATTAATGCCCACTTAAGTGCCTCATCCTGCTGCTGCTAGTATTAACCCGGGGTGGGCATGGGGCTCGCAATGTGGGGAATGCAACAAACAAAATCTGGTGTGTTTCTTGCGGACTCCTGAGAAAGGGAGTCGGAGAGTCCTCATTCAAAGACATAGTGCCTGATCGAGGGATCCAGCATTAGGAAGTGGGGTTGAGGCCACCGAAAGCCAGCCCCTTTCCCATGCCTCCAATCACCTTCCCCCTCTACTGTTCATCCCTCCCCCGCTCCCATCCCGCCCCTACTCACCTGTGTCCAGGGATGCAAGAACGATGCCCGGTGAGGTCTTCGGTGCATAACCGGCAGTAGCCACTGCTTCCAGTGCTGCAGCTGGTAATGGAGAGCAGCCAGCCTCAGATTGGCCTTCAACTCAGTGGGTGGGATTTTTGCCCCCAGAGTCCTAAACCCCATTGAAAGCTTCTCACTGAACAGTTAACAGGCACCTAATTTGCTGGGGGCTTCCACACAAAAGTAATATGAGGCTCTCACCGGTCTTCCAATCGATGGACGAGGCCCCTGTCATCAACATTAAATCCAGCCACCTGTGGGCAAGATGGCATTGGGCTATTGCGCAAGTGGTAGAGGGGATTGACTGCTGTTCTTGCAAGTGCTTCAAGGAGCAAAACCCCCAAAGTGGCATCTTCAAAAGGAACCATCATATTCGTTCCCTTCTTGCTTCCATTGTAGATTGTAGTGAACAAAATTACAAGTATGTCAAAGTGCAGGACAATTTTTGAGATGATGAGGAGCGTTTTGGGTACTACTCTTAAAAGACTATCTGGTTTCCACACACACACACCAGGTGAGCTGCATAGAGCAATGCAAAAATAATTAAATGACTTAATGTCACAAACTTGGCCAAGACCCAGCCAAGTTAATACTATAAGCTGAACAGGAACCATCCCACTACCATTGTGATGGGTCTGCAGAATCTGCCCTCAGTACATCAACTTGACACTTGAGCAATAAAATTGTTAGAATGCCTTGATTACATTTCTATCTTGTAATTACTTTCTTTGTACAAATTTATTATACTTGGATTTTATCATTCGTGAGATGCACACGCATTTAAATACATTTCAATTGCGCATTAGCAAAGGTAATACGGGAATAATAAAAGGCATCTTTACCATTTCTTACTACTTACGCTGATGACAGCAATGTCCATGATGGGCCCCTTACTATTAGCTCAATTCAGTATAAAAACACCCCTAAGCTTTAAGGAATATTCTCATCACGCTGCATAATAAATTTTTGATAAATTTTTCCTTAGAAAAAACATATCCTTTTTTTCATTACTTTACTTACTTTTCACACTGTAATTAAGATCTGCTCACTGGAGGCTAGCCCCGAGACAAAAGCTATAATTTTTATACCATTAGCATGGTGACTGAGAGCACTGAGGCACAACTTTTCAGCATCTAGCCTGTGGCTCCCATTACTCCCATCTGATTATTATATTTGACAGTCTCTCAGCCACTGGCACACAATCATGCAATGATTGTCTTAAAAAAAAAGTACCATATATTTGAAAACCTTTTTTTTTACATAACTTTAGGGAATCCCATCTTAACTAGTCATGTTTAACAGAAATGTAATAAAAATTCACACACCTCAGAGCCATTCAATACATGGCTCAATTCATTTATATGTCTTTGAAATGATTATGATATCACCACTCTGTTTTAATTTGAAACTTCTCAATTGGTTCATCAAAAAATAATCCTTCAGGAGCTTTAAGTAACCAACCTTAGGAAACAGTTTCTGTTCAAAGTGCACTGAAATTTTAAAGATTTGTTGTGAGCCTCTGAGCCTCCAGCGTGGAGGGGAGCAATTCAACTTTCACACAAAATAGGTATGAGTTGGCAGTGCCTACCCACTGCCATGGACAGGAGGGGAGCGGGTGCACCTTGTTTGTATGGCAAGCTTCTGTGCTTGAAATTGAAGAATACAGCATGAAGGAGTATTGCAAGCAGCCCAAGATTTTCACACAGCTTTGTGGAGGTCATTGTGGAGGGGGTCAGTAGGAGGAAGGGTGATGGGTGCCAATGCAAATAGCTTGGCAACAGTGGCCAGTGATGGCAGAGCAGGGAGTATAGACATCAGGATTTGGCTGCAATGAACTGACAAGACTCCTAAGGTAAGATTCCTTCCTATTCATGTCTCTCTTACTGTTTATCTCTGTTCCAGATTTGGTCACAGCACTCACAAGCGTTCCCTCCCCACTTACCATCAGTCTCCTCAAATCACAGCAGCACTATTCTATGATTCTCTTTCTGAATGCCTCTTGGAGATTCTGCACCTGTCCTTGCTTCCTCATAACTGTGGCATCTTTCACCCAACATCCACATTATTTATACCCTGACACCCACATCTTCACAATATTTTAGGAGGCTACACATTAACTCACTTGCTTTATGTTTCCAGGTCAAGCTGGCGCACAATAGAATGGAGCAGGATGACCACCAATGCAATTTCTGTCTCCAATGGAAGACATTACTATTGCATCACAACTGGCAAGGCTTGAGTCATTCTGCAAGGTCTTCTCTTTTCATTAAACTCTCCCTCAGACACGATGCTTCTTTGAGCTGCTGGCCACCTATCTCTGCTAACCCCAGCTGTTGCCTGTTAAACCTTGAAACATGCTTCTCTTTCTTGGTCCTTTTGAATTCAAAGCTCAGTTAAAGCTAAGTAAGAGGAGGACAGTCTTCTCAAAATATATACTGTCACTTACCGTTGCAAACAGCAGCTCAGAAATCACTTTAGAGAGTAAGTTAAAGGGGATTGCATAGGAAGTTTCACCAAGAACAAGCATGCAGATGCAAGGGTAAGGAAATAGACAAGTTTTTTGGAAGTTCAGACTGCTGCCATTCAGGCTCTTGAGTTGCATCATCTTCTCCAGCTTGCTAAGCATGTAGGAAAGCATAAATGGGAGCTTATAACCATCATATCAGCCTCACACTCTGTTCTCAGAGTAGTGGGAGTGATGAGGCACAGCCGCGAACAAGTGGTAATGACACTGCAGGTACGTGTTGTCCTCTCTCAGTCTGGCAGAATGCCAACACCTCAACCGTTGCCATATATACGAACATATGAATCAGGAATGGAAGTAGGTCATTCGGCCTCTCGAACCTACTTCACCATTCAATAAGATCATGGCTGATCTGATTGTGGCCTCAACTCCACATTCCCGCCTATGCCCTATATCCTTTGACTCCCTTGTTAGTCAAGAATCTATCTACCTCTGCCTTAAGAATATTCATTGACCCTGCCTCCACTGCTCTCCAGGGAAAAAAGTTCCAAAGAGTAACAATCCTCTGGAAGAAAAAGTTTCACCCCATCTCAGTCTTAAATGGGAGACCCCTTATTTTCAAACTGTGTCCCTTGGTTCTAGCCTCTCCCACAAGGAGAAACATCAGGCAGAGTTTCCTGTTCTGGAGACTAAGTGTGGTGGTGGTTGGGATAAGTAACACTTTTCCTGCTAGGCAGTGGGGCAGGTCCTCACGCCCGACTGTAGGCTTGGAGCCTCATTAGTTACGCATCAGCGGGCTGCTCACTGAAGTGCATGGCAGCGCAGGCTCTGATTCGTCTGCCCCACCATCACCTTACGGGGTCGAAGGTCCTGGCACCTTTTTTAAACGCCAGTTGAACACACATACTCACTCCCTGCAGCCCAGGTGTGTGATCTGCACATCCTGAGGTGGCCCCAGGAGAAAGAAGCCATCTGCCCCAAGGTTCAGCCTCGACTCCCTGGTGGATCTTCTCAATGCGATCTGCAAACGCCGTGATGTCCTCTTCCCAAGGGATGGAACCAGGAGGTCCACCAGTTTGACCTCTCCGGTCTGGGAGGGGGGTCATGGTGGAGTCTGTGCCACTGATACCCAAAAATGAAATGCCCTGCAGTGCAGGAAGAGGACGAATGATCTCATCCATTCCACCAGGGTAAGTTAACCTGCTGCTCACTCCAAACTCACACGCTCATAATGGCATCAGGCCCTCAAAATGTTCCACTCCTCAGCACTGAATGTTTCATGCACACCTTAACATCACTACCATCTCATCTATCATCCTGCACAGATAGCATCTTCAGCCCTTACTGGGGAGGGCTCAACATACACAGCAGGCAAGCATGCTTCCCAAACTCTCCTCCATCCCTTCTCATCACATTCCATTTATTTGTCTTCATGCAGGCCAAGCTGGCCCACAACAGGAGGGAGAGATCCCAGACTGGAGGAGGGATGGCACTATGAGCGTGTGAGTTTGGAGTGAGCAGCAGGTTAACTTACCCTGGTGGAATGGATGAGATCATTCGTCCTCTTCCCTTGCTCACTCCCCTTGAGGAGGAAGCAGCCATGTTGGCAGTGGAAGAGAGGGATTGTTCCTGTGGTGAAGGCAAGATTGGTGTTCTCCCATCAACTCAGTAAGGATGAACCCCCTATTAGTTAATCACATCCTTACATTCACAGTGAATGACATGCAACATTGCATTCTGCCTGTTCATGAACTGAATCTATCTCCTCTCTCTTAAAGGTGCCAGCAGGCCCAGACACAGGTCCAGCTAGTCCATCAGCCCCGGCCCCCAGCCCACCTCAGATGGGGAACCAATCAATGAAGACCAATCAAAGCGTTTACCTGCACACTCCACCAATGCAGACACACCTTAGTGGGTGCTAGATCTAAATTAGGCTCAGGGTCGCTTTCTGGACAACACCTCATTGACACATCACACAGCAGTCAGAGGCTGTGACAGCCCAGGTCCCTGGCACTCGGAGGATCGGTGGAGAACAGGCACCCACTGAGTCTGAGTCAAATGATGAACCTCTACAAGCGGCTACCGACACAATGCTGGAGATACAATGATAGGTGGTGGCAAATCTGGCCAAAGATGCGATAGTCACTCAGCAGACTAGAGCAAAGGATGGAGAAGTCCCTCTGCATTCTGTCTGATGTCGTGGCTCTGACATGTGAAAGCCTTAAGGTTACCGTGGAGGTTGCCTTGGAGATCTTGGTCCAGCACATTCTGCCAGATTTGCGCTCAGACCTGCACTCCATCACTCTAAGCATAGGTGGGATTCATCAGTGGCTAGGTGAGAGGGGGATGGGAACCTTGACCTTCTTTCGTGTGCCCCCTCTCCTCAAACAGTCAGACAAGGGCCGTCATTCACCAAAGGGACAAGGACCATCAGCTGGACACCGCCAGGACATCTACCCAGGAGACTCCGAAAGTTTCCAGCCACTCCCTATCCCCTCTGCCCTGTGACCCCATCATCTCCAGTTCCACAGGTTGAGGAGATTGCATCAGCCACACAGCAGTGGACCAAAAGTAGTCGACCCTCTAGGCCCCTAGAGGATGATCGCCAAAGTCCTCACAGACAGCAGGGTGTAGCAGTCAGCAGGCTGCTTCCACCTCTGCTGCGGATGTCAGGGATACACCAAGACAGGGTAAGAAAAATTAAGAAATACTGAGTGCATAAAGGTGGTACTGGTGCTCACTCACTGTATATATCATGCACCCTTGTAAATACATTTTGAGTTCATGATATAGTCTCAACATGTGAATGCATATGAATCTATGCTCTCTCCTATTGCAAGGTTGACCCAAGCTCCTACTCCATTATAGCCTCCCTTTGTGTGCCTCAGATTCATATGATGTTCAGTAGACTCATATTAGTCTCTCGCCCCTTGTGTCATGCAGGGGAGATGTGGAGAGTCATATCTGGAGAGTGAATGCACGTTGAGATTTGCTCCCTTAAGCCTTGCAACATACCATAGAACCAACTGTGCTCATGTGTCTCGGAGGGTTAAATCAAATGTTGTATCATCAACACTGAGCTGTGTTCATTGTGAGCCTGGGGCTTTTATGATCTCTACAATTATGTACAAATCTCTGTGGCTGCTCAGAGTGTCTCCTTCAGGTGGCAACAACTGCGCAGTGTGCAGCTGATGCAGTGTGAATGCAGCTGTTCTGCCTTTCATCTTGCACACCAACTGTATGCAGCTTTGTGTGCTGACCTTTCCAAGAATGAGGGCTTCGTGATCTAGAAGGTTACAGGTCCAAGGCTGAATGCTGACCTTGTCTGCAATGTCACTGCTTGCAAAGCCCTTTCAACTACTGGCCTGGTGCTAAGGGACAGGAGAAATCTGCTCAGGTCCCCTCCCTTCTGATCTTATTCCTGCTGGAACCGTGTGGCTATCAGTGTGTCATAGACAGTCTTCCACATCATGCAACTGTGAGGGCACCCTCACATGGAAGCTGATCATTATCACCCTCCTCAGGTTTATGCCCCTCCAAATCCTCTTCATCCAAGAAAATTTCTGCCTCCTTCCTGTGTCCCTGTGGCATGTGATCTCCCCTTTGAAGCGCCAGGTTGTGCAGAGCGCAACAGGCCACAATGATGCAGGATACCCTCTCTGGGGAGCCCCACCTGAACTGTCCAAACAACAGAAATACATCTTCAGGATGCCAATGATTTGTTCAATGGTGGACCTTGTCACAGAGTGCATCACATTGTATCTCTCCTCTGAGGCACTTTGGGGACAATGCACAGGTGTCATGAGCCATCTTTTCAGTGGGTAACCCTAATCACCCAGCAGCCAACCATGTAAGCGCTACGGCCCTTTGAACATCTGTGGCACCTGACAGCGATGGCAGAGTCGTGAGAGCTCCCAGGATACCTGGCACACTTGTGTATGATCTGCTCCTGATGATCGCAGACTAGCTGAATGTTCATAGAGTGGAACCTTTCCTGTTAATGAAGATCAGGGGCTGCTGCCAGGGAGCTCTTAAAGCCATGTGTGTGCAATCGATCACGCCCTGTACTCTAGGGAAGCCGAAGATTGCCACAAATCCCAGAAATCTAGCAACCTGGTTAGCTTCATCCATTGTGAACTTTATATAATGATGAGCCTTAGTGTAGACGGCATTCATCGCCTCCTTGATGCATTTGTGTTGAGGACTGAGAGGTGCCACATATGGATCCCTGGAATGAGCCACTTGCAAAGAAATTGAGTGCAGCGGTGACCTTCAGTGGCACTGCCTGGGGATGGCCTTCCAGTCCATGTGGTGTCAGATCTTCCTGCAGGATGTGTCAGATTTGAGCCACCACATCTCTTGACAAACATATACATGTGCGGCGCTGTCTCTTACTCATCTCCAAATAGGAGGGGCATCTTTGGTATACCCTTGGTCGTGCCAGTTGCCTCTGTGGGATAGGTCTGACCTCCTCAGCCAGGATCTTCCTGGAGCATCCCTGGACCATGGACCTCAGGCTGTGACTCTGCTCTAAACTGTGCTAGATGGCACCAGACCTTTCTTCTCCTCCTCAACCTGAGCGCTGCCATTGAGACGGCAGCATTGACTGCAGCCTGCATTCTGCAAACCTTCTTCCTGTGGACAGATAGATCCAAGAGATGAACATATTTCACCCTACAATTACAGACCTCCAACTCCAAGCCGGAAAGCCGCTGTCATGTCCTTGGCCTGTGCTTACATGGCCTGCCTTTCACTGTTCCATCCTTGTAGCTGAGGCGCTCCCTCACAGACCATAGGTGTCTAAGAAGCCACCCCAACAAATTCTATGTAGGATGGAACACAGCTGAGCACAGCCACGTAATTCTGAGCCTCACTAAAGGCACTCAAACACTGCCGAATTTGGTTTGAGATTACCACTGACTTGCACATTTGGAAAGAATGGATGCCTCCTGCCCTGTGACCCATGTCAATTGGACAATGCAGTTTGCAGGGTTTGATCGAGCTCAGCTCCCTATCAGCTGGCTGCCTCTTCCCTTCTCACATTCCTTTGATGGTTACGTTCTCAGAGACCACCTCTAATGTGACCCCAATGCCTACTGTAGTCTTGCGCAAAAGCTCACCATAAGTTATTGGTTCCAGCTCTAACTTTTCAATAAAGTCTCCATGAATTCCCTCAGCTGAGCCTTCATCTCCATGTTAAAATTCTAATAAGTATGAGATTTTCCCCTGAAAGAGCCCCAGAGTCCAGCCATGGACTCCTCCCACACTGCTTCAGTTCCTTCCTTTGCCGATTTTTTTTCCAATTTCATTTTTAAACTGTGTCATTGATTCAGGGTCTCAACATGGTGGAGCTGCACTTCTGCTTCCAGACCAGCTTCGACTCTCCACCTGTCACTGTTCACATCTTTCCAATTACCCTGGAACCCCACGATGTGCAGGTGGACCTCCCTCAGTAGACTTCCCTCTGGTCACTATTCAGCCTCCCCCAGTAACCCTGGAGCCAATAGTGATTGTTGTGGGCATTCCTGCCCTCTTTTCTGAACCCATCACTTTGGATGTCCCCATGCTCCATATGAATCTCATCCCTCCCCATCTTTGGGTTTTGTGCACATTCACAGAGGTAAATCCCCCTGTGCCATGACAGCTTTGAGTACCACCCCCTTTATTACATTTTCCCCATTTACAGGCTACAGATGCCTCCCCTAACCATGATTATTCCATCTGCAGCCCAGAACCCAGCCATGTGTGAGGCACTGACCACACCCTGCACACCATGCTGTGCATGAGTCTGCATGTACCCCCTTTCTCTTGTGTCATACTGACCCCACTCACTCCCCTCCCGAGTCTGCATGCAACCCTTCATGTCGGGCTCCAGCACCCCCAGTCTTCCCTCTGCCTGCCATCCCCCTCCCCTGCCGCAGTTCCTTTCACCCTCATGTCTCTGCCTATCTCCCCCATAAGCCAATTGTCCCCATGCTAGTCTCTGCTAGTAGAGAACAGCCCTGCCTGAGCCCCGCAGCACCCAGTGTGAGCAGCCCTGCCTGCGCCCCACAGCACCCAGTGTGAGCAGCCCTGTCTGAGCCCCGCAGCACCCAGTGTGAGCAGCCCTGTCTGCGCCCCACAGCACCCAGTGTGAGCAGCCCTGTCTGCGCCCCACAGCACCCAGTGTGAGCAGCCCTGTCTGCGCCCACAGCACCGTGTGAGCAGCCCTGTCTGCGCCCTGCAGCACCCAGTGTGAACAGCCCTGTCTGCGCCCCGCAGCACCCAGTGTGAACAGCCCTGCCTATGAACCCCACATCTCACCTGAGAGAGCAGCTTCGGCAGCTGTGACAAGTTGGAGCAGCGCTGTTGCTGGTAAGCTTTGAATGTTGTACACGCCTCAGACTCATGGGTGAAGTGAAAATCGGTAGGTGCATGCCACTTATATCTGGTCGTGAATCGGACTGGTCTAATTTCCCCCTGCCATGGCATGTAATTAGGAGGGACAACGCGACCCTGGTGAGTTTCGTTGTTAATGAACATTCATGACAAATGGAGTTCCCGACGTGGATCAGTGGGAAAGTCGACCCGCAATTAGGCTGCCATGAATGTGCAGAGGGGAAAATTCTGACTTGTTTTCCCACTGGCGGAAATCTGGCCTCTTGCCTAATTTTCTGCTCACACCCCACCCGCCACAAATACCACTGCTGGCGGGACCAAAAAATTCTACCCATCCTTTCAATATCCAACCTGCCAAGTCCCCTCAGGATCTAATATGTTTCAATAAGATCACCTCTCATTCTTCTAAACTCTAAAGGGTACAGGCTGAGCCTGTTCAACCTTTCCTCATAAGATAGCCCCACCCTACGCCCCATCCTAGATATCAGTTGAGTGAGCTGTGAGCTATTTCTAACACACATATATCAATTCTTAAAAAAGGAGACAAAGAACTATACACACTACTCCAGATGTGATCTCACCAACTGTATCAAACATCCTTACTTTTATGATCTATTCCCCTTGCAATAAATGACAACATTCCATTTGCCTTCCTAGTCACTTGCCGTACCTGCATACTAACTTTCTGAGATTCATGTACTAGGACACCCAGATCCCTCTGTACCTCAGCAGTCTGCAATCTCTCTCCATTTAAATAATATACTGCTTCTCGATTCTCTCTGCCAAAGTGGACAATTTCACATTTTCCCACTTTATACTCCATTTGCCAAATTTTTGTCCACTCACTTAACCTATCTATATCCCTTTATAGGCTCCTTATGTCTTCTTCACAACTCACTCTCCTACCTATCTACACAAGAATGTAAGAAATACGAGGAGTAGGCCATTCAGCCCTTTGAGCTCTCTTCGTCATTCAATGAGATCACGGTGATTTTTTACCTCAACACCATTTTCCTGCACTATGCCCTTATCCCTTGATGTTTTTAAATGTAGAAATCTATCGATCTCAGTTTTGAACATACTCTTTGTGTCATTGATATAAATTGTAAATAGTTGAGGCCCCAGCACCTATCCCGTGACACTCCATTTGTCACAGATTGCCAACATGAAAGTGACCCATTTATGCCTATTCTGTTTCCTGTGAGCTAACCAATCCTCCATTCATATTATGTTACCCACTACACCACGAAATCTTATTTTGCGTAGTGATCTTTGATGTGGCACCTTGTCAAATGCTTTCTGGAAATCTAATTTCAGCATATCCACAGGTTCCCCTTTATCCACGTTGCTTGTTACCTCCTCAAAGAACTCCAATAAATTAGTCAAACATGATTTCCCTTTCACAGAACTGTGTTAACCCTGCCTGATTGCATTGAGATTTGCTAAATGGCCCGCTATAACCTTCTTAATAATAGATTTCAGCAATTTCCCTATGACAGATGTTAAGCTAAATAAATGGCCTGTGGTTTCCTGCTTTCTCCCTCCTTTCTTGAGTAGAGGAGTCACATTCGCTATTTTACAATATGATGGGATCTTTCTGGAATCTAGGGAATTTTGGAAAATTATGTTGGTGCCATACAACCAGCTGAGTTAGACTGCTGCTAAAAGGTATTGAGATGCTGCAGCTCCTTGAGAACACCCACCATGTCAATTCCAAGTGCCTTCAGTGGATGATCAGCAGTTTCCACCTTTATGTTATAGACTTTGGGAAAGCATCACATAGGACTACAAGAGCAGTCAAAAAGAAAATACTTGAGACTACAATTAGAGGTTTGCTTTGTACTTTTGGCGTTCTTATTTGTTTGATTGCAATTTGAAATTAACAAGTTTCCTTTTGTGCAAAGTTTCTCTAGATTAGTGTTTATTTGATTATGTCTAATGATGGACTAGAAATACCCATGCTGAAGGCATTCACCTGGGGATATGAGGAACTGCTGATGAAAGAAGAGGGCAGGGATGATTGAGCCAAATCATTCCTCAATGATCTCCTTTGTCCTCTCCTCCCAGCAGCTACAGGTCTCTGTACTATTACGTGTTGCTGTTCCTCAGCCACAAGGGCAGACTGAACAGCACATCTATGTTACCAGGAGAAGTTTGGGCAGATGCTCCTGGGCGGAGATTGTCCTCCAGCTCCAAAAAGTAAGCTGAAGCCATTTTTGAACTCTACTGCAGCAGCTAATAAGCCAGAAATAAGCATAAAGGTCCGTTAGCAATCTAAAGTCACTGACTACATTATTGTCTAAATGCAGCTAAGAGTTTCTTTAAATAACATCATCTTCCCTGCTGTTCCTGCCCAGGAGTTATGCAGGCTTTTTGAACGGGCAAATTCAGCACCTCAGAAGTTGCGTTTGTCAGAAAGGTCATCGGTGTATATTCGTTTGGTCCCTGCTAATTTCATGTGGGCTTCCTGAATGACTAAAATGTGACTAACTCAATATGATGTTGGTGTATTCCTGTTGGATGCCAGGTGCAAATGATCACCTCACACAAAATTTTGAGGTTGAATGTCCATATGAAGAGCACAAATCAGGCAGCTTTGAATTGGTTTTCCCCCAATAACTTTGTCATGACACAAGCTTAACAACGATTTGTGCTTGTTCATGGACACTCTGAGGAGGTTGTTCTATTTTTGACCAATTAATGGCCCCTAGAAGCTTCAACATGCTCCTTATTTCTCTGCTGTCACCAGGGATTTTGTGGTAATGTCTCAACAACATTCTAATGGAAGTGTTTTCTTTTGCTTCTGAGTCCAGTGTCACATATTCATAGCCTAAGGTTTTGTTCTGAATCATTGTGAAGCTTACAAGATATAATAAAAGAAAACCTAAACTCGAGAGCATTGTAATTACCCACTGTCCCAGGAAGTAGCCAACCACTTTCTGCTTCCCTTTTAGTTCCTCTTTAATAAGGAAACTACCGAAGTAACAACCCAGCAGGGACTAGTCACAGAGGAGGCCAAGGTTTAGGTAACATATAAATACAGGAGCAGACAAAATTTTCCCCTCTTTTTGGGCATGGAATTAAAATAGTCTAGGTTGGAGAGGAATATGGTGCATTCAGCACAGTTTCTGTGGCTACCTGACCCCACTGAGGGGAGGGAAGTGGTGCTGAATGGGTCCTTCTGCCTAACTTTCTTCATAGTGGTGTCATTTTTGAAGGCAGACTTGATAGGATGCCAAGCTTAAACCAGAAATCATGCTAACTCTGCCCAGTACTCAGCCAGTGTTCAGTGTGTTTACACTAAGCCCCGCTCTGCTGCCAGATGCATTGTGATTAGGACTTCGATCTACTCGCTTGTGCTTACCTTAACTTTAACCCAAATCCTGGGGATGAGACTATTTGAATAAACCATTGGTTTTACTTTTTACATGGTGACGATGGAATTTCACAGCAGCACCTTGCCAGTCCATTTTCAATTCATGAGGCACTGGCATCAGTACTGGGGAGAGTGGGATCTGTACCAATGGGATGATTTTCAACTGAACCATACTGGGGCAAGTTTTCTGGAGAGTCATATAACTAGGGTGGTGGAGAGGGCTTTAAACTAAATGGTGGGGGCAAGGGGTCAAGTTTTGGAAGATGTGTTAAATTAAAAAGAGAAGAGAAGGCAAGAGGGCAAAATAGGAATAAGGGAAATGATGATCAGAGCTTGGCAGGAAAGGACAGAGTGTACAAACCAAAGAGTGCACCAGCAGATAAGACTGGACGTTACAAGAAAAGTAAAAAGACAGGAGTAAAGACTCTGAATGCACGTAGCATTTGTAGCAGAACAGATGAATTAACAGCACAAATTATATATACACACATATTATATATACACACATATATAAAAAGTGTGTGTATATATATATATATATATACACACACACACACATGTATTATGTATAATATGTAAAAATGCATTATGTACATCTTGAGAATGTTAAATCATTTGCATTTCAATTGCAATAATGTTACTGTAATTGTATTATTAAAATTCAACCTCAATTTTGTTGAGTACGAACAGAACAAAGAAACTGAACCTAAAAACATCAACATTTATATAACATGCTGTTGAGGTCAAGGGTCAGAGATGTTTTCACTGCCAATCGATTTCCAACATTTGGCAGCTTACTTGCCATAATTTCTTTGCTTTCTCATCATCATGGGCAGACGATGAACAGGTTGCACGTTCACAATTGCTGGTTTGGAAAAATTGGAAAAGAAGTTGCTGAAATTTCCTGTTTACTCGTAACTGTGAAACAATTTACAATTCCTCTTCTCCTTTTATCATTCCATCAATCCTGATTCCTGAAACAAAATAGCAATGGGACACTTGCTCCCAGCCCTCTCTTAATTGGTGGCAAGGGAGCACAAAGTCTGATCTGGGAGAGAAAGTTCCTGCTTTTTATCCTCTTATTTTCTTAAAAGGAGATCACACTATTCAACTTGGCCGTTTTACATGTGGAACTTCACATTCATTCACCTTGCCGCTCCATAGCAGTGCAGTGAGGTATCAACATGTAGTGCAAATAACTCCATTAACCTTCCACGTTTGTCCTATAGATACACCCCATTTGCAGTTAGTCATATTCACTTAACTTGAAATACTATAGCCCTGCACTCAATAGTGACCTATTTGCCTAGTTCTAACAGTACATATTGTTTTCTCTTTTATGAAATGTGGAAGAACATCATCAAATCAACCAATGAAGTTGAATACCAATTCGTTGAGAGTGTAAATTTTAATTCAGTTGCAATGCAGCCACAGGGGCTGCAGAGTGGCGTGGAGGGCTGGTTAAAAGTCTCGCCTCCGTTCTCTGGGACTTTCTCCCAGTTGGTTTGTTAATTAGGCCCTTTAGGTGTCACCCCTCACACCCCCATCCTCTTCCCATGCCCATACATGCCAACTCATTCCAATCCATGATGCCACCTATCACAATAATTCCTTACAGCCCATATGCCAACTCAGTGCCAAACCATGCCTTCCATTCACCCCATTGTGCCTTATAGCCCTTATGCAAACTTAGTGCCTCATACCCACCACCCTTTGACCTTACACTCTCCATGCCAAATCCACCATGGACAGGCCTCAGGAGTCATGCTGAGATGAAGTAAAGTTGTAAATATCTATTACAGATTTGACTATTTAAAAAACACACTTATTCATGAAAGCCTATTCAAGACATTTAGACCCGTGGCAAAAATCCCAGAATTGGTCAAACTGTCCAAGTACCACCGCTCAACCTGGCATTTCCCATCCATGCAGGGCTGGGATTTGTGCATGCACAGTTAATTGTCTCCACTAAATTCAGATTTTTGAACCCTAGCTGTATGAATCCCAGGTTGTATACAGCAGACCTAGTAAGAGGATGTCTGAACTTGGTGGATTCTTTTGATAGCTACGGTACCCCTTTGGAGAGGGTCCTGGGACACCTTTGGGAGACGTGAGGCACCCTTTGGGATTGTCAGAATTAAACATCATTAAGCACTTTCTACACACAAACTCACTTGAGCTATCAAGCTGCCCAGGAAGTGTCAAAGGATATTAGATAAATTGACATGAAGTGGGTGAGGGAAAAGGGTGCTGGCTGGGGGTTGTGGTTTGGCATGAGTTGGCACTAAGTTGGCATGGGGGTCTGGGGGCCATGGGGGTGGGTGTGGGGTACCGGTTGGCATAGGTCAGCATGGATGGTTCTTAAGGTATGTGTGAGGGATATTGAGGGTTGAGGGTTGGAGCTATGTTTTTTGTTTTATTATTTTATTAACTTAAACATAGTGCCGGAGCACGGAGGCAGGCCTTGCGCACTCATTCCGGCTGCCTGCTCTGACTCCTACTGTTGCCTGACTGAAAATCTGATCTATGGGTGGCCATTTAAAAAGTCGGATTTGCCAAGCAGGTACATCTCCCGACTCTGTAACCCTGACCTGGGGGCAAAAACTGGGCCTTAATCTCCTCAAGTACTTCTAAAAACATCTATATTCATAACCCCACATCGAATGCAACAAATCCTTTAATAGCCTCTTTGAACTGCCAATCAAACTGTGAACCTACTGCTGTGATGATGATAGGTTGTGGAAAGCAGGCAAGCAGTAATAACGCTATTAATGATAACACTTACAGTTATGTCAGCAAATACCTATTGAAGGTACCTGATGTTTTTTCAACTCAGACACAAGGCTGGCAGGTTTTTTTTCAATTTTTAAAGCACAAGCTACTTAAGTAACTTCATAGCTTGACAGTTCTACAGATGTTATCTGCCCTTCATGAGCACAAATCTCTATTTGAGAAAAAATCATTAGTCATACCCTGAGGAATAACGCTCTTGCTCCAGCGAAAATGGGCTCTGTTTGAACTCAGCACTTGGCAGTTTCCTCAAATGGTCCTACTGAGTTTGGGTTTCCCTCATATGAGAGTCCCTTACTGACTATCAGAAATGGGGCAGGGCTTCCAGATCTAGGTCCCGCACACTATTTTTACAGCTCCCCAGAGTCTCTATGATACTGTGAAAATCTAGTCTCAAGTCCCATTCATGCATCACTCCAACCCTTACTTACTAGGATTGGCTCCCCAGTGCATTTAAATTTAGAAAATTATAGTGCTGGAAAATGTTTCTGTTTGTATTTGGCATCAATGTGAGACATACTCATGAAGGTTATATATAAATGAATTGCAGAGTATACTACTTAAAGGCATTTTCTTAGCATCACAGAAAGAATGTAATACCTATTGATCACATTGCATTTAAAAATAATAGTTTCCACCTTTAAATATAACACTAGCTTCTTTCTACCTTTACCTGAAATATTGCCCAGTTTCCTTCTCCAGTCCTTGAGCCACAGCACAATAAACTGTAGTTTCTGCACCACTCGTTGGAGATTTGGTAAAAGGTCGCAGCATTGCCAGCCCAAACCGAACTGCAGGATTCAAATATCTGGCTAGTTGCGTCCGGACTACACCAGGATGCAAAGTAAAGACAAGCACATCTGTCCCTATTAGAGAAGATGAAATAAGAACACTTAAAGTAGCAAATGACCGTTATACACGCCTGAGTGCACTTATATGTTTGTTTCTAAGGAGTTCTTTTTAAAATTATAAACAGGCAAGGAGTTGCATCAAGTCTACAGCATAGAAAAAAGAGGGCATTCAGCCCACTGCTCTGTGCTAGCTCCATACAAGCATCCTCCCACCCTCCTTCTTCTAAACCTCTCAGCATATCCTACTCCTTTCTAGTTTTCTGCTTGTCTAGCTTCTACTTAAAAACATCTATTCTATTGGCCTCAACAACATTACTCCTTCTGACAGTGCATTACATATTCCTGATGCTCCTTGGATAACAATCTCTCTCCTGAAATCCCTATAGGATTTATTAGTACCTTATATTTCTGACCCCTAGTTTCTGAATCCCCTACAAACATCTCTGTGTCCACTCTAGTGAACAGCTTCGTCATTTAAAAAGAAACTCTCGACCTGTTCAATCTTTCCTGATAACTATAACCTCTCAGTTCTGGTATTATCCTTGTAAATCTTTTTTGCACCTTCTCCAATAGTTCTATATCCTTTTTATTCTATAGAGACCAAAACTGTGCACAGCACTCCAAGTGTGGTTTAACCAAGCTTCTATACAACTTTAGCATGATGTCACTGCTTTTCAATTCTATCCATTTAGAAATAAACCTCAATGATTGTTTTTTTTTTAAATGCAATTATTAACATATATCAATACTTTTCCTCATTTATGTATCTATACCCCTAGATCCCTTTCCCCCTCCACACAATTTAGACTCTTAAGGTTGGATTTTTCCAAGTCTTCCTGACTCTGCACAACTTTAAAAATGGTGGGCGGGCGTGGACGCAGAAGTCCTGCCCCTAATTCTGACATCCAATTTTTGCTGGCAGGATTAGTGGTGTGATTCATATGAGGGATATCTGCACCCAGCAGAGCTATTTGAACTGTGTTGAGTTCAAACAGACCCGATTTTGACTGCTCCAAGGGCCTTAACCCACAGTTTGGGAGTCATGAATTGATGGGTTAGATGCAAATGGCCTTAAACGGTGAATAAGATCTGTTTAAATGTCATGATCTGAAGTTCTTTAAATCCCTTGCTTTTTAAACTTGGAAAAAAAAATAGGCTTAAGCTGCAAGTGAGAATTTTTAAAAAGTCTGCTGAAATGCTTTGACAGGCCATCTAGTGCAGGTTAGAAAAAACATTACCCTCTGTTCTCGTAGTTTCAATAGAGTCCTTTGTTGACATTTCCCAAAGGCTATTATTATGCCATAAAGCATGCTTGGCTGAGTTTCAAATCTACAATTATCGCAACAGGAGCCTTTGAGTTCACAGTTTGGATGACAGTTTAAGTAGGGTATTAAATGTTTAGCTATCTTTGCTGTAGAGTCGCTTGGGAGTGGGGGGGGGGGGAACCACTGACAGGGTGGGGGGGCTAAAGAGGGCCTAATGGCTCCTAAAACAACTGGGATGAAGTTGCAGAGAATCTAGACAGGTCTTCTAGTCAGTCTACATCAGCACTCGCCTGGCCCAGCAATTGCCTCGGACCACCTTCTGGGGTAGGCTGGCCCAAGTCTATCCCCACCGTCCCAGAGTGAAAATTGGGTCTAACAGGACCCTTTAAGCTGAAGTAGGTCAACAAAGTCAGGAAATTTCCCAGCTCTAACTACCTGCATCGGTAGCAGAGTCCAGCCCTTATTATCCAAACAGTAGGTGGCCTCCTTATTCTACCTACTGAATGCATTTGACAGGCCATCTAGTGCAGGTTAGAAAAAACATTACTCTCTGTTCTCGTAGTTTCAACAGAGTCCTTTGTTGACATTTCCCAAAGGCTATTATTATGCCATAATGCATGCTTGGCTGAGTTTCAAATCTATACTTATCGCAACAGGAACTTTTGGGTTCTCAGTAATTTCCCAATTAAACACCCTTCCCACCTTTGCCAGTTTAAGTAGTTGTCCTTAACCACTAATCTCGGTTTTCTGCTTTGTAGCCAGCTTTCTATCCATTCTTTTACCTGTGCCCAGGCTCCACATGCTTTGACCCTAGTCTTGAGTCTACCATGGAGTACTTTATCAAAGGTCTTTCAAAATCCAAACATACTGCATCACATGAAACATGCAACTCTTTCTCTCATAGATGCTCCATGAGCTGCTGAATATTTCCAGCATCTTCTATTTTAATTTTGGAATCTCAGCAGCTCCACAATGTTGCTTTAACATCTACAGGATCTTCAAAGAATTCAATAAGGCTGCTCAACAGTGGCATTCCTTTTGGAAATCTGTGCTGACTACTCTTTATAGTCTCAGTATATGGGTGAGAACAGCTTTTACTTTCCTCAACTAATCCATTCCAACTTTCTCTATTCTGGTTCACTCCTTTAGGTCTCAAGGCCCAGTTTAGAAACAAAAAATGTCAAAACTATGAAAAAAACCATAGGGTCATGTTATACATTTTCCTACATCTTAGCAAAATGCTTATTTTTGATTAACTTTATCTGCCTTGAAGATATCGAAGTTACTCACCTTACAACCTCCCAAGGTAGGAAAGAAGCAGTCCATGTCTAAATGCAAAATGACCTGGACAATATTCAGGTTGGGCTGACAATTGGAAAGTAACATTCACATCAAACAAGTGCCAGGCAATGAACACCTCCAACAAGAGAGAATTTAATCATCACCCCTTGACATTCAACGCCATTACCATCATTGAATTTCCCCAATATCAATATCCTGGGGGTTACCATTCACCAGAAACTGAAATGGACTAGCCATATAAATATTATGGCTGCAACAGCAGGTCAGAGGCTAGGAATTCTGTGACGAGTAATTCACCTCCCGATTCCCCAAAGCCTGTCCATCATCTACAAGCCACAGGTCAAGAGTGTGATGGAATGCTCTCCACCTGCCTGGATGAGTGCAGCTCCAACAACACTCAGGAAATTTGACATCATCCAGGACAAAGCAGCCTGCTTGATTGGCACCCCATCCACAACTTTCATTCCCTCCACTAGTGATGCACAGTGGCAGCAGTGTGTACCATCTACAAGATCTGCTGCAGGAACTCACCAAGGCTCCTTATACAGCATCTTCCAAATCCACAATCGCTACTATCTAGAAGCACAAGGACAGCAGATAGATGGGAACACCACCACCTAGAAGTTCCCCTCCGAGCCACTCACCATCCAGACTTGGCAATATATCGTTGTTCCTTCACTGTCGCTGGATCAAAATCCTGGAACTACTTTCCTAACAGCACAGTAGATGTACCTACACCACATGGATGCAGTGGTTCACGAAGGCATCACCTTCTTAAGGGCAATTAGGGAAGGGCACATCTCATGAATAAATTTTAAAGAAAAATATTCAAAAAAGACAACTCTCTAAGTAATGCTTTATGTCCTTTCTGAAAAACCTCTTTTTACTTGCACTTGTGCCTACTTTAGAAGGAGGTGTTGGCTTAGGGGTAATGTCATTGGACTAGTAATGCATTGGCCCAGGCTAATGCTCTGTGGATCTGGGTTCAATTAATTTGAATTCAGTTAATAAATCTGGAATGAGAAAGATGGTCTCAGTAACAGTCGATTGTTGTAAAAACCCATTCGCCCTGTAGGGAAGGAAATCTGTAATCCTTACCTGGTCTGGGCTACATGTGACTCCAGGCCCACCGCAATGTGGTTAACTCTTAACAACGCTTGGAAATGGCCTAGCAAGCCACTCAGTTGTATCAAATCGCTACAAAGCCTACAACAAGGAATGAAACCGGGCCGACCACCCGGCATCAGCCTAGATGCCAGAAACAATGACAGCAAACTCAGCCCTGCCGGCCCTGCAAAGTCCTCCTTACTGACATCTGGGGTCTCATGCCAAAATTGGGATAACTGTCCCACAGACCAGTCAAGCAACATAGTCATACTTACGGAAAATGTCCCAGACACTACCATCACCATCCCTGGGTGATGGTGAAGGAACCAACAAGAGGGTAAAACCTACCTGGCCTGATCCTCACCAATCTACCTGTTGCAGATGCACCTGCCCATGACAGGAGTGACCACTGCACAGTCCTTATGGAGACAAAGTCCCATCATCACGTTGAGGATACCCTCCATTGTGTTGTGAGCACTGCCATCATGCTAAATGGGACAGATTTCGTAGTAATTATGGTTTAAATACCTACCTTTAAGAATAATACTTGTTAGGTAAGATCGCATGATCTGTAGTAACCAATAGGAGGAGGGTAGCGCGGGCTACCTCAGGAGTCAGTGTAGAGATAGAGTTGGATTTGAAAGCACATGAGTAGTTGCTGCTGAGTGTATTGTAAATAAACCTAAAGTTTCCACCCAAGAAGAGTCTGCTGGTCAATCCTATCATTAATAGTCCAACTCAGCCACTCCACAACAGATTTCGAACAGACCTAGCAACTCAAAACTGGGCATCCATGAGGCGATGTGGGCTCTCAGCAGCAGCAAAATTGAATATAACCACAATCTGCAGCCTCATGACCCGACATATCCTCCACTCTACCATTATCATCAAGCCGGGGGATCAACACTAGCTCAAGAGTGCAGGAGGGCATGTCAGGAGCAGCATCAGGCAAATGTAAAAATGAGGTGTTATCCTGGTGAAGCTACAACACAGGACTACTTGCATGCCAACCAGCTTAACCAGCAAGTGATAGAGTGAGATAAGTGATCCCACAACCAACAGATCAGATCTAAGCTCTACAGTCCTGCCACATCAAATTGTGAATGGTGGTGGGCAATTAAACAATTATATGCAGGAGGCAGCTCCACAAATATCCCCAATGATGGGGGAGCCCAGCACATCAGTGCAAAAGATAAGGCTGAAACATTTGCAACAACCTTCAGTCAAAAATACCGGGTGGATGATCCACCTCGGCCTCCTCCAGCGGTCCCGCACATTACAAATACCCATCTTCAGCCAATTCGATTCATTCCATGTGATATCAAGAAATGGTTGAAGGTACTGGATACAGCAAAGGCTATGGGCCCTGACAACATTTCAGCAATAGTACTGCAGGCTCGTGCTCCAGAACTAGCTGTGCCCTCAGCCAAGCTGTTCCAGTACAGCTACAACACTGGCATCTACCCAGCAATGTGGAAAATTGCCCCGACATGTCCTGTCCTCAGAAAGTAGGACAAATCCAACAAGGCCAAACACCACGTCATCGGTCTGCTCTCGATCATCAGCAAAGTGGGAAGGGGTCATTGACAGTGCTGTCAAGTGGCTGTTACTCAGGACAACATGCTCACTGGTGCTCAGTCTGGTTTCTGTCAGGGCCACTCAGTTCCTGACCCCACTACCACCTTAGTTTGAACATGGACAAGAGAGCAGAATTCAAAAGGCAAGGTGACTACCCTTAAAATGAAGACCGAGTGTGGCATCAAGGAGCCCGAGCAAAACTGGAGTTAAAGGGAATCGGAGGGGGAAACTCTCCACTGGTTAGAGTCATACCTAGCACAAAGTAAGATGGTTGTGATTGTTGGAGGTCAATCATCTCAGTCCCAGGACATCACTGCAGGAATTCCACAGGGTACTATCCTAGGCCCAACCATCTTCAGCTGCTTCATCAATGACCTTCCTTTCATCATAAGGTCAGAAACGGGATGTTTGCTGATGATTGCACAATGTTCAGCACCATTCACGACTCCTCAAATACAGAAGCAGTTCACGTCCATATGCAGCAAGACCTGAACAACATTCAGGCTTTGAGTGATAAGTGGCAAGTAACATTCGTGCCACTTAAGTGCCAGACAATGACCATCTCCAACAAGAGAGAATCCAACCATCTCCCATTGGCATTCAATAGCATTCCATCGCTGAATGCCCCATCCCACCCCCACCACTATATACATCTTGGGGGGGTTACCATTAACTATAACCTGAACCGGGCTAGCCATATAAATACTGCAGCTGCAAGAGCATGTTAGAGACTGCACAATGTGTGGCGAGTAACGCATCTCCGGGCTCCCCAAAGCCTGTCCACAATCCACAAGGCTGGTCTACAAAGCCTGTCCACCATCTGCAAAGTCTATGACTGAAAAGAGTGCTGGGAGTTGGGTGGGTGAAGGAATCTTAATCTCTTTCTAAAAATCTAATTTTGTTTGTATTTAACATCTAACTGAAATTTACTGTTTAAATTCTAAATTTCATCCAGGCTTAGGCAGGGATATACAAGCTCTCCTCTGGGGAGCAGTTGAAGTTAGTTAATTAAAGAAACTAGCTTAAACTGTGTTTTTTCTGTACCTGGGGCTAACTCTTAAGTTTAGAAGGAAGAATTAGAGTTGAAGAGAAAGATAGTATGAGTTTCTACAGATATTTAAAAAAAGAAAAGTTAACAAAGTGAGCACTGGTCCTATAGAAAGTATGTCTAGGGAATTAATTAAGGGAAAATAAGGAGATGGCAGGTGAATTGAACAGTAATTTTACATTGGTCTTCACTATAGAGGATACAAATAACATCCCTGAAATAGCTGTAAATCAGGAAACAGGAGGGAGAAACTCAGAAAATTACAATCACCAGGGAAGTGGTACTGAGCAAGCTGTTGAGCTGGGGGTTGACAAGTCCCTGGGTCCTGATGGGCTTCTTCCTAAGGTCTTAAAAGAAGTGGCTGGTGAGATGGTTTATGCATTGGTTTTAATATTCCAAGATTCTGTAGATTCAGGGAAGGTTCCATTTGACTGGAAAATTGTTAATTTATTCAAAAAAGGAGCGAGACAGAATGCAGGGGCAGGATTCTTATGTTGGAAGGCGGGCACGATTGATGGGCCAGGGAGCAGCCAGGGAATGGACCATTGCCTGAAATCGGCCCCCAACCGCAATTTCATGCTGGTTATTAATGGCCAGTCAGCATGAAGTGTGCGCCGAGAAGCTCAGAGCTGCTGGGGTGGGGGTACGGTGAGGGCAGGCGCTGATATAAATGCAGGTGTGGGAGAGCGCTGAACGAAAGCTCCCTGAAGGCAGATAACTGCCTGAGGGAGCTGAAGAATTTAAAACCAATAAATGAAGATTTTTAAAATCTGGAAAAAAATGTCCATGCCACAGAATCAGTCACTGAAACATATACGTGATGAAAATTCTATCCATACATTTTTACTTATTTTTTTTAATTTGATAACGGAAACTGCATCCTGCTCTTGGATGAGGTTTCATCAAAAATGCAAAGTCCACCTGGCAGATTTGCCCATCCGTAAGGTTGGACGGACCACGAAAAATCAGGGACAATTGGAATCTTAACAACTTTACTTGTCGTCTTAATTGTCGGCAGGTGTGCTTCCGACACTTGTGCACCCCAGCCAGCCAAAATATCGCACGATTTTGCGTCTGATCGGGTCAGGCGTGCACCTGCACACTGACCTTAAGTTCTGCCCCAGGAAACTACAGGCCAGTTAGCTTAACATCTGTCATAGAGAAAGTGATGGAAGCTATTATTAAAGACATTATAACAGGGAACATAGAAAATTCAAGGTAATCAGGCAGGGTCAACATGGTTTTGTGAGGGGGAAATCATATTTAACCAACTTATTGGTGTTCCTTAAATTGTAACATGAGCTGTGGATAAAGGGGAACCAGTGGGTGTACTGCACTTAGATTTTCAGTATGCATTTCATAAGGTGCCACATCAAAGGTTATTGTGGAAAATAAAATCTCATGGTGTAGGGAGTAACATATTGGTATGGATGGAAGATTGGCTAGCCGACAGAAAAACAGAGAGTAGGCATATCTGGGTCTTTTTCCAGTAAAATGAAACAAGGGAAGTGCTACAGGGATCAGTGCTGGGGCCTCAATTTTTTACAATTTATATACGTGACTTGGATGAGGGACCGAAGGTATGGTTGTTAAATTTGATAGGAAAGTAAGTTGTGAAGAGGACAAAAGGAGGCTACGGAGGGATATAGATAGGTTAAACAAGTGGGCAAAGATCTGGCAAATGGAGTATAATGTGGGAAACTGTGAAACTGTCCATTTTGGCAGGAACAATAAAAAAGCATATTATCTAATTGGTGGGAAACTGCAGAGTTCTGAGATGCACAGGGATCTGGGTATCTGAGTGCATGAATCGCAAAAGATTAATGTGTAGGTACAGCAAGGAATTAGGAAAGCTAATAGAATGTTGTTGTTTCTTGCAAGGGGAAATGAATACAAAAGTAGAGGTTATGCTTCTGTATACAGGGCATTGGTGAAACCACATCTGGAGTATTATGTACAGTTTTGGTCTCCTTATTTAAGGATGTAAATGCATTGAAAGCAGTTCAAAGGAGGTTTACTTGACTAACACCTGGAATGGGACGGTTGTCTTATGAGGAAAGGCTAGGCTCATATCTGCTGGAATTTAGAAGAGTAGGAGCTGATTTGATTGAAATATATAAGATCTTGAGAGGTCTTGACAGTGTGGATGTGGAAAGGATGTTTCCTCTTGTGGGAGAATCTAGAACTAGAGGGGTCACTGTTTGAAAATAAGGGGTATCCCATTTAAGACAGGGATGAGGAGAATTTCTTTTCTCTGAGGGCAGTGAGTCTTTGGAACGCTCTTCCTCAAAAAGTGGTGAAAGCAGTCTTTGAATATCTTTCAGGCAGAGCTAGATAGATTCTTGATAAGTAAGGGGGTGTAAGGTTATCGGGGGTTGGCAGGAATATGGAGTTGAGGTTACAATCAGATCAGCCATGACCTTATTGAATGCTGGAGCAGGCTCAAAAGGCCGAGTGACCTACTCCTCATTCATAAGTTCCTATATAAGTCAGGAGTGCGATGGAATACTCTACATTTGCCTGAATGAGTGCAGCTCCATCAACACTCAAGAAGCTTGACACCATCCAGGATAAAGCAGCCCGCTTGATTGGCACCCCATCCACAATTAGCCGAAATAGCTCAGTTGGGAGAGCATTAGACTGAAGATCTAAAGGTCACTGGTTCAATCCTGTGTTTTGGCAGAAAACTGCAAGTCCACTTGCTTGAGTGTCCCCTGCTTCTCACTATGTTTATCTTGGGAAAGGCTGAACAGACTTCCAAGGATTAAGCCCGCAAGCAATGGCTATTCTGTAATTTTGTTAACATCCCCTACAGTAATGTGGGGGGTTTGGTAGAATTTTTTCCAATCTCTTTAGCATGAAAAATCTGACAGCATGCTACTTTGGCTTCTCATATATTCAAGTGTAGAGAGGTTTTTGGTGTTCTAAATGTGGCAAAATAAACATTTTCAAGGTTGAAAAAGACATCCAATCTATCCTCTACCGATGCTCATTGGCAACAGTGTGTACCATCTACAAGATGCACTGCAGCAAACCACCAAGGCTCCTTCAACAGCACCTTCCAAACCAGCAATCTCTACCACCTAGGAGGACAAGGGCAACAGATGCATAGCAACGCCACCACCTGCAAGTTCCCCTACATGCCACACACCATCCTGATTTGGAAATATATCACTGTTCCTTCACTGTCATTGGGTCAAAATCCTGGAATCCCCTTCCTAACAGCAGTATGGGTGTAACTACGCCATATGGACTGCAACAGTTCAAGGTGACGGCTCACCACCACCTTCTCAAAGCGCAATTAAGGATGGGCAATAAAAATGATGGCCTAGCTAAGCCAGCGACACCATGTCCCGTGAATGAATAAAAATCAGAAAAAAAAGCTTCAAAACTTATTTTGTACCAAAATCAAATTTCCTTGGATAATCCTCCACAAACTTAGCCTCATTAATTTGAATACCTTCATTGTATCTTCCCTGTCTATTTGTCTGTAACTAGAAGTGTTTCAGCTCTATTACTCTTTCCACATATATTTAATTTCTTAGTCATCTATTGATTCTATGTGCCCTTATCTAAATATTTTCTAATCAGCTTTATTGAATGGCGCAGAGCTATACACAATGCTCGTTTGGAAATCGGGATGGTTTAAGTAAGTTATATTTGTAATTGTGGGTGTTAGGAATGCATTTTAGTTTGATTTGTGTTTCTGTACTTGCTTGTTAAGAAAAGGGAAAGTTGAGTTTTAGTTTCACTTTAAAAGATGCCTGCATTTAAATGAAGGTTTAACGACTCTTGAAGGGAGGGTAAAACTAACATAAGCTAGAAAAAAACTGCTGTTGCCTAGCAAGAGAAGACTCCACAGAGACAGAAAAGTAGTTTCAGTTCAGTTCGAGTGCAGTTGGTCAGTGACTCCAAGGTTGAAAGGGGTTGCCAGCAGAAGCAGCATAAGAGAGGGACAATTAGCAAGTCCCAAAGTTAAGTTGGAAGCAGTGGCCAGCAGAAACAGGATAGAGGGAATTGGAAGAAGCAAGTTCCAAAAACCAAAGAAGAAAGTCCCCAAAACCAGGGGATGGAACATGAAAGGTCCCAAAAGGATAGTTAAGCCAAAGGACAGGACATTTACCTGGAAATGGTCCTGTTAAGTGAAGTTAAGAGTGAAGACCAGAGAAAGGCTCCAACTTAAAAGGGAGAAAGTTGCAGGACGCCGACTTAAAGAAATATAGGCTTGCAAGAAGCCAGAAGGTCCAAGGACACAGCTAAAGGTCTATAACTCTGCTATGGGCATGTGAAGCAGTGGTGTTCCATTGGCACAACTGAGCATATGAGACAGAGTGCATGGAAGAAAGCTTGAATGCACATGGCGATCCAGGGGAGAGGAACATCGGAAGGGGAGTTCAAAACTCGAGAGGTGCACCTTTGTGGAAGACATCTGAAAGAAAGTGTTGTTTGGGAGGAAAAGATTCCAAAGCGGGCTTTTAGAGGCTGGAGATTGAAAGCCCTTGTGTGAAAGACAGAGTTTAGTGAGACCGGTTGGCTCATGGTGTGGCAAGCATCTGGGGGAGTTGATGTGGCATCTGTTTGGGGTGGCATCTGTCACTTGGTTTCAGAGTGTGGTGCCTGACCACAAGTCATCTATTGGTTGACATGGACTGTGTACTTAACTGTGAACATGAGTATAATATAGCTTTTGTAACTTGTGTTATCCTTACAAATCCGTATATATATTTAAAGGTATTGGTGGATGAAGGAGTATTGTAATATAGTTCATCTTTTCTTGTTGTATAATAAATGTTTTATTATTTTGTTAAAAGGTCATCAGCTGACTCCTGTGATTCTGTTCAGCAGCCATCTTCACGTAACTAAACAAAAAATATACGTTAGGATCTTTCAAGCTAGGTTCCACCCTGGGATCTGACTTGTCTAGTAGTAACATCAGCTTGGATCATAACATACTCCACAGCATCTCTCACCAATCACACTTTCATCTGTAGCTACTCCAACCAAATATTTCTCTACAAGTCACTTAGGATTAGCCTCAGTCCCAAGTACCAGGCCTTTCATTCACTACAATAGCTCTGCAGTTGTTGATTTGCTCAACAACACTTTTCAGATTCCCTTATCTCCAGCAAAACTGTTAAAACATTTCTATCTTGGTCATTGCTTCTGGTGCTGATCCCAACTCAGCGCCCTCAACTCTAATGGAGCTCTGATTTACACATTAACGTACCATTACACCACATTTTTGGCTCTGTCTCATTCTCCTCATCCATTGTGAACATCTAGTTCATAATTCATACATTTTAGAATACAACTTTTAATTGTAAGATAAATAGAAAAGCCTGGTTAAGAAACTCAAATAACCTTTATGTAAAGGCAAATCAAAAAGCCTAGGTTTAATTAACCTGTGTTTATCTTACAAAGTCGGAGATGGAGGTGAAGGCATTGAACAATGGATGACCCAACTTTAAGCTTTTAATGGAGCCAGAAAGTCCAACCTTGCTTCAATAAAAAGATTTAAATTGTTTATGTAGTTTCCAAATGAAAAGAAGTTGAAAGCCGGTTGTAAACAAGAGATTTCCATAACAGGGCAAGTAATTCTAGGAGAGGCAGTCATAAAACTTAATTAGCAATATAGACCTGAATTTCACCTTTGATGGGTGCACGCAATCGGCGTGCCCAGGAGTGGTCAGGAAATGGGCCTCTGACTGCAATTTCATGCTTGCTGTCCAATTACTGTGTGAAACACGGGCTGAAAAGCTCAGCGTTGCCAGGTTGGGGGCAGGAAGGCAGCGTGCATTGACATTTCCGTGGGCATGAGTGAGCACTGAGAGGAAGCTCCCTGAAGGCAGGCAGCTGTCTCAGGGAGCTGCAGACCTGAAAATGCTAAGATAAAGGTTTAAAAAAACTGCAAAAACAAAGTCCATGCTTCATAATCAATCACCTGAAAATAAAGCCAATAAAAATGCTGTCCACAGATTTTTTATCTTATTTCATCACAGAAATTTCATCTCACATTAGGGTGAGGTTTGATGAAAAATGTAAAGGCTGCGCATGGCCGATGCGCCTGTCCGCCAACTGCAAGGTTGGGCGGGCCACAAAAAAAATCAGAGACAATTGCGCCATTAACGGGCTTAATTACCCTCTTAGTTGGCAGGGGTGCTTCTGACTTTTCTACATGCCCGCTGAGCGAAATATCGCGTAAATGCGTGAATGCATTGGGCCGCTCATCTGACATCTTCTCAGGCGATTTTATGACCAATAGGGTCGGGCACATGCCCGCCTACGGGAAGTAAAATTCAGCTCATAAATTTTTCATATGGCTTACGGAGTCAAAGTTATGTTGAAGGTAAAATAATTTGTTTACATTCCTGTTTGAGAACATCGCAAAGTATGCCATATTGTCATGGAGATGGCCCGTGAAGGTTCCTTTGTTTAATTTAATTGGCTCTTTCTCACAGAAAGCAGGCAGTTGCAGCTTTGGTTTGGTGAAGGCTACAGCTCCCTGATTTGGGAGAGCCAAAAGAGATGAATATTAGTCAGGTCTGCACTTAAGCAGAGAAATGCTAACTTTATCATTCACCGTGTGGAATGCGGATGGGGGCTCGAGCTCAATTTGGAATTTGAGAGGGGTAATAGCAGCTGAAAGATTTGCCTAGCTTAAAGCTGGCAGAAGAAATCCATAGTGGTCCTCATTTCTGGCAGAAAGTAGTCAGCTGGAATACTGAGGAGAATCAAAGTACTTCTCGAAGGCTGTGGCATGCCTTTGGGTTGGTCCCAGGACAAGTGACTGAATATTCAAGATTCTTGTAATGTATAAGGGAACTCTTCAGGGTGGGGTGGGTTGGAGGAAGAAAGTAAAAGGTAGAATTGAATTTCTAGCATAAGTCTTTATAAGCTATAGTGTTAAGGTAGGGGTGCTTGCTTAGCTTGATTTTTCTTTATATGCAGTAGAGTTTTTTTCTGTTTAAAAAAATGAAGTCCTGTGGCACAGTTCTTTAGCAGGGCATTTGAATTTCTTTTTAAACATCAAAATGGTCTCCAACAGGATTGTAACAAAATCCACCTAAGTTTTTTAAGGTCTAAGATCCTATTACCCTTTTCCATTTCTCACCCAGAATCCTATGTTTATTATCCCCACTCCCTCACACACCTGCAGCTGCTTTCCCACAATGTCATTATTGGTCATTACTACTTCTATCCCCCCCATCTTCAGTGTCTTCAACCCCACCAGATCCTGCAAAGTCTTATCCATACTGATCCGAGGTGCAAAATCCATCTTCACAAATTCAAACAAAATGGTCCGAGTTTCTGTACAAAAAGCTCACCCTTGACTTGTGAAAAATGCAAAATCTAACAATCATCACAGACATATTCTGCTTTCCTTGTGGCCATGTCTTCTACTACAGGAGGCCAAGGATGACCCTGAACTTCTCTGCACCAAAAGCTGACTTCTGCAGCTCCAATATGCTCATCTTAAGTTCTGATGTCAAATACAAAAAAGCTCTTAAAAACAACCTCAAATTTTAGAAATGATTTGCTTGGATAGCTGGACAGGATCCAGCCACCCCAGTATTCCCCAACTCTTACCACTCTGCAAAATTACACTCTCACTCCAATTTCACAGGCTTAACTCAAGACCCACAGTCTGCTCCCTTGATCCCCTCCTGACACAGCTATCTTCCCTCAGCATAAATGTCTGTTAACATTTTTTACCTTTGCTATCCTCTTCAAAACTCGTTGCCAACATTTGCGTCCTTAAGAAGCTAACCTCAACTTTTAACTGCCACACCAGGTCCTGCTGCCTGCTGTCTCTGTGAGGATCATCACACTTCAGTTCTCCAACAATCCCAAAGGTTTGGAGATTTTGTTAGTAAAAGGGTGAAGTGGAGGATTGGAGAACAGCATATACAGTTTCCTTTATTTAACTTCAAACCACCAACAACTTCTTTTTAGAGCTCCCCTATCTCATTTTCTACCAAGCTGTGACCCATTCAATTTTTAATATCTGCCCTTTGCCTTTAAATTTTTGTCTCCCCTTCAAGTTTATCAACCACCTCATTCCTCCACCCCCACCCCCCACCGCCCACCCCCACGCCCCCCCACTCAGTGAATCCCTCAATTGCCAAACAGGCACCCTCCAGTCTTGACTCCAGCCTACTTTGGGGAATTCCCCTCACAACTATTAGTTCAGAGTTTTAACTAAATTCCAAGTTCCTTATGATCCCACAGAGGGAGATTACTAATTTTAATAGTGATTATTACCGCACATTTATATCAAGCAAAATGTGCCCAAAGAGGGACAGAATCTAGACAGTTGAAACTTCATGCTTAGTAACCTTGTACACACAGTGAAGACATTCATGCTACTGTCCCTCGTTACAGTTAAACACTAGTGCCAGTGATCGACAGGCAGCATTCTAACATATTACAACACTGATTTCTTGTGAACTCACCAGAACTTCCTGTAAATGCATTACTTAAATGGAAAGAACTCTCTTGGGCCAGTAGGTGGGAAAAAGGAAAAAAACATATTTAATATTGGAGTGGATAAACTGGGCTAAGTTGAGAATGGCAAAAAGTGGTAAGACTTCATAAATCATTTTACATTAGAGTACTATTCTTGTAATCATATGTATACCATAGTGAATTAGTGACTGCCTCAAACCATAAATCCATGACTTGGCACCACAAACAAATACAATTTTTAGCTTTCAGATGGGTTTTGTTCTTTTGTACCGCAGTATTCTTTAAATACTAAAACCAAACAATATGATAGGGCAGTATATTGAAACAATAAGAAACAGGATTTTTATATGTTCAAAACAGTATCAGAAAAATATAATTTAACTGCTAAAAAACTGTGAAATGCTGTTTCTCAAAAGCAGACTTTCAGAGAACTGGTAAAGTTTGATAAGTATCTTTAAAAATTAGGGATGGGCAATAAATACAGGCCTAGCCAATGACACCCACATTCCGTGAATCAATAAGTCAAAAAAAAAAGAGGATCAATGCAATTTTAAGGGACTTTTTTTTGGTAACTAAACAGAATGGTTACAAAATTTGTTTTCATTCATGTAATTCAGTGATTTCTTACAAACTACTTTCAACTTGGCTTTACCTTCAAGTTTTCGAGCTAGTTCCATTGTAAACATAATGTTGGCCAGTTTGCTTTGTGCATAGGCTTTCACTGAATTGTAGCTCTTCTCACTGTTTAAGTCATCAAATTGAATGCTTCCCATTTTGTGTGCTTTAGAGGAGACATTGATGATACGAGAGGGAGCGGATTTTTTTATCAAATCAATCAGTAAATAGGTTAATAAAAAGTGACCTGCAAAAAAAAAATTTCACTCCGTTATTTTGAAAGAACTTGTGAAGTTAATAGGCAAACTCTTCATATCAACTTGTACTTATACAGCATATTTAATGAAATGAAGTCCCAAGGTATTACACAGGAATATAATAAAAAACAAAACAAAACCAGGCCACTTTAGTAGATATTAGTGCAGATGACCAAAAGGTATGTTTTAAAGTGCATCTTTAAAGGAAGAGAGTAGTGAGACTGAGGTTTAAAGGGAGAATTCCAGAGCTTAGGTCCCTAGAGGCTCTGCCTTCGACTGCCAATGGCGGACGAGTTAAAATTAGGGGACGCTTAAGAGGCCAAAGCTAGATGAATGGAGATACCTTGGAGGGTTATGGGGCTGGAGGAGATAGAGAGGGGTGAAGCCATAGAGCGGTCTGAAAACAAGGATGAGAATTTTAAAATTAAGGCATTGTTCAACTGGGAGTCATGTAGGTCAGTGAGCCCAGAGGTGATGACTGAATGGGACTTGATGCAAGCAAGGACACAGGCAGAAAAGACTTGGATGACAAGCTTATGAATGTAACATGTGGGAGACCAGCCGGGAGTGCATTGGCATACTCAAATCAAGAGGTCATAAAGGCATGGATGAAGGTTTCAGCAGCAGATGAGCTGAAGCAGAGTTGAGTGATGTTACAAATTCATGTTGCCATTTGGAGCTCTGAGGTTCTCTCCTTTTGACATAGACACAAGCTCTTTGCACTTTCTGAGTCCACAATACATTAAAAAAAAATACATTTCTTTCCCTTCCACTCCTAATTTTCTGTTCAGGGGGCGATGATTGTTTAGCTTTTGGTGTATGTATCAGAGTTAAAGCATTTTTCTTTGTATACTATTCAGGTTTTACCACAAGTTGAAACAAGAATAAAAATCTGATCCTTTGAATAAGAAAAACATAAAGGTCATCCTTAAACAATTTCCCTTAACAAAAAGCAACATCTAGCACTCCTTGACAGGCAGAGTTAATAACACTAAAATGGCACCCATAACACTGCAAATTCCAATTTGCACTCTGACAGGAGATTTAATAATGAAGATAATTACAATAAAGATAGAACATGCTGGAAAAACTCAGCGGGTCTAACAGCACCTGTGGAGAGAGAGACAGAGTTGATGTTTCGAGTCCATATGACTCTTCTTCAGAGCGAAAAAGTAGAAATGTGATGAAATTTATACTGTTTAAGAGGGGTGGAGCAGGTGAAGCTGGCTAGAAGGCCAGTGATAGTTGGGGGCTAAGGAGAGATTGACAAAGATGTCATGGGTAAAAAGACAAAGGGGGTGTTAATGGTAGTGGTACGGGCTAAAGGAGGTGCTAATAGTGGCATAAAGTTAAGAGGACAGAATGTGTTAATAGCAGAACAAGGGTAAGCACTCTATGAAAGGACAATTATGGAACAAGTAACAGATAGCCCTTTTGGGGGTGGGGTGGGGGGGTTGGTGGGTTGGTAATTGAAAAAGGATGGAAAAACATTGGAAAAAGTGAATAAATGAATAAAAATGAAAATAAGCGGATAAAAAAAATAAATTTTTTAAAAAGTTTAAAAAGGGGTAAAAATAGATAAGTGTTCATGGCCTTTTGCTTTTACAGTAAAGACAACAAAATACCATTTAGCTGATTTATTAAAGAGAGTACTTTAGAAAACCAGTATGATTTTCTGTACTTAAACTTACCTAAATGATTGACCCCAAATTGCAGCTCAAACCCACCTACTGTTTTGTAATAAGGACACATCATTACTCCAGCATTGTTGATCAAAATGTTAAGCTGCTGGTATTCTGAGCGAAAGAGCGAAAATCTAGTTAGAAAGGCACTATGATATCTTGCAGAATTTAGTGTTAATCCAGCAATTATTGGAATGGAACATTTTTCCCAATATTACATATTTATAAATCTTGTTACCTCTTTTTCAAAAATTGCACACAAAGTAGAAACATTTCTGATACAATACTCCAAGGCATGGAAAAATGCATTGTGGAATTATACTTTCTAAATATTGTCCCAAATAAAGTCAGTGATGCATTTTACACCCATACACAATTAAATACAGAAGAGATGATTCTGATGAAAGATCTGTTTCTCCTTCCACAGATCCTGCCATATGTGCTGAGAGTTTCCAGCACTGTGGGCCGAATTTTACGTCTCACAGGCAGGCCCGCATCCGACCAGGCATAAAACTGCGCGAGAAGATGTTGGGCTAGCGTGCTGACATCATCGCACACTCAGCGGGCACGCGCAAAAGTCGGAAGAATGCCCGCTGACAATTAAGAGGGCAATTAAGCCAATTAATGGCACAATTGACTCCAATTTTTTGTCCCTGTCCAATCTTACGGTTGGCGGATGGGCAAATTGGTCAAACAGCTTTTGCATTTTTCATCAAACCTCATCCAAGGGCAGGACAAAATTTCTGTGATGAAAATAAAAATAAATTTCTGTGGACAGCATTTTTATCAGCTATATTGATTACGTTACATGGGCACTTTATTTCAGCTTTTAAAACCTTTACTTTAGTATTTTGATGCCTCCTGAGGCAGCTGTCTGTCTTCTGGGAGCTATCTTGCAGCCCTCTCCCAGGGAAATGTCAACGGCCGCCCTCTTCCCATCCCAAATCCACAGCATTTTGCTTTTGTAGGAGATGATTCTAATTGGTCAGAGTTATTCTAACTCCGGTTTAGAGGGACACAATGTTACTTTTACAGCATTTGCTTGCAAAGGAGTACAGTCAAACCAGAATTGCTTCATTGGGGTTGCTAATAATGGATAATGCTAATGAAATATGTCAAGATCTTACCACACTGGATATAAAAAGGAAATTACTTGAAATACTCAGCATCTGTGAAACAGAGTTAACAATACAGAATTTTGATGATAGGTCATTGATTTGAAGCATTTACTGTTTCTCTCCACAGAAGCTTGCTGATCTTTTGAGTAATTTCCACTAATTAAAAATTAATCCTCATGTGCATTCAACACAAGTTCCAGATATGACATATTTTGACATGTATTTCACAAAATATAACAATCTCCGCCATTTTTTAAAATTCAATGAGACCCATTGTCTTGAATATGTGTATTAAAAAGACAATGTCCTCAGCCAAATCAGATTCCTACTGTTATTGATAGACATTATATTCATACATTACTAGAGCGTGTTTTGCACCAGTTCAACACACAAAACTGCTTCACTGATGTTTGAATGAGTCACAGTTCATCATCTCGAATAGGATTCACTGACTGGCTGCTCCCTATGTCAATATCAGCTTGTGGTCCCTCCATTGTTGACACTCACTTTGCCCACCACTCCCCCATCCACCTAACTGTTGTTGTTCAAGCCCCGAATTCTACTAACTTTTGGGAATAGAGTTGACTGTGCTACTGCCCGTTGCCCAGGTTATTGATCTCGCCAGTAGTCCGGTGGGAGAATGCAGCAATTTATTTAAATGTGCCCTTACCATTGAGATTCGCAGGGCCTTGACATCCAATTTGCGGCCTCGCCCATACCCTTCCCACAAGTATCAAGATGTATGAGGATGGGGACCTGTTCGTAACACCATAAACAATTCTGTTCATTCTTCTAAGTGCACAGATTTGTGGCCTGCACTTTTTGGGGAATATTCACAAAATGGCACACCAGAGTAAAGTGAGAACGTATTACAATTTGAATAAAAGAATAACATACCTTCGTTGACTTGTTGAGCAAACTCCCGAATAGATTTGGTGTCAGCTAAATCCAACTTCTTCACCACTAATTGACTATTTCCTGTTTCCTCGATTATTTCTTTAGCTGCAGCCTCACCTTTCTCTACGTCTCTGCATGACATGATAACCAGGGCTCCTACATGTAAAAGAACATATTAAAAAAGCGAGGGTAAGAATGGAAAAGAAACAAATAACATAGCTGCTGAACTTCTGCTCAGGACTCCTACAGATATTAATTATCATGCTGCAGTGAAAATGTATTCTTGTTTGATTCAATGGGCGGGATTTTCTGACCCCAACACCGCTGAGCACTGTAAGGGGCGGGACAGGAAAATTTGGAGAACCAAATCCTGCCCGTGACAACGTCCACCAGTATTGAGGCTGGAAAACCCTGTCCAATATTTTGTTAAAGCAGTAAAAAAAAAAAGTACAAAAAAATTCTAAATTAAATTAGGGAAACATTAGCGCACTGGCAATGTCACTGGACTAGTAACCCATAGGCCCAGGCTAATACTCTGGGGACATGGGTTCAAATCTCAGCATGGCAGCTGGTGGAATTTAAATTCAATTAACAAGAGAAACTGGAATTGAAAGCTAGTCTCAGTAATGGTGACCCTGAAACTGTCACAGATTATCATAAAAATTCATCCGGTTCATTAATGTCCTTTAGGGAAAGAAGTCTGTCAGTCATTCTTACCTGGCCTGGCCCACATGTGCTCCAGACCCACAGCAATGTGGCTGACTCTTAACTGTTCTTTGAAATGACCGAGCAAGTCACTCAGTTCATGGACAATTAGGGATGGGCAAGAAATGTTGGCATTGCCAGCAATGCTCACATCCCATGAAAGAAAATATACTAATGGGTTCAATTTTAACCCTCCATGCCTGGAGGAAACTTGGTTGGCATTGGCGGGGGAGTTAAATTCAGATTGGAAACTGCTCACTCTTTTCCTGCCTTAATCCTGATACGGCAATTTAACTGGAGACATGAGTGCAGAAGCAGCAATGGTCACACAAAACCTGCTCCACCAGCAGCCAGGGACAGAAGAGCTCCAGGAAATAAACACTGGGAATACTAGGCAAACGGGCTATAGAACAACACAGCGAGGAGCTGGGGCTGGGGTTGTGGTAACGTTAGTGGGCAGTGTATTAAAATGAACTGTAATATGGCAGTAGTAAGGATTTTGGGATGAATCGACACAGGGGATAGAACACAAATTCCAGGAGGTGAGGAGTCCAGACATTAGGGACAGCTAGTGCAGAAAAAAATGACCAAACTAATACCTCACTTAAGACAGGGAGCCAATTTACGCCTGAACCTGGTTCTTCCCATATGCCAGAAGTGGCTCCATGGGAGACCTTGCTGATGGCTCCCCTCAGGACGTAAACCTGGGGCAGTTAGCCCTATACATGCGCTGTTACTTGCGCTAATTTACTCAGAGCTGTTTGCAGCTGGCATACAGCTGTGCTCCTGAGCAGGCTTTACATTAATCAGGTGCAGTGTCACAACGCTCCAGGTCTCCTGCCTCACCTTGCTAATGGATTCATGCTGGAGCTGGGACAGGAACGTCCTGAGGCTTGAGTATAAGGAAGGAAGGCTGCAGTTTTAAACAGGGTTAGTGCACTTTTGCTCTGCTGCTGACCAGAAATTCAAGGCCATTAACTCAAAACAAATTCAGAAATCACATGATTACCAATGGAGAAAACTCACCTGTCATAAAGAAGGCAAAATTAAACAGGCTGTAGAAAATTCAATCAGCAGCATTTTAAAAATAAAACACACTTAAATCAAACACAGAATTTCATGGCAGCACACCATTTCAGGAGATGTCAACTTTGGCTCAGTGATAGCACTCACATCTCCGAGTCAAAAGGTCTCGAGTTCAAGCTCCATTCAAGAGACTCGAGTACATCATCCAAGTTGACACTTCACTGCAATTCTGAGGAAGTGGTGCATTGTTGCAGGTACTGCCTTCAGTAAGGAACAGTAAACAGAGGCCCCATTTGTACTCTCAGATTAATCGGAAAAAAACTCCCATGGCAGTTTTCAAAGAAGTATGGGGGAATTCTCCCAATGTTCTGAGCAATATTTGTCCCTTAACTAACATTACTAAAACTGAATGTATGGTCTCCATCCCATTGCAGTTGATGCAATCGTGCTGTAGTACAGTTTGGCTCTTGTATTTCCCTAAATTACAACAGTAACTATATTTCAAAAGTACTCTGGGGCATCCTGAGGGGAGGAATCTTGTTTTGGTGTCAGGCATCTCATGGCGGAGAGCTGATGAGAGACTTGCAGTGTCTCTTTTTGGGAAGGGTGGGCAAACCACATGTCAATCTGACAGTGAAGAGATCACCGGTGGGCCTTCCCCTGGAATCAAGTCGCTGAGGGTGGAAGTCCCACCTATCGAAAGGTCAGAGGCCAGCCGGTCTTGTGCTCAGCAGTGCCACTGGGGAGGCTGTAACAGTTGCTGGAAGGACATTCTGTGGAGTCCCAGGATCGTGAAAGACCCAATGGGGAGAGAAATTCACAGGGTGTGGGTCACAGTTGGATGGGAGCGGGGAGCGGAGGGGGGTTGGGGATGGGGGTCAGAAGCAAAGGTGCTGGCTCTCAGCAGACCACTGCGCCTTTGATCATGGGACCCCTACCAACCCCTTGCCACAAGGTGACAAGCAGCTCGCACGGGTTCACCTGCCATGCATGCTGCATAGGCTGGCTTGCAGCTGCTAATCTTAGCATCAGCAAGATGAGGCCCTTGAATGGTCATCAGTTGGCCACTTAATTACCTCAACTGGCGGCAGGTCAGGTAGCTCGATCATGGGCCTTCCCGCCCAGTACTTAATTCTGGCGGAGGCGGAAATGTGGCGGGGCTCAGGTACATCAACATCCTGCCTAAGTAAATGCCCTTCCAGCCTCCAAGCTTGCCACTAGTGGAAGAAGATTCCACCCGTGGTTGTGGAAGCTGTAAATAAATTGCAAGTTAGTTCTTTTTTCTCACATTCTATAAACTTTAAAGACCTGAGCCACAGAAGGCCTGCTCTTTGTATTTTTCAAATATATTATCAGAATGATGTCATCCCTACTCACAGTTCCCAATAAAATATATGTGGAATTTGGTGGTTTAGCCACATAGCAAATGTTTCACTGTTTACAAGCAATATTCAGGCTAAAACAAAAACTTACATACACTTCCTATTCTGTTCAGTAGCATTTGTACATCCAATAATCAACTGTGTATGTATACATCTTATATATTATATATAGTATACATTATGTATAATAGCTCTATGTATAAGTAATACATATGCATAATTTATATTATATATTGTGTCTATATAATATATATCTTTATATATAAAATAATATATTAGGAATTGAGAAGCCAACACAACAACTAGGCAAGGCAAACTGTGCTGTCCAAAGTTAAAAGTGCACTCAACAGTTTATCTCACATCTTCTATCACTGTGGTGGCTGCTAAGTGGTGTACGTTTCTTAGGAACATAAATTATAGATTTTTATGTCTTGGGTAAGTGAGTTTGTTGGCCAACCGAGCTCTAGCTCTTCCTATGTTCTCATCAATTGCTGCTTGCAATCAATAACGGGGAGAGACTAATGTAAGAATAAACAGTGATGGCTTATTGAGACATAGGGCAGAGCACCAGGTCATATGTGCTCACTCAGAAACCTCCAGAACGAGGCTTACAGTTCCCAGTTGCCCATGCTGTATAGTGAGTCATCAGTGCTGTCACATGATCAGTACACTTGCATTCTCTTAAAGGGACAGGGTATCTCACTTTACCACAAAGATGTACTGGCACCTGTCACTTGTATAGCGGACTAAAAATGGCTAAATTTTGTATTAAAACAATACATTCATCCACTCTCTCTGAGCATGAAAAACTGCATTAGTGCAAATGATAATTGTATGTCTGAGTCATTAATATTCAAATGCTTGTCAGAACACCTCTCCATCACTCTTCAGCTGAAGCAATCTATATCAATCAATTTTGTCTTAGTTACCTTCTTTTATGCTTAAAGCACATTTATATCCCTTTGGCCCCCTCATCTATATGCTGTCCTATGGCAGCATAATCCGAATACTCGTGTCCCACAAAGACCGAGATCACCTAGCTCTATCACTCCACCAGCTGTCTTAATTATTGCCTTTCCTTGTCCGACAGTAGGGGGTGAACCAACATTTCCTCCAGAGGAACACTTGGAAAACTGAAATTTTGTGACTCCCACCAATAACCCCATATATTCCCAGTGATTCCAACCCCTCCTCGACACGGTCTCAGGTTGAACCAAGCTCTTTACAGCCTCAGCATCCGATTTGACACAGATCTGAATTTCCAACCCCACGTTTTCGACATCTCACACCATCTACTTCTACCGCTGTAACATCACCCATGTTACTGCCCATCTACTGCTGAAACAATCATCCATGTCTTTGTGACTTCTGGATTTGACTATTCCAATGGGGTCTTGGCTGACATCCATGTTCGTACAGTATAAACTTCAACTCATCTAAATTCTGGTGTCCATATTCTATCTTTCATTAAAACACCCTCTTCTCTCTCCATTGTACTCACTAACCTACCTTGGTGCCTGGTTTCCCAACACCTCAAGTTCAAAATGCAGTATCTACGGCCGGGATTTTCTTTTCCTGCCTGCAGCAGGTTTAATGGTGGATGGGGGGTGGGGGGCGGATATTGCAGGAGAGAAATAGTCAGTTTACCACTGGCATAAAAGCAGGTTGTGATTGTCCGTTGCCTCCCTCAATGGCAGCGCGCTTTTCCCACTGTGCCATGTCGGGAATGCCATTTGAATACATTAGAATGTCATGAATGCTCATTAGCAAAGCAGCTCGCCAGAATCACGCCCCTACTCACCCTGGATCAAAAGGCCACGCCGGTGTCTAATTAAACCAGCACAATTCACAACCGCACATAGGTGACATGCACCCGGCAACCTGCATTTCAATCGTGACGTTGAGGTTTGTTCACCTAGTGTACATCGGCAGCGCTCGCAGCACCTTGGACTCCCCGCTGGCTTCACAGACAGCACCACTTCACTTTCAAGGGCGGGGGTGGGGGGGGGGGGGGGGGGGGGGGGGGGGGGGGGGGGGTGGCGGGGGGGGGGTGCGGGTTACAGAGGGAATAGAAGCATCCTTTGGGCCAGAATTGGGAGAGTCTCTCTTAGGAAAGGACATAAGCAAATCGGAGCCAGACTGGGGGGTCTGCAGAGTGAAGAAGTGCTTCGACTTAAATTGCTGAGCTTCCAAAGACAATCCTTGCTCCAGCCAGGGGGGAGGAAGGGCATGCCAATCAGTCATGCCCAGCATAATGTGTGCACAGAACAAGGTCATCCCCTGACGCACAGCGGTCCAGGAGGCTTCTGGCATTGTACCATCTGTAGCCAAGTACTGTCAGTCAGGTGAGGCACCTGCAGCCTATGGGCGGAATTTTCTCAGATTTGCACTAAGTGCGGTAGCAGGCGCGATTGTGAGTTTTCACACCGTATTGTCCAAAGCCCACCTCATTATTTATGTATTCCCAGGAACCATGCCGTTTCCAGGGTGAGCGGACTCTCATTCGCCCTCCCATCATCACCCCGCCATTGCATCATACCAGCTGTCATGTTTAAAAGGCAGCCTCCAACTCACCGCTACCAGCTCACCACCACTGCCCGGGAGCCATGGCCAGCAAAGGAAAAAAGACCACAGCCCCCCGGTTTAAAGATGGGTCCCCTGAGTGGCTCTGGATGCTGCGGTGACCCATTGGGATGTCCTGTACCTCCACTCTAGCCGCAGGATGGGCAGCAATGTGACCAATCTGGCTTGGGGGGGTGGTGGCAGCAGTGGTCAGCACCAACGTCCTTCAGAAGAGGACAGTCATTCAGTGCCACAAGAGGATGAATGATCTCCTCTGTTCCACCAGGGTAAGTCACTCTTCTCGTCACTCCCAACTTACAAACCCATCACACATCCACAGGGCCCTCATTCACTGCCAGCTCAAGGGGCATCACCATTCACTCTCACAAACTCACCTTCATTGTCCTTACCCCGTCCATGAGACCACTCACCAACCACATAGGCCAGGCACATCTATCATCTGGCCCAGCAGGTGTCCTGCTTACACTTTCTCCATCTCTATCCATGTAGGACTAGCTGGCACACAACAAGAGAGGGAGCGGTCACAGACCGGTGGCAGAATAAATTCAAGGTCCTCATGGATTTCAGAGCCATCCAGCTGGCCGGCTACCATCTAGGCTGTTCCTGTGCTGACGGTGAGGTTGGCGCTACTCTATCAAGTGAGAATCCAGCAGTGCAACATCCATCAGGCAACCATGCCGTGAGCGATACGTCCTCTTTCACAGGTCACTACCATACACTAATTATCTCTGCTTGCTTTCGCAGGCACATCTGCCAAACAGCCGACAGAGTCCATGACCCAGGGCCTCCAATCAAGCCACGAGCAAACCTCCGAAAGGAAATCTGAAGGCACCCTCCTCGAACTTCCGTCACAGTGCTCACCCACACCCTCCACCAGCACAGAGATGCACACCTCGGTGGGACCTAACTCTAGTACAGGCACGGGATCACATAATGGTGAGCACAGTGCACAGTCTGATCCACAGCAGACAGTGGCAGGGACTTACCAAGTTCCCGGCATTCGGAGGACTGCTGGAGGCCAGGAACCTGTTGAGTCCGAGTCAGATGATGAGCCTCTGGACTCAGTCATGTCACAGTTGCTGGAGCTGCAAAGGCAAGCTCGGGAATATCAGGAAGGGATGTCCGCTGCACTCCTCAGATTGCAAGGCAGGATGGAGGAGTCCGACTGCCTTCAGGCTGAGGTGAAAGCACCAGCATTGCAACACATCAAGGTAAACACTAGTAGGATGGCAGCCGCCATGGAGACCTTGGTCCAGGACATCGCTCCTGCGCTGATGCGTGAGCTCAACTCCATTGCTGATGCCAATTGGCCAACAGTGTTTACGCAAGAGGGGTGCTGGGCAGCTCGATCTCACTCCAGCTACTGCCCTCATGGAGTCAGCCAGGGGCCCTCAGGCACCCATAGGGAGGATCACAGGTGCACACCCCAGGGTCATCTACCCAGGTGACTCCAGGTCTGTCCGCCCATCTGAATCCCCTCTTCCTGTGACCTCTGCAGATCCAGCTTCACAGGCCGAGAAGGGTGCCACTGTCACATGGCAGGATGCTGAAAGCAGGCAAAGGCCCTCCAAGTCTCGGCCCTCCAGAGGACACCCACCAAAGTCATCACAGACAGGGTGTCACAGTCAGCAGGCTGCCTCCACCTCTGCTGTCGTTGTCCGGGGAGCACCAAGACATAGCGGCAGCGTTAGGAAAGTTAGGTAAAAGTAACTCTTTTGGAGTTAAAACAATTAAACTAAATTAACAAAATAAGGGATAAATCAAGCACAGCCCCTAAGTCAGATCAGCTGTAAAACCAAGGACAAAGTTTAAAGGAAAATTACAAACATTAAACCAAAACGTGATTAAAGAGGTCAATAAAACACCCCAGTCCCCACGGTGCCCACCGAGCACGGAAAGTCTCAAGGGCGCCGGCAGACACCGCGTGCTCCCTCTCCAAAGACACCCGGCCGCGAACGTAGCCGCGGAAGAGGGACAAACAATCGGGCGGGACTCCCCCCTCGATCGCCCGCTGCCTGGACCTGTTAATGGCCAACTTAGCCAGGCCCAGGAGCAGGTTCACGAGGAGGTCCTCCTCCTTCCCGACCCCCTTCCGCACCGGGTGGAGTTAGATAAAAGTACTTGCATAGCCTGGGCACGGGTGTTAATCACTTGTACATACTGCTCACTATTGTTAATAAACTCCAAAGAATGTCACCCTGCCTGGGGCTCCTTATTCTGATGACCAGTGTTCTTGTCGCTCGGATGTGAAACCTTTTTGCACAAGGTAAAGGCAGGTGTGTCAGTCCAGGGCCTCTTCCCTGTGCTCTGTGCAGCCTTCAGACTACAGAGATGGTCCGGCCACACGTTCCTTGGACACATTACTGAAGCCTGAACCACGGCGGTGCTGGTCATTGCTGCTAGAATGTAGTGGGCAGGTGTACATAGTTTTCACATTACCTCTGTGTGTTCTCAGGATATTTAAAGACGGGGCTGGCCCCCATCGCATCAGCGTCTGTGGCAATTGATGATGTGCACTAGCTCCTGAAGGGCTCAGACAGCTCGTCTCCCCATTGGAGCACCTGGTTGTAAAGGGCGCAGCAGATGACGACGATGCATGACACCCTCTGTGGACTATATTGTAGGACACCGCCAGACTGGTCCAGGCACTGGAACAGCATCTTCAGCATCACACTGGTCTGCTCCACCAAGTTGCGAGCTGCGGCAGGTGTTTCATTATGGTGTCGCTCTGCTGCAGTCTGAGGCTGCTGCATGGGTGTCATCAGCCACGGCCTCTGTGGGTAGCCCTTGTCCTCAAGGGACCGTTCCTGCAGACTGTGGACCCTGGAAGACTATAAGGATCTGCGAGCGACTCAGAATGTAAGCGTCGTGCACACTCCCTGGAAACCATGCACATACCTCCAGGATGTGCTTCTGGTGGTCACATACCAGCTGCATGTTCAGTGAGTGGAAGCCCTTGCGGTTGATGTAGTATATCGTGTATAGCGATGGAGACCTGAGCGCCACATGGGTGCAGTTGATCGCACCCTGCACCTGTGGGAATCCAGAGATCTGGGCAAATCCAATGGCCCTTGCATCCTGGCTGTCCTGGTCCCGGGTGGAATGCACATAGTTGTATGTCTTGGGGAAGATGGCATCTGTGACCTCATGGATGCATTTGTGCGTGGCACGTGTGGAGCCTCGAAAGGAGCCAGTAGCATTGAAATTGAGTGCCATGGCCACTTTCACAGCCACTGGCAGTGTATGCCCTTCATGCCCCCTAGGCGTCAAGTCCTGCAATAAGTGACAGATATGAGCGATCAGTTCCCTAGACATGCGCAGTCTTCGGCGACACTGGTTTTCGGTCATCTGCAGGAATAACAGGCAGCCTCTATAGATCCTGGGTGTCGCTAAGCACCACAAGTTGCTGTCGCTCCTGGGCAGCATATGCAGTAGCACCAGCAGCCTCTTCTCCTGCCTTTGCGTGGCCAGAAGCCGCAGTCACATTCTCCTCAGTCTTCTTCAATCTCTGTAGGCCATCAGGCATATAGTTAGGTCACCAGGATCCATGATCCTGACGTGGTCTTCCTGCAGGATGAAAGAGAAAGATGTGGTTAGCTTGGGTGTACTCAGAATCCTTTCCTGGCCCTGTGTGATGGCCCCTCAATGCTTCCTGGGAAGTGCTGGCTACCCCTCAGATGGTCAGAGATGAGCGCGCTGCATGACTGCCCTGTCAATCTGTGACATGGGGGACACTGGTCCAAACCGGGATGCTGAGATTGCAAGGGGCTGTGAGCACCTCCAGCAGTGAGTGCTACATGGCCAGCGTTGGCTGCGCGGTCCAATAAAGTGCTGGGTGGTGGGGTGTAAGGTATGGAGCGCTTGGTGGCACATTGATGCATCCACATTGCTTGCATGGGCGGGCAGGCTGGGAGCCTGATCCCAATCATATCACAGTGGCTGCGCCTGATCTGTCTCAGTTGCAGAGAGATGGTCAATTTATACAGTAGCCCCTAATGAGTGGCCAGTTCCCTCGCCTGCCCTGCCCCTCCACCTCAATTTCTTGTGCGTGGGATCCAATGCCAGGGCAGCAGTTGTCCCCCCAACACCACCCCCATCGAAAACAGTTGCCTCAGAGTCAGGGCGGCACTTCACCCAGGCGCGCACACCACCCCCCCCCCACCCCCCCCCCGTCACACCCCCGAGAACGCTGCTGCTCACTCACCTCAGTTCCCCTAAAGTGAAGGCTGCCAAGTGCACATCACCTGTGTGCTGTTGTGAAGCACATCGACGTGCTTTCCTGCCGACGTGGATGAACAATAAGGTGGGGATTTGGAGCCTGGAGGGATGGCCTTTTAATGAGGTGCTGATGTATTACAATAAGCTCCCCGCCGACAATTGGCGGGAAGTGCAGGCTACTGTTGGGCTGAGCGGATGATCGCGCCTTGCCTTCCTGCCATCGTTAACCAGACTGCACCATATTGTCCATGCCCGCCACTCTATAAATGGGGAACAGGTAGTGTAGGGTTGGGCCTTCAGAGTTTCATTTGGGAGGGAGGTAAGGCTTTGGGATGGGGAGGAGTAAGATCTACATGGGGCATAGGCACATCCACCTCAAATGACTCAGGGGGTAACATAGGGATATGAACCACAATTACAATGGAATCAAGGATTATAGGGGGAGGACTGAGAGCAATAGGCGGGAGGGAAACTGAACATTATGCTCCTCCATCTGTGTTAAGATTGAGTCTACAGGCTCATCATCTGACTGGGACTTAGTAAAATCCTGGCCTAAAGCTGTCCAAGTATTGGTAACCTTGGATATCACTGCCACCGCATGCTGCTCACCAGAATCTGTCCTGTGCTCACCAGACTGCTTCACTGAGCCTGCTGTAGATCTAGATCCCACCATGGTGTGTGTCTGTGCTGGTGGAGGGTTTGAGTGTGATGGGTCTTCCACAATTGAGTCTTCAAGATCCTCATCTGAGGTGTTTTCAGGGCTGGTTCCTGGTGTCCCTAGGCCGTTTGTCTGTGTTGCCTGTGATATTGAGTAGAGGTAATTAGTCCATGGTAATAGACTCCAACACATAACATTGCACCCACAAGAGACCGTTCTTGCTGTCTGAAGGATCAACTGCACTTGGGTGTGTGCCGCCAACTTCACCGTCGCAGAAGACACGGTCCCAGTCCTCTACGGCCAGGTTTTCTGCATATTCCTCACACTGGGTGAGGGCACTGATCTCTGGCACCCCACCACAGGTCTGGGACCTCCCTTTTTATTGCGGCTGAGCTTGACCTACATGACAACAGATGGGAAGAGTGCAAACAGGAAGCATGCCAAGGCAGATGATAAGGATGCCTGCCTCGTGTGGATGCTGAGTGGAGCCGTGTATGGGATGAGAACACAAACTGGCTGTAAAAGCACAGAGATGAACTGTGGCCATGAAGATGCTCGGTAAATTCAAGTCTTTCTTTTCCCCTTTAAAGAGGCCAGTCTTAATACCCACTTCTCTCACCAATCTTCCAGTGATTCCCCTCCAAATATCTTCAACATAGGATTGATTTTTGTCTCAATACACTTCTGAGAAGACCATTAGAATTTATTTTACACTAAGCATGTTATTGTTACAATTTCCGTGGGGATCCCCAAACCAAAAGAACCAAACTTACTGAATGATCCCCAAATGAAGAAATTGCCAGACAAGATTTCACTTTTTGTAACATTTACTTCAACATGTAAAAGTTAATTTTAACAGAAATTAACATGGTCATTACAAACTATAAACTACAGATGGATTAACAAGATACAAAAGGTACCTCATGGAGTTACTAGGCAGTTCACTCCACCTGTATGGCCCCAATTTCAGCCACACCGTTCTTCTAAGCTCAGACCTTCGTCAAGCCAAATTCCAGCCCCTTTCCTTCAAGGACTTAGTGATTCTATGCAGTCAGCAGCTCTTGCATAAACAGGGTTCACTCTTTTTGTGCAATCTTCTACAAAATGGCACACTTAACTTCTGGAAACTTCTCATTTCTCAGTTCCTGTCAGTTGGGTAGTATGGATCTACCAGAACCACCTTTACCTTCACATGGTACAGCTGATTCTGGATATTCAATCACTTGGAAATGAAAGAAATAGCAGCACTAATCCTAAACATGTTTTCTGACTGCTCGGGAATCTAGCTCTTCTCTTTCCTCTTTGATTCTGACTGCCAAACGGCCTCCATATTTTAACTTCCTTTCTGTTGGTACTGCTTCCAGGTCACATGGATCAATCTTCCATATTATTTAAGAATTAGAATTGATCCCTTTGCAAGTAATTCATACTCAAAACTCTTTTCAAACAATTACAGATTCCCCAAACATTTTAAAGTAATTACAAATTTTCTTCACTGTTACTGTTTCTAGGTCAAAGGCCGTCACACTATATAAAGGACATTGTTATATCGTGGGTCTGATAGACCAACATAACGTTATACTACTTTATCTTAGAGGAGCTTTAAGATGCATTATCACAAAAAATATGAACAAGTGTGTTTTTGTGGTTATGGATATAGCCTGACAGTTTAAAATAGGTATCATAAGAAATGCATATTACATGATCTGCTGTGTAAACATGTCATTTCAATAGCTTACCATTTCAAACAAGCTGTGCTCGAAGTATCAGTACAGGGGAATGAACATTTTGTATATTAGTATTAAGCACTCCTAGGTCAGAAGGCAGGTTAGAAACATGTGCCAGGATTTTCCGGTCTTGCCCGTGGCAGGAATCGGTGTGGGTAGGACCCAAAATTTGGAGAGCAGCCAAAGGTCTATTGATTTGGGGTGGGATATTCCAGTCCCGCCCAATCTCGTAAGATAAGCTTATTGTATCTTTTCCATCTTGAGACAAATTGAAACATCAATATAGTGGGAAGTTGTATTGATTCCCCATTTTTTCAGCAAATGCAGAGCGCATCTCAACATCACTAAATTTAGTATTGTCTTGAGATCACTTTATTTATATCACATTGAAATGAGTGACAAAATCTTTACTAACGATAATAAAAAATAACAGCTGATAAATGCTCCATTTAATCCAAGAAAATTCAATTCACAAAACCACCACCATCAGTGAATTTCAAGGCAGTAACATATAAACAAGTCATTAAACTACTTGTACCTCTTCTTGCCAGGTCTCTTGCAGTTTCTTTGCCAATTCCAGTGTTAGCACCAGTTATTAATACAGTTTTACCATCCAGTCTAGATTCTGACCACTTCTTCCTTGTGCTGTTGAGAAACGAAAGTTCACAGCAAAATGTTAATTGTAATTCTGATTTTAGCTGAAGACTCATATATTAACACAGATCTGAGATTTCAGAATGCTTTATTATGCCTTCACACTTCTGCAACCTCCTACACCCCTACAACCTTCCAAGAACACCATGTTCCTCCAATTCTGTAAATCTTCATCCCAGTTCCCTTTTCCCACCATTCCCATTGGCATCAATGCTTCCAGTGTCTTTGTCCCAAGTTCTGGAAATTCCCTTCCTAGACCTCTTATTCTTTCCACCTCACTTCCCTCTTTTAAGACCAAACATTTAATTACCTGTTCTATTTTCTCCTCCTCTGGCTCAGTGTCAATTTTCATTTTAAGTTCTTGTGAAATGCCTCAAGATATTTTCAATATTGATAGGACACGACAAATGGAAAATCCCTTAAGCCTATTCCTCCATTTAAGAAGATCATAGCTGATCTTTTGCATCACTCCATTTTCCCACACTATCTCCATATCCCTTGATTCTCTCGGGGCTCAAACATCTAATGGTCTCAAGTTTTGAGTATATTCATCAACTAAGCAGCCAGTTCTTCAGAGTAGACAGTTCCAAAAAATTAAAAAGGCACTATCCAAATGCAAATTTTGTTTCCTGAAATCCTCATGATGATAACAATTATAATAACGATTTCTAGTACCAAAAATGAGCTTAGGCTGGTTGAAAACCTTTGAGCTGGAGAATGGAAGTGATTCATTCGCTTCATTAAACAGGAAAAACAATGCTAAAATTCTAAAATAACTGTTTTCATGACGAGTTGCCACCAGAACTGTTCATCCATCATTTCGAGCCATAAAGACCAGGTGTGATTTCCAGTACTTTCTCTTTTTAATCTGTTCAGATTTGGTATTAAGTTTTACATTCAACCCTACCTTACTCTACTAGCGAAGAGGAGGGGAAGGGTGGGAGGGGATTTTAAATGCTAGTGAATTTTCATGCCAGGCAAGAGATTCAGTCCATATTCAAATTTTAAGAATTGCAATTTTCAAACCCAGACACAACGTGGTAAAGTGTGAGCCTCCTTCCTGTCTTGGCAATGTGTTTTCACCCCTCAGTAATCTTTAAGAATTGTCTGAATCAAGAAGGTAAACTGTTTGGACACATGCCCTGAATGTCATAAGCTTAACCTGCATCTGAATTCTTTGGTCAATGAAAAAATGAACAAGCATCCACAAAATGGTATTTACCTCTTCTAAACATGGGTCTCAAAGGCCAAATTGGATTCAGGCTGATGTAGACATCCACCCAAATTGCTAACCGCTAAGAACACCTATAATATAATAAAATGTCCCAAGGTGCTTTTTCACAGGAGCAAAATATGACACTGAGCCACATATAAAGGAGATATTAGGTCAGAGGATTAAAACCTACTTCTATGACCAAGCTTTTAAAGGAGCATCTTAAAGGAGAAAAGTGTGGTAGAGAGTTGAAGATGGTTAGGGAGGGAATTCCAGAGCTTAGGGCCTAAGCAACTGAAAACACAGCCACCAATGGTAAAGCAATTAAAATTGGAGATGCTCAAAAGGCAGATGAGATTAGATGAGAGCAGATGTCTCAGATATTTGTGGAGCGGGAAGAGATTACAGAGACAGGGAGGAGCAAGAACATGGGAGTGATTTGAAAACAAGGATATGTGTTTTAAAATCAAGATGCTGATTGACAGGAACCAACACAGGTCAGTGAGAACAGTGGGGATAGGGGAAAGGGGACCTGGTGGAGTAAAGATACGAGCAGTAGAGTTTTGGATGACCTCAAGTATGGAGCGCAGAAATGTGGGAGGCCAATCGGGAATGCTTTGGAATAGTCAGGAGGTAACAAAGGCATAAATGAGGGTTTCAACAAATGAGCTGAGGCAGAGGCATACTATAGAGTGGACATGTTGGTTTTAATGATGATGCGAATATATGGTCAGGAACTCATCTCGGTGTCAAATATGATAGCAAGGTTGTGTATCACCAGGTAAAATTTCAGACAGCTACTAGGGAGAGGGATGGAATTGGTAGCTAGGGAATGGAGTTTGGAATTTGGAGCAGCGACTGAAGATAATAGTGTGGATATCTGCAACATTTAATGGGATGAAATTTCCGTTTACCCAGTGCTGAATATCAAACATCAGTCTGATAATTTAGCAGCAGTGGAGAGGTTGGGAAACAAGGTGGTGAGGTAAAACTGGGTGCCTTCAGTGCTTCAGGGCCCTTGTGAAAACTAATGCTGTGCTTTTAGACAATGTTGCCAAGGGGCAGCATGTAGATGACAAATAGGAAGGGGGGCGAAAAAATGATCTTTGGAGGACACCAGAGATAACAGTGTGGGAGAAGGAAGAGAAGCCATTGAACAAGAACAAAGAACAAAGAAAAGTACAGCACAGGAACAGGCCCTTCGGCCCTCCAAGCCAGCGCCAATCATATTGCCCATCAACTAAAACATTTTGCACTTCCGAGGTCCATAACCCTCTATTCTCATCCTATTCATGTATTTGTTAAACTGCCTCTCAAATACCACTTTTTCATGAAACCTCACCCACAGGCAGAACGAGGCTTCATGAAGGGCTTATAACATTCATAAACATTTTTGGAATATTTGAAAACCATATCCCAGCTCATGTGACGCTGTTACATGAGGGGACATGTGTAAATGATTTTTCAGCTTCTTTATGTGAAATTCACATTATGAAATTAATCTCCCTGAGGCAGCTCCATGCCTCAGAGATTTCTTGCTCACAAACATGAAAGATCGCAGGTCCCAACTCTCCCTCCTCCCCCCCACCTGCCCGCACAGGTGGCGTTGAGCGCTTCCGGGCATGCGTCACGTTGGGCGGGCCTTAATTGGCGCACCCACGAAAAATGCCGGCACGCAGCCAATCACGGGCAGCAACTGGCTCCACGCCCACTCCCAACCGACCTGCCCAACAGGGAGAAAATTCTCCCCCATGATCCTGTTGATAAAGCAAATACCTCATGTGATTCAGAGCCATACAAACCGGATAAATCTGACAAATGGTCACAGACCTGAAAAGTTAACTGTTCTCTATTCACAGATACTGTCAGACATGCTGAGTATTACCAGCATATACGGTTTTTATTTCAGATTTCCAGCATTTTGCTTTAGCTCTAGTAAATCATTGGCTGGAATCAGCTGATTTCACACAGGCAAAGGGAAAATATTGAGAGAGAGAAAAAAAATTGTTGTGCAACTAAAAGTTTTGTGCCGAACACTAGCACTTGGTCAGATATTGTTCTCATCCATGTTACATAAAGTGCATATCCTGACCCACAGATTCATTCTTTGATTTAATACAAGATGGAACTTTTGAGTCTTGAAGCATACATGGTCACAATTTTAAAATAGTAAAAATGGTGCATTGCATTTAAGAAAAAACTGAAGACTAAGGAAGGAAGGAACTTGGTATATGAACTTTAAGCTGCGTTTAATGAATGAGGAAATCCACATTTTATTATCAAGTAACCTAACATCCTTCCTCATACTGTGCAAAGCTAAAGGAGGCAGGGACAAAATAAACTCTTACAAAGAAAATATTCATACCAAAGAGACTGTCACCCGAGACAACAGAACTCAGAGTTAAAAAGAAACACCCAATTAATTTAATTAGCTCCTTTGCAAATAGGGTCAAGAGAAATCTTTAGCATATTACCCTGTGAAGGAGTGTTCACTACACAGCAGAAAATCCTTTAACTATTACCACTGGTTCTTATTTAGCAAGGAGATGCAGTTTGCGACCAAGTTCATTGATTTATACTTGTTTAGCTGAGGTTTTGCTCACATTGGAATCAATTACTAAGACAGTGGATCACTTGTTTTACCTTTGGAAGAAGCCAATTTTTAATTCAACAAAGCAGAAAACAAACAACCTTTCAAAGGAAGAAGCATATTGTACTGGTTCAATCTCACCACCAATGCATCTAAAAGATGCTTTTTTTGCAACTGTATTTATACACTGATCAACAATAACAACCTGTATTTATAAAGCACCTTTATTATAATAAAATGTCCCAAGGCGTTTCATAGGGACATTTTAAAACAAAATGACATAAATTGTGAATAAGATATAGGGCAGATAAGCAAAAGATCAAAGAGGTAAGTTTTAGAGTGTATTAAAGGAAGCAAACAAGGTAGAGGGGTTCAGGGAGAGAATTCCAGAGTTTAGGGACTGGGCAGCTGAAGGCATGGCCACAAATGATAGAGTGATTAAAAACACGGATGTTTACGAGGCCAGGCTCTTAGGAATGCAGAGATGTTGGAGGATTGGAGGGCTGGAAGGGACTACAGATAAAACCAGATAAGAACATAGAGTAATATCATATAACTGTTGTATTTCTATATTTGCTTAATACAAACTTACCAACCTCACACAGACTGATACAGGATTGCTCAGCAGACAGACTTACTATAAAGATTCAACAGCTATTGTTAACAGGAAAGTATGGCTGCAATTCCTACAATCACATGCTTCTAGCTAAACTGAAAGTTCCACTAAACAATGTCTGAAGGTCACATGGTTCACCTCCTGGCTACTTACTCCTTACTTACTCATTAAGATATTCTCTCAAAGTGATATCACAATATTAACATAATTGTAGTCCAAGCAAAGAAGTTAATTATTAATAGTCTGAAAAAACAGGCTAATTTACTCCCTTAGGTGCTTTTAGTATCTAGATGGCAGTTCACTTATATACAGAAGCAGATGACATTGAGCAAATAAAGTTTCTTCTTCGGGTCAAGAGCTTACCGATGAAGCCTATTAACCAGAGTCTCCTGACTGAGGATATTGTATTATGGAGCTTCTTGCATCCTTATTTTGGCAAGCTAAAGGCTCCCATACGGCTACAACTTTTTAAAATGTGTAATGAATGACGTCATAGAAAATGGATTCTATGTAACTAAAGTGCTTAAATGAGATTCTGTTGCATTGTGGTACTAAGATCAGTATTTGTTCACCCAAGCTGTCTACCTGAAAATAGAAAAAGGTGTTAATGTCACACATTTAACCATCTAGAAAGGTACCAGTAAGCAACACCTGAATTTGAAGTATGCGCAAGTGTAGGTTACATTAAACAATGGAATAAGGAGGGTGGCATCTTGCTACAGACACACCCCAGAGGCTATCCCCCAGAGTTATTGATGCAAAAGACTTTGCCCAACACCAAAAGCTCTGCTCCAAGTGATATGATTTTATATTCACTTCAGCAAAAAACAGCTTAATACTGGAGGCTCAATGGTGAACTTAAGAATCATCAAAGCCAATTGCACTACCACCTGCAATTTCCCCTCCAAGCCACTCACTGGAACTCCCTCCCTAACATTACTGAATGTACCTACATCACCTGGACTGCAGCAGTTTAAGAAAGCGGCTCACCAACACCTTCTCAAGGGCAACTAGGGATGGGCAACAGATGCTGGCCTAGCCAGCAAGGCCCACATCCCGTGAAAGAATTTTTAAAAATCCAATCTTCAGCATTGTATACAGGATAGGCAGCAGCAAGCATCTAGAGTTCCTTCAGCATACTCATCAAAAATTAGACCCCTCGCTGGTTAGAAGGAATAGTTTTCTTTAGCTTGAAAAACTAAGTGATTTTGCAGTCAAAATGCAAATACAGGTAAGGAAAAAAAATCAAAATTTTATTTCTGCACACTGGTTATAAAATTAAGCTGAATCTAACTTGCTTGTTTAGTTCAAAAGTTTAATTAATTTATGATCTCAGATCAGAATACAACATGGAGAGATAAGAACATTTACTTTCCTTATTAAAAGTAAAAACTGCAATGCCAACCTTCACCTTACATTACATATATTCCAGCCAGGAGTCTCCCTGCTGCCTGCCACAGAGAAGATCATTGCAAGGATGCTCCTCAACTGTCTCCCCCGAGTGGCAGACAGAGTTAGGGCACAGTTTTTGTCCATCAAGAAACACCACAGACTATTCTGTGCAGCAAATTCAAGAAACGTGCAAGGAAGGGAAGCAACTGCTGTACATGGCCCTTTTCAACATCACAAATAGAATCAAAGGCTTATGGAGCATCCTCCCCAAATTTAGCTGCCCTCAGAAATTTGTCATCATCCTTTGCCTACTACACAATGACCTGCAAGCCATGAACCTCACCAATGGAACCACCACAAGCCCTATTGGAGTGAAAAATGGGGTCAAACAAGGCTGTGTCATTGCACCAATTCTCTTCACCATTTTCCTCATTGCAACACTGCACCTCAAATCCAGCAAATTACCCACAGGCGTGGAGATAATCTACAGAACAATGGGGAAACTGTTCAATCTACACTGTCCTAAATATAAAACTAAAACCACTCCAACCTCAGTCATACAGCTTCAGTATCCAGATGACGAGGAAAGTGTGAGAGGACGACCCTTGGACAGGCAGTGAGCAGCACCTAGAGGATCTAGTCTATCGAGAGGATCTAGCATCTAGTCTATGCTCAAGTAGGAGTAGGGGTAAAATAAAAGCAAGGGTTCATATTCTATTTAGTTAAGATATGTTTGGGGAGCTCCGTCCCGTGATTTGCACATCCTGTGCTATGTGGGAAATCCTAGACCCTCCTGATGGTCTGGATGACCAAGAGTGCAGGAGGTGCCTCTAACTGGAGCAACTTGACCTCCAGGCTTTGGAGCTTGAGCGGCAGCTGGGGGCACTACGGTGCATAAATGAGGCTGAGAAGTTTGTGGATAGCATTTTTCAGGACGTGGTCACCCCGCAGCTTAAGGAATTGGAAGCAGAAAGGGAATGGGTGACCGCCAGACAGAAGAAGGGGACCAGGCAGATAGTGAGGGAATCCTCGAATGCATCTTGCTCGCAAACCGTTTTTCAGCCTTGGAAAATGGTGAGAGTGATGGTTCCTCTGTGGAGGCCAACCAGAGCAAAGACCATTGGACTGTGGGTGGTCCCACTGCTCAGGGCGGAAGGAAGTAGTGTGGAAGGGCAACAGTGGTAGGGGATTCATTAGGGTATTCTTTAGTGAGGGGAGTAGACAGGCGCTTCTGCGGTCGTAGACATGCCTCCCGGGTGCCAAGGTCAAGGGGGTCACGGAACAGCTGCAGGACATTCTGAAAAGAAAGGGTGAACAGCCAGGGGTCATGGTCCATGTTGGGACCAATGACATAGGAAGAAAGAGAAATGAGGTCCTGCAAGCAGGCTTTAGGGAATTGGGTAGGAAAATGAAAAGCAGGACTTCAAAGATAGTAATCTCCGGATTACTCCCTCTGCCACAATGTAGTGAGTATAGGAACAGAAGGATAGAACAGATGAATGCGTGGCTGGAGAGATGCTGCAGGAGGGAGGGCTTTAGGTTCCTGGGGTATTGAGACCATTTCTGGAGGAGGTGGGACCTGTACAAATTGGACAGGTTACTTTTGAACAGGAACGGGACCAAAATCCTCACGGGGAGGTTTGCCAATGCTGTTGGGGTGGATTTAAATTAAATTAGTAGGGGGATGGGATCCTGAAACGTAGTTCAGCGGGGAGAGAAGCTGAGATGGAATTAGCAGTTAAAACACTAGCAAGTGAGTCTGGAAGGCAGAGGAAACATAGATAAGAAAGAAATGAGTTTAGCAAGGCTAAATGGAATATATTTTAATGCAAGGAGCCTGAGGAATAAAACTGATGAGCTGAGAGCACAGATAGGCACGTGGGAGTATGATATCATAACTATGACCGAGACTTGGCTAAAAGGAGGGCAGGATTGGCAGCTCAACATTCCTGGTTATAGGGTATTCAGACGAGATAGAGAGGGGGATGCAGGGTGGGGTCTCAATATTGATGAATGGATCAATTATAACAGTGAGGAGGGATGATATCCTGGAAGGATCATCAAATGAAGCCATACGGGTAGAAGTAAAAAACACAAAAGGGGCAAACACGCTGTTGGATGTGTACTTTAGGCCCCCAAACAGTCAGGGGGAGATAGAGGATCAAATATGTAATTAAATTTCAGAGAAGTGTAAGAATAATAGAGCAGTAGTAGTACAGGATTTTAATTACCCAAATATTAACTGGGATAGGTTTAGTGTGCAAGGTAGGGAGGGAGCAAAATTCTTAAGTTGCATCTAGGAGAACTTTTTTAGCCAGTACGTAGAAAGCCCAACAAGGGAGGGGGCAGTTCTGGACCCAATATTCAGAAAGGTGGAAGGCATATCAATAGGGGAGCATTTTGGAGATAGTGTTCATAACTCAGTTAGATTTAGGATTGTTATGGAAAAGGATAAGGTTGGGCTGGGAAGAAAAGTTCTAAACTGGAGAAAGGCTAATTTTTCTAAAATGAGATACGATTTGGCCCAAGTGGTCCAACTACTTGCAGATAAGATGGTGTCAGAGCAGTGGGAGGCATTCAAAGAGCAAATAGCGAGAGTACAGGGCAAATATGTTCCTGTAAAGACAAAATCTGGAGAACCCTGGATGTCAAAGGACATAAAGGTTAGGATTAAGTAAAGAGAAGCATATGGCAGATGCTGAGGGCTCAGTATGGCAGAGTCCTTAGAGGAGAATAAAAAGTGCAGAGGAGAACTTAAAAGAGTGCATGAGGAAGCATTGGTGGGAAGAATAATGGAAAATCCAAAAGGGTACTTAAAAAATATATAAAGGGCAAGAGAATAATTAGGGAAAGGGTAGGGTCAATTAGGTACCATAGAGGTGGGTGGACCCGGAAGACGTAGATGCAGTCCTCAATGAATACTTTGCGTCGGTCTTCACAATGGAAAAGAACGACACAGATATCAGAGTGGAGGATTGTGAAATATTACAGGAAAATAACAGTGAGATAGGAGGTCATAGCAGGTTTAGCGGCCTTAAAAGTGGATAAATCCACAGGCCTGGATGAGATGTATCCCAGGCTGTTGAAGGAGGCAAGGGAAGAAATATCGGGACCCCTTGCAGTAATTTTCAAATCCTCTCTGGCCACAGGTGAGGTGCCAGAGGACTGCAGGTCTGCTAACGTTGTCCCATTATTTAAAAAAGGGAGGAAGGGGTAGACCAGGAAATTACAGGCCAATCAGCCTAACCTCGGTGGTGGGAAAGTTTAATTCTGAGGAACAGAATATATCTGCACTTAGAGAGACATGGATTCATCAGGGATAGTCAGCATGGATTTGTTAAGGGAAGGTTATATTTGACAAATTTGATCGAATATTTTGAGGAGGTAACCAGGAGTGTTGATGAGGGTAATGCATTTGATGCATTTTCATGGACCTTAGCAAGGCTTTTGATAAGGTCCCTTATGGCAGACTGGTGGAAAGTAAGAACCCATGGGATCCAAGGCAAAGTGGCACGTTGGATCCAAAATTGGCTAAGAGGCAGGAAGCAGAGGGTGATGGTAGAGGGATGTGGCTGTGACTGGAAGTCTGTTTTCAGTGAGGTTTCACAGGGCTCAGTGTTGGGGTCCTTACTGTTTGTGGTGTACATAAATGATTTGGACTTAAATGTAGGGGGTATGATCAAGAAGTTCACGGATTACACGAAAATTGGTAAGGTGGTAAATAGTGAGGAGGATAGCCATAAACTGCAGGAGGATATTAATGGACTGGTCAGCTGGGCAGAGCAGTGGCAAATAGAATTAAACCCGGAAAAGTGTGAGGTTATGCACTTGGGGAGGGCTAACAAGGCAAGGGGTGACACTATGAATGGCAGGACCCTGGAACATAATGAAGATCAGAGGGACCTTGGTGTGCATACCCACAGATCCCTGAAGGTAGCAGGGCAGGTAGATAAGTTGGTTAAGACAGCATATAGGAAACTTGCATAGAGTACAAGAGCAGGGAGGTTATGCTGGAACTGTATAAAACACTGGTTAGGCCACAACTGGAGTACTGTGTGCAGTTCTGGTCTCCACGTTATAGGAAGGATGTGATTGCACTGGAGAGGGTACAGAGTAAATTTACCAGGATGCTGTGAGGGCTGGAGGAGAAAATTTTTCACCCAGAGGGTGGGAGTCTGGAATTCACAGCCTGAAAGGGTGGTTGAGTCAGAAACTCTCATAATATTTAAGAAGTATTTAGATATTCACTTGCGTTGCCCTAGCCTCCAGGGCTATGGGCCAAGGCCTGGAAAATGGGATTAGTGTAGTCAGATCTTTGTTGACTGGCACAGACACAATGGGCTGAATGGCCTTCTTCTGTGCTGTAGACATCTATGATGCCGGTGTGTACGCTCACTCAGAAATTGAGCTTCGGGTCATTGTCAGCTCTTTCTGAACCATACGAGAAAATGCGCCTTCACTAAACACCTGGAAAACTAAGGTCCTCTTCAAATCAGCTCCTCCTACAGCAAAACACCTCCCCCAGCCTCTCAATCATTCAGATCAACACTTGGACCCTGGAAAATGTGGACTATTTTCTGTACCTTGGGCCCCTCCTCTCGCAAAGGTAGACAGACAACAAAATTCATCATTGCCTTCAATGTGCCAGCTCAGCCTTTGGCGATCTTGGAAAAGAATATTTGAGGACCAGGATCTCAAAACTGAGACTAAGGTCATGGTTTACCGGGCAGCAGTGATCCCCGTACTCCTATATGCTTCGGACACTTGGACGACCAACAGCTGGCACCTCAAAGCACTGGAGAAGTACCACCAGCGATGCCTGCACAAGATCCGATGGCAAGACAAGCAGTTTGACAGCAGCATCCTCTCCCAAATCAACTTGCCCAGCATTGAGGCGCTAATCACTCAAAATTGGCTCCGCTGGATGGGACATGTTTTGCATATGCCTGACACCAGGCTCCTGAGGGAACTGAAACAAAAACAGAAAATGTTGGAAAAACTCAGCAGGTCTGACAGCATCTGTGGGGAGAGAAACAGTTAACGTTTTGAGTGCGTATGACCCAGTTCTGAAGAAGGGTCGTACGGACTCGAAACTTTAACTCTGTTTCTCTCCCCACGGGTGCTGTCAGACCTGCTGAGTTTTTCCAACATTTTCTGTTTTTGTTTCAGAATTCCAGCATCCACTGCGTTTTGCTTTTATCCTGAGCCAACTGCTCTACTTGGAACTCGGTCACGGCAGCAGACTCCCGGGAGCCAGCGGGAACGCTTTATGGGCGTCCTCACAGCAAATACTGGAGGGGGTCAAACACACCCTCCAGTTCATGGGAGACCCTGGCTTGTGATCAACCAAAATTGAGAAGGCTCATTCTGGAACACACCAAACTCATTGAGACTTCGTCAGGAGTGTGTAGAGGCAAAGATGAGGTGTTGGAGGGAGTGCACAGACCTCCAAACAAGCCATTGACCCAACCCCTCAAGCATCAGCTGCCCCGTATGGCAAGGTCTGCAGATCACACACTGGACTTACGAGCCACCCCAGATCCTATCAAACGGGAGCAGAAGCAAGTCATCCTCGATCCAATGGGACTACTTAAGGAGGAGAAGATATTCCATCCTTAGGAGTCAGCTTTGGTTTGATAGTGGCATTCTCACCCCAGTTAAGGGGTTGGTTGAAGTCCCACTGCAGAATTTAAGCCTTCTACCTAAACTGACATTTCAGTGCAGTACTGTTGCAGACAATGCATTGAGGTTCTGGCTGCCATCTCAGATGAATACAAGACATCCCATGGCACAATTTAGAGGCTTCAGGGACACAGAAAGGGTGGGGGGGGGGTGGTTTCCAGCATGACACTATACACTTGAAGAGGCAAAAAGGGCCCGAGTTCAAGACTCATCCAAAAATCTTTTAATACTGCACTGATGTATCAATCTAAATTTAAGTGCTTAAATTCTGGCGTGAGCTTGATCCCACAACTTGCTGTGCTGCCAGGGGCCAAACGGACATAAAAATGAAATTGCAGTAAAATAAATACAAAACACTGGAATCTTGTCAAAACTGCAATTAAAAAGTGGCGAATACAGCATCCGTTTGCACGAAGTGGTCAGCATGGGAAAAATGCGAAGAGAACTGCTGCAAAAGTAACAAGACGTTACAAATCCAAAAAAAAATCCAACATTAAAAGTCATCCTTCAAATTCCCCTTAACTTGTGATACTCCACCATACTCCAACCTCAAGGGAATCATGACTGCCGGCTTTTTTTTTAAAAAATGATTTTGCTACTCTTAAAAGGATTTTCAAAGCTCCATTGCCGCCCTCAGGTTAGAGGAATGAAATGTACAAAGGCTTTTACCTCTTGTCAGACATATTGGCAGAATGAAGAGGCTGTGAGCACTGTAGAATGGGAGCGCTCGGCTGGTGGACTGTGTTGGGTTCGATCCCCTCCGGTACATATCCTGACGCGTCCCTCACTCCCTCCACTCACTCCTTCTCCCTCTGTCACGGAAACTCAGAAGATTGTCACCCTCATGATCCTCAATTGGCCAATCAAATCCCCACATTAAGGCGGCTCCTCCTCCGAATAAGGAAAGTCGGGGTGGGCGGGGTTCATTTGGTTTGTAAATTTTAATTAAACGAATTTATGTTACATTTTGTGCGTTTCTGGTTTTAAATTTGAAGTATTCAAAATCATTCAGCGCCTGTGTTCAGTTGCTGGGACACCCGAGTCATTACAGAAACAAAGCCCCCTTGTTGTACTGACCCATTTGCCACATTACTGACCTTTATTACAAAACGAATTACGGGATAACAATGAGCGTTGTAACAGTGTTTTGTGGGGGTTGAGGTTGGGCCAACTTGCTGGAGAATGTATGTAAGCACATCCTGCAGATACTGTAGCTCCTTCTCGCTGCTTCAGATTGGACCGCAAACATTCCGCATCCTACCAAACTGCTTCGACTGGACAGATTACATTCCTGCGACCAGAGACAGATTACATCACGTGAGTTCATGTTCGCAGGGTCAACATCCCAGAACTGCCGACTGAACACAATTGTGTGAGGACCATTACACAAGATTCTAAAGATTTTAAGGGTGAGGTCCACTGCCACCACTTTCTCAGCCCAACCCTGGAAGAGTGATACTTTTCTTTATTCATTCAGGAGGTGTGAGCTTTGCTGGCTGGGCCAGCATTTATTGCCCATCCCTGATTGCCCTTGGTGGTGAGCTGCCTTCTTGAACTGCTGCGCCCACAGTGCTGTTCGGGAGGGAGTTCCAAGGATTTTGACCCAGTGACAGTGAAGGAACGGTGATATATTTCCAAGTCACCATGGTGTGTGGTTTGAAGGAAAGCTTGCTGGAAATCTTGATTCCCCTTAACTCCAGTTTTGCTAGGGCTCTTTGATGCCACACTCAGTCAAATGCGGCGTTGGTGTCAAGGGCAGTCATTCTCAGCTCACTCCAATGGGATGAGAATGGATCTGGCTAGGTAAATTGGAATCAAAGATTGTCAAGCGATACAGTAATTGAACATTGGGCTGCATTTAAAGCTGAGATAGGTAAATTTCTACGATACCCCCTGGAAGTTCCCCGCCAAGCCAGTCACCATTCTGACTCGGAAATCTATCTCTGTTCCTTCACTGTCACTGGGTCAAAATCCTGGAACTCCCTCCGGAACAGCGCTGTGGGTGCAGCGGTTCAAGAAGGCAGCTCACCATCACCTTCTCAAGGGCAGTAAGGGATGGACAATAAATGCTGGCCTAGCAAGCAATGCACCCATCCCATGAATGAATAAAAAAAGAGCCAGATCTCCCTGGATGATGAAAGAAATAGAGAGTAAGATTAAGTAGAAAAGGAGTGTTTGTGACAGATGTCAGGTTGATAATACAAGTGAGAACCAGGCTGAATATAGAAGGTTCAGAGGGGATGAGAAAAAGTAAATAAGAGAAGCAACACAAAAGCATGAGAAGAGACTAGCTGCAAACATAAAAGGGAATCCAAAAATCTTCTATCGGCATATCTAGAGTAAAAGGCTGGTAAAAGGAAGAGAGGGGCTGATTAGGGACCAAAAAGGGGGTTTACCAATGGAACCAGAGGACATGACTGAAGTACTGAGTAAGTACTTTGTATCTGTCCTTACCAAGGAAATAGATGCTGCCAAAGTCATAGTGTAAGAGAAGGTAGTTGTGATACAGGATGGGCTAGAAATTGATTAATAGGAGGTATTAAAAAGGCTGGCTGTACTTAAATTTAATAAGTCACCAGGATCAGATGCATCCAAGGATACTGAGGGAAGTAAGAGTGGAAACTGCAGAGGGTACTGGCCATTATCTTTCAATCCTCCTCAGCTACAGGGGTAGGAGTGGCTAAGTAACAGGAAACAGAAAGTACTGGTGAATGTTTGTTTTCAGACTGGAGAACAGTATATAGTGGGGTTCCCCAGAGGTCTGTATCAGGACTGCTGCTTTTCTTGGTCTATAAGACTTTGGTATACAGGGTACAGTTTCAAAATTTGAAGATGACACAAAACTTGAAAGTAATGTGAATTACGGAGAGGATACTGTTGGATCCTAGTCGCTAGTTTGTTGGATCCTGTTCGCACGCTTGTAAGGAGTTTCTGATTTGGTACTAATGATAGAGTTGAGTAGCAGACACTTCATAGGTAGAAACTCTAAGTTTATTTACAAAGGTACTCAGCAGCAACTAAACAGGTGCTTACACTTCAAACTCTATGTCTATACTCGACTAACTACTGACGATAGATTACTAACTACAGAGGTAGCCTGTGCTACTCTGCTTTTGGATACTAAGATCATGTGATCTTCCATTATAACATACTTCTTAAATGTACATTTCACATCAATTTACCACAGATATTGATAGACTTCAAGTGAACATAGGCTGGTGAAAAAGGTGAACCACATTGCAGATGAAATTTAATGTAGAGAAGTGTGAAGTGATACATTTTGGTAGGAAAAATGAGGAAAGGCATCATAAAATAAAGGATACAATTCTGCAGGAGCTGAGTGACCTAGGAGTATCTGTGCAGAGATCATTGAAGGGGGTAGGGCAGGTTGAGAAAGTAGTTAATAAGGCATACAGCATCCTGGGCTTTATAGCCAGAAGCATAAAATACAATGTAAGGAAGTTATGTTTTTAAAACACCGGTTCAGCATCAACTGGCGTATTGTGCCCAGTTTGGGGCATCACGCTTTAGAAAGGATGTGAAGGCACTGGAGAGGACGCAGAAAAGATTTGCAAGAATGGTCCCAAGAAGGAGGGACCTGTACGAGGATAGATTGGAGTAGCTGAGATTGATTTTCTTGGAGAAGTTTGAGAGGAGATTTGATAAAGGCGTTCAAAATTATGAGGAGTCTGCCAGGGCAGCTGGGGAGAAATTGTTCCCACTGTTGGAAGCATGGAGAACCAGAGGACAAAGTTTTAATGTGAACCAGAGGTAACATGCAAAGCTGTTTTACACAGTAGTTGGTTAGAATCTGGAATGCATTGTCTCAGAATGTGATGGAGTAGCTTTCAACAAGGATAAAGGATAATTATTTGAAGAGAAAAAACTTAAGAGGACTATGGGGAAAAGGCAGGGGAGTGTGACTAACTGAGTTGGGCCAAATAGCCTCCTTCTGTATTGTAGCCATTCTGTGATTCTGTAAGAGATGTAATAGGTTTTAAGAAAGTGAAGAACAGAGAGCTCAGAGATGGAATCTTAGACCAGGAGAAAGTTACAAGACAGGATGTGGCAAGGTATGAAGGGATTTAAACATAAGAATGAGACCTTTGAATTTCAGAATTTGGGAGATTTGGAGCCAATGTTGGTTAGTGAGGTAAAAGCAAAATACTGCAGATGCTGGAAATCTGAAACAAAAACAGAAAATGCTGGAAAAACTCACCAGGTCTAACAGCATCTGTGGAGAGAAAGACAGAGTTAACATTTCGATTCCGTATGAAGAAAAGTCATACGGACTTGAAACATTAATTCTGTCTTTCTCTTCACAGATGCTGTTAGACCTGGTGAGTTTTTCCAGCATTTTCTGTTTTGGTTAGAGAGGTGCTGGGTGAGCAGGACTTGATGCTGAAGATCTAAACATTCTGGTTCAGCTTGAGACAGTGGCCGAGGTGGGAGCAGGAATAGAGTTTATGCTGGGAACCGAAGAAGAAGAATTTAGAGAGGATGGATAACCATTAATTATAGCCTTTCCAGCATTGCACATATTCCAAGAAAAGCACTGTTGAAACTAAACTCCTGCAAAATTAAGAAAACAGATCCATAAGTGGTCATGAAATGCTAACCGAATCTTCTTCCTATACCTTTTAGATCAATACCTGGCAACCCTGGAAGCCCATTTTACTCTGGTGCAATATGCCCTGAAGTCCTGTACGCTCAAATATTATTGTTTCAGGCAGTTGTTACTAGCATCAGTGCAAATGCCAGTGGAAAAATTACATGTGTGACATGTAAAGAGTGTGGGGACCCTTCATACTGGAATGCCACTTTTTTTATATAGATTACCACTTCTTGCCCGTGATTGCTTTTGGACTATAATGAGTGCCTGAACAAAATCGCATTAATAATGAAATGCTGGCCCAAATCTTCCGGTCTCCGAGTAGTTGGAGATCGTACATACGATGGAAGATGTGCGTCAGGATGCTGTGGATTTCCCAGGAAGTTTAAACATCCGATAGGTAATTCATTGCTGCTCATGCGAGTGTCTCTGACTCTGAGCTGGAGGCAGAGACTTGAGACAGACCTGCGCAACTTACCTTGATAGTTACCAAGGAAATGTCAGACAGTTTAAAACTTGAGCAAAGACCTGGGTAACTCCACAACATACCACCACACCTCCCCCCCACCTCCCCCCACCACAACCACCTGACTACCCCTGATCACCCGACTACCTCCTATACGCCCGACTACAGGACGACCACTCGACTACCTTCCTGATCAACCCGATTACCCCCCCAACCACCCAACATCCTGACCCAACCTGACTACCCGCCTACCCACCTATTCATCTCACTCACCTGCCCATCCTACCTACCTACCCACTCACCCACCTATCCATTCACTCATTCACTCACTCACTCATTATTCCCACACCCATTCACTAATCCGTCTTCATTCATTAAAAGACTGGGCCTTTAAATACTTACCTGAAAACAGCAGCTAACACCATAAAAATGGGATGTGTCCTCTCTTCCCCCTGCACTACTGCTGTCTGCTAGAGTTCCTTGGGAAAGCCTACACTGCCCATTTCTCCTTCAGCTTTTGGAAGATTCTGGAAGAAATAGGCAGTAGCACCGGGTCAGGAAAATCATCATAGGCAGCAGCAGCAGGCAAAGCATTGCTGAAGACCAGAAGATTCAGGCCAATAGGCAATTTCTTTTGTTAATATGATTCAAATGCAGGCATCTGCTTCACATGAGTAATCATATATATCTACATCTATTTGCATGCTGTGGCCATGTAAAGGTGAGGTATAGGTGACCCACAACCACAGCAATGACCTTTACATTCCCTGTACTGACAACACAAATATTCATTCTTGTGTATGATTGCGAACATTTGTCCTTCTGGAGGCAACCATTGGCTTTGACCAATATTTTCCTCCCAGTGGAAGAACAGCATACATGGCACATGTTCAAGCTCAGATTTAGTTCTTTTGTTTCCTTATAGCAAAGCTTGTGGAAACATTTTCCAAGTTGCTTTTGTCCTTCTTTTCACCACTGTATTTTGGAAGAACATTGGAATTAATAATCAGCATAGATTCTACAACAACCCATTTTATCTTTTTGTTAAACTGCTTATCTCTGTATTACTGATTCAATGTTATTATTCACATTTATATCTCTCAATGTGTCTATGTTTAAAGTGATTAAAGGATTATATAGCTTAGATAGAGAGAAACTATTTATGCTGGTAGATGAGTCCAGATTAGGGCCAGGTCATTTAGGTGTAATTTCTAGAAAGCATTTCTTCATGCAACAGCTAATGGGAATCTGGAATGCTCTTTCCCCCAAAAATGCTGTTGAGAATAGTCAATTGCGAGTTTCAAACTGAGCTGGATAGATTTTTGTTCAGCTTTTGTTTAGGTTTCGCTTATGGAACCAAGGTGGATAGATAGAGATCAACCATGATCTAATTTAATGGTAGAATAGCTAATGTGGTTCCTCTATTTAAGAAGGGTTGTAGAGAAAAGCCAGGGAACTACAGGCCAGTGAGTCTCACGTCAGTGGTAGGGAAACTATTGGAGAAAGTTCTGAAGGAAAGTATCTATCTCCACTTGGAGAGGCAAGGTTTGATCAGGGATAGTCAGCATGGCTTTGTCAGAGGGAGGTCATGCCTAACAAATTTGATTGAATTTTTTGAGGAGGTGACCAGGTGTGTAGATGAGGGCAGTGCAGTTGATGTAGTTTATATGGATTTCAGCAAAGCCTTTGACAAGATCCCACATGGGAGACTTATAAAGAAGGCAAATGCACATGGGATACGGGGTAATTTGGTAAGGTGGATTCAAAATTGGCTTAGTTGTAGGAGACAGAGGGTGATGACAGAAGCCAGTGTCCAGTGGCGTACCACAGGGATCTGTGCTGGCTCCCCTATTTTTTGTCATTTATATAAACGACATAGATGGCTATGTGGGGGGTAGGATTAGTAAGTTTGCGGAAGACACAAAGATTGGCTGGTTGGTTAACAGTGAGGTTGAGTGTCTTGGGCTACAGGAAGATATAGATGGGATGGTCAAGTGGGCAGATAAGTGGCAGATGGAATTTAACCCTGAATAGTGTGAGGTGATACACTTTGGAAGGTGTAATTTGACAAGGAAGTATTCAATGAACGGCATGGCACTAGGAAGTTCTGAGGAACAAAGGGACCTTGGCGTGTGTGTCCATAGATCTCTGAAGGCAGAGGGGCACATTATTGGGGTGGTGAAAAAGGCATACGGGACACTTGCTTTTATCAGTCGAGGCATAGATTACAAAAGTAGGGAGGTCATGTTGGAGCTGTATAGAACTTTGGTACTGTGTGCAGTTCTGGTCGCCACATTATAGAAAGGATGTGATTGCACTGGAGGGGGTGCAGAGGAGATTCACCAGGATGTTGCCTGGGATGAAACATTTAAGTTATGAAGAGAGGTTGAATAGACTTGGGTTGTTTTTGGTGGAGCAGAGAAGGCTGAGGGGCGACCTGATCGAGGTGTACAAGATTATGAGGGGCATGGACAGGGTGGACAGGGAGCAGCTGTTCCCCTTAGTTGAAGGGTCAGTCACAAGGGGACATAAGTTCAAGGTGAGGGGCAGGAGATTTAGGGGGAATGTGAGGAAAGACCTTTTTACCCAGAGGGTGGTGACGGTCTGGAATGTGGTGCCTGGGAGGGTGGTGGAGGCAGTTTGCTTCACATCCTTTAAAAAGTACCTGAATGAGCACTTGGCACGTCATAACGTTCAAGGCTATGGGCCAAGTGCTGGTAAATGGGTTTAGGTAGGTAGGTCAGATGTTTCTCACGTGTCGGTGCAGACTCAATGGGCCGAAGGGCCTCTTCTGCACTGTGATTCTGCGAATATTCTTGAGGATCTGAATGGCCTGTTTCTGTTCCTATGCTCCTATGCAACTGGCTCAGTCATTCCACATTTTTTTCTTGCAATAAAAACACAAATGTTGTCATAATCGTTCAACTGTATGTCATTATATTTCTTATTGTCTCAATGGGCAGAATTGCAACAAAATAGACCTGCAAGCAATGTATCGAGTCAGGAACTCAACTACAGTTGAAACAGGCTTTACCCTTGCTTTTTAACTCAGCCACAATAGTAGTTTCCAGTTTTCTCAGCCAATCTTAATAAGTGGGTGGAAAGAGGTGTTAATTTCTCAAAGTAAGGGTTTTTTGAGAGTGGTCAGGATGACTGAACTGTACATTGATTGCAGTGGCTTCACCATAAGTAGGAAAGGAAAGGAGACCTGAGAAGGCTGCCCCCAGGATTTTGGACTCCTGCATGGAGGCACTGCTGTGGGATCTGAGGGACTGAAGTGAGTTTCCAAGGTAGGGAGGAAGATGAGGGTACCCTCTTAAACCAAGTGCATGGAAATGGCCAAGGAAGTAAGTGGTAGGCGTTTGGTCTCTCGAACCTGAGCTAGTGCCCCAAGAGAGTCAAAGACCTCAGTGCATAACACTTTTTCATTTTCCCAGCTTTCTACAGCACAGCACTGCTCTGGACAACAAACCTTGCAATCCCACTCATTTCTTTCCAGGAAATTCCTCACATCTCCATACTCTCATTCACCCATGACCACTACCACCTAGAAGGAAAAGGGCAGCAGGCACATGGGAACACAACCACTTGGAAGTTCCCTTCCAAGACACTCACCATCCTGACTTGGAAATATATCGTTGTTCCTTCACTGTCACTGGGCTGAAATCCTGGAACTCCCTCCCTAACAGCATTGTGGGTGTACCTACACCACATGGACTGCAGTGGGTTCAAGAAGGTAGCTCACCACCACCTTCTCAAGGACAGTTAGGGTTAGGGATGGTCACATCCCATAAAAAAGAATTTTAAAAAAGCTTTTGCCTTCTCATACCCAGGCCTCACAGTTACCCTTCGCAAGGTTATCCGTCCCTCCCCTTCGCAAAATTCATTTCTCATACTCATAAATCTCTCTAATTTCTCTCCTTGCAGAACTTGAGGGAGAGGCAGAGGACCAGCTTGTTGGGGTCGCCCTTCAGTGAACATCATCTTGCCCACTGCAATGGAGATCTTGTTCCAGGAGGCTGCTGATGTCAGCAATGACCTGCTGTGAAAGCCTGAACCTCCTGAACTCTCACGTGTCAAGACAGTTGATCTTCTCCTGGAGACCCTGTGTTGGGGGTCTCGCTGCCCGGGAGCTCAATCTCAGTGTCCATCCTCTCAGTAGACTGGAGCCACTTATGGCTGAGGAGAACCAAGCTAGTGCTGCTGCAAGTGTTGCTCTTGTTGCTCCCTCTTTTGTTTGTGTTGCTGCTCCTCTTGTTCCTCATCGGAGGTGCGAGGTGGACCTGCATAAGCTGCTCTCATGTCATTGGTGAAGGCAACTGTGGAGAAGTACGGCTCAGTTGATTGAAGTGCAAGATAGATGAACTGACTTCCAAAAAGCTGGATAAAGGCAAAATACTGTGGATGCTGGAAATCTGAAACAAAAACAAAAAACGCTGGAAAAACTGAGCAGGTCTGACAGCATCTGTGGAGAGAAAGACAGAGTTAACGTTTCGAGTCCATATGGCTCTTCTTCAGAGCAAGAATTTGGAAATCTCCTGTCGAGCAATAAAAACACACTTCAGAAGAAGTTCTGTGAACACCAACCTCTCTTGCTTCACGTTTGAAGGCTTCCCAACTTGTCAGTTTCACTGGCAATGTGTGCCCACCTGGTCCACTGTGAAGGAGGTCTTACCCCAGGAGGATACAGATGTGACTCTGGCAAGTTTCAGAAACCTTGGCTATTGGCTCTTCTGTGTTGGCTTAAAGACAGAATACAGGGCTAAATTCAAAACTAATTCACCGTGTCTCCTGCCAACGCAAAGTGGCTGCCAATACCCATCTGTTCATGCACACTGATCCACGCATGCGCAGAAAACCAATGACATCACACAAATGTGCCCAGTCTTCCAGTGCCCATCTGCGCATTCGTCAATGACATCACCACACATATTCACAGTGACATCAGTATGCCCTTGCGCAGTCTTCCTCAGAGACATAGTGAAACTGTGCAGCCTTAATGGCTGCATCGAGGAGCTGAGTGTATAATGAGATTTCTAAATTATTTTTTACTGGTTGCTGGGGTTAATTGAAAGCCTACTATACTGCAGCTGCTTCATCTGCATGAGCTAATGATACCTGCCTCACACACACATTAAGAAAGGTTTAAAGGGAAGAGAAAAAAGTGTAATTCATCAGATAATATATGGCACTTGAATGGGTCCCATCAGCAAAGTCAGCAGCCAAATGCAGATTCTAATGGACATTTTGTTTAGAGCAGTCCTCCTGCTTGAAGACAATCACAGATCAATCTCACAGATCTCAGCCTCAGATAACTTCCATCCACATTAATGCTTCCTCTATAAATGAGTTTTGGTTGAATACATATTCATACAGTTAAGTTTATGTATTTTTTCCTTCTGGTGGATTTGGAAAAGTTGTGTTAACTTTCACTGTTGGGACAATTCTGTTCCTGGTGCACGTTGATTACTAAACGTTACAAAGGATAAAAGGACGCTGAGATAAAAACAAAAAAACTGCGAACGCTGGAAATCCAAAACAAAAACAGAATTACCTGGAAAAACTCAGCAGGTCTGGCAGCATCAGCGGAGAAGAAAAGGGTTGACGTTTCGAGTCCTCATGACTCTTCAACAGAACTGATCTTTCTTTACAATGAGAGGGGTGAAATATAAGCTGGTTTAAGGTGGGGGAGGGGGAAGGGAAGTGGAGAGGGGTGGTGTGGTTGTAGGGACAGGCAAGCAGTGATGGAAGCAGATCATCAAGAGATGTCACAGACAAAGGAACAAAAGAATACAGAGGTGTTGAAGTTGGTGATATTATCTAAACGAATGTGCTAATTAAGAATGGATGGTAGGGCACTCAAGGTACAGCTCTAGTGGGGGTGGGGGGAGCATAAGAGATTTAAAAATAATGGAAATAGGTGGGAAGAGAAAAATCTATATAAATTATTGGAAAAAAAACAAAAGGAAGGGGGAAGAAACAGAAAGGGGGTGGGGATGGAGGAGGAAGCTCAAGACCTAACTTTCGACTAGGCCTTCCGGCTTTACAGCCTTCAGGACTGAATACTGAATTCAACAACTTTAGGTCTTGAGCTCCCTCCTCCATCTCCAACCCCTTTCTGTTTCTTCCCCCTTCCTTTTGTTTTTTTTCCAATAATTTATATGGATTTTTCTTTTCCCATCTATTTCCATTATTTTTAAATCTTTTATGCCCCCCCACCCCCACTAGAGCTATACCTTGAGTGCCCTACCATCCATTCTTAATTAGCACATTCGTTTAGATAATATCACCAACTTCAACACCTATGTGTTCTTTTGTTCCTTTGTGACATCTTTTGATGACTGCTCCTATCACTGCTTGCTTGTCCCAACAACAACATCCCCCTCCACTTCTCCCCCCAACCCCCGCCTTTCCACCCACCTTAAACCAGCTTATATTTCACTGCTCTCATTGTAAAGAAAAATCAGTTCTGTTGAAGGGTCATGAGGACTCGAAACGTCAAGTCTTTTCTTCTCTGCCGATGCTGCCAGACCTGCTGAGTTTTTCCAGGTAATTCTGTTTTTATAAAAGGACGCTGCCACCTAAAACACAGCTGTGATGATTTGAGCAGCACCATCTTTGGTCCTGGCCACTGCCTACTCTGTCGCTTGCAATAATGCAACGGAGTAAAACACGAAATGCGCATGTATGTCATTGGCAATCAATGCAGCCAAGAATATTACCTGACTGCATATTAGAATGATTTTCTTGACAGCTGCTTGGGGTGCCTTGCTTGCCTACAAACGCCCAGGACAGCCTGGAACTGAGCAGGATCATGTTGGGTTTCCCACCCAAAACCATTTTTGGGGAACTTATGTCCACATCCCCACCAGACTCTGCCTCCTGTTGGCTGTTAAAACTCTGCCCTATGTTTCTATATTTTGTCACAAGAACTTTTTTTTAATGGCAGAAGATAAAGATATTCAAATTGCATAAAAGAATAAATGATAAAAGAAGATATTAATTTATTTGTGCATTTCATGATTACCAGATGTCTCAGCATTACAACCAATGATGTGTAGACACTGTTGCACATAAGCAACACAGCAGCTCATTTGTTCACCACAACTTCCCACAAAAAGCAATGTGATAATGGCCAGATAATCTCTTTCTGTGATGTTCATTGAGGGATAAATATTGGTCAGGATATCAGGGATAACACCCCTGCTGTTCTTCAAAACAATACAGTGGGATCCTTCTCGTCCAGCTAAGAATGCAGCTGGGGCCTCAGTTTCATGTCTCATGAAAGACTGCACCTCCAGCATTCTGCTGAAATATTAGCATTTATTTTTACACTTAAGTCCTGGAGTGGGATTTGAACCCACAACCTTTCTGACTCAGGAACAAGGCTGCTACCATCTGATACTATGTATCATCAAAAGCAATCCAAATCAGAATGTGTTTCCTATCAGCATGAAAGTCACACAGTTGTGAATCAAACAATCCATAGAATCGTTCATGCATTTCAATAACGCACAATATTTTTCTGTAATGTCCATCTGTCCCAAACTTATGATGGATATGGATTGTTGGGAATAAACAAGGAACATAGCTACATTCAGATTGTTAGGACATTAGCAGATGGAAGATGGTATCCAATTCACTTCAATGTTTGTTTTTGTGATGGTTTGATAATCAAAGCAAATACAAATTGGACAGGGAATAGCTTACACTTCAAGCTAATTGACATCTGAAACATATTAAAATCAAAGAGAGAAGAGGGATATTTAGATATTTATCTCTGTAAATACTGATAGCAATCTCAGCATTAATCACAAGTGTAAACTATGCACAACAAATTAACCATGTACCATTACAGAATACTTTGTAGAATTTAAATTACACAGCATCATGATTAGTAAAATTAATTTTCAGGCAAGTCAGTGAAATGTGATACTAGAAGATGACAGTGTTAATGAGCTCTATCAGGTACACAGCAATCTGAATCTCATCAGAAACAGAATGTACATTAAGATAAATGTTTCTTCACCAGTAAATCCTTCTGTAGCTTTCTTTTGATGCCATAAGTGCAAATCAATCTTGGAAGTAAGAGTTTCTCTGTCTATCAAAAATTCCAGTTATTTTCAAGATCAGCCGTAGGTGGTGAAATGGTAATGTAAAGGCAATAGATTTCTTAAAATTATACATCACCTTTTAAAAAGGCACCAAACAAGGCATCAGGGTGGGTAACCACAAAATATCCTTATAAATATGTGACTAGTCATTTCATGTGCTGTCTTGCAACACTTGTACATTAATGCAAAATGAGTTGTTATCACCAATGGCATGCAGAGATATTTACATCAGAATTTCCTGAGTCAGTTTCTTTGCATATTTTAAGTAATAATTGAAGTAACCCAGGGTTGGTGCAAATGAGTAGCTTTCCAGGCTACTTCAGAGGGCAGTTAATTAAGTACATTGATTTGGGACAAGAATCGCATAATCAACTCTACCTAACAAACAGCAGTGAGACGGCACTACTGCTTTGCCAAGCAATAGGTGGGGGACAAGGATAATAAGTATGGGTATGAAGGATGATGGTGTGGGAATAAAAAGAAGGGTTGGTTTGACTGTGAAGTTTCTCATTTAAATAGAATGGTGTAATGATTGGTAGCGAAAAGATTATTGGAAACAGGTGCTGGTTCAGATGAGGGTCATTTTTTTCAGCTACTGTCAAGGGGCTTGGACATTGTTTCTCACTGACTGCCTTCAAGTTGTTGGTTGGGTGGTTATGATGAAGACAGGCTAGGAGGGATGACATAGTCCTCTACACACCTCTTATCATTAGGTCCAAAGGACTAACAGCTTTCTACATTAAGCACAGAAACAGCAAAACCAATCTGGATTCAAAAACCTAAAAATATTCCTTGTCAGTAACAGCCTGACATCATAAATAAATGAGTGCTTAAACAGTAGCACTGGAATAAGTAGAAATAGGAAACAGTTTTGTAGTACAAGGGTCGGACACATATGGGCCTAATGTAGGAATGAGTACTGAACCACCCATGCAGTGATGTAAAGGAACACATGACCTGCACCTAAGGGTGTAGCCTAGTGTTGTACAGAGCCGTGTGCACAAGCAAGTATGGAGACAGCTCCTAGCTTGAGCCCTTTACTGTATATATAGTTTTTGTAGCTAATAAATACATACATTTAGCCTACTTAAGACCATGAAGACTTCATTAAGACCTAGGGAATGGTATCCAACACCGCACAACATGGTGACAGCAAATGAAGTAATCTAATACCTCACAAAAAAGGCAGAGAAAAACTAAAATCCTGCAAGGCTAATAAAAAACTTGAAGAAGCATTCTGAACTGAAGTAAAACTCGAGAAGCAGGCGCATGGAGGAAAATTGCCGGGGAAAAACTCCAAAGAAAGGCTTGGAAGCTGAAGGCAGAAATTTAATTCCTCACTGCAGCAGAAGACTCCAAAGGATGTCTTGGAAGTCCAGTTTCAATTCCAAAATTGCAGTTAGCAGATCTAGCAGGGGTGAGCTAAAACTTTTAAATTCCAGGGTAAAGGAAGTCAAGTCCTGAGAATCTTTTAAATAGTTCAGTGGTCAGAAATTGCCATTTAAAATCGGATTCCAGAGTTGGCGCCTGACCATGTGACATCTGAGCTTGCTCTAAAATGGAAAAAAAAATTTAACTAAAGAATAGGCTTTAAAGACCATCAAAGGCTGGGATCCGCGACCCTAAAGCATAGTGCTGAAATAGAGAAGTGTGCATCCAGCCGATCCAAGCAGCCATTGTTTAAAATGTTTCTCAAGGCTGAGTATGAGTGCCATGGCAGCAGGAGCCTACCAAAACCAGCAAGTGCGGGTAAACCCTTTGTCTTCAAATGAGCACTGGCACCATTTTGAATTTCAGCTGAACATACTCCTTAAATTTTTTTAACCATGGATCAGCTACCCACACTTCCAGATCATTTTGGACCAATCGGAGGTGCAGATTAATCACATAATTGGGGATTTTGGTGAAAAAAGATTGCCTAGTTACATGATTGCCTCAGGTCTGGATAAAAAGACAGAAGATCAACAAGTTAACACACTGCTTTACTGCATTATTGCTAGACAAGGAATCTACGAATCATCTGCTAAATTTGAATAAGTACTAAAATCATTCGATGCTTATTTTAACCTAAGAAGCAACCAAGACCTCTCTAAATTTAAACTAAATTTAATAAGCATGTCCAGCAGCCAGGAGAACCTCTCGACTCATTCATTAATGTCTGTAAAGGAAGGCTGAAGGCTGCGAATGCAGGGACCTAAAATCTGAACTTATCAGGTATAGAATAGTGGTCAGAGTAGTGGACAGTGCATCCTCCGAGATGCTGCAGGCAAAGGAGGGTGTAACCCTTGAGAAAGTGATTCAGATTGCTAGGCAATGTACAACACAGGTCCATTTTATGAGGAGAAAGTAAACTGTGGTACAAAGGAAACCCCACAGTCCAATTAGTAAAACATCATAGAAACATGAATACTCCAGGTCAAAGGAAGCAACACCCTAACCAGTACAGCGACCATGTTAGTGCTGTGGAGCAAAGTGCCCCTACAGGCGAGATCAATGTCCTGCAATTTCAGCCCAATGCTTTCAATGTAACAAAAAAGGACACTTCAGCAAACTGCACAAGGCCAAAACATCTCGTACAAAAGACCCAAAGATGATCCATGAGGTCGAGACCTCACACCAAAAGGACACACAGCCACGTTGCTGGGTGAGGCCAAAGATCCTGGATTTTCATTTTGGAATGTGGACAGTTTGGTTAATGGCCATCTCACAAACTTTAAATTGGACACGGGGACCAGTATTAGTTCTGATCAGAGAAAGAACCATGGCTGGTGACCAACAGCTGATGCCACCCACAACACACCCATACAGAGTAGGAGGCATAAAGCTCCCGTTGAAAGGCATCTTGCAGGTGACACTAAGGTACAGGAAAAAGAAATCTGAGAGATCCACCTTGTCGTCTATAACCGGGGCTGTTCACTACTAAGCTGCAAAACCTGTGTCAAACTTAACCTTCTACAAAAAATTGACAAGGTCAACCAACAGGGGCCTGACTCCAAGTATAAAAGTGAGTTTCTGAAGCTTTTTGCAGGACTGGGGTGACTGTGAAATACATACAAGATACCCTGAGGGAGGATGCTAAATCTCTGCCTAGTCACATCACAAAAGATTCCCCAACCACTCATGAAACAAGTGCAGCAGCAGCTGGACGAGATGACAAACATGGGAGTCACTCCCACTATCACACAACCAAATACATGGTGTGCCAGGATTGTCCCAGTCCCAAAACCAACTGGGTCCATCTTTGTCGACCTGACATGGCTCAATAAGGCCGTAGCCAGAGAAATACATCCCATATCCTCTGTGGTTGAACGCCTGACTAAACTCTCGAAGAGCATGGTATTTTCAAAGCTGGATGCCAACAATGGCTTTTGGCCGCTTCCCTTTGACGAAGAGTCCAGGCTGATGACCACAGTCATTACCCCCTTCAGCAGATTCTGCTTTCACTGCTTGCTGTTTGGAATCACTTCGGTGCCAGAAATATTTCAGCATGCAGTGTCGGCCATTTTGCAGGGCCTTCAGAGGGTCATTTGCCACATGGACAATGTATTGGTTCATGGTGCTGAGGTGGAGGAACATGACAAGAGACCCCCAGCAGTCTTAGAGAGCCTGCAGGAAGCAGGACTGATGCTGGATGAGAAATGTGAGTTCTCCAAAACATCATTTCAGTTTCTCAGCCACATCATTAACAACGAAGGCATCACAGTGTACCCACATAAAACTAAAGGCATTAGCGAGTCCCCAATCCTGTTCTTGATTCTAGACCTCCAGAAATTCTTGGAGATGGTGAACCAGCTGGCAAAAGTTTTACCGAATTTGGCACAGGTCACAGAACCTTTGAGGCATCTACTTAAGAAAGACCAGGCATGGTGCTGGGTCTCACATCAAGTGCAAGCATTCACTCACATCAAGACGATGCTACTCACCACAGACATCCTGGTCCACTACAACCCATCCCTTGCCACAACCATAGCAGTGGACGCTTCACCCACAGGCTTTGGAGCAGTCCTATTCCAGGAACAACTAGATGGAAGTCACAGATTGGTGTACTACACTTCCAGAAGGCTGCCGGGCATTCAGATAAGATACGCCGATATAGAAAAGGAAGCCCTCGCAGTCACATGGGCATGCAAGAAGTTTCCATTCTATATCATTGGCCTCAAAGTCACAATCGAAACAGACTATAAGCCAATAGTCTCATTACAGAATGAGAAGGAGTTAGTAAAGATGCCTCCCAGAATCCAGAGCTTCCACCTACACCTCATGAGGTTCACCTATGAGAGTTATATGCCAAGGTAAAAACCAAACAACAGCAAACATACTTTCCAGGTTCATTGTGGGCCTCCCGAGAAAACAATATGTCAATCTCATTGAAGAGCTGGAAGAGTACTCCCAATTGTCAAGGAGTCACCTGCCAATGACCACAGGTAAACTCCAATAGATTTGCTAGGAACAAATGTGTGATGTGGAGTGAGCCCACATCACCTGTTACTGCCAAGAAGGGTGGCCACAACAGAGACTAAGTGGTCGTACCATGTAAGCTTAGTTCAAACAACAAAAATACTTCACAGTCAGAGATGATCTCCCGGTCTTCAAAGAGCAGTTGGTCATCCCAGTTTCCCTTCGGCTGGAGATCCTTCAAAAAATACACCAGGACCATCTGGGCATCACCAAGTGTGGGGCATGCGTGCAATCTGCTCACTGGTGGACAGGTATTTCCAGGACAATTGAGGACACCATAGCAAACTGTCAGGTATGTGCGCTGCACAGGCAGGAACAAAGAGAGCACTTCACCCCCATACATTTTCCAACCATGCCATTGGAGAGGCTGGGCATTGACCTATTTGTCTTCAACAGCAGATTTTTCCTTATAGTGGTGAATTACTTTTCTGGATGGGTTGACGTGAAGCAACTATATATGACTGCCACAGAAGCCATTATTAAGGCACTGAAAGAAATATTCGTGAGTCATGGATTGGGCCATTATCGGACACTATGCCGGATGAGTCCTATAATGGCCCATAATTTTCAATTAAGTACTTTGCGCACTTCGTCACCGCATCTGGCTTCCATCACTGTACCAGCTATCTGAGATACCCACAGTCAAATGGGGAGGCTGAGTGAGGAGTCCGCACTGTAAAAGCCCTCCTAAAAAAGAATGAAGACTTTCCCACAACACTGCTAACCTACAGGTCCACTCCATTCCAATGTGGCCTGGCCACATCTGAACTCCTGATGAGCAGGAAACTCCGCACACAACTTCTAATCCTGCCAAGGAAAGTAATACCAGGGTTGGTAACCAAGATTACCAGGACATCCAAATAAGAGAGCAGTCCTACAGAGAGAAGCAGGCTTCCATCTACAACAAAAGATACCGCACCAGTTACTTGCCACAACTATGAAAGGATGACAAGGTCTGGATTAAAGACCTCAAGAGAGAGAGTGCTATCATCAGAAAGGATGAGGACTAAACTCAGTCCTACCTAGTTGGAACCCCAAAGGGTACAGTCAGGAGAAACAGGAGGAGTCTCCTCCTCATCCCGAGACCACCAGTTCCCACATTACGGTGAGTGACATCGAGGAAGATGCTCAGGTGCCAGAACAACCTCCAAATCAACAGAGTTTAGCCGCAGCACCAAAGCTTACCACCCCTCTCACAGTGGTGCGGACAAAATATGGAAGGGTTATAAGGAATCCAGATCACCTGAACCTTTGAACTCAGAGACTTGAAGTTGGGAGATGGGGTAGTATTAACAATGAAAATACATGGGGTAAACTAGAATAGCTTGAAATACATTGGATAAAGACTTGGGGGAGGTGTAGCATAAGGATCTGGCACATATAGGGTTAACGTGGGACTGAATACAGTCCTGCCCACATAGTAATGTAAGAGAACACATGACCCACACCTAGGGGTCTGTCTACTGTTGGACTGTGTGCACAAGCAAGCACGGAGACAGCTCCTAGCTTGAACACTTTACTGTATATATGTACTTGTTGTTAATAAATACATACGATTAACTTACTTAAGATGATAAAGATTTCATTAACACCTACCAAACGGTATCCAACACCCTACAAAAAAGGTTTCCCTTGATCATCAGCCAGTTCTATTGGAGGAAGTTTGATTCCAGATGTCTGTGACATTTATTTGCATGAAATTTACATTGTGGTACCTGTTCAGCTGCAGTCAGGCACTGGATACCAGAAAAGCCCAAAGGTAGCGTGCGTCTGATTCTTTTTGAGCAGGATCTTAAACATTATTATTGATGCTCACATTGTTCTTTTCAGAGGGTTTAAACTGATAGATTCTTAAATAACCATATTTTGGAGGCAATTTAACCCAACTCACATAGCAGGAAAGCAATAGAATTAGGTACAATGCTGGGTTGACATCCCCATCGATATTTCTTCCCATTGACGGGTAGGGTGTTAAAACAGCATTGCAACCAGCCCCCTCAAATTCCTGCCAGGAACATTAGTTAAAATTTCTCTCCTTCCTGTTAATGACATCACTTCCTTTAAGCACATTTGCCTTAACTGTGAAATTTTAGTCATATGTCCTGATCAATCAAAATGATTTTAGACCCAGTTTGACAATTTCTTCCATGTATGAAATGAAGGAAAAATCCAAAACCCTTTCTTTATAAACACATTGGCAATTTAGCAAATGTCTTCCATGATGCATTTGCTGAGTAGCACTCAAAGAGGTAAATTCATTTCTGTGGATCGACATGATCCTGTGGGAGGGGAGAAGAGCCAGAAGAGGAAGGCATTATTTTTGATATGAGGACAATATGAAATAGTAATGCAATTTAACGAGATTTGCAGCATTGCACTGTGTTAATGATAAAGATTTGCCAAACACTTCCTCAACAAGAAAGTTGCCTCATTAACTTTGAATGAATTTAATATCAGCAAAGTTTATCCTGTGACTAGGATGTGTACTTTGAGAAAGAGCCTCAATTCTGGTTGTTTCAGGAACAAAGTACGCAGGAAGAATTGCCTTTTAATTCAAAGTGGCTACTAATTTTTGTCACAGTTAGGAGTGCTTATCATAGAGTTGTAGAATCTCACAGCACAGGAGAAAAGGCTCCTTCGACAGCACCTCCCAAACCTGTGGCCCGCAGCACTTACAGGTGCATGGGAACACCACCACCTGCAATTTTCCTCCAAAGCTACACATCCTCCTGACGAAGAAATTATATCGCTGTTCCTTCACTGTCACTGAGTCAAAATTCTGGAAGTCCCCTCCTGGCAATACTGTGAGTGTTCCAACCACCAGATAGATTACAGCAGTTTAACAAAGCGGCTCACCACCACCTTCTCAAGGGCAATTAGGGATGGGCAACAAATGCAGGTCTTGCCAGTGACACTCACATCCCATGAAAGAATAAAACAAACTTGGTCCTAGAGCTCTTTGAAAGGGCTGTTCCATTTCATTCCACACTCCAGCTTTTCCCCATAACCCTGTAAACTTAGTCATATTCACACACATGTCCAATTGCTGTTTGAAACTTTTACTTTCACTGCCCTTTCAGGCACTGCATTTCAGGTCTTAACAATTCTTTGTGTGAAGACATTTCTCCTCATTTCCCTTTTAGTTCTTTTGGCAATTACTTTAAATATATGATGATCTCTGGCAACCAACTCACTTGCTGTTGAAAATAGTTTCGCCCTACTTGTTCCATCAAAATCCTTCATAACTCTGAATGTCTCAATTAGTCTCCCCTTAACCTTCTTTGCTCTAAGGGGAACTATCCCACCTTTTCCAATCGCTCTACGTAATTGAACTCCCTTATCTCTGCTATCATCCTGGTAAACCCTTGTCTGTAGCATTATGACCAAGTGAGGAGTTGGAAGATTCCCCTCTCTGCCCTCTCCTCATTTGACTGCAACAGGTTTTATCATCCCAGATTTGTACAAAATACGGTAATGGGCAGAAAGAAAGTTGTTTTACCCGTTGGCTGCAATGGTGGGTTTTTGTGCTAAATCCTCCCATTCCTGCCTCATTAATTATATAACCACTGGAAACATGCTGTCTTGCTGGCGGATGGCCTGTAATTTGCCCATCATGCCATTACCTTGTCGGTTCCTCACATAGGGCACCATATTTAAACCATAGCTGTGTACGCACTTCTCAATGCTTGCAGCCTGGGATTGCTACGGTGAAGATATGGCTCCAAAAGTCAAGAAGAGTGCAGCCCTCCCGATTCAGTAGCACATCCCTGGGATGCCTTCTGGATGCTGTGGAGGCCCGCTGCAATTTTGTCTATCCCCGCTCTGGCTGCAGGAAGCATCTCACTCACTGCCAGCTCAATAGACATTACTGCTCACTCTCTCACACATACCCTCACATCTCCACCTGGCTTCATCTCCTCTGGAGACTGACTCCTCAGACCTCACCATCTTGAGGCCACTTGCACAGATCAACATGTTCCCTCACACACACAACCTGGGATACCCCCCTTCCCCAGTACAGCCCTCATCCTGCAGCCCCTTCCCTTGCCTGAGGCTACTTCTCCCCCTTCCCCAAGCAAGCCCTAGCCCTGCAGCCATTGAAAAGCCACCCCTGCCTTATGGCTGGTACATACCTTCCCGTTCGCCTCCCTAAAATGTGGTGCTGCCTGCAAAGCCAGTCACTGATAACTGTGAGTGCTGCCCAAAGCAAGGTAGGCAAACAAACCTTGAAGTCCCAAGTGAAATGCAGCTCGCCAGGTGCAAGTCACACACCGATGTGCCCAGATGATCCAGCAAGGGAGAATGATTCCAGCGAGCAGAGCTTATAATTGAGACACTAAAGTATTGAAATTAGGTTCCTGTAGGTGTGAAACAGTTTTTGGCTGTCTTGCCATGGTGTCCTTCACCCCCCCCCCACCCCCCGCCCCCAAGACCCCACCGCCCACCATGACAATTTTTGCCTTTGTTTAAAAGAATATACTTGATAATTCAGAAGCATGTAACTGTTTACATGCTGTGATCATGAACCAATCGGACAGGTTTTCTTGAGTTTAACAAAGAAAGATGTTCACTTTATTATACTTAAATCGATGTAAGTAAAATAATAAAATATGCACAGACTTTCGCACACAAACACACGCTCGAAGTTCACGCATTCATAAATACAGATTACAGAGTGGGGAAGGATAGGTTGGCCAAATTAGAATCTATTAAAAAATGAGTATAGAGTCTGCAGTTTGGTGACTCCACTGGCTTCAGGCTGAATTTGATGGTTGTGATTCATCCCATTCAAAGATGTATATGTTGGTTGTCTTTTGGGAGATGGTCGTGCTGGTTTATGATTCTTTTAAGAAATCTTTGTCTGCAGTAGGCGTCCCTGGATGGTCGCAGTCAGCAAATAGGGCTTGAAGCTTACTAGGTAGGTTGGATTAAAAAAAGGAGGTAGGAGGCACTCCACTTAGGTCTTCTCCATAAGCTGCTTTTCCTCAATTATGCTGAGAAAACGTGCTTAAATACACAAAGGTTTGGCTTGTCATTTAACTTTCTCCAACTGCCAGGAGATTTAAAAAAAAAGACATTGTCCAAGTATTCCAAAGGTGACTTGATTGGCTCATGTCCGGAAGTAAACTTAGCTAGGGTCCCATTGTCTAAGCGATTATTCCTAATGGCGCACCCCCCACCATTGAATACCTCAGGTGATTGCCATAGATGCCTTGCTAATGAGACAGGAGATGTGAATCATTCACACTCCACTGAAGTCATTGTCTTTGATGGATTTTGTAGATAGACTGACTCCATTCCAATGAATTGGAATGTAGAATGTACAGTAATGTAAATTGGGGTTAGCCATTTTGGGTTGTGAGTTCAAGTCATTTTAGTCTCTGTGTTTTTAAAGGGTCTGTTTTTAAAAGTTCAATTTGGCTTTCCAGCCAGTGGATTAAAAATTATTATTTGGCATAAAGCATATCATCATGACTGTAGCATCTCAAACGCCTTGACATTTTTCCTAAAGTGTGATGAACAGAATTATAAAGAAACAACCTAGAAAGGTAATATTAGCAAGTGAATTGTTCTTAATGCTACTTAGTTTATATTCTGAACTTTGCTACTGGATCTGTTTAAGTATCTTGGTAACATTCTTCAATGAGAGGACTTGCATTTTTCTCCTGCACCTGCCACAGTGGCACTTTTACAACCTGTCCACTAAATTTTGCAGCTTGTTGTTTGGACATTCTGCAAAAGCTGGAAATAAATGGGGAAGCAAAAGGCCAGTTTGTTCGCAGAGTGACTGCAGCTATTCCATCAGTGCACAAATAAAATAGCAGCTGTACAGCTCACAAAATGACTTCAGTGATATAGTGATAGCTTAGAATTCAGGATATAAAAATTCAGCATCGATTTCAGAGTAGATTAACCCCTCTTTCTTTAAGGGGTGAATACACTGATTATATGTCGAGGATGGCCTTTGGAAAGCAAGCCCCAACTTGTAAAGGATGTCCATCATTTGTCGCAAAATCTGGGCAGCCTGCGAATGAGATGCAAATAAGATTCGGCCACCATAACTGGACAGCATTCCGGCCATGTGATTAGGCTGCCAAAATGACTGCATGGCCCATCTGCTGTCTCTCCAGGGAAAACCTATCTCATTGTCTTCACATCCTTAGATCATCCCAAAGTACTTAATACATTTTCTGAAGTGCAATCACTGTTATTACACAAGGAAGCCTAGGAGCTAATTTACACACAGCTCGGTCCTGCAAATGAAGGAAATTAATGAATGTTTTGTTGGTGATGGTTGGGAAAGGAATGTTTGGGAAAGGTCCCAAGATCTTTTAGGTTCACTTGAGCAGAAAAGACCTCAATCTACCATTCCATCTAAAAATTGCTCTCTGATAGTGAAGCACTTCATCAGTACCACACTCAGGTATCAACCAAAATACATGGTCAAGATAATAGTAGAACACAGCCTTCTGACTCAAAGACAACTGTGTTTCTAAATGAGCCAGGCTGACATCCAAATTAGATTTACTGGGCGGAATCATCCCAGATTTGCATAAAATTTGGTAGCAGATGGGGAGAAAAGTCATTCTACCCACAATGGCAGGTTTTAAAGCCCATGCCCACCTCATTAATTATTCAGCGAAAGGAAACACACCATCTTGCTGGTGGGTGGCCTCCTATTTGCCCACCACCCCATTACCACGCTACTTCCTCATACAAGATGCCATATTTAAACTGTAGCGGTGTGCACACTTCTCAATGTTTGCAACCCAGGACTGATCCGGTGAAGACATGGCCCAAAAAGCCAAGAGGAGTGCAGACCCCCACCCTCGCCCAGTTGCCATGGAGGCCCGCTGCAAAGTCCTCTACCCCTGCTCTGGCTGCAGGAGGCCCATCAGTCTCACCACTCTGGTTTGGGAGGTGGTGGAAGAGTGGTCAGTGCCAATGCTGCACACAAAAGATCGGTCATCCAGTGATTAAAACAGATGAATGATCTCAACCGTGCCACCAGGGTAAGGCCACCATCTTATCACTCTAAACTCACACACTACAAGGCCATCAGACATTCACTGGCATCTCATTCACTGCCAGGTCAAGGGACATCACCACTCACTCTCTCACACACAGCCTCACATCACCATCAGGCCTCATCTCCTCTGGAGGCTGCCTCCTCACCATCTTGAGGCTAGTTGCCCAGATCAACATGTGCCCACACACACACCCTGGGATACCCCCTTCCCCAGTACAGCCAGTACAGCCACTTCTCCCCCTTCCCCAGTCTAGCCCTAGCCCTGCAGCTTTTGAAAAGCCACACCGATTTATCCCCCACTATGATCACTGGGCCCCCCATCTCTTTTCCCCGATCTCTCCCTGGCCCTCCAAATAATGCTGTACCCACCACTCACCAACACCCCCCGAACCACCCCATTTCCCCCAAACCCCAAACTCTATTTAAAGCAATAGGAAACTTAACTGTTCCTGGGCTTCCACATAGCCAGGTAGATACCAGTGTTGTAGCTGTAATGGAACAGCTTGGCTAAGGGCGCGGCAAATTCTGGAGCACAAGTCTTCAGTACTATTGCCGGAATATTGTCAGGCCCATAGGCTATGCAGTATCAAATGCCTTTAGCCATTTCTTGATATCACTTGGAGCGAATTGAATTGGCCGAAGAGTGGCATCTATGATGCTGGGGACCTCCGGACAATTCTGTGAGGATGACTATGTCAGGCTGTTGCTTGACAAGTCTGTGAGACATCTCTCCCAATTTTGGTTCCCAAATGTTAATAAGGAGGTCGACAGGGCTGAGATTGCCATTGTCACTTTGGGTGCCTAGGTTGGTTTGTTACAACTGAATGGCTCGTGAGGCCATTTCAGGGGGATTTTAAGAGTCAACCACATTGCTGTCAGTTCGGAGTCACGTGTAGGCCAGACCAGGTAAATTTGACAGATCTCCTTCCCTAAAGAACATTAGTGAACCAGATGGGTTTTTACAACAGTCGACAACAATTTCATGGTCATCATTAGACTTTTAATTCCAGATTTTCATTGAATTCAAATTCCACCATCTGCCATGGAATATTGGATGGTGATGGCACATCTTTTATTGCCTGAACTTTGTCTTCTACCGGGTGCAGTCCCATGGCATCCACCCTGTGGCCTGGATAAACCATGTCTGGTACCTGAAAGGTGCACTTTTCCTTATTTAACCATACGCCAGTTTCCATGAACCGTCTTAGCATCTCCTCCAGGTCGGTCAAGTGTTCTGTCTCGGTTAACCCCATGATGAGGACCTCATTTAGAAATAAAATTACTGATGGGAGTCCTTGCAAAAGACTCTTCATTGTTTTCTGGAAGACAAGACCCTGAAGCATAGACGGGTGTACTGATAGAGACCCTTGTGTATGTGTACTCCCTTGATGTGCTATCCAGCTCCAGTTGCTGATAAGCGTGTCTCATATCCAGTTTCGTATAGGACTTGACTCCAGCCAGTTTGGCATGTAAGTCATCTATCCTTAGGATTGGGTATTTGTTTAGTTTGGTTGCCTTATTTATGGTCAAATTCTACAGATACGTATGGTATAGTTGGGCTTAACTGCTGGAACTATGGGCGCAGCCCATTCTGAGAATTGAACAGGTTGGATAATTCCCAGCTTTTCTAACTGGCACAGTTCCTTGTCAAACTTTTCTCTCAATGTCTAAGGCACAAGTCTTTCCTTAAAGAAGCAAGGTGTCACCTGTGCCTACACATATATCTTGGCCTGCATGCCCTTTAACTTCCTTAGTACATCCCCCATCAGTATCAGAAGCAGAATCAGTACATACCTGACTGATTCCTGGGATGGTGGGGCTGACATTTGAGGAGAGATTGAGTCGGTTAGGATTATATTTGCTGGAGTTCAGAAGAATGAGGGGGAGATCTCAAAGAAACCTATAAAATTCTAACAAGACTAGAGAGGGTAGATGCAGGAAGGATGTTCCTGATGTTGGGGGAGTCCAGAACCAGGGTCAGAGGCTGAGGATACGGAGTAGACCATTTAGGACTGAGGTGAGGAGAAATTTATTTGCCCAGAGAGTGGTGAGCCTGTAGAATTTGCTACCATAGAAAGTAGTTGAGGCCAAAACATTGCATGTTTTCAAGAAGGAGTTAGATAGAGTTCTTGGGACGAAAGGGATCAAAGGATATGGGGAGAAAGCAGGAGCAGGCTATTGAGTTGGATGATCAACCATGATGAATGGCGGAGTAGACTCGAAGGGCCGAATGGCCTACTCCTGCTCCTATTTTCTATGTTTCTATGTTTCTATCCTGAGAAACCATGTTGTATTTCTTTAGAACTTATGGAACTCCATCAGATTTTAGGTGAAATATCTCAGTTCAGTTGAGATGTTCTGTAGCCAGTCTCGCCCTAAAAGACTGGGTCCTTCTTTCACAATTATTACAGGCAGCTGTCTGTTGCTTATAAGAAACTGGTACTTTGGTGATGTACTTTACCTGAATGGATTCTCCCATGTATGTCCTTAGTTTAGCAGTTGTCCACTCCAGGTTTATTGGCTGTCCACCCTCAATAAGGTATCTAAAAGTGTGCTATCCAACCACTATAATTGAGGCACCCATATCCACTTCCATTATTAATGGCTTCTCATTAATTCGGATTGTGACAATGACAGGTTCACAGCAGTTACATTTTATCGGTATCAACAGCTTCAATCTCTGCTGTATTCTTTTACTTGACCATGTTGGTTTGCTGTTTTGCAGGCTGCTTCAGTAATGACTTTCTGCCTCCTTGAATTTACAGGTATCTGCTCAGTGGTCACCTCCACATCTAAAACAATTTAATCTTGAAGTCGCTGCTGAAGTGCTCCTACTAGGCTTTTCATGTTTCTCACAGTGGACGTTGCATCTCATTTCGATGCTGCGGGTTTGCTTTTGGCTCCACAGTCAGCGGTAGCTTCCCACTCAACATGACAAATGATGCCATGTTCTATTTGTTGCAAAGCCTGCGAGTCTCTCACGGGACTTTCTATGGTGAGGGAGATGTCTAGGGCACGCTTAAAGTCGATGTCGACCTTGGCAAGTAAATGGTGCTGTATGGCATCCTGAACTCCACAAACTCATCGGTCCTACAGCATATCATTTAGTGCGTCCCCAAAGTCGCAGTGTTCTGTTAATTGCTTGAGGTTCACGACATAGGTTGCAACGGACTCTCCTGGGGCCCTAACTCTGGAATTAAATTTAAAATGCTGCATTATGGATAACTCTGGCTAGAAGTGTGTTTTTATGAGGCCCAGTAAATCATTATAGGACTTAGAATTGGATGTGCTCGGGTGAGATTGTATGTCTTACTGCCACATTCACTCAAAAGGATGGCTTTCTGCTTTTCCTCCGCGGTAATCTCATTCACTATGAAGTAAAATCTGAGGTGCTCTAAATGCTGGCTTCAGTCTTCGATAAGGATCGATTCTGCCGAAGAGTGGCATGACTGGTGAGTAGTCTTTTTTTTCTTAAAATTTGATGTACTTGCAGTAACAGGGCGAGGCACAGAGTTGGAGCTAATTTTACCTTCTTCACCAAATGTAATGACTTGACGGAGCAGACGGGTTTCCACAAGAAACAGCTAAACTTTAATACAGAGAGCTTTTCAGGTCCTACATGTTCAGCCAGGACCCTCATCAGGAAGCCCCACCCCACGGATTGCCCACACAAAGGAGTCACTGTTCAGAGCCACCGCAGAACATCATGTGACCATGATAGACAGCAGGAAGGGCTATACCCTCACATCATTCAAATGACTGTGATGTGAGCTGGTACGCCTCCAGTGCTGCTTTCGCTGCTGAATGTTGCACACAGCAGGAGGCCCCAGGAGCATTGTTTTTAGCCAAATTGGTACAGGCAATCTCATCTCCCTAAAGAGAGCTCTCTCTTAAAGGCAAGCTGGACAAAAAAAATTACTGCAATGTAAATTCTTGCATAAGTGAACACCAGGACTGACAGAGAGATCCATAGTGATGGAATGGTGCTGGATGGCATTAGTGGAGCAAGTGGACAAGAGGAGAAATGCCATGGTGCAGAAGGCCCTGAAAGACCTTCTTCAGATGGAAATGGGAGCAGGTGACCATGAAGGTCAAGTCCTAGAGCTTATACCTTAGGACATGGCGGCAGCACCACAGAGATCTAACGGCCTCATGTGAGTGCTCAAGATCAATGAACACATCTTCACATATCATCTCCTTGGAAATGTACTTGAAGTGCTGTAACCTAGAAGGCTATGGACTATGCATTGGAAATTGGGATTAGGCTGGAAACCTTTTTCAGTTGGCACTGACACATTAGGCTCAATGGCCTCCATTGTGCCATAGTTTTAATTTGTTTCTATGGGTGGAATTTTCTGTGCCTGCTGGCAGTGGGCGTGATAGGTGGTGGACGAGGACAATATGGTGCGATCTGGTTCACGACGGCGGGAAGGCAAGTTGTGATCATCTGATCAGCTGCCAATGGCGGGGCGCGTTTCCCACCAACGGTCAGCAGGGAGCTCATTCTAATGCATCAGCATCTCATTACAGGGCCAGCCCACCATGCTCTGGACTCCTGCCAGATCATCCATCTACGTCGACGGAAAAGCATGTCGACATGCTTCACAACAGCACACAGGCAACATGCACTTGGCGGCCTTCACTTTGGGGGAACTGAGGTGAGTGAACAGCAGCGTTTTCCACGGCTTGTCTAGGTCGCCTGTTGCTTTGCAGGCTTCAGGGGTGCCGGGAGGCCTGGATGAAGTGCCACCCTGCCTTAGAGGCATCTGTTTTTGGGGGGGTGGTGTCCAGGGGCAATTGCTTCCCTGCCACAGAGGTGACTGTACTCTGGATGGGGGAACGGGTGGTGCCTGGGGGCAACTGCTGCCCTGCCGTTGGATCCTGTGCACAAGCAATCGAGGTGGGGGGCAGGGTAGGAGAGGGAAGTGGCCAAGCAGTATATCTGTATAAACTGACCAACTCTCTGCAATTGAGAGAGTTCAGGCACAGCCACGGTGATATAATTGGGGTCAGGGTCCTAGCCTGCCCACCCATGCAAGGAATGCGGAGGCACCAATGTGCTACCAAGCCCTCCAGACCTTACCCCCACCACCTGGCACAGACTGCGAGTCTGCGACCACTTTACTGGACCGCGCAGCAGTTGGACTCGCCGGCACTGACCATGTAGCAGTCACTGCTGGAGGTGCTCACAGCCCCTTGCAACCTTAGCATCCTGGTTTGGACCAGTTTCCCCCATGTTACAAGTTGACAGGGCAGCCATGCAGCGCACTCATGTCTGGCCATTCAAGGGGTGGCCAGCAGTTCCCGGGAGGCATTAAGGAGCGGTCACACAGGGCCAGGAAAGGTGCTACGTACACCCATGCTAACCATGTCTCTCATTCTTTCATACTGCAGGAGGACCACGTCAGGATCATGAATCCTGGTGACCTAGCTGAATGCCTGATGGCCTACAGAGACCATAGGCAATGGAGGAGAGAGTAACTGAGGCTCCTGGTCGTGCAAAGGCAGGAGCAGCAACCTCAGGAAGAAGGGGCAGCAGGGGCTCCCTCATATGCTGCCCAGGAGTGACAGTGAGCCATGGCTGGTCGTCATCAAGCAACACCCAGAGTCTACAGATACCGCTTGCCATTCCTGCAGATGACTGAGAACCAGTGTCACCAAAGACTGCACATGTCTAGGGACCTGGTAGCTCACACCTGCCTCTTACAGCAGGACTTGGTGCCAAGGGGACATGGAGGGCATCCACTGCCAGTGAAAGTAACTGCGGCACTCAATTTCTATGCCAGTGGCTCCTTTCAGAGCTCCACAAATGACCTCTGTGGGATTTCACAATCTGCCACCCACAAATGCATCCATGAGGTCACGGATGCCAGCTCCTCCATGGCACCCAACTCTGTGCATTTCGCCCAAGACCGAGAGGGCCAGGATGCAAGGGCCATTGGATTCGCCTAGACCACCAGAAACACATCCTGCAGGTGTGCACACAATTTCCAGGGAGTGTGCACAACATCTACATCCTCAGTATCCCTCAGGCCACTTCAGTTTTGCAGTGTTCACAGAGGCTGCAGGGTTGACTCTTTGGGGACAAGGGCTACCCTCAGACGTCGTGTCTGATGACATGCGTGCGGCGGCCTCAGACTGCAGCAGAGTGACGGTATAATGAGGCTCATGCTGCAGCTCGCAACTTGGTGGAGCAGACCATTGGGATGCTGAAGATAAGGTTCTGATGCCTGGACTGGTCTGGTGGAGCCCTGCAATAAATTCCACAAAGGGTGTCACGCATCATTGTCGCCTGCTGCGCCCTTTACAACCAGGCACTGCAACAGGGAGACGAGCTGGTTGGGCCTTTCAGGAACTGGTGCATAGCATCAATGGTCACAGACGCTGGTGCAATGGGAGCCAGCCTCAGCTTAAATGTCCTGAGAGCATACAGAGAGATTGCAAGAACTATGTGGCACCTGCCCTCTACATTCTGGCAGCAATGGCCAGCACCGCCAAGGAGCAGGCATCAGTAATGTGTCCAGGGAGCATGAGGCTGGACCTTCACTGTGGTCTGAAGGCCGCTCTGAGCAAAGGGAAGAGCCCCTGGACTGACACACCTGCCTTTTATCTTGTGCAGAAAGGTTTCACATCTGAGTGACAAGAACACTGCTCATCAGAACAAGGAGCCACAGGCAGGGAGACATTCTTAGGAGTTTATTGACAATAGTGAACAGTATGTACAAGTGATCAATATCCGTGCCCAGGCTGTGCAATTACTTTTACCTAACTTTCCTAACGCTGCCGATACGTCTTGGTGCCCCCTGGACATTGACAGCGAAGGTGGAGGCAGCTCGCTGACTGTGACATCCTGTGTGTGATGATGTTGGCGGGCGTCCTCTGGAGCGCCAAGACACAGGAGGGCCCCAGCCTGCTTTCGGGGTCCTGCTGTGTGGTAACGGTACCCTCCTTGGTCTGTGAATCTAGAGATATGGAAGTAACAGGAAGAGGGGATTCGGATGGGCTGGACACTCCCAGAGTCACCAGGGTGGATGGCCCTGGGGTGTGCACTTACTAATCCTCCTCCCAATGGGTGCCTGAGGGCCTTTGGTTGACTCCATGAGGGGAGGGGATAGCTGAAGTGAGATTGAGCTGCCCGGCACCTCTCTTGCGTACATGCTATTGGAGGCCATTTTTGCCATCAGCGATGGTGTTAAGCCCATTCAACAGTGCAGGTGTGACGCCCTGGACCAAGGTCTCCATGGTGGCTGCCATCCTGCCAGTGTTGACCTTGGTGCATTGCAATTCCAGCACTATCACTTCAGCCTGTAGACCTCCATCATGCCTTGCAATCTGGGGAATACAGCGGACATCCTTTCCTGATGTTCCCTGACTTGCCTTTGCATCTCCAGAGGCTCATCATCTGACTCAGACTCAAGTTCTTGGTCTCAAGCAGTCCTCCGAATGCCGGGGACCTGGTAAGTCCCTGCTGCCGTCTGCCCTGGATCAGACTGTGCACTGTGCTCACCAGTATGTGATCCTGTGCCTAGAACTAGGTCCCACTGAGGTGTATGTCTCTGCGCTTGTGGAGGATTTGGGTGAGTGATGTGATGGAATTTGTAGAGGGGTGCATTCTGGTTCCCCTTCAGATGTCCCTTCCGGACTGGTTTGGAGGCCCTGGGTCATGGATTCCATTGGCTCTTGGAGTGATGTGCCTGCGGAAGCAAGGGGAAATAATTAGTGCAAGCCAGTGGCTTGTGGCACAGAACACATTACTCACAGCATGGTTGTCTGATGGATATTGCACTGCTGGATCCTCACTTGGTAGAGCAGCGCTGACCTCAACATCAGCACAGGACTGGTCCTGATCATTGCCGTCCAGCTGGATGACTATTTTCTCAAATTCTGTAAGGACCTTGAACTCCGGCATTCTTCCACCTATCTGCGACCTTTCCCTCCTGTTGTGAGCCAGTTTGTCCTGCATGGATAGAGATGGGAAGAGTTTAAGCAGGATGCCTGCCTGGCCAGATGATATATGTGTCTAGTCTGTGTGGGTGGTGAGTGGTCCCATGGGCAGGATGAAGGCAATAAAGGTGTGTGTGTGTGAGAGTGAATGGTGATGTCCCTTGAACTGGCAATGAGTGAGGGCCCTATGGATGTGTGATGGGTTTGTGAGTTGAGAGTGATGAAAAGAGTGACTAACCCTGGTGGAACAGAGGGGGTCATTCATCCTCTTGCGGCACTGGATGGCTGTTCTCTTCTGAAGTGTGTTGGTGCTGACCACCGCTGCCACCACCTCCCAAGCCCAGCTGGTCATGTTGCTGCCCATCTTGCAGCCAGAGCAGGGGTACATGACATCCTGGCGGGCCTCCACAGCATCCAGAGCTGCTCAAGGGACCTGTCATTAAACTGGGGGCCTGGGGTGTTTTTTCCTTTGCTTGCCATGTCCCCCAGGCAGCGGTAGTGAGCTGGTAGTGATGAGTGACGTACCGGCGGCTGTCTTTTAAACATGGTGGCCATTGTGATGCAATGGCGGGGTGATGGCAGGAGGGCAAATGAGAGCCTGCTCACCATGGAAGCAGCGTGCTTCCCAGGAATGCATAAATAATGAGGTGGGTTTGGGACAATACGACGTGAAAACCCGTTATCATCGTTGGCATGTAGGATGCCATTTTGCCTGCCTGCTACAGCACTTGGTGCAAATCTGGGAGAATTCCACCCTACGTGTCTATTTTCCCATAAGCTTCTCATGCTGCTCAGTGCACCACCTCCCTATCAATCACCCAGCAGCACTCCATGGCACCTAGAGCTCATTCCCAATTTACAGCTACTCTCCCTCACCCTGACAAACTTATCAACGCTAACAGTCTCACACCCACCTCTCACTGCCTCGACATACCTCCAGCTATTCAACTGTGGAAGACACATTACCCAAACACAGCGCTACACAACCATTGACATTCTACCCCCTCTCTTGCAGGATGAGGTTGCACAGAGTGGAAAGAAGCTGAGCAGAACCAGAAGGGACAAGGAACCTGCATTTCCTGAGCTGTATGGAGGAGGTGGTTTGCTGCATCATGGTCAGCTATGGCTAGGTTTTTAGCATCTGATGTCTCAGAGAACTTTGAGGATGATGGTCCATTTCCCTTCTCAACTGCTAGCACACCTCCATTTTGTTATCCGGTAATATGAGCAAGCCACTGGTGGTGTGACCTGGGGCCTGCTGCTTCCCACCCCACTTTGCTTTCCTGAGGCCAACCTTTCTTTTCCAAGATCCTGCTTTTGGATACTCAAGAACTGCCAGCCGACCATCCACAGGAGGAGAGAAGAGAGCTGTAACACAGCACTAATGAAGAGGCTCCATCATTTGATCTGACACTCACAGCTGCCAGCTCAGATACAGCACAGAAGAAGTCATTTTGGACTCGAAACATTAACCCCATTTCTCGCTCCACTGATGCTGCCAGACTTGCTGAGTTTCTCCAGCACTTTCCGTTTTTTATTACAGGAGAGTGCTGAATGGGCATGCACACAGAAATGCTAGTGCATTGGCTGGGCTGAAAGTCAGCCTCCTGTCATCATGAAGAAGCATGCAGAATTTCAACTCCAACTTGTCAGAATGGATCATGCAGAGCTTGACTTTCCACAGCATGTGCCGTATTCCCAGACCCAGAGACACTGCAACTGCATTTCCCATACCTGTTGCTGCGTTTGTGTGAACAGGTTGCCTATTCTGTTATCCTTGTGAGGATGGGGCTACACTCTTGGAAAAATGCAGGAATCACTAAAGCACCTCCAGAAACACTCCAGGATACTTTCAGGCACTTTGCAATCTAAAATGTTCCAAAAAATTATATGCAATTTGGGTGCCTGGCCCTTTAAGTAATTCTGTAGCTGGTCTCACCCTGCATCATCACACTTTCTTATCTCATTACTAAATAACGCAAGCATCCTCCGCACATGTGGTGTGCAAATTTGAGACCTTGGTGTCAGATCAGCCAGTTGGGCTGTGTGACATCAGGCTAGTCCCAAATCAACATGGAGGCGGTGCACCTGCTTGTGCCCATAATCTCCAGTAACACTGCACCCTTGACGTAGAAAGCAACCATTCTTGCCTCTGGGAAATGGAGGTCAGCAACCATAATGCTGCTCGAAGCTGCACCACGCTACTGAGCTTCTCGCCCTGGACATCTTCATGAGTTAACACACTACCATCCACACTTGGGATTTTCATTTGACTCCAGAATACCAGAATAATTAGGGAAAAGTCTCCTCTCTGACAGATGGAAGTGCCATATGAAATAACTCTGGCAGTACCAACTCAATTCCTAATGTATGCAAATCTGCAGCATAAAATTACTCATTATTTTGACACTAATTGTTACTACATTGGCAGCCACAATTGGAAATGTAATTCTACTGCTTGTCTGAGTTTGGAATGAACCTACAATGTTGGAGCTCAGAAGACATTGTTTCAACACATGATTGAGATGTGATCTGACCTGAGAACATTTGAGGCTGATGCTGACAATGGAGGCAAAGAATTAAAAATAATCAATTTGCCATAGATCTTCCTCACGTCAATAAACAAAGTAATTCACCGATGTAAGTATAAAAATAGTCTGCAGCAAGTTGTATTTTGTTACCATAAGCAGCACAGTGTTTTTTGTGTTCAATCCAGGCTAATGATCATCTACCGTATTGAACACTCTTGATGTTCACTAGTGGGAGGACAGTTGAGTATCCTATTCACATGGGACCAAAAGCTAGGAACATTGTCATCAGACTCCCAACAGCAGAATGCACATTTGAACTCACTCAATAAGTGGCTTATAATTAGTCATGATTTTTTTCAATTAGGAAAATCATTCTGTATGTTAATTGTGGCAGCTGCTCCAGCATCACTATCATTACCACTATCTTCTGTGACTGACTTCAACAGCACTGAATATAAGTTGCCACCCTTTTCCGTTTATTTTACCTATCTCACATACACTCACGTATAACCATTGCATCCAAGGTTTCATTGGGCAGTTTAAATCTACCCCTCCAGGTAATCCCTTTCTTTTAAAATAAATGTTTTATTTTGGTGTTTTTTTTGTGCCATACAAGGTGGCAGACATCAGTGCTGGGGAACAGAACAGTATCTCATTTTTAGCATCCACTGTTAGCATGAAGCACTCCTAGAACAACTGTTGAGAATCAGCTGAACAGCAAGCTCTCCCTACTGAGCTCTGGTGATGTTCCTTTACACCCAAGCTCACAAAAGCACCTCTAGTAGATATTTACATTACATTCTTACTTCACACCTTTTCCAATATTATGTTCTCTGAGTAGATAGTGTGAAAGTAGGGGCAGTTTAGTGCTGTGAGTGCACACATCAACTTCATTTGATAGGAGTACAAAATGTTGCTTACCTAAAAATAGTAAGGTGTTAAATGTGGGAAGGCTCAGAAATACAAAGGCCTTGATGTTTGTGAAGACTGGCTTGGAAACCTGGAAATGTGGGTAATGTGAAGATCCTGATGAATTTAATGGCAGGATTTCATTTAGTTTTTTCTCTGTTTCCCAGCGGATTGTTAGCCAGAATGAGGACTGGCTAGCTGTAAGGCAGGAAAACCTGAAGAGGGGGAACTGAGAGAGGTCGTCAGCGATTGCGGATGGAAGGTTGGGAGAGATTGTGACTGGAAAGTCGGGGGAGATTGTGGAGATGGGGTGAGGGGTTGGAGATCAGGTTGTGAGGGATGGGATAGAGAGGCTAATTTCAGGGAAGGAGGCTGGTTTGTTTGAGAGACCAGGAAGTTCCTTCTGGTTCACAAGCAGTGCTGGAGAGATACTTGCTGGATCGGCCTTGCTCACTTCTGTTCACCTGCTAGGATTCTTAAGCAGTGGGAATCCCATCCTGGAGATTTTAAATTAAAGTAAGTAAAATTCAATGCAAAAAGACCTCATTAATGTCTCATAAATATATCCAACTGCCAGCCTGCACTAATTAAGGTCCCAAATGCTGTGAGTAATTTATTCACAGGCATCCAAATACACCTCTGTTATACTCAGAAGTGAGCGCATTAGAACCGGGTAGTTAAAATACCCAGATGTCCACAACACACTTGTTCTTTGGTATTAAAATTCTCCCAAAGTGCTTCCCTAGTGGTCAGTCTTCTGGTGCAGCATGTAACATTATTCTAGCATCTTTTATTAGAGAATGTGTGTGGGGGATAGCTACTGAGATTCTTATAAAGAAGTATAATTTTCTCTGCAGTTGGCTCATTAAGATAAGGTAGTTATTGTAAGTTATCTTGCCATTCATTTTCATGAGGGACGTAATGGAAAAAATGTTTTTAACCTCTTTTATGCTTATCATCCTGAAGCAAAATAATAATGAATCCCCTCGCATGAACAGTGGAATCCAGATGCATGTCAATATGAATGTTTTGAACAGACAATAACTTTCACCTCTTATGGAATACAAATGAGTGCCAGCAAAATGACTTCCCTTTTGACTTTCTGTTTCATTGCAAAAACCTGATCTTTTAACAAGCTGCCTTTGAACATTTGCACTTCAAGGTTAGTTATCATGGGAACAAGACGGGGGTTTGTTTTGCTGCCAGGTTTTCAGGGAACTAGTTGTTTTCCAGTGGCATTGCACAAGTTAACACCAAATGCATTCTTCAGATGAAGTTGTTTTTAGGGAGGGGGTGTGGTCAATGAATCAAGTGGAAAAGGGGAAGGAATGAAGAAGGCCCCCAGAGACAAAGGGGGAAAGGAAGGAGGGTGGGAAAAAGATAAAAAAGGGGAAGGGGAAATGGGTGAAGAAGGGAGACAGGAGGATGAAAAGCAGGGGTATGAGGACAGGAAAGGAGCTAGAGGAGAAAAGGAACCTACATTAATAGGAGAGGGAGAGGAGAGGAGCAGAGAGGGTTGGATGGAAGAAATGCTTAGAATGGAATCTCAAAAACCCATTTGGGAGGATTGGATAGAATCCACCCAGTGGAGCGTATGGAAAAGAAGGAAATGGCGGGCATGGTGAGGACCCACAGGATGCAATATTTAAAGGGCCAATCAAAGGCGTAATTTGCAGGAGGTTGGACAAGGAAGCAATAGAGGAAGAACTCTCAATATGCATTCAGGATGATCAAAGTCTGTGTCCTGTTTTAATGATGCCTCACTTGATGTGTTGCTAGGGCTGTAAGGAACCAGAGAGAGATATACTTCCCCAGGAATGAGAGGATGATATCTGCTAGTGATCCAAAAAAGGTGTGGCTGTTGATGGCCAGAAAGTCAGCAGCAGGAACATTGTGTCTCTCTGCTGTATTCAGCGCCACAGTGTTTTAATGATCTAACCAGCTCAGGAAAATTGAGTACAGTTGCATTCACCTACTTCCTACCATGTGCAATATCCCACCCCCTCAGCCGGCCTTGTTAAACTTATTAACAGACATCACTCCTCACATCCACTTACCTTGCACATAAACCCATCCTTGTCTTTCTAATGGAGTTCCTCACACCACCATCCATCCATCCATCGACAACACCCACCCACAATTTTATGCAATTTCATGCCTATCCTCCAGAATCAACCTCACCAAATGCACTCCATCCATCGGTTGAATGCATGCAATTACGGTCACACATGGGCCTGTTCTCTCTCATAGTAGGGAGATGGAAAGAACTGGAGAGGTTCCTCCAGAGATCTCGCAGCTCATAACTGCAGAGGAGGAGGTGCTGCATGGCACGCTGTCTGCCCTTGGAGATGGAGATTCGGGGACCTCAGCTACCCGGTGGCACAATTAAACATCAGTGGCCCATATGTCATACAACAATCAATTAGTTGATTTGGTTTCAGCAGCAAATGAGATATGATCAATTTGATAATTATAAGTTATAACATTGATAGCTTGCTAGTACTAATTCATATTTTTTCTCTCTTCACCAGGTCCTTCACATGTGCTGCAGCAGTCAATTCAACTTGTGGATGTTGAATCCTCAGAGGATTGAGTCCTTCTGAGGGTGTACCATTACAGGACTCATGCTTACTGTAGGTAAAATCTTTCTTGCTGCTTTTAGGGGTCATATGGTTGGCCTGACAAATCAACTCTAAGCATGGGTAATGATAGGGGTGGAATTTACTAATCATAGACCTGGTTCAAGCATGTAGTTTCTACAAGGGCCCTGTAAATAAAGATACCTGTTTCAAGTAAGAAACCTGTCTGTTACATCAAGTTTATTACAATTGGCGACAAGGATAAATAGCTCTGCTTCGTGAATGTCAGTACGCTAATTCTTAAAGAAAAGAAAGAAAAAGATAGAAAAGTTTACTCACCAGTCATGCCACTCTTTGGCAGAATCGACCCTTATGACTCGTCCATGGAAGACTGGTCTGTACATAGAGTGCCTAGATTTTTATTTTGTGGCAATTGGAATAACAGCAGAGGAGAAGCAGAAAACAATTCTTTTAAGTGTCTGCTGGAGCAAGACATATAACCTCATCTGTAGTCTGATGGCCCGAACATGCCCAATTCTAAATCTTTTAACGAGCTGGTAGATTTTGTGAAGACACATTTTCAGCTGAAGCCATTGGTAATTGTGCAGAGATTTAAGTTCAACTCCAGAGTAAGGGCTGCAGGTGAGTCAAGTGCAGCTTATATCACGAAGTTGAAACAGTTGACTGAGAACTACAACTTCAGAGAAACACTCAATAACATGTTGCAGGGTCGTTTGGTTTGTGGCGTACACGACGACGCCATTCAGCGCCATTTACTTGCACAACTTATTACTGATTTGGAGCAAGCCATGGAAATAGCACTAGCAATGGAGAGTGCTGAGAGGGTCTTGCAGACTTTGCAGAGTGTGCAACATGGTGCCATTCTTCAGTTGGGGTGGGAATCTTTCACTGGGCATGGTGGAAAAACCAGAGAAACAGCTGCAAAGCACGAGACAGTCTCTACTGCTCGAAAAATTAAAAGGCCTAGTGGAAGCATCTCACCAGCAATTCGGAAGTTAATCTGGTATCAATGTGAGGGGTAACCATGTACCAGAAACCTGCAGATTTAAGTAGATGGAATGCCTCTACTGCCACAAAAAAGGACATGTAATAAAGCAATGCAGGGTGAAATCGAGACAGCCAATCAGACAGCAGACCAGATGGTTTAAGTTCACAATATAACTGAACCAGAAGCTGCTGATATTGATATCTATTCCCTATACAATGTGAAAGCAGTAAAAACTGAACCAATCACCATCATCCTTCAAGTGAATGGGAAGCCTCTAGTCATGAAGGTAGAAACAGGAGCATTGACCACAGTGGTGGGAGGGCACACATTTAAATATTTAAATGAAGGTACCCAGCCACTGATTCTGGAGCAAGCCATGGCTCAACTGAAGGCATGCACTGGAGAGTCAATACAGGTAAAGGTCATCGCCATAATACCTGTATCCTACAAACAACAGACAGTCCAGCTTCCAGTAATCACTGTAACAGGTGAAGGACCTAATCTTCTGGGCCTTAACTGGTTAAAAGAAATTAAGCTCAACTAGTCAGAAATACTTCATGTGAGAACAGGAAGGGATCCTGAGCCGATAAGGGAATATGACAGTGTATTTTGGAATACATTAGGAGAATCGAAAGGCCTTCACACAATGCAAGGATCCTTCAGGTCAGAGTTGGTTCTACTGGAAAATCATGAAAAGAAACAAAACAAATAGAGTGCCACCCTGAACAAACAGAAGAAATAGTTGGCAGAAAAAACCTCAACAATGCTCAATGTTCCAGGAGGAAGCCAAAAGATACAAAAAGGAGACAGAAGAGCTGAAGGATCAGCTAATTGAAACAAAAGAGGGATTAGAAGGAAAAGTCGTGGAACCTTCCCAGATGCGAGTGGATAACAAAACCATGGGTAGCTTAACTACCAAACTGAACCAAGTTAAGGTTTCACAAGAGAGAAATTTGGCCGACAGTGAAATCAAAATAAAGGATGAGACAAAACTCTGTGGCGAACAGAAGAAGAAAAGACAGAAATCAAATCCGAAAGGCCAATTGGCTGTGTCTCCAGAACTCTCACTGCAGCCGAGATTATTCACAACTTGAAAAGGGAGGTTTATCAGTAATATTTGGAGTGAAGAAATTCCATCAGCATCTGCATGGTCGACATTTCACCATAGTGTCAGATCATAAGCCACTACTGCGGTTTTTTAGTGAAGATAAAGCAATTCTGTCGATAGCCTCAGCCAGATTTCAACATTGGGCTTTGATTTTATCAGCGCATAAGTACACCTTAATGCATTGCCTGGGTGTGCATATTGCAAATGCAGATGCACTCAGTCGTCTTCCGTTACCAGAGCATTGTACATGCTCCAGCACCACAAGAAGTTGGACTTGTGTTTCTTGGAGTCCGCACTGGTCTGTGTGAAGTAAATAAAGAATTGGACAAACTGGGATCTAATTTTGTCAGAAGTCTGAGACCAGGTATTGCAAGGATGGTCAAATTCACCAGTCTCTGAAGAGCTAAAACCATTCAATGCCTGTAAAACTGAGTTAAGTTGTCAAGATGGAATCTCGTTGTGGGGATCAAGAGTCATCATCTTTTCACAAGGAAGAGAACCACTCTTGACAGAGTTTCACAGTCCGCATCCAGGCATTTCAAAGGTGAAGCTATGTCTGGTGGCCAGGTATAGAAAGTGACATAGAAAAAATGGTTAAACACTGTCTCCAGTGTCAGCAATAAGAGAATTTGCCTGTTTCAGCTCCACTGCGTCCGTGGGAGTGGCCTGGTCGACCCTGGGTTAGACTACATATAGACTCCGTAGGTCCATTTTTAGTTATTGTGTTTTTATTGATCATCGATGCGCATTCCAAGTGGATGGCTGCATATGAAGTTAGATCACTGACATAGTGTGCAACTATTAAAAAGCTGTGTCAATGTTTTAGTATACATGGCATACCAGAAGTCATTGTTTCGGATAAGTACAGAATTCCAGAGATTCATGAATTTAAATGGAATTAAACATATTAAAACAGCACCATATCATCCCTCATCCAATGCGTTAGCAGAAAGAGCAATGCAAACTTTCAAATTAGGAATGAAGAAGTTATCCGAAGGATTGTTAGAAACCCGAATTTCATGTTTTCTTCTCAATTATCGTATGGCTTCTCATGCAAATACGGGTTCAACACCATCTGAATTACTGATGAAACACCACGTTTGTACAAGGTTAAGTCTGGTGTTTCTAAATTTAGAAGGGAATGTAGAGAAAAACCAGAGTAGTCAGAAAATGAATCATGATGTTCATAGCAAAGCTCAAAGATTTACTGTGGGAGAGACCGTTTTCGTGCGAAATTTTGGAAATGGACCTGGTTGGGTTCTTGGTATAATTGTCTCTGAAACTGGATCTTTGTCATACCAAGTGGAAGATGGGATTGTTTGAAAACATGTGGATTATCTAAGGAGTAGAGGGAAATTCCAACAACCAGTTATTCCATCTGTAACTGATGCCAAACCTTTAATCCCTCAGGTGCCAGATTGACCTAGAATAGATATACCTGATGTCTCTGTTGAATTAACTAATTCTGAACTGCCATTGTCTAAGGTCATCCCTGATGCTGCAATTCGTGATCATGTTGATCCAGTGGGAGAACCTCAAGCCATAGAACAACGCCTTTCTGACCGAATTAGAAAACTACCTCAGAGACTTAATCTTTAATTGCATGACCTGTGTATATATGTAAATGTTGTGGATTAAGATATTCTTGTAAATAAGAAATGTAAAAAAAAAGGGATTGGAAAGTAGTGATTGTAGGTAAACTTTCCTGCAGCTTTTAGGGGCCACGTGATTGTATTGACAAATCAGCCCTAAGTGCGGGTAATCCTAGGAGCAGAGTTTTCTAGTCGTGGACCTGGTTCAAGCATGTAGCTTCTGCATGAAGGTAGCAATACTATGCATTACAGTAACCTGGGATCTGTAAATAGCTAAAGATTAACTCTGTAATAAAATTATCTGTTTCAAGTGAGAAACCTGTCCGGCACATCAAGTTTATTATACTTAGCATGGACAAGTTCAGATACATACGCTTCAGTGGATGCAGTTAGACCTATAGTTGGGTTTTCACCTGGTGACTTACAGTTTACATGAAAGCAAGAGCTGATTATTTTGGCGGGGCAGCAGTGCAGAGTCCACATTGGAAGTCACAATCTTCTCCAAGCTCTGCACTGATATGTCAGCCTATATTTTTGTGCTGTTTGGAGTGGACTTGAATCCACAACCTGCTGACTCAGAGGTGATAGTGCTACCAACTGAGACAAGGTTGGCAGGACAAAGGTGGCAGGGAGTAAAGAGCAGCTGAATGGAACCATCAGCTAACCACTGTGGTTTGACCTTTTTAAAAGGATGCAATTGAGGGAACTGATAAGTCCTGAGCAGGTAAGTTGGTAGTTGGCTAACAAGGCAGGAAGGAGAGGTGGAGAAACACTGATCAGGAGTCTTATACTCTGCTACAATAGGGGGTGAACCATTGTCTGCAGGAAAGAAATAAAATTAAATAGTACAAAATTAAAGTTAAAATTACCTAATGTTAAAAGATAGATCAGCTTCTAAAGGAAGTAAATGACACGAGAGGTGCAATTATGTGGAGACCTTAGAGAAGATGAGATCGTTCTCCTTCGAGTAGAGAATGTTAAGAAGGAATTTGATAGAGGTGGTCAAAATCATGAACAGCTTTGATAGAATATATAAGCAGGGATTGTTTCTAACGAAAATGGGTGGGTAGCCAGAGGAAATGGATTTAAGGTGATTGCCAAAAGAACTGAAGGCAACATGAGGGAAAAATGTTTTGCGCAGTGAGTTGTTGGGAACTGGAATGCACTGCTTGAAATGGTGGTGGAAGCAGGTTCAAAAGTAACATTCAGAAGAGAATTGGGTAATGTATTATCACCACTGAGAACATGATGTGTTATGGTGCCATCACTGTGGTGTCTCAATTGTGATGTCTTGAGACTTGTATGTTTAAATATGAACCATTTAATTTTAATCTTTAACTATGCACAGATCCCAGGGCCTGAATTTTACCCTTGTTGGGCATGCGCAAGCAGCAGGCCTGGGAGCAGTTGGGAAACAGGCCCCCGACCGCAATCGGCCCACGACCATGATTTCATACTGGCTGGCCAATAAGGCCTGCCCAGCGTGAAACACGTCTTTCCAATGGTCAGGAAGGGCCGGGCGGGGTTTGGGATCTGTCAGCCACTGGATACAGTGGCAACCCGGCAGGCGGTTGAAAAATGCCAGAGGCAGCTCCCTGAAGGCTGCCAGTGAACAATCATATTCAGTGGTCTGGAGACTGGAGCTATGGCTCAACAGTGACCGGAGACATCAGGTGGGAGGGCAGGTCAGGTGAGCACTTGGCACCCCATTTTTTGGACGAGTGCCTGACAGTCCTCCTGGAGGAGGTGGGTGTCAGGCAGGACACCCTTGTTCCCAGGGATGGCAGGAGGAGGCAGCCGCAGCAGACAGAAAAAGCTTTGGAGGAGGTGGCAGCCCTGGGCAGAAGGCACAATTATGTGCAGTGCACAAGGGTGCAGTGCCTCAAAACTTTCAACAACCTGCTGCACTTGGCAAGGGTGAGTACCGTGTTGGCATGGATCAGTTTGGAGAAGTGTTAAGGGCTGGCTGCCCCCAAACCCCTCCCCCCCATGGAGCTCAGGGGTGTTAGAGTCTGAGCGTGAACTATCAGTGACGCTGGAGCTGGCCAAGGGAATGAGTCCTGGCTGCTCGGACTGAGTGCCTTGCAGCTTGAGGGCCATGACTTGAATGTACCCTGCGAGGTGTTCCTCAGGTGAGGTTAACCAGGCTGTAATGGCGCTGCAGGTAGAGAGTGGACTAATCAATGCTCCTCTGTCCTTTCAGGAGAAGAGGAGCCATAACAACATAGAGAGGTCAAGGAGAGGTGGAGACCCACCCAACCTCCTAATATTGATGAGATTTGAACTGGACACCCTGAAGCTGGAAAGCACCACCCGCATCGTTCAGTTGGCCATGGAGAGGCAGGGGTCTCTGATGAAGGTAAGAGTGCAGTGCTCAGACGTGAGAGTTTCGGACTGTACAAACATTCTTGTGTAGTCTCTTCATTGATGGGAGCCTCAAAACTGGAGTCCCCATTGAACATTGAAAGAAGATAGCAGCATGATGCAGATTCCCATTGTCTCACCAGGGTACCAGGCATACACAGTGACAGTGTGATGACTTAAACTAATGACATGTTATTGTTCTCCCTTAGATTCACCAGTAGGCACTTGTTTGCAAGACCTTGAAGAGCCACACCTGATGCCAGAGGACTGCTGGGCTTCAGATGCACCTGCAACGCATCCGCTCTCTGAACCAGGAACCAGCGCATATACCAGCGCCTTAGTGGAAGTTAAATCAGTGGCTAGAATGTCGGAACACAGCGGTGAAGGTACTTCACACTCGCTTGAGAAGCAACCGGAGGCCAAGTGTCCAGGGCACCAGCTGTTGGAGGACTGCTGGAGACCAGGACGATGCTGAGTCAAAGGCAGATGATGAGCCTCTGGAGTCGCCCATTAGGTGGTATCAACACAGGCTGCACTGGTCAGAGGACGACTGCCAAGGCCATCAAGGCCAACAAGACAGCAGGGTCAGCAGGCTACCTCCAATACTGCTGCCAGCAAGGTAGGGTAGGGGGCACCAAGGCGCAGCATTCATAAACATAAGTTTAAGTTTCCATGAACACAAAAGGGACTGGTCACAGGTGATCATCTGTTCTGTAATATTTTGTTTATTTGTTTACTGCTGTGGGCATTAATACCAGAGCTGGTAATGTTCATTTGTTTTGAGTGTGATAATTATATAAATTTTGCTTTTATCATAACGACAGGAATGTTCTTCAACTTTTTGTTTAGTACACGATACGCCAGTATGTAATGCTGGACGTTGAGTGGCTCTAAACTTTATTGCACAGGAGCTGAGTGGACTTTGGGTTCAAATGAAAGGGTCATTTCAGATACCCGGGATGGAGGCGGCAGCCCTGGCATGAGGTGGAAGCAGATCTTTGGCAGCCTAGGTGAAGGAGCGTTGGATCAAGGCATCCCTGGTGTCCCTGCCTGCCTGAAGGATACAGAGGATACAGAGGTCTGCCTCCATGCCCTCAGCGTTCTCCACACTGTGCTCCTCTTCTGATTCACTACTGGATTTATCCTCTGTGGAGCTGCCTCAAGATCTTCTTCCTCCAGTGGGTCCTCCCCGCCAGTGCCAGTTGTGGAGAGCTCAGCATGCAACCACTATCAGCGAAATCCGCTATGGGGGCTATTGTGGTGCTCCTCCTGAATGGTCCACGCATCGGAAGCACATCTTCAGAAGACCTATGGTCATCTCTATCACCGCCCTTGTGGTGGCATGGCTCCTATTATAATGCTGTTCGACCTCTGTTCTTGGGTGGCAGAGAGGTGTAATAAGCCGCTTTTTCAACAGATGGCCCTTGTCACCCAGCAGCCATCCATCCAATTGGACTGGAGCACTGAAGAGCTTTCACACTTGGCAGTGTCTAAGGACATAAGTGGCATGGGAATGGCCAAGGTACCTTGCACAGACTTGCAGAATCTGCATCCTGTGATCACACACTATCTGCAAGTTCATGGAGTGGAAGCCCTTCCTGTTGACAAAGGCACCCGGCTGACCTACTGGCATCTTGATGCCCACATGTGTGCACTTTATTGCACCCTGCACACGGGAGAAGCCAGAAATGGCCATGAAGCCTCATGCTCGCTGAGCCTGGTTGGCCTCGTCCGAATGGAAATGAATAAATGCCATTACCGCTTCTGTCACCAGCTTGACGCAACTATGGACATCTGATTGGGAGACTCCACAAAGATCCTTCACTGAGCTCTGGAAAGAGTTGGAGGCATAGAAGTTGAGGGCCACTGTGACCTTCAGAGCCACTGGCATAGGGTGTCCACCCATACAGTTGGAGGTGATCTCAGTCCCAAACATATGACAGATGGAGGTCACTGTCTCCCTGCAGAGGCGAAGCCTCCTTCGGCATTGCACCTTGGACATATTCAGATAGCTGCATCGCTGCCTGTAAACCTCTGCCTCTCCTCCCACAGGTCGCTCCCCTGAAAGCTGCATTGAGAAAGCTGGCCTCCTCTCCCTTCTGCCCCTCCCTTTCTCCTCAGAGGAAGTGTCTCCAGCAGAGACCACAATCCCCATTACCAGGGTAAGGAAAACTGTCTGATACCTGGAAGGGTCCACATGGCCCAAATCCTCCGGGGGCCTTGGAGACACCAATGAGTCCTGAAATAAAGACTGGAAATGCTAAGAATGAAACTCAGAACAGAGATGAAGCTGTCATGTTCAAATAAGCAACCAGCTGCAAACTATCTCCAAAACTCCTCACTACTCACACTGGCAATGCTACTGACCTTTTTATCCCGCCCTTGGATGAGGTTTTGCAAAAAGTGGGCTGCCTGTTATGCCCGTGCGATGAGCGTGAAATCGAACGGGCAACATAAAATCAGGGTCAATTGGCGTTTTAATGGCCTTATGTGGCCCTTTAATTATTGGTGGGTGTGGCTCCAACACCCGCACAGGCCCGCCAGCCTGAAGATTGCACGCATGTGGGATGACCCCAAGACGCTCGCCCGAAGTCATCTCGCTCAATTTTACGAGGCGTAAAATTCTGTCCCAGATTACTGTAATGCATGGTGTTGCAGGCTGGTTCCAGAGTGTTTTGCCTAGATATTATCATGTGACTCTATGCATCATACTGTGGGTGGTGCTATTCTCCAGTCCCATGTTAACTTTTGCTCTGCTGAGCACCTTTACACGGCGATGGCATGCAGGCACACACAGCATTATACAGCAGATAAATACTTGATGGGAAAACATTTACAGGGCTATGCATAAAGAGGAGTAATGTCAGACTAATTGGGTAGGTCTACTAAAGAGATGCCACAGATACAATGGGCTGAATGGCATCCTTTTCTATTGTATCATCCATGATTCTTGATTCTATGGAATAGACAGATTAGAAAATTGTTCCATAGTGTCACCTATTGGCCAGACCCTGCAACTGTAAGCAGTTCTCAAAGTTTTCCAGCGTCACTTTACTGGAAAATTCCTGATAAGTATGTGACAGGGCAAACATTATAAGATGTATCATGGGTTTGGGCACAATTAACATTGAAAAGATCACTGGAACTTTTTACAGGATTTAAAAATGGAAATATGTCAGATAGATTATGTGAAATTCCAGCTTAATTATTGATCTAATTTAAACGATAATCACACTATGGGTAAAAACAATGCTGACACATCTGTTGCCATTAAGGGATTTTCCGATATGCTCCAGTCTGTCATGGTAATGTTTTTCTCACACATCTTGCAGCTTTAACTCCCATCTGTGTCACTCAGCCAGAATATCATAACAAATAGATATCAATTGCATAAAATCAGTTTAACAAATGTGCCATTAGGCACTGGGTCTTGTGAGTAGTAGCCAGTAATTTTTATGTTACTGTTCATCCTAGTATGGAACATATTGGTTTAAAAAAATGTTTTCATTCCCAGTCGTTATTAATGTACAATGTTTCAGCAGGCTAAACATTGTCATATTCCAAAAGAAGCATCTTGGTCTGTAACTTCTTAAGTATGAAAATTAGGAACTATTTTTACCTGCTTCAAGATACTTGCAAGAAAGGGGCTATGATCAGCAATTACAGTAAGGGAAGGGCTTTGAGAAGGTTTCTGAAGCAGGGAGACAGCTGGCAAGGGGCACAGGATGTCAGTGGCATGAGGAAGGGATGGAATGATGGGAGTTTGAGATTGTGTTATGGGTGAGGCTGTGAAGGGATTAAGATGAGCAGCCAGCTAAGAAACTGTTATGGAAATCAAGATTTGAAGTGATAATGGTATGAATGAGGAACTCAATAAAATGAATGGCAGAAAGAAGGAGATTGAGCCAGATTGGTGCAATGTTGCAGAAATGGAGGAAAGTGATTTTGACAAAAATATATTTAAGTGCAATTGGCCGCAACAGTGACTGTGCTACTTTCTCCTCAACTTCCCAAAAGATGAGAGAAAATTCAAGATCTGCACAATTTGCTCAGTGCATACCGCATCTCAGTCATTACTGTTCAAGTTCTAGTGAGGCTGAGATTTTCAAAGTTGGTGACCTCAGCTGCAGGCAGCTTCAAACTGGGAAATCCAGGGAGCGGTCCTGTTGGCAAGCTCAGGAGCAGAAAGGGTTTCCTCCTCTGTGTTTTCCAGGAGAGCATTTAGCTCAGTTTCCAATTTGTCTGTGTCCACACCTCCCAATGCATCATGTATTTCAACAGCAAGTGTCATTCTGCGTTTCACAAAACTGTTCAATCTGATCCATCAACTTGCCCACTTTCTCCACACTGAGGGCCTTTATCGACTCTCTCAAAACTCCAAGCCCAGCAAGGCAAAACTTTAGTTCAAAAATCAGTCACAGATTTAGGTCTAAAACTTCTGACTTTTAGTAAGAAAGCACCTCAGGAGGTTGATGAAGTCAAGGCCAGATCTGTACATGCTCTGACAGGAGCCAAAAAGAATATAAATTTTGGATTATTGATATTTTAATGTTAATATCAGTTGGAGAGCATAGAGGCAGCTTTTGGACGTTAGAGGAGGCAGAGAGAAACAGTTGTGTGTTGTTACTAAATGTAGAAGCTGAATCTGGTTCTGAATGATATTATGAAACAAATGATGAGGTCAATGTGAATGAGAATGAAGGCCTGGAATACACGAGTGGTCTAATGACATATTATGAGGAGCTATTTCAGGCAACTTAGTGACTTTGTTGCAAAAGACATCAGCAAAATCTATGGAGTGCAGTACAAATCTGGGCTGGAAAAAAATATGAGGTGGCCAACTTTCACACAACAGGCTCTGTTTTGTTTAGTGCTGATGGCACGTCATAACATTCAAGGCTATGGGCCAAGTGCTGGTAAATGGGATTAGGTAGGTAGGTCAGGTGTTTCTCATGTGTCGGTGCAGACTCAATGGGCCGAAGGGCCTCTTCTGCACTGTGATTCTGTGATTTTGTGATGGTTAAGGGATAAATGTTGATGAGAACGCCAGGGTAAAATACACCGTGGTTTTATTATGATCACTTAAGAGATCAGGCTCAGTTTAACATTGCATCCAAAAGATGGCATCACTGACAGTACTCTTTGAATACTGCATTGAAATATAAGCCTAGATTGCATGATCATGTATCTGGAATATGACTTCTGCTCACAACCTTCTGTGATAGTGCTAACACTGAGTTGTGGCTGACATCTAGAGGAGTGCTGCTGGAGGAAGACAGTGTAGCCAGTACTCATTCTTCCTTTGCAATTGTGGGAGGAGCAGTGAAACCTGTGGTTTTGTAAGCCCCCCTCACCCCTCTTCCTCCCTCAGACAGCAACAGTCATGAAACCTTCTCGATTCTGCAGGTCTGCAGGCATCTGAGATGCGTAACATGGGTTTTCAAATAATACAACCCTCCCTCTGTTCCTGCATACTCCAGTGGCATCAATCAATACTGTAGGTCCCTGGCAGGCACAATCCTGGGGTAAGTCGTCAGATCAGAAACCAAACAATTTTGGAGCCCATAGGACCAGCTAGTTTGCCTTAATTTGGTAGCAGTAGCAATGAATCATTGAATAAAATATTTCTGTTCAAGATACTTGTTCAGTTTCACATTGAAGACCACTTGTCACTAATCCTCTCTTAGTAAGCTGTTCCAAAACTTAACCAACCTCCCAGTAAAATAATGATTCCTTACTTCCTATACAAATCTATTACTTCTTAAGGAAAAGTGTACAAAGCTCACTGACCACTTCCAACACTAAGCTCACTATGATTTACTCAGTGACAAGTTTTTGATATGCCTTCTTAAACTCGCACACCTCACCAGAGGTCAGATTCTGTATAATTAGAGCCCTGTGTTAGCTATAATGAAATTGCAGTGGAATATATCAAAAGTTATATTGGAAGTGTTGAAATTACAATGGAGTGTGAAGATTATCATTTATAATTTGTAATAGAATACATTAAAATTTGAATGGAGCAAGTCAAAGTTCTAATGAAATAAATCAAAATTGGGACGAGATAGCACAACCACAATTGCATATATATGAAATGTCATTAGAAAAGGGAATAGCACCAGAGGACTGGTGGACAGTGAATATGATTCCTCTATTTAAAAAGGGAGATAGAAAAATTCCAAGGAACTATAGACCATTAACATTACTGGCTGCAAAATATTGGCAATCTTAATTACGGATGTAATAGGAAAACATCTAGAAACCAGACAATGTAATAAATCGTGGTCAGCACTGATTTCAAAAGAGAAGGTCATTTATAAGCAACCATATTGAATTATTTGAAGACGAAAGAGAAAGAGTAGATAAAGGTAATGAAGCACATATAATATATTTGGATTTTCAAAAGGCCTTCAATAAGACACCACATAGTAGACTCATGATTAAGGTCAGAGTATGCTGAACCAAGGGACAAGTAGAAGAGACAATTAACAAGATGCCTATGAAATTGAAGTCAGAGAGTAGGGGTTAAGGATAAAAATAAAAATAAAAATAACTGGAAAAACTCAGCAGGTCTGGCAGCATCTGCGGAGAGGAACACAGTTAATGTTTCGAGTCCATATGATTCTTCAACAGAACTAAGGAAAAATAGAAAAGAGGTGAAATATAAGCTGGTTTAAAGGGGCGGGTGGGGGGGGTTAGTGGTGGGGGAGTGGGGGGTTGGACAGGTAGAGCTGGATAGAGGGCCAGTGATAGGTGGAGATAGCCAAAAGATGTCACAGAAAAAAGGACAAAGAGGCGTTGAAGGTGGTGATATTATCTAAGGAATGTGCTAATTAAGGGTAGAAAGCAGGACAAGCAAGGTACAGCTAGCACTAGTGGGGTGGGGTGGAGTGGGGTGGGGTGAAGGGAAGGGATCGAAATAGGCTAAAATGTAGAGATAAAACAATGGATGGAAATATATTTAAAAATAATGGAAATAGGTGGGAAAAGAAAAATCAATATAAATTATTGGGGAAAAAAGGGGGATAGGAAAGGGGGTGGGGATGGAGGAGTGAGTTCATGATCTAAAATTATTGAACTCAGTATTCAGTCCGGAAGTCTGTAAAGTGCCTAGTCGGAAGATAAGGTGCTGTTCCTCCAGTTTGCGTTGAGCTTCACTGGAACAATGCAGCAGGCCAAGGATGGACATGTGGGCATGAGAGCAGGGTGGAGTGTTGAAATTGAAGCGACAGGGAGGTCTGAGTCATGCTTGCAGACAGACCAAAGGTGTTCTGCAAAGCAGTCACCCAGTCTGCGTTTGGTCTCTCCAATGTAGAGGAAACTGCATTGGGAGCAACCAATGCATTAGACTAAATTGAGGGAAGTGCAAGTGAAATGCTGCTTCACTTGAAAGGAGTGTTTGGGCTCTTGGACGGTGAGGCGAGAGGAAGTGAAGGGGCAGGTGTTGCATATTTTGTGTTTGCATGGGGAGGTGCCGTAGGTGGGGGTTGAGGAGTAGGGGGTGATGGAGGAGTGGTAAAAAAAGGCATTCCATAGGGATCGTTCCCTCCGTGACACCCTGGTCCACTCCTCCAGCTAGAGCTACCTTGCTTGTCCTGCTCTCCATTCTTAATTAGCACATTCTTTTAGATAATATCACCACCTTCAACACCTCTTTGTTCTTTTGTCTGTGACATCTTTTGGTTATCTGATCCTTTCACTGCTTGCTTGTCCCAACAACCCCACCCCCTTCTTTCCCTCCACTTAAACCAGCTTATATTTTACCCCTTTCCTATTTCTGCTTTGTTCTGTTGAAGGATCATGAGGACTCGAAATGTCAACTTTGCTCTTCTCCGCCGATGCTGCCAGACCTGCTGATTTTTCCAGGTATTTCTGTTATCATTAAAGGTGGAGATGTTCACAAAACTTCCTCTTCCTATTTGCTGTTTAATTGTCCACCACAATTCATGACTATTTCAGGTAGACAACAGGGCTTTGACCTGATCTATTGGTTGTGCAATTGTTTAATTCTGTATATAGCATGTTGCTTCTGTTTGTAGCATGCATATAGTCCTGGGCTGAGCTTCACTGGGTTGGCATCTCATTTTTAAGTGTGCCTGGTGCTGCATGTGGATGCTGTCTTACGCTCCTCATTGAACCAGATTGGAATCCCTGAATTAATGGTACTAGCAGAGTGAAGGATATGCAGGTCAATTATGGTGGGACACAATTCTGCTGCCACTGATGGCTCACAGTGCCCCATGGGTCCTCTGTTTTGAACAGCTATTAATACAGATCTGAGAAGTTATGCGGGGAGATGGGCTGCTTTCTCTAGAAAAAAAGATATATGGAGGTCTTTAAGATTATGAAAGGTTTTTATAGAGTAGACATAGTGAAGATGTTGCTTATCATGGACTAACAAAACTAGAGGCCATTAATATAAGATAGTCACCAGTAAATCCAATCGGGAAATGAGATGTCTGGATGGAACGTGAAAATCATTCCGTAGCTGTTCCAGTATGGCTAAAACATTGGCATTTACCTGGCAATGTGGAAAATTGCTCAGATATGCCAGGGCAAATCCAACCAGGCCAATTACCACCCCATCAGTCTACTCTTGATCATCAGCATAAGTGATAGAAGGTGTCATCAACAGTGCTATCAAGTGGCTTTCACTCAGCAATGTCCAGTTTGGGTTCAGCCAGGGCCACTCAGCTCCTGGCCTCATTACAGCCTTGGTCCAAACATGGACAAAAGAGCTGGACTTAAGGGATGAGATAGGAGTGACTGCCCTTGATATCAAGGCAACATTTGACAGAGTGTGGCATCAAGGAGCCCTAGCACAACTGGAGTCAATGGGAATCAGAGGGAAAGCTCTCCACTGGTTGGAGACATACCTAGCAGGAAGGAAGATGGTTGTGGTTGTTGTAGGTCAACCATCTCAGTCCTGGGGCATTGCTGCAGGAGCACCTCAGGGTAGTGTCCTAGGCCAAAGCACCTACAGATGCTTCATCAATGATCTTCTCTCCATCATAAGGTCAGAAGTAGGGATGCTCGCGGATGATTGCAAAATGTTCAGCACCATTTATTATTACTCCTCAGACATGGAAGCAGTTGTGTCCATATGCAGCAAGACCTGGATATTATTCAGGCTTGGGCTGATAAATGGCGAGTAACATTTGTGCCACACAAGTGCCAGGCAATGACCATCTCCAACAAGAGAAAATCTAACCATTGCCCCTTGACATTCAATGGTATAACCATCGCTGAATTTCCACAATCAACATCCTCATGCTCACGGAATAAAAGGGGCAATAGCAATGTGGATACAAAATCAGCTGAAAAATAGGAAGCAGAGAGTAATGGTCAATATTTTTCAGGCTGGAGGAAGGTTTGTAGTGGAGTTCCCCAGGGGTCGGTAATGGGACCATTGCTTTTCCTGATATATACTAATGACCTAGATTGTAGTGTGCAGGGGACAATTTCAAAGTTTGTGCATGAAAGAAAGCTTGGGAGTGTTGTGAACTGCGAGGAAGACAGTGTAGAACTTCAAAAGGATATAGACAAGTTGGTGGATTGGGCAGATAGGTGGCAGGTTCACTGCACAGAAGTGTGAGGTGATGCATTTTGGTAGGAAGAACTTGGACAGGCAATATAAAATAAGGGGTGAAATTTTGAAGGGCGTGAAGAGCAGAAAGACCTGAGTGTATATGTGCATAAATCATTGAAGGTGGCAGAACAGGTGGACAGAGCAGTTAATAAAATATATAATATCCTGGGGTTTATTAATAGGGGCATAGAGTACAAGAGCAAGTAGGTTATCCTGAATTTATATAAGACACTCGTTAGACGTCAGCTGGTGTATTGTGTATAGTTCTGGGTGTCACATTATAGGAAGGATGTGAACACCATTGGAGAGAGTGCAGAAGAGGCTTACCAGAATGGTTCCAAGGATGAGAAACTTCAGTTATGAAGATAGATTAGAGAGGTTGGGACTGTTCCCTTTAGGGAAAAGAAGGCTAAGAGGAGATTTGATAGAGATGTTCAAAATTATGAGGGGGCTGGACAGAGTAGAATAGGAGAAGCTGTTCCTGCTCGTAAAAGGATCAAGAACGAAAGGGCACAGATTTAAAGTCATTTGCAAAAGAAGTAAATGTGACGTGAGAAAAAACTTTTTCACACAACGAGTGGTTTGGGTCTGGAATGCACTGCATGGAAGTGTGGTGGAGGCAGCTTCAATTGAGGCATTCAAGAGGGCATTAGATGATTCTTTGAATAGAAACAATGGGCAGGATTTTCCACAATCCCACCCCCCCCCCCCCCCCCCACCAACTCCAACGCCAACATGATCTTCTGGTCCCGCCTCAAGTCAATGGACTTCTGGCTGGGGCGCCACCTCACCCATGAAAATCCGGGACAATATGTAGGGGTACAGGGAAAAGGCAGGGCAATGGCTTAAGTCATAATGCTCGTTTGGAGAGCCGGTGCAGGCATGATGGGCTGAATAGCCTTCTTTTGTGCTGTTAAAATTCTGTGATTCCGTGATCCTGGAGGTTACCATTGACCAGGAACTGAACAGGACCAGCCATATAAATACTGTGGCTACTAGAGTAGATCTGAGGCTGGGAATTCTGTGGTGACTAACCCACCTCCTGACTCCCAAAGCCTGTCCACCATCTAAAAGGCACAAGTCAGGAGTGTGATAGAATACTCTCCAATTCTGCAGCTTCAACAGCATTCAACAGGTTTAGACCATTCAGCACAAAGCAGCCTACTTGATTCACACCCCATCCACCACCTCTGACATCCATTCCCTCCACCACTGATGCACACTGACAGCAGTGTGTACCTTCTACAAGATGCACTGCGGCCATTCACCAAGGCTCCTTTGACAGCACCTTCCAAACCCATGTCCTCTACGATCTAGAAGGGTGAGGGCAACAGCTGCATTGGAACACCACCACCTGGAAATTCCTTTCCAAGCCACCCACTATCCTGACTTGGAAGTATATCGCCGATCCTTTATTGTCACTGGGTCAAAATCCTGGAACTCCCTCCCTAATAGCACTGTGGGTTTTCCTACAACATGTGGACTTGAATGGTTCAAGAAGGCAGCTCACCACCCCCTTCTCAAAGGCAATTATGGATGGGCAGTAAATTCTGGCCCAGCCAGCGAAGTCTACATGCCATGAATGAAGAAAAAAATATTAACACCAGGACAGGTTGAGACAAACAGCATGGATGCGTTTAAGGTGCAGCTAGATAAACATAGGAGGGCGGAAGGAACAGGTATGTTGATATAGCTAAATGAAGAGAGGTGTGGGATTGGTTTGGTTGAGTGGCCTGTTCAGGTTTGTACATTCAAAGCAATTCTGTGAGTATAATAAAGAAAATCAAAATTCTAATGGAGCATGTCAAGATTTTAATGAAGTAAAATCAAAGTTATAATGAAATAGATCAAGTTTTAATGTCGCATGTCAAAGTATAATGGAATATGTCAAGTTTTAATAAATCATGTATCCTGCATCCTAAAATTTTTAAAGATCTTGTTTTGAGGAAATCCATTGATATGCTATGTAAACATTTAGAGCGAGAGCAGGGAAATTTGATAAAATTAGGTAGCACCATATAATGTGCGTTCTTTCACAACTGACCCCAGATGATTGAAGTAGAGAAACCATGGGAAGAATTTCACAGCTCCTCCACCACTATATTTGAAAGCAAGGGGGGCACACAAAATAAAACAGGTGGCTGGCCCACTGCCTTCCCACCCACCCCTGACCTGTCCCCCATTGGGTGGGTATGGATCAGGTAGCCCGTCTGTCCAAAGGTCTATTGAAATTCTTAAGTGGACAATTAACTGCAACTTAGGGGTCTCATTCCACTCTGCTGCAATTTTTTTAGTCTGTGGGCAAAAAGAAAAGCAAGGTGGGCAGCCTGGCAGCTTTGACACCATGGGCTACTGTCAGGCAGGACAGGACACACCTCCTTTGGGAGGCCCCACACCCCCGTGCCCACATGGGGAGTGCAATCCCCCAAGCTGGTACCTGCCTTTGTCCCTACCCCTCCAGCCTCCCTAAACCGAACCCCTACTCCCCTCACCCCTCACTGGGGTCCCTTAGCTGTGCCTGCCCAAAATCCCCAGATTTACCTGAAGTCCAGGAGACAACTTCACTTCTTCTTGGGGACTGGTCTCAGCAGTGGCCACTCCTCTCTTCTGGCACTGCTGGGATTAAAGATCTGGCCCTCAATCTGATTGGCCAGCAGCTCTCTAGGGCAGGGCTTCCTGTCGCTGAGGGGTGGAAGTCCCACTCTGCACTAATTAAGGCTGCCCCCAGCATAATATTGCTGCGGAGTAGCTGGATTTCACGTCGGCGAGGTGCCAGTTGACTTTTAGATTGAAGGGGGCAGATAACCTGTTCTCCCCGTAGAATCCAATGCCATTTGAATGTATAGATTTGTATATTATACAGTCAACATTTTAAAACAGATTGCAAGTTGATGAAGCTGCTTTAGAAGTTTTTATAATTCATTTATAAATAGGTAATGCAATTAAGTCATCTGAAGCACACAAATGCAATTTGCCCATAGAAATATCAATGTTTTAGAATGATCATCCTGTCACTTACCTATAAAGTTGTCATGACAAGCAATGATTAAAAATAATAATGAACTGCTCTTAATATCTATTCTTTCTCTTTAAGTGGGTAATATTTCTGTGAACAATTCCCGAGTAGCTGGAATAGTTGATGGTTGGCTGAGCCAACCCATACTGAAACTTGTCAGGACTGTTTAATTTTTTCTGTATAGTGAGTTCCTAGCATGGAATCTGACTAGAACTGACACTTGTTAGTGTGATGGGGAAATATGGAGGGGAATTTTATCAGGCTTTGAGCATTGCTACAATAGTTGTTTAATGGAAGTGACCATTTAAAGGCTGAACATGGAGGGCAAAAAGAAATGACCGGCAGCAAAAATGTAGAGGTCCAAAGAAATGATGCAACAAGGGGAAAATGATAGAGATGCAGAGGATGCAAATCTCACATCTGATACATGAATGGAGTTGAATGTGAGAATGATTTCAATCTTTTGGCTTTCCTCGCCAGAAAAATACTATGCAGCATGCCTGGGCAGAAGTTTACAGTGCGAGTCAACGGGATCCATCATACTGATAGGTGCAATCTACAGATCAACTAATATTGGTAAGTAGGTGGAGGAGGAAATATTCAGACAAATTAGGGAATTGAGTAAAAAACATAGAATAATAATCATGGGAGATTTCAATTATCCTGATATTAATTGGACAGAAGAGGTAAAGGGATAAGGGAATAGAGTTTCTACAATGTGTACAGGACTCCTTTCTAATCCAATTTGTAAAAAGCCCAACAGTGGAAGATTCACCATTGGGCCTAGTAATGGGGAATGAAGCAGACTAGATAAGAGAAGTAAAGCTGGGGGAATATCCAGGGGGAGGTGATGGCGTAGTGGTATTGTCACTGGGCTAGTAACCCAGAGATCAAATCCTGCGATGGCAGATGGTGGAATTTGAATTCAATAACAATCTGGAATTAAAAGTCTAATGATGACCATGAAACCATTGTTGATTGTTGTAAAAACCCATCTGGCTCACTAATGCCCTTTAAGAAAGGAAATTTGCCATCCTTACCTGGTCTGGCCTACATGTGACACTAGACCCACAGCAATGCCCTCTAAACTAGGGATGGGTAATAGATGCTGGCCTGGCCAATGATACTCACATCCCATGAATGGATTTTTAAAAATAGTGACCATAATATAACATGCTTTAAGATGATAATAAAGAAAGATGAAAACCAAGTTGATAGATTGGAGAAAAACTGATTTTGAGAGGCTGAGAATAGAACTTGGGAATGTGCAACTATTGTTATTTTTTTATTTGTTCATGGGTCATGGGCATCACTGGCCAGGCCAGCATTTATTGCCCATCCCTAATTCAGAGGGCATTATGAGAGTCACCACATTGCTGTGGGTCTGGAGGCACATGTAGCCAGACCAGATTTCCTTCTCTAAACGGCATTAGTGAACCAGATGGGTTTTTATGATAATTAACAATGGTTTCATGGTCATCATCAGACTTTTAATGCCAGATTTTTTAAAATTGAATTCAAATTCCACCATCTGCTGTGGTGGGATTTGAGCCCTGGTCCCTAGAATATTACCCTGGGTCTCTATATTACTAGTCTAGTGATGATGCCATTATGCTACCGCCCAAGTAAGTTATATTTGCGTTTGTATGTGTTAGGACTAAGATATACCTTTAAGTTTAAGTTCAATGTATATATTTTTTCTATTTGTGGGTTAAGAGGTGACACCTGGGACCGAGTTTCATTTTTGAGTGGAGACAGCAGGGTTAAAGCTCTGTTTGTGTACCTGCATTTCTAATGAGATTTTTACGACTCTTGAAAGAGAGTTAAAGCCAACAAAGAAGAGAAAAAACTGTGCTGTTGCCCAGCAACAGGGGTCCAGAAATGGAGGCCCAACACACACACAGAGAAAACAAAAAGAAAAGCAGGTTGAGTTCAGTTAGAAGCAGTTGCCAGCAGAAGCAGTCTAGCAGAGGGACAGATAGCAAGTCCCAAACTGAAGCTGAAGCCAGTTGCCAGGGGAATCTGGGCAGGAGAGGGAACTGCAGAGGAAGCAGGTTTCCCAAAAGAAACTAAAGAAAAAAATCCCAAATCCAGGAGACTGGAACAGGAAAGGTCCCAACAGGACAGTCTAATCAAAGGACATGAATCTGAAAAAGGCTCTGTTCTGTGGAATTAAAAGTTGGGAGAAGCTAGAAGGTCCAAGGAGACAACTGAAGGTTCATAACTCTTTACTATGGGCAAGTAAAGCATGGTGTTCTGTTCGCACAGCTGAGTCAGTGAAGAGAGTGTGTGGAAGTTTGAATGCACTCCAGCAGATCCAGGACAGAGAAACATCAGAAGGAGAGTTCAAAGCCCTGGAGATGGACCCTTGTGGAAGGCATCTAAGAGAAAGCATTGTTTAGGAGAAGATTCCAAAGTGAGTTTTTTGAGAGTGGAGCTTGGAAATCCTCATGTGAAAATGGAGTTCAGTGAGACCAGTTGGTTCATGGTGTGACAAGCATCTAGGGAGTTGATGAGAGACCCTAGTATCTGCTTGGGGTGGCATCTGTCACTTTGTTTCAGAGTGTGGTGTGTCTGACCACAGGTTGCCTATTGGTTTGCATGAGCTATGTACTTACTGTGAACATTAGAGTATAAGATAGCTTTTGTAGCTTGTGTTACCCTTACAAATCGGTATATATCTGTAAAGGTATGGTTGTGGGTGAAGGAGTATTGTAACATAGTTCATCTTTTTTTGTTTAATAAATGTTTTATTATTTTGTTAGAAGTTCATCAGTTGACTCCTGTGACTCTGTTAAGGAACCACTCTCCATGTATCTAAACGAAAAAGTAAAAGTTAGGGTCGATGAAACCAGGTTCCACCTTGGGATCAGACTTGTCCAGTAGTAACCTTAGCTGGGATCATAACACTATATTGATAAACAACAATGTGGAACAACAATGGTAAGCATTTAAAATGGTATTCAACAGAGTGCAGGAAAAATATATTCCAGTAAAAGGAAAGAACAAACTAAACACTAGTGAGATGCCATGGATGAATAAAGACATGAGGGAACAATTGAAGGTTAGGAAAGAGAATCAAGTACATAGGTATCAGAGGAGTACAGGATAAAAGGCAATACTAGGAGTGAAGTTAAAAAAATATTAGGAAGGCAAAGCGGAACTATGAAATTAAATTATCAGAGAGCATAAAACAAAATAGTAAAACATTTTACAGGTACATCAAAAAAAAGGCTGCGATGAGAATTAAAAAATTCTTGGATAGACAGGATAATACCACAGGCAATGATAGAGAGATGAGAGAAGTATTAAATAATTACTTGGCTTTGCTATTTACAAGGGAGATAGAAAATGCAAACATGACATTGAAGGGTAAGATGAGAAATTAGATAAATGCATTTAAAATAAAAAAAGGATATGTATTGAATAAACAAAACAAACTCAGATGATAAAACCCCTTAGTCCAGATGGATTGCATCCATGTATTTAAAAAAAAGTAGAGCAGAGATAGCAGAGGCATTACTACTCATATTTAGTAAATAGTTAGAAAAAGGTGTAGCGCTAGAGGCCTGATAGGTAGCTAATGCAATTCCTATACTTATGAAGGGGGACAGAAGATGCCCAGGGATTTAAAGCCAACCAGCTTGGCATCAGTAGTAGGGAATAAAATTGATTCCTAACTAAAAGAGAGTGTAAGAACATCTGGAAATGAGAAATATAATAATGAACAGTTAATATGGATTTCAAAAGGGAAAATCTTGCTTGACCATCCTTATTGATTTTTTTGAGGACATAACAGAGAGAGTAGACTATGGTATTTCAGTAGATGTAATTTATCTGGATTTTCAAAAGGCCTTCAATAAGTTGACCCATAACTGACCAATGAATAAGGTGAGAGAATATTGAGGCCAGGAACAAGTGACAGAATGGATAGCTCACTGATTTCAAGACAGGGAGCAGAGAGTGGGAGTAAAGAGTAGTTGTTCAGAATGGCAGAAGGTGGGAAGTGATGCTCCACAAGGATCAGTGTTGAGAACACTGCAGTTCACAATTTACATTAATGATTTGGACCTTGGAATCAAAAACACAATTGCAAAATTCACAGATGACACCAAATTGTGGGGATTGTCAATACAAGAGAACATTAATAACCTTGCAGAATGGGCAAATATTTGGCAAATGAAGTTCAACACAGATAAATGTGATAGGAAGAATAGGTTACTTGGGTTCAGCTCTTTTGTCCATGTTTGGACCAAGGCTGTAATGAAGTTAGGCACCAAGTGATCCTAGTGGAACCCAAACTGAGCATCAATGAGCAGGTTATTGCTGTGTAAGTGCCGTTTGATAGCACTGTCGATGATCCCTTCCATCATTTCACTGATGACTGATTGAGCGATAATCGGCTGGGTTGGATTTGCCATGCTCTTTGTGGACAGGGCATACCTGGGCAATTTTTCCAGATAGCCAGGTAGATGCCAGTATTGTAATTGTACTGGAACAGCTTGGCTAGGAGCACAGCAAATTCTAGAGCACAAGTCTTCAGTATTATTGTTGAATGTTGTCAGGGATTATGGCTTTTGCAGTGTGCAGTGCTTTCAGTTGTTTCTTGATATCATGTGGAGTGAATCGAATTGACTGTTGACTGGTATTTATGATGCTGGAGCACTCTCTTATCTTCACTGCACTATTAGCCTTCAGCAGTTTCAGTGCCATGCCTAAATTTCCTCCTTATATCTCCTCACCTCCCTCTCATCCTTCTGGATCTTCCTCAAAACCCACCTCTTTGACCAAACTTTCCATCACCCTTCCTCATCTCCTTATTGGCTCAGTGTTCAACTGTACTGATAGGACATATGGGAAGCACCTTGGAGCAGCTTTTTGTGGTAAAAGTACACATTGCGTTTTTGTTGTCATTATTTCAGCCACCGTCAGTATGGAGTCTCGGGTGGAAGTGGGTTAAAGGCCATGGTTGAATAACTTATGATGAGACTATTACTTTTTCTGCGTGAGCAGACCTCATGCCATTTGCTACGGTCAGGAATTTGAGTTTGTGGGTTGTTGTTAGACCTTGGAAACTTCTGTCTACAGCACATGGCTGATTCCATTCCAGAAAATAATAGTATCATAGAAATGTATAGAATATACAGCACAGAGACAGGCCATTTGGCCCAACCAGGCGAGGCCAGGGTTTATTTTCCACTCGAGCCTCTGCACATCCTTCCTCATCTAATTCTATCAGCTTAACCCTTAATTTACTTCTCCTTTACAGCCCTTCTAGCCTCACCTGCAGAGAAATATATCTATACTATTCACTCCAACCACTCCCTATGGTAGGGATTCCACATTCTTGCCATTCCCTGAGTAAAGAAATTTCTTTTGAATTCCCTATTTGATTTTTTGGTGACTCTCATTTTGATGGCCTCTAGTTTTGCCCTTCCCCACAAATGGAAACAATCTCTGTGTCTACTCCGTCAAAACCTATTTAAGGACCTATGTAGCTCAGCTCTCCTTTCATGAGAAAAGGGACCTAACCTGTTTATCTTCTGCTGATGTGTATAATGTCACATTTCTGGTGACATCCTTGTAAGTATTTTTGAGGACAATGGCTATCCTTTGGTGAAGGGGACGAAAGTAACAATTAAGGTAATTTTTGGGCCAGGGATAGACAGGCCAACAACATGGATTAAACCCAAAAGACACAGGGGGGTAATTTTGACTTTGTGCAAAAGCATAAAACAAGTCACTGGGAATCAAATCAGGAGAGATGTTGATTCATTGTCATCCATTTTATACTATTGCATTAAGTCAGAATCTACCTCCATTTATTCTTCCTGCATTTTTAAAATTGTAAATTTATCGATTGTGAGATTAATAGATGTTCTAAGATTAACCAGATTGTAACTTTATATTTGTTTATTTGTCCTCAGGATGTGGACGACATTGGAAAGGCCACAATTTTTGCCAAGCCTAGCTGCCCTGAGGAGGTGGTAGGCCTTTCTTGAACTGCTGCAAACAGCAATTGTTTTACAATAGAGTTCTAGAATCACAGATGTTTACAGGACAGAAGATAGGAAACTATGGAAGAGACTTGAAATATGAGAACTATTAACTGTCTGTCAATATTTAATAAAAAATACATAATCTCATCTTTACCAAACAGCTCTGTGATACATTGCAGGCCCATTAGTTATGTCCGGACAAGGGTCATCTAACTCACCACTACTAACACTTATTAATCCAAATGAACATCAAACTAAGACACTTTGCTTGTGACCTTCCTCATTTATTCAGCAATAAAAACTGCTTAGTTCTTGGTCTCTGAAGCTATTCCCTTCAGCCCAAAATGCTGACTTTCAAATGCAACCAAATGAATATTCATAACATAAAGGCAACTGGAGCAATGCAAGTGATAATTAGATGTCTTTACAATCATATCTTCCATGTTAAAAGGGAAAACTGACTTTACATTCTTTCTCATTCCCACACTGATGTTCAGAAAAAAGATCTGAGGATTGATGTATAGTAATTAAGTTAACTTTTAATAATTGATGACTTATCATGAAGACTCTTTTCAAGAAGATTTTGTGTAACCTTTATTTTGTGTCAGTAATCTAGGCTGTCTTTCCATAATGTGTTATAATTTACTTAATATATTTGTAAAACCATTCAAGTGGCATCAATAAAGGCATCACACACACTGCCAGCTTTTCTTCTCATAAGACAATGGCTTGGGCCACAGTGCTCAACTCTGTGTTAATTATCAAAAACAGAATTACCTGGAAAAACTCAGCAGGTCTGGCAGCATCGGCGGAGAAGAAAAGAGTTGACGTTTTGAGTCCTCATGACCCTTCGACAGAACTTGAGTTCGAGTCCAAGAAAGAGTTGAAATATAAGCTGGTTTAAGGTGTGTGTGGGGGGCGGAGAGAGAGAGAGAGAGAGAAGTGGATGGGGTTGGTGTGGTTGTAGGGACAAACAAGCAGTGAGAGAAGCAGATCATCAAAAGATGTCAACACCTGTAAGGACTCCATCCCATTCTCTCAGTTCCTTCGCCTCCGTCGCATCTGTTCCGATGATGCTACCTTCAAAAACAGTTCCTCTAACATGTCCTCCCTTAACCGAGGTTTTCCACCCATGGTCGTTGACAGGGCCCTCAACCATGTCCGGCCCATCTCCCACGCATCCGCCCTCACGCCTTCTCCTCCCTCCCAGAAACATGATAGGGTCCCCCTTGTCCTCACTTATCACCCCACCAGCCTCCGCATTCAAAGGATCATCCTCCGCCATTTCCGCCAACTCCAGCACGATGCCACCACCAAACACATCTTCCCTTCACCCCCCCTATCGGCATTCCGTAGGGATCGCTCCCTCCGGGACACCCTGGTCCACTCCTCCATCACCCCCTAATCCTCAACCCCCTCCTATGGCACCACCCCATGCCCACGCAAAAGATGCAATACCTGCCCCTTCACTTCCTCTCTCTTCACCGTCCAAGGGCCCAAACACTCCTTTCAAGTGAAGCAGCATTTCACTTGCATTTCCCCCAACTTAGTCTACTGCATTCGTTGCTCCCAATGTGGTCTCCTCTACATTGGAGAGACCAAACGTAAACTGGTCGACCGTTTTGCAGAACACCTGCAGTCTGTCCGCAAGAATGACCCAAATCTCCCTGTCGCTTGCCATTTTAACACTCCACCCTGGTCTCTTGCCCACATGTCTGTCCTTGGCTTGCTGCATTGTTCCAGTGAAGCCCAACGCAAACTGGAGGAACAACACCTCATCTTCCAACTAGGCACTTTACAGCCTTCCGGACTGAATATTGAATTCAACAACTTTAGGTCTTGAGCTCCCTCCCCCATCCCCACCCCCTTTCTGTTTCCCCCTTCCTTTTTTTTTCCATTAAATTATATAGATTTTTCTTTTCCCACCTATTTCCATTATTTTTAAATATTTTAAAATCTTTTATGCTCTCCCCACCCCCACTAGAGCTATACCTTGAGTGCCCTACCATCCATTCTTAATTAGCACATTCGTTTAGATAATATCACCAACTTTAACACCTATGTGTTCTTTTGTTCTATTGTTGTTGACATCTTTTGATGATCTGCTTCTATCACTGAGATAAAAACAAAAAAACTGCGGATGCTGGAAATCCAAAACAAAAACAAAAACAGAATTACCTGGAAAAACTCAGCAGGTCTGGCAGCATCAGCGGAGAAGAAAAGAGTTGACGTTTCGAGTCCTCATGACCCTTCTGTTTTTGTTTTTGCTTCTATCACTGCTTGTTTGTCCCTACAACCACACCAACCCCCTCTACTTCTCTCTCTCTCTCTCCGCACCCCCCCCCCACACACCTTAAATCAGCTTATATTTCAACTCTTTCTTGGACTCGAACTCAAGTTCTGTCGAAGGGCCATGAGGACTCGAAACGTCAACTCTTTTCTTCTCCGTTGATGCTGCCAGACCTGCTGAGTTTTTCCAGGTAATTCTGATTTGTTTTGGATTTCCAGCATCCGCAGTTTTTTTGTTTTTATCTCTGTGTTAATTATCACCTGGTGTGGCTCAGGGACCTCACTCTGGGCATGGCAGTCTCTACTGCATTTGCTGTAGAGGGAGGCAGTGGGCTGAGAAGGTGCACAATTCACTGGCATCTGTTTCCTCTGGCCTCTCTTCTCAGCCAGCAGCTTTTCATTTTTGCTAGACTCTTTCAATGCCCTTCCAAACAGCCTCCAGAGGTCATGACCATCAGCGACTGTCTCCCAGTGTTCTCCATCTTCATTTGTCCTTGAAGCAGAGGTATGGATGCCCAAGATGTTGTGACCCAGTGGCCAATTCAGCATATAGAAATTCTTTGGGTTTATAGCCACCATCCATCCAATGAATGTGGCCAAGCCAGCACAGATGTCATTGACTTAGCAATGAGTGTTTGCTGATGGAACTAGCATGCTTCAGGACCTTTGAGTTGGTGACATTGTCCTGCCGAGAGATACCAAGAATAAAGGTATCACCAAAGAATTAAACTGAAATCTTTTTTGAGTTCTTTGTAGAAATACTGTTATTTTGGTTAACTTCACATGGACATATAAACATGTTTGGGTGAATGATGCAAGACTGAAACCAAAAGCTGCACTATGGCAGTATGCATTTAGCAATACCCTGTCTATACTGCCTGACTGGAGGTCTAATTCTCCAAGGGAGAACTCTACATGTGTGTGGTTGTGCTCATGGGGCAGAGATTGTTGCTCAGCAGGCGGGCACGTGCTCGACCCGCTCGAGCGTGAAATGACGTGTGTTGACGTCAGCCAAGCATGCAGACGTCAATGCGCAGTTGTGCGATAGTTCGATCAGCAGGCCTGTGCTGGAGTCGGCAGGGTGCCTGCCAGCAATTAAAAGCCCTGTTAAGGCCATTAAGCAACTAATTAAATCAAACTTTGGCTGCCCATCCAACCAAATGGCTGGCGGGCAAGCGAAAAGCCTGCCTTTTTATTGGAAGCTTCATCCACGGGAAGGATGAGGTTTCCAAAAGCAAATAGAAATAAAATGAAAACTTTAATCTTTCATTATTTACATGTCCCTGCTCATGTGATGGAGTCACATGAGGGGACATGTTGCATTTCATTTTTATTTAAACATTTTTAAAATATCTCTTCATCTCCCTGAGGCACGGAGCTGCCTCAGGGAGATTATACAGCACTCACTCACAAGCATGCGCGAAGTTCACACTCGGCCAGCTCGCACTTCCCCGCACCACCCCCTCCTCCATCCCCACACGCCCGGCATTGGCAGTGCTCAGCGCTGTCGCTCACATTTTACGCTGGGCGGGCCTTAATTGGCCCACCAGTGTGAAATTGTGGTGTGGTGCCAATTGTGGGTAGCGGTAGGTTTCCCATTCACCCCCGTCTGCCCCGCCAAGCACCCTAGCCAAGGGCAAAATTCTGCCCATGATCTGAGCTCTTCTCTCAACTGTTAAAAAAGGAACTTTTAGAGTGAAAGCAGTATCAGCTGCAATTTCTGAACACTAGTGAATTCTAGATAGCTTTAAAAAATATTAGCTTCAGTCCCAGCTCGTCATTCACCATATACTAGAATTTCATGGGAAACCACTTAGTAGTGACACTTATTTGCAGTGCAAACACATCCCTAGAAGTTAAGACAGTGGTATTGAGTTCTTGGTTCAACTGTCATCATTCTGTATCCAGACCGAAAAAGATGTCCAGTGTAAATGATCTTCAAAGGAGCCATTCACTGTGACGACCAGCAGCTTTGCACCATGCAGCCAACAGGGGTTGATTACGACAGCTAACATAGTAATCTGATCCCTGTTGGGGGCCAACAAACCAAAAATAAAACAATTTTATTGAATGGCTCCTGCGATAAACTAATAGACAAAATTTCTTTTTTTTATAATTTTTACTTTTAACAGTCAAAACCAAAATCAACATAAACTAAACATAAACTAACTGACAAATCATGGTCATTACAAATTACAAGTTAACTAGCAGATGCAACAAAGTTAAATCTTATGCATGCATTGGGCAGTCCACTCAGCATATATGACATCAGTTATAGCCACAATGCCTTTCAAAGCTCTGAACTTCCTCAGGTAGAACTTCAGTTCCTTTCCTTCAAGGATTTAGCTCCAATTCTCATCTGACAGCAGCTACCAACAAGCCTGAGATCCACAGTCATGCTCTGCACCAAAATAGTGCACTTCTCCAGAACTTCCTCAGTCCTGCTCATGGCAGTCTTGCTGGTGGGGACCAGCATCATTCCTTTCTCCAAACCACCAGTGTCAAGCCTGTGCACTGTGTGGCTGAGACTGAACTGTAACAGAATAAACTGCAGCAACCTTGTATTTGCCTATTACCTTCATTTTGTTCAGCCTGCCTGCAATGCACTCCTGGGTGATGTGAGCTTGGATGCCTTTGTGTCTTTATCTTGTTTCAATCAGTTTCAGTTTCCCTAGAAGCCTGATGTTTCTATTTCAATTTCAGGTTCAGTCTCAGTTCTCCATGAAACCTGAAGTTTCACTTTCCCTTTCAGTTAGGGTCTGACTCAAAAAAAATACAAGCTTTGAAATCAGTTGCACACCCAACAGAACAGCGCATCCAACAGAACAGTCAACAAGTCATCTATTCTGATAACGGCAAGCATACACTTCCCCACTGATCCCACAAACCACAGATTCCATCACAAAAGCCAGAAAAATAACTCCAAAACTATGATTTTTTTCCTAATTGAAATAAGTTTCTTTATAACAAAAGCTCTACCTGTTACTCCTTTTTATGCCCTAGTAACATTCTACCCCTCATAATCTTTAAGAATACAGGAAATTTGATTGTGCTCTTTTTCCATCAAATTGATCTATGGATGGAAAATAAAGACTTGTGCCTTAGAGCGCCTTATCTGTAATAAAAGCAAAATACTGCAGATGCTGAAAATCTGAAATAAAAACAGAAAATACTGGAAAAACTCAGCAGGCCTGGCAGCATATGTAGAGAAAGAAACACAGTTAACGTTTCAAGACCTTATGACTCTTCGTCAGAACATTATCTATTTGTGGAATGCATTAAAACAGCTTTACAGTACTGTTGAATTGAAGTCACTGTTGCTACAAAGGCAAATCACAGAAGCCAATTTGCAAACAGCAAGGGCGTGTTCGGCAGCATAAGCAGACAAGATGGCAAGAAGGCCAGGAATTGGTTTCATGATGTGAAACAAGTTTGTGATTGTCCACTCAGCTTGTCGATGGCGGGCCGCGTTTCCACCATCGGATGTTGGGAACCTCATTGTAATGCATCAGCATATCATTATAAGGCCAGCCAACTGGGATCCATCCCGCACCCCCCTCCCCCCCCGCCCCTGCTTCTGTTGGATCATCCATCCACATCGGCAGGAAAACATGCTGGTGCAGAAAACATCTTGACATGTGCAACATGCAGAAGTTGGGAATTACTGCCAGGGCCTTGCTCACATCACGAACATCCAAGGAACAGAAAATACTGGAGCCCGACAGCAATGGCACACTGGAGGAATGTTCATGGCATGCTGGGTGGGTTCTCATGGACATGGCTCTGCTGTGAAGCAGCTCACAGAGGTTAGAAAGTCACCGTTGAGGGATAATGGTCAAGGGGGTGGAGAGGAAGGTCAGCTGTGTCTGGGAGAGGAAGATGTACCGGGGGCTGGGAAAGGATGGTCTAGGAGTGACTGGGAGAGGGAGCAGTGTCAGGATGGGGTGAGGTCGGGAGCGGGGTAACAAAGGTGTTGGGGGCTGAGGTTGGGAGGTGGATCAAAGGTATTGGGGGATGAGGTTGAGAGGGTGGAACAAAGGTGTTGGGGGGATGAGGTTGGGAGGGGGGAGCAAAGGTGTCGGGGTGAGGTTGGGAGGACGGAATGGAGGTATCAGGGGGTGTAAGTATGGGAGGGATAACGGGGGAGAAGACAGCAACTGGGGAGGTAGGTGTAAGGAAGGGTGGAATGTGTAAGGGAAGGAGTTCAAAGTGGGGAAGGAGTGTGGAGAGAGAAGGTGTCCAGGGGGAGGAAGGACTGTGGAAAGGGGAGAGAGTAAGGGTGGAGGAAGAAGTAAGGGTGAAGGAAGGAGTCAGGAAGGGGGAAGGAATAAGGCTGGAGGAAGAAGAGGGTCTGGAGGAAGAAGTAAGTATGTCCGAATAAGTCAGGAAGGGGGAAGGAGTAAGACTGGAGGAAGAAGTGGGGCTGGAGGAAGGAGTCGGGTGGGGGAAAGGACTAAGGGTGGCGGAAGAAGTAAAGGTGTCTGAAGGAGTCAGGAAGGGGTAACGATTAAGTGGGAGGGGGTGAGTCCAGAGGGGAAGGAGTTCCGGGGGGAAGGGGTTCCAAGGGGGGAGGCATTCTAAGGGGAGAAGGAGCTCCAGGTTGGAGGGTGAGGGTTCGATGGTGTCGGTAAAAGGGACGGCAAGGATGGTTGGTGGGGACTGGGAAGCAGACTTGGACCTCAGGGTGGGAAGAGGAGGTTGGGGAGGTTAATGTGGATGAAGCTGAGATTTCCAGGAAGGATGGGAACATATACATTCACCTGGACATCCCCAAAGGAAAAGGGTTGTGTCTGGTAGATCACGGAGGAGAGGTGGAAGTTGATGCTGGAGTGTCAACAGTAATAGGGGAAATTAAATAGGTGACTCAGGGAGTGGAAAGGACGGGGCAGTGAATGAGATACTGTATCACCATCATGCTGTCTAAATCGAAAGAGAAATGAGAGTCATGGTGGGCGAGATCAGGTCAGCACAGATGGTCAACTGAAAGCGAACAGGCAGCATTGAAAATGCTAAGTTAATTGAGGAGAGTATCAAGCAGGAAGGATTCGCGTGCATGGGAGCATGCTTGCATGAGGTTCCGAAAGGCCTGCCATACACACACACTTCTCCCTCCAGAATCACTCATTGGGCAGTTGTTTCCTCTATGGTAACAGAGGACAAAGTTGAGGGGGTCACAGGCAAAGGGGACTTGTAGGGAGAGGACAAACTCTGAGATTCCTGAGTGGAGGACCCAGGGGTGTCCAGCTGCCGCTCCTCCTCCCTTCAGGTGCCCAGGGACCCTGGCCTAACTTCTTGAGGGGAAGGAGCACCTGGAGGGACGGTGAGATGCCCCGTTTCCCTCTCACATTGTTGCTGCAGGAACTCACCCATGGCTCGCGTGATGGAGTGCAGGTCTGTACACATCTCCGCATCCTGCTGGACCAGGGTCTCCATGGCATCTGCCAGCTATCCATTGGAAATCTCCATAGGCACACATGTGGGTAGCACTTCATCAGAGAGCAGGTGGACGTACTCCTCCAACTCGTGAGCCACTCTGTTAAGGGCTTCCAACAGCTCTGTGTGATGTTCACCTGTCTTCTGCTGACTCTCAAGGATGAGCTGGAAGGCCAAACCCAGAGGCTCGTCATCGTACTCGGATCTCACAGATGCCTCTTCCGTAGCAGTCCGCCGAGTGCCAGGAAGTTCGGCCACACTTGCCTCCTCTTGCTGTGGGCGTGTGTCTGTGTGGTGACCACCAGATTGTGAATCTGAGCCTGCTGTATATCTAGGTCCTACCTAGGGTTGTGTCTCTGCGCTGGTGGAGGGTGTGGGTAAGTGCTTTGGCGGGTCTTCCAGGCTACTTGTTTCCAGGTCTTCAATGGAGGAGGTGTCCTCTTGGCTGGAGGTGAGGACCTGAATGGAGCTGAGAGACTGGCTGGCTGAGGGTGTCGATTGTTTGGCAGAGCTCTCTGTGAACTATAGTAGAGATAATTAGTGCATCTCAGCATAGTCAAAAGCAGGAGAGAGAGCACACACATATGCTGGGAAATTATTGGGAAATTGTTGGAATCCATTATTAACAAGTAGTAATGGGGCATTTGGAAAGTCAAAATGCAATCTATCAGAGTCAGCAAGGTTTTATGAAGAGTAAATCGTGTTTGACTAATTTGCTAGAGCTCTTTGAAGATGTGACAAGCAAAGTGAGTAATGGGGATCCTATAGCTGTAGTATATCTGGACTTCCAGAAGCCCTTTGATAAGGTGCCGCACAAAAGATTAATACACAAGATAAGATCACACGGTGTGAGGGGTAATATATTAGCTTGGATAGAGGATTGGCTAACCAACAGAAAGCAGAGAGTTGGGATAAATGGGTCTTTTTCTGGATGGCAAGCTATAACTAATGGGGTGTCACAGGGTTCAGTCCTTGGGCCCCAACTATATACAATCTATATTAATGACTTGGATTCAGGGATAGAGGTACTATAGCTAAATTTGCAGATGACACCAAAATAGGTGGGAAAGTAAGTTGCAATGAAGAAATAAAAAATTTACAAATGGATATGGACAAGGTCGGTGAATGGGCCAAAATTTGGCAGATGGAGTTTAGTGTGGATAAGTGTGAGGTTATCCATTTTGGTTGGAAGAATAAAAAGGCGACTTATTATTTAAATGGAGAGAAACTTCAGAATGCTTCAGTGCAGAGGAATCTGAGTGTCCTCATGCATGAATCGCTTAAAGCTAGTATGTAGGTACAGCAGGTAATAAGGAAGGCAAATGGAACTTTGGCATTTATTGCTAAACGAATAGAGTATAAAAATAGGGAAGTGATGTTGCAACTGTACAAGGCATTGGTGAGACCGCACCTGGAGTACTGTGCACAGTTTTGGTCCTCATACTTGAGGAAGGATGTAGCTGCACTGGAGGCAGTACAGAGGAGGTTCACTAGATTGATTCCATTGATGTGGGGCTTATCTTATGAGGAGAGATTGAGCAGTTTAGGCCTATACATGCTAGAATTTAGAAGGATGAGAGGAGATCTAATTGAGGTATATAAGATTCTAAAGGGGATAGACAAAGTAGCTGTGAAGTGGATGTTTCCCCTTGTGGGGCATTCTAGAATGAGAGGCCATAGTTTTAGGCTAAGGGGTGGTAGATTTAAATCAGAGATGAGGAGGAATTATTTTTCTCAAAGGGTCATGAATCTGTGGGATTCACTACCTCAGATTGCAGTAGATGCCGGGAAGCTGAATAAATTTAAGGAGGAGATAGATAGATTTTTAATTAGTAATGGGTTGAAAGGTTATGGGGAGAGGGCGGGAAATTGGAATTGAAGCTGAAATGAGTTCAGCCATGATCGTAATGAATGGTGGGGCAGGCTCGAGGGACTGAATTGTCTACTCCTGCTCCTAGTTCTTATGTTCTTATGTGTTGAGAGAGATGATGTGGCGCAGGATCCTCATGAGGGTGTTCGCTGCCAACCTCACCGTCATTGCAGGAATGGTCCACATCCTCACCAGTCAGTGCGATGGCATGCTCCTCAAAGTGAGTGACGGGCCTAATGTGAGCCACTCCAACCCTGGTCTGGGACCTCTCCCTGCTGATGTGAGCAGGAATCTCCTGCATGGAAACAGATGAGAAGAGTGTGAGCAGGACACATGGCACTGCATGGAACGTTTGTGTGGTGAGTGCAAACATGAACGGGATGAGGATCCGAGATCGAGACAATATGAGCCTGATGGGGATGTGAGGGTGTGTGTGAGAGTTAGTGGTGTTCCCCCTTGAGGGATGAGAGCCCTGTGGATGTGTGATGGGCTTGTGAGTGTGTGAGTTGAGAGTGATGAGGAGTGTGACTTACCCTGGTTGAACAGATGAGACAATTCATCCTGTAGCGGCACTGGGTGGCTGTCCTCTTCTGCAGGGCATTGGGTGCTGACCACTGCTGCCACTGCCTCCCATGCTGGATTGGTGTTGCTGTTACCCATCCTGCAGTGAGAGTGGGCGTAGAGGACATCAAGATGGACCTCCACAGCAGATGGTGGAATTTGAGCTCAATAAAAAAATCTGGAATGAAAAGTCTACTGATGACCATGAAACCATTGCTGATTGTTGTAAAAACTTATCTTGTTCACTAATGCCCTTTAGGGAAGAAAATCTACTGTCAACTCCAGGCCCACAGCAATGTGGTTGACACTTAAATGCCCACTGAATAGGGGCAGCTAGGGATGGGCAACAAATGTTGGCCTAGCCAGTGATTCCCACATCCTGATAGTAGGATTAAAGATGGCAGATTGGATGTGGATTAGGCTTCTCGATGGCAAGCGGCAGGAACTTATTTGTAATACATTAACATGTCATGCATACGCATTAAAACGTATGCTCATCAGATTAAATGGTGCCTTGGCGATAAAGTTGTCAGCAAATGGGAAGCATGTGCCTTCAGATTCACCACTGGTTAAAGGTGGTAAGCAGCAGGCAAGATAGGCTTCATTGTAGGTTTGAAGTGCTTTTCTTATTTGAGGAAATTGTTGTACCATGGCAGAGGACATTGAGCTGTTGCGGTGAGCTCAGCTGTCCAGGGACATCGGGGCATGGATATCCGAAGGAGGGAGGTCAGTTCGTGCCAGGCATAAGGGTCGTAGGGAACAGTTAGAGAGAGAGAGAGAGAGAGAGAGAGATGGACGACAGAGGGAGGGTCAATCTCGAGCATAAGCAGATCAAGGATGATAGAGGGGAGATCAAGGGTGATTGTGGACAGGTCAACGATGAGGCTGGGAGAGTCGAGGGCATCCGACAGCTGGTCAAGGCTGATAGGGGGAAGGTCAAGGATGACTGTTGGCAGGTCGGTAATGATGAGGTATGGGGGGGGGTGGGAGCAGGTTCAGGGTCCTGGGGTGCAGCTCAATGGTGACTGGAGGCAGCTTGAAGTTGACAGATTGTTGATCAAAACTGATATTTGTGGCTCATGGATGACAGAAGGCAGGGCCAGCGTACTGGCTTGCAGCTCCAGTTTGAGAGGGGGAGTGTCTCAGGACATAGCTGTGTCAGCTGGAAGAAGTGACTGGAGACCAGATCGAGGAGGGAGATGGCCACGGTGGAATGGGTGGTTGATGCACTGGAGTGGGCTCCCCGTTGGTCCACAGTCATCAAGTCAGGAAGGAGGGCAAACTAAATTATGCTGACCAGATCTTTGCCGGCCTTTTGTCCACAGTTAACGTCAGGCAGGCAGGATGTGTCTCATGTATCCTGTTCTTTTGGATGCAGTGGCAGAGGTAGAGAGGAACTGACAGAAGATGGCCCAGGGTCAGGTACAGCAACGGCCAGAAGGACAACAAGGGGCAGCAGCTGGGGGTTGGGCAGCTCAGGATGTTGGCACTGAGGGGTCACTGCAATGCCAAGCAATGGTGCATACCCGAATATACCCCACATGGAGCAACTACCTGCAAATGTCAGAGAGATAATATCAAGGACAGATGAGGAAGTTCTAGCAGTCAGTCAATGACCTATGTCAGCTCCTGCAGAAAGACAGAATCACAAAATCACAGAATCACACAGTGCAGAAGAGGTCCTTCAGTCCATTGAGTCTGCACCGACACATGAAAAACACAGACCCGTGGTTCTGTGGAATGGGAGGCAGCCCTATGCCAGTAGCTTAAAATTGACTTGAATTTCTACACCATTGGGTCATTCCAGGGCTCCACAGTGACATGTGTCGCAACTCCCAGTCAGCCTTACACAGCTGCATAAGGGAGTTCACCCATGCCATGTTCAAAAGAGCCAATAGTTTTGTGCAATTCACCACAGACCTTGAGCACCAGACAGTCAGAGCTGTGGGATTCGCTGCCATTTCTGGACTTCCAAAAGTCCATGGAACAATTGATTACACATTTGAGAGCACCCTGGGAGTAGCCAGAAGCATTCCTAAACTGAAAGGGGTTGCATTCCATTAATATGCAGCTGGCTTGTGATCACAAAAAACAAATCCTGTAGGTGTGTGCTCGCTTCCCAGCGAGCTCCCATGACTCGTATATCCTCAGTCACTGTCAGGTGCCACGGCTGTTTGCTTCCCCTGCACAACTGTAGGGATGTCTCCTTGGGTGACAGGGAATAACAACAGAAGACCTGATTTGTGACACCTGTGCAGAGCTCACAAAGCCCAGCAGAAGAGTGGACAATGCCTCCCAAGCCTCAACAAGTCACCTTGTTGTCTATCACCGAGTTTTCAATCCCCAAACTCAATAAGCATGCCTCACTTCCATAAAACAGACCATACACAGCTGTGTATGCTGAAGCTGAGGCTCCGCTGCCTGGACCGCTCAGGCGGAGTGCTGCAGTACATGCCACAGAAAGTCTCTCAGGTCATTGGGGTCTACTGTGCTCTACATAACCTAGCACATCATAAAGGTGAGGAATTGCTGACCAGGGAGGTGGAGGAGCTGGATTAAACCTCAGGTGAGGATGAAGGGGAAAAATTAGAAGATCCTGAGGTGATGAATGGTGCAGCTTAACTGCAGAGGCCAACGCGATGGAGCAACGTGCAAAAACACCTCATTGCATTCTGATTTCAGCCAAATTGAGGCTCCTGCAAGATCTTTTGATCTCCGCCTCAAGAAACCATGTTTGAAGTGCCACCAGATCAACCGACAGGTTTGCTACCTCTGACACCTATAAGGCCTTTGGCAGGAACAAGCTCATATGCATGGCTCCATTAAAGTCACACACACTTCTAACTTGGAAGGTTGTCACACATGCTTCACTTACACAAGCTTTAAACCCTAGAAGACCTTAAGAACTCCATGCTTGCACATACAAATATTGGAATGTCTCAGGTGCACGTGCCATTCAGACAACACCTTCTGAGGGGTGATCGAGGGTGAACACCATATGTTCACTTGTCACCAAGTTTTCAATCCCCAAACTTACTAAAGGTTTGAAAAATAGATAAAACTCTTTCTCTCAATAAACACAGATATTCCACAACTTCCGAAGCATGAGTTAAAATGGTGTGTCCATAACCCCCAGCACAGCCATCACTGATTGCACATATTACAGTACAATACCATTGATTGATTGGACATCCATGACAGCTTTGTACCATTAGGAAGGTTTTTGCTTCCATTTTCTACCCTACACCTTGGAGCAACTCTGAAATCTGCAGCTGTGCTGGAGACAGACTGCTGAGTGCTATACCCCATTACCTGAGGGGACCTCGACAGCCATCCTCTGGTGGTCCAAGGCCGAAAGGGCTATGGTCTGCTGAGGGTCTCCTCAACAGGTGCAGGTGCACTGTCTTCAGCCTCACCTACTGGAGGCCCTGTGGTCACTGGCAGAGGGGATGAGGAGCGGCAACTCACACATGGAGTACCCTGAGAAGATGCTCCCGAGTCAGCTGTCTGGCAACCCTCCTCCCTTTTGGCACACAGTGCCAACCCCCTGACTCCCAGAGATAAAGGGGCACCTTGCGGGAGGTCCTCCTCATCCCCTTTATAGACCCTATGACCAGAGTGATGGAATGCAGGCCCAAGCACATATTCAGCAGCCACTGGGTGCTCTGCTGGCCCTGGCTCTCCATGGCAGTTGCCAGCCTCTCCATGGAGGAAGTCATGCACTCATATGCTGGAGCATGACAAAACTCATGGCTTGGAGAGCGAAACTAAAATTTTAGCTCTGAAGAAGAGGCATACAGACTTGAAAAGTTAATTCTGTTTATCTCTCCACAGATGCTGCAGAGATTTTCCAACATTTTCTGTTTTTATTTCAGATTCCCAGCATCCACAGTAATTTGCTTTCATTATGGTTTGGATGGACTCCTTTGTTCAAGGCTGTGCACGACCTCTGGCATCTCTGCCAAATGTTCCCCGGCCTCCCTCTGCATCTCCAGAAGGTTTCTTGAGGCCATTCTCAGAGGCATGTCATCAGCATAGAGGTCAGCATGGACCAGGTCTCCAGCAGTCCTCCATCTGTCAGGGGCCTCAGTTTCCACATCCTGCATCTGCTGCTCTGACATGTCTATGTTGTGCTCACCAGATTGTGACCCTGAGCTTGATCACGAATGCATTCCCACTGAGGCGACTGTCTCTGCGCTGGTGGAGGGTGCGGGTCAATGATGTGATGGTGCATCCTCTGAGTGTCCCATGTCATTACCTGCAGAGGTGGAGTTCTGCCTTGCTGCAGACTGTGGGAAAAGTGTGTCCTATCTGAAAGGACCTGTAGTGAAGAACGCAAAGAATGAGCTTGCAGTTATGCACAATCCCTTTTCCCATCACTGTATCACTTTTGTCTCCCTGTACGAGTCCTGAAGAAGAGTCATATTTGACTCAAAACATTAACTCTCTCCACAGACGCTGCCAGACCTGCTGTGTTTTGCCAACACTTTGTTTTTATTTCAGACTTTCAGCATCCACAGTATTTTGATTTTATTTTAGTGTCTCCTGAATGTTCTATTCTCAACATCAGGTTGGAGACACCCTCACTCAGAAGTCTTGACACTCCAGCCTCGCTTTTAATTGCCTTCCTCCCCTGTAAGTCCAACAGTCTTTTCCTCTGCAGAAGTTGATGTGCAGATGTTAGTTGCTCTACCAACAGTCTTTGAGCACTCCCTGATGTTATGTGTTCTTTTGTCCAGAAGGCAGGTAGAAGGATTGAGTATCATCTCAACAGGCAGCACACCACTTTAAGAGCATGCAAGCCTATGGCAGCTAATGCCACCTCCCACACACGTACTCTCCTGCAACTGGTACAACTTTTACAGTGTGAACTGGCTCCCACACATTCAGTCCACATGTTCCATCGGGAACTGAGGCTAGAAATGCCTGGCCTATCACACATTTGCATTGTTTTATGCCATCATGAGTGCCACTTTGCAGTGACCACATTGTGCCATTTACCCTTAAGGGGTGTAGGAGGTTGTTAACCCTTTTGTAGCATTGGACCCAGTTTTACTTTTGGATCCCATGGCTGCTAACCTCTGCTGCAATCTTTTTCCAGGCTGCCTTGATCAGGTGGGAAGGTCTCCTGTTGCCATCACTGGGAAACAGGACCTCCTGCTGTTCCTGGAAGGCATGAAGAAGAACCTACAAGGAGGCACCACCAAACCGTGGGGCCACTCACTCTCTGTGCTAAGACATTACTCAAGAACAGCAGGTGGTTGTAGCAGTGGTTGCAAATTTCCAGGAGGGTCAGAACAGCAGTTTGCAGCATCAGTTGAACTTTCAAAACATCCACTCACACAGCCTGACTGATGCTGCCAGGTTACAGGGCCTGGATGCCTGTCAGGGTGACTTTTAAATATGGCACCTGAACCTCCAACCCCGTGAAGTAACAATGGGGTCATCTAGCTTCTGCCTACCCCCTGGCGTGCAATTGGCCGGAACCCTTGACTCTGAATATCTAATTGGTTGGCTTCCACATAATTGCATGTGGCCACCAGGCCTCTAAGCAAAAGTCTTACACACTTCCGGTCCCACCATTAGGACACTGGACATAACAAGATTCCACCCACTGTGAGTTTCTCATAACGTACAATGCTGGGGGTGACCATATCTCCCTTGGCTGAATTGAGGACACTAAGGCCAGAAACTTATCTGTGCTGGGTGGGCTGGGCGAGAGCGGGCAGAAGCAGGCACGGAGCCGATTGCTGCCCGCAATCGGCTACGCACCACCATTTTACATGGGTGCACCAATTAAGGCCCACCCAGTGTGACGCACGGCTGGTAGCGCTCAGTGTCACCTGTGTGGGCAGGGGGGTCGGAGGGAAAGTCGGGGCCTGTGCTCTTTCACGCATGCACGTGAAAGAGCGCAGAAATCTCCCTGAGGTACGGAGCTGCCTCAGGGAGATTAAGTACACATTGAAATTTTAATAAAGAAAGAGAAAAATTATTTTCACATGCCCCCTCATGTGACATTGTCACATGAGCTGGGACATGTTTGTCAATTTAGCAAAATTTATTTATTGGTTTTATTAAACCCTCAGGAAACCTCATCCCGCATGTGGATGAGGTTTACTGAAAAACACAAAGGCCGCTTGGGCTCTTTGCCTGCCTGCTAACCTTAAAGTTGGACGGGCAGCACTGTTAATTATCTAAATTACTTCCCTAATGGCCTTAATAGGCCTTTGACAGCTCAGCGGATGAGCAGCCTCTGGCATGTGCCCGCTGAACAAAAGATCTAAATGACGCCCCATAATGTTGGGACGCACGCCCGACATCATCTCCCGTCATTGTGCACTTCGGTGTGTCGAGTCTGCGCCCGCACGCTGATGGCAATATTCTGGCCCAAGTAAATTTACTTGTATTCAAGTAAGTTCAATACAATCAATCAGAACTATGCTGCTTTTAATCAACTGAGAGGTGCAATCACTAGATTTGAAAGTGTGTCCTTGGCGCACAGTATGTTAAGCAAAACAGTCCTTCACTTAACAGGTATTTGATCAGCTTCTCCGTTTTGCTTAGCAAAAAAATGCAAAACACTTGAGGCTGAATTTTATGCTGATCGGGCATAAAATCATGCAAAATGATGTCGGGTGAGAGTCCCGGCATCATTCCATGCTCGTGCAAATTTTCAATTGGCAGGATCGCTCAAAAGTTGGAAATGTGTCCGCCAACAATTAAGAGGGCAGTTAAGCCCATTAACAGTTGGCGGACAGGTGAATCAGCCAGGCAGCCTTTACATTTTTCAGCAAACCTCATCCATGGGTGGGATGAGGTTTCCGTTGTTAAATAAAACAAAAATAGAAATCTGCTGCAGCATTTACAAAAATAGAAATCTGCTACAGCATTTTTGTAATCTATGGGCAGAATTTTGCCCTTGATGGGCGGGCAAGCCCCACCAGCTCAGCAGTGGGCAGGAAACCAATCGCTGCCACCGAAACGGGCCCCGCCGCCATTTTGAGTGGGCGGGCCAATTAAAGCCCACCCAGCAGGCCGTCCGACAGAAAGTGCTATGCGCTTCCTGTGTGGGAGGGGATTCCCCAACTGCCAGAAACAGTGCACATTTCCCTGACACTAAGTGCTGTCTCACGGAGGTCGGTGAAAGGTTTATTAACTTCAAAGATAGAAAAATAAAAAAATTATTAACATGTCCCCCTCATGTGACAATGTCACACGAGATGGGACATGTTAATAAATAAGACTGAAACTTTATTAAATTTTTAAAAAACAGACATGAAACCTTATCCTGCCAATGGATAAGGTTTAATGTTCTTTCAGAAGCCCTCTGGGGCTCCTGGCATGCCCATCAGCCTTAAGGTTGGACAGGCAGGTCCTTTAATTGGTTTAACTACCCTGTCAATGGCCTCAATTGGCCATTGACAGGTCAGCAGGCGGACAGCTGATGCTGACAGCTGATGTGCTCCCGCCCTGCTGAATATTTAAATGGGGCGGGATGACGTCGGGGGTTCCTCCCAACATCATCCCGCGTCATTTTCCCATCGGAGAGCGGGCCCCACCCCCAGCTTGACGACGGAAAAATTCTGGCCTTTATGTTCAGGTCCCTAATTGTAAGGCTTGGACATTCTTTTCCTGATTTTAAGAACTTCATTTCCTGGGTTTCAGGTCTTCAGCTCCCGGAGGCAGCTCTCTGCCTTCAGGGAGCTTTCTGTTAGCGCTCGCCCGCACCTGCGTTGACGTGATCGCCCGCCCTCCTACCACCCTCACCCCAGCAGCGCTGTGCTTTTTAGTGTGCGCTTCATGCTGGCTGGCCGTTAATTGGACAGCCAGCATGAAATCACAGTCGGGGAGCCGATCGCAGTCGGCGGTCCGTTTCCCAACTGCTTCTGGCCCCGCAGATCATGCCCACCCGCCGAGCTGAAAATTCAAGCCATGGAGTTGCATACTTATTCCATTCAGCCTCCTTTGTCCAAGGATGCTGAGTAATGTCACTGCAGCTGCTGTGAGATTTTGAAGGATGTGCTGCATACATTTGATCTATAACTTGAGTTATCTGGCTGTTGTAAGTTACTGATGAGTCTTTTTTCAAAAACTTGAATGTTTTTTGTAGGTTACCATTGAAACAACATGTACATGTGACATTCTGGAATAAAGATTAAAATAACTGCACAAGGTTACAGCCTTGCAATGCTTTGCGCCCAGCACTATTTCAGGTTGCCAAGGGCAACAGCTGCCACTGCCGCCCAACTTAAATTTGACCACCCTAAGTATATTATTGAGAGTGCAATAAGATTTTGTTGTTACAAAATTTCTACCTACTTGTGATGTTTTGTACTTCTCAGAAGTTTGAATAATTACATTTTTAACACATACTTGAGCTTCATCAAGTGTATTTTTCTCATCTCTCCATGTATGTGGCGGGTTAATACGATGTTTGTTTGGTATTCTGACTGTAGCACAGTAGTCAGTGATGTGGCATTGTGGGTATTCATGTATACATATGCACAACAATATAGTTCCTAAAAGCATTTTGGAATAATGTGTCAATATAAAATGATCCCATGTTTACCCTTAGTTTTGTTTCAGGAAGCCGTTTGGTGAAATTGGGTTTTGTGAAATGCAGTAGACAGCAGGAGGCAGAAAATATGGGACAACTGCTACTTTTTAAGAAACAGATGGGGCACCTCCAATGGAGCTTAAATATGGGACCACCCCTTTAAAAACAGGACTATGGTCACTCTAACAATGCCTCCAGAATTTAGATAAAGTGGATCAAGGCGATACTCATGCCTGTCATTCTAATCACACTATGTGACCTGTCACATTTTCCTAGATTGAAGGATGTCTTCCAAAGGCAGGATATCTGGGAATCTGCCATTACAAGGAAGGGGAGTGCTGAGCAACCATGGTATTGTCGTCATTGCAATAGCTCAAAGGGACTGGCTTATAAGTATGGAAGGACAAAAGTGTATTGTAACTTTGCTGCAAGGAACCCTTATGCGAAGGGATAAGAAGTAGCTGAATTGATAGGAAGAGTAATCCTGCAGGCATCACCATTAATCCTGTTATCTCTGCAGTCCCCTTACAGCATCTTCCTTTCTGGATTTGCCTTCCATCAGCAATGCAGAGGTGAAAGAAAACAGAGTCTGCCCTTATCCCAAAGGCCCCCCATCACTGTCATTTACAGATGACTTGGCAGACAATGGGTTGATGATCTCATCAAAAGCAAAGGGTACAAGGTAAAATCATGATGCTTTTTTTAGGTAGCAGAAAATCTTCCATTTTCCTCATTCCTTCATCTCAACACCATCGGTTTTCAGGGGGAGAATTTTCTCCATGTCGGGGGGCTGAGTGGGAGTGGATGTGGGTGGGCCAATTAAGGCCCACCCAGCGTGATACGCACATGGGGTGTGGGGTGTTCCCTGAGTCGGGGCCTGCGCTCTTTTGCGCATGCGCACAAATGAGCGCAGAAATCTCCCTGAGGCAGAGAGCTGCCTCAGACAGATTAGCTTGATTATCAAAAATGTTAATAAAGAAAAAAAATTTAAGACATGTCCCCTCATGTGACAGTGTCACATGAACTGGGACATGTCAATGAACTTTAACAAAAAAATGTATTCAATTTATAAACACTTCATGAAACCTTATCCCACCTGTGGATGAGGTTTCATGATAAATGCGAAGGCCGCCTGGGCTCTTTGCCTGCCCACCGACCTTAAGGTTGGATGAGCGGCTCAGTTAAGTATTTTAATTCGTTTTTAAATGGCCTTTGACAGTTTGGCAGGAGCGCAGCCGACTCTGGTGCATGCCCGCCGAACTGAAATTTGGAATGACGTGCAGTGACACCATCCTTACACACCGGCCTGAAGATTCTGACCCAGGAATAACAGTGAAGAAACTCCTCCCCAGCCAGGTCTCTGAACAAAGAAGATGTAGCATGGCAAACATACCTTAAACTCTGCAAGGACCTGTTTGAAAATTGCCACTCTACAGAATTCCAGAAAAATTGCAGTGACTGCAGAAATTTGGAGAGAACAAATTAACCTTTGGGGAATTAAGATCAAAGTCCTACACTGTAGAAGCAGCACATTTTTAATTATTCCTTGTGTAAAATCAATGTGGCAGAAGTAGACCAGAGGACAGATAGAAGGGAGAATAGGAACAAAAAGAATGATTGAAGCTGAGATTTCCTGCTCAAGTTTTTCCAGGCATAACACTAGTCTTGTGGACTTAAACAGGAAATTATTCGGGAGATGTAATTTCAGCTAACTGCTTTCCCCAACCTGTGACATTTCCTACCAAGTGACAGTAGACATATAATGCAACAGTTCACATACCGTTGGATACATGATTATAGTATGGAAATAAATTATCAAGAGTATTTTACATCATTAATGCCATATCAATGTTGAGTGTAAGGTACACCTGTTTACCCCTGCAATCCAGTACCACTATGAGTGTTGAACGGATTGTTTACATTTGAAAAGACCACAAAGCTTGTACAGCACAATTTCAGAGTGATCCACTGAATGCACTTGGGGGCCATTTGGTAAAATTGTCATGTATAAAATGTAACAACCTTGGCATACTGCATCCAATCTCCACCCCACCCATCACCCGCGCCCCCCCCTCCACCCCGCCCTCCAACCCCCTCGTGGCAGGCTGGCCAGAGGAATATTGGAGGATGATGGGGGTTGTGGGGGAGAGAGGGTATTGCAAAAGCCCAAAAGCCATGCAAACTATGTTGGGCCCAGAAAATCACCTGATGTCAGGGGGCATTCCTTGAAGCAGGTGGAACTCCCGATCCAGTGAACAAACACTGGGGACCTGCAAGTTGCAGGTCAAAGGGAGCAGAGGTGAATGTTTAACTGAATTGCGCTAAATCGCGATAGGTAGAAAGTTGCAACAAAACATGAAACTTTAATTTAAGAAGTAGATCAAGGGGCAATTATTATTATTCAAATCTAATAGTTTTTCCATAAGCATTTTAGTGCAACATTTTAGATTAACGAAAATATGAATCATGCAAAACTTTCTTATCTGTTGCGCTACCAGTGGCTGTGGGGAGGACACAAGTGAGCCTGCAAAGAGATATAGACAAGTTAGGTGAGTAGGCAACATGATGGCAAATATAGTATAAATAGGGAAATGTGAAGTTATTCACTTTGGTCATAAGAACAAAAACAGAATTTTTTAAAGGTGAGAAACTTGTAAGTGCTGCTGTTCAAAGGGATTTGGGTGTGTTTGCGCAAAGAACACAGAAACGTAGCATGCTGGTGCAACAAGTAATTAGGAAGGCAGGTGGCATGTTAGCCATTTTTGCAAGGGGCTTGGAGTACAAGAATAAAGACTTGTTCCAATTGTACAGGGTTTTGGTGAAACCACATCTGGAGTACGGTGTGCAGTTTTGGTCTCCACATTTAAGGAAGAATATACTTGCACTAGAGGCGTTAGAGTGAAAGATCACTAAATTGGTCTCTGGGATGAGGCTGTTGTCCTATGATGAGAAGCTGAGTAAGCTGGACTTAAATTCTCTGGAGTTTAGAAGAATGAGAGGCAATCTCATTGAAACTTACAAAATTCTGAAGGGGTTTGATAGGGTAGATGCTGAAAGATTGTTTCCACTGGTCGGGGAATCTAAACCACAGGACACAGTCTCAGGATAAGGGGCCAATCACTTAGGACTGAGATGAGGAGAAATTATTTCACTTATAGGATTGTGAATCTTTGAAATTCTCTACTACAGAGAGTTGTTGATGGTCCATTGTTGAATCCATTTAAGGCTGAGATAGACAGATTTTTGGTGTCTTGGGGAGTTGAGGAATGTTGGGAGCGGGCGGGAAAATGAAGTTGAAGCCCAAGATCAAACATGATCATATTAAATAGTGGAGCAGGCTCAGTGGGCCATGTGTTCCACTCCTGCGCCTATCTCTTATGTTCAGGCTCTGTAAAACAATATGTTTTTGAGAATTTAGTGCATACACCACAATGCTGAAACAATTTGTTGCATTACTATATAACTGTTGCCTGTGAAGAGTAATGGTATTACAATAGTATAGTATTATTTCACTGAAATAATGCATTGTTAAAGTAAAGTTTAAACAAGTTTTGAACAATTCTGCTCCTTTTGGGCTGGATTTTGATATGGAGACAGAGATTGATTTGGAGGCAGGCTTTGGAGTAATTTTTCCTGGTTTGCCACCATATTCCCGCATCTGGCCCATTTTCAACGAAGTGCCTGCTGGAGGGTGATGACCACACACCCACAGGTGGGGGGTAGCGAATTAGACCAATTAAAGTGCCAGTTGAGGGCACTCTTATCACACTGCCTGGAGTTTCCAGACAGCGGATGCCCAACCGCCACCACCCCAACCCCTGCTGTGACTGCAGTCCATGACTAGAAGGTTTGTGGCCTCCTGATGGCTGGCAGGAGGGGCCGGGGCATATCCTGCAAAGCAGTCCAGCATGGATGGGCAAGCCTGCGAGCCCTAGAGCTACAGTTGAAAGCCTTCCTGCGAAGGGGTTTACCCTATGCAATGACAGCCTGGTAGCTGTGGCTACAGTTTATCTATTTGAGTGTTCAATTTTTCAGAAGGCACTTCCATGCTGAGGTGCCCTCACAATCCCAGTTCCATCTCCTGGGAGGTCATTGAGCCAGTGTCTCTGGCTTGGGACCTCCATTTGGTTCAGACATCGGGATCCTGAAGCCTGTGGGAATATCCTGCCCTTGTCTTCCTTTCCTCCCTTTTATTTTATTTAACCTTATTTTTTTAACCTTAATTTTGTTTTTATATTCCTGCCAGATAATAGGGTAAATTTTGCAAGGTGTCACAATCAAAGTAAAATCGGTTGATGATAGAATTCCAACACTATAGCCTCAATTCTCCATCTTGCACTCTTGTGCAGGATTGCCAAGTACACTATTAAAAATGCTGCCAATGCCTTCATAGCATTACTCATTGTGAGATGGAATATGTGTTATTTTAAAATGTCACCTTTCCATTCCCATCTTTTTATTTAACACCTATGTCTTTCAAACCATTACTCATGGAGGAAAATAAAAACAAAATTGTCCTCTTCATTCAATCCTTCACATACAGTCCTATTCTTGCTGTATTGCTATCTGTGCTTGTGTGCCTTAAACTCTTTCTTCTTTCTCTTGCTCTCTCTCTCTCAATTCAGAATTAGGAATTATTTAAGTGCAATTCATCATCATGTAATGTCAGTCTTACATTTAATTTCATTTTGGCTACATGTTAAAACTTGTTACTTGCAAGAGAGAAAGTGACCATAAAATATCCTAACGCCTCAACATGTTATTTAATTGTAATGCTTTTGTTCTTCATTGCCCAGAGCACCTTTAAATGTCATGTGCGGAGAGTCAAACAACTGCCTAGCATTTTCTACTGCTGGGTCAAATTCCATTTCAAGGTAGAGCCACTAGATATAGATCTCCAAACTGAGAGTAGGGGCACTCATCATATATTTATCAATAACCAGCACTTCTATCCTTTCCTCTCCTTGTGTTTCCCCATCAGTATTAATAACTACTTCTCCTGCAATGTTTGTATTTGTGCTGATGCTTGCTTCAAAGATGGATTGGACTCTTCAAGTGTGGCTGGTGATCCACTGTTTGTTGTAATGACTCAATGGAGTGGACAGGTTTCAATAAGAAACAGATAATCTATATTACAGAGAGCTTTTCAGGTGCTGCATGCTCATCCGGGACTCTCATCAGGAAGCCCCTGCCCCAGGGCCCATTGGTCAGAGCCTTCCAGAACATATCATGACCCCTGATAGACAGCAGGATAGGCTACACATTCAGTTACTACATTTCCTCCCCTTTTAGCTTTTTTACAATTTCTATTTACAAGGAAACATTTGAATATCCAACAACATATATATATATATATATATACAACTTCAGGTGATTAAAGATCAAGTCTCTGAAGTGTCCTTCTTATACAGCTAGAGTGGTATAGCTCTAACACTTGAGGTTCCTCAACGGGATCAGAAGAATCTGGAACTGCAGCATGAGACACATCAATATTACGCAACAGTTCTGGGTGTGGCAACTTTACAGAGACATCAGGCTTTTCTATTCTACTTCGATCTGTGATGGACACTGCTTGGGCCCTAACTCTGGAAATAAATTTAAAACACTGCATCATTATGGATGGCTTTGGCTGGAAGTGCATTTTCATGAGGTCCACTAATTCATTACAGGACTTAGAATTGGGTGCACTCAGGGCCAGCAGGTTACAAATGAGATTGTATGTATTACTGTCACATACACTCAAAAGGATGGCTTTCTGCTTTTCTTCCATGGTAATTTATTTCACTATGAAATAAAATCTGAGGTGCCCTACATATTGGCTCCAGTCTTCCATAGTAGCATCATAAGGATCGGCAGGAATGGCGTGACTGGTGAGTAGTCTTTTCTTTTTCTTAAGATTCGATGTACTCACAGTAACAATTTGAGGTGAAGTGTTGGAGCTATTTTATCCTCGCTGCCAAATGTAATGACTCGATGGAGTGGACAGGCTTCAACAAGAAATAGATAAACTTTATTACAGAGAGCTGTTTAGATGCTACATGCTTGTTCAGGATTCTCATCAGGAAGGCCCACCCCCCAGATTGCCCACGCTTGGGGCTCATTGGTTGGAGCTCCCCAGAGCATCACATGACCCCTGATAGACAGTAGGAGAGGCTATACCTTCAGTTACTACATTTGCCTTGCTCTGTGATAAGAGCAAAAGGTGCATCATGAGTACAAAAGTATGCCTATTCATTTGAGTACTGTATTTCCATGCACCTATGCACCCTCTTGATTCTATAATTCACTAGTGCGCACTAGGGAGGCATATTGATATAGAACATCCAATTAATATGATATATGCCACTAGTTCTTTACTATCCCCCATTTACCACAATCCCATCTTCCAAACTCTTCCTCCTCAAAAATAACCAATGCTTCCTTTTCCTGAATTAGTTCCAAAAAAAACTGGAATTCCATTGCGGTCCTAAGTATTTTATTCCAGTTTTGTCTTTAAATGTAAGAGTTCCAGGGGATTAGGACATGGAGGTTTCTTCCTAAATTATCGACATGGATAAAGAATTTTGCATAATTATGCTGTTTTCCCTTTCAGGTGCCTTGCTACACATTGTGTCAGACCAGTTATCACATGTTTTTAGATGTTTGTGATGCTACTTTTTGCTAATGTTCATGCTTTAGCTCTGTGCTCTTCTTTACATTGTGCACCTTCTTGTAGGCCTGCTGCCAGGAGCACCAAGTGATGGAGATACTATTATCATCCGTGCATTAATGTAGTGACTTTGACATAATAAAACTTCCAAAATCCTTCATAGAAACATTATCAAACAAAATTTAGCACTGAGACACAAAGAAGATACTAGGACTGGTGACCAAAAGGTTGGTCAAAGACACAGGTTTTAAGGAGCAACTTAAAATAGGAGAGAGGGAGAGGGAGAGGTGAAAAGGTTTAACAAGAAAATACCTAGACCATTGAAGGCACAACCATTAACAATGGAGCATTGAAAATCATAAATGAATAAGAGGCAAGAATTGGAGGAGTTTAGAGAAATCGGGGGCTTGTAGGACTAGAGGAGATAACAGAGGTGGGGAGGGGTGAGCTCATGAAAGGATTTGGAAATAACGTTGAGAATTTTAAACGTATGATTTTGCTGCTGGGAGATAATGTAAGTCAATGGTCGCAGGCATAACTGTTGAATAGAACTTGCTGCAAAATAGAATGTGAGCAGTAGAGTTTTGGATGGATTCAAGTTTATACTGACACTGTATGTTAAAAATTACCTCTTTTTCATACCTTGTCCACATGCTGGAGGCTTTCAATCAACCAAAATGTACTTTGTGAGAATTATAATGATTTACTGGTCCATTAGTTGCTTAAGAAGCCTAAAGAATCAGTATTGCAAGTGAATTCTGCTCGGCTGCCAATTTTTCATTGACACAAATAAAGCATTATCTGAAAAAGTAGATGTTTTATAGACTAATATTTGTTAATGACTCTGATATGGCAAAAACTATTAAATGATTTATTTGCAAAAACAGAATGAGAGATCAATGGCAATTCAACAGAAAAATCAAGTTACAAATTACTACCTAGGCCATGGGTTTAAGACCTTTCTAAGGACCAGAGACATACCTCAGGACCTGAAGAGATAATTTAAGCCCACATTCCAGTGCAGTACTAAAGAGTGGTACAGCTGGAGGTACCATCTTTTGACATGATATTAAACTGACGACCCCTCTAACTCCATCTGTTCAAATGGGCTCCAAAGATCCAAAGGCTGTACTGGAAAAAATAACAGGATATTCTCTCTATGTCTTGCTCAACGTAATTCCCTGAACCAACATGATGAAAACTAGATTAATTAGCCATTGCCAACTGCTTTTGGTGGGATTTTGTTGGCTCAAAATGTCAATTGCATTTGCCAACATAACAGTAACATCACGTCAAAAATATTGCTGAGGAAAGAGACATGCTTTTGACGATTTTTGTCTTGCACTCATCAGGACATACACAAGAATGCCAAAATTCAAGGGGATCAACACTTTATACTGCATGAGAAAGGATGCTGATTGGTTGGCAAGTTGATTCTGATTGATTGAGGCATTGCCATGGAGAATGCATAAAGGAACTATTGTTCCCCATGGTTTTGTTTAATTCAAAAATAGTGCATTGCCTGGATATTTTCCTTTTGCTTGCAGAGGACAGGTACCTGTGTATGAACATACAGTAAAATCCCAATGAGGCCCAGGGTGTCCGCTCGCATATTTGTGTTAAGCAGAGCTTAATGATAGCTGAGAAGGCCCCATTCACACATGAATGCAATTTTATGTAACCCCAAATGCCTAAAAATGCAGTCAATTTGTGGAATAGTCCCAGATTTGCACTAAGTGTAGTAGCGGGCATGAAAAAGACATTTTACCCTCAGGCTGCATTAGCTGGTTTTCATGCCGTATCATCCCCTTATGGCCTCATTAATTATGCAACCACAGGAAACATGCTGGATCGCTGGCAGGTGCCATATTTAAGCCGTAGTTGCACGCGCACCTCTCAATGTTTGCAGCCTAGGTTTGCTCCTGTGAAGATATGGCCTCAAAAGCCAAGAAGAGTGCAGGCCCGCAATTCAGTGACACATCCTGGGACTCCTCCTGGACACCACGGAAGCCCACCATGATGTCCTCTACTCCTCCCTGGCCGCAGGAAGCCCATCAGTCTCACCATTCTAGCTTGGGAGGCAGCGGCAGATGTGGTCAGTGCCAATGCTACACATTCAGCATGCCATCCAGTGCAGAAAACAGATGAGGCAACCATCTCATCACTTTAAACTCACACACTCACAAGGCCATCAGAAATTCACTGGAATCTCACTCACTGCCAGCTCAAGGGACATCACCACTCACTCTCTCGTACACACGCTCGCATCTCCTCTGGAGACTATCTCCTCAGCCCTTACCATCGTGAGGCCACTTGCACAGATCAACTTGTGCCCCCACTGGGAACACCCTCGGTCACCCTCCTCCCTTGCCCAGTACAGCCCACATCTTGCAGCCTCTTTCTTTGTCTGAGGCCACTTCTCCCACAATCCCAAGCAAGTCAAAGCCCTGCAGCCTTTTAAAAGCCAGCCCACCTTACAGTTGGTCTGATAGGTAGAGATCTGCCTGTGATACCCCCTAAAAGTGATGTGGTGCTGTCTGCAAAGCCTGACACTGATGACCACGAGTGCTCCCTGAAGCCATGCAGGCAAACAAATCATGAAGTCCCCAGCGAAGTGCAGCTCACCAGGTGCACATTGCTTATGTACTGTTATGAAACACATCAGCATGCAATCACACCAACGTGCTTGGACGATCCAGCGTGGTGGATGATTCTGGTGAGCAGGGCTTATAATGAGATACTAAAGAATTGAAATTATGTTCCTGATGTATTGTGGCAGGAAACACTGCCCGCCGTTGACAGGTGGAGCAGATGATCGCAAATTGGTTTCATGACAGCATAAATCCGATTTTTGGCCTTCTTGCCATTGCCCATTCACACTCAACGGGACCAGATGATACCGTCCTATGTCAAAAACAACTGATTCAAATGTTAAATGAAGACACAGTCAAGCAGTAACTGTGCAAAAATCTTTATTCTAACAACCAATTTAAGATTATCAGATGGGCTTACAATATGGCTCACTTGCACTTGCTAGAAGCAGGTGTCATGAAACTAACATATTTTTCATTATAATATTCTGGTTTATTGTATTCAGGTTTATGGGTGTGAGTATGAATGGTTGTCTGTGTACCTGGCTTAATTGAATTAGAGTCAGATAGACTGTAATCCTGAAATTATCAAAAAGAAGTTAATGGTAAAATGCATTTGAAATGATAATGAGTAAACATGTGTGAGGGCTTAGCATAGAAAAGCAGTATGTTTATTTTTCCCAAAGTTACTGGCCATACTGGCAACATGAAAGACTTATATTATGGGGAAAGTAAATTTCCAAAGACATATGGAACAATGGAATTTACAGATTAAAGAGAAAGAAAACATATATAAAGAGGGATGGAAGACTATGTGGGGGTATGGTCGTATAAAATCCTGAAAGGTACACCATGTGATAGACTCTAGAGCAGTTCCTACAGGTTTGAAGGCCGCAAATGTAACCCCATTATTTGAAAAAAGGAGGGAGAGAAGAAACAGAGAATTACAGACTAGTTAGTCTAACCTCAGTAGTGGAGAAAATGCTAGAGTCTATTATAAAAGATATGGTAACAGAACACTTGGAAAGCATTAACAGGATTAGACAAAGTCAGCATGGATTTATGAAAGGGAAATCATGCTTAACTAATCTATTGGAGTTTTTTGAGGATGTAACTAGTAGAATAGATAAGGGAGAACTAGTGGATGTGGCGTATTTGGATTTCAAGAAGGCTTTTGATAAGGTACCACATAAGAGGCTAATGAGCAAAATTAAAGCATGTGGGATTAGGGGTAATATACTGGCATGGCTTGAGAATTGGTTGACAGACTGGGAACAGAGAGTGGGAATAAATGGGTCTTTTTCTAGGTGGCAGGCGGTGACTAGTTGTGTACTTCAGAGTTCAGAGCTTGGGCCCCAGCTATTCATGATATATATAAATGACTTGGATGAGGGAACCAAATGCAATATTTCCAAGTTTGCTGATGACACAAAACTGGGTGGGGTTGTGATGAGGATGCAAGGAGGCTTCAGGATGATTTAGACAAGTTGTGTGTATGGGCAAACACTTGGCAGATGCATTATAATGTGAATAATGTGATGTTATAAACTTCGGTGTGAAAAACAGAAAGGCAGAGTGTTAATTAAATGGTGATATATTGGGAAATGCTGATGTAATAAGGGACCTGGGTGTCTTTGTACACCAGTCAATGAAAGGAAACAGGCAGGTGCAGCAAGCAATTAGGAAGGCAAATGGTATGTTGGCCTTCGTTGCAAGACGATTTGAGTTCAGAAGTAAGGATGTCTTACTGCAGATATACAAGGCCTTGGTGAGGCCACACCTGGAGTATTGCATGCTGTTTTGGTCTCCCTGCCTAAGAAAGGATATACTTGCCATAGAGGGAGTGTAGCGAAGGTTCATTCGGCTGATACCGGGGATGGCAGGACTGTTGTATGAGGAGAGATTGGTTCAACTGGGCCTATGTTCATTAGAGTTTAGAAGAATGAGAGGGGATCTGATTGAAACGTATAAAATTCTAACAGGGCTAGACAGACTAGATGAAGTGGTTCCCTGGTTGGGAAGCCTAGGACCAGGGGCCACAGTCTCAGGATACAGGGTAGGCCATTTAGGACTGAGATGAAGAAACATTTCTTCACTCAGAGGGTGGTCAACCTATGGAATTTTTGAGCGCAGAAGGCTATGGAGGCCGGATCACTGAGTATATTGAAGAAAGAAATTGATAGATTTTTGGATATTAGAGGCAACACAGGGTATGGAGAGAAAGCGGGAATATGGTGTTGAGGTAGAGGATCAGCCATGATCATATGAAATGGTGGAACAGGCTCGAAGGGCCTAATGACCTACTCCGGTCCCTAGTTTCTATGTTTTGCAGAAGTGTGCTGTGTCCAGTAAATAAAGTTGTATTAAAAAGCCTTTGGAATTCCACTGATGAGTGGGTGTGTGTGGTAACCTAGCTGGATTGCCTATCTAAATTTAAAATCTATTTTGGACTGTTGCCTTAAAGGTGGAGTGTAGTTTGGAGTCAGGTTAATTTGGAATTTTGGGTTTTGTTATAGTATTAAGTAATTGTAATCTTATGAATGTGCTTGAAATCTTGTCTTTTGTTTAAAAATATTTTAATTTAGCTTTTTAAAATCTCGAAAGGCGTTAGTGGACTCATTACTTCTGAACTCAGTGCACAAGTCTTCTCGTAATAAATACAAATTGCAAAAATGTTGTGATAACATGGCCAAGTTTCCCTTGTGGATATGGTCCACCTGGAACACATCACCTGCCACGTTATAATACTAGATGTATTCTTAAGCAGAGACCTGTCCTCTGCAGGGAAAAGGATCAAGCCCAGGCATTGCGCCTTTTTTAAATTAAACAAAAGCATGGGGACAATTATTCCCAGGTGCATTCTCCATGGCAATGCCTTTACTTGCCAACCAATCAGCACCCATTCCCCATGCAATATAAATTGTTGCTCGCTTTGAATTTTCTTCTGCTTGTCCTGCTGAGTGCAAGTCAAAAAGCATGTCCCTTTTTTCAGCAATATTCCAGTTCTGTACTTCAAAAATAATTAATTGCACGTGCTTTAATTAGGCATTACCTCAATGTAATTTTTTTTTTTACTTAATCACATCAGAATTAGGTAATTAATTAGGAACCAGACTCCTGTAAAATACATTTTGGACTTTAAAAGACTGAGAATTTACCCTTGTATAATCTAATCTTAAACAATATCAGGCCATTTTAGTAAATGTACCTAAAATGATTAAACATCAAGACAATTGTTCAGTTCATCAGTGACTCAAAAATGACTAGAATTTATTTATTTAAAAAAGTAACTTGTCGATAAAATAAGTTTTGATGATCAAATCTTTTAACCATCTAGTTAATTAACATTGCTAGCCCTTTAACTAGTTCCCCAATGCATCTAAAATTCAACAGGCAGATGGCAGTATTTCTCAAATGATATCTTTCCTAGATTTACTAAAGAACGCTTGGTGCTTTGATTGATTACTGATTACTTGGGTAAAGTTGTTGAAAAGTTTCATTAATTCAGTTGATTAATTGCCAAAAGCACTCTTGTGTACAATTTAAAGCAATATTCAAACTACAAGACTCTCAACTTCAAACAGTGGAGTAAAGAGGCTGGATTTCTGCCAGGGGTGGTAACAGAGGTGGGTGGGCAATGAAAACAGTGGCGCTAGGCAGCCTGCCAGTTGCCTGTCATTGCACCTGCCACCAGTGACTTTGATCAGGGTGGTGGAAAGCAGGCTCCAGAAACCTGCCCAATTTCCCAATAAGTGCACTTAAGGTTATCACAAAGCTCACTGAGAGTTCATTGGGAGCCATGTTGAGATTTGCTAGTGGAGAATGGGCTGCATACTGGGTCAAGGGCAGACCATGTGCATGGATGGCAAGGCAGTGTGGAGCCAGTCAATGACGCCCCAAGGTGGTCATAGTATTGGGAGGCTCCATGATTTTGAACTTTTATGTGGTCTAACTCTACTCTGATTGGTCAGCATGGTCAGATGACAAGTTTAGGCAAGTTCAACTTATCCAGAGTTAACAGTGCACAATTTTGGCTTATCACAGTATCATTCAATGCAGTTTGCTATTCTACTGGAAGAAATGGCGGACGACTTTGACATAACCGGAATTTCATGTCATCCAAGTTTGATTCATTGCGGTCTCGCTGTATGTAGCTTCTAGCAAGCATAAGGCAGAATGTCTTTTTGGCTTGATGGCAGCATCCTGTCAGTGGTGAATACCACTCATGTTGCTATTGCATTGTAGCAGTGTGAAACAGCTAGCTTCACCTGTTGATCAAATTTTTGAGGTATCATACCCTTCCAGGGTAATTTGAGGTATGCTGGGTACCTCTCAGGTCCAAATGTGGCAGCCTTAGCCCATTCTTGAGTATGCATGACAAACAGTGAGCCATGATCTGATCAAGGTAGGCATTATCCTGCAGGATAGCTTTGATGTGCCTTATTTACCTGTCAAACTTCACGGTGAGCAAATGCTTGGGCCCTATTTACAAGATTTGCTGATAAGACCAATCTTACAGCAATTCCTATAACTCCTTTAAGGACAATTTCGTAAATGGAGCTCAAGTATTTGTTCGCTGTCCACTAACAGGATGCTGTTGTCAAGCCAAATAGACGTTATGCCTATCACACAAAGGAGTGATGGGAATAAATGAATTAGTTGGGCCCATTAAAGGGAGAATGGCTCAGAGGGACACACAGCCTTTGGCATACAAGTGCCTTTGGGTGTGTACAGGTTACAGAGAATGTGTTGACTACATACTCAGGAATTTCAGGGGGTCATCACCCTCCTGGCATCACAGGAGCATAAGCAGATGGGGCAAAGCTTCCAGACTCATTTGGGAGGACACTTAAGTGCAAAGAAGGCAGCAGCTGGCAAGAGGAGCACAGCTCTCAGATTATGGGTCCAGAGACGATGAGGTGCGAAATCCTCCACAGGATGGGAAGAGTCCCAAGCATAAGGAGAGCACCAGAGAAGTGGGAGTTGCAGGAAGGCAACCGAGGCCATACCCTCAGTTTAGGATCTACCGTCAAAGACAGGGCTACTTAGACATGCCGGAGGACCAGCATCACAGGAGACTGTACTGATGCAAGCAGATGGTCACAGAAATTTGTACCTTCACACCTTCAGCACTGCTTACCATGCCCTGCCATTAGCTGTCAAAATCACCGTGACCTTGAACTTTTTGACTGCTGGGTCATTCTAAGGATCAGCTGTGGACCTTTGTGGCGTCTTGCAACTGGCTGCACATCATTGTATCTCGCAGGTTATTTTCAGTTCCAGACAGATGGACCCTCGCATGCACTGAGCGCAGCGGGTTTCATCACCATCGTTGGAATCCCCCTAGTGCAGGGCATCATCAATTGCACCCAGGTGACCATCAAGGCACCCAGTGACCAGCCATGGAGATTCATCAGCGGGAAGGCCTTTCACTCTCTTAATGTTCTACTGATCTGTAACTGCAACAAGAACCTCTTCCATGTGTGTATTCGTTTCCCTGGCAGCTGCCCTGAATCCTTCATTCCCGGCAGTCCAGACTGCTGCATTCATCATTCCGCCTTTCAAGGTCTGTGAATGGATTCTTGGGGACAGGAATTATCCCTTGAAGAGATGGCTACTCATCCCTCAAGACAAGGTCACAGAGGTGATGCAATCGAAGCCATCTGCTCACAAGCACCTTATCAGCCTTTGGAAGCTGTGGTTCCAGTGCCTTTTCAGTCCACCCCGCAGTACACTCATGCAAGAGTCTTGAGCATTGTGGTGGTCTGCTGTGCTCTCCATAACATGGCCCACCAGAGAGACATGCACCTTGAGGGACAGCGATACATAGAAGAGGAGAAGGAGGTGGGGTAGGAAAATGCAGCAGATAGAAATGCTCTGGCTGCATAGGGGCTGGGCTGGCAGATGGCTCAAGGGTCTTACCAGGATTCCGTTAACATGAGGAATCACCTGATCCAGGCACATTTCATCTGAGCCCTTGTAACCGAGGAGGGCAGCATGGCCTGGAACTCACTTTGAGCTGCCTGTGAGAACACTTCCAATGAAGATGCAGCTTGGAACAGATCCACTCTTACTGCCAATGAATGATGTGCATCTGCCCAAAGACTTCACTGGCACCATTCAAGGGCCCATGCTCCCCTGTCAATACTTCATCCTTCTTTTCTTGTCCTGCTGTTAATAAAAGGAAGCTCACAAGTCTGTGAATATTTATATGGGGCAGGGTTTTTTGGTCCTGTCAGCAGTGGGCATCGTCACAAGCAGGACGGGAAAATGTGGGCAGCGGCCAAAAGTCAACTGACTTCTGGCTGCTCTCCAAATTTTCCCATCCCGCCTATGATGATGCCAGATGCTGGCAGAACCAGAAAATCCCAGCCATGGTGTTGTAAAATAGGAAGAGCGCACAGTTAGAGATGAAAAAAGCTCCACTGAACCACTCAATCCTCTGTCTGATGTAGTGGCCTCCGCTTTCATCCACTTCTACATGGTAATCCCCTTGTGGCCTCAGAGAGGGTGGAGCAACCTGCTCAATTCTATTTGCTGATGTATGAGATACACTTGGTGATCATCCTGATCATGGAGGTGCCAGAAACAGCTGCACTGGCGTCACTGCAGCGGCAGCCTCCATCACCGGGCCCTGCTGCATAGATGGTCCCTCAGCTACTGGGGTCATGGAAGCCAATGAGGATAGTGGTGCCCCAGAAGGGGTGGAATCCTCATCCTCCACAGTATCTGCCTCAGTTCTTGGCTGGCACCCTGGATGCTTAAAGGGGACCACCAGCTGGCACATGTATGCCAACCACTCCAGCATCTATGCATCATCAGGACCATTGCCTATTTAGTGTGGCATGCATTCTATGAACGTCAGCATATGATCTTGCTTGCACTCCAAGTGGTGTTGCTTACAGCTCCCCATGAGGTGGGCCACTCTCTCAATGAAGGAGCTCATGCACTCAAAACCTTGAGTCATAGTGGTGCACAGGAGCTGAATTGACTCCTCCATCCTCAGCTCATTGCCTCCAAGAGGTCTGACATGTGAGAACACATCTGCTGTTTTTGTCCAGGTTCAGCCTCCTTTCTTGTGACTCCCAAGGTCCTGCATCTGTGCCCAACTGAGCAGGGTTGTGACTGTCCTCCAACCACTCCAACCGCTGCCTTTGGCGCTTCCTCCCTTGTCTTGGCATGCTGTCAGACAGCTTAAAGTGCACTGCACACCTTCATCTATGCATTGCAGTCTCTGTTCACTCTCTCTGCCAGAGATGCCCATCTCACCTTCCCCACAATGTTCATGGTTAATAACCCTGACAATCTCCAATTGCTCAATCTTTCCTGGCAGTGATGATTTGTGGGATGGGAACAGTTCCCTTGGTCTGTACTCTCTTGTGGGCATTATGTGCCTGTTCTTCTGCAAGGATGAGACAGAGAGAGAGAGAGGGAGATAAGGCCCTGTTTCTCTATGGTCAATGCCATCAGCTGATTGAGATAGGAAGCTGCATGTATCAGTTCTGGCAAGTCCTCAAGAGCGCTAGGGCTCTGAGTCTTCCTGAGAGGTCAGTAAGGACCCTAGGCACACATTCCTACCAAGGTCAGGAACAGCATGCACCTTCAGTCTCCTCAGCTGGTGTGTCTACTAGAGGTTGAATACCCAAAGGCCTATCTTGAGGTTGTACTCACCTTGCCAGAGTGATGAAGGCCATTGAACCTTTTCCTGCAGTTCCCCCTAACTACTTTGTTTGCCGACGTGCTCAGCCACCTTGATCCAGGCCTGCTTAGCTTGAGACATCCTCCTACCACCTTCCAGAGGACCTCTCTCTTCGTCCTCACTGCCTTGAGGAGACCTCCAGGTTGGCGACTGCAAAGCAAGAAGCAGCCCTACCTTGGTTCCAGTCTCCTGTTTTCCTGCTCAATGACAAATACTGGAAGTAGTTCAGTAAAATGGTAGCCACAGTAACGGCCACCATGGCCTGTTCAATTTAGGTCCCCACTCTTTCAATCCCAGCTCCTTTCCTGTCGTCATGGCTGCTAATTGGTCACCCAACCTGCCTTCCAGCCAATTAACAGGCTGCTCAGTGAAAATGGAAACCAGTGACTGTTTCTTCCCCTCAGGAATGGGATCGGGAGCCAGAAACAGTCTCAATGTCCATTTCCTGACCTTGGAAAGAAAATCAGACCCATGAAGGTTAGAGGAACTATGTGCTTTAGCCATAAAAACTAACACGAAGTGGACTTTATAGGAATAAACAATATTAAATAGTAAACTATTTCAAGATAAGGTGAAAAATTGAAGTCAAGAAATGATTCATCAAAAGGAGCATAACCAGTACTTGAAATAAACTACTGAGAATGGTGGAAGTGACAGCAGAATCATCCCAGATTTGCACTAAGTGTAATAGTCAGTTGGAAAAAGAATGTTTTACGCTTTGGCCACAATGGCAGCTTTTCAAGCCATATCAGCAGCCAGAAACAGTCTTGATAATGGTCATGGCATAGTGGTATTGTCACTGGACTAGTACTCCCAAGATCCAGGGTAATGCTCTGGGCACTCAGATTCAAATCCTACCATGGCAGATGGTGACATTTGGATTCAATAAAATATCTGGGATTAAAAGCCTAATGATGACCATAAAACCATTGTTGATTGTCATCAAAAACCCATCTGGTTCACTATCACCCCTGAGGAAAGGGAATCTGCCATCCTTATCTGGCTTGGCTTACATGTGACTCCAGATCTTCAGCAATGTGGTTGACTCCTAAGTGCCCCCAGCAAGCCAATTAGTTCAGGAGCAATGAGGGATGGGCAATTAATGCTGGCCCAGCCAGCAAGGCCCATGTCCCATGAATGAATAAAAAAAATCCCAATCTTGCCTCATTAATCATGCATTCGAAGGAAACATGCCATTTTTATGGCAGGCAGGCTTTCATTTGCCTGCCACATCATCACCTTGCCTCTACCTCATGCTGAGTGCCATATTTAAAGACCTCTCAGTGCTTCCCAGCACAACCTCTCCATGCTTCCCACCTCCCAGCCCAGGACTGCTGCACAGAAGGCATTGCCCAAAAAGGCAAGATAACTGCAGCCCCCCAATTCAGTGACCCGTCCCTGGAACACCTCTTGGACTCTGTGGATGCCACCCTGATGTCCTCTAACTCTGCTCTAGCTGCAGAAGGTCCAGCAATCTTACCACTCCAGCTTGGTTGGTGATGGCAGTGATGATCAGTGCCAATGCTGCACAGAAGAGATCAGCCATCCAGTGCAAAAAATGGATGAATGATCTCATCTGTGCAGCCAGGATAAGACAACCACCTTATCACTCTAAACTCAAACATTCATTGGCATCTCACTCACTGCCAGCTCAAAGGTCTTCACCACTCACTCTCTCACACACCTTTGCATCTCCATCTGGACTCATCTCCTCTAGAGACTGTCTCCTCAGCCCCTCACCATCTTGAAGCCACTTGCACAGATCAACTTGTGCTCCCACACACACCCTGGGATAACCTCTTCCCCAGTACAGTCCTCACCCTGCAGCCTCTTCCCTTGCCTGAGGCCACTTATCCCCCTTCCCCAAGGAAGCCCTGGCTCTGCAGCCATTGAAAAGCCACCCCTGCCTTATGGCTGATCTGGTAGGTGGAGACCTGCCCATGAGCCCCCCAAAAGGTGATGTGGTGCTGTCTGCGAAACCTGGCACTAATGACCAGAAGTGCTGCCCAAAGAAAGATAGACAAATAAACCTCGCAGCCCCAAGCAAAGTGCCAAGTGCACATCGCTTATGTACAGTTGTGAAACCAGATGATCCAGCATGGGGGCAATGATTCCAGTGGGCTGGGTTTATGCAGATGTTTTACAAGGAAGGTCCCGACGTCTGATGACAGGAAACCCATTGATGGGCAGAGTGGACGATTGCAAACTGGTTTCATGATGTTGTGAAACTGAATTTTGGCCTTCTCGCCATATTGTCTGCTCATACCACCAATCACATCTGCTGCCAACAGGCACGGAAAATTCTGCCCATAGAGTTACCCAAGAGCCAGTTAAGGCTGTGTTGGTGTTCTGTAGATCTACTCCTTTGGGAAGATAAGCTAAAGTGGACTAAATGGTCGTTGACAACTATGTTAATCTTCTAAAATTCATTCTATAGTAATCTGGAATTTCAGAATAGTATAACTTGTTCTGCGTTTGTGGATTTAATGCCATGTTAATCACTCTGCTGAATATAAAATTATATAATGTAAATTTTGGCAGCATGATTTTCTTTCAGAGCCCTGCAGATGAAATAATTGCTTGGGAATCAGCACTTTAAATGTGGTTCAGAACAACACTGTCAAAAGTTGATATAGTTGCATTAGTTTTTGCAAGTCATGAGCTGTAATTGGGACAACATCCAGAATGAACAATGGGATCATGCATTAACAGCACAATTGATGTTTAATGTTAAAAAGAGTTAATAAGCTAATTGTAATCAAATCTATAGTGGACTTTATTATCATTTCAGGAAAAAGATCGAATTGAACAGGGTTATTTTGATCATTTTTATACACACAGAAGTCTTGCTCAAATTGATGGCTGTGTTTTCCAAACATGGGTGTTGTGTAACAACTCGCTGTTTCCAATTTACAACACAATGAAACTTCTGTGAACTTGTGAATCAAAATGCCAGGAAGCAGATGTGCGAACCTCCTTTCCCATAAATCATCTCTTACAGATAGTTTTATTTCTATTCTTGTGTCTGACACAGATGAGCTTTTTTCAGTTGCTGGGAAAGATGGAAAGACATTTTTATTAAAAAGCTGCAGTTGTAGATTCATTCTTTATTATCTAATTCTGCAGTGTAAACTATATGAACATTCTGGTGCATTTCTGTACCTAGGCAGCCTATTGCTTGCCTTAGAATATTTTGCTGTCTGCGGATTTCCACATCACTGAGTGTAACTGACTGGCATTTACTGAAATGATCAGGATTAATTTTAGCTGTCATGCTGATATGGAGAAGTTAAAACACATGGAAGACAAACCTTCAGCTGTTTTTTTCTGTCTGTACCTGTTTATTCCTTGAAGGTAAATATAGTCTGAGGTAATTTCCACTGCCAGAATTTAGCAACTTCACCAATTATTGAGACTGGATCAAATCAACTTTGGGAGTTATCACAAACATTTACTATGATAATAGGTTTCCACTGAGGGTGAAATCCAGATCAACTCAAGCAAGATTTTGAAAAATAAAAGTACAGTCTAAGATTTTTCCAGTCACTCCATGTGCAAATGCGCTGTGTGATGCAGTATAACCAATATTTATGCACTGGTATTTCAAGACCTAAATATCAGTTGGAACTAGTTTTAAAAAGAAATGTGAATTTTACTGTTAGTATAGAGCAAATAAACTTTTATAGGGGTAAGTTGAATAACTTGTTCAGCTCATATCCACTGCTCCCATTTTTTCAGGCACCCGGTTTGGTAATGATTCTGCTTTTGCCATTCACAGCTACTCCAGACCAATCTTTTATTTCTTTACTTGTCATATTATCATCTCCTTTTGCCTTGCACTAATGTCCCTTTTGTCATTTAATCACTCTCGCCTTCCACCCTATCTCAGATCTTCCCTTTTGTTCTCTCCCACCCTCCTCTACCCTCTTCTTTCCCTGCCCTGTGCATGCTTAAAAATATTACATCTCCAACTCCATTCAATTCTAACTAAAGTTAATGACTTAAAATATTGGGCAAAATTTTATTTGTCAAAGATGGGTTTGGATGTGAGTGGGGCTTTATTTGCCCCACAAATGCCAGTGTATTAGAACCCGGCATGATCCTGTTTGCTTCTGGCTTTTATTGAGGTGTGCAGGAAACCCCCATAGAAATGCCAGGTCTCCAATTTAAATATGTAAAATGCTCTTAATTCTGCCTTTAACTGAGGATTCTGCCTTTACCCATCAGTACAAGGGTTTCCCAAACCATGTGGAACTTGCCAAGTCAACAGGGTGAGAGACTCATTGATCAATGAGACTGACAGGCTGGAAAGCTTTTAAAGACTGAAAATTTATAGCTGCTTCCTTGCCTAGGTGAAGATTTTTGCCAACATGGCATGTTCACAGAGAGTACTGCCACAGCTTCACAGGTGATTTCCAACTTTCAGGAAGTCATTACACCAATCTTGGACTTTGTCCACTTTGAACAGCATTTCCCAGCTATAAGCCTTCACTGAGCATGAGAGCAGCTCATCTGACATATACCATGACCTTTGATCAGGAACCAGAGGAGCAGCTACAAGAGCAACAGCACCACCAGCTGTCACAGAAAGAACACTAAAAACAGCTGGATCAGCAAAACCCAGAACAACACATACAGCAGCTGAAGCAGCAACACCAACAACAACACAAACAAAAGCAGGAGCAGCAACACCAACACCAGAAACAATGGCTGGAGCAGCAACACCAAAATCAGCACAAATAACAGCTGGAGCAGCAACAGCAACAACAGCACACATGGCAGCTGCCTTCTCTGCGCTGACCTGCCCTTCATTATGCACCAGCAAAGGTGTCAGAATGGTGGTGGTCTGCTGTGATTGTTGGCTGCTCAGATGGCATTGAGATGAGGAGCTGAGAGAGAGAGAGAGAGGACCATGTGGAGCTGCTCGGTGTGTTAGTCTGAGCAATGCTGTGTAGGAGAAGCTGAGGAGTTAGAGAGGGGGAGCGTTGACACCTGAAACTGGGGTCTGCCACTCACACTTCCTGCCCTTTTGACATCATTGAACCTCTTGTGGCACTGAATCCACATTCCTAAGACCACACTCCTGCTTCTCACCGTTTCTGCGACTTCCAGCCATGCCTGCTTATTCTGTGAGGCTGGCCTCTTCTTTCTGTCCACTATTAGCAGCACTTCTCTGTAGACCGTCATAGTCTCCAGCATCACATCAAGGGAAGGGTCAGAGAACCCGTGGGATCAGGGGGAGATGGGTGTTGGGGAAGGGTGGAGGACAGCCTTCCCACATCTCGCATTCATCCTTTTCCTTCCTGAAATCTGCGAAACCAATGTAGGATGCAGCCAATTTAGCTCCCGCCATGATCCCTTTAAATAGGAAACCTTCCATTGTTGGTCATCACGCCACAGATTGCAATTGGTTGGAAAACCCAGAGGTGGGATGTTAATGATGTAGTTGAATTAAATAGCCACAGCATAGCCCACTACTGTGGCCATCAGGTTCCTGACTAATAGCCAGCATCCTCTCAGTGAGCAAGATAATTCTATTAAATTCTGCTCATTAACTCTGTTTCTTTCTGACCTGCTCAGTATCTTCAGCATTTTCTGCTTTTACTATTTAATAATTGTTCCTTTCATCACACCCTTAAATCACAGGAAAGATGGTTGTGGAATTTTTGTGAGAAAAATATTTTTGCATATCCATCTTTCAATATGGGTAATCTTTTATTCTGACTGATGCTGCAGAACATTCTTTCAAACTCAATTGAGAATATGATTTAACATATATTAATCAAGCAGGATGTGTGTCATATTGCACTGTGCGCAACCAGTGGTGAAACCAGAGCTAGAATCTAGATCTATATACCTTAGTATGGGAAGATGTGTAAATTCTACTCTAATTGCTCAATCAACCAGCCTTGTTTTATTCAAAATTTTAAGACATACATAATAAATAGTTAACAATGAGTTACAAGGCAACAATTAATTCAGTGGGTTAGATCTTGATTGTGGAAGCCCCTGTCAGTCAATTGTATGAGAGCTGTCACCCAAAATGAAATATAGAAGATTGTTGCATAAAGTGATCCAAATTTTTTATCACAATCTGGTTGACAGCCTCACTAAAGCTGAATGTAACCAATAGTTCTTACATAGTCACAGCTATGCTTTTCTGTTCTGGTACTTTTCAGACACTGGATCTTGGCGAAGTGACATAAGTCTGGAATTAGGCCAATATGTTAGCGCTAGGTCAAATGTGTTGAGGCTGTTGGAAACACTGAGCGATGCCAAAGTCTACTTTCTTCCAGCCTGCCTCAACTTCTCTAGTTGCTCTTTAGCTGAGATTTCACCTTCTATCAGCTGAACTGATGGAGAAAACTTCAACATGCAGTATTCCATTACAAGCTGTCTATAGTCTGAGATTGCCTGTAATGCTAAAAACCTACAGTGAGAAAGTAATTATGGGAAAAGAGCTGAGACATTTCATAGTCATCAGTGGGATTTCTGATCACACCAAGCTTATAGAGTTATAAGTCATATTTATTTTGCAGCTCCCCTCTGTAATAAATAACCATTTTCTCCCATGCTTAGATTCTCAAGATCTGACCATCACTGATTTTCAATGAGCTTTATTTTAGTTGGTCACATATATCATGATTTTAAAATTGCTACCAATGGCAGTTAACATATTCATAGAATTCATTAACAAATAACTTTTACAGAACACAGCTTCTAGAAACAAGATCTCCTGCAGGAAGGTTGCAAGATATGGAGATTATTATATTACAAAGGAGGACATTAGAGATATGAAAATGGTACAGCAAAGATTCACTATAAAAATCCCAGGAATTAAAGGTTATGTTTATGAAAAGAATAACATGTTGGGTTTTTTACATTGGATCATATAAAGATAAAAGAAGAACAGTTCGCAGTTCTCAAAGTTATGAAAAGTTTTGAAAATATAATTAAGGAAAGTTTGGTTCCATCGGTTGGTGACTCAGTAACTAGGAACATAGTTTAAGCAAATTCAGCGAAAGAACAAAGGGGAAGATGTAGGATTTATTTTCTACAGTGAAGATTAGAACATGGGATGATTTACTGCAAGTGGCTACATGTAGAAATTAGAACATTATTTTAAAAAGAGCTTGGATAAGTAAATGAAAAGGAAGAATATAAAAGGAAATGGGAAAGTGCAGGAAAGTTGAATTATTGTAGATAAAATTACAGGTTTAATGAGTTGGCTGACATTCTCCTATGCTATCATTTCTTTGATTCTATGAATGAAGGGGAGAAATGACAATCTTGCCATACCTAATTTTTATAGCATCAAATTATTTTAAATTTTTCAACCATAAAACGCTAAGGCAATATTCCAATACTATGCTTAATAAATAAGTGTATTTCATGTATCACATTATAGCCTTGATTCAAACATGGACAAAAGAGTTGAACTCCTGCGGTGAAATGAGAGTGACTGCCCTCAACATCAAGGCTGCATTTGACCGAGTGTGGCATCGAGGAGCCCTAGCAAAACTGGAGTCAATGGGAATCACAGGGAAAACTCTCCACTGATTGGAGTCACATCAAACACAAAGGAAGATGGTTGAGGTTGTTGGAGGTCAGTCATCTCAGCTCCAGGACATCACTGCAGGAATTCCTCAGGGTAGTGTCCTCAACCCAACCATCTTCAGCTGCTTCATCAATGACCTTCCTTCCATCATAAGGTCAGAAGTGGGGATGTTCGCTGATGATTACACAATGTTCAGCACCATTCGCGACTTCTCAGATATTGAAGCAATCGATGTCCAAATGCTGCAAGACCTGGACAATATCCAGACGTGGGCTGACAAGTAACATTTGCACCATGCAAGTGTCAAGCAATGACCAGCTCCAACAAGAGGGAATCTAACCATCGCCCCTTGACATTCAATAGCATTACCATCACTGAATCCCCCACTATCAACATCCTCGAGGTTACCATTGATCAGAAACTGAGCTGGACTAGCCATATAAATACTGTGAGTAGGCCAAAGACTAGAAATCCTGATGCAAGTAACCCACCTCCTGACTCCCCAAAGCCTGACCACCAATCTACAAGACTCAAGTCAGGAGTGTGATGGAATACTCGCCACTTGCTTAGATGAGTGCAGCTCCAACAACACAAGAAACTTGACGCCGTCCAGGGCAAAGCAGCCCACTTGATTGGCACCATATCCACAAACATTCACTTCCTCCACCACTGACACACAGTAGCAGTAATGTGTACCATCTACAGGATGCACTGCTTGAATTCACCAAGGCTCCTTAGACAGCATCTTCCAAACCCACAACCATCACTACCTAGAAGAACAAGGGCAGCAGATGGATGGGAACACCACCACCTGGAAGTTCCCCTCCAAGTCACTCACCATTCTGACTTGGAAATATATCACCATTCTTCCATTGTCTCTGAGTCAAAATCCTGGAACTCCCTTCCTAACAGCACTTTGTGTGAACCTACACTACATGGACAGCAGCAGTTCAAGAAGGCAGCTCACCTTCTCAAGGGCAATTAGAGATGGGCAATAAATGCTGACCCAGCTAGCGAAGCCCACATCCCATGAATGAATAAAAAAAATAGCATCTTGTTTTTGTTATTAATGTATCAAGTTAATTGGCTTTGAAAGAGAAATGTACATGTAAGTAACTGTCTAAAATGGTAAGTATGGTACGCCATCAGAGTTGAGAATGTATTTAAAACAAAGTCTTTCAGTAGATATCCTTCCTTTAACACATTTACCAAAGTGCATACAGAAGGTTCAGAGGGCAACTGAAAAAGCAAATAGGAGAAATAAAGACGGAGTATGAAAAGAGGCAGGAAGCTAACATAAAATGGAATCCAAAAGTCTTCTATAGGAATATAAATACTAAAAGCATAGTAAAAGGATCTGGTCTGATTGGGGAAAAGGGGATTTACACATGCAGGCAGAGGACATGGCTGTGATATTAAATGAATAGTTTGCATCAGCCTTCACCAAGGAAGAAGATGCCTCACAAGTCATGGCGGAAGAAAAGGTAGTTCAGACCCTTGGAGGTTTTAAAGTTAAGAGGAAGTATTGGATAGGCTGTCAGGACTTAAACTTGAAAAGGCACCAAGACTGAATGAGATGTTGAGGGAAGCAAGACTGGAAAACGCAGAGGCACTGGCCATGATTTCCCAGCCTTCCTTAGGCTCAGGATAGTGCCAGAGGACTGGAGAATTGCAAATGTTACACCCTTGTTCAAAAGTAGATGTAAAGATAAGCCAGTAACAACATACTAGTCAATTTAACGTCGGTGACAGAAAAGTTTCTATGAATGATAATTTGGGACAAAATTACTAGTCTCTTGGGCAAATGCAGGTTAATTAAAGAAAGCCAATGTGGATTTGTTAAGAGCAAATCATGTTTAACTAACTTGCTTGAGTTTTTTGATGAAGTAACAGAGTGGGTTAATGAAGGTAATGCTGTTGATATGGTGCACATGGACTTCCAAAGGACATTTGATAAAATGCCACACAACAGACTTGTGGGCAAGGTTAGAACTCATGGAATAAAAGGAACAGTAGCAGTGTGGATACAAAATTGGCTGAGTGACAATGAGTGGTTAATGGTTGTTTTTCAGACTGGGGGAAAGTTTATAGTGGAGTTCCTCAGGGGTGCCTCAGGTGTTAAGACCCCCTGCTCTTCCTGATATATGTGAATGACCTAGATCTTGGTGTACAGGGCACAATTTAGACTTTGAAATATTGTGGATTTGTGAGGAGGATAGTGTAGAATTTCAAAACTACATAGGTTGATGGAATGGATGAATATGTGGCAGATGATTTTTAATGCAGATAAGTGTGAAGTGATTCATTTTGTTAGGAGGAATGCAGAGAGACAATATAAAATAAAGGTTACAAGTCTAAAGGGGGCACAGGAGCAGAGGGACCTGGGAGTATATGTGCAAAAATCATTGAAGATGGCAGGGCAGTTTGAGAGACCAGTTAATAAATGATATGCCATCTTGGGCTTTATCAATGGGGGCATAGAGTACAATGGGAGGGAAGTTATATTAAACCTGTATTAAATACTGATTTGGCCACAACTGGAGTATTGTGTTGAGTTCTAGGTATCATGCTTTAGGAAAGGTGTTGTTATGGCTGATGCAGTTGGTAAAGCTGAGATATTTAAAAATCCCAGAGGGAAACTTTAAACCGCTATCATAACCTATAATTTTAAGTGTTATGTTTGAGATGTGACTCTAAATTCAGGAATCACACCACCAGTTCTCCAGGTTTTTTACATTAAACTAAATGAAACATTTTATTAACTTACACAAGTTAAAATATATATACAAATGGCTACAAATTACTACCATCATAACTTTTAACAAATTCCCAAACTAAGCTCCATTAAGGCAATAGCAACCCATAGACTTAACCAGAGACCAGATAAAGCATTTTCACCTTATAAATCCAAAATGAGGTTCTTTTCACTTTGGTTCCTATGGAGATGACTGTACTGTGGAGGCTTACAGCTGCCATTTTATCTCACATTGCCTCTCCTCTGCGCACCCAAAAACTGTTGATGTTGTACCTACCACCACCTATTGAATATAAATTCTCATTGTATCACCAACCTCTAAACTAAACCTCTCTAACAATAAAACCCTTTTCATAGTACCAAGTTTATTAGTAATATAAATATATTGCTTTCTATCTGCTAGAGAGGGGTCAGTTTTCACATCACTTCTTGAATGCTTTATTCAAAAAATACAAATGCACACTTTCTCTCTTACATATCAAAACTAGTACACATCCAAGCACCCAGACTAGCTGGTTTTAATCCAATTAAGGCACCACCTCTATTTTAAAAGAAAAATATTTTTCAATAATATTATATATATTAATAGCTTCATGGCAGTTGTGAAGGCATTAGAGAGAATACAGAAAAGATTCATGAGAATAGTTCCAAGGGTGAGAAACTTCTGTTACATGGATAGATTGGAGAAGTTGGAACTGTTCTCCTTGGAGGAGAAAAGATTGAGAAATTTGATGAAGGTCTTCAAAATTATGAGGGGGTTGGACAGAGTAAATAGAGAGTAGATAAGAGAAACTGTTCCCATTGATGGAAGGATCAAGTGCACACTGATGTAATGTGATTGGCAAAAGAAGCAATGTCGATATGAGGGAAAACTTTTCTCACAGCAAATGATTAGGGCCTGGAATGCGCTGCCTAAGAATGTGGTGGAGGCAGATTCAATTGAAGCATTCAAGAAGAAATTGGATTATTATCTGAAAAAGAATGTGCTACGCTGATCAAAGAAAGCATGGAGTGGGGTGTGACACTAGGTGAAATGGTCCTTCATGGAGACAGCACTGTCATTATAGGCTGAATGGCCTTCTGTTCTGTAACCATTCTATGATTCTATGACTGAAATGTTGCTACTTAGTCAAATTATGCCAGTGGAATCAGTGACACTTACAAGTGGAAATGCATGTGAATATAAAATTTAAGCAGAGTTGTGTGCTCATTGTACTGATATTGATTAGCAGAAAATTGTGAATATGAAGCCCTAAAAGATGAATTAAATAGGATCGCATTGTAGACACTCTCTGATTTTTTTGCAGTCATGGGAAGACTTAACCCTATGGAAAATGGTACAGCTATCAAAGCAGGCAGAAGAGAGAAAGCAAAACAAACATTTTATTTGAGGCGAAAAATAAATCCTGTGGAGAAAACAGGCTGACACACTCCAGTTTATGGCATGAAAAAGTTGCAGCCCACCTAACCCCAGAGAAAAAAGAGGAGTGGGCACAGCAGCTACCATTACTCAGCGTTCTCATTGTGGAGAGAAAAGGCTGCATTGGCACAAAGGTTGCCCTGTCAAAAATGAGGAGTGCCATTCGTGCAAGAGATGCCATTATAAATCAGTTTGCCATAGCAAACAGCTTTCAACCAAACAATTAAAACAATTATAACAACTATGCAACCAAGGACAGAGCGAGAGTTCCGGGGAGACTCCGGGATGAAAGTGGCTTGAGGACAGAATGAGTGCCCCAGGGAGACTTGGGGCTGACCAGAAAGGGGAGGCCAGCGAGAGCAGTATTAAAAGCCACGAAAAGCAGAAGCCAAGACCTGAGAGGAGAGGCCAGCAACAACAGTATAATAAAGCATGAAAAACAGAGGCTGAGACCGGAGAGGAAAGGCATACCCTCAGGATCTTCAGGCAGTGGAGTTCGAAGTGACGTCACAATTCAAAAAGTGATGTGACACAGGGGAGGCAGCTGATTGCTAAGTAGGGTCAGATAAGTACTTCTACTTCTACTTTTTCTACTAATTAAACTGCCGCAGCCCATTGGCTTAAACAAAATAAGGTGAGGGCTTTGGACTGTAGTAGGAGTGTTTGGAGTGGAATAAGGCCCCTAGCATAATTGATTTTCTTTAAAGGGAGTAACTAACGAGCTTAATCTAAAGGGAAGTCATGCCAGCAGAGCTCGCACCCGTGATATGCTCCTGCTGCCCTATGTGGGAAGTCATGGACACTTTCAGTGTCCCTGGCCACCATGCATGCAGGAAGTGTGTCCAGCTGCAGCTACTGGCTAACCTCATTTCAGAGCTGAAACTACAGGTGGATTCACTGTGGAGCTTCTGCGATGCTGAGATTATTGTGGACAGCACGTTCAGTGAGGTGGTCACACCACAGGTAAAGACTGAACAGGCTGAAAGGGGATGGGTGACCACCACAAAAAGTAGAGGAAGGCAGGTAGTGCAGGAGTCCCCCATGCCTGTCCCCATCTCTAATAGATATACCATTTTGGATACTGTTGGGGGAGGCAACGTCTCAGGGGAAAGCAGAAGGAGCCAAGTCCATGGAACCACAGGTGGCTGTGCTGCACAAAGAGGGAGGAAGAAGAGTGGCAGGGCTATAATGATAGGGGATTCAATAGTAAAGGGGACAGACAGGCATTTCTGTGGCCACAAAAGAGACTCCAGGATGGTATGTTGCCTCCCTGGTGCCAGGGTGAAGAGTGTCTCGGAGCGGCTGCAGGGCATCCTGAAGGGGGAGGGTGAACAGTCAGTGGTCATGGTACATATTGGTACCCACGACATAGGTAAAAAATGGGAGAGGTCCTACAAGCTGAATATAGGTAGCTAGGATGTAAATTAAAAAGTAGGACCTCAAAGGTAGTAATCTCAGGATTACTACCAGGGTCACGTGCTGGCGAGAGTAGAAATACACTGGATACATTGGATGAATATGTGGCTGATGAAATGGCGTAGGGGGGAGGGATTCAGATTCCTGGGACATTGGGATTAGTTCTGGGGAAGGTGGGACCAGTACAAAGAGGAAGGGTTGCATCTGGTCAGGACCAGGACCAATGTCCTCGGGGGTGTGTTTACGAGTGTGGTCAGGGAGGGTTTAAACTAGAATGGCAGGGGGATGGGAACCTGAGCAGCAAGACAGAGGAGGGGGAAACAAGGATAGAAACGAAAGGCACAAAAGTAAGAAGCAAAAGTGGAAGGCAGGAAAAACAAGGGCGAAAAACAAATGGGGTCATAGTGTAAAATAAAGGTAAGATGACTAGCAACGTTAGAAAGAAAAGTCAACAGGCATTGTATCTTAATGCGCAGAGCATTCACAATAAGTTATATAAATTAACAGCGCAAACAGATGTAAACAGTTATGATGTAGTTGCAATTACAGAGACATAGCTGCAGGGTGACCAAGGATGAGAACTGAATATCCAGGGGTATTCAATGTTTAGCAAGGACAGGCAAATAGGGAACAGAGGTGGGGTAGCACTGTTAGAAAAGAGGAAATCAATGCAATAGTGAGGATGAAATCAATGAGGAAGGATATTGACTCGGAAAATCATGATGTGGAATCTGTTTGGGTGGAAATGAGAAACACCAAGGGGCAGAAAATTTTGGAGGGTGCTGTCTATAGGCCCCCAAACAGTAATGGAGATGTAAGGGAAGGCATTAAACAAGAAATTAGAGACACATACAATAAGGGTACAACTGTAATCATGGGTGACTTTAATAGAGTCATAGAGTCATAGCCATAGATGTCTACAGCACAGAAAAAGGCTCTTCAGCCCATCGAGTCTGCACCGGTCAAACAAATACCTAACTATTCTAATCTTATTTTCCAGCACCTGGTCAATAGCCTTGTTTGCCAGGGCATTGCAAGTGCACATCCAAATACTTCTTAAATGTTATGAGGGTTTCTGCCTCTACCACCCTTTCAGGCAGTGAGTTCCAGATTCCCATCACCTCTGGGTGAAAAAATTCTTCCTCACATCCCCTCTAAACCTCCTGCCCCTTACTTTAAATCTATGCCCCCAGTTATTGATCCCTCCACCAAGGGGAAAAGTTCCTTCCTGTCTATCCTATCTATGCCCCTCATAATTTTATACACCTCAATCATGTCCCCCTCAATCGCCTCTGCTCCAGGGAAAATAACCCCAGTGTATCCAATCTCTCCACATAACTAAAACTCTTCAGCCCAGGCAACATCCTGGTAAATCTCCTCTGCACTCTCTCCAGTGCAATCACATCCCTCCTATAATGCGGATTCCAGAACTGCACGCAATACTCTAGCTGTGGCCTAACCAGCTTTTTATGCAGTTCCAGCATAACCTCCCTGCTCTTATATTCTATGCCTTGGCTAATAAAAGCAAATATCCCATAGGCCTTCTTAACCACCTTATCTACCTGTCCCGCTACCTTAAGGGACCGGTGGACATGCACACCAAGGTCCCTCTGATTCTCGGTACTTCCCAGGGTCCTACCATTCATCATGTATTCCCATACCTTGTTTGTTCTGCCCAAGTGCATCACCTCACACTTATCTGGATTAAATTCCATTTGCCACTGATCAGCCCATCTGACCAGCTCGTCTATATCCTCCTGTAATTTAAGGCTATCCTCCTCAGTATTTATCAACCCACCAATTTTTGTGTCATCCACGAACTTACTGATCAACCCTCCTACAGTCAAGGCTAATTTGTTTATACATACCACAAACAGCAAGGGACCCAACATTGATCCATGTGGAACCCCATAGGCATCCAGTCACAAAAACATCCCTAAACCATCACCTGCTGCTTCCTGCCACTCAACCAATTCTGGATCCAATTTACCAAATTGCCTTGGATCCCATGGGCTTTTACCTTCGTTATCAGCCTCCCAAGCAGGATCTTATCAAAAGCCTTGCTGAAGCCCAAGTAGACTATGTCAAATGCATTCCCCTCATCTACACACCAGGTCACCACTTCGAAAAATTCAATCAAATTGGTCAGACATGACTTCCCTTTAACAAAGCCATGCTGACTGTGCTTGATTAATCCCTGCCTCTCCAAGTGTAGATTAATTCTGTCCCTTAGAATTGCTTCCAATAGTTTCCCCACCACTGAGATTAGGCTGACTGGCCTGTAATCCCTTTGTTTATCCCTTCCTCCCTTCTTAAATAACGGTACCACATTGGCTGTCCTCCAGTCCTCTGGCACCTTTCCTGTGGCCAGAGAAGTATTGAGAATTATTGCCAGTGCCCCTGCTATCTCCTCCCTTGCCTCATGCAACAGTCTGGGATACACTTAATCTGGGCATTGAGATTTATCTACTTTTAAGCCTGCCAGACCACTCCTTTCTTTCTATGCTCATTTCTTTAATTATATCACAGTCCTTCTGCCTGGTTTCCATACCCACATCATCCTTCTCACTTGTGAACACCGACATAAAGTATTCATTTAGATCCCTACCTGCATCTTCCAGCTCCACACACAAATTACCATTATGGTCCTTAATGGGCCCTACTCTTTCCTTAGTTATCCTCTTACTCGTAATGTACTTGTAAAATAACTTTGGATTTTCCTTTATTTTACCTGCCAATGTTTCTTCATGCCCCCTTTTTGCTCTCCTAATTTCCTTTTTAAGTTCCCCACTACACATTCTATAATCCTCTAGGGCTTCCTAGGTGTCCTCATATACCAGTCGCTGAAGGCAAGCATGCAAGTACAGCAGCCGGTAAAAAAGGCAAACAGTATGTTGGCCTTCATAGTGAGAGGATTCGAGTACAGGAGCAGGGATGTCTTGCTGCAATTACACAGGGCCTTGGTGAGACCAGACCTGTAATATTGTGTGTAGTTTTGGTCTCCTTAGCTGAGGAAAGATGTTCTTGCTATAGAGGGAGTGCAACGAAGGTTTACCAGACTGATTCCTGCAATGGCGGGACCGACATATGAGGAGAGGTTGAGTCGGTTAGAATTATATTCGCTGGAGTTCAGAAGAATGAGGGGGGATTTCATAGAAACGTATAAAATTCTAACAGGACTATACAGGGTACATGCAGGAAGGATGTTCCCGATGGTGGGAGAGTCTAGAATCAGGGTTCACAGTCTGAGGATACGGGGTAGACCATTTAGGACTGAGATGAGGAGAGATTTCTTCACCCAGAGAGTGGTGAGCCTGTGGAATTCATTACCACAGAAAGTAGTTGAGGCCAAAACATTGCACGTTCTCAAGAAAGAGTTAGATATAGCTCTTGGGGTGAAAGGGATCAAAGGATACAGGGAGAAAGTGGGAACAGGCTATTGAGTTGGACGATCAGCCAGGATCAAAATGAATGGTGGAGCAGGCTCGAAGGGCTGAATGGCCTACTCCTGCTCCTATTTTCTATTTTTCTATGTTTTCCGCTGTTTTGAACCCTCAGTATCAGCCATAAGCCTCCCCTTTTCTCTTCATCCAATCCTGTATGTCCCTCGACATCCAGTGTTCCCTAGATTTGTTGGTCCCACCCTTTGTTTTTACTGTAATATGTTGGCCCAGTACTCTCCCTATTTCCTCCTTGAAGGAGTCCCACTGCTCCGACGCAGATTTACCTAAAAGTAGCTGCTCCTAATCTACTCTGGCCAAATCATCTCTGGTCTTATTAAAATTGGCCTTTCCCCAATTTAGAGCTCTGATTTCTGGCCCATCCTTGTCCTTTTCCATAACAACCTTGAATCTATCGGAGTTATGATCGTTATCTGCAAAACGTTCCTCCACTGATACCTCTACATTTACCCGGCTTCATTCCCTAAAATTAAGTCCAGGACCACCCCCTCCCTCTCTTGTAAGACCTTCTACGTACTGCCTTAAAAAGCTCTCCTGGATGCATTTTAAGGATTCCGCTCCATCCAAACCTATCACACTATGACTAACCCAGTTAATGTTGGGGAAGTTGAAATCCCCCACTATTACTACCCTATTATTTTTACACTTCTCTGAAATTTGCCTACATATCTGCTCTTCTATTTCTCTCTGACTGTTTGGGGACCTATAGTACACTCCTAGCAATGTGATTGCTCCTTTTTTGTTTTTAAGTTCTACCCATATGGCTTCATTTGAGGAGCCTTCTAAGATGCCATCCCTCCATACTACTGTAATTGATTCCTTGATCAATATTGCGATACCCCCTCCTCTTTTACCTTCTTCCCTGTCACGCCTGAATACTCTATATCCTGGAATATTGAACTGCCAATTCTTCCCCTCTCTCAACCATGTCTCCATGACTGCAATGACATCAAACTTCCATGTGTTAATTTGTGCCCTCAGCTCATCTGCCTTATTCATCAGACTCCTTGCAGTAAAATAAATACCATCCAACCTTGCCAAACTCCCTTGTGCCTTAACTGGCCTATAATTTCTATGCCTTTCAGGCTCACTTGCTCTCTCTTCTAATTTTGGCTGTGCATCCCCCCTGCTGAACCTCCTCTCAGGATCCCATCCCCCTGCTAAGTTAGTTTAAACCTCCCCAACAGCACTAGCAAACTTCCCTGCAAGGATGTTGGTCCCATTCCGGTTCAGGTGCAATCTGTCCACCTTATACAGGTCCCACCACCCCCAGGAATGGTCCCAATGTCCCAGAAATCTAAAGCCCTCCCTCCTGCGACACGCTTTCTTCTGGACTAACCTCCTATTTTTATACTCACCAGCGCAAGGCACTGGAAGTAATCCAGAGATTACTACCTTTGAGGTCCAGTTTTTTAATCTGCTTCCTAGCTCCCTAAATTCCGCTTGCAGGACTTCATCCTTCTTTCTATCTATGTCGTTGGTACCAATATGTACCACGATCTATGTCTGTCTGTCCTCCCCTTTAGAATGCTCTGCAGCCGTTCAGTGACATCCTTGACCCTGGCACCAGGAAGGCAGCATACCATCCTGGAGTCATGTCTAAATCCGCAGAAACGCCTGTCTGTTCCCCTTACTATCGAGTCTCCTACCACTATTGCTCTTCCCCTCTTTTTTCTCTCACCCTGTGCAGTTGGGCCGTTCACAGTGCCATTAGCGTGGCTGCACTCTCCAAAGGAACCGTCATTCTCACCGTTTTCCAACACAGAAAAATGGTTCTCGAGCGAGATGCACCCTGGGGATTTCCTGACTACCTGCCTGACACCTTTCTTCCGACTGATGGTCACCCATTCTCTCTCTGTCTGCACTTCTGTAAGCTGTGGGGTGACCATGTCTAAAAACATGCTGTACACAAAACTCTCAGCCCCGCAGATGCACCTCAGTGCCTCCAGCTGCCACTCAAGCCCCGAAACTCAGAGCTCAAGTAGCTGCAGCTGGTGATACTTCCTGTGCACGTGGTCAGTCAGAGCACAAGAAGTGTCTAGGACTCCCTAAATGTTGCAGGCGGTACATAATATGGGACTGAGCTGTCCTGCCAAGCCTCTAGCTGAAAAAAAGCCCTTACTTTAAGTTAAATACAGTAAAAAAGTGTTAAATTATTTATGTACTTTAAATAAAAACTAGAACTCTTACCTTCTCTTAGCTTAATCTATTTTCAACTGGAGAAAAACACTTACCCACTACTCACCAATTAGCTCTCACCTTTATGATGATGTCACTTTTTGAAGCTTCCCAACGCTTGCGCTGGTTCCGATCTCTCTGCCGCTCTTCCGCACTGTCTTGTGAGGTCACTCCTGTTATTTTTAAGAAGAACTGACTGCAGGACACTCTTCCCGGACTGCTTCACCGCGATGCTGACGGCAGGACACTCTTCCCGGACTGCTTCACCGCGATGCTGACTGCAGGACACTCTTCCACTAATCTACAAATAAATTGGAGAAATCAAACTGACAATAATACTGCGGAGGAGGATTTCCTGGAGTGTGTACGTGATGGTTTTTTAGACCAATACATTGAGAAACCAACTAGAGAGCAGGCTATCCTTGGCTGGGTATTATGCAATGAGAAAGGATTAATTAACAATCTTGTTGTGCAGGGTCCCTGGGGAAGAGTGACCATAAAGTGATAGAATGGTTCATCAGGATGGAGGATGAAGAAGTTGAATCCAAAACTAGGGTCCTGAATCTAAATAAAGGGAACTATGAGGGTATGAGATGCAAGTTGGCAATGATGGATTGGGGAACCTTACTGAAAAAGTTGACTGTGGATAGGCAATGGCTGATATTTAAGGAACGAATGCATGAATTACAACAATTATTCATTCCTGTCTGGTGCAAAAATAAAACAGGAAAGGTGGCTCAACCATGGATTACAAAAGAAATTAGGGATAGTATTAGATCCAAAGAAGAGAAGTAAAAAATTGCCAGAAAAGCAGCAAGCCTGAGGATTGGAACATTCAGAATTCAGCAAAAGTGGACAAAAAGATAGATCAAGAAGGGGAAAATGGAGTATGAGAGTAAACTCGCAAGGAGCATATAAAACTGACTGTAAAAGCTTCTATAAATATGTGAAGAGAACAGCATTAGTGAAGACAAATGTAGGTCCCTTACAGGCAGAAATGGGGGAAATTATAATGGGGAACAAAGAAATGGCAGAAAAATTGAACACGTGTTTTTGTTCTGTCTTCACAAAAGAGGACACAAATAATTTCCCAGAAACATTAGGGAACCAAGGGTCTAGTGAGAGGGAGGAATTGAAGAAAATCAGTATTTGTAAAAAAAATGGTGCTAGAGAAATTAATGGGGTTAAAGGCTGAAAAATCCCCAGGGTCTAATAATCTACATCCCAGAGTACTAAAGGAAGTGGGTCTGGGAATATTGGATGCATTGGTGGTCATTTTCCAAAATTCTATAGACTCTGGAGTAGTTCCTACAAATTGGAGGGTGGCAAATGTAACCCCATTATTTAAAAAAGGAGGGAGAGGAAAAACAGAGAATTACAGACTACTTAACCTAACATCAATAGTGGGGAAAATGCTAGAGTCTATTATGAAAGATGTGATAACATAACACTTTGAAAGCATTAACGGGATTAGACAAAGTCGTCATGGGTTTATGAACAGAAAATCATGCTTAACTAATCTACTGGATGAGGTTGTAACTAGTGGAATAGATAAGGGAGAACCAGTGGATGTGGTGTATTTGGATTTCAAGAAGGCTTTTGATAAGGCCCCACATAAGAGGCTAGTGGGCAAAATTGAAGCACATGGGATTGGGGGTAATATACTGGCATCAATTGAGAATTGGTTGACAGACCAGAAACAGAGAATTGGAATAAATGGGTCTTTTTTCCAGGTGGCAGGCAGTGACTAGTGGTGTACCGCATGGATCAGTGCTTGGGTCCCAGCTATTCCTGAAGTATATAAATTACTTGGATCAGGGAACCCAATGCAATATTTCCAAGTTTAAAGATGACACAAAATTGGGCAGGGGTTGTTAGTTGTGAGGAGAATGCAAGGAGGCTTCAGGGCGATTTAGACAAGTTGTGTGTGTGGGCAAACACATGGCAGATGCAGTATAACATGGATAAATGTGAAATTATGCACTTCAGTGTGAAAAACAGAAAGCCAGAGTATTATTTAAATCGTCATATATTGGGAAATGTGGATGTGCAAAGGGATCTGGGTGTACTTGTACACTAGTCAATGGAAGTAAACAGGCAGGTGCAGCAAGCAATTAGGAAGGGAAATGGTATGTTGGCCTTCATTGCAAAAGGATTTGAGTTCAGAAATAAGGATGTGTTACTGCAGTTATACAGGGCCTTGGTTTGATTACACCTGGATTATTGCATGCAGTTTTGTTCTCCCCCCCCCAAGAAATTATATACTTGCCATTGAGGGAGTGCAGTGAAGGTTCACTAGGCTGATACCGGGGATATCAGGACTGTCGAGGTCGTATGAGTAGAAATTGGTTCAACTGGGCCTGTGTTCACTAGAGTTTAGAAGAATAAGAGGGGATCTGATTGTAACATATAAAATTCTAACAGGGATAGACAGACTAGGTGCAGGGAGAATGTTTTCCCTGGCTGGGGAGTCTAGAACCAGGGGCTACTTTCTCAGGATAAGGTGCAGGCCATTTAGGACAGAGATAAGGAAACATTTCTTCAGTCAGAGGGTGGTCAACCTGTGGAATTCTCTACCACAGAAGGTTGTGGAGGCCAGGTCACTGGGCATATTCAAGTATGAAATTGATAATTCTTTTGGACATTAGAGGGATCAAGGGGTAATGAGAGAAAGCAGAAGTATGGCATTGAGATAGCGGGTCAGCCATGGTCATATTAAATGGCAGAGCAGGCTCGAAGGGCCGAAGGGCCTACTCCTGCTCCTAGTTTCTCTGTTTCTATTCTGTGTCTATGCATCGTACCATTCAGGAAACTGAAGACATTCAGGAAATTGAAGAAGAAAAAGAACCAGAAGTATCATTCTTGGGAAAAGTCACAGGATCAAATAGAAACTATTGGAATGTAGATATTATGGTCAACGGACTTAAAACCAACTTTAAGTCAGGCATGGAGCAAATGTTTCAGTTCAACACAGCGAAGTGGTTAAAACCAGAGATACTCCAGACATTGACCATAAGACTCCATGGTCCAGGAGGCATTCAGCTGAAAATCAAGGGACAGTTGACTGCTCAACTCCAACATAAAGGAAGCTAAATTTCAGAAATCTTGTATGTGATTGACAATCAAAAATGTTCACTGTTACATTGAAAAGCTCGAACAGATCTACAGCTCAGCTGCAAAGCTGATGAACTAAGAAGCCCAGAAAAACCAACAACATTCAGGACAGTATTTCCAAAGCTATTCAGAGGTTTAGGGAAGCGGAAAGCAGCCTATCACATCACATTGAGACCAAATGCAAACACAATGTTCTTGTTCACCCCAAGGAAGGTTCCACACCCACTTTTACAGAAGGTGAAATAGGAAATTGAGTCAATGCTGCACCAGGGAGTCGTCTCGCCTGTCACTAAACCCAAAAATTGGTGTTCATGGATGGTTCCTGTACCAAACCTTGTGTGGCTCAATATGCATCTGTGTTGAACTCACGGATTTAAACAAGGCAATGAAAACTGAGATTCATCCAATGGCATCTGTGGGTGAGAGTCTGGCAAAGCTAGCAAAAAGTGCCATTTTTACAAAATTGGATGCTAACAGCGGCTGTTGTGAGCTACCTCTGGATAAGGAATCCAAACTACTGACTCCATTTATTTTTTTATACTCGTTCACAGGATGTGGGCTTCACTGGCTAGGCCTGCATTTATTGCCCATCCCTAATTGTCCTTGAGAAAGTGGTGGTGAGCTGCATTCTTGAACCGCTGTAGTCTATGTGGTGTAGGTACACCCATAGTGCTGTTAGGGAAGGAGTTCCAGGGTAATACTCTGGGGACTTGGGTTCGAATCCCATCATGGCAGATGGTGGAACTTGAATTCAATAAAATATTTGGAATTTAAAGTCTAATGATGACCATGAAACCATTGTTGTAAAAACCCATCTGGTTCACTAATATCCTTTAGGGAAGGAAACCTGCTGTCCTTACCTGGTCTGGCCTACATGTGACTCCAGACCCATAGCAATGTCATTGACTCATACAAAAAAAAGCTCTCTGAACAAGGGCAATTAGGGAAGGGCAATAAATGCTGACCTGGCCAGGGACGCCAACATCCCACGAATGAATATAGAACAAAAGCATTTTGACCCAGCAACAGTGAAAGAACAGTGGTGTATTTCCAAGTCAGGATGGTGAGTGGCTTGGAGGGTATCTTCCAGGTGGTGGTGTTCCCATATGTCTCTTTCCCTTGTCCTTCTAGATGGTAGATGTTGTGGGTTTGGAAGGCGTTGTCTAAGGAACCTTGGTGAGATCCAGCAGTGCATCTTTTAGATGGCACATACTACTGCCTCTGAGCATTGATGGTGAAGTGAGTGAATATTTGTGGGTGGGGTGCCAATCAAACTTTGTCCTGGATTGTGTCAAATTTCCTGAGTGTTGTTGGAGCTGCAGTCATCCAGTCAGGTGAAGAGTATTCCATCACACTCCTGACTTGTACGTTGTAGATGGCGGAGAGCCACACTATTTATATGGCTAGTCCAGTTCAGTTTCTTGTCAATGGTAACTTCCAGGATGTTGATAGTGGGGTATTCAGTGGTGGTGATGCCACTGAATGTCAGGGTGCAATGGTTAGGTTCTCTTTAGTTGGAGATTGTCATTGTCTGGCACTTGTGTGGCATAAATGTTACTTGCCACTTGTCAGCCCAAGCATCGATATTGTCCAGGTCTTGCTGCATTTGGATATGCCTGCTTCAGTATCTGAGGAGTCACGAATGGTGCTAAATATTGTGTAATCATCAGCAAACATCCCCACTTCTGATGTTATGATGGAAGAAAGGTCATTGATAAAGCAGCTGAAGATGGTTGGGCCTCGAACTCTACCCTGAGGAACACCTGCAGTGATATACTGGAACTGAGATGATTACCCTGCAACAACCATCTTCCTGTGGGCCAGGTATGACTCCAATTATTGGAGAGTTTACCCCTGATTTACATTGACTCCAGTTTTGCTCAGGCTCCATGATGCCACACTCAGTCAAATGCTGCCTTAATGTCAAGACCAGTCACTCTCACCTCACCTCGGGAGTTGAATTCTTTTGTCCATGTTTGAACCAAGGTTGTAATGAGGTCAGAAGCTGAGTTACTCTGCCAGAACCCTAACTGTCATCAGTGAGCAGGTTATTGCTAAGCAAGTGCCACTTGATAGCACTGTTGATGACCCATTCCATTAATTTATTGATGATTAAGAGTAGGCTGATTGGGTGGTAACTGAATTGTGTTGGATTTTATGTGTGCAGGACATACCTGGGCAATTTTCCACGTAGCCAGGTAGATGTCATTGTTGTAGCTGTACTGGAACAGCTTGGCTAGGGTCGTGGAAAGTTCTGGGGCACATGTCTTCAGTACTAAAGTTCTTTCAGACCTTTTGGGAAGTATTGTTTTAATCACCTACCTTTTGGAATCACCTTTGCTTCAGAGATGTTCCAGTGAACGATGACAACCATTTTGGAGGGATTAGAAGGGTGTCATCTGCCACATGGATGACATCCTCATCCACAGGTCCACCACACTGGAACATCACACAAGAGTGAGATCAATGCTGCAGCACTTGGAAGAAGCAGAGCTAACTCTCAACAATTAGTGTACGTTTTCACAACCCCACTATAAAGTTCTTGGGGCATGTCATTTATGCATCAGGCATCAGGACTGATCCCCAAAGGACCAAAACCATAAAAGACTTTCCAGCAACCTGCAATGTTACGGAGATCCAATGCTTCATGGAGATGGTCAGTCAGGTAGGGAAGTTCCTCCTTAACTTGGCACATGTGAACAAACTGCTACAACAACTTCTCAGACAAGGTCAGGCATGGTGTTGGGGAGAACATCAACAAATCTCATTCCAGAACATCAAGAGCATGCTTATTTCACCAGACATATTGTCACATTATGACCAGGGATTGTCCACAATAGTTGATGCGGATGCATCAGTGACCAGACTAGGAAAAGTACTCTTCCAAGCCCAGAAAGATGGAACCTGCAGACCCATATTTTATGCATCTAGGCCACTAACTGAAACCAAACAAATGTATGCGGTGGTTGAAAAAGAGGCTTTCGCAGCCACGTGGGACTGTGAGAAGTTTGCCGACTACATGCTAGGCCTGCAGTTTACAATAGAACCGGACTACAAGCCATTGGTCATCTTATTAAACAAACAGGAGCTAGAAAAGATGCCACCTAGAGTCCTGAGATTGCGGCTGAGACTCATGATTCAATTCCAAGACCTAATATGTACAAGGCAAGTAGCAAACAACAGCAGGTGCATTGTCACACATTCATGTTGGGAAACCTGAACAGGAGGACATACATCTTGTTGAGGAGGTGGTCATGCAAAAGAGCGCACTCTCGCATTTGAGGAATTCCCCTGCCCGCACAGGAAGCGTACAGTGCTTCCCGGCAGACGTCACACTGGGTGGGCCTTAAATGGCCTGCCCACTTAAAAAGGCAGCAGGGCCCGCTTCTCCAGCGGGGATCGGCACCCTGCCTGCCGGAGATTGGGTCAGGCCTGCCTGCCCGACAGACAGAAAATTCTGCCCAAAGTGCTTTCAAAAAGTTGCATGCAACCTGGCCACCAGAATGAATGTTGTGCCCTAGCACACTACCGTGTAAGGTGTATTCTTTGAAGGATCTTGAGTCTGAGGAATCTTGGTGTGACCAACATCCCATCATAGATTAATAAGTCATCCACAATACTGAGATGTCTGTAAAGTACTGTTTTAAAATGATATTGTTGGGAATATCTTCCTGGCCATCCATTTTTGCAGCGCTCTCTGACTTTAGCACATTCTTCATCTGTTACCTGTGCTTGGCGTATTTCATTCAGTTTCTGTGTGGTTGCTGGTAAGAATTTCCTTATGAGTGAGCTGTATGACCACCTCCTCAACAAGATGTATGACCTCCTGTTCAGGTTTCCCAACATGAATGTGTGACAATGCACCTGCTGTTGTTTGCTGCTTGCTTTGTACATATTTGGTCTTGGAATTGAATCATGAGTCTCAGCCGCAATCTCAGGACTCTAGGTGGCATCTTTCCTATAAATGGTGCCCAAATCAATCCTCAATTCAGGTCTATCACTGCTGGAAATGACAATAATAACAACAGATTTAACATCCTTATCTTTTTAATTGATGCAAATTGTGCATTAAATTAATCATTGTTAAAAAAAATAGATTCAGAAAATGATAACAACTATTATTAATACATTGGGAACAGATACCAAACTTGTTACATTGTCAGAGTCAGGCAAATATAACAATCCATTCTGTAAGAGACAACAGGATAAGAAATGCACCTGTGACTGGCAACATAAGAAGACGTGCTTAGAACAATCTGACAGTAGGATTAGTGGTAATTATTTGCAGGGCAAGTGTCAAATGTGCTGCTATTTGTTATTTGCTGTTCCAATTAATGCTACTTGTCCTCTTTTGTGTCATTATTACTTGATGTACATTTTAAAGCATGCTATGTAAAGATGCACGTTCAAGCACGTTCTTTTTCTGATGAAAGTCTTGTTGCCAGGAACATTCTGTTCTCTGGGGAAACATGATAAAGTGTTGAGTGTAACTAGAGAAGGTGTCTGCTCCCGGCTGTGACAAACAGCTATCTTTTTGTTAGGAGTTTGGGGGAGGAGGGATGAGGAGGATACTTTGCTGTCCAGTGTCACATGCATTTCTTGCATGTAACTGGAACTTGATCCTCATCTGCACTCCCGCTAGCATTCTCACAATGCTCACAGGCTGTGCTTTTAGCAGTGCGCAACAGCAAATAAGAATTGATTTTTACAGGTATTTAAAAGGTCACTTTTGAAAAGGTGATGAAAAAAAAGTTCAAAATGACATTTACACTGGGTTCAAAGGCTGCAAAAGAAGCATCTCAATGTTACCTTTCAAGCTTCTTGGTGTTTAGTTTTGCTTATTAATTTTATGCAAGGCAAAGAAGACAGCATAAACACTGCTCTACCCTAAATGATAACTCTAGTCACTTTCTGAGCTGTACCAGCACATCGCAGGCAGCATTTATTTAATTAAGACAATTTTACAGCTGTCTCTGTAAAGGTGACAAAAGTGCTAACCCACATAGTTATCCTCTGCTCCTGGTGATTAAAATAACTGCAGCTTTGTCTTCCATGCCATTGGCAGTTCCCGGTGTGTTGCAAAGGTGCACTTGCTACTCAGGATGGCCTATTACAGTAATTGCTGCATTGTGTTACTTCGTTTGTAAATAATTCTTTTGCCTTTTTTTTTACAAGGCCTGATGGCCTACATCCTAGGGTCTTAAAGAAAGTGGCAGCGGAGATAGTGGATGCATTGGCTATAATATTCCAAAATTCCCTGTATTCTGGAAAGGTTCCAGTGGATTGGAAAAATGCTAATTTAATGCCCTTATTCAAAAAGGGGGGGGGAGGCAGAAAGTAGGAAACAGTTAGTTTAACGTCTGTCGTTGGGAAATTGTTGGAATCCATTATTAAGGTAGTAGTAGTGAGGCATTTGGAAAGTCAAAATGCAATCTATCAGTCAGCATGGTTTTATGAAGAGTAAATTGTGTTTGACTAGTTTGCTAGAGTTCTTTGAAGATGTGACAAGCAAAGTGGATAATGGGGATCATGGAGATGTAGTATATCTGGACTTCCAGAAGGCCTTTGATAAGGTGCCGCACAAAAGATTGATACACAAGATAAAATCATATGGAGGTAGGGGTAATATATTAGCTTGGATAGAGGATTGACTAACCAACAGAAAGCAGATAATCGGGATAAATGGATCCTTTTCTGGATGGCAAGTTGTAACTAGTGGGGTGTCACAGGGTTTGGTCCTTGGGCCCCAACTACTCACAAACAAAATGATTGGATTCAAGGATAGAAGGTACTATAACTAAATTTGCAGATGACACCAAAATAGGTGGGAAAGTAAGTTGCAATGAAGAAATGAAAAATTTACAAATGGATATGGACAGATTAGGTGAATGGGCCAAAATTTGGCAGATGGCGTTTAACGTGGATAAGTGTGAGGTTATCCATTTTGGTTGGAAGAATAAAAAGGTGACTTATTATTTAAATGGAGAGAAACTTCAGAATGCTTCAGTGCAGAGGGATCTGGGTGTCCTCGTGCATGAATCGCTGAAAGCTAATATGCAGGTACAGCAGGTAATAAGGAAGGCAAATGGAATTTTGGTATTTATTGCTAAACGAATAGAGTATAAAAATAGGGAAGTGTTGTTGCAGCTGTACAAGGCATTGGCATGACCGCACCTGGAGTACTGTGCACAGTTTTGGTTGCCTTACTTGAGAAAGGATGTAGTTGCATTGGAGGCAGTTCAGAGGAGGTTCACTAGATTGATTCCAGAGATGCGGGGCTTATCTTATGAGGAGAGAGTGAGAAGTTTAGGCCTATACTTACTACAGTTTAGAAGGATGAGAGGAGATCTAATTGAGGTATATTAGATGCTAAAGGGGATAGACAAAGTAGACGTGGAGTGGATATTTCCCCTTGTGGGGCATTCTAGAATGACAGGTCATAGTTTTAGGCTAAGGGATTTAAATCAGAGATGATGAGGAATTACTTTTCTCAAAGGGTCATGAATTTGTGGAATTCACTACCTCAGAGTGTAGTAGATGCCGGGACACTGACTAAATTTAAGGAGAAGATAGACAGATTTTTAACTAGTAATGGGTTGAAAGGTTATGAGGAGAGGGTGGGAAATTGGAGTTGAGGCTGAAATGAGATCAGTCATGATCGTATTGGATGGTGGGGCAGGCTTGAGGGGCAGAATTGCCTACTCCTGCTCTTAGTTCCTATTTTCTCATGTTCTTATGCTTATGTACTGCATGCGGAAAATTTTAACAGGATATATGATTGTCTGTGAGGCTAGCATTTGAACCTTGTGAAAGAGAAATGACAAAATTACTGTGCTAAACTTTGCTTTGAATGGGAAACTGGTGTTTAGAGGATTGTTGAATTCCTGAACTCTTGATAATCTTTTAAATGAAAACCAAATCAACAAAATTGGGATAAATCAGGCACAGCCCCTAATTCAGGTCAGCTGTAAAACCAAGAACAAAGTTTAAAGGAAACTTACAAACTTTAAATCAAAATGTGATTAAAGGGGTCAACAAAACACCCCAGTCCCCGCGGTGCCCACCGAGCACGGAAGGCCTCGAGAGTGCCAGCAGACACCGCGTGCTCCTTCTCCAGGGACATCCGGCAGCGAACGTAGCCACGGAAGAGGGACAATCGGGCGGGACTCCCCCGTCGATCGCCCGCTGCCTGGACCTGTTAATGGCCAACTTGGCCAGGCCCAGGAGCAGGTTCACGAGGAGGTCCTCCTCCTTCCCGACCCCCTTCCGCACCGGGTGCCCATAGATCAGGAGCGTGGGGCTGAAGTGCAAACAAAACATCAATAAAAGGTTTTTCAAATAACTAAAAAGGGAGTGCAGCCTACAACACCCTATGTATACATGGTCCACGGACTCCACAAGACCGCAAAAAGGGCACGTGTCCTGAGAGTCCGTGAACCTATGCATCCTCTTATTATAAGGGACTGCTGCATGCAACACCCTCCAACCCAGGTCCCCGATAGAAAGGGGGAGGACACCTCCGTAGAGGGCCACCCATCGGGGGCCTCTGCCGCCGGACGGCAACAAGGCACGCCAGGGCGTGTCCGGTCGACGGACAAGGGCGAGAAAATGGAAGGTGTGCAGCAGCAGTCCGTACAAAAAGCCCCCCTTTGCCGTGCCAAAAGGCACAGAGGGCATGTCTCCGAGGCGGCTCATATTGCGGGGCACCAGCACCCGAGGGAGGGGTCGGGGCTTGGGGCCAATGTGGAATTCCGTCCGAACAGGGGAACGCTCAGACGGAAGACCACCGCGCACCTGGGCCGCCTCAAGACCCAAAATAACGTCGGGTCCGAGCACGACCGTTCTCAGGTCTTGGATGGCATCGGCTGCGACCTGGACACTCACAGACGCGTGTCGCGCCAACTCCTGCGGGAGCATCCAGCCCAGTCCTCCGCCACCTAGCACGTCCCCGATCCTGGTCACCCCTGCGGCCACAGCCCTCCTCTCCGCCAACCACTGAAAAGGACGGAGGGGCGGATTCCTGAGCAGCGGCTCTCTGACGATAGCCGCTACTCCTGACGGGGGAGAGCTGCGTCGCGAGGCCACCACTTTCCAGACTTTGATCAGGTCCTGGTAAAAGACGGGCAACGCCTGCAAGGAGCCACCGAGGCCCAGCTGTTCTATAAACAGGAGCTGCACGTCATAATTCAGGCCGTGCACCTGACGGAAGAAATACGTCATCAGGGCACACCATCTAGGAGGAGGCTCGACGTAGAGGTATCGCTGCAGGGTCTGAAGGCGGAAAGTCACCACCTGTGTGCGTAGGCACACTAGCGCCTGACCACCCTCCCTAACCGGGAGACTCAGAACCTCGGCAGCGACCCAGTGCAATCTTTTGTCCCAGCAGAAGTTGACTAACAATCTCTGGATTCTTGTGACAAAGTCCGGGGGAGGGGTCAAAGTGACCAGCCGATACCACAACATGGCGGCGATCAGCTGGTTTATGACCAGAACTCGACCTCGGTAAGATAGCACTCGGAGCAGTCCTGTCCAGCGCCGCAGGCGAGCGGTGACTTTCGTCTCCAGTTCCTGCCAGTTTGCCGGCCAGGATTCCTCAGCGGGGCAGAGATGGACTCCCAGGTAGAGGAGGCTGGTCCTGCTCCAGGTGAAAGGCCTGACCTCCTCGGGTAGGGGATCCATCTGCCACTGACCGACCAGGAGTCCAGAACATTTACCCCAGTTGATCCTGGCAGAAGAAGCGGCAGAGTAGACCTCCTGGCACTCGCGCATCCTCCGCAGGTCAGCCGGGTCACTAAACATAAGGAGCACGTCATCGGCGTAAGCCGAAAGGACCACCCCGATGCCCGGCCCGCGCAGAACCAATCCCGACAACCTCCCCCGCAAGAGGCGCAGGAAAGGCTCCACGCAAATAGAATACAACTGGCCAGACAGGGGGCAGCCCTGATGTACCCCTCTCCCAAAGCGAAGGGGCGCCGTCAGGGACCCGTTAACCTTCACTAGACACTCCGCGGCGGTGTACAGAAGTCGGATCCGCGCGACAAAATGCGTCCCGACCCCGAAAGCTCGCAGAGTTCCGAATAAGTATCCGTGATCCACCCTGTCGAACGCCTTCTCCTGATCGAGAGACAGGAAGGCGCTCGACAGACCAGCCCTCTGGGAATGGTGGATGATGTCCCGGACCAGATGGATGTTATCATTAATGGTTCGGTCGGGGACGGTGTAGGACTGGTCAGGGTGGATCATGTGGTCCAGCACGGTGCCGAGCCGAGAAGACATGGCTCGGGCGAAGATTTTGTAGTCCGTGCTGAGGAGGGAGACCGGGCGCCAGTTTTTTAGAAGGCGGAGATCCCCCTTCTTCGGCAGCAGGGCAATCACGGTCCTGCGCCACGAAAGGGGCATCTCCCCGGTAGCAATGCTCTCCCCCAGGACCCCCGCGAAGTCGCTCCCCAAGACGTCCCAGAATGCCCTGAAGAACTCCACGGTCAGCCCGTCTAGTCCCGGGGTTTTGCCCCTAGAAAGACCGTCGAGTGCGCCGGTCAGCTCCCCCAGACTTATAGGGGAGTCGAGCTTTCCGGCGCACTCCGGGCCGACCTGCGGCAGGTCCTCCCACAAAACTCTGCAAGCTTCCTCACTGGACGGATCCGGAGAGAACAGGGCAGTGTAGTAATCTCGGGCAATGGCCCTGATGCCCTCCGGATCCGAGACAAGGGATCCGTCGTCGGCCAGCAGCGTAAAGAGCTGCTTACGGACCCCGTGCCTTTTTTCCAGTGAGTAGAAGAAGGGAGAGCCACGGTCCATCTCCTTAAGGAAACAGAACCGCGACCTCACGAACGCGTCCCGAGACCCGACCAGTTGCAGGTCCCGCAGCGCGCCCTTCTTCTCATCGTACACCGACCGCAGGGCCGGGTCCGCGTCGGGCTGACGGAGACGTGCCTCCAGGTCGAGCACCTCCTTCTCCAACTCCTCGACCCTGGATTTGCGTCTCTTTGTCGACCCCTTTGCGTACTCTTGACAGAAAACTCGGACGTGAGTCTTGCCCACGTCCCACCATAGCCTCAAGGAGGGGAAGCCTCCCCGCTTCCTTCTCCAGCCGGCCCAGAAGCGACGGAACGAGTCCAGGAACCGCTGGTCTTCCAACAACAGGTTATTAAAATGCCAGTACGCGGACGCCGTCCGAGCGCAGAACGAAGTGAGCTCCGCCCACACCAGACCGTGGTCCGTGCACGGAACCTGCTGTATAGAAGCAGCCGGAACGCAGGACACGTATGCCTTCGAAACGTAAAGGCGGTCGAGTCTGGACGCTCCGACTCCAGGTGACACAAAGGTGAACACAGGATGGAGATTTCGCCAGACGTCCACTAAGTCGAAGGACCTGACCAGGTCCCGCAACTTACTCACACCTCGCGTGCAGTGCGGGGTACCGTGACGGTCCTGGACCCCGAGGGTGCAATTGAAATCCCCCCCGAGGACGATGCACTCGCCAGCGTCGATGGAGCCGAGATGAGTGGACACTTCTTCAAAGAAGCTCGCTTGCTGCTGCGTGCCCAGGGGAGCGTACACATTCACAAAGTGAAGCACCGCCCCCCACCGACGCACAGTCAGGTGCAGCAACCGGCCTGGCACCGGCTCCTTGACCCCCAAGATCTCCGGCTGAAAATGCGGGGCCAACAAGATAGCCACCCCGCCAGAATTGGAGGCTAGGTGACTCATGTAGACCCCCCCTCGCCACTCCAGGAGCCACGTGGCTTCGTCTCCCGGAACGGTATGGGTTTCGTGCAGGAAGCACAACGCATACTTCCCGTCCCTGAGGACCGAGAAGTTCTGGAACATGCGCTGTGCGTCCCTGCTGCCGCGGATGTTGAGGCTGGCTATAGTCGTCTTCATTGTCAAAGGTACATCAAACCTTCACCTTAAGTCATTAAAAAGAAGAGGACTTTTTAGTCCTTCCTCTCCTTCAGGAGCCCAGCGAGAAACGTTTGGACCCTCCGCCGCGCGTTCCTATCCAACTCAGGAGACTTGAGAGCCTCGCGAGTGGACCAGAACACCAGCGGAAAAGAATGCCACCGGTCCAAGGCCAACTGAACCCTGTCTCAGCGACCGCGATGACTCGCCAAAAAGTCCCGGAGTTCCCTTGGGGGGATGAGGGGGGAGTCAGTGGAGGGCACCAGGGGATCCACCGCCTCGCTTGAGAGCGACTCAGCATAATCTCCAGCGCTCACCACGGACACCCCGTCCTCCTCCAGGTCGTCGCCTCCAGCTTCCGACCCCTCCCCCGCATTGAGTACGGGGGCTGATTCGGAGCTGCCAGCTGGCCCCACCTGTACCTCGATCCCACCCCCAGGATCAAGGCCAGAGGGGTCCTCTCTGGTCTCCTCTAAACGTTTTGGATCAGAGGGCAGCGGCAGTTCTGATGCCCGCTCTCCTCCCGGCACCGGGTCGTCCGGGGAGCTCAGGACAAGCTCCTGACCCAAAACTAGGACGCCCGGTGCGAAGGTTTGGGAGGGAGCGGGAAGGCCTTCCTTTTCGCCGCCACCCAATGACCCATTAACATTTTTTAAATTTTGAAAGTTACAGTCCCCCGATGAGCCAGAAGTTACCTCGGGGGTATCGAGGGTCTCTGAGTCGGGCACCACCTCAAGGGAGGTGCCTTCAGTGACCCCCGAGGGGCCCTGTTCAGGGGACTGCAGCAGGTTGACAGGGGTAACAGTGGTGGGAGTCGGTGCAGGGGTTTTGAGTTCCCCCAGAGGACAGGGTGAGATTTTACTTGGCGGAGACACCACCACCTCTTCATCGGGGGAAGGGACACACCCAACTTCTTCAGTTTGGGCATCACCCACCTCCTCCTCCGAAGCGTGACGTCTCTTCCGGGTCAGGCTGGGGGCTAGGGAGACCTCCATTTCCGAGGCCCCCTCCTCCTTGTCCAGCCCTCCCGGACACTCCACCCTCTGGGTTTTGGGTGTTAGATACCCCGGCTCGGGGTCCCGCGTCTTTTCCCCGCCGGCCCCGGGAGCACGCGCAGAAACGACGCCGGGCCCAGCACTCGGCGCCTTAGCACCCACGGGCCCGGGAGCACACGCGGACACGACGCCGGGGCCGGATGATGTCTTTTCCCCCGAGCCGGTGCTTGCAGGTGTTTGGGGGTTTTGGGGCGTTTCAGGGGCCGCCTCCAGGTTGCGGGTCTTCCTCCACGCCTTCTTACGGCGCGGGGGCTCTCCCCCCGCCTCACCGGCAGCCGAGATGGCAGTGGCCGCCGGCGTCGCTTCCCCTTGCGGGGAGGGAGATGGAGTGGTGGCGGGGTGAGGAGTGGCGGTGCCAGCCTTGGCCGCTTGGGTGGGGCTCGTGGCCTTGGAGGCGGGGCAGTTCTTCCTCACGTGCCCCGCCTCCTTACAAGCATGGCACCGCACGCCCTCCACGGTCCAGAAGACCTGATAGGCGGTCCCCTCAAAATTGTTAACGAAGGCCCCCTCCAGGCACTCCTCCCGGGCCAAGCGGACAAATACCTGGCGCCGGAAGGAGTACACATGGCGGAGGGCCGAGTCTTTGAGGCCGAGCGGGATTGGTGCAACCCCCGACCTGACCTCCCCCAATTTATTAAGGTGGGGGAGGAGGACCTCACTGGATAGAATAGGCGGGACGTTCGAAATAATAATTCTCTGGGCGGTGGCCTCAAGGGGGTCCACCGCCAGAAAAGTCCCGCCCACAGTGAGTCCTTTTTGCAGGGCGAGGTGCACCGCCCGCTCGGACCTCAAGAAGAATATGGCCTTCCCATACATTTTAGAGGCCGCGACAATGGCTGAGGGGCCGACGACCCCAGCCATAGCCTTTACGCAGGCCTCTATTGTCATTTCAGGGTGAGCATAGCTCTTTACCCCAAGGGCCCTGGTCAGGAGGCGGAAAGGTGACAGGGCAGCGGGAGCAGCTGGAGCCGCAGAAGCAACCACCCCCGCATAAGTTTTCTTTTTTTGAGGCCCTGCCACCGGTGACAAAACCGCCTCCACATTAGCCCTCGAGGGCCCGGCCACAGGCGATGGTGAATTGGCCTTAGGGCCAGAGCCACGCCCACCCCGGGAAGGATTGGCCATCTTGTTTTTTTCTTTTTATATTTTTTTTATATATATAGGGAGGAAAGGGGGTGGGGGAGAGAGGTAGAAACAACCTCCCCTCTTTTAGGCAGGAGAGGAGAGGAGGGAGAGGAGTAAAAGACAGGGAGGCACAGGAGGGAAAGAGGTAAATGTCCAGGTGGGTGTCCTCGATGGTGGATTGACGGTGGGTGGGGGCCTGATGTTCTTCAGGCAGGGGGAGGCGATGTCTTCACCAGCTATTGTTGGCCTTACTGGGAAAAGGGCTGGGTTGGGGGGAGGGGTGGCAGAAAGATGGTTTCAGCACACACACACACCCTCCCTCTCTTCCTTCCCCAACTCCTCTGGCAGTCTTCTTGCCTCCCCCTACAAAAACACAGTCCTTAATTGCCCCCACCTTAAACAAAAATACACAGTTCAGACACCCACCTAGGATGTTGTTTTTCAACTCAGTCCTGGCCTCCTGGCCTTCCTGTCCTGTAGCAACAGCAGCAACTGTTCTCTTCTCTCCCTCTCTCTCCTTTGGCACCACAGGGGCAAGGCAGCAGCAGCAGCACACAGCAGAAGCAACAACCCCAAAGGCTGCAGCAGAAACAGTTGAAACACTGAGGAGCAGCAACACCAACACCACACACCTTCTCTCCTCAGTATCAGGAAACAAACTGAATCCACAATTACCTTCACGAGATCGTTAAGAAAATGAACTCTTGATAATCTTTTAAATGAAAACCAAATCAACAAAATTGGGATAAATCAGGCACAGCCCCTAATTCAGGTCAGCTATAAAACCAAGAACAAAGTTTAAAGGAAACTTACAAACTTCAAATCAAAATGTGATTAAAGGGGTCAACAAAACACCCCAGTCCCCGCGGTGCCCACCGAGCACGGAAGTCCTCGAGAGTGCCAGCAGACACCGCGTGCTCCTTCTCCAGGGACATCCGGCAGCGAACGTAGCCACGGAAGAGGGACAAACAATCGGGCGGGACTCCCCCGTCGATCGCCCGCTGCCTGGACCTGTTAATGGCCAACTTGGCCGAAACAACGACAGCTTCGTCCCTGGGTGGTCTCGAACCACCAACCTTTCAGTTAACAGCCGAACGCGCTAAACGATTGCGCCACAGACACCATCACTAAAATAACACACGGTGCCGAGACTGCTGCAGCCACTCACACTATCTCAGTTGATAGCACTCAGCCCCACTTCACCCAAAGTTCAGGCTGATACTTCAGTGCAGTGCTGAGCCTGAGGTGCCATGGCAAATAGGTCCGAAGAAGATGTAACTCTTTCGAGTACAAACCCGTTTTCATCTGTTTCAGATGAAGTTACATTGTTTCATAGTTTGCCATTGTGAGATTTGAACTCTTGATACTCTTTTGAGTAAACATGTTTCCATCTGTTTCAGATGAAGTTACATTGTTTCATAGTTTGCCATTGTGAGATTTGAACTCCTGATACTCTTTTTGAGTAAACCTGTTTCCATCTGTTTCAGATGAAGTTACATTGTTTCATAGTTTGCCATTGTGAGATTTGAACTCTTGATCGGGGGGTTACAAACCCAGTACCATAACCACTTGACTATTTAGGCCAAGCTCTGAATTCCTGAAATTGCCTGCTGGAGGGCTGTAAACATATTGGGGACAATTTTCATCAGAACAGTTAGGCACTAAAGAGGTAAGGATGTGGTCATGATAGGTTTTAAGCTGAAATGACATTTCAGCCTGTATTTAGCACAAAACATCATTTTGTTAAAGGAGTTGAAGCCAGTCCTAGCAACTGCCAACCAGAGGCTTGTTAAACAACTGATTGCTACTTAAAATGCCAGCTAGTGCTCATTAAAGAGGCTGCACCACACATTGGAGGCTTACACTTCAATTAACGTATATGCCTAACAGCTGTATGGAATTAAACAAAGTGTTGATTTTAATTTTAAGCTTTACTTGTTTTTGTATTCTTCTATGGGATGTGGACGCCCCCTGGCAAGGCCATCATTTGCTGCCCATCCCTAATTGCCCTTGACAAGGTGGTGATATGCTGCCTTCTTGAACCACAGCAGTCCAGCTGGTTTGACTTTTCAGTAGCTGGTTGGTGCTGTGTGCCTTGCTAGATCATTTTAAGAGTTGACCACGTTGCTGTGGGTCTCAAGTCATATGTAGTCCCGACCAGGCAAAGATGGCAGATTTCCTTCCCTAAAGGACATGCGTGAACCATACATATGAACGTATGAACTAGGAGTAGGAGTAGGCCATTTGGCCCCTTGAGCCTGTACTGTCATACAATAAGATCATGGCTGACCTGATTGTGACCTCAACTCCACATTCCGCCTACCCCTGATAACCTTTGACCCTCTTGGTAGTCAAGAATATATCTACCTCAACTTTAAAAACATTGACTGTCCCTGGCTCCACTGCTCGCCAGGAAAAAGATATCCAAAGACTCACAAACCTCTGAGAGAAAAAAATTCTCATCTCTGCCTTAAATGTGAAATCCCTTATTTTTAAAACAAAAATAAAAATAAAAACCCAGCAGAACCCTTATTTTTAAATTGTGTTCTCTCGTTCTGGTGTCTTCAACAAGGGGAAACATCCTTTCAGCAATTAGGCAAGGTTAAAGGCATCTACCTGCCAAGTCCTGTCAGGGTCTTACATGTTTCAATAAGATCATCTCTCATTTGTCTAAATTCCATTGGATACAGGCCCAGCCTGTCCAATCTTTCTTCATAAGATAACACCCCCATCCCAGATATCATTTGAGTGAACTTTCTCTGAACTGCTTCTAATGCATTTATATCCTTTCTTAAATAATTGGGCCAAAACTGTACAGTACTCTAGATGTGGCCACACCAACGTCCTGTAATAACTGTAGCAAAATATTCTTACATTTATATTCCATTCCATTTGCAATAAATGACAACATTCCATTTGCCCTAATCACTTGCTGTACCTGCATACTAACTTCTTGTGGTTCAGGTACCAGGACACCCAGATTACTCTGCTGCTTTTTTATTCTTCCTGCCAAAGTGGACAGGTTCACATTTTCCCATATTATACTCCATCTGCCATATTCTTGTGCACTGACTTAGCCTAGCTATGTCACTTTGAAGACTTCTTATGTCCTCTTCACAACTTACTTTCCTACATATCTTTGTACCATCTGAAAATTTGACAACCAAACATTCGGTCCCTACATTCAAGTCATTATAAATAGTTAAGGCCCCAGCACTGACCCCTGTGGCACTCCACTTGTCGCATCTTGCCAACCTGAAAATGACCCATTTATGCCTACTCTGTTTCCTGCCAACTAACTAATCCTCTATCCATGCAAATATGTTACCCTCTTATTTTGCTCTTATTTTGTATGATAACCTTTGATATGGCACCTTGTCAAATGTCTTCTGGAAATCCGTAAGTTCCCCCTTATCCACATTGCTTCTTACTTACTCAAAAGACTCCAGTAAATTAGTCAAACATGATTTCCCTTTCATTAAACCATGTTAACCTTACCTGATTGCATTGAGATTTGCTAAATGGCCCACAATATCCTCCTTAATAATAGATTCCAGCCATTTCCCTACAACAGTTGTAAAGCTAACTAGCTTGTAGTTTCCTACTTTCTGTCTCCCTTCTTTTTTGAATAGAGGAGTCACATTCGCTATTTTCCAATCTGATGGGACTTTTCCAGAACCTATGGAATTTTGGAAAATTCAAACCAACATATTGACTATCTCAACAGCCACCTCTTTTAAGACTCTGGGATGAAATCCATCAGGACCTGGGGACTTGTCAGCTCAAATAATTTTCTTAGTGCCCTTTCCCTGGTGATTATAATTGTTTTAAGTTCCTCACTCCCTTTCACTTTCTGATTCACAATTATTTTTGGGATGTTATTTGTATCCTCTACAGTCAAGACAGATGCAAAATATCTGTTCAATTCATCGGCCATTTCTTATTTTCCATTATTAATTCCCCAAGCTCACCCTCTAGAGCACCAACACTTACTTCCCCTACTCTTTCCCTTTTTAAAACCTGTAGAAACTCTTACCATCTGTTTTTTTTTTCTATCTAGCTTTCTCTTATACTATAATTTCCCCCTCCTTATTAATCTTATAGTCATTCTTTGCTGTTCTTTACATCCTGTCCAATCTTTTGACCTGCCACTCATCTTTGCAGAATTATGCACATTTTTTTTTCAATTTGATACTATCTTTAACTTCCTTAGTTAGCCACGGATGGTGCATTCTTCCATTAGAGTCTTTCGTTTTCAGTGGAATGTACCTTTTCTGAGTATTCCGAATTAGCTCTTTAAATGCCTGCCACTGCACCTCTACTAACCTATCCCTTAATCTAATTTCCCAGTTCACTTTAGCCAGCTCTATCTTCATGGTCCTCATAATTGCCCTTATTTAAGTTTAAAACACTAGTTCCATTCCTCTCTTCTTCAAACTGATTGTGAATTCAATCATATTATGATCACTGCTCATTGGGCGGCCTTCACTAATTCATCCTATCTCATTGCACATTACCAGATCCAGTATGGCCTATTCTCTAGTTGGTGCTAGGATATGCTGCTCTATGAAACTATCCCAAAACCACTCTATGAACTAGCATGCAGGCTACCTTTGTTAATCTGATTCATCCCCAATCTATATGCATGATTATCACTGTACCTTGCTCACAAGCCGTCATTATTTTTTCCTGTATAGCCCATCCTATAGTGTGGTTACTGTTAGGGGACCTGTAAACCACTGCCACAAGTGACTTCTTACCTTTGCTAGTTGTGGTATTGGTCTTATTTGGCACCTGTTTCAGCACACTGTGATGCCTTTTGGTATTCTTAGTGTGATCTTGCCTCTGGTCATATGCTGATGATTTCAGCTGGACTTGTGTGCCATTGTACCTGAACTTTTTGTCCGATGTTTAGATTGGGTAATTTGTTATCCACATGTTGGCAGTAGACATCCCTAATTTTCCTTTGCTCTTTGATCAAGGCATCATGTACTCATGGGAGTATTGACGAGTGATGACTAGGAAGGGTTGTTTGCACTTGTCTTCCGAACAGTAATTCTGCATTGGTTCCACAGTAAGATGAAATTTGTAAGTTCGGATTTTCTTTGCTTTGAAGCATCCTGTGTAGCCTGTTGGTTGATTATCTGCATTGCAGAGTTAGTTGGTATTTGCCTGGTGCATGCATAGGGTTATATATATGCTTGTTGTCTTCTGTGGCCCTTGTCTTGACGATACCATGAATGGTGACCAAGGCCAAGTCCCTACACACGGGTAGGTCTGAGATCATTGGACTATAGTGTCCACAGTATAAAGTATCTGGGGTGACCAGGGTGAGTTGTTGTCACAACAATTGGGTGTAATGGATCCCAGAGATGGAATTTCCAAGTCATTGTATGCGGTCGGCTTGGCATTGATTGGTTGAGCCACCACTTCTGTGGATAGATGTATTTCAGTGTGCGAAGCGGGATGTTTGGTCCTTAACCAGTATCCAGTTTTGCATATAATTTATGCCTATTTACTGGCTCTTTCTGCACAAACTTCACAGCAGATAGTTTTAGACTACAGATGTCCTTCCAGGTCAGCAATCTCTCCGGGACCCAAAGCCTGCTGGCTGGAGTGAGTGTGAATTCTCTGCATCTGTGTGCATATAATCTGGATGATGGTTAAGGTTGCTGATAGTGTTGCTGTGCCAATATTTTCTTTGATGTTCACCCTAGGAGTGTCTGCTCACTCTGTGTATCGATGTTTTGGTCACTCTTATCATCTGAATGTATAGCTTGGCTGATCATTTCATGGATCTTGTTTTGGCGATGTTTGGTATGTGCTCTTGGTTGATTAGAATGCTGTACTTGTCTGGCCTCTGGCAGTGGCTTCCCATGATATGGAACCAATGGTTCTGACCTTAGCTTTCTGCTTTGGCATTTCTAGTGTCTCTGTGTCACATGCCTTGCATACACTGTTAAAAGATGGGCAACTTTTGGGTGCATATGTGAGGCCCCATCACTTGCATTGTTCACTATCTTTGAGTATTGACCATATCTTACCTGGATTTTTAAGGTCATCGTTGACAGACCTGAAATGCTTACTCTGTGGAGACCTTCATTGTCTACAGTAATTTTATCTTTATAACTTATTTAACTGGTTCGGAAATATCGAGCTCCAGAAAACATGTTTTTACAGATTGTCTGAACAAAGTGAACTTAGAGAGGAGGTCTGCTGCCTTGACTGACTGTTGGAAACTTTATGGCTTCTTTGCAGGATTTTTAGGAATATATGTAATAGGAACAAATGCTCAGGTTTTCACAGCCTGTCAGGGTTTGATTTCTTGTGGCTGGCTTTTGCTGGCCACAGCTTGTTGCTTGACTGCAATGGTAGCACTGTTGAGCTGTTGCTATCTTCACAGGCTTTCTAGAAGCTCCACCCACAAAGCTGTGATTTAGGCAAGAAAATGAACTGCAGGCTTGAAAAGAAAATTTTAAACCGTGAAAAAGACTTTCTACAGACTTGTACAAGCTGTTGGCAGCGACTGCTGGATGGACTCTGCTTTCCTGGCCCAGTCTCAATTATTTAACCACCCCCTGACCTCCTGAAGAGATGGCTTGCAGCAGCAAAGGATTCTGCTGTTTGTGGAGCTCTGCCTGATGCTACACACCCCAGAGTTGGCTATTTGCTGGCTCTTTTTGCAGAAACTTCACAGCAGATAGATTTAGACTAATCATTTTCTCCCAGATCAGCAATCTCTCCAGGTCCCAATGCCTGCTGGCTGGAGTGAGGTGTGATGTCCCAGGACTGAGGTACTGGGCGTAAGATTCTTACAATAACATAAGAACATAAGAACTAGGCAATTCAGTCCCCCAAGCCTATCCTGCCATTCAATACAATCATGGCTGATTTCATTTTGGCCTCAATCCCAATTTCCCACCCTCTCCCCACAACCTTTCAACTCATTACTAATTAAAAATCTGTCTCTTTCCTCCTTAAATTTATTCAGCGTTCGGCCATCCACTGTAATCTGGGGTAGTGAATTCCAAGATTCACAACCCTTTGAGAAAAGTAATTCCTCCTCATCTCTGATTTAAATCTACTAGCCCTTAGCCTAAAACTATGGCCTCTCATTCTAGAATGCCCCACAAGGGGAAGCATCCGCTCCACGTCTACTTTGCCTATCCCCTTTAGCATCTTAAATACCTCAATTAGATCTCCTCTCATCCTTCTAAACTCTAGTGAGTATAGGCCTAAACTGCTCAATCTCTCCTCATAAGACAAGCCCCACATCTCTGGAATCAATCTAGTGAACCTCCTCTGATCCACCTCCAATGTAACTACATCCTTCCTCAAATAAGGAGACCAAAACAGTGCACAGTACTCCAGGTGCAGTCTCACCAATGCCTTGTACAGTTGCAACAACACTTCCCTATTTTTATACTCTATTTGTTTAGTAATTAGTGCCAAAATTCCATTTGCCTTCCTTATTACCTGCTGTACCTGCATACTAGCTTTCAGTGGTGTAGGATCACTTACACACTCCACTGCTGTGAGTACTTGATAGTTGTTTCACTTCCAAACCTTCTGTTGCATGTGAAAGGGTTGTATATTCTCAGTGAAATCTTCAAAAATCACTGTCTACCACCACTGCCACCATATTAAGGTCTTCTGTCTAATCGCTAATGTACCAATCAAACGATAAGGATTGCTAAAACAATAATGTGGATTCTTCATTTGAAGATAATACTATATATGGATAAGGGTAATTGGGAGGCTATGTAGACATAGTTAACCTGTAAGACTTATGTTGTGTTCTGTCTACAGAATCATGGGAATATACGGCACACCCTGTCTGATAATAGGTAGTGATTGACAGCAGTTTAAAAAATGATCCTTAAAGGTACACGTACATCACATCAGAGCAACTTCCAATCATGTGGCATTACCATACTAACTGCAGGAAAAGCAAGAAACTTAAAAAAAATTCTTGCAACAAGTTGGCAAAAGTTATAGAAATCCCCAAGAGTAAATTTTATTAACATTGACCACAAACACAGGAATGTTCTTCAGGCATTGACTCAAGGGAATTATGGTTTGTCCATTATAAAAATTCATACTATGGCAAAGACATTTAAAATTTGCACTTTCAAATGTTTTTGCCCTTACTTCCTTCCAGCTGCCTGTGGGTGACGTGGCAGGCATTAGCCAAGCATTCATTCCTCTCTGTCATTTCATGAGAAAAATGATCTCTCAATATTTTCTCAATGGCAGTACAGTATCTTGGAATTGTCTAAATGAGTCTCAAATCAACTTTCCATAATTTGGTCCAGAATGACAAATTTTAATTCATTGTCGCCTCACAATACTTGAAGATACAAATGAACTTGTTATGGTTTACCAGCCACTCTGGCTATCTACTCCGTATCTTTGGTAGCTCCTGTATATTTTTTGTAGCCCTATCAATGACCAAGTATTGTTTTAACAGATTGTGGAAAAAGAGCACATTGGGGAAGAATTTCCTTTCTTCCGACGGGCGGGCAGGCCCGGGAGCAACAGCGAAATGGACCGCCGCCCACGATCAGGCCTCAACCGCAATTTCACACTGGCTGGCCAATTAACGGTGAAAGGCTCAGTGCTGCCTTGGGGGGTGGGGTGGGGGGGGGTTGTGAGGAGGGCAAGCACGGAAGCTTGCGCATGCACGGAGGAGCGCGCGCTGACAGCTCCTTGAAGGCACAGAGCTACCTCAGGGAGCTGAAGATTTGGACAAAGGGAAATAAAGCTTTAATAAATGATATAAGCATGTCCCCACATGTGACTCAGTCACATGAAGAGGGACTTGTTTAAAATGAAGTGGAAATTTTTTTTGAGTTGTTTTCTTACTGTTGGAAACCTCATCCTGCCTTTAGATGAGGTTTTGTAAAAAAATGCAAAGGTCGAGTGGCCTACTCGCCCGCCTACCAAACAAACGGTTAAGCAGGAAGCGAAAAATACAACTTAATTAATACTTTAAGGGCCTGAATAGGGCTCTTAACTGTCAACGAGCGCATTGCTGACTCTTGCACCTGCCCGCCGACTGAAAGGTCACGAGAGTGTGCAATGACATCTGGGCATTTGCCCGACGTCATCGCGCAAGATTTTACGCCCACTCGGGTTGGGTGCACGCGCGCCCACCTGATGGATGTAAAATTCTGCCCATTGATTATTTTAGTAGGCAGGCACCTAACTAGTTGTTCTTTTGGTGGTTAGATTGACACTTAGCTACTAAAATAATTCGTCTGCCACAGTTTTACATGATAATATGTCAATGTTAATCTCACTTAGCTCCTCCTGGCTGGTTAGTTCATCGGTGACCCTTTCTCATCCAGCTGTATACACTTTTTCAGGTCACTCTAACCTTTTCGATGGCCGTCATGACCTCTTTTATTGTCTGGATGCAGTGACTAACTGGCAGATCTCTGGGAAAATTTTACTGCAGTCTCTTCCTGCAAAAAGTCTGAAATTAGCAAGGCCAAAGAGCTCATTATGGAAGGTGGAGACTTCAGAGATGAGGGAATTGAACTAATCACTGCTGTTTCTCTGGGCTCAGCAGCAACAATTTTGCTGATTTCAGCTAAGGCAGTGCACCATTTGAGATGAAGTCCCTCCAGAAATCTTATTTCCATATTATTACCATAACCTATTATTCCTTTTCAACTTGACTTCAGATCCACAACCACTTTAATAAGAGCTTTGCCAATAACGATACTGCAAGACGCAGCAACATTGTTTTTAGAAATGCTAGCTACTTTTAGAGAAAAGTTGATTAAAGCTATAAAAGTGCCACTGAACGTGTCCTCAGGGGGTCGATTTACATTGCATTAATATTCATGCCATCACTTCATAACTACTGTCCAGCAATCTTCATTTTAAAACCCAGAAATCAAGTGAAAAGTTTTTTCAACGTCTGTGACTAAAGGCACTGCCTGGGCAACAGTTATAATTTCATTGAGATGAACTATGGAATTCACACCATCTATGTGAGGTAATAATTTAACCAGAACTTCTTTCCAAGGAGCCAGCAGAAATTAAAAATACATTTGAGCAGCTGTGCACTAGCTCGCTCCATCAATGACTGTACAGCTGTAACAATAACAACTAATGCCAAATAACTACTCGCTGAGCTGTCTTGGCATCACTAGAACAAGCAAAGCATGCTGGCATTGTACAGCTAACACAGTTGTGCACCCCTCATGCTGGCTTTCACCATCTGTGATCATCTTATTACCTTGGAGACAATGGCACTGCTTCCAGGTGGTGTACCTTGCTCACAAAAAGAGGCTACCATTCCAGATCAACAGTTCATTATTAAAGAGTGAGTTTATTTTAATTTTCTAAATTTAGTAATGTGATATTGGGACACAATAAATAGAAGCAAATTTGTATGATGCGGGTCCCTTCATCTTGAGTGTGCGGTCTCTTTAACTGACACGGCATATATATTGTATATATACACAATATAATTGCATATATATTGCATTCAGCAACTTCCTTTTCATTTTCTTTATCTTCAATTTGTTTCAAATTTATTAGTAATCTGAGGTCGTGTTACACATTGGTACCAACGACATAGGTAAACTAAGGGATAAGGACCTGCAAGCTCAGTACAGGAAGTTAGGAGATAAATTAAAATGCAGGACCTCAAATGTAGTAATCTCAGGATTACCCCCAGTTCCACGTGCTAGCGAGAGCAGGAATAAGAGGATAGACCAAACGAACACATGGTTGGAGAGATGGTGTAGCCGGGAGGGATTCAGATTCTTGAGGCACTGGGACCGGTTCTGGGGAAGATGGAACCCGTACAAACCAGGTGGGCTACACCCAGGCAGAGCTGGGACCAGTGTCCTTGTGAGAGATTTTGCTAGTTCTTTTGGGGAGTATTTAAACTAAGTGTCGCAGGGGGATGGGATCCCAGGAGTAGGATCAGATAGGTCAGATTCAGATCAGAAAAATGGAGGTAGAATAGTAGCTAGGGACGTGATAGACATGGAGTTACAGGAGAAGCAAAGTTTAAAAAGTGTCCAGCAAGGGAAATTGACAGGGTTAAAATGTTTATACTTCAGTGCAAGGAGTATTATAAACAAAGGTAGATGAGTAAAAGGCTCAGGTAGACTGATGGCAGCAGGATGTCATTGCTATAATGGAGACCTGGCTAAAGGAGGGACAAAACTGGCAGCTTAATATCCCTGGTTATAGACTCTTCAGATACGATAGAGTAGGAGATTAAAAAAGGAGGTGGGGGGGGGGTGGTTGGTGGGTAGCACTAATGGTTAAAGGATCAATTCTAGTTGTGAGAAGGGATGATATGCTAAATGGGTCAACAAATGAGGCTTTATGGATTGAGCTTAGAAATAAAAAAGGGGCAGTCACACTACAGGGAGTATAATACAAACCCACAAATCGTGAAAGGGAGATAGAAGAACAAATATGTAGGCAAATTTCTGCTTGTAAGAACAAGAGGGCAACAATAGTAGGAGACTTCAACTATCCTAACATCAACTGGGATTCAAACAATATAAGGGGCACTGAGAGAGAAAAATTCATGCAGTTTTTCCAGGAAAATTTTTTCAACCAATTATTGACAAATCCAATGAGAGGAGATACAATTCTATACCTAGTCTGGGGAACGAGGAAGCGCAAGTGGGTGAAGTGATAGTTGGCGACCATATCGGGGACAGTGATCACAATTCAGTTAGACTTAGCATTACCATGGAAAAGGACAAGGAAAAGGCAGGAGTAAAAGTCTTGAACTGGGGGAACGCAAATTTTGCAGAAATGAGAAGGGACTTGGCTGAGGTGGACTGGACAGCACTGCTGGAGGATAAAACAGTGGAAAACCAGTGGGAAAGACTAAAAAGCGAGATCCTAATTGTACAAAGTAGACATATCCCCTACAAAAATAAGGGTGGTACTGCCAAGCCTAGACCCTGCCCTGGTTGTCTAGAGGAATACAGGGGAAGATCAAACAGAAAAAGAAAGCGTATGATAGGCACAAAGAACTAAGCACTGCAGATAGCCTAGACGAATACAGGAAGTGCAGGGACAAAGTAAAAAAGGAAATAAGGAAATCAAAGAGAGGGCATGAAAAAAGATTAGCAAGTAAAGTTAAAGATAACCCAAAGATATTTTACCAGTACATTAATGCTAAAAGGTTAGTTAAGGAAAAAGTGGTAACTATCAGAGATGAAGATGGAAGCTTGTGTGTAGATGCAGAAGCTGTGGGAAGGGTTTTGAATGAATATTTTGTCTCCGTGTTTACAAAGGAAAGGGAGGATGTAGATATAGTAGTCCAGGAGGAACACTGCGAGATATTGGACGGGATAGTCATAAAAAGAGGGGAAATACTTGAAGGGTTGAAATCCTTGAAAGTTGATAAGTCATCAGGGCCAGATGGATTGTTTCCGAGGCTGCTGAAGGAAGTCAGGGAGGAGATAGCACATGCTCTGAGGATGATCTTCCAATTTTCACTAGATACAGGGGACATACCGGAGGACTGGAGAAATGCAAACGTAGTTCCATTGTTTAAAAAGGGATCAAAGGAAATGCCAAACAATTATAGGCCAGTTAGTCTTACATCGGTGGTGAGCAAATTAGTAGAATCAACCCTGAGAGATAGGATTAACTGTCATGTGGAAAGGCATGGACTAGTCAGGGATGGTCAGCATGGATTTGTTAAAGGAAGATCTTGCCTCACGAATTTGATTGAATTCTTTGAGGAAGTGACAAGAAAAGTTGATGAAGGTAGGTTGTGTACATGGATTTTAGCAAGGCATTTGACAAGGTCCCACTTGGCAGTTTGGTCAGGAAAGTAAAAGCCCATGGGATTCAGGGTAATGTGGCAAACTGTATAAATGGTTGGCTTTGTAAAAGGAAGCAAAGGGTAATGGTCGATGGATGTCCTTGCGAATGGAAAGTTGTCTCAAGTGGTGTTCCACAGGGCTGGGTGTTGGGACCCTTGCTGTTTGTGTTATATATTAACAACTTGGACATGGGGGGCACAATTGGAAAATTTGCAGATGACACAAAGATTGGCCAAGTAGTGGATAGTGTCAAGGATAGCCATAATCTCCAAAACGATATAGATGGGTTGGTGGAGAGGGCGGTAAAGTGGCAGATGGATTTTAACATAGAGAGGTGTGAGGTCATACATTTAGGGAGGTCAAACAGTTACCGGGATTACACAATAAATGGGAATAAACTAAGAGGGATAGATGAAGGGAGAGATCTTGGCGTACAAGTACACAGGTCCCTGAAGGCAGCAGTTCAAGTAGACAAGGTTGTAAAGAAGGCATATGGAATGCTCTCCCTCATTGGTAGAGGTATAGAATATAAAAGTAAGGATATAATGTTGGAATTGTATAAAACACTGGTGAGGCCAGAACTGGAGTATTGTGTGCAGTTCTGATCACCACATTACAGGAAGGATGTAATAGCTCTGGAGAGAGTGCAGAGGAGGTTTACAAGAATGTTGCCAGGGTTAGAAAAGTGTAGCTACGAGGAGAGATTGGATAGATTGGGGTTATTTTCCTTAGAACAAAGAAGGCTGAGAGGTGACTTGATTGAGGTGTGCAAAATTATGGGGGAATAGATAGAGTGGACAGGATAAAATTGTTGCCCTTGGTGGAGAATTCTAGAACCAGGGGATATAGATTCAAGATAAGTGCCAGAAGGTGTAGGGGGGACATGAGGAAGAACTTCTTTACACAAGGGTAGTGGGTGTTTGGAATTTGCTGCCCAAGTTAGTGATAGAGGCAGAAAGTCAACTCTTTTAAAAAGTACCTGGATCTGCACCTTAAGTGCTGTAAGCTGCAGGGCTATGGATCGGGTGCAGGAAGGTGGGATTAGAAAAGGCACCTGGGTGTCCTCGGGCTGGCATGGACAAGATGGGCCAAATGGCCTCCTTCTGTGCTGTAACTTTTCTATGGTTCTATGGTTCTATAAGGTAAGGGTCAGTTTTGGATACAGGCATGAACCAAAAGAGAATGTTTAACAAAGAGAGATTAAGAATAAAAATGGCAAGAACTCCAGTTACAACTTCAGTTCAGTTGTTTTGAGTTGGTGTAGCAGTAAGGATAATGATGAAGTCCACTGGTTACCCCTTCAGTTTCACGAGCATTAGCCTATCTGACTTGCATTTCAACTCACACACACATTTGACAGTTTGCTTGCCTAACATTACTGTTATTCCCCGTTCTTTTCCTTCCCCTCCAGAGTACATCATTCCCATTTCATCAATCATGTAGTGGCCTTCTCCTATCCACCATAAATCACATAACCCTAGGACATTTAATTTCTCCTTTTCCATTTCTTGCAGTAGGTTCTTTTCTTTTCTGTTCATCATTCATATATTCCACATTGTTTTGATGTTGACAAGCTTGTATATATGAGGATTTTGCTGGATGGTGACCTGGGAGGTCTCACTCCTTCCCTCGCCGAACAAGATAGTACCTGTCCTTTGACAGGAGTTCCCACCTATGCTGTTGGTGTTTATTTGTGCTGATTCCAGCCTGAACCATTTTTGTGACTGTTTTCAGTGGTGTTTAGTTGCTGACAATTTGACCATTGTGACAGGTAGTACTGGGCTACAATGACACCAGTAGCAGACCTCAGATGGCTGACCTGACTGGCAAATGATAACATCAGTTAAATTTGTACATGACAAAGGACTTGTAGCAAGCACTGAAGAAGGATTACTAGAATTAGTCGATAGACTAGTAACAATAGGTATGAGCTTTGGTATGAAAGAGAATATTGGCAAAACCAAAATTATGCATATCTCAAAATCACCAAGAAATATTCATATATCCTTAGAATGCGAGGAAGTACAAAAGATGCAAGAATTCAAGTATTTGGGAAGCATACTATCTGCAGATGTAAGGTGCAATGAAGAAATAAGAACAAGGATAGCAATGGGAAAGGCTGTATTTAGCAGACAGAGATAGTTGCTAACCAGAAATCTTAATAAACAACTCGAAAAGCAACTCATAGCAGCTTGATTTGGAGTGTTGTTTTGTATGGATGGTGAATCTGGGACCCTATGGAAAGAGGAGATTAGCTGTTAGCTTTGAAATGTGGGTTTGGAGGGGAATGGAAAGGATGTGCTGGACAGAAAAAGAAATAAACGATAAAATGTTGAGGAGAGTGAACAAATAAGTACATTTACAGAACGTAATTAGGAAAGACAGAAAGACTGGGCTGGGCACATCTTAAGAGGAAATGGACCAGTAAGAGAGGGAAGGAGGGAAGATTTCAAGGTAAAAGAGGAAGAGGAAGGAAGAGAATATCAGTGCTGGATGGTTTGAAAATTGAAGGAAGTTATTGGAAAATGAAAAGTTTGACACAGGACAGAGGGACATGGAGAAGATCATGAGCCAGGACCTGCCTTTGGGCAGAGCACACACGATGATGAGGATGAGCAGTAAGAAATTGGAAGTATATGCATGTTAACGTTAATACTAAATCATAACTGGTGAGAATGCTGCAAAACATTATTTTACTAAAAATGTATTTTTGTTTGTAGGTGCATTTTTGTCAACACTCAAGTGTATTTGGAATGTGTGGCCAGAGAAGGTTACCAGATAATGAGATCTGTGCTGGTTATTGAAGATTGGTCTGGAGTGCTAGGGTATAAATGCTGCAATTGAGAGCTATTCACTAGTACAGAGCAACATGCACTGGTGTACGAGCAGTAATCTGAGTTCTTGCAGTTGACGCTCCTCTACCTCTTTCAAATTAAAAACCCAGACTTAGTATCACCTCTTCACTACATCTTAATTTTCCAACTTCTCTCGTACTGTTAGGAGGTTGCATTCTGTCCAATATGCCTTACTCAGGTTCCTCAATTTAAAAAGAAGACCTTATGCTTGTCTGGTGAATTCTCTTTCAACAAGTTCTCCTGATTTAATTCAATACAAATATTCTACAATATATATACAAGGGTATTACTCATATAAAATAGGAACACATGTACATTGCATTGATATAAAGTATACAGCACAAAAAAGATTTAATCTTGTAGTGCGCCACTTGGATAGAAACCAAGATCCCTTATATATTGGGTAACTGCTGAGTTTACAGAGATTATCTCTAAGATTTTTTTTCAAAAAACCGGAGCTGATTTCATTCAGGGGTTTTTGGTAATAAATTATACAGAGAAGTGGATATAAGTTAAGAAGCAAATGTAGATAGGTTTTTATTTTGAAGTAAGAAACAAATGAGCAATATTTGGAGCTGCAAACATATTCATTCCACATGTATTGATAGGTTCTGCAAAACTGTGTAGGGAGATCTTATGAATGGTGGATGAGTTGAGAATTGGGATTACAAATCCCAATAGTACTACGAATAGTTGTGATACAAAAGCTGACTAATAATTAATCTTATATAGATGCCTATATAGTAAGATCTTCCCTGACTCATGCTGCTTAAATTACAGGGAAAATAATGAGCAGTGGCTGAATCCAATCTGATACTTCAGTCCATATAAGTTGCTAACCTCAATAAGATATCTTAACATACCCAGCAGTTTTAAACACTAGCTATATTCCAAACAGCTGGAAGGGAAAAGATGGAAGAAAGAATAGCTACATGCCCCCTGAATGTTACATGGAACTGTGTTGTCTTAATAATCCAGTTAATAATGAGCTGGTCCTGAACTGGTAAAATTACAGCTAGATGGCTGACTTTTTGGGTGCCTAGAATTTTTCTTTGGAAGGTTGAGACGCTACAAACCTGATTAATTTTTGGTCTTCCTCTCAGGCCCATTTTTCAGCTAAAAAGATATTCAGAGCAGCACGGAAAGGGAATGGCTGTTGGTGGTTCTTTGGAAAGAACCTTCAATTCAATTTGAATGAAAGGGATCTGTTGACCTAAGAACATAAAAAGCTGGAAAAACTGAGCAGGTCAGGCAACATCTATGGAGGGAAACAGTCAACCTTTCAGTTTGATGGCTTTTCATCAGAACGGAGTTTAGAAATGCACATTTTTAAGGCAATGGAAGAGGGGAGGGGCCAGGAAGAACAAAAGGGAAGGTTGGTGATAGGATGGAGGGCAGGGGAGATTATATAACAAAAGGTTTCATGATGCAACAGGCAAAGAGAGCAGTAATGAATTTAGTAAAGAAACAAATGCGTGCAAATGAGGCATGAATTGCTTAAAAAAACACATCTGAATGAAACATGAAGGGATAAAGAAACAAGACAGAGTGAACCAGCAAAACAAAAAAAAGGGGAAAAAATACACATAGACCAAGATGGAGGCAGAGGAGCAAGGCTGTTGAACTCAATATTGAGTCCAGAATGAGTGCCGAGTTGAAAGATAAGGTGCTTACATTGAGCTTCACTGGCACACTGTAACAGGCCATGCATGGAAAGGTCAGCATGGGAGCAACCATGGTCCCTTCCTAAACATCTCCAACTCTTTCTCATCCTTTAGAATGCTTCTTAAAGCCTACCTCTTTGGTTAATCTTTTGGTCACCTGTCCTAAAATCTCCTTATTTGGTTTGGTGTTTGGTTTGATAATCAGTCCTGTGAAGTGCTTTGGGATATTTTACTACATTAAAATCACAATATAAATGCAAGCCTTTGTTGTTGTAGTTTGTTGCTATCTCATCTTCAAATACATTTTGTTATGACATGACAGGTGATGTGTGCCAGGCAGACCAAATCCACAAGGGAAACTCGACCATGCTATCACAATAGTTTTGCAATTTGTGTTTATTACGAGAAGATTTGGGCACTGAATGCAGAAGCAATGAGTCCACTGACACCTTTAGAGACTTTAAAAACTAAATTAAAATGTTTATTAACAAAAGAAAAAAATTTAAGCACATGCATAAGGTTACAGTTACTTAATATTGTAACAAATCCCCAAATTCTTAATTAAAGTGACTCCCAACTACACATCCCCTTTAAGGCAACAGTCCAAAATAGATTTTAAAATTTAAATAGCAAGCCAACAAATTTACCACAGCACCCACTTGACAACAGAATTCCAAAGGCTTTTCTCCAACTTTAGTTACTGGACACAGCAGATTTTTGCAAACATGGCTGGAAGCTTCCCCAAGGCTGTTTTACACACTCCTTTTAGTTCTTACATGGCCCCACAGCAACACCTCTCTTGCTTCTTTATATATGTTTCTCTCTCTTTAATCTGTAAATTCCATGGACAGAATCTTTGGCTCAGTGAACGGGGACAGGGCCTGCTCGCCAAGGAGTTAAATTACACGTGGTGACATCGGGCAGGCATAGAGCCCAGGCGCCCTTCGCATTTTTCATGGAATCTCATCCATGGGCGGGCAAGGTTTTGTGAAGCTTTTTAAAGGTTTAAAACATTTGTTATTAAAATTCATAGACATGTCCCAGCTCATGTGACAGTTTCACATGTCCTAAAAAAAAATGTTTTTCCCTTATTAAAATGTTTTAAACTTAAGCTAATCTCCCTGAGGCAGTTCTGTGAAATAAGTAGGCAGGGCTTTTAATGGGAAGAGACAGAGAAAGAAAGGAAGAAAGAAAAAAGAAAAAAGCTCCTGTCCTCACCACACATTAAAATGAAGTGAAAAATATATGCAGTATAGTGTTTGCCTGTTGTAATTCAAACAATCTTCAGCAATAAAACAGCATTATCAAGTGCATTTGATTACCAAGTTAAGAACTGGTACAGTTCAATGCAACAAAATATAGTTAATGGGAAGGAAGGGTGCAAAAGTCAAGTACCTTTCTGTAGTATCATGGAGATAATGCTGCTTCCATTGAGCTGCTCTTCAAATTACTTATGACTGGAAAATGACAACCCAAACTACTCACAGTGAGGCAGAAAATGGTATGTTTGGCTCCAATGAAAAATCATTCATGCTGTGCTTAAGGACTTCGTCCTGTTGACGATCAATTAGATGCAGCTGCATTTCAACGGTATCCAACACAGGAAACATTTGGGTAACTCTTCCATTATGCGCAATCTAATATGGAGACAACATAAATAGCAGCAGATTAGGTCCAATTTTTAAATCATCGAAATGCTCATGCAGCTCTAATAAGTTTTTGTTTGATACAAATTTGCAGAATTTTGCACTCTACCCGTTTATTGAGTCCTTTTGATGGTTAGCTACTCACTAATATGTCAGTCTAGCTTATTTAGTAGCAATCTCAGCACTATGTGTCCAGGCTGTGGGTACAAGGCCTACACCACATTTGAGTTTATATTTCACCATATGACTGACAGAGCTACAGATCTTTGGATGAGATGCTAACCCGAAGTCCCAACTCACATGGTGTTTTTAAAGGAAAATAGTAAGTTTTCCTGGTGCCCTTGCAAACATTCTTCCCCAGTCATTATTATCAAAACAAATTAACTAGATATCCATTGTATTGTTGTTTGTGGGAACTTGCTGTTCATGTTCAAAATGGCTGCAGTGTGGGGCCCACCCGCCCGACAAGGGCAAAATTCTGCCTAGCATTAAGCAGAAATGATGTAAATTATCTGCAAAATCATACGGAATTTTCTGTTTTTGAAACTGAATGCCATGGTGGGCAGGTTCCACGCTACGTATCCCATTGGTTGGAATGGCAGGAAATTGCAGCTGATTCAGTGCTTGGAAGCTCATTAATTATGCACAGGCGAGTATTTCTCTGAATCACCTGGCAGGTCAGGAGTACATTTGACTGCCCGCCATTACCTCAAGGGCTCGAAGGTCCGGGCACCATATATAAACACCACCCGAGCACACACATTGCTCTCTCTCTAGCCCAGATGACTCCAGGACATGCACAGAGATGACTGGCAACCGAAGGAAGAAGCCTGCAAGCCAAAAAAAAGCAAAATACTGCAGATACTCAAAATCTGAAATAAAAACAGAAAATGCTGGTCTGACAGCATCTGTGGAGACAGAAACAGAGTTAACGCTTCGAGTTCATATGACCCTTCTTCAGAGCTAAGTCTGCAAGCCACTCTATTTCCTACCCAGCGCCCTTAAGGCTTTGATACAAGGAATGCGGGAGTATAGGGCTGTGCTGTACCCGAGGGACAACTTCAGAAAGCACACCAGCCTCACCTCTCAGGCCTGGGAGTCCATCACAGAGGAGGTCAGCATAGCTGGCCATCGCACCCGCAACGCCATCCATTACAGGAAGAGGGTGAACGATCTCAGATGCTCTGTCAGCGTAAGTCATCCTTTACTTCCCTCCAATGTCAAACTCTCATTATGGAATCATGCACTCAAATTGCTAAACCCTTCAGGGTTCTCATACAACATCTTTAGCGGCGACAAATGTCTCACAGAAACTTTCACATCACCACCTTCTCATTGATCATGCTGCTCACACTCCATCCTCAGCCTCTTCTGGGGAGAAGGTCCACACACAGGATCAGGCACGTTTCCCAACTAATGGTCCATCCCTCCTCATCACTTTTAGTCTTCATCCAGGGCAAGCTGACCCACAACTGACATGAAAGATTCCAGACTGGGAGAGGGGCAGCTGACATCGTTCCCCTCATCAAGTTCGAGGAGGAAGCCATTGAGCTGGATGGGAAGGATAGGGATTGCTCCTGTGGGGAAGGGAAGATCGGCTTCTCCCAGCAGCATAGTATGGATGACACCTCCATGAGTTCATCACACCCTGACATTCACAGTGAGTGAAATGCAATCTTGTATTTTGCCAGATCATGAACTGAAACTCTCTTCTCTCTCTTATTGACATCAGCAAATCTTGCCAGAGAAGGATGGCCAAATGAAGCCCCACCCGCCAGACCACTTTGGATGAGGAAGCCACCAAAGAAGAACCATCACTGCACTCATCTGTGCCCTCCATCAGCACAGAGGCACACACCTCGGTGGGGCATAGCTCTAGATTAGGGTCAGGATCAACCACTGGAGAAGATCTCACTGACACATTCCCGCAGTAGTTGGAGGCAGAGACAGCCGAGGTACCTGGCATATGGAGGGCTGCTGGAGACCAGCTATCCACTGAGTCCGACTCAGATGATGAGCCAACACAATGCTGGATATGCAACAACAGGAAGTGGGCATCAGGAACTTCAGGCAGAGATGCAGCAGTCACTCAGCAGACTAGAGCAAAGGATGGAGGAATCCATCCGCGTTCTGTCTCATGTCATGGCTCCGACATGCGAGTGCCTCGAGTTGCCATGGGAAGGCTGGCGACCACCATGGAGACCTTGTTCCAGCAGGATTTGCACTCGGCCCTGGGCTCCATGACCACACACACTAGTGGGCACCATCAATGTCTAGACGAGAGGGGCATGAAGCATCTTGATCTCCATCCAGGTGCCCTTTCTCCTCAAGGAGTCAGGGAGGGGACCTCGGGAAGCCTCATGGAGGATGAGAGTCAGTCAGACACCCCAGGGTCCTCCACTCAGGACACTCCAAGGATGTCCAGCCTCTCACAATCCTCCCTGCCTGTGATCCTATTCATTCAATTCAGTTGCTTAGGCTGAGGAGGGTGCATCTGCCTCTGAGCAGGAGACCCTTATTAGGCTGGGGCCCTTGAGCCACCAGAGGATGTCCGCCAAGGTCATCACAGACATCAAGACGTAGCAGTCAGCAGGCTGCCTCCACATCTGCTGCGGATGTCTGGGCTGCACCCATATGTAGTGGTAGGGTTAGGGAAGTTAAGAAACATTGATATCACTTTTGGATCACGGGTGCGCAACCACTGTAAAAATATTGCGCAATTGTTAATGCATTGGATGTGTATGTGAATGGCTTAGTGAACCGAAGGTGTTGTGATTATGTACATTTGAATCCTCTTATTCCAAGGTTTTGCCATCCTCCCACTCAGTTATAGTCTCACTCTGTGAGATTCACATTCTTGTGATGTCAACCTCACTGAAGATAGTTTCCGCACCCTTGTGTGATGTCAGGTAGATGTGTTAAAATCTTTATCGGAAGTGTGTGATCAATGCACTTGGAACCCTTTTTCCTCACAACACACTGCGTGTGAGGGCTGCTCAGCCGCCTCGAGGAATTAGTGATATTTGTGTCTCCTCAGTGGTAGTGCCAAAGGATAAAACCTGGATGGGAGGCTGATATTCCTGGCCATGTCCTCATCTCACTGACCGCTGTGGTTTCTTATTAATGTGGCGACGACTGCATCAAGTGCTTCCGATGATTGCAGATCCATTGAACATTGATGGAATGAAAGCCTTTACAGTTGATAAACATTAGGGGCTGCTGCCGTGGAGCCCTTAAAGCCAATCCTATGCTCCTGGGAAGCCTGAGATAGCTGCATTGAATCTCGCAGCCTGGCTATCTTCATTGAAAGTGAACCTTACATAATGACGTGCCTTGCGTAGAGGGTTTCTTGTTGTTGTGTCGACTATCACTTCCCAGGCCGAGCACATACAGGGTCATGACCTGGTGAATCATGAGACAGGAAGGTCCAAGTGTGAATGCTGAACTTGCTCTTGATGTGACTGATTGGACATCCCTTTCAATGCAATGGAATGGCTCTCAGGGACAGGAGAAATGTGGCCATCTCCCCTTGCCTTCTCTTTATTTCTCATGGAACCTGGTTCCAATTAAAGTGGCATGAGTATGTCTTCCATGTCATGCTTCCTTGATTGCATTGTCCTGTGGAAGCTGACCCTCACCAGGCTCTTCAGGTTCCTGGGTCTCCTGCCTTTCATCCTCTAAGGAGCTCTTATCCTACTCCATTTCACCCTCTGGCAAGGGATCCCCTCTTTGCAATATCAAGTTGTGAAGGCCGCACCACGATGATGCGGGATACCCTATCTGGAGTGTACTGCAGTGTGCCACCTGATCATCCAAGCATCGGAAGATCTTCTTCAGAATGCCAATGGTCTGCTCAATTAGGGACCGTGTGGAGTTGTACCTCTCCTCCAAAGCACTCTGAGGCCATCGCACTGGTGTCATGAGCCAGCATTTCAGTGGTTTCCCCTTATCCCCAAGCAGCCAGCCGTGTAGACGCCTCAGGCCCTTCAAATATCTGAGGCACCTGGGAGTGACTCAGGATGTATGAGACATGTCAAATCCCAGGGTACCTGGCACAAAAGTGCATTATGTGCTTCTGATGATTGCAGATCCATTGAACATTGATGGAATTAAAGCCTTTACAGTTGATAAACATTGGGGGCTGCTGCCGTGGAGCCCTTAAAGCCACTTCCTACACTCCTGGGAAGCCTGAGATAGCTGCATTGAATCTCGCAGCCTGGCTATCTTCATTGAGTGTGAACCTTACATAATGATGTGCCTTGTGTAGAGGGTTTCTGTGATCTCTTTGATGCATCTATATGTGGCATACTGCGAGATGCCACACAAGTCCTCTGTGGATCCCTGGAACAACCTGCAGGCAATGATATCGAGCATGGCAGTCACCTTCAAGGCCACTGGAGAGGATAGCCACTCACTCCATGGGGCATTAGGTCTTAGAAACACAGAAACATAGAAACTAGGAGCAGGAGTAGGTCATTCAGCCCTTTGAGCCTGCTCTGCCATTCAATACGATCATGGCTGATCCTATATCTCAACGCCATATTCCTGCTTTCTCTCCATACCCTTGATGCTCCTAATATCCAAAAAATGATCAATTTCTCTCTTGAATATACTCAGTGACTCGGCCTCCACAGCCTTCTGTGGTAGACAATTGCAGAGGTTGACCACAGTCTGATTGAAGAACTTTTTCATCATCTCAGTCCTAAATGGCCTGCCCCGTATCCTGAGACTATGGCCCTGGTTCTAGACTTCCAAACCAGGGGAAACATCCCCCCTGCATCTGGTCTGCCTAGTCCTGTTAGAATTTTATACATTTCAATCAGATCTCCTCTCATTCTTCTAAACCCTAGTGAATACAGACCCAATCGAACCAATCTCTCCTCATACGACAGTCCTGCCATCTCCACTATCAGCCTAGTGAACCTTTGCTGCACTCCCTTGATGGCGAGTATATCCTTTTCTTAGGCAGGGAGACCAAACTGCACACAATACTCCAGGTGTGGTTTCACCAAAGCCTTGTAAAGTTACAGCAAGACATCCTTACTTCTGAACTCAAATCCTCTTGCAATGAAGGCCAACATACCATTTGCCTTCCTAATTGCTTGCTGCACCTGCCTGTTTCCTTTCATTGACTGGTGTACAAGGACACCCAGATCCCTTTGTACATCCACATTTCCCAATATATCACCATTAAAATAATACTCTGCCTTTCTGTTTTTCACACCGAAGCATATAACTTCACATTTATCTCCACAAAAACTGTGACAGACATGATCTACCAGAGCTCCACAGAAGCACAGATGTGTGTAGCATTGTTTCTCACTCATCTGTAAATAGGAGCGTCATCTTTGGTGTACCCTTGGTCTAGCAAGTGTCCTCCGTACTCTGGGCCTGTCCTCCTGATCCTCACGTCCTTGCTGTGGCTCCCCTGCACCCTTGAACTCTGGCAGGGCCTCCTCCTGAAGCAAATCCTGTCTCTTCTTCTCCTCCTCCATTGTATTAGAACCCTCAAAAAGGCAGCATTGAGCCCTCTTTATCCATAAATGTTTTGTCTTTCTCTCTGAAATGAGAGATTGAATAGATTAATGAATAATGGGTGAACATAGTGAAGCTCACAATCTTGAACCAGTAGCAACTGTAATGGTCTAAAGTGGCTTCTGCCCTACCAGCCTTGTTGCTGATGCAGCCTTGTACCTCAGGCACCAGCAGGCCTATCGAGGTGACCAAGATGCCATCCCTGAGACTTAACATCTGAAACCCACAGTGGCCGGAGAAGGCTTGCGCTCCAATCTCAGATCTGCCATGCTCATTCACAATAACTTGCTCAAGATTAATGACTAGGTGCTCTTTGACCCATTACAAATGCCAATTCTGGGAAGCACATAAAAGTCTTCCATTGATGGGGTGCTATATATGCAATATCTTAATGGTTGCCTCAATTCCCAAATTTCACATTCCTGTGTGTTATTGTTGAAATGCAGTGACTGTAATGTTAAGCCAGAGAGTCATACATTTCCCTGCTACAACACAGTAAAATGCATGGGATCCAATGGCTAGCTTCTCAAGGAGGTCTTCCTCCTTTCTCTCAGTTCTGACTCCACTTTAATCTTGTGGTACTAACATTTTAGAGGGCGCCACCAGAAAAGGCCCCTTAGTTCAGCAGGGTGCTCCTCCCACATTGCCTCAGACACCTCTCAGTTGGATTTGCTTCTACTTTTGATTTATAACTTGCCATTAGCTTGATAGTGCAAGACGGTTGTTCTCTCCTATTCCTTTGAGACCAGCTTCAATGCTCCCTCTCTCACTGTGCACATCCCAGAAATTTACCTGGAACCTCACGAAGTGCAGGTAGTACTCCCTCCTGTCATTCACCAGCATCCCCCAGTAATACTGGATCCCATTCTTGTTGTGGTCAACATTCCTACCCTCCTCCCTGAGCCCATCACTCCTGACATGCACATGCCCCATGTGGACCTCCATCCTCCCCATATTGAGGCTGTGTGCATGGTCACCTACAGAGGAGACTCCCCCCACCTAGCAGACCTTCACATACCCCTCCCCACCTTTATTATAGTTTCTCCAAATCCAGGCTGCAGATGCCTCCCATAACCATTACCATTCCATCTGCAGCCCAGTACAGAGACAGGCAAGCCCATGGACAGCAACTGTGAGACAGCCTTGCACACAAAGCTGTGCATTATCCCAATTTAGCACACAGCCCTTGCCCCTACTGGAGTAGGAGTACAACATGGTGCATAGCCCTGCAGCATGACCCACTGCACCCCAGGACTGTCTAAACTCTCATACTCTTGACTGTGAGGTCCATAGAGCCCCAGGGATGTCTATATTCTCTGACTGATGACCGTGAGTCCAAGGGGTATCTCTACTCTCTCACTCCTGACTGTGACCCCAAAGAGAGTCTCTGCTTTCTCATTCCAACCCATTAGCCCCAGCCCAAGGACTTTGACATTCAATGGGTTCTCCATGCCCCACTACACTGTCTCCTTTCCCCTACTTCATGAGTCTCAGTGCGACTCATCCCAATTTTGTCAAATTAACACACCAACACCCCCACTCCCGTCTTTCCTATTCCGGTCTCTGCAAGCATTCCTTCACACCCATTAATGTGTTATCCCATCCACCCCCTTGTTAGTCAGTGTTTCAGTTTCCCTTGTCAGGTTCTAGCATCCCACCCCTTGGTCTTCCCTCTGCCTTCCATCTTTCCCCCGTCCCCTAACCCCTTTCAATGCCCTTCTTCCCCTTTGCCCCTTGTGTGTTTGTCATGCATCCCCCCCCCCCCCACCTTCCATTACCAACCCCCCCAAGCGCCCCCCCCCCCCCCCCCCCACCCCCGCTTGAAATGCTGGTCTCTGTCTGAATATTCAGCCCGGCCTGAGTATTGCTGCATAGTTGTGCCCTTCTGGACTACGGTGGTACCCATCGAAGCAAACTAACTCCACGCCCCCAGCAGTGTGGCATTCCACTGGCAATGCAACAAGATCGGCGCAGTGTTGTGGCAGGTAGGCCATGAATGTTGCACTCATCTCACCAGCAAAGTGAGGTCCAACCGCTTCATGCCACTCTTTTTCAAACATGATTCAGACCAACGCGATTTCCCACTGGCGTGACGTAAGGTTGGAAGGGGCACATGATCCTGGCAAGCAGCTAATTTAATAAGCATTCATGAGATGTTAATGAATGCAAATGGCATTCACGCCACTGGTCAGCGGGACACCCGACCTGCCATTAACCTGCCATCAGGAGAATTACGAATTGTTTTTACACCGGCGGGATTCTGATATTTTGACTCCCGCTGGATTCGCTGCTCCCACCTGCCATGGGCAGGGTGGGAAAGTTCCGCCTTGATTTAGTCAACACTTCATTCTGCAAGAAGTAACAAAGCAGTTGGCACCAATTCTTTGTTTGATGGCTACTTAAGCACAAGCGGTGCTCAAGAGGGTTCTGAGGAGAGCTGACTTCAAGTCAACTCATTGCACAGCCCCATAGGTCAGCATTGCAACATGCCTGCCAGGAGGGAGAGTCAAGTTTCAGATCATAATTCATTGTTACTGTCACTGCCTGCCAACTCTATGCTGCATTGTAGTTGCAGGTGTTCTTCAAGAAGGTGGTGGCAACTCTACATCTACTCTCCAGTGACCTTGGCACTGCAACCTCCACACTGTCTATGCCAATGCCTGTAGATGTGGATCATGGCATCTTGGCAGCTGTGACTGATCAGGGAAAGCTGGCTGGTGATCACATGTGCATGCTTTCATTTATAAAGTGACACTAAAAGCAAGACATTGTGATGGTGAAATCTTCTAGAAGCACTCAACATTATGGTTATTGATACATCTTAATAGGCTCACTGAGTCTGTTTGTCAATCTTGTGTGTACTAATTGTCAGTGTGTACGATGGGTGGAATATTTAAGCCTATCACTTTGCTATTTAGTAGCCTGTGTGGCCAAAATGAGGAAACATTCAGCTTCCTAGTACTTATATCCTTTCTAATGATGGAAACAAAATTCACCAAAAACTGCATACATGGCATATTCCAGATATTCAGTCAGCACCTTAGGGCGGGGTCTACCAATTGCAACCTGTCACTGACACAAATGATCCATATGACATTCATTGACTTATTTATTAGCATTGAAGGCAAAATGGATGACAGAGTTGAATGGCAATTACATCAAACCGCTTCTTCCAATATTTACAAAGGAATCACTTCCTGTCAGTTCAGGCTAAGTGGGATAAAAATACCAAGTCACTCACACCACAGGAAACTTTCCTATTCTACAAAGAAAGATGAAACTGGTTTGGTGGGGGAGCATTATTTGTAATCCCACATGCTTGGAAAACATAAACACAGTTAGAAGGGCCTGGGAAAGTGGCCTTGCATGAATTCTGCCTGCTGACAAAGCAAGGCCCACTGTCTCCACCTGCAAGAAACGAAAAGAGAAACGGATTATACATACCACAAGTTTCGTTCTTGAACTAATAAAATACTAGATTTGGAAAGCATGTGGTGAAAAAGGGACAATTTTATAAACTTCTGATGGGCAATTCCCATGCTTAGCGGGACCCTCCACAAATGTCTCTGAGTCTGAGTTAGAGTCAGAGACATTGGACAGTTCCAATGTACTTACCCGAATAGCGACCCAGGAAATGTTAACCTGATTAAAGTCTAGTCTAACATGGGTAGCTACACAACTGAGCCCCAGTTACCCTCCCCCGATCTTTCTGAATACCTCCCGATCACCCAACTAGCCCCAGAGACCCGGCCATCCTCATGATCTGACCCGACTACCCCCCTGACCACCTGACTAACCCCCTGACCCAACCTAACCACCCTCCCCACCCTGACCCAACCTGACTAAACCCCCTTGACCCGATTACCAACCTAGCCTCTGCCCCCTGCCCATCTACCCAGTCACTCACATCACCCACCTACCCCTACCCACTTAGCCACCTCACCCACCTGCCCACTTCACCCACTTACCAGCTCTACCCACCCCACTCATCCACATTTATCCATCCACCCATTCACTAGCATTCAAACTGGACCTTTAAACTTACCATAAAGCCGCTAGTGCTGCACTGCACTGATCCTCTTTTGCGGAACTCCTCATGGATTCCTGCACTGAGCCAGATCCTGCTTTAAAAGTCGGGTCCTTTTAAACGTACCAAGTTAAGTGTGCAGTTTTCTAACTGATCAGCGTCGGATGCAGCAGTTTCAATGCTGATAATGACACTGATGCTTCCATTGTAAACACCAGAGCTCCCAAAATGTTCTTTACCTCAGATGAAGTTTTACCTCAGCAGTTTTCATGGCTCCACAGTGATCCATCTCCATTCTCTCACAATTACAGGAGCTCCCTTGTCAACACTTCCATCTTAATATTCACCAGATCACTTTCTGCCATTTCCATCATGATCCCACCACCAAGCACATCTTCCCCTTCATTTAATAATATAAAAACAGAAAATGCTAGAAAATCTCAGCAGGTCTGGCAGCGCCTGTGGAGAGAGAAATAGAGTTAACATTTTGAGTCCGTATGACTCTTCTTCAGAGCTAAAGAGAGGTAGAAATGTGATGGATTTCATATGAAGGGAGGCGTTGAAGCAGATAGAGCAAATAGTAGGTCAGGGTTAGGTGGGAGCTCGGGGGAGATTTGACAAAGATGTCATGGACACAGAAAAAGGAGTGATAATGATAGTGTTAAAGACTAAAGAAGGTGCTAATAGTGGCATAAAGTCTCAGATAGCAGGATGTGTTAATAGCGGAACAAGCTCAGTGTTCTCTGAAAGCAAACATCAGAATAAGTTACAGACTGGACCTGTGAGGGGTCGGAGTTGGGAAAAAAGTGTCAAAATGAAGGACAGAGTTCATGGTCTGAAGTTGTTGAACTCAACATTAAGTCCAAAAGGCTGTAAAGTGCCTAATCATTAAATGAGGTGCTGTTCCTTCAGTTTGCATTGGGCTTCACTGGAACAATTGCAGCAGGAGAGCAAGATGGCGAATTGAAATGGAAAGCGACATGAAGCCCGCACTCATCTGCCTCACAGGAATTAGCAAAATGCTGATTTAAAAATTATCATGTGCCACATAATTGGCTGCCGAAGCTAGAAGGCAAAGCTCCAGATGTTGCACCAAAGTAAGTTCAGTGTAAACAATAAGAAAAAGCAAAATACATCAGATGCTGGAAATCTGAAATAAAAACAGAAAATGCTGGAAAAGCTCAGCAAGTCTGACAGCATTGAAGGAGAGAGAAACAGAGTTAACTTTTTGAGTCTGTAAGACCCTCCTTCAGAAGCATTAACTCTGTTTCTCTCTCCACAGATGCTGTCAGACCTGCTGAGCTTTTCCAGCATTTTCTGTTTTTATTTCAGTGTAAACAATATGTGTTGAAAATGTCATTGCACATTTTGAAAAACAGATAGTGCAGGCCACCCTTAAAGGTTTGCAAGGCCCAGAGTGACATGCTTGTACTTTGGAATGATTTTTTGGAAAATATAAATGTTTCATTTTTGCTGTTGCACGTAATCCCATTTCCATGTCACTCTGTGGTTTCTGACCCACATTGATTCCAAGGCAAGCAACGTCTTGATTTTAAAATTCTTGCCTTTGTTTCAAATTCCTTCATGGTCCCACCCTCCCTATCTAGGTATCTCTTCCAACCCCTCAAGCCTCCAAGATATCTATGCTCCTCTAATTCTGGTGTCTTGTCATCTTCAAGTTTAGTCACTACATGGAGGTCATGCCTTCAGTTTCCTAGGCCCCAAGCTCTGGAATCCCTTCCTAAAATCCTTCCAGCCCTCTACCTCACTTTCCTCCTTTAAGACATTCCTTAAAACCTACCTCTTTTGGTCATCTGAGATAATATCTCCTTAAGTGCCTTCGTTTCATACTTTGTTTTATAATGCCTCAATGAAGCACCGTGGGATGATTCATTATATTAAAGATACTGTATAAATACAACAGCCTGAATATTACACATAATGACAATGTTGGGCACATCGCTCCTGCACACAAAGATCCTCCCGATCTGAAGCTGCTGCATATTTCTGCTGGGATCTTCCATAGCATCACCCTGAAGACTCCGTCAGAGTGGATTAGAGTCAGGGAAAGACAGGATTCAGCCCATTTTACATGACTGGCTGTTGTATTCTGTCTAGTAAGCTTAAGTGTGCAATCCTTGTGGGTATGTGTTTGAATGGATGAATGAATGAGTGAGTGAAGGGGTGAGTTCATTAGTGGGTAGGTGGGCAGGTAGCTGAGGTAGGTGGTTGGGTGAGTGGGTTTGTGGGTAGGTGGGTGAGGGAGTAGGTGGGTAGGTGAATGAGGTGGGTACTTGGGTGAGTGGGCCGCTGGGTAGGGGTGGATAAGTTTGTGAGGTGGGTAGGTGGGTGAGTTGAATAAGCGGGTAGGTGGGTGTGGTGAGTGAGTTGGATGGTTAGGGATTAGTCGGGTGGGGTCCTGGGGGTTAGTCAGGTTGGGTCGGGGGTTGATAATCAGGTGGGGGGTAATCGGGTTGGATTGGGGAGGTATTTAGTTCGCGAGTATCGATCTGGTTGGGGAGGTAGTCAAGTGGTATCTGGGTCAGGTCAGGGGAATAGTCAGGTGGTCAGAGGGTAGTTGGGTCCATTCAGTGGGTTGTTCAGTGGTTGCTGGGGGAGTAGTCAGGTCAGGAGGTTAGTCAGGTGATTGGCAGGGTAGTCAGTTCAGGAGAATAGTCAGGTCAGGGGGTGGTCGGGTGGTCAGAGGATGGTCAGTTTGGATCAGGGAGGCAGTAGACGGGTGGTCTGGAGGTATAGTCAGGTGGCCAGGAGGTTGTTAAGTCAGATTGGGAGCATAGTCAAGTCAGGTTGAGGAGTGGTCAGGTGGTTGGGGACTAGTCATATTGGGTCAGTGGGGACAGTTGGGTCAGGGGGGTACTTGGGTGATTGGGCGGTATTCAGGTCGGATCAAGGGGTTGGTCTGGGCGTATTCGAGTGGTTGTAAGGTGGTTGGGTCGGGGGGTTAGTTGGGTGGTTGGGGGAAGTCAAGTTGAGTCGATAGGGTTAGTTGGGTCAGGGAAGCACTCAAGTGGTTGGTGGGTTATTGGGTGGTTGGGTTGGGTGAGTAGTCAGGAGTAGTCTGATGGTCACGGGAGGTGACTGGGTGTTGGTTCTGGAGTTACGTATGCCTTAGACCAGATTTTAAAACTGTCTAACATTTCCTGAGTAACCACCAAGGGAAGTGCTAAAGATCTATCTGAAGTCTTTGATTTGAGCTCAGAGTCAGAGACATTCGCGCAGGGTACCAGAGAATTGCCCATTGGAAGTTTAAGTTTTCTGGGCAATTCCCACCGAGGTTCATGCGCCAGGACTTTCACATGGTCCTGGTGCGCATCATCCAGAAACTGGAAGATTGGGCCAAATTGTTTTTACTCTTGTTGTGGTTGCAAACTTTTTGCTTGGGTTGGTACTGTACATTTAACACCTATTTAAATTCTTACATTTAAAGTGCTAGCATGGAGAAAGGGAGAATAAACAAAGAAAGAATGGTTGAATAGTCAGATGACTCTACAAGTGCATTTGCTGCATCAACTACCACATAATCACATCTCAGTTTGTCTGAGAAGCTGCCTCAGGGAATTGAGTGCACTTCAGAGATAGAGTTGTAGCATACGCCTCAAGCGGATCTCTAACCAAACTCTTCCACAGGCATAACACTCAATTTTGATGCACCAAGATTCTTCCAGGTATCTAGGAGGCGTTTCACCCACTGCCAGTACATGGTCTATAGATACATGCAGCCTGGACTGATGAACTATTAAACTTAGCCAACTTATCTCCTTAATATAAAGCTTGTGCATAGCTATAAGCATTACTCTAGCAAATACAAGCGGCGTGTAACTCAGTTGTGCAGTGCCAAGAGAAGTCCTACTTAAGGCCTCATGCACGTGAAGTGCTGCTGGCAGCTTCCTTTGTGGAGTTAGTGAATTGAAGCGTCACCGGCGGGTGTACCAAAGACGTTGGATGTGCACCTCATGATGCAACACCAGGTTACTAAATTTGATCGATAAATGTGCAAGCAGCAGCTTTATTATTCATTCCCAAAACATCAAGTGTTCTAAAATAAGATGTGCCCTGTTCTGGGTCTAATTAAAGGACCACCCAACAAGTTGTAGCTGAAAAGCTTTTGATTTACTTGTGCTGAAGTAAAGTTGGTGGAAACACTGGTGAGTTGCTGGAGGAATTTGAAGGCTTTTGCTGACCATAGGAGAACAGAAAATAATTTTGCCTTGCATAGACAAATGGACAATTGTTACAGTGCCACTCGCTTAGCAACTTGAGAAGGATATGGAGGGGAGGAAGTGGAGAAGGGAACATCAGCGAGAAGGGAAGAGGAGGGCTCTCCTTATAAGGCCCTGCCCAGAAATAGTCTTCTGGGAGCATCAATTTTACTTAGCAAGAGCCAGCAGTGCCTGAGGAGGCTATGGTCGTCATGGGGAAGGGGGTGTGTCAGCTCCTTCATACTGACCTGGAGCCTCAAAGCAGGATGAGGACAACACTCCCAGGCTTCATTCCTGTACAAATACAGTCTGCAGTCTCCTCTAAATTTACATACAGCTCTTCCAGAGCACAGTGTCCACTGAAGGTATTATATGCCTGTGATCAGAAATCATCCTTTCTTTATTTAAAACAGCAAATGCTGGAACTACTCAATGGGTTTGGCAGCATCTGTGGAGAGATTCTTCCATGGCTGCACCCAACTCTTCCATGGCCACCACCAATCTTCTATGGCTGGCCCTGACCTGAGTTTTCCATTGTCAATGGCCGTGGGCATCCACAGGACAGAGGGACAAGGGAGAGGGACGGGGAGAGGGACAGGAGAGAGGAACAGGGAGAAGGAAGCAAATCCTGCACTCAGGATCCCACTACCTTGTGGGACATCCTGCCCCATGAGCCCAAAGACTTGTGGGTTAAGAGCCAGCCTGCTCAGTCACATGGAGACTCAATGCAGAAACCCATGACCCTGCGTAGATGTTATCCTTGAGTTGAGAGACAGCTGATGATGACAATAACCGCTGGGATTTACCGCTCTGGGCCTAAGTCACTCTGAGCCTAAGGGAAGCGAAAGTGTCATCCGCCACAGAGCCCAGTGGGAAATCGTGTGATGCTGGGCTCATTAATTATGCAGTCAGGGGTTTCCCAACATTGTTCATAGTGGGGTGGGCAGGAAGTCACGTGCCCGCCATCATATTCGGGCGCCATATTTCAACAATGCCCTGACATATTCTGCTTTATCACGCTCTTAACTACAGACCAGAGGCCAGCCCTGCAGTGCAGGTATGGGATGAATTACCTCATCCACACCGTCAGGGTAAGTGAACCCTCTACTCCTCATATGTCACTGAAAGGAATTAGGACATGGGCCTCAGTAGCAAGGCCACCATCTGTGCTGCCCAAAGCATGTCTCATGCCCATGAATGAGGTTTATACAAATGTCTCCTACCTGCCTGCCCATTGTGCCCGTGTGGCATCCTGAAGATCGCACGGGCCCTAAAAAATTGCCGCCAATTGCTGCCTCAAGGGCCTTAACTACATGATTAATTAATGGCGGGTGCGCATTGGAGAACACCACACACCCACCTAAATATCGCGATGGCACGCAGTGACGTTGGGACGCTCACCCGCACATCACCACGCGTCATTTTACACGTCAGTGTGCAGGGCCCGGTCCCTCATGCCAACAGGAAAGTTCTAGCCATGATCTGCAGGAATTGAACTGAAAATTATTAAGGTGCCTTTTCAATCTGCCCAAAATTGCAGTGCTTGACTCCTCCCACACACCCTCATACTCCTTCCCAGACAAATTTTTTGAAGCTTCATTTTTTAACTGCGTCATTCAACATCCAAGTCAAGATGGTGGTACTGCAGTTTCTGCTTAAGGCCAGCTTCCAGCCTCCCTCATTACTCTCCAAGTCCCATCTATCCTCCTCTATCCTCACCATAACCTAATTCCCCTCCGTCCAATCACCCTCCTGCCTCTCCCTTGTTACTCTGGTGCTAACCTTCATTTACGTTGATATTCCTGTGTTCCCCGAACCCTTTTCTGTCGATGTGGCCATTATTTATGTGGACCTGACCCCTCCCCTTCTTGAGGCCACAAGTATCGTGAATTTTCCAGGACCTCTCCCCCATGAGACCTTCCAATATCTGCCCAGGACTTACCAGCTCCCACTTTACTGAATGCAGATACCTCCCCTGACCGTGACTATGCCATCTGTTTCCCAACATGGATCCACCAACCCCCAGGATCAACCTCTGTTGTGCACTGACCATGCCTGCACAGCATGCTGTGCCCAACCCATCACTGTCCAGAGAGGCCTTCCCCCCCAGGATCAGGAACAAGAAAGGCATGCCAGGCAGAGTCCTCTAGCATGGCCCGCTCAATCCCAGGACTGTGTTCTGCTGCTGCCCCCAACAATGTGTCCTCAGCCACAGGACTGTATTCTGAACCTGCCCCAATAGTGTGCCCTCAACCTCAGGGTGTCTCATACTACCACTCTCTGTATCTTTGACAACTTCCCCCACCCCACCGTCATGCATCTGCCTTTCCCCCTTCCATCCTGTACCCCACTCATATCCCCTCCCAGTCACACTTCTGTGTTCCTGCCTTCCCTCCCTTACTCCACGGACTCGCCCCAACGATACCTGTATCTTCCCCCTTCCTGCTGGTACTGCCTCTTGAACAGCAGCCTTGTCTCCTCTTCAGAGAAGCACTGAGACCTTGCAGTAGCACTGTGAAAGGCAGGTGAAAGAAGCACCTACGTACCTTGAAGTCACTAGCGAAGTGAAGGTTGCCAGGTACACACCATTTATATCTGGTCGTGAAATAGACGGTTCGAATTATCCGCTGGTGGGACATTTAAACTTAGACTGTGAACATGAGTCCAGTGTTGTGTTTTTAATGAGCATTCATGAGATGCAAAGTGGTGAAAATGTGCTTCCCAGTATGGAGCAGCGGCAAACTCAACCCACCATGAAAGCCGGGGAAGGAAAATTCCAACTTATTTTGCCACCGGCAGGTAATTGACATTTCTCTTCACTCCAAATTTAGTGCTCCCACCCACCACGATTCCCAATTCCCCAGGTGGAAGCAGAAAATCCCAACCACTGACTTTGGCTTTAAAAATATGACTTGTGACTTACTTGGGAGAAAATGATGTGGTTACAACTCTAAAAAGATGTGTTGAGAGGAGCTGTGACTTGCAGAATCACAAACAGTTTTCACCCGTCAGCAAAAAAAACAAAGAGAAACAAAATGAAAAAAACAAAATAAGCAAAGAACAAGGAAACAAAATAGGGGCAGCAGTCAAGTTCTGACACTTTGGAACTCAGTGTTGAGTCTGGAAAGCTGTAAAGTGCCTAATCATCTCAGCTCCAGGGCATCACTGCAGGAGTGCCTCAGGGTAGTGTCCTAGACCCAACCATCTTTAGTAGCTTCATTAATGACTTTCTCTCCTTCATAAGGTCAGAAGTGGGCTTGTTTGCTGATGATTGCACAATGTTCAGCACCATTTGTGACTCCTCAGATACTGAATCAGCCTGTATCCATATGTAGCAAGGCCTGGACAATATCCAGGCTTGGGCTAATAAGTGGCAAGTAACATTTGCACCACACGAGGGTTATGCAATGACCATCTCCAACAGGAGAGAATCTAAACAGCTCCCCTTGACATTCAATAGCATTACCATTGCTGAATCCCCACTATCAACATCCTAGGGGTTACTATTGACCAGAAACTAAACTGGACTAGCCATATAAATACTATGGCTACAAGGTCAGATCAGGGGCTGGGAAATCTGTAGAGTAGCTCACCACCACCTTCTCAAGGGCAACTAGGGATGGGCAGTGAATGCTGGCCCTGCCAGCGAGGCCCATATCCCATGAATGAATAAAAAGATCTCCTGACTTCCCAAAGCCTGTCCACCATCTACAAGGTACAAGTCAGGAATGTGATGGGATATTCTTCAATTGCCTTGTTGAGCACAGCTTCTACAACACTCAAGAAACTCAATGCCAACCAGGCCAAAGCAGCCCGTTTGATTGGTATCCCATCCACCACCTTCAACCTCCACTCCATCCATCACCGACGCACAGCAGTGTGTACCAGTTACATGATGTATTGCAGCAACTCACCAAGATTCCTTAGACTGCATCTTCCAAACCCATGACTGCAACCATCTAAAAGGACAAAGGCAGCAGATATATGGGAACGTCATCACCTGGAAGTTCCCCTCCAAGTCACTCACCATCCTGACTTGGAAATATATCGCCGTTCCTTCACTGTCACTGGGTCAAAATCCTGGAACTCCCTCCCCAACAGCACTGTGGGTGCTGCATCACATGGGCTGCAGCAGTTCAAGAAGGCAGCTCACGACAACCTTCTCAAGGGCAACTAGGGATGGGCAATAAATGCTGGCCCAGCCAGAGAAGCCCGTATCCCTTAAATGAATAAATTAAAAAAATTATCAAAAGGAGAGGTGCTGTTCTTCAAGCTTCCTTTTCAAAGCAGATCCTGTGGGGTCTGTGAGGAATAAAAAACAAGCGAGATTTTTGGACAGCAGGTTCCCATTCTTCCTTTGCTTCCATCACCAGTCCTCCTGCCACCTGTGCTTTTTGAATCACTTACACATCTTTATCATTGATAATACAGAAACTTCCATACAGAAGATGTATGTGAGCTGACATTAACAGATTAAGGTAGAGTGAAGCTGTCAAGTTCTTGGCTACTTCAGCACAACGCTCAGGTGAAATTGCTCCCATTTCACAGCTAGAGAAGGAAGAGATATTACAATGGTTAAAATTTGTGCATAAGGAGTTCCACATTCTTTGTGCTAATATGCTGGCTCTGGTGTCCATCAGTGGGTGGATGAGTAGATAGGGTGAGAATAATTTGGATGATAAAAATGTACACACCTCAGCTTTGGGAGCTGGACTAAACAATCCGCACTGTGATAGTTGCAGTACAAGGGGTTAATTCCAAGTGTGTGATATGCTAATGAGGCACAGTAAACATCTTCACAGGAAGTGATACAATATCTCATGGCCTTGCTCTCTCTTGTGAACCTCATGGCAAGATTGAGCCATAGTAAGTTGTTTCTCAATAAAGTTAGCATTTTCCCTACCTCAGCAGACTCTGTGAATATTCTGTGTTAGTATAATGAGACCAATATTATGATAGCTACCTGTCATGTGAATGTCACCTTTTCAAAGAATGGCGATGCAGTTCCAAGTCAGGGTAGTGTGTGGCTTGAAGGGGAACTTGCAGGTGGTGGTGTTCCCATGCATTGCTGCCCTTGTACTTCTTGGTGGTAGCATTTGTGGATTTGAAAGGTGCTGTCAAGGTATTCTAAGTATATTCCCCTGCCATGTGTGGTTGTCAAGGCCATTGACTATGCCTGACTCATTTCAACACTTCTACACCCGCCCTTTGCCCTCCCTCCCAGAACCATGATAGGGCTCCCCTTGTCCTCAGCTTCCACCGCACCAGTCTCCACATTCAATGGATCATCCTCCATCATTCATACCACATCCAGTGTGATGCCACCATCAAACACACCTTCTCCTCCCCTCCCTGTCAGTCAGCAATCTGAAGGGCCGGTTCCCTCCCCAGTGTTTTCGTCCACTCCTCAATCACCATGACCCCTTCCCACGCCACTTTCCTGTACAAGTATTGGAGATGTAATAGATGCCGTTTTCCTCCTCTTCCCCCTCCAACTGCCTAAGACTCCAAATACTCCTTCCAGGTGAAGCAGCAGTTTACATGTACTTCTTTCAATTTAATATAATGCAGTCGCTACTCACAATGTGGGTCCTCTCTACACTAGGGAGACCAAAGGGAGATAGGGTGGCCGCTTTGCGGAACACCTCTGGTAGGTCCTCAAGCATGACACCAAGTTTTCGGTTCCTGCCATTTTATTCTCCACTTTGCTCTCATGCTGACATCTCTGTCTTTGGCCTAGTATTGTGTTCCAATGAAACTCAGCACAATATCAAGGAACAGCAACTCATCTTTTGATTACTTTATAGTCTTCTGGGCTCAGCATTGAGTTCAACAACTTTACGTTGTAATCTCTGTCTCCCATTTTTTATTTTTTGCATGTGGCTGTCTTTATCTTGTTTTTGATGTTTTTATTTTTGGACCCAGCTGTCCAATATTCTGCCATTAACACTCACTCTGGTTAAATCTTTTGTTTCTTTGCTACAGCCATTACCACTGCCTCTGCCTTTTGTACCATGAAATCTTTTGTCATTTATTCTCTCCTGCCCTGTACCCCATCACAGACCCCTTTTGTTCTTCCTCCCCTCTCTCCTTTCACTTGCACAAAACCTATTACATGCCAATCGTTCTTTAGTTCTGAAGAAAGGCCCTTGACCTGAAAGGTTAACACTCTTTCTCTCTCCACTGATACTGCCAGACCTGCTGTGTATTTTCTTAATATTAAGTGTTTACTGTTACCTTACATGAAGTTCATAAAAAACCCCTATTTTGAAAAACAAAAAAATCTTTTACAGTTATTTTTACAACCCACTTGTGTGAAATGAAGAGAATAGTGTGTGGGAGGTAGTGAAATAGAATAAAATAAACACTCATGATGACAGCTAATGGAGACAGAAGTCTCTCTTTCTCCCACATATGGACATAACAGATTCAATATTCCATTTCAAAGTCCAGTTCTATATTCTCTCAATGTATTTACAGAGGTTTAACATGGAAGCAGATTACAGGTATGCCAAAAAATTAAGAATACAGAACTGAAATTGATATTATGTGATGCCACTGGATAATTTTAGTTGGTTATCAATTTTCGCCTTTATACAGGCAGCTGGCTCCAGCTTCTGCCTGAAAAGGAAGTTTTGGGTCATCAGCTCTTTTAAGGCCAGGCAGCTGTGTTCATTGTTAGCTATTAGAATGAACCCGTCTAGACTGTTTCAGTTTTCTTCCACCACCACCAACTCTCCCCATTCCGCCACTCGCCAGAATGAACAATAACAATTGTGCTTTACCCAGGAGCCCAGGCAAAACTGCTGAAACTTACAAAACCTTCATTCCCCCATGCAACAACAATAAAGACGCTTCAAAGCACTTAACGATGTGATACAACTCTAGGCTGTCTCTGAGAGGAGTAACAAGGTGTTGTACAAATGCAAGTTCATTCTTTCTAACTGAAGTGTTACAATATCAAAGTTCTGATGAAACTGTCTTTTTAATGCTGCAGTCTAACAGTGCTCTTGGAAGTAGATCTGACTGCTGTGATCTGAATGCTATATGTTATGCAAACTACATCCACAGATGTACCTGAGGTTTAGCAATTTCCCTATTTGTAGTAATCTTCTTACCAGATTTACTATATTCTTGTGCTATATTACACAGCCCATTTTAGACAGCTGCATTAAACTGAAGCCAAGTTTTATATGCTGCACTAATATTTTTTTTCGAATTAAAAAGAGGTGTGTGGTGATTTTTCACTCTGATTGTTAGATTGTTGTGCTATCTGACAGCTTTTACAGGAGGTGCTGCAATTTCCTCCAATTATAAATCAAAAAGATGAAAGCTATCGTTTTCAGTTTCTGCCACAAACTCCATTCTCTCAATGGTGATTCCATTCTACTCCTTGACCAATGTTTCAGACTGAATCACAATATTTGGAGGCTCAACTTGACCCAATCTGAGCTCTGATCCTACACCCTTTCTATTACAAAGACTGCCTATAGTTATCAATGTTACATTGCCCATCTCTACACTGTCTTAACTTGTCTGCTTTTGTTACCTCCAGAATTGATTATCCAATGCTCTCCTGGCTGGTCCCCCCATCTTACACCTCCCACAAATTTGAGATCATCCAAACTAGCTGCCTGTATTCTAACCTGTAACAAATATCATACATCCATCATCTCTGTGTTTTCTGAGCAACATTTAGTCTTGTTGTGATCCCCGTGGGAAAGCAATAAACCAAAAAATGACCCCCAAATGAAGACATTATGAAAAAGATTCCACTATTTGTAGATTTTACTTCAACATGACTCAGAACCAATGCAAATTACATATGAATTAACAAAGAAGTGATACTTCAAATAAGGTAAATTTGACTTTCAGTGGAATTTTCCGTGCCCGCTGGCGTAAGGTGTGCTCGGCAACGTGAGTGGACAATATGGCGAGAAGGCTGGAAATTGGTTTCACAAAGTCATGAAACCAGTTTGCGATCATCTGCTTAACCCGTTGATGGCAGGCCACGTTCCCTGCCACTGGACATCGGGAACCTCATTGTAATACATCTGCATATCATTCTAAGGCCAGCCCGCTGGAATTATTCACCCCCCTGCCCCCCAACTGCTCGATCATCCGCCCACATCAGCGGGTTGTTTTTTACTCATGCAGGGTAGGTCAAGGGTCTTATCCAACAGCTGTCATTTTTGAGTTTCATGGGAACAATCACCATCGGCAATTAAGGCACAGTTTTAAGAATCCGCACTCCCGTGGGTCATGACAGGGCTGATAGAGTAACTTTCAGAGTTCCTTTTCAGTCAACAAACCAATAACACCTCAGTTCATGGTTTGGCCACTTCTGAGGAAGCATCCCACTTATTAGCATCTCTAAGCTATTCCCCTTTCCAAGTGTTAAACCTTTTTGCCAGATCGCACATTGCCTCCAAGAGCTCCTGCTTCCTTATCTGCCAAATAGAAGAAAACAAGCCTTTCCTGGGAGTGATTTACATCTTCTCCTTACAAGAATTCTCTGGGTTCCTCTTTCTGTCTCTGTCTGTTTTCTGTTAGTGTCTGCATCTGGGCCTTCACCATCCAGCTCCTATGCTTGTAGCTATCCTTTGTATCTGCAACTCTCCTTTGTGTCTGCAGCTCTCCTTTATGTCTGCCAGCCACATGGCTTTTTTCTTAACTTCCTTACTGTGAGTTCTGCTTCTGGGTCAAGGGTCACCAGGTTACATGGACCAGCATTTCTTCTTCACAGAATCACAGAATCACACAATGCAGAAGAGGCCCTTTGGCCCATCGAGTCTGCACCGACACGTAAGAAACACCTGACCTACTACCTAATCCCATTTACCAGCACTTGGCCCATAGCCTTGAATGTTATGATGTGCCAAGTGCTCATCCAGGTACTTGTTAAAGGATGTGAGGCAACCCGCCTCCACCATCCTCCCAGGCAGTGCATTCCATATCCAAGAAAATTACAATTGTTCCCTTTACATTTGATGCAAATTCTTAAAAGTCATTTTCAAACATTCTTGAAGACAATTACAGATTTCACAGACCTTTTAAAGGAATTACAAATTTCCTTACTATACTGCTTGTGGGTCAAAGGTTGTCACAGTCTTCCGAATATTTAATTTGAAGAATTGCAACTACTGGGTGTCGAACAAGCAGTCGGACCATAATGGTAGAGTGTTTGAAAATAGCAGTGAAGAGTTGGAACTAGACTTAATCAGTGTAGATGAGAAATCTCATATTGTGATTTTGGATAATGTCTCCAAGGGACAGCTGGTAGATGGGAAATAGGAAAGGGCCAAGGATAGATCCTTAGGGGATTCCAAAGGTAATGGTTTGGGGTGTTGGACATTCTGAAAAGTTGTAAGTTGTACATCTAATGACTCATCTCACTCTCTGGATCAAGAAATTTCTTCTGAATTCCCTCTTGGGGTTCTTGGTGACCACCTTTTTATTGATGGCCTCTGGTTTTGCTATTCACACAAGCAGAAACAGCTTTGGGGGGAATTTTATCATGGGTGAGTCAGTGGGATTGGATGCATGTGGGAGGGTTATGCAGGCAAAAATTCTGAACATGTCAGCCCCAACCCATTAACTTCCAGCATTACTTATACGGGACAAGCAATGGGCTGCCAGGAGACAGTTTGACATTTAAATATGTTAATGAGGCTGGGATCCCCAGATTTAACCTGCTTTGCAGGTTTAATAATGGCCTGTTGGGTGTCCTGGGCTTCAGGAAACCCAGCAGCTGCAGCAAGGTAAAGACAGGCTTGGGGGGAATGTAAGGAATTTCACAGCGCAGTTTGTGGGCCAAGAAGAGTAGCAGTGCTTTCCTCCAGACCCCAAACTCCCCCACTATCAGGCCTCATCTCCTTACAGTAATCCCTCCCCCACTGGATTAGACCCCATCAGGGATCAGGGATCAAACCACTTTACCCACCCTCATGATCGGGAACTGGACTCCGTACCCTACTTCAGGATCAGATACTGCCCCCACCAACCACACCCCCACCCCCCCCAACCACTTGGGAAGGGGATCAAACTAATCTGCTCTTGAGGCCTCCCCCAGAGTGTTCCCCACTCGACTGGAAACCAAGCTGTCAGTCATGTTGATTTTAGGCAAGGAACTGATCAATGTCAGAACTTGAGTTAAAACAGGATGTGAGGAAACTCAGAAGGAAATAATGTTGGAAGGTGAAAGAGGAAAGTGAGTGGTGAGGGTTATAAGGAAGTGATCTGTGCTATCTTGCCTGTAAGATAAAAGAAAAAGTGTGCTTATGACAGGTGTCAGGTAGAAAATACAAATGAGAACAAGACGAACACAGAAGGTTCAGAGGGGAGGCGAAAAAGCATATTAGAGAGGCAAAGAGGGATTATGAGAAAAGACTGGCAGGCAACATAAAGGGGAATCCCAAAGTCTCCTATATGCATACAAGTAGTAAAAGGGTACTAAAAGGAGGAATAAGGCCAATTAGGGACCTAAAAGGGAATTTACGCATGGATGAAAGGGCCATGGCTGAGATATTAAATGAATAATTTGCATCTGTCTTTACGAAGGAGGTAGATGCTACCCAGGCCATGGTGATGAACAAGGAAACTCTGTCACTAGAAGGGTTAAAATTGATAAGGAGGAAGTGTTGAATAGACTGTCAGTACTTAAAGTTGTCAAGGCACTGGGACCGGACGAGATGCATCCAAGGATATTGAAGAAAGTGAGAGTAGAAATTGCAGGGGCACTGGCCATAATCTTTCAGTCTTCCCTAAACTCAGGGGAGGTGCCAGAGGACTGGAGAATTGCATACATTATGCTCTTGTTCAAAAAAGGTTGTAAGAATAAGTCCAGCAATTACAGACCAATCAGTTTAACTTCAGCAAGATTCTAGAAACAATTATTCGGGATAAGATTAGTAGACACGTGGAAAAATATGGGTTGATAAGGAAGGGTCAGCATGTATTTCTAAAGGGGAAGTTGTGTTCAACCAACTTGCAGGAGTTTTTTGAAGAGGTAACAGAAAAGGTTGATGAGGGTAATGCTGTTGATGTGCTGTTCATGGATTTTCAAAAGGCATTTGATACAGTGCCACATAACAGAATTGTGAGAAAAGTTATTGATCATGGAATAAAACGGACAGTAGCAATGTGGATACAAAATTGGCTGAAAAATAGTAAGCAGAGAGTAATGGTCAATGGATATTTTTCGGGCTGGAGGAAGATTTGTAGTGGAGTTCCCCAGGGGTTGGTATTGGGACCCTTGCTTTTCCTGATATATATTAATGATCTAGGTCTTGGTGTGCAGGGGACAGTTTCAAAGTTTGTGGATGATACAAAGCTTGGGAGTGTTATAACCTGTGAGGAGGACAGTGCAGAATTTCAAAAGAATATAGACAAGTTGGTGGAGTGGGCAAATAGGTGGCAGGTGAAGTTCAATGCCAATAAGTGTGAAGTGATGCATTTTGGTAGGAAGGACATGGACAGACAATATAAAATAAGGGGTGAAATTTTGAAGGGGGTGCAGGAGCAGAAAGACCTGGGTGTATATATGCATAGATCATTGAAGGTGGCAGGACAGGTGGAGAGAGCAGTTAATAAAGCATACAGTATCCTGAGCTTTATTAATAGGGGCATAGAGACAAGAGCAAGGAGGTTACGCTGAATTTATATAAGACACTTGTTAGGCTTCTGCTGGAATATTGTGTACAGTTCTGTGCACCACATTATAGGAAGGATATGACCACATTGGAGAGAGTGCAGAAGAAGTCTACAAGAATGGTTCCAGGGATGAGAAACCTCAGTTGCGAAGATAGATTGGAGAGGTTGGGACTGTTCTTCTTAGAGTGAAGAAAGCGAAGAGGAGAGTTGATAGAGATGTTCAAAATCATGAGGGGGCTGGAAAGATTAGATAGAGAGAAGTTGTCCCCACTCATAAAAGGATCAAGAACTTAAAGAGCAGAGATTTAAAGTGATTTGTATAAGAGGCAAATGTGATGTGAGAAGAAACTTTTTCACACAACTTGTGGTTCAGGTCTAGAATGCACTGCCTGGAAGTGCGGTGGAGGCAGATTCAATTGAGGCATTCAAGAGGACATTAGATGATTATTTGAATAGAAACAATGTGCAAGGGTGTGGGGAAAAGGCAGGGCAATGGCACTAGGTCATTTGAAGAGCCAGTGCAGACATGATGGGCTGGAAGTCTCCTTCTGTGTCATTAACATTCTGTGATTCTGTAATTGAGAAGATTGGAATAAAGAGGCCATCTGAAATGGAAAGTTAATATGGGTTAATATGGAGAGTGAGGTTAAAGGAGAACAAGAGCAACACACTCGCACAGTTGAACAAAAAGTAAGTTTAAATGAAAGCATCTTTCGCTCTTGAACTCCTGACCTGGCATTTGGGAGTCAAACACTCTAGTACTCTGCTATTTTATTTGAGTTTTAATTTTTTAACGTATATCTAAAAGGGCCCTGGAACTGGGGAATATGGTACTTTAATTCTATAAATAATTTGTATATTTCTCCAAAAAAGCAAACCAAAGTGAATGTTAAATGCTTAAGGAAGAAGTTAGAGAATTTATTTGGGATTATTTCACAGAACCAGTTTATATAATTAGCATCGAGGACAATTCCAACAATATGCTCTGAGCTAAAGCTGACTTCAGACAGTTTCTCCAACAGTACGTATCATAAGTATATGATTTTTATATAATTATATATATGTATAAAATCTGAAAATTAATTCAGAACAATTAGCATTTTATATATTTATGTATTATTTTTCTGAATTAAATGCCTTTAATTTTGAGACAAAACAACGATAAAAATTGATCATTCTATTAATTTAGTGAAATATACTCATTGTACTTGATGAAGATTGAGTTTCACTTGCATATGTGAAGAAGGTCTTTATCAACTTTCCCTCTCCATGTCAGATTACCCTTTAAAATTGATTTAGTTTATATTTAACCACAAACAGGTAAAAAAAAACTTTGCATAGTTTACACAGGCCTACAGATAATGGTTGCATATTGGGATAATGAAAACAATAATTGCAAAACCCAGTAGCAGTGGGAATGTTTGAGTCTTTTCACGAGATGGAGTGAATAGATTTTCTACATGCAGCAATCCAAATTTAGTATCTGTATATGTAGGACTTGCAGTGGTCCAGGTCCAATCCCCTTGCCTGTGGCTCTTGCACTGAATTATACACTCGTTTGCTAGAGCTCCACATTTCAAAGGATGGCCGGGCTGACCTTTATATAATTTTTTTTATGGTTACCAGACTGAAGGCGACTATTGTTATGTTGTTTCTTTTGGATTTCAACTTTTATATATTGGTAACATTTCTTTATTCAGGGCTTGAATCAGCTGTAGATATCAGAATGTTATTGCATTTCAGTCATGATTTACATTAAAAGAATAATAAATTATTATGATTTGTTTTACCACTGTCAGGGGAATCTTTTCTTGCAGGATTCTGGAGATTTTGATCCTTTATAGCAAGGGATTGGATTTCCATCAAAATACCAATACTGGTGATCCATGATTTACCCATGAAATGCAGGTGCATAAAAAAATCAGACCTGTCTGTTATGACCATTGCCCCTGCACTCCATCCATCTACATGATTACAAAGATCTGGAAGAAAGGAACAGCCGAGTTCATTTCTGGTGTATTCCTTTGGGAAAGGGCATTGGAAATCAGCCTCTACAGTTAGGCACAGGCCAATCAAAGGCAATTCATTAAGATGGAAGGAACCATTTCTCACCGTCTACCTCATTTCCTGACACCACACTTGCTGGGAGCGCCAGTGTAGATATGCCCAGGAAACATGGCACTGCAGCCTGCCCCAAGCCTTCACTGGGCAGTTAAGCTATTGGGGGCATCAGAAACAGACAGGACACTTAAAAGGTAGATGCATTCTTTCAACAGTAAGCACCCAAGAGCATCATTGGGAGCCAGAGGATTTGAATTCCTGTAGTCTCACAGGCAGCTGCAGACCTGAGGGGGCTGCCGTTCCACCTCACTTTTATGCCCCTTATACTAGTGATAGATACTGCTAGGACTGTCTCAGGGCCATGTTAGTGGCTGATATAAGATATACTGGCACAGCTGGAGACTGGATAGGAGTAGTACATTTTGGCATGCTGCTCTAATTCAGTGCTGGATTGTGGTGGAAGGGGGTGAAGAAGGAAAATCTTCCTGTGTGCATTTTGTCGACCCCCATGTAATGTGCATTGAAGGGTGCCACTGAGGTATCCAAACCTTTAAACATTACTTAAAACTCCTCCACTGCCATGGGTACAGGCTGTACTTTGTGTTTAGATTATCACACCCAGAGGCAATAACTTTAATTCTTGATCTACATTGAGCTAGATGAGCTTAGTTTGAGCAATATTTGGGGTGCTATCTTGGTAACTCTGGCACAGGGAAGATTAAGATCAGGCATGTTTCTACTCCTATTCAGAATTCAGTGACTTCTGTTGGAAAGAACTTTTATGCGGAAGGTTGGATCAGGACCACTATCATCGAATGGCTGACCGACACATCCCTGTCTAAGCTAACCCAGTATGTCAGCAGAGGACTGCTGGTGCCCATTGTTCAATGTCCCATTGTGAGTCAGCACCTCCAGGACAAAGTTGAAAAAGAAAATTGAAGGAAAGTATTGCTTATGCATGCTGAAGATTACTGTCATGTAGAAAGCAAACGTTCACTCTGTCACCCCTCCCCCCCCCCCCCACCCCGCCACCCTATAAAGAACTGAGAAGAGATTGCCGGAAACAGTGGAAAGTTAGTAATTACTATCATGCAGAAACAAGACTTTCCTCTGTTCTCCCCCTTTAAAGAACTGACTCAAGACTCCCGGAACCAGTGGAAAGTCAATAATTGCACAAAAACATTGTTTACCAACAATCTGTTGTTCAAGATAAATATATGAATTCTCCTCTACATGTGAAACTAATATCCATTATTTATTTGCTGCAACTGGACAAAATAAACTATGCAATAACAAGGTATGTCTTTTCTGGTGCTTGCAGCATAAACATTGATAACTATAATTGCTTTCACTGCTCCTGCTACTGCAGTGACTGTCAGAGGGATCACAGATAGTCATTTAGGATGTGAGAGCCATCAGAATACACAGCATTGGTAAGGTCAAATCAATGCGCACAATTCCTGATAGCTTGTTCTTGATCTGTAAATTGGACAGAATAATCTTTCTTGCTGCAATTCTTTCCTCCATCTAGTCTATTCTACTGAAAAAAAGGCCAAACTCAACACTTCACTCACATGAGATATTTTTATGGTCACAAGCACAGAGTATTAAGTATCTTGGTTACACTATTTCACCCTAAATCAATAATGACTGAATACTGTAGAGTTTGACATTGATTTAAGGTTGTGCTACGTAAAAAGTATACTGCTTGTTCACTTCATTCAGATTCATCCTTTAATACTTGCTTTTCACATTTTAGCGAATTTATGTTTAATTATAGTTCAATTAAATATAAGATGAAAAATTCGGAGTGGCAGTAATTACCATACATTTCATGGATAACAGACTTCAGCGCAGCACTCGATGTTAAAGACACATGTATCTTCTGCCAATACTTGATGCATTATAATTTTAGAACCGATTTACTGATCCTAATAATAAAGGCATAAACTTGTTGCCAATGCAAAATGCTGATCTCAATGACCCTGCAGTCTGTGACATCTTACACTACTATTAGTTAAAGTTACTGTACCAGTAGACTCATGGACTCATTGATGTTTGCAGCGCAGAAGGAGGCCATTCGGCTCATCGTGTCCACACCGGTCAACAAAGATCTGACTACGCTAATCCCATTTTCCAGCGCTTGGCCCGTGGCCCTGGAGGCTAAGGCGATGCAAGTGAATATTTAAATACTTCTTAAATATTACAAGAGTTTCTGACTCAATCACCCTTTCAGACAGTGAGTTCCAGACTCCCACCACCCTCTGGGTGAAAAGATTTCTCCTCAACTCCCCTCTTAGCCTTCTACCTCTTACCTTAAATCTATGCCCTCTGGCTATTGACTAATGGAAAAGTGACTTCCTAGCCACCCTACCTATACCCCTCATAATCTTATACACCTCTATCAGGTCTCCTCTCAACCTTTGTTGCTCCAAGGAAAACAACCCCAGCCTACCCAATCCTTCCTCATCGCTCAGACCCTCCAGCCCTGGCAGCATCCTGGTAAAACTCCTCTGTACCCTCTCCAGTGCAATCACATCCTTCCTATAATGTGGTGACCAGAACTGCATGCAGTGCTCTAGTTGGGGCCTAACCAGCATTCTGTACAGTTCCAGCATAACCTCTCTGCTCTTGTGTTCTATGCCTCGGCTAAAAAAGGCAAGTATCCCATGTGCCTTCTTAATCACCTTATCTACCTGCCCTGCTACCTTCAGGGATCCACAGATATGCACACCAAGATCCTTCTGATCATCGCTAAAATAAAAGCAAAAAACTGCGGATGCTGGAAATCCAAAACAAAAACAAAAATACCTGGAAAATCTCAGCAGGTCTAGCGGCATCTGTGGATAGGAGCACAGTTAATGTTTCAAGTCCGAATGACCCTTCAACAGAACTAAGTAAAAAGAGAAGAGAAGTGAAATATAAGCTGGTTTACGGGGGTGGGGGGGTGGGGGTAGATGGTGGGACAAGAAGAGCTGGATAGAGGGCCAGTGATAGGTGGAGATAACCAAAAGATGGCACAAACAGAAGGACAAAGAGGTGTTGAAGGTACTGATATTATTTAAAGGAATGTACTAATTAAGGGTAGAAAGCAGGACGAGCAAGGTACAGATAGCCCTAGTGGGGGTTGGGTGGGGGAAGGGATCGAAAAAGGCAAAATGGTAGAGATAAAACAATGGATGGAAATGCACTTACAAATAATAGTAGTAGGTAGGAAAAGAAAAATCTATATAAATTATTGGAAAAAACAAAAAGGAGGAGGAAAATCGGAAAGGGGGTGGGGATCTTCAGTACTTTCCGAGGTCCTACCATTCATAGTATAATCCCTTGCTTTATTAGCCCTCCCCAAGTACATTACCTTGCACTTTTCTGGGTTGAATTCCATTTGCCACTGCTCTGCCCACCTGACCAGTCCATTGATATCCTCCTGCAATTTACGGCTATCCTCCTCACTCTTTACCACTCTTTCAATTTTTGTGTCATCCGCAAACTTCTTGATCAAACCCCCTACAATAAAGTCCATATAATTTATGTGCACCCCAAACAGCAAGGGCCCCAGCACTGAGCCCTGTGGAACCCCACTGTAAACAGACTTCCAGTTACAGAAGCATCCCCCTACCATCACCCTCTGCTTCCTACCTCTCAGTCAATTTTGGATCCAACATGCCACTTTGCCTTGGATCTCATGAGCTCTTACTTTCTTGACCAGTCTGTCATAAGGGACCTTATCAAAAGTCTTGCCAAAGTCTTGCCAATGTGGCCCACATCAAATGCATTACCCTCATCAACACTCCTGGTTACCTCCTCAAAAAATTTGATCAAATTTGTCAAACACAACCTTCCCTTAACAAATCCATGCTGACTATCCCTGAGTAATCCGTGTCTCTCCAAGTGCAGATATATTCTGTCCCTCAGAACTCTTTCTAGTAACTTCCCTGCCACTGAGGTTAGACTGACTGGCCTGTAACTTCCTGGTCTATCCCTTCCTCCCTTTTTTAATAATGGGACAATGTTAGAAGTCCTCCAATTCTCTGGCACCTCACCTGCGGCCAGAGAGGATTTGAAAATTACTGCCAGGGCCCCTGATATCTCTCCCCTCACCTCCCTCAACAGCCAGGGATACATCTCATCTGGGTCTGTGGATTTAGCCACTTTTAAGGCTGCTAAACAGGCTAGTACCTCCTTTCTCTCGGTGTTAATTTCTTCTAATATTTCACAGTCCTTCACCCTAATGTCCATACCTGCATCATCCTTTTCCATTGTGAAGACTGACACAAAGTATTCATTGAGGATTGTACCCATGTCTTCTGGGTCCACACACACATTGCCTCTATAGTCCCCAATTGGCCCTATTCTTTCCCTAGTTATTCTCCTGCTCTTTCTATATTTAAAAAAATCCTTTAGGTTTTCCTTTATTCTGCCCACCAATGATTTCTCATGCACTCCCTTAGCTTTCCTAATTTTTTTTAAGATTCCCCCCGCACTTTTCATACTCCTCGAGGGACTCTGCCGTATTGAGCCCTCGATATCTGCCATAAGCTTCCCTCTTTTACTTAATCCTAACCTTTATGTCCTTTGACATTCCAGGGTTCTCCGGACATGGTTCCACCCACTCCCCCTTTGTCTTTACAGGAACATATCTGCCCTGTACTTTCTCTATTTCCTCCTTGAATTCCTCCCACCGTTCTAACATAGTTTTATCTGCAAGTAGCTGCCCCCAGTCCTCTTGGGCCAAATCGTATCTCAATCTTAGTAAAATTAGCCTTTCCCCAGTTTAGAACTTTTACTCCTGGCCCAACCTTACCCTTTTCCATAACTATCCTAAATCTAACTGAGTTATAGTCACGATCTCCAAAAGGCTCCCTTACAGATCCTCCTTCCACCTGCCCGGCTGTATTCTGAATAATATGTCCAGAGCTGCCCCCTCCCTTGTTGGGCTTTCTACATACTGACTAAAAAAAAGTTCTCTTGGATACAACTTAAGAATTTTGCTCCCTCTCTACTTTTTACACTAAAACTATTGCAGTCAATATTTGGATAGTTAAAATCCCCTACTATTACTTACCTATTACTCTTACATTCCTTTGAAATTTGATCCTCTATCTCTCCTTCACTGTTTGGGGGCCTATAGTACACACCCAACAGCGTGTTTGCCTTTTTTGGGTTTTTTAGTCATAGGACCTATTTGCATTCTGGCCATTTTTGGCTGCTGTTCTAATGTTCTTTCATTAATGCTAAAATAGCTGGTATAGCTAAAGGCAATGCGACCGTAATTCTGGTATCTGAAATCCAAATCTCTGTACTTCAGAGTTTTATTGGTTCATTACCCCACCACAGCATGCTGAGCATTTGTTGTCGCAACAAATGGATAAGTGACTGATAGTCTCTATCATTCAGAACGTTCAATAAGCCTGCAGGTAATATCACCACTAAAGCTGTTGGTCATATCTTTCAGTACACTGAGACTGAAACTCAACATTCACAAACAGGCGCATTTCCTATTTTTTATAAAGTCAACAAATAAAATTCTTCCAAACTGAATCATCTGCATAGATGAAACTGATACAATTACTCAAAAATTAAAATTTGGTTTATGTTGGGGCAGAAATCTGTGGCATTGAGAGCAGAGCGGCTGGAATTTGGGCAGACCTGTTTCCAACTAGTTTCTATCCCTAACCCCGAAGATGAATTCCAATGAAAATAGGAGGCAAATGCTTAATTTACCTGTTCTCTCCTCACTGCCAATATCCCCAGTCACCCATCATCATCCATCCCGCACCCCCTGCAACCTCTCCCCATCATCACTTTTGTGTAGGGGACTGGCAAACTCCTGAACTTCCATTGGAAATTCCACATCTTTGCCTCCTGTATAGCCAGGAGTTGGTTTATGGAGGTGTACTTGCTGTAACAGTGTCAAATGTGGAATCCAATGTATTCAAATGGCTGTTAATCCAAGACAGATCTCTCACCTCTTGGGTGAGGCTGAACCAACTTCAGTGGTTGGGGTCTGCAATGTTTGACACTTCCCTCCCAGTAAGCACAGTGTCACGCTGATGAATCCCTGGAGCATGCACCCCAGTACCGGCACAGGCACCCACCTCGATTATTAAAATGAACTTTCTCCTGTGATTTGGAGCAAAGACAGATGTTTCACCACCGTACACTTTCGGCATCACAGCACCAGGAACGCAGAGTGCGTTTTTAAAGAATCGCTCCAAGTAATTTACGAACACTTCAAACAGGCAAAATGCAAATAAGGATCAGATGCTAAGCATTCATCAATGAGAAATTCTCAATTGATTCAATCAGTTAGTCTTATTATTTTTGGGATTTCATTGCCTAGATAAAGCTGCTTGGATCATCAGGAATTATCAGTATAATTTTTCCTTATTTCAATTATTCAATTCACCTATGATCGTTCCTTGTATAGAACTATTATAAATTTTCATGACAATAGAACTTTGAAGATTTTATGTTCATTTTTTTGTTTCAGCTCCTATGACCCATTTAGGTTTAGCATATCTTTACAATTATTTTAGACATTATGACCAAATCTTCAGCACTGGGAGATGAAAATTTTGTGGGGCACAATGGAACAGCATACTCGAGCATTAAACCCAGCTCCACAAAGCGATGGCATATAGGTTTGATATTCCACTTTGCTCAGTTCCTATATCAGGCATTTCTGTGCAGATATCAGAGAAGGAAAATCAGAAGGATTGGTGTCAGCCGAGCGATTACCCTGTTGTGGCTTAGAATATCAGAAGTTTGGGAACAGATCACCCAGCTTCTGTTTAAATCTCTGAAAGTGTGAGGTCAAATGATACTTAAGTGATGGGAAGATAATAGAGGCATAGAGTCATTATAGCATAGAAGGAGGCCATTCAGTCCACCGAGTCCATGCTGGCTCTCTGTAGAGCAACCAAATCAGTCCATTATATAATCTAATCTTTATAAAAGGGAATTCGAGGGTCTTTGAAAGGCATGTTAACAGTAAAAGTGTTGTCACAGGAGCGGTGGGGTAATCGGGGACCAAAATGGAGATCTATTGGTGGGATCAGAAGGCATGGCTGAAGAACTAAGTAAGCACTTTGCAAAGGTTTTTACCAAGGAAGAGGAGCTTTCCAAAGCTATGGTAAATTAGGAATTTCTGGGATACTGGATGAAGTATAAAGAGGGCTTACTAGAGAGGCTAAACATACTGAAAGTGGGCAACCTGGTCTGGAAAGATGCATCCTAGATTTCTGAGGGAAATTAGGGTAGAAATTGTGGAGGTGCTGGCCACAAACTTCTAACTGTCTTTAAATACTGGGGTAGTGTCAAAGGACCTGGGGATTCCAAGTGTTACACTCATCAAGTCAGGGGATCAACCCTGGCTCAGTGGAAGAGTGCAGGAGGGCATGCCAGGAGCAGCATAAGGCATATCTGACAATGAGATTCCAGCCTGGTGAACACAGAACACAGGGATACATGCATGTTGAATTGCAGGTGCAGCATGTGGTAGACAGTGTTATGATCCCTGTGGAGACCAATAAAAGAATCAAATTTACCGAATTACTCCAATGAGAAAACCAATGGACAAGATTTCACTTCTTGTAACTTCTATTTTAACAGTCAAACCAAATTAAACATGAATTAACAGACACATTGAGGTCAATATAAACTATAAATTACACATTAAATAGCAGATACGATAAAGAAAGATCTCACGGATTTACTGGGCAATCCAATCAGCATATATGGAACTAATTTCAGCCACAAAGTTCTTCAAAGCTATGAATCCCCTCAAAGAGAATTCCAGCTCCTTTTCTTCAAGGACTTAGCCACTGACCGTCATTTGACAGCAGCTTTCATCCAAACTTAATTCCACAGGGAAGGTCTTCAACAAAATGGCGCACTTCTGCAGAACCTCCTCAGCTTTGCTCACAGCAGTCTTGATGGCAGAATCACCTTTATCCGAGCTCTCAGTAACAGTCCTGTGCACTATATGGCCAAGTCCGAGCAATCAGACACCTTAAGTAACATAAATAGCTGCAGCAATCCTGTTATTTATCTATTGTCAGCTCATGATTCAGCCTCCATTTTCCTTAGCATTCCTTCACTGCAATGCTGGGAGATGCGAGCTGCAATAGCTCGGTGTCTTTTATCTGCTTTCATCCAGCTTCAGTTTTAGTTTCTCTAGAAACCTGCAGGTTCAGTTTCCCTTTTAATTATGGCCTGACCCAAAAGATACAAGCTTTGAAACCAGGGATCCCATCACAACAGAGCTAAGTGATCTAACAACCAACAGATTAGACTGAAGCTTGGAGTCCTGTCAATCCAGTCATGAGTGGTAGTGGACATTTCAATAATATAGGTTGTCACAACTTGGAAAGCAGAGAAGTAGAATTGGAGCACAGGAGCTTTTCAACGGTACAGCCTTAAGGGCTGGGTGATCCAAAATTGAGATGTTACCATTGGTGAGAGGGCGTAATTAAAGCCTGATGAGTTTACAAAGGTCACTTTCAATTCAACTTCTACCAGCTACCGTATTGGGATTCAAAACTGTGTCCCAGAGCATTAGCCTGACCCTCTGGATTACTAGTCCAGTGACATTATCAGTACACCAACCCCTCCCCCATTTTTATTTTAAATGCGGACAATGGAATTTTTGATGGCTAGAAGTGTGACAATATGAAACACGATTTTTTAAACTGAAAATACATTCAGAGGAAGGGTGTGGAAATTTGGAACGCTGGATATAGGGTCGGATCCCTAGTATTTGTTCCCACCTCCAGGAGATCTTCCTGGAGGTGGAATCCCTACAGCAGCAGCTGCCCACTCGGTGGTTGTAGGTCTGCAATCAAGGCATTTAAAAGGCAATCTAGCCCCTACTTTTGGACACAGCTGAAATTTTGTGAGCATCACTGGGCTCCCCGCTGTATCCGCCCCTGGGTTCATCATGGGAGGTTGGAGCCTCAAAACTCATCGGTAGCCCATATCACAGCCTTGCCATTAAGTGAAGAAATCATGGAGACTCATGTCTCTAATGGCCATATGCAGTGAACTTTGCATTTGCTCCAAGGCACTATTGGCAGCTGTAATGCCTTCCTGTCCCTCCATCAGCAGTGCTCCCACTAGACTCACAATGGGTGCTGCCGGCCTTCACAGCAGTGGGCCCCTGATGTCCTGCGCTCTTGTCTTGAGAATCGCATTAAGTACAGGCCGCAGGGAAGGACCACATTGAGCTAGGACCCTAACAGCTGCAACACACACTTAGATGTCCTCGGCAATTTTATGTTGCCTGTGGCTACCAGTGCCAAAAAGGTATGACGTGTAGTATGCATATGTTGGCCTAAATGGTGAGATAAGGGTCACTCCCATGTCAGTGAAAAGACTGACCACAGTGTGCATGTAACAGTTTCTGCTCAGTTTGAAATGTAGAATTCAGGAGATCCTTCCTCCTCTTTGGCATGACTGGCTTCTCAGCACAAACCCATTGCTAATTAAGAGAAACAGTGCTATATAGTGCATGCAATTAGATTAAAAACCAGTCCAGAGTACCAGTCCATTTTGGCTCACTCTATTCTCTAGTTGAAGATAACTCTGTCTTCCAGTTACTGGTTCCAAGTGATATTATCTTCCATGCATCCATCCATACCCCAATGGCTGGTGCAGCTTGAAATTGATGACCTAGGCATCTTTGATTGGCAAAGGTACAGAGTTCACACAATTCTGTCCAGGTGCACAGCTTAATTTGTGAACCTAAGGATAACACAGCAACAAAAGTGAAAGTAAGAGTAGTGGCATGTTTATATGACTTTGTTGTCCAGTAACATCACTTCACAGCAGTCTTCCCATTTAGTCAGTTTGTACAGGCTGCTGTTTCCTTATGTATCGCTGTCATTAACAGAACTGCTGCATTCCATGTGTGTTAGGAAATTTATGCTCTCTGGAATCCTTCCACTCTGTATGAAATCAAGTTAAGAAGAAAAAAAAAGTTGTAAAGACCAGAGATCCAGGGATAATAGTGGAATATATTTTAGAAATGTTTTTTTATGCTTCCTAAATGGTAATAGTGCACTAGATTAGAAGCCTTCCCATCTACTGAATATAGATGTTATAATGTACATCCTGCTCTCTAAGAAATATTAAGAGTCTCCATTATGCAACTTACAGCTTCAAAATCTACAGAATTAGTTAGTGGAGCATGATTGATAATGTGTTTGTTAAGGAAGCTTAAACCCTGAGCGCTGGTCATGTCAAACCCAATCTATTATGAATGGTGCCCGTCTTGTAACAATTATTTACTGCTGCACATTAAACAAACTGCAAGTCACAGCTTCAGTTCTCTGTAGTTTCATTAAAGCAGTAACTGCATTGGTTTTGTATTACCGAAGAAGAGGAGAGGCGAGATAATACCTTTCAAAGCAGAGCTTTCACCCTCAGATAAAAAAGACACTGCCAAACAACTTTCCATTTTTGATATTAGGGGCAGGATATTCCTCTCATCGTGCTGGCGCGGTCGGCGGGCCTGGGAGCAGCGCAAAACGGTCTGCCGCCCGCAATTGGGCCCCGACTGCGATTTCACACTGGCTGCCAATTAACGGGCAGCCAGCGTGAAACATGTGCTGAGGTCATCAGTGCTGCCGGGGTGGGGGCAGGAGGAGCGTGAGTGCTGACGTTTGCACAGGTGTAGGGGGTGTGCTCACTGAAAGCTCCCTGAAGGCATAGAGCTGCCTCAGGGAGCTGAAGATTTTAAAAATGAAAATTGAAGAATCAACAAATAATATAGACATGTCTCCACATGTGACTCAGTCACATGAAGAGGGACAATTTAAAAATGAGTTTAATTTTTTTTATTTTATTTTAATTTTATCACTGTAGGAAACCTTATCCTGCCCATGGATGATGTTTTGTAAAAATTGCATAGAGCCGCCTGGTCTATTCACCGCCTGCAAACTGTAAGGTTGGATGGGCAGCAAAATATTCAAATGTTTCCTTGGTAACCACAGTAACTCTTTCGAGTACAAACCTGTTTCCATCTGTTTCAGATAAAGCTACATTGTTTCCCATCGTGAGATTTGAACTCTTGATCTTGGGGTTACAAACCCAGTACCATAACCACTTGGCTATTTAGGCCAAGCCTGAAGTTACATTGTTTCATAGTTTGCCATTGTGAGATTTGAACTCTTGATCTTGGGGTTACAAACCCAGTACCATAACCGCTTGGCCATGCCCATACAGACTGTGTAACGCTTTCGAGTACAAACCCGTTTCCATCTGTTTCAGATGAAGTTACATTGTTTCATAGTTTGCCATTGTGAGATTTGAACTCTTGATAATCTTTTACCAAAGGCTGGATTGCCACAGTGCATGTACAAGGTTGACCCAAGTTTTCTCTGACATCATGGAACTCTTTTGAGTACAAACCTGTTTTCCATCTGTTTCAGATGAAGTTATATTGTTTCATAGTTTGCCATTGTGAGATTTGAACTCTTGATAGTTTTGCCTTTGTGAGATTTGAACTCTTGATCTTGGGGTTACAAACCCAGTACCATAACCGCTTGGCCATGCCCATACAGACTGTGTAACGCTTTCGAGTACAAACCCGTTTCCATCTGTTTCAGATGAAGTTACATTGTTTCATAGTTTGCCATTGTGAGATTTGAACTCTTGATAATCTTTTAAATGAAAACCAAATCAACAAAATTGGGATAAATCAGGCATAGCCCCTAATTCAGGTCAGCTGTAAAACCAAGAACAAAGTTTAAAGTAAACTTACAAACTTTAAATCAAAATGTGATTAAAGGGGTCAACAAAACACCCCAGTCCCTGCGGTGCCCACTGAGCATGGAAGGCCTTGAGAGTGCCAGCAGACACCACGTGCTCCTTCTCCAGGGACATCTGGCAGCGAATGTAGCCATGGAAGAGGGACAAACAATCGGGCAGGACTTGAACTCTTGATACTCTTTTGAGTAAACCTGTTTCCATCTGTTTCAGATGAAGTTACATTGTTTCATAGTTTGCCATTGTGAGATTTGAACTCTTGATACTCTTTTGAGTAAACCTGTTTCCATCTGTTTCAGATAAAGTTACATTGTTTCATAGTTTGCCATTGTGAGATTTGAACTCTTGATACTCTTTCGAGTACAAACCTGTTTCCATCTGTTTCAGATGAAGTCACATTGTTCCATAGTTTGCCATTGTGAGATTTGAACTCTTGATCTTGGGGTTACAAACCCAGTACCATAACCACTTGGCTAGTTAGGCCAAGCCTATCTAGTGCTTTATTCCCATATAAATGAGAGACATGTTAATTAAACTCACCAGAGCCTCATTTCCCAAGCAGTGGTTGGGTTTCCAACTCATGAGGCTAGGCGAATTGTGGACAGCTGGATAGAGTTAAAATCATGGCTACAATGATTCTTCCAGGAGATTTTTAAATACCCACTTATCAAGTGGGACAGACATGGGCAGAATGTTTAGGTTGGTATGTGGGTGTGTGCCTGACCCAATCGGATGCAAAATCGCTCGGGATGACACCGGGCGAGCGTCCCGACATCATCACACGAGTGCGCATTATTTCAGTCAGTGGGCGTGTGCAAAAGTCGGAAGCACATCTGCTGACAATTAAGAGGTCTATTAAGGTCATTAAAGTTGTAATTGTCTCCAATTTTTTGTGGTACATCCAACTTTATGGCTGGCAGATGGACAAATCGGCCAAGCGGACTTTGCATTTTTCATGAAACCTCATCCAAGGGCGGGTGAGGTTTCCAATATGAAATTTAAAAAAATCTATGGCAAGCAATTTTAAAATGTATATGTTCAGATGACTGATCGTGTACTTGGACATTTTTCTCCTAATTTTAAAAACTTTATTTAAATGTTTTCAAGCCTTCAGCTCCCTGAGGCAGCAGTCTGCCTTCAGGGAGCTTTCATTCTCCCCTCACCCGCACTTAAGTCAAAGCTTGCTCTCCTCCCCCTCCCACCCTGGCAGCACTGAGCATTTCAGCACGTGCTTCACACTGACTGGCCATTAATTGGCTAGCCAGCGGGAAATCACAATCAGGGGGCCAATCATGGTCAGCGGTTCGTTTGCCAGCTAATCCCAGGCCCACCGATCACGCTCACCCACCAACCGAAAAATCCTGCCCCATGGATTCAGTAGCAAAATGGGAATAGAATTCTGAAAATAATTGCAAAACTCTTTCTTCATATGCATACAAGAGGAGAGACATTACTAGATCTAGTTATGAGATCATAAGATTAGAATAAGTCAGAGCAGGAGTAGGCCAATCGACACATTGAGCCTTCACCATTCACTAAGATCATGGCTGATCTGATCGTGGACTTAAGAGCACTTGCCTACCAGCTCCCCCTGCACCTCCCCCACCTCCCCCCACCACCCCCCCCCCCCCCCCCCCCCCGCCCCCCCCACCCCATAACCTTTGCTTCCTTGTAGATTAAAAATCTATCTAATTTATTTAATGACCCAGCCTCCACTGCTCTCTGGAGAAGAGAATTCCAAGGGCTTAGAGAAGAAATCCCCCATTATCTCATCTTAAATGGGATCCCCTATTTTTAAACTGTGCCCCCTAGTTCTAGATGTCCCATGAGGGGAAACATCCGCTCAGCATCTACTCTGTCATGCCCCCTCAAAATTTTATGTTTCAATAAGACCCCTCATTCATCTAAGCTCCAATGGGCAGAATTTTCTGCTCATCCACACAGGCGCGTGCCTGATCTGAACGAGAGTAAAATGACATGTGATGATGTTGGGCATTCACATGATATTTCGCTTGATGGGTGTGTGTGGAAGTGGAGCCATGCCCACCATTAATTAAGAGGCTATTAAGGCCCTTGACAACCCAATTGACAGTGATTTAACATTGCCAGTGCAATTTTTCGCTCGGGCAGTTGGGCGGCCAACATTTGCAAAACTTCATCCACTGGTGGAATAAGATGGGTCAGCAGCATTGTCAATGTGAGTAGTGAGGAGTTTTGGAGATAATTTGCTGCTGATGGCTTATTGAGACTTGGCAGCTTAATCTCTGATTGGGCTTCATTCTTATCATTTCGAGGCTTCATTTCTGGACTCATTGGTGTCTTCCAGGCCCCTGTAGGATGAGGACCGTGTTGACCCTTCCAGGTATCAGACAGCCTTCTGTTACCCTGGTAATAGAGATTGTGGTTTCCACTCGTGGCACCTCCTCTGAGGAGGAAGAGAGGGGCAGAAGGGAGAGGAGGCCCGGTGTCCCAATGCAGCTTCCAGGGGAGGGACCTAAGGAAGGAGAGGTGCAGGCACAAGGGGCGCAGGGCCAGCAGGTAGCCCAAGGCAGAAGAGCCCGCAGAAGATGCCACTATCCTGCTGCCAGGGTTTACAGGCAGCAATGCAGCTACCTCAATATATCTGAGGTGCAATGCTGAAGGAGGCTCCACCTCTGCAGGGAGACAGTGGCATCCATTTGTCAGATGATTGGGCTAGAGATCAGCTCCAGCTGTGTGAGTGGACACCCCTTGCCAGTGGCTCTGAAGGTCACAGTGGTCCTCAACTTCTATGCCTCCAGCTCTTTCCAGGGCTCCGTGGGAAATCCGTGTGGAGTCTCCCAATCTTCTGTCTACATTTGCATCAAGCTGGTGACAGAAGTTCTGTTCAGGTGGGTATTGACTTTCCTTCATTTCCGTACAGATGACGCCAGCCAGGCTGAGCGAGCCAGAGACTTTGCAGCAATTGCTGGGAACCCCCGCATCCAGGGTTGCGTCGATGGCACACATGTGGCCACCAGGACACCAGCAAGTCAGCCGGGTGCCTTCGTCAACAGGAAGGGATTTTACGCTATAAACATACAGATAGTGTGTGATCACAGGATGCACATTCTGCAAGTCTGTGCAAGGTACCCTGGCAACTCCCATGACACGTACGTGCTGAGACACTCCCAGGTGCCGAGGTTATTCAGTGCTCCAGCCTGACTGGATGGATGGCTGCTGGGTGACAAGGGCTATCCCTCGAAAAGTTGTCTCATGACGCCTCTCAGCCATCCAAGAACAGAGGCTGAGCAGTGGTACAACAGGAGCCATACCTCCACAAAAGCGGTGGTAGAGAGAACTATCGGTCTTCTCAAGATGTGCTTCTGATGCCTGGACTGTTCAAGGGATGCACTGCAATGCCCCCCAGAGTGGGTGTAACTGATAGTGGTTGCATTCTGCACACTCCACAATCTGGAACTGGCAAAGGGGGACCCATTGGAGGAAGAGGATGTTGACGCAGTTGCACAGGCCACAGAGGATGATGCATTGGCGAGTCAGGAGATGAGCACAGTGAGCAGAACACTGAGGGCATAGACCCAGGCCTCGGTAACCTCCAGGGAGGCAGTGATACCAGGGACGCCTTGACCCAACGCTCCTTCAGTTAAGCTGACAAATAAGAACTACCACCTCATGACAGTCTGCCATCTCCATCCTGGATCGTAGAAATGACCATTTCCTTGGCCTCCAAGATACATTCAGTGCCTGTGCAATCAAGTTTCTAGCCACCCACGTCCAGCATTACATACTGGCCTACCTGCCACATACAAAACAAATGAAGCATACTCAGGCCAATAACACAAAAGCAAATGTAATTTAATGTTGGAACTCACAAAGGAGTTGAATGGAACAATATTCAGTGTTGGTAATCACACCATTAAAAAAAGAAAAACAAAATGGGGGAACAAAAAAAATCACCCGTGTCCAGTCCCCCTTGTGCTTAATTTGCCCTCTGCATGGTGGCCCTCTGGGGTCAGGGGAGCAAACACCTGCTGTGAACCTAAAAGGGAGATGAGGACTTGTCATTAGTTAAAGTTATCACACTGTCATTGTGCATGCCAGGCACCCTGGTGAGACAATGGAGATTTGCATCATGGTGTCCTCATCTTTCAATGATTGATGGGGGCTCCAGGCTTGAGGCTCACATCAATGAAGAGACTACACTAGAATGGTTGCACAAGCTGAAATTCTCACCTCAGTGCACTGTACTCTTACCTTCACCTGATACCCCTGCCTCGCCGCAGCCGCTTGACCAAGATGCATGGCACCTCTTGAGCTCCAAGGCCTCCTGCTCATATCGGGAGAGGATGAAGAGATGTGGGAGTCCTCCGTCAGTCCGTGACCTCTCAATATTGTTATGGGATGTCTTCTTTTGAAAGGACAGAGGAGCATTGATTACTCTGCTCGCTACCATTGCAGCCTGGCCAACCCCAGCTGAGGAGCACCTTGAAAGGCACCTCCGAGTCATGGCCCTTGAGGCACAAGACACTCAGACACTCAGGCCAAGCATCCAGGGCTCACCCTCTTGGCCGGCTCTGGTATCATTGACAGTTGGTACTCAGACCTGAGCTCTACGGTTGGGGGGTGGAGGAGGCGGCGAGGGGGGTGGGGGTTGGGGGTGGCCAGCCCAAAACAATTCACCACATTGACCTATGCCAACCTGTTACTCACTCTTCCTGAGTGCAGCAGGTCATTGAACTGTTTCTGGTATCATAGCCAGGAGTGCCACACCACATCGTGGCTGCTCTCCTGGGTTGCCACCTCCTCCCATGCCCTGTCTATGATGTGCAGTGGCCTCCTCCTCCCATTCCTGGGGATAAGGGTGTCCCTTTTGGCAGCCACCTCCTTCAGGAGGGCAGTGAGGCACTTGTCAGAAAAATGGGGGGTTGAGTGCCCAGCTCACCTCACCTCCCGCCTGGTCTCTGCATTCTCGTTTGCGACATGTTGCTGCTGCAACTCTGACACGGGCAGCCTCCCTGGGGCTGCCTGTGACGTTTTTGAACTGGCTGCCAGGTTGCCATTGGGTATGGAGGGATTTTCTTATAAGGAAAGGTTGAGCAGGTTGGGCCTGTACTCATTGGAGTTTAGGAGAATGAGAGGCAACTTTATTGAAACATATAAGATTCTTAGGTTCCTCGACAGGGTAGATGATGAGAGGTTATTTCCCCTTGTGGGAGAGTCTAGGACAAGAAGGCAAAATCTCAGAGTAGGGGGTCTCCCATTTAAGACAGAGATGAGGAGGAATTTCTTCTCTCAGAGGGTAGTGAATCTGTGAAATTCTTTACCACAGAGGGCTGTAGAGGCTTGGTCCTTAAGTATATTCAAGGTTGAGTTAGACAAATTTTTAATCAGTAAGAGAATCAAGGGTTAAGGGGAAAAGGCAGGAAAGTGGAGTTGAGGATTATCAGATCAGCCATGATCTCATTCAAGGGCAGAGCAGGCTCGATGGGATGAATGGTCTACTTCTGCTCCTACATTTTATGGTCTTATGCTCTTTACTTGTCCCATTATCACTCCCTTTATCTCAGCATCATGAAACCTTGTGTCATTTAGCCACTCCTCCCTTCAATCTTTCACAGATCTTCACTTTTGTTGTTCTTCCCAACCTCCCTCCTTTTAATTCCTCAAATCCTATTACATGTCTAGCTTTTCTCCATTCTGGTGAAATGTCACAGATCTAAAATGTTAAGATGGATTTTTGCAGAGTTGGGGAGACTCCGTGGACCTTTAAAAATGGCAGCGAATGCCCAATACCAGGATTCCACACCCATTCCCAGCGCCCCCAATTATGACAATGCAGGATAAGGTTGCAGGCTGGTGTCAGTCATGAGCCGCACCCGCCACTGTCAACCAGTCCAGCTCTAATGTACTGATAGACATCTCCTAGCCCCCTGCAATTTTCTAATGGGTTACTGGGCTCTCAACCTAGCCTTATTATGCGTTCTTGGCTGACAAAGATGTGCCTCAATGAAAACATTGCTTGATTGAAAACTTTCTCTCTCAGACATTTTTCTTCATTGCTCATTGTTTATTTGCAGAAAATAGAGATGTCAAGTGCATGCAGCTTCTGCTATTGATACTTTAAAGGGCTGGTTGATCAACATTTTGATAGGACAATAGTAAAATGAGTTTTTTGTAAAAATGTTATGAACAAATGACATTTTAAAATCTTTTTCACATTGGTTCTGTAATGAAAGTTTACTGTGTAAATGAGCACTGAACTGCCTAAGGTTGGCATGGAGGATATGAGAGGCCATTGGGAGTGGGTGGAGGGAGATAGGTTGGCATGGAGAGTATGAGGAGCCATTGGGGACAGGTGGGGGTAATGAGTTAGCATGAAGAGAGCACAGGCTTTGTGTGGGGCTGAGGGGGCGTTTTCTGTTTTATTGTTTTTATTATTACTGGGATGAAGTCCCAAATCTGTGAGGTGGGCCTCCACACTTGGCAGCCTCTGAAACGTTTCCGGGGGTGGCAGGTCCGACTCCAGTTTGCACCCACAGCCGCCCCACCCCCCTACCACCCTACAGGAAGAAAATCCCACCCTTGCAGGAGGCCCTGAAGTGAACATGGCAAGCCTGGAAATTCTCTGACTCTCATTACCCATCTCTAGTATAAAATTCAGCCCTTTAATTCTGCTCCTTTGTCCACAGATGCTGCCAGACCTGCTGAATATTTCCAGCATTTCTATTTTTATTTCAGATTTCCAGCATCCACAGTATTTTGCTTTTGAATAAATGAATTAATATCTTGTCCTTATAATATCTATCAGACATACTTATAGAAGTCAATTTAGTTAACAGCCAGTCTCTTCATTCACTGACACAAATTTTGTTCCATCCAGCCACCAACTCCATCTTTCGGCATAGCCAACAGTCTGAGGCTGAGCCAGACTGTTCACAATCTTGGTGTTTATATTTGACCGTGAGATGGGCTTCTGATCATATATTCATGCCATCATGAAGAACGCCTATTTCCACCTCCATAATGATGCCCGAACATGCCCCTGTCCCAGCTCATCTGTGACAGAAACGCTCAACCATCCTCGTCAGCCCAAGACTTAACTATCCTAATGCACTCGTGGTCAGCTTTCCATTTTCCACCTTCCATAAACCTAAGCACATTCGAAACTCCACTCCCCGTGTCCTTACTCCAAACAAGCCCTTTTCACCCATCATCCCCATGCTAGCTGACCTACATTGGCACCTGGTTACTGCAAAGGCCATGGACCCTGGCAATATTCCGGCAATAGTACTGAAGACTTGTGCTGTAAAACTTGCCGCGCCCCTAGCCAAGCTGTTCTAGTACAGCTACAACACTGGCATCTACCTGGCTATGTGGAAAATTGCCCAGGTTTGTCCTCTGCACAAAAAGCAGGACAAATCCAACCCGGCCAATTATTGCCCTATCAGTCTACTCTCGATCTTCAATTAACTAATGGAATGGATCATCAGCAGTGCTATCAAGCAGCACTTGCTTAGGAATAACCTGCTCACTGATGCCCAGTTTGGGTTCCGCCAGGGCCACTCAGCTCCTGACCTCATTAAAGCCTTGGTTCAAACATGGACAAAAGAATTGAACTCCCAAGGTGAGGTGAGAATGACTGCCCTTGACATCAAGGCAGCATTTGACTAAGTGTGGCATCAAGGAGCCCCAGCAAAACTGGAGTCAATGGGAATCGGGGGAAAGCTCTCCACTGGTTGAAGTCATACTTACCACAAAGGAAGATGGTTGTGGTTGTAGGAGGTTAGTCATCTCAGCTCCAGAACATCACTGCGGGAGTTCCTCAGGGTAGTGCCCTCAGCCCAACCATCTTCAGCTGCTTCATTAATGACCTTCCTTCCATCATAGGGTCAGAAGTGGGGATATTTGCTGATGATTGCACAATGTTCAGCACCATTTGCGACTCCTCAGATACTGAAGCAGTCCATGTCCAAATGCAGCAAGATCTGGACAATATCCAGGCTTGGGCTGACAAGTGGCAAGTAATATTCGTGTCACACAAGTGTCAAGCAATGACCATCTCCAACAAGAAGTATGCAACCAACATCCCTTGACATTCAATGGCATTACCATCACTAAATTCCCCCACTATCAACATCCTGGGGGGATAGCATCGATCAGAAACTGAACTGGACTAGCTACTGTGGCTACAAGAGCAGGTCAGAGGCTAGGAATTGTGTGAGAAGTAACTCACATCGTGACGCCCCAAAGCCTGTCCACCACCTACACGGCACAAGTCAGGAGTGTGATGAAATATTCCCCACTTGCCTAGATGAGTGCAGCTCCCACAGCACTGAAGAAACTTGACACCATCCAGGACAAAGCAGCCTGCTTGATTGGCACCACATCCACAAACATCCATTCCCTCCACCACTGATGCACAATAGCAGCAGTGTGTACCATCTACAAGATACACTGCAGGAATTCACCAAGGCTCCTTTGACAGCACCTTCCAAACCCACGACCACTGCCATCTAGATGGACAAGGGCAGCAGATAGATGGGAACACCACCAAATGGAAGTTCCCCTTCAAGTCACTCACCATCCTGACTTTGAAATACATAGCCATTCCTTCACTATGACAAAATCCTGGAACTCCCTTCCTAACAGCACTGCGGGTGTACCCACACCACATGGATGGCAGTGGTTCAAGAAGGCAGCTCGCCACCACCTTCTCAAGTGCAACTAGAGATGGGTAATAAATGCTGGTCCAGCCAGCGAAGCCCACATCCTGTGAATGAATAAAAAAAATAATGCCTTGATAGTAAAATTCTCGTTCTAATTTTTCAAATCCTTCCATAGCCTTTCCCCTCCCCATTTCTGTAATTCATTCAGCTGAATGTATTTTTGAGAAATCTATGCTCCTCCAATTCTCGCTCTTGAGCCTCCCAAAATTTAATCACTCCACCTGTTGGCCCTGCCTTCAGCTACCTGGGCCTTTGGCTCTGGAACTCCATTCCTAAACTTCTCTGCTTTTCTGTCTTGTTTTCTTCCTTTAAGACACTCTCTAAAAGCTACCTGTTTGACCAAGTTTTTGGCCATCTGCCCTAATATCCCTCATGTTGCTCAGTGTCAAATTTTGTTTGATGATGTTCTTGTGAAGCACAATTCGCCTTGTTAAAGGTGCTATATAATTGCAAGTTGTTGTTGATACTGACTCTTATGTCCCTGTAATAAGTATGGATGCCTGATTTAAATAGGAATGATGCCTTGGGATTATGGAGAGATCAGACATATTGATGTGGTTTAAGAAAAGTGCATCCAGGCACGGCGTATGTTTGTTTTTAACTTGTCCAGAGGTGCTCTACCTTTCTACTATTCTGATATTAGCAACAAAAAGTAGGCTTTCCCCGCAACCACCAATTAGGGCTGCAATGTTTTATTATTAGGTAAATAGATGTTATGCAGAACACTGAGATCACAATGGTGACAAGTAAGAAGTTTTCAAAAGATTCCCAATCTTGCTATACATATTTTTGTTGAAGAATAATTCAGACGTAATCAAGAGACTGAACATTTTTAACTGGATGGATAATAGCACAGTCAATCCTCTGGATAGAACTGTGACTTACTCTTCTTATAAGTAAGTTTTAACAATTTATCAATAAGGACAATTTAATGATTTTAATATGTTTATTTTGCTCAGGTGTGCAGTTAATTCTATGAAATTCTGTCAACCTTATTTAGGTGAATTAGCCTTATGTGTAAATTGATACAAACAGGTGAGAAGGGATGAACTAGCTCCCCTCTATTCAACTTTCTTAGTTGGTCACAATAAAGGTTAAAGTTTTTTTTTAATCAGGATATGTGTTTTCCAAATGGGAATGTTTTTAACTATTTAAGCCATGAGCAATAAGGAACAAATCAAAGGAAGTTTTCTTGAGTCAAAGAAAGTGAAAATTATTAACCCCTAAACCCAAGAAAAATAATTTTATAAGCGACGTCAAGCAATTAGCCCTCAATCAGTCAATAGGGCCCACACATACACACACACACACGTATCAGGAATAAGGGCAGTTAGAGTCCAATAAAAAAGTGAAAGAATACACAGTTATGTGTCCTTTGATTGCCCTTAAGGTGTAGACTTTAAGCATTGCGAACAATTTACGTTAGCTGATTTCTTGGATACAATCAGATCTAGACGAATTTTCAAGGATCATGAGATCTCAGTTCACTGGTCGGTTCTGGTAGAGTTGACTTCTAGAACTGGTCAACACACTTATTCCAAAAGAGAGAGAGGGTAAGGGCAGCAGCCCTTAGCTTGTTTCATCTGCTGAAGGCTTTCTGGACACCGCCTGTGTCACATGCACTCTCTAGTGGCTGGCAGCCTTGCCTTGAAATACTTTAACCATTATGTATTTCCAAGAGGTCTGGGTCTGTTTGTGGCAGCAATTGTTTGAATATCCAGTACTTTACATTTTTAATGTCTCTTCCTTAGACAATTACGAGTTTCAATGGATGTCTGAGTTATAAATGTCTCTCTTCACACTCCCCTGAACATGATTTGTTGGTTTCTCACTTTCACTTGGAATGTGGCCCTGCACTTTTAAGCAGTTTTCTCTGTCCCAGTTCAAATTGCAAAAGTTCAAGTCAGTTGAATGTTGAAAAATCATATTTCAAAATTAAACGGGTGTAATCTTGTAACAAAATCAAATATTGTAGTTCATATTTTACTTTCCATCTTGGAATTAATGACATTGTGTGTTACAAATTGTGATCCTTGTGATTAGGTGCACCCAGTAAACACAGTGGAACATTCAGTCTCAGGAATCGAGTCCAAAGCACACTGTGATACACTGCGGTTTATTTCAGATCCCTATAGTCTACATCTGGTTAATCTGAACTTTCCCAGCCAGAAACCTGAACAAGAGAAGCCAGGACTGGAAAAACAAATGACACACAAAAAAAGTAAGGAAACTTAAAAAATAATCTATGGGCTATGTGGTGATGGTCTGCTGCAGAATGGTAAGATAATAGTTCAAACCAGATCAGGTTATAAGTAGGTCTTCATATTCTGCATACAAAGGGAAGCAAAGTCTGAACAATAATCACATGAAGATGCTTTAGGGTTTTTCTCACACTTCCTACCAATCTACAGAATTGTAGAGATTCGGGAGGGCTATCATTTAGCAGCTAATAGTCTGTGGTGGTGATGAATCTAAAGAGGTGGACATTTATTTAAAAAGAACCACAATGAAAGACAAGCTAGGTAAGAGATGAAACAAAAAATAAAAGGAGTCAAAGCAGGGGAAAAGTAGAATGAAAGAAATACATAGATCATCCATTATTCATAATAATTCAGGGGCTGTCAGGGAGAATGGAAATTGGTGGAAAATTAGCAATTTAAAATGTTGGCCTTACATATACAGCAATAGCTAGACACCAGAATGAAGGCAGTGAAGACAAGAGTAAATGAGTGTCAATGGGTTATGCAACAAAGTTTTTTGCCTTACACTGAGAACTTAGGTAAGGAGGAAAATTTATATTGGAACCTGTGGCACAGGCTAACTATTAAAAAGAATGAAAAATTGAACATACTATTATGGATAATAAATAATTCCACTAAAGAAGCCAAAACTAAAGAAAAGATTAAGAACTAACTTTGAAATGTAATGTCAGTTTAAATATTTTTCTCTTGCTTCCCCTATAAAATACCTGTCAGGAATGAGTACAGAGAAAAAGACCATAAACGGTAACATGTGAAAGCAAAGTATTTTTTTGATAATGCGGTGAGTTTGTAATCAGCAAGACTTAAAACAAAGCTTTAATTTTTAATAGGAATAAAACTTGTCAAACTGAACAATAATAGAACTAAAAGTTTATCCTCCTACACATTCATAGCAATATGAGTCATAACTGTTGCACCTTAAATATTGCATATTTGTCATGCAAAAAATTGTAATTGCTTCAAATTAACCCAATCTTTTAGACTGACATGTTGACTAGCTCATATAGTAAATATATGGAATAAAATCTTTATTTGTTCTCAAGCTTTGGATGACACTGGTAAGGCTGCATTGATTGCCTCTCCCTTTATGCTCTGAGAAGGCGGTGGGTGATTGGCTAACTTCAAAGCATTGTTTGAACAATTGAAGAACTTGATAGGCCATTTAATGCATATTGTGGACAAGAGTCACACTCAGCTAGAGAAGGCAGAGAGAGAGACACCTTTTCCTAAAGGGCATTATTAAACCAGTTTGATTTTTAATGACAATTCAATAGCTTCCTTAATTATTTTTTCTGGTGCCACCTCACTTACCAGACTTACTGAATTAATTTTCCCAACTTGGAAAGCAGAAATGATTAATGATTTCAAAAGGAATGGAACTAACTGGGTCTGACAGCATCTGTGGAGAGAAACACAGAGTTAACGTATCGAATCCGGAAACGGACTTGAAATGTTAATTCTGTCTTTCTCTCCACAGGTGCTGTCAGACCTGCAGAGTTTTTCCAGCATTTCCTATTTTTGTTTCAGATTTCCAGTATTCACAGTATTTTGCCTTTATCTTATGAAACTAACTGGATTGTTCCACAGGGAACTGGCATGCACTCACTGGACCAAAGGGGCCCCTTCTGTACCATAATTACTATGATTCTATGACTACCTTTCCAATATGGGTGTGGGAGAGCCTGTACCACAGGCATGTGTAGCCTGAATATTTGAGTCAATGGAAAACTATTCCCAAACTCTTCTACAAGATAAAATCTTGCAGAATTAGCCGGAAATGCTATGGTGGATTAAGGATTTACTGCATGCCTGTAGGCAGAAAATTGTTATGAATGGCTGTGGACCTGTGTTGAAACCATTTACCAATGGTACCAACAGGAATTAGTGTTAAGGCTTTTGATAGTTACTGCCCGGAAGTTTCCACCGCTGTTGGCATCGGGCACCACGGCAGACATGAGCAGACATTTTGGCAAGAAGGCCAAAAGTTGGTTTTACGCCGTTGCGAAAGCAGTTTGCGACCACCTGCTGTGCCCGTCAATGGCGGACTGCCTTTTCCGGACCTAGATGTCGGGAGCCTAATTTCATACTTTAGCATCTCATTATAAACCCTGCTTGCCGGAATCATTCCACCCCCCTCAACCCCACTGGATCATCAGGGCATGTCAGCGTGATTGCATGCTGACATGTTTCACAACAGCATTTAAAAGGCATGCACTTGGCGAGCTGAACTTCAAGGGGAACTCGGAGGTGAATGCACACTAACATTGCGCAGTGCTTGTGAAAATCGCCTGTTTGACTTCAAGGAAGAGGCAGCATGCATTCAGGTGAGGGCACAGGCAAGTCATTTTTTACGACATGATGAGATGAAGTGAGGACAGTCCTGACATCCTCACCTTGCATCTATGAATGTTTGCCTTCTGTGTGGCTGATTGCAGCGCACATACTCTCAATGCTCAGGCTCATGTCATGGAGTCACAGCGTAGACCTAATAGTTGCATGATCCCAAGAGGATGACAACATGTAGTGAGGACAGTCCATAGATCTTCACATAGCCTCTGTGATTGTCAGACTCCTGTCTGGCTGAGGGCAGTTTGCTTACGCTCTGTGATCAGGGTCATATTATGGAGACACAGCTGTAAAACTTTAAATGCACGTGATCCTTTGTCAGCCTTCATCGCCTGACCCCTTCAGGAGCACAGTGTCACCGGTCACAGATGCTGAAGAGATGGGGGCCAGTCCCACCTTAAAGGTGCTGGGAGCACACAGAGAGAATGATGGAACTCTGTGACACCTGCCCACGACATCCTGGCAGCAATGACCAGCATTGCTGAGGTGCAGGCATCAGTACTGTGTCCCAAGAGTGTGAAATGGGACTATCATTTTGCTCTGAAGGTTACTCACTGCACAGGGAAGAGGCCCTGGACTGAGACACCTGCCTTCATCTTGTGCAGGAACCAAGGTTTCACATCTGAGTGACACAAACACTGCTCATCATAACAAGGAGCCATAGACAAGGAGACATTCTTGGGAGTTTATTTATAATAGTGAACATTATGTGACTAACATCCATGCCCAGGCTGTAAAACTACATCTTCTTAACCTTCCTAACCCTGCCACTATATCTTGTTGCTCCCCTGACATCCACAGCAGAGGTGGAGCCTACTGACTGCTACACCCTGCCTGTGGTGACTTCAGTGTGCGTCCTCAGGAAGGCTGAGACCTGGAGGGCCCCAGCCTGCTTTTGGTGTCCTGCTGTGGGCAGGGTGCACCCTCCTCAGCCTATGGAGCTGGAGATGATGTGATCAAAGGAATCAAAGGTGATGTGGTCTAAGGATCTGAATCAGCCAGACATTCTCGGAGTCACCTGGGTGAATGGCCCTGGGATGTTGAGCTGCTGGACCTCCTCCCTGTGGGTGCCTGATAGCCCCTGGCTGACTCCTTGTGGAGAAGGGGAAGTTGGAGTGAGAATGAGGTGCCCCGTACCCCTTTCATGTTGACACTGTCGGAGGCCAACTATGGCGTCAGTGATGGAGTACAGCCCGTGCCGCAGTGCAGGTGCTGGACCAAGATTTCCAGTGCAGCTGCCATCCTGTCAGCGTTAATGTTGATGCATTGGCATGCCGGCGCTATCACCTCGGACTGAAGGTGGACATACTCCTCCATCATCGCTTGCATTCTGAGGACCCCACCAGGCATCCCTTCGTGATGTTCCTATGATTGTCTTTGCAGCTCCACCAACTGATTGAGGACTGAGTTCAGAGGCTCATCAGCTGACTCGGACTCAGCAGATTCCTTGCCTCCTGAATCCACCGAGGATGTATCTGCCTCCACATTCTGTGGAACAGATTGTGTGATCTGCTCACCAGATTGTGATTCCAAGGCTACGCTTCATCTAGATCCCATCGAGGTGTGTGCCACTGCACCTGGTGGAGGGTGTGGGTGAGCACAGTGATGTGTCTCAACAGTGCTGCCCTCAGGGTCCTCATCTCTTGGCATTGGGGTCGGTGTCACGGTTGCCTGAGGGCGATGTGTCAGATGTAGCTCGAGGAGAAAATGGTAATTATTAATGTTTGGCAGCTGCATTGAACACAGAACAGTGGACTCAGAGTCGCTGCAGGATTCTCAGGTGGGTGTTTGCTGCCGAACTCACCATCGCTGCGTGAAAGGTCCACATCCTTTCCGTCCAGCTCCAACGTGCAACTCTTGGATGGAGTGAGGACCTTGACGTCCGGCAGTCCACCCCTGGTCTGCGACCTTTCCCATTAATTGTGCACCATCTTGTCCTGCATAAAGACAGATGGAGAGATTGGGAGAAAGGCGAATGCCAGGCCAAATGAGATGGATGGCAGGTGTGCGTATGTGCTGAGTGGAGCCATGGATGGGATGAGGAGGCAGTCTCCAGAGGAGATGAGGCCAGATGAGATGTGAGGGTGTGTGTGAGACAGCGGGTGGTGATGCCGCTTGAGCTGGCAGTGAGTGAGATGCTACTGAATGTGTGATGGGCTTCTGACTGGGTGAATTGGGATTGATGAGATGATTAGCTTACCCTGGTGGCACGGATGAGATCATTCATCCTTCTTCTGTGCTGGGTGGCCGACCTCTTGTGTGCAGCATTGGCACTGACCACCTCTGCCACTGCCTCCCAAGCTGGAGTGGTGAGACGGATGGGCTTCCTGCGGCCAGAGCGGGGGTAGAGGACATCACGGCAGGCCTCCACGACATCCAGAAGGCATCCCAGGGATGTGTTGCAGAAACGGGGTGGGGTGGGGGCTGCACTCTTCCTGGATTTTGGGGCCATGTCTTGACTGGAACAGACCTGGGCTGCAAGCATTGAGAAGTGAGCAGGTGGCTGCACTTTAAATATGGTTTCCTGTGTGAGGAAGCAGCGAGGTAATGACATGGCAGGCAAATCGGAGGCTGCCTGCCAGCAATCTGGCGTGTTTACTGTGACTCCATAATTTATGAGGCAGGAAGGAGGCGATACAGCACAAAAATCCACCACTGCAGCTGACGGGTAAAACATCTTATTTCATGCTTGCTTCCACACTTAGTGCGAATCTGGGACAATTCCAACCCTTGCTTCAGTAATAGCTTAGAGTCGGAGACATAAACAGAGGGTCTTGGGGAGCCAGGGAGTTGTCCAGCAGAAGTTGAAACTTCCCATGCAAATCCACGGTTTCATCTCTTATCCAAGGGTGTGGGACTTGAACCTGCAACCTTCGAACTCAGAGGCATGGGTGATACCAACTGAGAATGTTACAGCAGCAATGCAGCTTTTCTCTATGGAAGGCAAAGCACAAAGATGTGTTGACCATTGGGCTTCCCAGAGCATTTTGGTCTTTTCCGCAGCTCTTTTGCATACTAGACGATGTGCAACTCCCCTTCGCAGAGTTCCATTCCAACATATTACAGTAGCTACAATACAAGCTCTGCCACCATTCACAGTACCTTGATAAAGACCAAACAACGCAGGCAGTGGAGACTACTGGAGAGTGAAGGCATTGTGCATATGGCCTGGTAGAGTTGAGTCGATTTTCAAGTGGAGTGTATATTGGGGGAGAGCTGGGTGTGCTATGCACTGCACCAACCTGAAAAAATCAGATTGAACCCCTGCCAGTTTCAAGAGCTGGTCCAATTTAATCAATTTGATGAACTGCCAGCATGAAACAAGTATCTTATGAAGCTTATCAATTTAAAGACAGGAAATGGGGAAATTGGCAGTTGACTTGAAAGGCCGACAGTGACACCTTAAAGTGAAAGCATCAGAAGTGAAAGGAAGCACTTGTTTAGAGCAACAGAAAAAGTTATGCAGTGCCTACAGAGCAACAACATTAAATGTGGAATATTTTAATCTTCAAAATCCATTAAAACTAGCATTAAAGAAAGTGTGCAAAACCTTCTTCCAGTTTTTCTTGCCTGCAACTGAGGGTCACTTTAATTGAAGCTAAAAATGATTGGCTCCCAACTTGTACTATCAAAAAATAAAAATGGCATGGAAAGTAATAATTAGGTAATTTGACCTTGATTAATATATAATCATTTAGCTCTTGACCATTTCCGGTTAGTGCGCTGTCCACCAGGATTAAGTAGGGAAAACTGACTGGGAACTTGCCAGTAAGTCAGTGTTTCGCTTTCCTTCACCAATTGGGTCCCGTTGTGCCAAATCAGAGAGAAAATCCCTCTACCTTCTTGGCTGTAGGTGAATGTTTTTATTTTAGTAAGGTAATATTTAAAAAGCAGCAATATTTGAAAAAATAAATAACCATTTATTGTGTGGATAATTCCCTAGTTTATTCTGTAGAAAGGGAAAGGTAGGACCAAGAAATCCATATCTCCCTGGAAGACAAAAAAAGGATGGAAATTAAGGTTAGGAAGAAAAAGTGTGCTTATGACAGATGTCAGGTAGAAAATAAAATTATAAACCAAGCTGAATACAGAAGGTTCAGAGGGGAGGTTAAAAGCAAGTAAGAGAAGCAAAGAGGAAGTATGAAAGTATGAAAAGAGACAGCAGCTAACATAAAAGGGAATCCATGAGCACATAAATAGTAAAAAGGTGGTAAGAGGAGGAGTAGGATTGATTTACGGATGGAGGCAGAGGGTTTGGTTAGGTATTAAAGGAATACTTTGCATCTGTTGTTACCAAGGAAGACGATGTCATCCAGGCCATGGTAAAAGGGGAGGCAATTCAGACAATAGAAGGGTTTGAAATTGATAGGAATAAGGTATTGGAAAGTTGATAAGGCACCAGGACCAGATGAGATGCATCCAAGAATACTGAGAGAAGTGAGAGTGGAAATTGCAGAGGCACCAGCCATAATTTTTCAGTTTTCCTCAGATTCAGGGGTAGTTCCCAAGGACTGAAGAATTGCAAACATTACACCTTTTCAGTTTAACTTCAATATGAGGTAAATTCTAGAAACAAGAATTAGGGACAAAATTAATAGTCACAGGGCAAATGTGGGTTAATTAATGAGAGCCAGCATAGATTTCTTAAGGGAAAATCATGTTTAACTAACTTGCTAGAACTTTTTGAAGATGTAACAGAGAGGGTTAATGAAGGCAATACTGCTAGTGTGGTGCACATGGAATTCCAAAAGGCATTTGATACAGAGCTGCACAAAAAAATTGTGAGCGAAGTTATAGGTCATGGAATAAAAGGGACATTAACAAAATTGGCTGAGTGACAGGAAATAGAGAATAGTGATTAATGGATGTTTTTCAGGCTGGAGGAAGGTTTGCAGTGCAGTTCCCCAAGGGTCAGTATTGGGGCCCTTGCTTTTCCTGATATATATAAATGATCTAGGCCTTGGTTTACAAGGCACAAATTTAAAATTAGCAAATGATACAGAGCTTGCAAGCATTGTGAAATGTGGGGAAGGTAGCGTAGAACTTCAAAAGAATGTGGACAATTAGTGGAATGGGCAGACAGGTGGCAGATGAAGTTCAATGCGGAGAAATGTGAAGTGATTCATTTTAGTACAAAGAATATGGAGAGACAATATAAAATAAAGGGTACAACCCTAAAGGAGGCTGAGGAGCAGAGGGACTTGGATGCATATGTGCAAAAATCATTGAAGGTGGCAGGGCAGGTTGAGAGAGCATTTAACAAAGCATGCCATATCCTTTTAGTAGGGGCATAGTGTCCAAGAGCAAGGAGGTTATGTTGAACTTGTATAGGACACTTGTTCAGCCTCTGCTGGAGTATTGCATTGAGCTCTGGGCACCACACTTTAGAAATGAAGTGAAGGCATTGGAGACAGTGCAGAAAAGGTTCATAGGATGGTTCCATGGCTAAGCAACTTCAGGTATGAGGATAAATTGGAGAAATTGGCACTGTTTTCCTTGGAGAAGATAAGAATGAGGGAGGAATTAATAGAGGTATTCAAAATCATGAGTGGTCTGGACAGAGTAGATAGGAAAAAACTGTTCTCACTCGTGAAAGGATCAAAAACGTGAGGGCATAGATTTCAAGTAATTTGCAAAAGAAGTAGAAGTGATATGAGAAAAATCTTTTTCATGCAGTGAGTGGTTAAGTTCTGGAATGCATTGCCTGAGAGTGTGGTTGGGGCAGATTCAATAGAGGCATTCAAAAGGGAATTAGACTGTTATTCAAAAAGGAAGCACATGCAGCCACGGGGAGAAGGTGGGGGAATGGCACTAAGTGAATTGCTCATTTGGAGAGCCGGTGCAGACACAATGGGCCAAATGGGCCTGCACTGTAACAATTCTGTGATCCTATTTGTGAGGTAGCCATTTAAAAAAAATTACAATAAAGCCATGCATTTGAAAAGGATAACGTGTCTTAGAATAATGATTCTATCAGGAAAATTGTCAAAGACAAATTCTGTGGTTGCCCCTAAGAGGTTCAGGAAGGTGCAGCATCTATTTTGCACTGTGCTATAAAATAAACAAAGAACTGACATGATAAGCTGTTCATTTCACTGTAATCTACTCCTAATAATTCATAGTTATTTATTCTTGCATTAAAATATTTGAATTAATAAATCAAATCAAGCAATGTAAACCAACACTGCAAAGTAGTAATTTAATTCTGTACATTTCAATCATAATTGCGTTAAGCAACTTTTGATGAAGAATAGATTGTATATAAAATCTACATTTCTGCTAGTAAAAGTTGTGCTTCTAATAGTGTCAGTATCTGAACAGGCAGGCTACTTAAAATTCATAAAGGTTGTTCAAGGGTTAATGACCTCCAGTTGCACGGCGAGTTACTGAATGTTGTTCTATATTAGCATAAGAGTGCGCCAAGAAATACCATGTGATCTTTCTAAACAATGTTCTTTAAGTGTTTCTGAAAATCGTAATCATTTCCCAAAAGAAACAGATGTGGATATGAAATTCTAGGCTGCGCTACTTGTGGACAATGCTTCTGTTATAAGCCACTTTGTAATGCAAAATTGAAGAGTATTGCCTCTTTAATCTGTTATTGTAATTCACACAATAAAACCGCTGTTGCAAAGTTTATTCACAAACTGGATATTGCTACTTAAAAGATATAATAGCCCATAATTTTCAGTCAAAATAATGGTAGCAAGTTATTGCTTCAGAGAAGGGCAAATGTGTGATTAGGCACAGAAATTGAGAAGTTGCTGTCAAATATACAGTTAGCTTCAAGAAAATGGCATCTCGTTGTCTGGCTCACCATTGAAATGTATTGAATGGCATGAAGTGACTTCACTTGCATGATAGATAAGAACTAAACTCATCACAGAAAGTTAACTCTTTCCATTTCAGTCTGTTAACAATATGATAAGTATGAATTACTCCCAGACAACCACTCTGGCACTGAAAATTATCTTCTACAATTGTGGACTCTCATTTCTTCACCTTTTGATACGTTCTTGAGATTTTAAGAATGTAAAATAAAGTTTTTAAATTTCTCCTTTGCCTCTTTCTCTTAACCCACTCTTTCTTTCTCTCTCTTTACATCTCTTTATGGTTTGATATTATATTCACCCACTCTAATTCACCCTCCTGCTCGCCTTCTATTGTTAATTTCACAATGCTTCAATCTGATTTGTTAAAGAGATAAATAGTTGCTTGCCCTGTTCACTCAAGTCCCAGATGTTCTATTTCCCTTACTGCATCATTGTCAACTTGCACTTTTAGCAACTTGTCACGCAAAAGGTTTTAAAGCCTAAATGTGCCAGGGAAAGCATAACTCACAGCAGATGCTGTTAGATGCCCCGCTACAGGAATATTATGGCCCAGTGATTAATCAGCTTACTGTTATTTATTTCATTATTTTATTAAGATATGATTATTTATTGTTTAGTATTAAACATTCATAAATATTTATTATGCTGTAGATTAACAATTGTCTTAACAGCAGCTCTCTTTGAAAGGTAATTGAATAGCTGAAAGCAGCAAAAAATAAATAATCTAATATAAATGAAATATTATTGCCAAATTCAGATTGCAGTCAGATTCCAAACTAAACTTTATTTCTTTGAAAATGCTGATAGACACACTTTGCATAGCAAGTGCTTTTGCAAATATATTTTGCGTCCGCATGATAATGAAATTTGGTTCCGGGAAAAAATGTTCTAGTCAGTGGAATGAGGTGGGTGGAGTCTTGGAAACTCAAAAAATCGCACTTGGTCCCTGCTGGAAAACTGCTGCCTAAGGCCTTCCATTCAGACTTAATACCTACATTGATGGATTTTGCACATTTTTTTCAAGAAGTTAATTTTAGTACTAGTGAGCGTGTGAAGTATGTAAATGCAATTTCTCAACATCTATGTGAATGTGCTGTGTGCTGAGTTTGCATTTCTTTAGAAGGTGCAAAGAGGTGCTTGATACATACATGACCATTCAAAGGTAGTGATGTTTTGCTTTTTGTTTTCCTTTTTTTAACTGCTGTTTTTGATTTGTTTTACTTTGTGTGTTCTACTTATTGCTTAGCTTTTGGGCTTCAGAGCAGGGTTGGAATTTTTCCATGGGGGGGCGCGGTATGGAATAATTCAAATATTGTTTGCAAAATCCACAGGAAGCCTGTTGTTCTTGAAGCTTTTCCAAAAAGCACAACAGGAAAATGGTAAAAGAAGAGCAGATGTGAAAAGGATCATTTACAATATAAATATTCGCTCCAGCTCAGGAAACAACAAACCTAATTCAAGCTGCAGAGCCCCCCTGCTAGTTGACAGGAAAAGTTAAAATTAATGTAAAAACAATATACTGAGGACACTGGAAATCTGAAATAAAAACAGGAGGTGCTGGAAATGCTCAGCAGGTTATGGCAACATCTGTGGACAGCGAAACAGAATTCATGTTTCAAGTCGAATATGACTCTTCAGAGCACAAAATAAATGTTGAGGATTGTTTTGAAAGCATCCCAGCTGCATTGTTTAATAGCCATAATGGCACAAGATGAAAGAATGTATGCCAAGAAGATCAATAGGTGTCATAGTGGGATTGTCTGAGCCCACACCAACCACATCTACAGGCCATAACACATCTATGTGGCAATGGCTGGATCCAGGCCACTGTTAAGCCAGTTCCACAGCTGTATTATCAGCTGCAATATCAGATATAATCAACCTCCAACATAGTGAGCCAATACACAGATATACCAAACAGATGGCATATGCTTTAGTTGCCATGACCAGTCCTTCCATTTATTTTCTCACTGAAAAGCAATAGGAAAAAGACAAAGATGCCAAAGGCAGCACTTGTCTTTCTCAAAGTAGAACAGGCATTAATAACAACAAATGACCATCCAGCCAGCAGATTCCTTCACTTTCTCTGCCAGCATCACCTCGTTAGGTCTCATCTATAACTTACTTACTGTGTAACAAGCTGTAATATTTTTGACTGACAATCGTACTACTAAACAAAACTTGTGGTTGAGATTTGCGGAAGCTATTTAACCCACTGGGAGCATTGATAATTTAAATTAAATACAAAATGTTGTTGACTGTAACAGCTGCAGACTGGGATTTCTTTTCACTTAACACTGGTGAAACATTTTCAGGCATAAAAAGTTGTAAAGTGAGTAGAAACCAATAAACAAATGTTTTAGCTTTGATGTCAAGTCAGAACTTTGGGCAAGTTTTATATTATATTCACAAGAAACTAGAGAGAGCGAGTTCGAAGATAAGGGATCAATATGTTTTAAAAATGCTAATACAGTTGGTCTTAAGTTTTTTGAAGGCTGCAAGAACACAAACTGGCATTGATTGACCATTAACCAAATCGTCCATGGAGTGCAAACATCATTCAATTACCACGCCGCTCCTATTTTCTACCTTGGCCTGGAGCTCCATATTTCTCACCCGGACTTCCGACCTGGGCCCGCTGAGAAATGTGGATCGTAGCTGCTCCTGAAGTCCAGTGCAGTGTAGGAGCGCCAGGGAAAGCAAAGCCAGGCCCCCTTTTTACGGCACTAGCTGCTGCATTCCCATAAGTTTAAATGTCCCAGCCACTTTGACAAGCTAGGAGAGAAGGTCAGTGTGTAAGGTAAGTGGGTTGGATCAGAGTGTAGGTGTTGAGTGGCTGGGGGGTTAGGATGTGTCAGAGGGTTTGGGTGGTCAGTGGGGCTGTAGGATGGTCAGGGTGTCTCGGGGTAGTCGGGGGATGGGGGGGTTATTCGGGTGGTTGGGGGGGTTGAGGTGGGGGAGTAGTCTGTTGGGGAGGGTAGTCAGATGGTCAGGGATGTCAGGATGGGGGACTACTCAGGTGGTCAGGGGGCAGGGTGGGTGTGGTCACCTAGTCAGGAGCGGTAATTGGGGGTATTCAGGGGGTAGGGGGTAGTGAAGGGTGGTGGGTCAGTCGGGGGTCAGGGGTTTTCGGGGGCGGGGTAGTTGGGTAGTCAGAGAGTGTTGGAGAGTTAGTCGAAGAGTGGGGTTTAGTCAGGGAGTGGGGATTGTCAAGTGATCAGTGGGGGGTCAGAGGTTAGTTGGGGCTGGGGCGATCGGGGAGTGGTCACGGTGAGGGGATTGGGGATGCTAGTCAGTGGATAGGGGCAAAAGTCGGAGGGTCAGTAGGGCATTCAGGGAGTCAGGGTGTATTTGGGGGTTGGAGGGATTGTCGGGGAAAGAGGGTTAGTTGGGGGGTCGGAGGTGTGGTCTCAGGGGTGGGATTAGTCGGTGGGTCCAGTAGGGGGTTCAGGGGGGCCAGTAGCATAGTTACCCGGAGTTAGATCTAGTTTTAATCCTTCTAACTTTTCCTGGGTAACTATTCTGCTAAGTGAGTCGGAACCATTTCAAGTCTCCAATTTTAAATTGGTGTTTTGGAGGTTTCCAGGCGCAGGGTAATTGCCCAATGGAAGTTGAAACTTCCCAGGCAATTCCAGTGCAGTCCTTGCGTGGGGACTTCCAGGGGATCCCCCAATGCATCTTGCAGGGTATGACCCTCCGGAGACTGGAAGACCTGGGCCAATACCGTTTTTTGAAATGCAGAGAAATGAGCAGACAGGTTTAGTTTATATACTTTGTTAGGTGAGCCTTGTTTTAATTTTCCAAGCAACAGTTTGTAAGGTGTCAGAAACTTAAGAGACTTGAATTGTTTCATTGCCGTATGAACCAGGAAAGAAATTATTGATACAGATTTTGGTTTATAAAGATTATTGCAAAAGGTAATTTGGGGCATAGCTGAGCAGCCTGGTTAGCTGTTAGAGGTACAATTGGCAGTGAGTTAACCACTTGCTGGGTGATCATACGTATATGTTTCTTGTAATGTATTTGTGATTAACTGTAACAGGCATATTGCTAACAGTGTATTGTATTGTTCCAATCTAGAAAAGACATTAGAAGTTAATTTGAGTTTTGAGTGTTGTCTCATTGTTTTTCATAATTCTCATGTGCTAACTGTAGAGTAACCTGTTAGTGGCAGAATGTTACATCCTACAATGCTCCCTCTTCAAGCTTCTTTCCATTAGAACTTGCATTAAACCATAATAACTGTGTCATCTTTGTGTAGCTCTGTGACTATATCTTTGGGGGCCTGGGTTGGCAGAGGCGGGGGGCGGGGGGGGGGCGGGGGGGGGGTGGGGGGGGGGTGGGGGTATGGGGGGGTTAATGAGAAGTGTAACCAGACCGAAGACCGAAGAACAGAATAATGTTAGCCCTGTGCCTCATGCACCTAAATGCAAAGAAGCATAACATTTATCATATTTGAGCTTTTCTCTAATTCAGAGATGTTGCCTCCCATTGCAGCAGGAGCCCAGCAACCAGCAGGCATGGGTAAACCTTTTGTCTTCAAATGAACAGCAGCACCATCTTGAATTTCAGCAACTTCTTAAAGCTGAACCGACACTTTAAATTTTTAACTATGGATCAGAAATCCTCTTCCAGATCAATCTGGACTTATCCAAGGCCCAGGTCAATCACATAATTGGGACTTTGGAGAAAACAGGTTCCTTAGATACATGATTGCTTTGGATCTGAATAAAAAGAAAGAAGCTGAGCAAGTTAACACACTGCTTTATTCAGGCCCGATAGTGGACAACATTATTCCTCAGCAAAGAATCAACAAATCACCTGCTAAATTTTAAGAATTACTAAAATCATTCAGGTTTATTTTAACCTAAGAAGCAGCAAAATCCTCAAAAGGGCTAAATTGAAGACGTGTCCAGCAACCAGAAGAACCTGTCAACTCATTTATTAATGATCGGTACAGGACCGCTGAAGGCTATGTTACAGACAGGAGGGGGTTTAATTTAAGCAGCCCTGATTTCTCCTCTCACCACCTGTCTGTAAACAGAAAAAGGTGTTTTGATTTTGAATTCCCCCATTTTAAGCGGTAACATATTTCCCAACTGCTCAGTTTTGGTGTGATCCAATTCATATTAATAACCCCACAGCAAACTCGAGATAGGGTAAACTCAGAGGGGCAGTTTATTCATACACCCTCAAACACAAGAGGATGGTCACAATGTAGCATTCTTTTTCACTCATACATTAAAGAAGGGGGATAGAGAAATAAAGATTTATAGGGCAAAGACTAGAATAAAGAATTATTGTTTCATGTGAGTCCAGAGTACAAAATAAAAGTCCAATGGTATATACTTTCACATAAGTCGTCAGGCTGAAGACTGGTGCTGGATAATTTGCTTTTCCAGTATAGATGACTTCCACGATGGGATAGGTACGAAGAGATCAATTAGTCTTTTAGGCACTGGGACAGAAACTCAGAAGTTCCAGCAGAAACAGGGTAGATGGGGCCAGTTATTCAAACTTGGAACAAGCCCTTTTTCTGAGCTGCTGCTTGCTAGATGGAAAACAGCAGAATGATTGGCAGTGCAGCAAGACTGTGTAACTGGTTCTCCCAGCTAAGAGGGTCATGTGACTCCCACCTTTCCACTTGGGCTTTGACAAAGGATGTTTATTCCTTTGTCTGAATTCTTCAGATTGTTAATGTTTCAACTATTAAGAACTTGAAAGAAGATTGCAAGGTCCTTTGTCCTAGCCGGCTGTTGGCCAGGACTGGCTTACGAAATGTAGATGGCCTTTGTATAATTCCCTTTGAATTTGATTTCTGTGGCCACAGAGGCCATTCTTCAGAGATGTCGAGGTGTCAGCTCTCTGATACTGTCACAAAGTTCCTATTGTTCAGGATTACAGGCAGACATAGCTTCAACCTTTTTAAAGTCTTTGCCCAGTTTTTAAAATTTTAGGAATAGCCAAGTTGATATATATTATATATATATATTTCATAAAAATACAGTGTGATGTCTTAGCTCTGTTACAGCTGCAAATATGGAGGACTGAAATCTGAAATTATCATGGATAGAATGGTTGTAGGAATATCGGATGACACATACTCAGACGTGCTACAAGCAAAAGAAGATCTAACCCTTGAGAAAGCTATCCAGGTTGTTAAGCAGTCTGAACTCCATGTTCAGTGCAGATCTATTTTAAGAGGAGAAAGTAAACTGTGGTACAAAGGAAACCCCACAGTCCAGTTAGTTAAACAGCACAGGAACAAGGGCACTCCAGGCCAAGGGGACCAATACTCTAACTGACCAGTAACAGAATTGGACACTTCAGCAAACTGTGCAAGGCCAAAACATCTTGCACAAAGGACCCAGAGATAATTCATGATGTTGAGCCCTCACACCAAGAGGACACACAGCCATGCTTCTTGCGTGAGGTCAAAGATCCAGAATTTTCATATTGGAATGCAGACATTTCAGTTAACGGCCATTTCACAAACATTAAATTGGATGTGGGAGCCAGTGTTATAGTCCTATCAGACAAAGAACCATGACTAAGAGACCTCTAGCTTTGGACAACAGGCACACCACTTTATGGGCTACAAGAAATCTGACTTCTGGTCATAGGCATGGTTCTGGAAACATCAAGATATGGCAACAAACAAATCTCTGAACTGATGTAAGTCAACTGTAACCGGTCTTTTTCTCTCTTGAGCAGTGACGTGTAGCCCTGAATCTCCTCAAGATAGCAGAAGGTGTCAAGAAACCACTGTTGTAAAATATATAGAACTGCAAGTTCCCGAGAGCTTAAACAAGAAAGAATTTCAGCTCTGAACCCTCTTCTTTCTTTGTAGAGCAGGTTTGCCCATTTTCGTTACAGGTGCTGGAAAGCCCTCATTGGTCAGACCAGCCAACCACTCAGACGGTTACCGTGATGTCTCCAGTGAAGGATAGACAAGAGAGCAACCAATAACCAGAAGAGCTTCAACCTCTGGCCCCAATATCTGTTGATGATGTCAATGCTATGACCACAGGACACACGCTAAAATTCCCAGCCAGCATGACAGTGCCGCAGACAGTGCTGGAACCAAGTGGCAGCTATTCATTGCCGACAGCGCACTACACTGCCAAAGGCAGCAGTGAGCTTACTTAAAAAAACCATATCCTCATAACAGGAATGGCCATCTTTCCTCACAGAAGACATCACTATGACCCACACAAAGAAAGAGGGAAAAACAACATGGAAACAAGCGCAACATTCATCCACTCCACAAGCCATGGGATGGAACCACAACCACCTTTCACCACAACTGCCAAATCAACAAAGAGCAGTGCAATACTAAGGAATGGAAAAAGGGGATAACATAGAAACATAGAAACTAGGAGCAGGAGTAGGCCATTCGGACCTTCGAGCCTGCTCCACCATTCATTATGATCATGGCTGATCATCCAACTCAATAGCCTGCTCCTGCTTTCTCCCCATATCCTTTGATCCCTTTCACCCCAAGAGCTATACCTAACTCTTCCTTGAAAACATACAATGTTTTGGCCTCAACTACTTTCTGTGGTAGCGAATTCCACAGGCTCACCACTCTATGGGTGAAGAAATTTCTCCTCATCTCAGTCCTAAATTGTCTACCCCATATCCTCAGACTGTGACCCCTAGTTCTGGACTCCCCCACCGACAGGAACATCCTTCCTGCATCTACCCTGTCTAGTCCTGTTAGAGTTTTATAGGTTTCTGTGAGATCCCCCCTCATTCTTTTGAATACCAGCGAATATAATCATAACCGACTCAATCTCTCCTCACATCAGTCCCACCATCCCAGGAATCAGTCTGATAAACCTTCGCTGCACTCCCTCAATAGCAAGGACATCCTTCCTCAGATAAGGAGACCAAAACTGCACACAATATTCCAGGTGTGGTCTCACCAAGACCCTGTATAATTGCAGCAAGACATCCCTGCTCTTGTACTCGAATCCTCTGGCTATGAAGGCCAACATACCATTTACCACCTTTACCGCTTGCTGCACCTGCATGCTTGCCTTCAGCGACTGGTGTACAAGGACACCCAGGTCTCATTGCATATCCCCCCTTCTCAATTTATGTCAAAAGATACCCCGATGCCAGGGCAACCCAGAATGTTGTGTTTTACAATGCTTCCCCTTCCAGCTCACCATTAGCCCCCTCCAAGATATGTGTAGCTGTGCTACACAAATAGTGAGAAGGATGCAGGGTGCTGTCTTCATGGCCTTGGCACATGTGAGTAAAACAGGTGAGCTGCTGTTATAGGCAATGATAGAAAAGGAAAAGATGCTATAGTGCACATTACACATTCTCCATTAGAACTTGCATTATACTGTAATAACTGTGTCATCTTTGTAAATATTTCTTTGCGGGGCGGGGATGTTAATTAGCAGTGTAACCAGACCTAAGAACAGAGTAATATTAGCACTGTGCCTCAGTCCCTGAATGCACCTAAATGCAAGGAAGCAGAAGATTTATCATATTTAAGCTTTTCTCTAATTCAGGTATGTTGCTTTCCATTCTGCTCCATCTTGCCATACAGAAGGTCTTCAGAATTAACTTGAAGAAATCAATGAGGGATATGGGCCCACTGAATTTCAATAGGTGACCGTGCATGGTGCAACTTAGCTCTGTTAGTCTTTTTATGTGTGAAGCCCTTTGAAGGTGTGAGGTGCCAAGACTTTCACTTGCAGCTGGAATGTGTGTCCTGCTGAGAAATGAATATGCATGATCAACAATAAAAGAGCTGTAAGATTGTGTGAGGGGACAGGCATGTTCAGCAGTAAATATTGACCAGATGAAAAGACAAAACATTATGGTAAATGTAATTGTGTCATGTACCTATTGGATACTGTTAGATTGTCTCTCCCATCTAAGTACCCTCTTCTGCTAGTATCTCTTCTAGGGTCATGTTAGCAGTGTACACAGTACTGAGTCAGACTCTCACTTTTCTGTGTTTGGCCCGTGAGCAGTATCGCCAGTCCATGAGCCATCAAACAGGCATTGCAATGCTTCATCATCTATCTGCAGGCTTTCCTCCCTCCACACTTACTTTAGCTGACACTGGGGCTAGATTTTCAGGCCTGAGGGAGGATGAGTATGGAGGCGGGAGGACATGGAATTTTGTGTCACCAGCCAACATGCCAGTTTGACAACACAATCCCAGCCATTTCCTGAAGAAGGAATGGAGAATGGCAGGGCTACCTGCCCGCAAGCAGTGGGTAGTCAATTAAGGGCCTTTAACGGTCACTTAAGGACTATTACCAGAGGTGCCAGGGAACAGCCCAGCTGTCCAGGGGTGGCGTCCTCGCAAAAGCCAAGGGTGCCAGAGTTCAAGGCTAACTTAGAGGCTTTCCCCACTTGCCTAGCTTCAACTGCAGATGGAGGAGCCCCTTAGGAGGAGTGTTCACCTGATTGGTAGGATCCCAGCTCCTGGCCAAGAAGTTCTATATAATATTTTAATAAGTTTGACACTGGAATATTGGGGTATCCAAAGTTTGGTGGATGCAGATCCTACTCCATTTCATTCTGCTCATAAATTCATCTTCATTCCCTAAGTAAATAACCAATTGTGTGCAAGATTTAAATAAGGTGAAAAATTGGACTTGCATATATTATAATGAATTGCTTTGCACTATCAGGGGTGGAGGTGATGCAGTCCTGTCAAATGGGATGAAAACTCAAAGCGCTTGATGCAAGTGGCAGAGCAGTTCTAACAATAGGAAAAGTTATTTAGTAAGAAATTGATATAAGAGGTCGTGTAAAAAAAAGTAAAAGCTTTTTTTCGGTGCAAAATTTTTCCTCAAAATCATGCTGGGTCACCTCAAATGGTTGAATGTCTGATCACTAACATTGAAAGATACTAAGCACTTATAGTTCTAACCAATGCATCTAAGTGGCAAAGACCAATCAATTAACGCAGACATTGTCTAAAATAAACTTATGATATAGTTACCACCTAAATTCAGAATGAGAAATATGCCATAATTTGCAAGTTTCCAGTCAAGAGTGTTGGATAATGGTTGACATTTCTGCAGGATCAACTAGATCTCCACAGCCTTGATTTTAATCTCGTGGGAATGGGTAGAATCAGTTTGGACACCAGTTTTACACGCTACCTAATTTTACAGTCCATTATCTGAAAAATAAGGCATCTGCTTTTGTTGAAATAGTTGCTAGATGGTCTCATAAGAAATGCCTGGCTGAACTTCAAGAATAACTAATGCACATATCTCAACAGGCAATGTTTACATAGCTTGAAGGCAAGTGCAAGCTTTTTTTAATTGGTATCTCTATTACTTTGTAATTTATTATTATTTTGATGTAGTTTTTTAATGCCTGTGTGTTATTTATACCAAATTAAGATTTCTAAAATGGGTAAAAGCTTTTTGAAAGTGATACTATGAATGGCTGTGGTTGATTGACAATTTTAAGAGGTTGTAAGCTGAGCATTTTTTTTATCAAAGTATCTTTTCAAAATCTCTTCGCATATTGTCAGTTTCAGGATCATTTCAAAGACTTTCCAATGGCCCATTGGTTCTGTTCATAGTGGATGTTGGGAAGATGAATATGGAGGATGCATGGAGTGCTTGCAAAGGGCATGGGGATAATGAAAGGGATATAGAAGGGCCAAGGGAGATCTGGGGAGGCATGTTTTGTGGGGTTATGAGGGGGCATGGGCATGGGCGAGGGGTGATGGGTGTGGGGTGAATGACGACTTGAGGGCTCAGAAGTCATGATTACAACTGGGCCAATTTCCCAGTAAATGGAGGTGGACCTTCTAGACTGCTGGCTTTGCCATACACCTGTTTCTGCTGCTGCCTCAAACCTGCCTCCAGAGGCAACGGGCCCGACTCCATCCTATTCCGGTCACACCGACATGAAAAGGGAGGTGGGTTTGTGTGGTAAAGAACTTTCCCTACTCCCAATACCCATCTCCTTGACAAAAATCCAATCCATGATCTGTCCGCTTTGTATACTTCAAGTTGACATCAGCTGCATGCACAATATGTGGAAGCCAGTGTCCAGTGGCGTACCACAGGGATCTGTGCTGGGGCCCCTATTATTCGTCATTTATATAAATGACATAGATGACTATGTGGGGGAGTAGGATTAGTAAGTTTGTGGATGACACAAAGATTGGCCGGGTGGTTAACAGTGAGATTGAGTGTCTTGGGGTACAGGAAGATATAAACAGGATGGTCAAATGGGCAGATAAGTGGCAGATGGAATTTAACCCTGAAAAGTATGAAGTGATCACTTTGGAAGGAGTAATTTGACAAGGAAGTATTCAATGAATGGCATGACACTAGGGAGTTCTGAGGAACAAAGGCACCTTGGCGTGTGTGTCCATAAATCTCTGAAGGTGGAGGGGCATGTTAGTGCGGTGGTGAAAAAGGCATACGGGACATTTGCCCTTATCAATCGAGGCATAGATTACAAAAGTAGAGAGGTCATGTTGGAGTTGTATAGAACCTTGGTGAGGCCACAGCTGGAGTACTGTGTGCAGTTCTGCTCGCCACATTATAGGAAGGATGTGATTGCATTGGAGGGGGTGCAGAGGAGATTCACTAGGATTTTGCCAGAGATGCAACATTTAAGGTATGAAGATAAGCTGGATAGACTTGGTTTGTTTTCATTGGAGCAGAGAAGACTGAGGGGTGACCTGATCGAGGTGTACAAGATTATGAGGGGCATGGACAGGGTGGATAGGGAGCAGCTGTTCCCCTTAGTTGAATGGTCAGTCATGAGGGGACACAAGTTCAAGGTGAGGGGCAGGAGGTTTAGGGAGTATGTGAGGAAAAACGTTTTTACCCAGAGGGTGATGACGGTCTGGAATGCGCTGCCAGGGAAGGCCGTGGAGGAGGGTTGCCTCACATCCTTTAAAAAGTACCTGGCACATCATAACATTCAAGGTTATGGGCCAAGTGCTGGTAAATGGGATTAGGTAGGTAGGTCAGATGTTTCTCACGTGTCGTTGCAGACTCGATGGGCTGAAGGGCCTCTTCTACACTGTGTGATTCTATGATTCTATCACCATAATCAAGATGCCGTCTGGTATAATTCATGGCAGAGGTTGTTCATGCGTGCAGCGGACCCCATTTTGGTCCCTGAGCAACACCTGTAGTGTCCAAACAACAGGCATTGTCAAAGCCACCTTCATATCCATGGCCTCAAACCTTAGAGACACATTTCTCCAATGTTCACTTGGTGGTTGTGCATAAGGGAGCAACTGTTCCATACATAACAACAATCATCTCAATAGGTATCACATTACATGGGGAGAGATGGTGCCATCGTGGTAATGTCACTGGGCTAGAAATCCAGAGGCCTAGGTTTACTACCTTGGGGACAAGGGTTCAAATTCCACCATGGTAGCTGGTGGAATTTAAATTCCATTAATAAATCTGTTATTGAAAGCTAGTCTCAGTAATGGCAACCATGAAACTATCATTGACTGTTGTAAAAACCCATCTGGTTCACTAATGTCCTTTAGGGAAGGTAATGTGCTAACCTTACCTGGTCTGGCCTACATGTGATTCCAGACCCACAGCAATGTGGTTGACTCTTAACTGCTATCTGAAGTGGTCTAGCAAACCACTCAGTCCAAAGACAATTAGGGATGGGTAACAAATGCTGGCCTCGCCAGTGATGTCCCCATCCCATCAAAGAATAAAACATACTTTGTGATGTCCCTCATAGACATGGTAAGGGGTTATACAAATGCAAGTATGTGCCTTCAATTCAATGATGTACAAAATGCCTTTTAGGTTTCACCTTAAAAATAATAAAACATTTTTAAAACACCTTGGGTGGAATTTTCCCAACTTTGCACCAAGTGTGGTAACAGCCAGGGAAAACAACGTTTTACCCACTGGCTGCAATGCGGGTTCTCAAGTCATATCGTGCTGACCCCATCTAATTACTTATACAGTCCTGGAAAACACATTGTTTCCATGGTGGACGGGCTCTCATTCACCCGCCTTTCAACACCCCACTGCTGCATCATGCCGGGTGCCATGTTTAAAGTCCAGCTGCAAGCACAACTCTCAGTGCTTCCTGCTCACCACTGTTGCATGGAAGACATGGCCCTGAAACTGAAGATGACTACAGCCCCCAGGTTCAGTGACGCATCTCTCGAGCAGCTTTTGGATGCCGTGGAGGTCCTTTACTGCTGCTCTGGCCGCATTAACCCCACTTGGGAGGTGGTGGCCGCAGTGGTTAGTGCCAAGGCCCTGCAAAAGAGGACAGCCACCCGGTGCAAGAGGATGAATGATCTCCTGCATTCCGCCAGAGTAAGTCACTCATCTCATCACTCAACTCACACACTCACAAATCAATCACACATCCACAGGGCCCGCACTCACTTTCGGTTCAAGGGTTATCACCATTCACTCTCTCACACTCACCGTCATTGTCCTCATCCCATCCATGGGACCACTCAATGCACACACAGTCCTGGTATTCTTGTCATCTGACCTGGCAGGCATCCTGCTTACACTTTTTATATCTCTATCTATGCAGGACAAGCTGGCACACAACAAGAGAGAGAGATCGCAGACCGGTGGTGGAATGCCCAAAATCAAGGTCCTTGTGGACTTTGGAAACAGAACCATTCAGCTGGCCGGCGAGGACCTGGATTGGTCCTGTGCAGACAGTGAGGTCGGCGCTGCTCTACCAAGTGAGGAAGCAGCAGTACAACACCCATCAGACAACCATGCTGTGAGTGACATGTCCTCTTTCACTAATTATCTCTCCTTGCTTTCACAGGCACATCTGCCAAATAGTTGACAGAATAAATGATCCAGGGCCTCCAATCAAGCCCCGAAGAAACCTCTGAAGAGGAATCTGGAGGCACCCTACCTGAAGTCCCATCATTGAACTCACACCCCCCCCACCCCCCACTTGCCCCCCACCCCTTCCCCCCCTCACAATTCCCTTCAATGGCAGGGCTGCACTCGCTCCTTGATCCCATCAGTCGGGCAGGGCAGCACTCAACCCTGACCCGCTGGCGCTCCTGAAGCCTGCAAAGCAACAGGCAACCCTGGCGAGCTCTGCAGAACGTTGCTGTGCACTCACCTCCAGTTCACCCAAAGTGCAAGCCGCCAGGTGCACATAGCCCCTTTGCTGTTGTGAACAACGTGGACAGACGATCCAGTTGAGGTGCAAGAGCCTGGCGGGTTGGCCTGATAATGATATGCTGATGTATTACAATGAAGTTCCCGATGACCGATGGTGGGAAATGTGGCCTGCCGTCAGCGGGCTGAGCGGACAATCCCTACCTGACTTCCTGCTGCTGTGAAACCTGTCACACCATATTGTCCGCTCATGCCACCTATCAAGCCTGCCACCAGCAGGCATGGAAAATTCTGCCCATTTATTTCATATACCCTCGGAATTGCTTGAGCTTAACTGACAAGCAGGAAGTGCCTAAATATTTCAGCTTAGTAGAAAACTTCCCATCAGTGCAAAATTATGCTTGCAGATCATTCAATTCTACTTTGTTACACAGTGAATAGTTACTGCAGTATTGGAACTGTCACAACAGCATCTGTTGATTGGTCAGATTACAGACAGCCTGCTATCAGAAGCCCATCTAAAGGGGATTAATACATTATCTGTTTCAAATCAAAGTGGAAATATTGCGCCCCTTGAAACACCTTTCATTTCAAACCTGAATAGAGGTCATTTCATTTTCAAATTAAAGAACTTAACTCTCTGTAGAGAACAAAGGACTAGGCAAAGGAATTGGAAATTTCAATCTCAGAAATTAATGTAAAAGGTTGTTTTTATTACTACAATTTAAATTAAAGGTTTATCCATTTGCTGCCTGGTTTCAGCAACTATATACTATTTAAAATTCAATTGCAGACAAACGAGCTCTTTGCTGAGATTCTCTCCAGAGTTAGTATCAGAATCACGTGCAACATTAATTAAAATGATTCTGAAGTTGCTCCATTATAACCTGAAGTTTACTTGGCTTCCATTCAATGCCTTCTCATTGTGCTGCAGCTTAAGCTGTCATCGCTCCTTTGCTCTATTTCTCCTCCATGATAATTGCATACAGGGATATTTATATAAAAAAAATACCATACCTCCACTGAGAACCCCTCACTGTGGGTCAGGGGTGGGGGTGATTGAAATTGGAATTCTTCAGATGGCTGATGTTGTCAGAAATAGTGAGAAGCAAGTCCATACTTGTAATTACAGAATGGCAAAAGAAAGTATTGCAGCAAAAGGTCTTTCTCAGCTCCAGATACTGCTAACCTAATATTCTTAACTCCTAAAGCTCAGAACCTCTTTACTCTACCTTCTTAACTGAGCCTGGAAACAACTGTTGTATAAGTCTCAGTGTAACTTATTCTGAGAGGAATGTGATTCTGAGAGCAGGAAATTTGGAGCTGCAGTGCTGTATACACTTGTTGGGATATAAGTGTATGGCGGCACTCAGGATTTGGCAGACAAATAGCAGGAAGGGCCAAAAAGTGTGTGGGAAATCAAGCAAGTGATTTAATGGCAGAAACAGCTTCTGCCTGATTTTCTGCCACAATTACTTTCTCGCCTGTTTTTACATTCTTAACAATTATCAAAACAATTCACCCTTTGGTTTACAAATATATTGCATTCCATCCTGCTGTGATATGGGCTTTAATTCAGAAGACATTGATGCACCATAATACCAAAAATTAACCTGTGTAATACTGTTTAATGAGCTTAAGAATGCCAGTATTTCTGATGCTTAAAGGTAAGAGCAATGTAAGTGTATCTGGTTGTCTACTTGTGATAACAGGTGTGAATAATAAATTGACCAGGCTCAAACAAGACTAAAGAGTACAAGTGCTTTCTTTCCTTTTCACTAAGTATGTACGGAGTTATTTCCCATCAACAGTAGTTAATGCCATGTTGATAAAAATGTTTAAAAGAAATTGAATTTAAAGAAATGAAGATAATAAAGCAGAAACGATTGTATACTGTATTGAACAATATGGGTTCAGCTGTTTTGGCACTAAGAATGATAGGTTCACAAGGGCTCCAACAAGAAGGGCTCCAACCATGATCGTTCACCTTACTGGACCATCACAAGATGAATTTACCTTTATGTGATGAGGAAAGAATTACAGTCTGCCCCTGTTCATGTCTTCCTATCTGAGGGAACTGATTGCAATTCAAAAGTGCATTTGCAATGGGCACTGCTGCATTTTGCATCTTGGCCAAGCAGGAAGCAATTTAATCTCTCCCTTGCCTCATTATCATTGGCTTTGAACAACGTTACAATGAAAGTGTTCTGTACCCACTTGGGAAAATGCAATCAGTAGCAGGAGAGAGGTAATGGAGATGGCTGGAATCCTGTTATAGGAGTTCTCCCTTTTCTCCGCTGATGTGCACCTGGTAATTGGTTCGCCCAGGTCACAAAACAAAGGAAAATTGGCTTTAACAAGTTGGGAGAGTCCATGATTTTTTTTTTATTCATTGATGGGATGTGAGCATTGCTGGCTGGGTCAGTATTTATTGTCCATCTCTAATTGCCCTTGAGAAAGTGGTGGTGAGCTGCTTTCTTGAACTGCTGCAGTCCCTGTGGTGTAGGTAGACCGACAGAGCTGTTCGGGAGAGAGTTCCAGGACTTTGACCCAGCAACAGTGTAGGAACTTCCAAGAAAGGATGGTACGTGGCTTGGAAGGGAATTTCCAGGTGATGGATTGGGGAACATTACTTAAAGGGAAGACGGTGGATAGGCAATGGAAAACACTCAAAGAGCGCATGGGTGAACTGCAACAATTGTTTATTCCTGTCTGACGCAAAAGTAAAACAGGAAAAGTGGCCAAACCATGGCTTACAATGGAAATTAGAGATATTATTATGTCCAAGGAAGAGGCATATAGTTTGGCCAGAAAAAACAACAGACCTGAGGATTGGAAGCACTTTAGAATTCAGCAACGGAGGACCAAGGGATTGATTAAGAAGGGGAAAATAGAGTGCAAGAGTAAGCTTACAGGGAACATAAAAACTGACTGTAAAAGTTTCAATAGGTTTGTGAAGAGAAGGGAGATTGATGAAGACAAATGTACAAAGGTAGGTTCCTTACAGTCAGCAACAGGGGAAATTATAATGGGGAACAAAGAAATGGTTGACCAACTAAGTACATACTTTGGTTCTGTCTTCACAAAGGAGGACACAAATAACATATCAGAAATGTTGGGGAATACAGGGTTTAGTGAGAGGGAGGAACTGAAAGAAATCAGGATTAGTAGGAAAATGGTGTTGGGGAAATTAATGGGATTGAAGGCCAATAAATCCCCAGGGCCTGATAATCTACATCCCAGAGTACTTAAGTAGGTGGCCCTAATGGATGCATTGGTGGATTCTATAGAATCTGTAACAGTTCCTAACAGATCGGAGAGTAGCTAATGTAACCCTACTATTTAAAAAGGGAGGTAGAGAAAAAACAGAGAATTATAGACTGACGTCAGTAGTGGGGAAAATTCTTGAGTCCATTATAAAAGATTTAATAGCTGAGCACTTGGAAAACAGTGGCAGAATTGGACAGAGTCAGCAAGGATTTACAAAAGGGAAACCATGCTTGACAAATCTACTGGAAATTTTCGAGGATGTAACTAGTAGAGTTGATGATGGGGAGCCAGTGGATGTGGTTTATTTGAACTTTCAGAAGGCTTTCGACAAAGTCCCACATAAAAGATTAGCGTGTAAAATTAAAGCGCATGCGATTGGGGGTAGTGTATTGAGATGGATAGAAAACTGGTTGGCAGACAGGAAACAGAGTAGGAATAAACGGGTCTTTTTCCAAATGGCAGGCAGTGATTAGTGGGGTGCTGTAGGGATCAGAGCTGGGACCCCAGCTATTCACAATATATATTAACAATTTAGATGAGGGAACTAAATGTAATATCTCCAAATTTACAGATGACACAAAGCTGGGTGGGAGGGTGAGCTGTGAGGAGGATGCAGAGATGCTTCAGTGTGATTTGGACAAGCTGAGTGAGTGGGCAAATGCATGGCAGTTGAAGTATAATGTGGATAAAGATGAGGTTATCCACTTTGGTAGTAAAAACAGAAAGGCAGATTATTATCTAAATGGCTATAAATTGAGAGAGGGGAACATGCAATGAGACCTGGGTGTCCTCATACACCAGTCGCTGAAGGTAAGCATGCAGGTTCAGCAGGCGGTAAAGAAGGCAAATTGTACGTTTGCCTTCATAGCCAAAGGATTTGAGTACAGGAGCAGGGATGTCTTGCTGCAATTATACAGGGCCTTGGTGAGACCACACCTAGAATATTGTGTGCAATTTTGATCTCCTTATCTGAGGAACGATGTTCTTGCTATAGAGGGAGTGCAGCTAAGGTTTACCAGACTGATTCCTGGGATGGCGGGACTGACATATGAGGAAAGGTTGAGTTGGTTATGATTACATTCGCTAGAGCTCAGAAGAATGAGGGGGATCTCATAGAACCCTATAAAATTTTAACAGGACTAGACAGGTTAGATGCAGGAAGGATGCTCCTGATGGTGGGGGAGTCCAGAACCAGGGATCACAGTCTGAGAAAACGGGGTAGACCATTTAGGACTGAGATGATGAGAAATTTCTTCACCCAGAGAGTAGTTCTAATGGGGGGACTTTAATTATTCATATATAGGCTGGGATACTAGTTATGTAAGGGGCAGTAAGGGACAAGCATTCCTACATCGTGTTCAGGAGAATTTCCTACAGCAGTATGTGTCCAATCCAATAAGAAAGGAGGCACTATTTTACCTGGTTCTTGGGAATGAGGTGGGCCAAGTAGATCAAGTGACAATGGGGGAACATTTAGGGGACAGTGATCATTGTATCGTAAGGTTTAGGATGATAGTGTAAAGTGACATTGGTCAATCCAGAGTAAGAATAACCAACTGGTGGAGAGCGGACTTCAATGGGGCAAGAATGGAGCTGAGCCGGATAGACTGGAACCAAAGGCTGGTGGGAACAACAGTTGCTGAACAATGGCAGAGCAGGCTCGATGGGCCAAATGGCCTACTCCTGCTCCTAGTTTCTATATTTCTATGTGATCCCTTGTGCCTGCTGTCCCTGTCCTTCTAGATGTCAGTGGTTATGGGTTTGGAGGGCGCTGCCCAAGCAGCCTTGGTGAGTTTCTGCAGTGCATCTTGTGGATGGTACACACTGCTGCCACTGTTCAGTGATGGTGGAAGGAATGAATGTTTATGGATAGGATGCCAGTCAAGCAGGATGCTTTGTCTTGGATGGCGTTGAGCTTCTTGAGTGTTGTTGGAGCTGCATTCATCCAGGAAAATGGAGAATATTCCATCACACTTTGACTTGTGCCTTGTAAATGGTGGACAGGCTTTAAGGAGTCAGCAGGTGAGTTACTCGCTACAGGATTCCTAGCCTCTGACCTGTCCTTGTAGCCATTGTATTTATATGGCTAGTCCAGTTCAGTTTCTGCTTAATAATAACCCCGGAATGTTGATAGTGGAGGATTCAGTGATTGTAATGCCGTTGAATGTCAAAGGGCGATGGTTAGATTCTCTCTTGGAGATGGTCATTGCCTGGCAATTGGGTGGCGCAGATGTTTCTTGCCACTTGTCAATCCAAGCTGGATATTGTCCAGGTCTTACTGCATTTGGACGTGGATTACTTCAGTATCTGAAGAGTCGTGAATGGTGCTGAACATTGTGCAATCATCAGTGAATATCCCCACTTCTGACCTGATGATGGAAGGAAGGTCACTGATGAAGCAGCTGAAGATGTTGGGCCTAGGACACTACCCTGAGGAACTCCTGCCGTGATGTCCTGGAGTTGAAATGACTGACCTCCAACAACCACAACCATCTTCCTTTGATCTAGGTATGATTCCAGCCAGCAGAGAGTTTTCCCCCTGATTCCCATTGACTCCAGTTTTTCTAGGGCTCCTTGGTCAAATGCTCGGTCAAATGCTGCCTTGATGTCAAGGGCAGTCACTCTCCCCTCACCTCTGGCGTTCAGCTCTTTCGTCAATGTTTGAACCAAGGCAGGAACAAGGTCAGGAGCTGAGTGACCCTGGCAGAACCCAAACTGACTCAGTGAGCAGGTTATTACTAAGCAAGTACCACTTGATAGCACTGTTTATGACCCCTTCCATCACTTTAGTGCTGATCGAGACTAGACTGATGGGGTGGTAACTGGCCGGATTGGATTTGTCCTACTTTTTGTGTACAGGACATACCTGAGCAATCTTCCACCTAGCCGGGTAGATGCCAGTGTTGTAGCCATGCTGAAACAGCTGGGCTAGGGGCATGGCAAGATCTGGAGCACAAGTCTTCAGCCAGAATATTGTCAGGGCCCATAGTTTTTGCAGTACCCAGTACCTTCAGCCGTTTCTTGATATCACATAGAGTGAATTAAATTGGCTGAAGACTGGCACCTGTGATGCTGGGGACCTCCGGAGGATGCCGAGGTGGATCATCCACTCGGCACTTCTGGCTGAAGATTGTTACGAATGCTTCAGCCTTACCTTTTGCACTGATGTGCTGGGTTCCCCCATTATTGAGGATGGGGATATTTGTGGACCCTCCTCCTCCAAAGAATTGTTTAGTTGTCCACCACCATTCATGACTGGATGTGGCAGGACTGCAGAGCTTAGATTGATCCATTGGTTGTGGGATCGCTTAGCTCTGTCTATCACTTGCTGCTTATGCTGTTTGGCATGCAAGCCATCTTGTGCTATCGCTTCACTAAGTTGACACCTAATTTTTAGGTATACCTGGTGCTGTTCCTGGCATGCCCTCTGCACTCTTCATTGAACCAGGGTTGATCCTCTGGCTTGATGGTGATGGTAGAGTGGGGAATATGCCAGGCCATGAGGTTACAGGTTGTGGTCGAGTACAATTCTGCTGCTGCTGCCCCACAGCGCCTCATGGATGCCCAGTCTTGAGTTTCTAGATCTGTTCGAAATTACCCCATTTAGTACAGTGGTAGTGCCACAGAGTACGATGGAGAATATCCTCAATGTGAAGACAAGACTTTGTCTCCACAAGGACTGTTTGGCGGTCACTCCTACCAATACCGTCATGGACAGATGCATCTGTGGCAGGCAGGTTGGTGAGGATGATGTCAAGTATGTTTTTCCCTCTTGCTGGTTCCCTCATCACCTGAAACAGGCCCAGTCTAGCAGCCATGTTCTTGGGGACTCAGCCAGCTTGGTCTATTCTGGTGCTACCGAGCCACTCTTGTTGCTGGACATTGAACCCAGAGTACATCCTGCGTCCTTGCCACCCTCAGCACTTCCTCCAATTGGTGTTCAACATGGCAGAGTACTGATTCATCACCAAAGAGGGCAGGGGGGTGGTACATAGTAATCAGCAGGAGGTTTGTTTACCCAAGTTTGACATGGGGGCCAGAGTTGATGTTGAGGATTCCCAGTGCAACTCTCTCCTGAAGATATACAACTGTGCCACCACCTCTGCTGGGTCTGTCACGCCAGTGGGACAGGACATACCCAGGGTTGGTGAGAGTGGTGTCTGGGACATTATCTGTAAGGTACGATTCTGTGAGGTTGACTATATCAGGCTGTTGTTGACTAGCCTGTGAGACAGCTCTCCCAATTTTGGCACAAGCCCCAGGTGTTAGTGAAAAGGACTTTGCATGGCTGACAGGGCTGGGTTTGCCTTTGTCTTTTCCAGTACTTAGGTCGAGGCCAGGTGGTCCATCCAGTTTCATTCCTTTCTATTCTATGCTGGTGGTTTTATACAACTGAGTGGCTTGCTAGGCCATTTCAGAAAGCATTTAAGTGTCAACAACATTCCTGAGGATCTGGAATCACATGTGGGCCAGATCAGGTGAGGACAGCAGATTTCCTTCCCTAAAGGGCATTAGTGAACCAAATGAGTTTTTACGACAATGGTTTCATGGTCATCATTAGATTTTTAATTCCATATTTTAATTGAGTTCAAATTCCACCATGTGCCATGGTGGGATTCAAGCCCAGGTCCCCTGAGCAATACCCTGTGTCTCTGGATTACCAATCCAGTGACAATATTACTACGCCACTGCCTCACCCTAACATTATACATGATCCTTTGCAGGAACTGACGTATACAAGTTTGAATAATTATTACTTATTCCATATGTTCTTATCTTTTATATGTATCTATAGTCCTAATATATCTGCTTCAGTTCAGTTTCTGGTTTGTGGATATAACTTATTTATAAGGAACATAACGTCTAGATTGGCACCATAAGTAACATCTGTGTTGCAACATATACATTATGCATTAATATTAATAAATTTCAAATTGAATTATATCTTCTCAATAATGAATGTTGTATTTATTAAGCTGAATGATGACAGTTCATGTCAATGAACATTTATATCCTATACACTTGCAACTACAAGCACTCTTTGCTGCTCCATATGAATTGAATGCCTGGGAGTCCTGAGCTTTAGCCTCCTTGAGCATGCTTCTCAAGACAAGGTTATTGTTTCGGTTGTTGGTCAAAGCCTTTGGGTTGCAAAATACCCAGGGAAGTGTATCTTAATATAAGTGATGAGATGTGCTAGCTGCAGATCCCTGCTATTGATACTGCTAAAGATCCTGCAGTTTCTATGCCTTTCACAACCTGGAGGTGCATCTGAGGTGTCCACTCCCAATAAAAATTCTTGCTACAAAAGAGGTGTTGGGAAGGAAGGTAGTGAAAAGTGCAGAATGCAGCATCAGCGCACCCATGGAAACTCATGGAAGGTGAAGGAGTACATTAGCAAGAGTTATGAGGTCGTTGGTTTTGATCATACATAACCGAAGACCTTGCACAGGCCTAAATCATGCCTCCTAATCAGGAGGCTGATTCTTTTCCCAGTACTGTAGCTAACATTGATCTTCTCTGCCACTGCTACATACTGTAATCATTCAATCCTCCTCTGCTACAGTTTCTGCAGCTAGATTTCAATTCTGTGATTGTCAATTAGTTATCATGACTGTCAGCTGTGGCTCAGTTGGTAGGACTTTGCCTCCGGGTCATGAAGGTTGTGGGTTCAACTCCCATGCCAGAGAAATGAGCATAAAAATCTAGGCTGCAACCCTAATGCAGTACTTAGGGAGTGCTGCACTGTTGGAGGTGCTGTCTTTCAGATGTTAAACTACGGCCCTATTTCCACTCTGAGGTAGACATAAACAATCCCATGGCATTACTTTAAAGACAAGGGGAGTTACCTCCAGTGTTCTGGCCAATATTTATCTCTCAACCAACATCAATAAAACAGATTATCTGGTCATTAATCTCATTGATGTTTATGGGGGCTTGTACACAAATTGGCTGCTGTGTTTCTAACATTACAACAGTGACTACACTTTACAAGTACTTTGGCTGTAAGGTGCTTTGGGAGGTCCTGAGGTTGTGAAAAGCACTATATAAGTGTAAGATTTTCTTTTACCCCTTATTTCTACCAGTGTTGTCAGGCATCTCAGATAGCTACTGAACTAACAGAGCAATGGAGTTTCGACAGAATGAAAAAGACAGTAAAAGCTGAGAAATAAGGATACTGGTCTTGTATACCTTAAAATGGAATACCAGTAAAAACTGGGAAATACTGGTCCTATATGCAACCAAACTAGAAATAAACACTGGCAGCTACACTACACAAAACAGCACTGTTCTTTTAAGCTGCTGCAGGCCTTTAACATGAGTGGCAGCCTCTAGGAACACCTGGCATTTGTATTAAGTCATCTTAAGATGTGTACGTGTGGGTATGAGAGGAGGGAATGTTAATAGCTGCATTTCCAAGTCACATGAGAATAAGTAGCGTTCTGCTAGCAATACACAAAAATGTTTTGATCGCCCAACTTGGCAGAAACTACCCAGATTTATCAGTGTGTTTGTATGAGTGAAGGACAGAAACAAGGGATGTTATGTTTGGCAGTAATAGAAGAAAATGTGCTAAAGAGACAGAGAGACTGCGGTTTACTACTGAGATTGTGCATGCCTGGGCAGTCAGTCCTTGTACACTTCAGTTTTTTTGAACCTAAAGGATTCCACACCACAAGGAATTAAAAACACTACATAATTTTAAATACACACCAAAGGTTAGTATGGACCATGCCACATTCCAGGTTTTGTCTTACTCAGAGCCAGAAAGCATGATTTGCCAATAGTTAAAAATTGAGGTTGCACCCACAAGTCTATATTTGTAATGATAAGCTCTGCCCCCTCTAAACCCTCTTCACATGGGAAACACATGCAGGGGAGTCACTACTCATCTCACTCCATCTGCTGCTGAAATCCTGATTCATCCCAGTTTTTGCCTGCAGCCTCTTTTACGGTCCTAGTTGACCTTCTATCTTCCTTCCCTTTATGTTCTTCAGCACATCCAAAACTCTGCTGCTCATAACTTATCCAACACCAAGTCATGTTATCCTATCACAACAATTTCTGCTGACCTACACAGACTCCTAACCTCCCAATTCATCAAATTCAATGTTCCTTACTCATACTTAAACCTCACCAAGCCCCACATGACCCCCACTCCATCCCCCAATTTCTCTATTTTACATCACCAGTTGTATGGGGACTGAGGCTTGGAACACCTGGTCAGTGGATGAGGAGAAATACAATCAGGAGGCTATTTTGGATTTGAAATGTAGTCTCAAGGGAATACTCAAAGAGGATATAAAATTTGTTACAGGAAGCCTACTGGGGGAATTGCAGACTGTGTGGGGTTTTGGAGATTAGAGATTGGAGTGCAATGTGTGGTTTCAAATTGGAAAGGTGGGTGGTAGGATGGAAAATTGTTCATTTTGTGGTTAATTATTTTATTGTTTATAAGAATTCTTATGCAAGGGTAGATTTTCCATGACCAATGTAATTAAGTATTTTGTGCCACATTAAGTTAACTAACCAGCAGTGCAATGAACCGTCTGACCCCAATTTACTGCTTTCAATTTATTTGAATAATTATGCATAGCTTCGCTGACAGCTTTCCCCGTGTGCTGGAGCAAACTTAATGAAGTGGTTAGAATATCTGGGCAGCAGGCCCATATTAAAGGGCACATATGTGCATAGTTACAGGCATAGGTTTCTGCTCGTAGGTACAAATATTGTTTCAGTATTTATTAAGACTCTCCCAAGTCTGGGGGAGGGAAGAAATGTCAGGAATAAATGAAGTGTTAAGGAATCAGAATAGATTTTGTGATCACGTAATAGAGTCCGACCCCTGCATGATGGATGGCTAAATTGACTATTGGTAATTACAAATTAGAGGGCTGCCCTAGTTAGCACTCCGAGACCATTCTCTTCAAAGAGTAGCAGATCACCATTCTTGGCAGCAGATGATAAATAAGCTCAGTGCCATGTGTACTACTTACAGAACAGGGGGCAGAGTGTCTGCTTTGGCAGCAATCAGCAATTAGAGCACAAATGGCATTCATAATTCCTCTGGTTTCCAGAACTGAATTTTTTCGCTCACGTTCCCTCTCAAACTCATTTGCATATAAAACTAACCGTAAACCAGTGCAAGCTGGCACATTTTAGACCCTAATTGGTTATAAGCAAGTTATGATGAACCTTTATAAAACATTGGTTCGGCCTCAATTGGAGTATTATGACCAATGCTGGGCATTGCACTTTGGGAAGGATATGAAAGCTTTAAAGAAGGTGCAGAAAAGATTTACGGGAATGGTTCCAGGGATGAGGGATTTCAGTTATGTGAAAAGATGGGAGAATCTGGAGTTGTTATGGGATTGTTCTCCTTAGAGAAGAGAAGATTGAGAAGAGATTTGATAGACACGTTCAAAATCAACAGCAGCCCAGACAGAGTAGATAGAGAAAAATTGTTCCCACTGATGGAAGGGTTGAGAATCAGAGGAAAATCTTTTTTTATGCGGTGAGTGGTTAGGTTCGGATCTGGAATGCTCTGCTTGAGATTATGGTGGCAGCAAATTCAATCGAGTCTCTCTAAAGGGAATCAGATAATTAACTGAAGAGAAAAAAATTGCAGGGCTATGGTGAAAAGGCGGTTGAGTAGGAATAGCGAGTTGCTTTTGCAGAAAACTGACACTGATGCAACGGGTCAAATGGCTTCCTTCTGTGTTGTAACTATTCCATGATTCGACTTGAATCGTGCATTAAAAATATTTTTTGAAGTGCCTTGAGATGTTCAAATAATATTGTACAATCTGACACATGAAAATGCAAAATATAAATGAAATTTAAAATAAAAACTTCATCAACTTTTTACTTTCCAACAATAAAAGATTATCATTATTGCACATGTGTATACTCGGATGTGCAGTGTGGTGCCAAAGGTGAGTAATAGCTATAATAGAATGCAAAGAATGCCTGATAGCCAAACGCTAGCGTGCAACATTTTCTTTAGTAAACTAGTGCATAAACATATAGGTGTAATTATTAATGAATGTATCTGCGATAACAAACGGAAGAGGCAACCAAGAACAGGGCCACAAGAAGTATATTTAGAACTGTAAATACTCCTTTAAAATGCTGTCACCACCCCTCTCTGTGTGCCCACTGCCACATATATCTCCATGAGGCCCCAAGGACTTACTCTTCTAGAACATTTTAAATTTTAAACACTATTAAACTCTACAATTGATTTTTGGTTCTAAAGAACGCCTTAATGGAGAGAGGTGGAGAGGATAAGTGAGAGAATTTCAGAGATTAGTACCTAGGCAGCTGAACGCAACATGAGCAATTAAAATCAGGGCTGTACAAGAGGCCAGAATTGGAAGGGCAGAGAGTTTTGAAGGTTTGTTGGGCTGCAGCAGGTTACACAGATGGGAGGGGGAAAGGCCATGGAGGGATTTTAAATTCGGTACGAGAATTTTACAATTGAAGCTTAGCTGGACTGGGAGCCAGTGTGGGTTAGTGAGCACAGAGGTGATGGGTGAATGGACTTGGTGTGAGGTGGGATAGGGACAGTGGAACTTTGGATGAGCTCCAGCTTATGTAGGATGGAAGGTGGGAGGCTGGCCAGGAGAACATTGGAATAGTCAAGTCTGGAGGTAAAAAGGTGAGTTGATGCACAGGCAGAGTCAGATGCTGGTGTTAAGGTGGAAGTGTTAAATCTGAATTCAAGGTTGCAAACAGTCTGGCTTGGCTTTAGACAGTTGCTAAGGAGAGGGACTGGAGGGATTTTAACAGGCAGTTGAAGGTGCATGCAGGAAGTTAAATCCTCTAAAAGTGACAGTGGGCCGGGAACCCAACATCATCCCGCCTACCTCTGGGTGTCCTCTGAGTGGGGTTGCAGCTGAGTGAGGAATTCCCTTCGAGCTGTTTGGCAAGTTATTGAAATATTCAAAAGGGTCATTAATGAACTATTTGGGCATTGACAGCCAGCACACCCATTTCGTGAGTTGTCAGCAACTCACAGTATCACTGAGGTGAGTGCACATTAGTAAATGCTTCTTTAGTGGAACTGACAGGCTGGGAATCCTTTGATCAGTTAAACTGAAGAGTTCCAGCCACGGCCGACACAGCAGTCCTCCTGAGAGGCTGCTTTCACTACTTGACAGATGATTGACAACTTCTTGGAAGTCACTTCACCTATCTAGCACTTCACTGACCTTCAGCTATATTTCTCTGCTGTCAGCCTTCACTATGGCATGGGAGCAGCTTATACAGCTCTACCTTACAACTCTGAGGAACAAGAAGAGAAGCAACACCGGGACTAACATCATGAGCAGTAGCATGAGCAACAGCACCAGCTATCTTCTCAGCTACTTACTGCTCCAAAGGGCAGATGGGATGGACACAGTTCCAACTCCGAAGAGATGAGACCCCCCAATAGGTGACCTACAAACAGAAGATCATCTCCTTGGAAATATGTGATCACCAATGCCTCAGGAGACTCAGGGTCTAGTGATAGGTCATTGCTAACATCTGCAGCCTCTGGAAAAAACCTCCTTCACAGTGGGCCTTGCATTGCCAGTGGACAGTAAAGTAGCTGCCACTAAAACGTCCACAATTGTGGCTTTTCATGCTGTATTGTCCCAAACCCTCTACAATAGTTAGGCATTCTCAGGAAACTCGACATTTTGATGGTGGGCAGGCTCTCATTCACATGTCACGTCATCACCTCACTGCTTCATCACGCCGGGCGCCATATTTAACGACCAGACACTCGTACACATCTCAGTGCTTCCAGCCCAGGACCACGGTAGGGAAAATGTCCACGAAAGGCAACAATACTGCAGTCCCCAAGTTTAATCACGTGTCACTGGAACACCTTTTGGATGCCGTAGAGGCCTGCCGCAATGTCCTCAACATCTGCTCTGGTCGCAACATGGGCAGCGGCGTGACCAACCAGGCTTGGTAGGCGATGGCAGTGGTGATCAGTGCCAATATTGCATGGAAGAAGTTGGCCATGCAATGCAGATAGAGGATGAATGATCTCATCTGTGCAGCCAGGATATGGCAACCATCTCATCACCTAAACTCACACACTCAAGCCCATCACACATTCACTGGCATCTTACTCACTTACAACTCATGGGACATCACCACCCATTCTCACATACATACCCTTACATGTCCATCTGGTCTCATCTCCTCTGGAGACTACCTCCAAAGCCCTCACCATCTTGAGGCCAGTTGCACAGATCAACATGTGCCCCCACACACATTCTGGGATAACCCCCTTTCCCCAGTACAGCCCTCGCCCTGCAGCTTCTTCCCTTGCTTGAGGCCACTTCATCCCCTTCGCCAAAGTAGTCCTAGCCCTGCAGCCATTGAAAAGCCACCCACATATGGCTGATCTGGTCGGTAGAGACTTGACGTGAGTCCCCCTAAAAGTGATGTGGTGCTGTTTGTGAAGCCTGGTGCTGATGACTGCGAGTGCTGACCAAAGCAAGTGAGGCAAACAGACCTTGAAGTCCCGAGCGAAGTGCAACCAGATGTATGTCGCTAATGTGCTGTTGTTAAATGGTGTGGGCGGATGATCCAGCAGCAGTTGGGGGAAGGGGCAGGGGTGGGGGGGGTGAGGGGGTGGGGTGCAATTCTGGCAAGCTGATCTTTTAATGATATGCAGATGCATTACAATGAGGTTCCCGATGTCCGATGGTGGAAAACATGGCCTGCCATCAGTGAGCTGAGCGGACGATCACAAACTGGCTTCAACACCGTCATGAAACCAATCGTGCCATACTGTCCACTCACACCACTGACCATGCCCGATGCCAGCGGGCACGGAAAATCCCAGCCTGTGTCTCTGCCTCTTCCTGAGGTGGTGTGCTGTCTTCCACTGCAAGGAGAGAAAACAGAGAGTTATGGCTGTGAGAAATGACTTGTGTGGAGAGGTGGAGAGGACAACATTTGTGGAGGGGGACTGTGAGTCATGGCTGTGAGGGGGCAATAGAATGTGGATGAGTGTGAGTGTTGGCTGTTCAGATGGGGATTTGAGGTATCTGGAGAGAGAGGAATGTGTGAAACTGCATGGTGTGTTGTCCTGAGGTGTGCAGTGCAGGAGAACGCTGAGATAGTCAGAGTGTGGGGCCTTGCACCTGAATGTGTTCTGCCACTCACCTTTCCTGACCTCCTGAGTTTCTGGATCCTCTTGGCGCACTGTCTCCAGGTTGGAGGGGGCCACGCTCCAGCTGCTGAGCTCCTCAACCTTTTCCATCCATGCCTGTTCCATTTGAGTGGATGGTCTCTTCCTCCTGCTCCCGGGGAGAGATCATATGACTGCAGAACTTCAGATCCTGCAGCAAGGCTGTCAAGTAAGAGTGAGAGACCCAGGGAACAGCCTTACTAAGTCTCCTCTCACTCCTGTAGTTGTTGCAGCCTCAGGAACCCATGTCCAGTTGAGCCTTTCTGACCCCTGCTGGGTCTCTTTAATTAGAAACCATTCCTTTGACAGATTTGACACGCCATCCTACCCATCGTCACTGGTCGGGAAACCCAGAAGCTGGATGCTAATGCTGTGCCTCAGCTAAAGAGCCATGGGAAAGCCCATTTTATTGGGTATGAGAGTTGAAAATTCCACCCATTGAGTCAGTGGCTAGGAAACAAAGTTTATGATGGTTTTTTTTAATTGTTCATGGGATGTAGGCTTCGCTGGCTAGACCAGCATTTATTGTCCATCCCTAATTGCTCTTGAGAAGGTGGTGATGAGCTACCTTCTTGAACCGCTGCCGTCCAGGTGTTGTAGGAACACACACAGTGCTGTTAGGAAGGGAATTCCAGGATTTTGACCCAGAGACAGTTAAGGAACGGCGATATGGTTCCAGGAGTGAAGCTGGATGAAATTTCAGCCCAACTAGTACTGAGTATTTAGGCAAGTAGTGTGACAAATCAGACAATGGTGAGGCTGAGAGAGTGTAGACATTTGTTTTTTAGGCACAGTGAATGGCATATAGATTTTTTCATATTCAACATATAATTCCCCCAAAATCTATCTCAACATTTCTCTCCTCACACAAAAGCATTCCCTTCTCCATTTCACAATCTCCCTCCTTGACAATCTTCTTCGTGCCCATCCCAGCTGCAGCTCTACTTTGAATGAAAGCTAAGCACAGCTGATGTGTCATGAAATCCAAAATTTCCACTTGTATCCCACAACACAGTCCCCACTCCCAAAGCAAAGCAGCAGCATCAGCTCAGACTTGCAGCCCGGACCAGCAGTGAGAAGGTCATCCAGGTGCAGAGCTGCAGTGATTTCTCAGCCGGATCTCTTGGGGCAGTCAGTGTGGCTCTCCAGAGTGTAAAAACTATGTGGATTTCCATTCAGTACAAATGCCTGGGCTATACTCCTATCCAATCTTTAGAAAGCTTTATATTTAATCCACATGCATGTTTACTCTCGTACAGATCACAGGAATTTTCCTATTTGCTGTGACAATGGTGATAATTGGAAAGCAACTTGGGAAATTTCAAAAGTAAAGATATTGGCATGCAGATTAAGAGGAGGAATTTTGATCGAGTAGATAGAGAGAGACTGTTTCCATTGGCACTAGATGGCATGATTTAAGTTAATTGGCAACAAAACTATGAGGATAATTTTTTTTAAAGAAGCAGGTTGGTATGAATCTGAATGCGCTGCCAGAAAGGATGGTGGAAGTAGATTCAATAGTAACCTTAATGAGAATTGGAGATCTACTTGAAAAGGGAAAATGTGCAAAGCCTCAGGAAAAGAGCTGGGACTTTCACATAACTAGCATTGGCACTGTGGGCCAGCCAAATGGCTTGCTTTCTGTGCTGTGTGATTCGGTGAAAATAGATAGGCTTATATAGTGAGTTCTGTTGACTATTTATAACCACTTTGTGAATAATACAATTCAATTTCAATTTCAAGGCTGAAATACAAACCCGGTTCAGATGATTAAGCTAAATCAGTAATACTGCCTGAAAGCATCAAATGCTAGAAATGCTCAGTAGGTCAAGGAGAACCTGTGGAGAGAAAAACAGAGTTAACGGCATGAATTTTTCTGTGGCATGGGAAAGATAATTTGGAACCATTTCTGGGTCCTGAACTCGTCCTCATGGGTGAAACAACCACCTCTTTAAGGGATATCCCTTCTTCCCTAGAAATCTGTCCATGCACTTTGGGGTTTGGGGTGAAGATTGCAAAAGCTTGAGCTGGGCGAAAGCCAACTTCAATGGGGTAAGAATGGATCTCGACCAAATAAATTGGAGTCAAATGTTGGCAGGAAAAATGATAGCTGATTAATGGGCTACCTTCAAACAAGAGATGAATCTGGCACCGTCAAGGTATATTCACACGAAAGGGAAAGGTAGGACAAACAAATCCAGAGCTCCCTGGATGACAAAGGAGATAGAAATTAAGATAAAGAAGAAAAAATGTGCTTATGACACATGTCAAGTAGAAAATACAATTGGGAACCAAGCTGAATACAGAAGATTTAGAGTAGAGATGAAGAAGCAAATAAGAAAAGCAAAAAGGGAGTATGAAAAGAAACTGGCAGCTAGCATAAAAAAGGAATCCAAAAGTCTCCTACAGGCACATAAATAATTAAAATGTGTTAAAAGGAGGACTAGGACCTATTAGGGACCAAAAAGGGGATTTACACATGGAGGTGGAGGGCATAGGTGAGGGACTAAATAAATATTTTGCATCTGTCTTTACCAAGGAAGAAGATGCTACCCAGACTCTGGTAAAATATGAGATAATTGAGATGCTAAATGTGTTTGAAATTGAAAATGAGGAGGTATTGGACAGGTTATCTGTACTTAAAGTTGATAAGGCACCAGGGCTGGATGAGATGCATCCAAGGATACTCAAGGAAGGAGAGAGTGGAAATTGTGGAGGCACTGGCCATAATTTCTCAGTCTTCCTTAGACTCAGGGGTGGTTGCAGAGGACTAGAGAATTGCAAATGTTACATCCTCGTTCAAAAAGGGGTGTAAGAATAGGCCCAGCAACTATAGGTCAGTCATTTAACTTTAGTGTGGGGAAACTATTAGAAGCAATAACTCAGGACAAAATTAATAGTCACATGGACATATTAGGGTTAATTCAGGGAAGCCAGCATGAAAATCATGGTTGTGTAAGGGGCAGTAAGGGACAAGCATTCCTACATCGTGTTCAGGAGAATTTCCTACAGCAGTATGTGTCCAATCCAACAAGAAAGGAGGCACTATTTTACCTGGTTCTTTGGAATGAAGTGGGCCAAGTAGATCAAGTGACAATGGGGGAACATTTAGGGGACAGTGATCATTGTATCATAAGGTTTAGGATGATAGTGTAAAGTGACAGTGGTCAATCCAGAGTAAGAATAATCAACTGGTGGAGAGCGGACTTCAATGGGGCAAGAATGGAGCTGAGCCGGATAGACTGGAACCAAAGGCTGGTGGGAACAACAGTTGCTGAACAATGGGCTACCTTCATAGAGGAGATGGTTTGGGCACAGTCAAAGTATGTTCCCTCAAAAGGGAAGGGTAGGACAAACAAACTCAAAGTTCCTAGAAGACAAATGAGATAGAAATTAAGTTAAAGAAGAAAAAATGTGCTTACGACAGGTGTTAAGTAGCAAATACAACTGAGAACCAAGCTGAATACAGGAGGTTCAGAAGGGATGTGAAAAAGCAAATACAAGAAGCAGAGAGGGATTATGAAAAAAGACTGGCAGCTAACATAAAAGGAAATCCCAAAGTATTCTATAGGTACATCAGTAGTAAAAGGGCAGCAAAAGGGGGAGTAGGGCTGATTAGGGACCAAAAGCCGGATTTACACATAGAGGCAAGAGGCATGGCTAAGGTGTTAAATGAATACTTTACGCATGCCTTTATCTACGAAGCAGATGCTGCCAAGATCATGGTGACAGAGGAGGAATCTCAGTCACTAGAAGGGTTTAAAATTGATACGGAGGAGGTATTGGATAAGCTGCCAGTACTTAAATTTGATAAGGCAATAGGACCGGATGAGATGCAACCAAGATTATTGAAGTAAGTGAGAGCAGAAATTGCAGGGACACTGGCAATAATCTTTCAATGTTCCCTGGATTCAGCGGAGTTGCCAGAGGAGAATTGCAAACATTATGCCCTTGTTCAAAAAAGGTTGTAAAGATCTTCCCTGCAATTACAGACCAGTCAGTTTAACTTTGGTGGTGGGGAAACTTCTAGAAACAATTATTCAGGATAGCATTAATAGTCACATGGAAAAATATGGATTGATTTGGAAGAGTCAGCATGGATTTGTTAAAGGAAAATCATGTCTAACTAACTTGAGGAGCCCTTTGAAGAGGTAACAGAGATGGTTGATGAGGGCAGGGCCGTTGATGTGGTGTGCATGGACTTCCAAAAGGCATTTGACACAGTGCCACACAAGAGACTTGTGAGGAAAGTTATAGGTCATGGTATAAAAGGGACAGTAGCAATGTGGATACAAAATTGGCTGAGGGATAGGAAACAGAGAGTAATGTTTAATGGGTACTTTTCGGGCTTGAAGGTTTGTAGTGGAGTGCCCCAAGTATCAGTTCTGGGACCCTTGCTTTTCCTGGTATACATAAATAATCTAGATCTTGGTGTGCAGGGGACAATTTCAAAGTTTGCGGATGATACAAAACTTGGGAGAATTGTAAACTGTGAGGAGAGCAATGTAGAACATCAAAAGGATATTAACATATTGGTGGAGTGGGCAGATACGTGGCAGATGAAGTTCAATGCGGACAAGCGTGAGGTGATACACTTTAGTACAAAGAACATGGAGAGATGGTATAAAATAAAGGGTGTGCAGGAGCAGAGAGACCTGAGTAAATATGAACATAAGTCATTAAAGGTGGCAGGACAGGTAGAGAGAGCTGTTTCTAAAGCTTACAGTATTCTAGGCTTCATTAATAGGGGCATAGAATACAAGATAGGGAGGTTATGATGAAATTATATAAGATACTGGTTAGACCTCAGCTGGAGTCTTGTGCACAGTTCTGAGCACCACACCATAGGTAGGGTGTGGATATATTGGAAAAAGTGCAGAAGGGGTTTACAAGAATGGTTCCAGTAATGAGACACTTCAGTTATGAGGAAAGATTGCAGAAGTTAGGACTGTTTTCCTTGGAAAGGAGAAGGCTAAGAGTAGACTTAATAGACGTTTTCAGAACCATGAGGGGTCTGGACAGAGTAGTTAGGGAGAAACGGTTCCCGCTGGTAAACAGATCAAGAACCAGAGGGCAGAGTTTTAAAGTTTTTTGGCAAAGAAGCAAGTGTGAGATGAGAAAACACTTTTTCACACAGTGAGTAGTTAGGGCCTGAAATGCGCTGCCTGGAAGTGTGGTGGAAGCAGGTTCAATTGAGGCATTCAAGAGGGCACTAGATAATTATTTAAATAGAAACAATGTACAGGTGTACGGGGAAAAGGCAGAGATTGGCACTAAGTTAAAATGCTCAGAGAGCTGGTGCTTACACGATGGGCCAAATGGCCTCCTTCTACACCGTAGCAATTCTGCGATTCTGTGATTTGAGGTCTGACTGATCCCATGGATTGTCACTAATGCAAGATTATGGCATGCTGGTAGACCTACAATTTCTGGGTCTTTAGTTTCCATGATGTAAAACATCTATGACACCCAGGAGGATTGACTATACTTGCACTCCAGGACTATGGATCCTGCACATACATAGGAAATAGGAGCAGGAGTAGGCCATTCGGCCCTTCAAACCTGCTTCGCCATTCATTATGATCATGGCTGATCATCCAACTCAATTGCCTGATCCTGTTTGCTCCCCATATCCTATGATCCCTTTCGCCCCAAGAGCCATATCCAACTCCTTGAAAATATACAATGCTTTGGCCTCAACTACTTTCTGTGGTAACGAATTCCATAGGCTCACCACTCTCTAGATGAAGAAATTTCTCCTCATCTCACTCCTAAGTGGTCTACCCCATATCCTCAGACTGTGAATCTTGGTTGTGGACTCCCCAACCATTGGGAACATCCTTCCTGCATCTACACTGTCTAGTCCTGTTAGAATTTTATAGGTTTCTGTGAGATCCCCCTCATTCTTCTGAACTCTAATGAATATAATCCTAAACAACTCAATTTCTCCTCATATGTCAGTCCCGCCATACCAGGAATCAGTCTGGTAAATCTTTGTTGAACTCCCTCTATAGCAAGAACATCCTTCATCAGATAAGGAGACCAAAATTGCACACAATATTCCCAGGTATGGTCTCACCAAGGCCCTGTATAATTGCAGCAAGACATCTCTGCTCCTGCACCCGAATCCTCTGGCTATGAAGGCCAACATACCATTTGCCTTCTTTACCGCCTACTGAACCTGCATGATTACCTTCTTCAACTTGTGTATGAGGACACCCAGGTCTCATTGTACATTCCCCTCTCTCAATTTATAGCCATTTAGATAATAATCTGCCTTCCTGTTTTTACTACCAAAGTGGATAACCTCATATTTATCCACATTATACTGCATCTGCCATGCATTTGCCCACTCACTCAGCTTGTCCAAATCACACTGAAGCATCTCTGCATCCTCCTCACAGCTCACCTTCCCACCCAGACATGTGGCATCTGCAAATTTGGAGATATTACATTTAGTTCCCTCATCTAAATCAATAATATATATTGTGAATAACTGGGGTCCCAGCACTGATCGCTACAGTACCCCACTAGTATCTGCCTGCCATTCGGAAAAAGACCCATTTATTTCTACTTTTTGTTTCCTGTCTGCCAACCAGTTTTCTATCCATCTCAACATACTACCCCCAATCCCATGCACTTTAATTTTACACGTCAATCTCTTTTGTGAGACCTTGTCAAAAGCCTTCTGAAAATCCAAATAAACCACATCCACTGGCTCCCCATCATCAACTCTACTAGTTACATCCTCGAAAAATTCCAATAGATTTGTCAAGCATGATTTCCCATTCGTATGTCCATGCTGACTCTGTCCAATTCTGCCACTGTTTTCCAAGTGCTCAGCTATTAAATCTTATATAATGGTCTCTAGAAATTTCCCCATTACTGACATCAGGCTGACTGGTCTATAATTCCCTGTTTTCTCTATCTCCCTTTTTGAATAGTGGGGTTACATTAGCTACCCTCCAATCTGTAGGAACTGTTCCAGAGTCTATAGAATCTTGGAAGATGTCCACCAATGCATCCACTATTTCTAGGGCCACTTCCTTAAGTACTCTGGGATGTAGATTATCAGGCCCTGGGGATTTATCAGCCTTCAATCCCATCAATTTCCCCAACACCATTTCCCTACTAATACTTATTTCTTTCAGTTCCTCCCTCTCACTAAACCCTGTGTTCCCCAACATTTCTGATATGTTATTAGTGTCCTCCTTTGTGAAGATAGAACCAAAGTATGTATTTAGTTGGTCAGCCATTTCTTTGTTCCCCATTATAAATTCCCCTGTTGCTGACTGTAAGGAACCTACATTTGTCTTCACCAATCTTTTTCTCTTCACATACCTATAGAAACTTTTACAGTCAGTTTTTATATTCCCCACAAGCTTACACTCATACTCAATTTTTCCCTTCTTAATCAATCCCTTGGTCCTCCTTTGCTGAATTCTAAAGTGCTCCCAATCCTCAGGTCTGTTGTTTTTTTCTGGCCAATTTGTATGCCTCTTCCTTGGATCTAATACTATCTCTAATTTCCCTTGTAAGCCATGGTTTGGCCACCTTTCCTATTTTACTTTTGTGCCAGACAGGAATAAACAATTGTTGCAGTTCATCCATGAGCCCTTTGAATATTTGCCATTGTGTATCCACTAAAATCCCTTTAAATAATGTTTCCCAATCTATCATAGCCAACTTCGCGCATCATACCATCGTAGTTTCCTTTATTAAGATACAGGACCTTAGTCTCAGAATCAACTACGTCTCTCTCCATCTTGATGAAGAATTCTATCATATTATGGTCGGTCATTCCCAAGCGGCCTCGCACAACTAGATTGCCAATTATTCCTTTCTCATTACACAATACCCAGTGTTTGATAAAAACAGAATTACCTGGAAAAACTCAACAGGTCTGGCAGCATCAGCGGAGAAGAAAAGAGTTCACGTTTCGAGTCCTCATGACCCTTGGACAGAATTTGAGTTCGAGTCCAAGACAGAGTTGAAATATAAGCTGGTTTAAGGTGTGTGGGGGGATGTTCTCTAGTTGATTCCTCAATGTATTGGTCCAGAGAACCATCCCATATACACTCCAGGAATTCCTCTTCTATAGTATGGTTGCTAATTTGATTTGCCCAATCTATATGCAGATTAAAGTCACCCATAATTACAGATGTTTTTTTATTGTATGCATCTCTAATTTCTTGTTTAATGCCATTCCCAACATCACCATGCAATTAATGAACAATTGTGTGGCGAATGATGTGCAGTAGTGGGTTTTGACATGAACCCCCACCTCTGTGGATACATGTCTTAGCATTCTCAGGGTTAGTATGTTGGTAATTGCCCCTGTGTCAACCATGCCCAATAACAAATAATGGCCACGCCTGCCATTAATTAACAGGCCAGTTAGGGCCTTTAACAACCCAACTGACAGCAATTTAATGTAGCCTGTGCGAGTTTTCACTCGTCGCACAGGCAAAATGGTCAGGTGGGCAGGCCACAATTTGCAAAATCTCATCCATGGGTGGGATAAGAAGGGCCAGCAGCTTTGTCAACGTGAGTAGTGAGGGGTTTTGGAGTTAGTTTGCTTCTGGTGGCTTATTGAGACTTGGCAGCTTATCTTCTGATTAGGACTTCATTCTTAGCATTTCTAGGCTTCATTTCTGGGTATATTGGTGTCTCCAAGGCCCCCTGAGGATTTGGACCATGTGGACCCTTCCAGGTATCAGACAGCTTTCCATTATCCTGGCAATGGGGATTGTGGTCTCCGCTGGAGGCACCTCCTCTGAGGAAGAACAAAGGGGCAGAAGGAAGAGGAGGCCAGCTGTGCCTATGCAGCTTCCAAGGGAGCAACCTGTGGGAGGAAAGGCCACAGGCATACGGGCCAGCAGGGAATCCAAGGTTGAAGGGGCACAGAAGATGGCACTATCCTGCTGCCAGGTTCATAGGCGGCGATATAGTTACCTCAATATGTCTGAGGTGCAATGCCGAAGGATGCTCCACCTCTCAAAAGAGAATGTGACCTCCATTTGCCAGATGATCGGGCCTGAGATCAGCTCCGACTGTGTGGGTGGACACCCCATGCCAGTGCCTGTGAAGGTCACAGTGGCCCTGAACTTCTACGCTTCCAGCTCTTTCCAGGGGCCAGTGGTGATCTGTATGGAGCCTCCCAATCAGCTGTCCACAGTTGCGTCAAGCTGGAGACAGAAGCTCTGTTCAGGTGGGTATTAACTTTCCTTCATTTCTGAGAGAGCCAGAGGCTTTGCAACGATTGCTGGATTCCCCCATGACATCAGTGGGTGAGCCCGGTGCCTTAGTCAAAAGGAGAGAATTCCACTCCATGAACGTGCAGATATTGTGTGACCACAGGATGCAGATTTTGCAAGTCTGTGCAAGGTACCCTCATAGTTTCCATGATGTTTACATCCTCAGACAATCCCAGGTGCTGAGGCTCTACAGTGCTCCAGCCCGACTGGATGGATAGCTTCAGGGTGACAAGGGCTATCCTTTGAAAAGGTAGCTGATGACGCCTCTCCGCCTCCTGAGAACAGGGGCAGAGCAGCGGTACAATAGGATCCACGCCTCCAAAAGGACAATGGTAAAGAGGACCATAGGTCTTCTCAAGATGCGCTTCCGATGCCTGGACCATTCAGAAGGTGCACTCCAGTACCCCCCAGAGCGGGCATCACTGATAGTGGTTGCATGCTGCACTCTCTCTGGCACTGCCAAGGGGAGACCCATTGGAAGAAGATGATGTTGATGCAGCTGCACAGGCCACAGAGGATGAGTCCAGTAGTGAGTCAGAAGAGAAGCAATGTGAGGAGAACGCTGAGGGCATGAAGCCAGACCTCGGTAACCTCCAGTTAGGCAGGGACACCAGGGATGCCTTGATTCAATGCTCTTTTAGCTAGGATGCCAAATAAGAACTACCACCTCATGCCAGGGCTGCTAAATCCATCATGGATCAGACAAATGACCCTCTCCTTGGCCCCCAAGATACACTCAGTGCCTGTGCAATAAAGTTTCGAGCCACCCACATCCAACTTCACATACTGACCTAAGCTGCACATACAACATTAATGAAGCATACTCAGGCCAATAACACAATAGCTAATTTAATTGTATGTTGGAACAGACATAGTCTTGAACAGAAAGAAACTGGTGTTGGTAGTCACACCATTAAAAAAGAAAAAAAACAGGGGAACAAAAGATCACCCATGACTAGTCCCTCTTAGAACCATAGAACCATAGAAAAGTTGCAGCATAGAAGGAGGCCATTCAGCCCATCTTGTCCATGCCAGCCCGAGGACACCCAGGTGCCCTTTCTAATCCCAACTTCCTGCACCCGGCCCTTGGCCCTGCAGCTTACAGCACTTTATGTGCAGATCCAGGTACTTAAGGTGCTTTAAATGTATGTTTATGGGTGCTACATCTTGGTGCTCCCGCCTCGCTGGCACTGGCACTGAGACAGCCTACTGATTCTGATGTCCTATTGGCCTTGACAGTCGTCCTCTGGCCAGTAAGCCTGTGCTGGCTTCACCTGGGAGGGAGCGGCCAGTGCCACAGCTGGCATCTCCCCAGTTGCTGGAGCCTCAACAGATGTGACGGTCACTGGCAGAGGGCAGGCAGGAGCAGCTGCTGTCATCCAGTGTGCCCTGAGAGGAGCCTGCAGAGATGACAAGCTGCTCATGCGCCAACATGAGGTTGCTCTGGACCTCCCTGCTCACCAGTGATGAACGGGCACCTAGCTGGGATACTGGGTGCCCCATCCATCTCACACATGGACACTGACCAACTGAGGTCAGTGCCTGTGTGAGGGCTTGCAGGTCCGCTTGCAACCCCAGTAACCCCTGGTTCTGTTCCTAGAGCTACCTCTCCATGAGAGTCACCACTCTCCCCACGGAGGAGGCATTGCGCTCAGCCATGAGGGTCAATGCAGTGCTCGTGCAGGGGCTCCTCAACAATGGAAAGCATGGCACACATACCCTCTTGGATCTTCGCCAGATCCTCCTGCTAGCCCCGCTGGATGTCCAGCACCTGCTGCCTAATGGACGCCTCCAGAGGCCCATCATCAGCTCTCGATTAAGCGTTGTCCGGTTGTGCAACCATTTTAGTGTAGTCTCTTCATTGATGTGAGCCTCGAACCTGAAGTCCCCATTGGTCATTGAAAGACGAGGGCACCGTGATGCAGATTTCCACTGTCTCACCAGGGTGTCTGGCCTGCACAGTGTCAGTGTGTTGACTTTAACTAATGACATGTCCTTCTCTGTTTTAGGCTCGCCAGCAGGCATTCGCTCTCCGGACCCTGAAGGACCACCCCGACACAGTCTCCATGGCACTCTTACCTTTGCCTGACAACCCAACCTTATCATAGCCGTTTGATCGAGGTACATGGCACCTCTTGAGCTCCAAGGCTTCCTGCTCATAGCTGGAGCAGATGAGGAGGTCTTCCACCAGTCCACAACTCTCAATATTGTTATGGGATGTCTTCTCCTGAAAGGACAGAGGAGCATTGATTCGCGCCCACTCTCTACCATTGCAGCCTGGCCAACCCCAGCTGAGGAGAACCTTGCAGGGCAGATCCAAGTCATGACCCTCCAAGCAGCCAGGGGTCATCCCCTTGGTCAGCTTCGGCGTGATTGACAGTTAGCACTCACACTCCAACACCAGTGGGCTCCACAGGGGATGGCCAGCCCAAAACAACTGAACACACTGACCCATGCCAACACGGTACTCACCTTTCCTGAACGCAGCAGGTCATGGAAGTGCTTTCGGCACTGCACCTAGATGTGCTGCACCACGTGTGGCTGCTCATCTGAACTGCCACCTCCTCTCATGCCCTCTCTGTGACCTCCTCCTCCCATCTCTAGGGACAAGGGTGTGCCTTCTGGAAGCCACCTCCTCCAGGAGGGCAACGAGGCACTCGTCAGAGAAATGGCAGACCAAGTGCCCCCTGCCGATGTGCCCTCCCACCTGGCATTTGCTGACTCTGGACTCCATCCTTGCAGCAGTAGACAGGTAGCCATTCTGGGGCTGCTTGAACTGTTTTTAAACAGGCCTTTGAACACTGCAGCTGACAGGCCCCTGCCCCCACTCGGCCCTTCCTAGCCAGTGACAAGCTGCGTTTCATGCTGGGCAGGCCTTAATTGGGCCGCCAGCGTGAAATCGCAGTCAGACCCCGATTGCGGGCAGAAGTAGGCTTCCCAACTGTCCACACTGGCCCCCACCACGCCCGCCCGACGAGGCCATAATTTTGCCCCCTGTTCTTTATGGATTCTGTAGGCTGTCGTCAAAATGACATGAACTCTAGTCGATGAATATGGAATGTGATTCTGAACCCATCTTCCAATGCAGCCTATATCTTTTGGGGATACTTTCGCTCTTCTGCTGTTAATCTTGATGTCTTCATTCCCAAATGCTAGGCAAATTTTTATGACTTGCTTGTCTGGTTCAGACACAGCTGAATCAAGAAACCATAGTTCTGTACATTGTTTAATCATTTTGAATTCAGAGAGTATGTCAGCTGTATCCCAATTCAAACTGGGAATTTTGTGGACATTCTGACAATATCCTTTTGTCCTCCTTCTCCTATAGTAGCTGGGATGAGCACTGCTGTAGCTGCTTTCATACGCTTTTTCAAAGTTCTGCCTATTACCACAGCAACTTTCTCTGGCCTGATTTTTATGATGATTTTGTTTTTTTTTTGTTTGACTCTGCCTCACTTGCTGGTCACTCACCTTTCCTGATTGTGCTAACCCGTTGCTGGTCCTCTCAATGCACTGTCCCACTTACTGAACTTACAGGCTACCTACTGCAATCTCACCACAAGGGATCTGCCTGCTTACCAGCCCTTTGTTTGAGCACTATCACAGCTTTGTGTCATCAAAGCTTTTCTGTGTAGTCAGGGCACTGCCTTTGCAACATTCTCTGATGCTGTGACTCTGTTGTGGTCTGACCAAAGCATCAAGGGTCATCTCATAGCATGTAGCACAATCTAAGGCTGTTCACCATGTCGTACCTGTACTTAATCTTGCTGTCAGGCTGTCTTACCACCGCTGAGCACAATGTTGTGTTGTTATAACGATATAAAGGCACCAGCCACTCATAAGAGATTGGATAAACATGTTGTGGGTTCATGTATTGAGTCAAGGCACATGAGAACCTATATACATAGAAAGATGCAGAGCTGTGTGTGTGTGTGTGTGTGTGTGTGTTCTGCTCAAAGGTAAAAGTGAAATTAAGACTAGATCGCATGACAGACTTCCCTTCTAGTGATGCCAAGCTGCTATCTCTTAAAGGCACATTGCAACAAATAGGGCATCAGTGACCAGTGAGATGCAATAATGTGTACCCCTTTGAGAGACGCCATCAAGGTCCACAGCTGATCCTTGGAAGAAGCCAGTATCGAAGAGGCCATTTTCACATTGGAGACTACTGTCAGGGTGTGGTGAGCATGGCTATGAGGTGTGAGGTCTTTGGTAATGAGGGAAAATATATCTGTGACCACCTGCCTGGGGAGTCACAGTCTCCTGCGGCATTGGTCTTGGTCAACTCCAGGTAGCTCTGGTAGACCCCATGCTGGCGGTACGGCCTCTATGTCCTTACCACCCCTTAGCCCTCTTCCTTGCACACCTGAAGCATGGGGCTCCATCCTTCCTGCCAAATTAACCCTCATCATCACCGGGCCCAAACCTAACAATCATGCTCCTATTGTCAGCTGCACCCTTTCTTGTGACCAGGTGGCCTTTCAATGGTGCCTTTCCCTTGCTCTTATGCCCCTGTGATGCCAGAAGGGTGGCAACAGCCCCAGCAGTGCTGAAGTGCTTACTCCCCACCACCTGCACTGCATTGATGGCACCTGCCTCCCAATGAGCGAGGCCCCCTTTGCACCCTTCTAAGGGCTCCAGATAATTTTCTGGGGTGGCCATGACTGGATTGGGGGAGGCGGTGGCATAGTGGTATTGTCACTGGGCTGGTAGCCCAGAGACCTAGGGTAATGTGCTGGGGACCTGGGTTCAAATCCCACCATGGAAGATGGTGGAATTTGAATCCAATAAATACCTGGAATTAAAAGTCTAATGATGACCATGCAACCATTGTCTATTGTTGTAAAAACCCATATGGTTCACTAATATCCTTTAGGAAAGGGAATTTGCTGGCCTCCATGTGACTCCAGACTCACAGCAATGTTTTTGACTCTTAAAAATGCCCTCTGAACATGGGCAACTAGGGATGGGCAATATATGCTGGCCTAGCCAGTGACATCCACATCCCATAAACCAATAATTTAAAAAAATCCCCACTGTCTCTTCACATCCATTCCGGTGGTCAGCCCCAGATAATACAGGCAGCCTGTGCACCCCCCATAATAATCACAAATTACTCTTAATGAGCTCTTTAACCATCCTAACTCACCTTTGTTATGGATCAGGCGGGCTTGCAGACCTGCCCTCCTCCCCATCAAGTTGGGAAATCAGTCAGTGCCGGAAATGCATCAGGAATCCAGCACACTGGCTGGCATTGGTATTTTTGACCTTCACCCACCTCTGTTCCCGTTCCTGGTGTAACCAGATTATTCAGCCCAACACCTCATGTCAGTGATCTTTTGTGAGGATCAGTGAAATTGATTATTTGAATAGTCAACTAACTGAGATCAAATAACAAGTACAATTAGATTTTGGCCCCCTAGGCGGAACCAGAGGCTGGCTGATAGGGGTAAGGGTAATGCCCACTAGATGTGACTGATGAACTGCATCCCCAGCCCCCCACATCACCCATCCTGCCACACAAGCAGAGCAGGCCTTTAGTAATAGTGAAGGAAACACTCAGAACATCATTTAGCAGGCAATAGGCCTCCTCAAACAGTGGTTCTGCTGCCTTGACTGCTCAGGGGGTCACTCCAGTACACCCCTGCTATGGTCTCCAAATTTGTGGTCTTCAGCTGCATCCTCCAGAAATTTGTCAATTGAGAGCTCAGTCATTAGCTTCAAGGATCAGAGCCTACCCCTGGTGGAAGAGGAGGAGGAGGAGGAAGAGAAAGAGGCAGGGAGGAGAACAGGGAGGAGATAGTCTGGACCCCCCTAAAGCTGGATGGGCTATGAGAAAGTGAATTATGAGGTTCCACTTCTCTGAGACCACTTCCTAGACCAACATGGACCCACCATTCCCCACCATCCTCCTTCATTTGAAACACCCCACTGCAGCATCCTCTTGGCCAATATTCAACAATAACATAATATAAGGAATCCTTTGAGCCTTGTTAGGAAATACAAATAGCTTAAGTAAGTTATATTGGTTTTTGTGAGTGCTAGGAATGAATTTTAACTTTAAAGTTAAAGTTTGATTTGTATTTCTGTATCTCTGTGTTAAGAAAGGTCAAATGGAGTTTTTGTTCCACTTTAAAAAGTTGCCTGCATTACTAATGAGAGTTTACGACTTAAGAAGTTAAGCAAACACAGGGTGGAAGAATTGGGCTGTTGCCTAGCAACAGGGGCCCAGAGAGGCAAGTCCCTCCCACAAACACACACACAAAAGCTAGAAATGGCAGTTTTGATTTGAAAGCTGTTGGAGTTCATCAAGTTTTGAAGACAGCTGCCAGACAAGAGCAGCCTAGAAGGGACAGATAGCAAGTCCCAAGCTAAAGAAAGACCCCATAATTCAGGAGCAAAAGAGGGGAAAGTCCCAAATATGCCTTCTGGTCAGAGGAAGGACAGGAATCTAGAAAAGACCCTGTTAAGTGAAGTTAAAAGTGAGGGGCAGAGAGAAAGGTTCAAAGGTTCAGTTTTAAAGAGACAAAAACTACAGAAAGCATAATTAAAGCGAGAGCAGCTTGCAAAAGATAAGATCCAAAGAGACAATTGAAGGTCTGTAACTGTTTGCTGTGGGCATGTGAAGTAATAGTGTACTGTTGACAGCTGAGTCAGTGAGGGAGAGTGTGTGTAAGACAGCTTGAATGCATGTGGTGACCCAGGGAGACGAAATTGAAAGGAGAGTTTGGACCCTTGTGGAAGGCGTGAGAGAAAGTGTCGGTTTGGGAGAAGATTACAAAATGAGTTCTTAGCGTGGAGATTGGAAACCCTCGTGTGAAAGATGAAGTTCAGTGAGACTGGTTGGCTCATGGTGTAACAAGCGTTGATGAGAGTTCCATAACATCTGGTTGAGGTGGTATCTGTCTTTTGGTTTCAGAGTGTGCTGTGCCTGACCACAGGGTGCCAATTGGATTACATGTGTACTTACTATGGACATTAGAGTATAAGATAGTTTTTATAACTTGTGTTATCCTTACAAATCTGTATACATCTGTAAAGGTATAGTTGTATGTAAAGGAGTATTTTAATATAGTTCATCTTTTCTTGTTTAATAAATGTTTTATTCTTTTTTTAAAGTTCATCAGCTGACTCCTGTGACTGTTCAGTAGCTGCTCTCCACGTATCTAAACAAACAAATAAAAGTTAGGATCTATCAAGCTGGGTGCCACCTGGGATCAGGCTCATCCTGGGGTAATCTCAGTTGGGATCGTAACAGCCTGCTCCAGCATTCAATAAGATCATGGCTGACCTTCCACCTCAATTCCACTTTCCTGCACTATCGCCATATCCCTTAATTGCATCAGTACCCCTTCCAGCCAACTGTCAGCTATGATTACATTTGTTGTACTCTCACCATTGAGCCTGAAAGTTGTGAATTCAAGTCCCACTCCAGAACTGTGGAAGCACTGCACTGTTGGAGGTGCTTTCTTTCAGACAAGATGCTAGACCAGGGTTGTCCAACATAACAGAACCGGGCCTGCCAAATGTTTCTATCCAACCCGTGGGCCAGAGTTCAAAATATAGGCCTGTATCCATTAGAGTTTGGAAGAATGAGAGGTGATCTTATTAAAACGTATAAGACCCAGCCATGATTCTGCCATGTTACCTTATCCCTCATAATAGGTTATAGCATTTTGCCTTTGAGCGATGTTGGGCTAGTTTGCCAACAGAAATATTCATATAATATAATAATCCAACACATCCAATCATACAAACAAAATGATCTATCCACCCTTGTGCAATTCTTTTGCATCTATTCTGTAGATGCCTTTGCTGTCCTAGTGTTCCTATACAGACCTAGAACAATGGTTGGATCACTATGGAAATAAACTTACTTGGCTATGGGATAGACTGGAGAAATAGATCTTACCAGATTGCCCTATAAAGAGTAAGCATGGTCTCAACTGGCCAAATGGTCTCCTTCTGTGTTGTAATCACTCAATAACATTTTTCCTGGTGAAGGTTGCTGACTTTCAATCGAAGAGACTGCAGATGGCCATGAAGAATGCCCTTGAGCAGTTGTGCGCTTTCAGGGCCCAACTTCAGGCTGCACCACCTGCTAATGTACCAAGCATAATGTTCTGCATGTCTATCAGCCTTCTTCTGCACATTGCACCATCAAAGTCCTCATCTGAGTTCCTTGCAGCTGGATTCCTCTGCAACAAAGCCTGCTGGGCAGCTGGCACATGTTATCCTTGAACTCTGGGCTGGCTGCAGCTCAATCACACCCGGTGACTCAATCTGTGTAGATTAAACTCTATACTAGTCTCTAAACTACACTCATTGCCAGTATCTGAGCTGGAGCTACAAATATCAGACTAAATGTGCTTTGTCATCACTGCTGTGGGGCTGCTCTTCCTCTTGGCTGTGTTGAGGTTACCCAGGTAGCAGTTCTTGGATATTTGAAAGCAAGCAGAGGGAGAGGTTTGTGGAGGGGGGTGGAGGTGGTGGTGCAAGGGTGGTTGGGAAGAAGGAAAGCAAGGTCATGGTGTCTTGGTATTGTGAAAGGGCTACCACTGAATTGAGATGATTTTTTATCCCTTACAAAAGATTTCAGAATTTCTGTCCCCCATTGCAAAATTCCCCTTAATACAAATGTCTAAACTTCTCTTATGCACAGATATTCTCCCTTTTACTGGGATATGCCTTACCTACGACTTGTTCTTCACCCAAATCTGTAATGCTTGATACAAATAAGCTGATCCAGGAAATGTGAGTGCCACTCGGGTGGAGTTAACAGCAGCTTACAACAGTTTAGAGTGACTTGCACCAGCAAAAAAAGTCACCCCCACATATGCTAGAGCTTGTGTGATCTATAAGTGGAAGCATAGGGTGAATAACTTCCTTAGGTTGTGGTAAAGCAGTGATGGTAGAAGGAATAGCTGCTGTTGATTGAAAGCTTCGCATAGCCATGTACACTGTTGACTCACTTTGTTATTCTAGCTTCATGATGCCAGCTGATGAATGAGGATATTTCACGAGAACAGATGGGTTTTCCAAAGCCTTGTCTCCTCACTGACTACGTTGAATACTTGGCCTGTTACAATTGTGGATTCTACTACCCAGTTGTCAATGTTTGCTTTAATTTTTCGTTACAGTCTGCAACTTGTTGTACTCTGCAGTTCCCTTAAGATTGCTGTGCAGCCATGCATGTACACATCTGGAAGGGAATGTTGGTTGTGTACAGCCTGTTGTTCACGTGCGGTAAGTTCCAAATTGTTGTGCGGCTGTGCAACCTAGAGGGAACATTGTCATTTGTGTGCTGTTGTGAAGCAAGATTTGTCAGCTCCATGAGATGTCATTGAGCAATATGTAACATAAGTGGTACTGGCTGGGGTGATCTCTGCAAGCAGTGAGCACAGATCTCTCAAAAATGCTTCCACTGATAAGATCCAACTAGTGAGATGCACTCTGTGCCTAAGAACAAACTGCACAAAATCATGAATGAGTCATGGCAAGCAAAGAGAAAAATGTCAGAAAATTGCTCTTTATCTCTTCTGACTTGCTCTCCTCCCCTTAAAATGCTCCATAAAATCTACCTCTTTGATCAATTTTTTGGTCATCTGTGTTTCTTGGTGTCAAATTCTGTTTAATAGTTGTTCCTGTGAAACACCTTGGAACATTTTAATTTTTTTAAAGTGTTGTATAAATGCAAGTTGTTATTTTAAATAGCTCCTAGGAAATGGGTACGAAAGCTGGGCTCTAACTAATGTCATTTACAATGGGTAACTGAGTCAACAGTAACTCATAAAGTGAACTAACTCTAAAAGAATGGTTCCGCCAGCAGGAGGAAGCATGAGTCAAAAAAATTGAAACTCACATTGGCAATCCATAAAATGTATATAACCACGAGCCACATTTAAGGAGTTTTCAAGTGATAGATGATCTTAAAAATATTCAATTTACTCATTATAAATTCTATTAATCACAACGTATAGCTGTGGATGGACTCAGCAGAAACAGGTAAGTGCTGAGCTTAATTATTATGAAATTCCGTTTCTAGAGATTTCAGGGATCACCCAGGAATACTTCATGTTTGTACTAGCAGATACATTTCATGCTATTTCGCCTGAGAAACTGTTTATGCAAAGGGAACAAGATAAACTTGTTGTTTCTCGTATATGCTGGCAGTGTGGCTACACCAATTAACCTAGAGCCCTCTGAAGTCCTGCTAAGTCCCAGTGAGTGTTCAAGTGTCTAGACATTGGAATTGGTCAGTTAAAAAATAGAAATTAATATCCCATTCATAGTGACAAATGGGAACTGAATGAATGTAGAATTCTGCTTTTATTTATATTGTAAATGGCATGAATTCAAATGCTGACATTTTGGGTGCACCACCTTTTTGATAGAATTTTAAAGCAAAAAAATGGCCAATGTTCCTTCAGGATTTGTTTTTAATCATCAAAAAACAGCTGTGATAAAAACAAACTTGGGAGTTCCCAGAAAAATTCAAATAATCAGACTACCCTAGGCCTCTCTTTCCTTCTCCATCTCAGATAATGCAACAGTTTTATCAGGGCCGGCACTGTTGATCATTTTAAAAACACTGGGACAGAATTTCCTGGTGACTGACACCATTCTAATGATGCTTCTGCACTGAAGGACTCCTCGAATAATGTAAAAGAAAGAGGGAATTATGGGCAGGATTTTACAGTAAAAGTAACAGTGACAGCAACTTCCAGCTACAACATATGTATAGTTAAATGTGTAAATCAGGAAGTTGCTGTCCGAGATGTTCCTCCAGAACCTGCGTGATAACAGTATCTCTCCGAGAGATTCACCGTCCAAATACACAGAATGGCATGACATTACTCTACTTACTTGAGAAAAAAAAACTAAACTCTCCAAAAATAAATTAAGACTTGTCCATGTTGTATTAGTACCCTGTTAATATTGCAACATGTCTTAATTACTGCCAAACAAAGCCTTTAGCCGAAATATTTTGCCCCCATTGGTGTCAGGCATCATGGCGGGTGTGAGCAGATAATATGGCGGGAAGGCCAAAAATAATTTCACAATGTCGTGAAACCAGTGTGCGATCATCTGCTCCACCTGTCAATGACAGGCCACATTTCCCGCTGCTGCACTTTGGGAACGTCATTTTAATACAGCTGCATATCATTATAATCCCTGCCTACCGGAATCAATCCCCACATTGGATCATTCAGGCACGTCAGCATGTAACCATGCTGACGTGTTTCACAACAGCAGTTAAAAGGCGAGCTGAACTTTGAGGGGAACTCAGATGTAAGTGCACAGCAAAGTTGCGCAGCACTCGTGAGGGTCGCCCATTTGGCTTCAAGGTTGAGGTGCTGCGCATTCAGGTGAGTGCGCAGGCAAGTCGTTTTTTCCTGGTTGGCTTACAGTGCGGTGCCAGGTCAAGGGCTGCTATGTGGTTGACGTGAGTTGTTGGGGGCAAGGCAGCATGGTCCGATAGTAGTGCTCAAGCACATGTGGAGGGGTGGGGGAGGGGTGGGGGAGGGAAGCAGCCACGCATTAGGAACGCCTTTATAAAATTATAAAATTCCTCTGCAGCTGAGACAGTTCAGGTGCAGCCACAGTGACATGCTTGGAGTAGGGCCTCTTAGCTTATCTGCCCACTCAAGCAATGCAGGTGCATGAAAGTGCCATTAAGTGCTCCAAAACCTTTCACCCCTGGGGCACAGACTGCAAGCTAGTTAGCGTTTTGGTGGACTTCAGAACAATTGGATGACGGGGCAAGTTGAACAATCTCCTTGCTAAAGCTGGTCATGGAGCAGTCACTGGTGGAGGTGCCCACAGCCCCTTGCAATATCTTCACTCAGGTTTGGACCAGTCTCCTCCATGGTTCAAGCTAACAGGGCAGCCTTGCAGTGCGGGTTAGGAGAATGCCGGCGCCTGAGCTGAGAGCACAGCGTGCAGTCCAATGGGCAAAGCTACCGCCAATTGGTCAGGTGGAATGGGGCAGAGGTGGGTGGGATTTTGGGCAGCCATGCAGTGTACTAAACTCTGGCCATCCAAGTGGTGGCCAACACCCTCTGGCCAGCATTAAGAGGCCATCAGACTTAACCAAGAGGGGTTCTGAATATATCCATGCTAGCCCATGCATCTCTCTCTTTCATCCTGCAGCAGGAGTATATCAGGATCATGGAACCTAGTGACCTAGTTGTATGCCTCATGGCGTACAGAGAATGAAAACGATAGAGAAGAGAGTGATGGAGGTGCCTGGCTGCGCAGGAGGAGGAGCAGCACCCTCTGGAAGAAGGGGCGGCTGGGACTCTGTCATTGATTGATGCCTAGCTAGACCTAGCTGGGTGACAATTATCATTCATGCAAATGACCAATGACCAGTGTCGCTGAAGACTGCACATGTCCAGGAAACTGGTGGGTCACATCTGCCAGCTGCTGCAGGGTTTGGCACCACAGGGGCATGGAGGGCATCCACTGCCAGCAACCATGAAAGTGACCACGGCACTCAATTTTTATGCCCGTGACTCATTTCAAAGCTCTGCAGGTGAGCTCCATGGGATATCATAAGCCTCCACACAAATGCATCCAGGAATCACAGACGCTATCTTTGCGAAAGCACACAAGTTTGCACATTTTGCCTGGGATCAGGAAAGCCAGCTTGCAAGAGCACTGGAGTTTGCCCAAATCTCAGGTTTCCCACAGGTGCACTCACATGGCAATCAGAAGTCTGTGGCAACACGCGATCGACTACATCAACCGCAAAGGTTTCCACTCGCTGAATGTTCAGCTGGTGAGCGACCACCACAAATGCATCCTGCAGGTCTGTGCACAATTCCCAGAGAGTGTCCATGACTCCTACATTCTCAATAGATCTCAGATCCCTGACGTCTTCCAGAGTCCACAGAGGCTGCAGGGTTGGCTCCTCAGGGACAAGGGGGCATGGCTGATGACACCTGTGCAGCGGCCTCAAAGTGTGGCAGAGAGAAGGTACAACAAGGTCCATGCTGCAACTCACGCTTTGGTGGAGCAAACCATCAAGGTGCTGAAAATGAGGTTCTGGTGCCTGGACTGCTCTGGTGGAGCCCTGCAACACAGTCCACAGAGGGTGTCACACATCGTCATCGCCTGCTGCGCCCTTCACAACCTGGAGCTGCTACAGGGGGAGGAGCTGGCTGAGGAGGTGATGGAGAAGCTGCATGTCTCCTCTGATGAGGAGGACATCAACAGTGATGAGGTCCTCAAAGGCAAGGATGACAGCGATGAGGCCACTGCACTGGGCAGGCGAGGCAGGTGTGCTCGGGAGGCCCTCATAGCTGCTAGATTCATGGAAGATGATGACGACATGCAGTGAGGAGGCACCATAGAGCCTCACATTGCATCTGTGACAGTTTGACTTCTGTCTGGCTGATGGAAGTGCACACACATACCCTCTGTGATGAAGACACAGCGGATGCCCATAGTCCCTACATTCCAGGAGGATGATGACGACATGCAGCAGGGACACACCATAGATCCTCACACAGCTTATGTGAATGTCTGACTCCTGTCTGGCTGATGGCAGATCACTTGCTCTCTGTGAACAGGGTCATGTCATGGAGAGGCAGAGGGGGAAACCTTAGCTTCTCCTGATCATGTGGCATCCTTTGTGAGCTGAACCCTTCAGGACCACACTGTCACTGGACACAGATGCTGAAGAGATGGGGGGGTGGGGGGGGGGGGGGGGGGGGGGGGGGGGGGGGGTGGGGCTGGGGGGTGCAGTCGCACCTCAAAGGTGCTGAGAGCACACAGAGTGAATGATAGACTCTGTGCTGCCAGCCCAGGACACTCTGGCAGCAATGATAAGCCCCATGTGATGCAGACATGACTGCTGTGACCAGTGACAGTGAAGATACTAGGAAGGTTGTACAAAGCACAGGGAAGAGGCCCTGGACTGAGACATCTGCATTTATCTTGTGCAAGGACCAAGGTTTCACATCTGAGTCACATGAACACTGCTCATCAGAACAAGGAGCCATACGCAAGGCGACATTCTTGGGATTTTATTTACAATTATAATAATGAACATAATATGTTACAATAGCAAACATTATACCCCATGAAGTCTCACGATATCAGGTCAAACATGGACAAGGAAACCTCCTGCTGATTACCATGTACCGCCCTCCCTCCATGTCAAACACCACTTGGAAGGAGCACTGAGGGTGGCAAGGATACAGAATGTACTGTAGGTGGGGGACTTCAACGTCCATCACCAAGAGTGGCTTGGTAGCACCACTACTGACCAAGCTAACTGAGTTCTAAAGGACATAACTGCTATACTGGGCCTGCAGCAGGTGGTGAGGGAACCAACAAGAGGACAAAACATGCTTGACCTCATCCTCACTAACCTGCCTGCCACAGATGCATCTGTCCATGACAATATTGGTAGGATTGAGCACCGCACATCATTGTGGAGACAAAGTCTTGCCTTCTCATTGAGGATACCATCGTGTTTTGTGGCACTACCACCATGCAAAATGGGATAGACTTTGAACAGATCTAGCAACTCAAGACTGGACATCCATGAGGCGCTGTGGGCCATCAACAACAGCAGAATTGCATTCAAACAAAATTTGTAACCTCATGGCCTGGCATATCCCCCACTCTATCATTACCATCAAGTCAGGGGAACAACCCTGGTTCAATGAAAAGTGCAGGAGGGGTTGACAGGAGCAGCACCAGGCATACCTAAAAATGAGGTGAAGCTACAACACAGGACTACTTGCATTCCCAACAGCTTAAGCAGCAAATGATAGACAGAACTAAGCGATCCACAACCAATGGATCAGATCTAAGCTCTGCAGTCCTGCCACATCCAGTCGTAAATGGTGGTGGACAATTAAACAACTCACTGGAGGAGGAGGCTCCACAAATATCCCCATCCTCAATGATGGGGGAGCCCAGCACATCAGTGCAAAAGATAAGGCTGAAGCATTTGCTACAATCTTCAGCCAGAAGTGCCGAGTGGATGATCCATCTCGGCCTCCTCCGGAGGTCCCCAGCATCACAAATTCACTCCGCGTGATATCAAGACACAGCTGAAGGCATTGGATACTGCAAAGGTCTATGGGCCCCGTCAACATTCCAGCAATAGTACTGAAGACTTGTGCTCCAGAACTTGCCGCACCCCTAGCCAAGCTGTGCCAGTACAGCTACAACACTGGCATCTACCCGACTATGTGGAAAATTGCCCAGGTTATGTCCTGTACACAAAAAAGCAGGACAAATCCAACTCGGGTAATTGCCGCCCCATCAGTTAATTCTCGATCATCAGCAAAGTAGTAGAAGAGATCATCAACAATGCTATCAAGCAGCACTTGCTTAGCAGTAACCTGCTCGCTAATGCCCAGTTTGGTTTCCGCTAGGGCCACTCAGCTCCTGACCTCATTATAGGCTTGCTTCAAACCTGGGCAAAGAGCTGAACTCCCAAGGTGAGGTGAAGACATCAAGGCCACATTTGACAGAGTGTGGCATCAAGGAGCCTAGCAAAACTGGAGTCAATGGGAATCAGGGGGAAAACTCTCTGCTGGTTGGATTCATACCTAGCACAAAAGAAGATGGCTGTGGTTATTGAAGGTCAGCCACCTCAGCTCCAGGACATCACTGCAGGAGTTCCTCAGGGTAGTGTCCTGGGCCCAACCATCTTCAGCTGCTTCATCAATGACCTTCCTTCCATCATAAGGTCAGAAGAAGGGATGTTCTCTGATGATCACAATTTTCAGAACCATTCACGACTCTTCAGGTACTGAAGCAGTCCATGTCCAAATGCAGCATAACCTGGACAATATCCAGGCTTGAGCTGATAAATGGCAAGTAACATTCATACCACAAAAGTGCCAGGTAATGACCATCTTCAACCAGAGAGAATCCAACCATTACCCCTTGATGTTCAATGGCATTACTATCACTGAATCTCCCACTATCAACATCCTGGGGCATTAGCATTGACCAGAAGCTGAACTGGACTAACCATAAAAATACTGTGGCTACAAGAGCAGGTCAAAGGATAGAAATCCTGCGGCAAGTGACTCACCTCCCAATTCCGCAAAACCTGTCCAACATCTACAAGGCACAAGTCAGGAGTGTGATGGAATACTCTCCACTTTCCTGGATGAATGCAGCTCCCACAACACTGAAGAAATTGACACCATCCAGAACAAAGCAGCCCACTTGATTAGCACCCCATCCTCAAACATTCACTCCCTCCACCACCGACATGCAGAATCAGCAGTGTGTACCATCTACAAGATGCACTACAGGAATTCACCAAGGCTCCTTCGACAGCACCTTCCAAACCCACAACCACTACCATCTAGGAGGACAAGGGCAGCAGATAACTGGGAACACCACCCACCCGGAAGTTCCCCTCCAAGTCACTCACCATCCTGACTTTGAAATATATCACCGTTCCTTCGCTGTTGCTGGGTCAAAATCCTGGAACTCCCTTCCTATCGGCACGGTGGGTGTATCCACCACATGGACTGCAGTGGTTCAAGAAGGCAGCTCACCACCGCCTTCTCAAGAGCAACTAGAGATGGGCAATAAATGCTGGCCCAGCCAGCGAAGCCCACATCCCGTGAATGTATTTTTTAAAAGTGCCCATATTGTGCAACCGCATCTTCTTTCCTATCCCTGCCACTGAACTACTGCAGTCCATGTGGTATAGGTAGACCCACAGTGCCGTTATGAAGTAAGTTGCAAGATTTTGATACAGCGACAGCGAAGGAACGGTGATGTATTTCCAAGTCAGGATTGTGAGTGACTTTGAGGGGAACTTCCGGGTGGTGGTGGTGTTCCCAATTATCCGTTGCCCTTGTCCTTCTGGATGCCCAGATGGTTGTGGTTTTGGAAGGTGCTGTTGAATGATCCTTGGTGAATTCCTGCAGTGCATCTTGTAGATGGTACACACTGCTGCTACTGTCTTGGTGCTCCCCCAACATCCACAGTGGAGGTGCAGGCATCACTAATGTGTCCAGTGAATGTGAAGCCAGACCATCACTTTGCTCTGAAGGTTACTCATTGCACAAGGAAGAGGCCCTGGACTGAGACACCTGCCTTTATCTTATGCAGGAACCAAGGTTTTACATCTGAGTGACAAGAACACTGCTCATCAGGACAAGGAGCCACAGGCATTGATGGGGGTTTGTTTACAATGGTGAACACTATGTACAAGTGATTAACACCCGTGCCTCAGCTGTGCAACTACATCTTCTTAAGTGCTTGGTTTTATTGACACCTTTAATCACATTTTGTTTTAATGTTTGTAAGTTTCCTTTAAACTTTGTCCTTAGTTTTACAGCTGACCTGAATTAGGGGCTGTGCTTGATTTATCCCTTATTTTGTTAATTTAGTTTAATTGTTTTAACTCCAAAAGAGATACATCTTCTTAACCTTCCTAATGCTGCCACTACATCTTGGCACTCCCCGGACATCCACAGCGGAGATTGAGACAGACTGCTGACCGTTTTTGATGGTCTTGACGAGTGTCCTCTGGAGGGCCGAGACCTGGAGGGCCCTGACCTGCTTTCGGGGTCCTGCTATTAGAGGCCAACTATGCTGTCTGTGATGGAGTTCAGCCCACGCAGCAATGCAGGACCAATGTCGAAGACCAAGGTCTCAGGAAGAATCAAGCCCAGGTGCTCCTCATCTGACTCAGACTCAGCAGATTTCTGGCCTCCAACAGTCTGCTGATTGCCGGAAACCTGGGAAGTCCCTGTCTCTGCCTGCTGTGGATCAGGCAGTGTGATGTGCTTACCAGATTGTGACCCCAAGGCTATTGTAAAGCTAGGCCCCATCGAGGTGTGTGTCTCTGCGCTGCTGGAGGGTGTGGGTCATGCTGTGACAAGTCTTCAATGAGGTTGCCATCTGTTTCTTCTTCTGAGTCTTCTTCAGGGCTTGAGTTGAGGACCTGGGTTGTGAACCCCCTTGGCTGCTTCCCAGATGTACCTGTGAAAGCAAGGAGAGATAATTAGCACATGGCAGGGGACTGTGGAACAGGGGAACTGACTCACAGCATTGTTGTCTAATGGATGTTGCACTGCTGGATCCTCACTTTGTTGATCACTGCCGACCTCACCATCAGCACAGGAACAGTCCAGATCGTCACCCGCCAACTGGAAGGCTCTATTTTCAAAACCTGTGAGGACCTTGATTTCACTCATTCCTCCACCTTCTGCGACCTCTCCCTTTTGTTGTGTGCCAGCTTGTCCTGCATGAATACAAATAGAGAGAGTGTAACCAGGACATCTGCCAGGCCAGATAACAAGGGTGCCTAACGTGTGTAGGTGGTGAGTGGTGCCATAGATGGGATGAGGGCACGATCCATCGGGCAGATAAAGGTGTGTGTGAGAGAGTGAATGGTGATGTCCCTTGAGTTGGTTGTGAATGAGGTCCTTGTGGATGTGTGTTGGCTTTGTGAGTGTGTGAGTTGAGTGATGAGAAGAATAATTGACCCTGGTGGAATGGAGGGCATCATTCACCCACTTGCAGCATTGGATGGCTGTTCTCTTTTACAGGGTGTTGGTGCTGACCACCACTGCCACTGCCTCCCATGCTGGATTAGTGACCTTGCAGAGCTGGGGTAAGAGGACTTGGCGATGGGACTCCACTTCATCCAGTAGGCATTCAAGGGAGGCGTCACTAAATCTGGGGCCAGCATGTTTCCTTTTTTGACAGCCATCAGTTCCCAGCAGCTTCCTTGCCCTTAAAGAGTGCTAACTCTGTGTAGGGGTTGCCTTTAAATATGGCGAATGGCTTACTGAAGGCCTGAGGCAACGGTGGGTGGGGCAGGTAAACCAGAGGACGCCCCCCCAGTGGCCCGGCATGTTTCCTGGGAATGCATTATTAATGAGGCGGGAAGGGGATAAAAAGGCATGAAAAGCCCCCATTGCGGCCGAAGGGTAAAACATGCTTCTTCCCACCAGTTAGCACACTTGCTGCAAACCTGGGATGATTCCAACCTTTGGGACTGAAAATTAACTTTACCAAATACTTCATTCAAAACCAGCTCAAGGGACATCACCAATCAATCTTACACATTTTAGTTATTTATTTTTTGTTTACTTTTTTCTTTCTGTGGTCTAGAAATTGGATAGCCCTGTTCTTTAGTTGTGTAGGGGTTGGGAGTGGTTGTGATTCGTGACTTTCCCTTGCCTGTTCAGACTGAAGGGAGACGCATGCAAATTTGTTGTGCCTACCTCACTTGAAAGGTTGTAGCAGTTGCCTGAGTGGCTTCCATGAAGCTCTCCATTTCTAAACACTCCCTGAGTTTGGGCACTCTGGGTGCTGCGCGGGAACCAGGCAGCGTTGTAAGCGAACCATGTGGTGCAGTCAGCCTTCCCTTCTTAAAAACAGACTCATTATTAAAGGGAAGCTGCACTGCTGAACTGAAGGCTGCTGGTCAATCAACTGGGAAAATTGCAGGAAGCAGATTGGCACAGAACACAAAGGAGTGCACTAGTGACACACCTTGAAGGCTTTGGTGACTAAGGAGCGAGGCTATGTTTCTCCGGGTAGGCAGGAAGCCCTAATGCACCGGCCTGAAAATAGAATGCGAGCATGTTGGCAGGAAGCCAGTGCCTGTGTCTGGCACCAAGGACATGGCAGAAGCACCAATAAAAGTACAGTGACGTTGCACGAATGGTCAAGGTGAGTGAGTGCATTCTCACATACATTTCATTTCCACCATATCACCAACCTCACACTGCTCAATGCACAACACTATCAGCAATCACCCAGCAGCACACCCTAGCACTCAGGAATCACTCATAACCGTTCAACACCACCAGCATCACACCCACCTCTCATTACCTCCACAGAGCTCCAGTTATTCAGCTATGGCAGGCAGAACATTTGAGCACAGCGCCACATAATTGTGGGTGACAGTCTGCCCTCTCTCTTGTCGGAGACGGTCACCCACAAAAGCAGGGAGACCCAAAAAACCATGATGAGGAAAACATCCACAATTCTATCCTCTGAGCTCCCAGGAAGAGATGGTTTTATGAATCATGAGTCTGGAAATGACACAGCTGTGGCAGCTAGCACCACAGAGGCTGTCAAGGGTGATGGTAAGTGACTGCCGTATGCTCAATTCTGAAATCCCTCTTCATCCTGAGATGTGGCATCAAGTGGAAACTGCAGATAGTGTGACCATGAAGCTCCTTCTTTCCTCCCCAACGATTCTTCCCTCAACCCTTCTGCTTGCATGTTTTCAGATACCCAAGACCTGCCACTTAGACAGTCTCAGTAGAACCAGGACAGAGCGCAGCAGCAAACCCCACCCCCCTGCAACTCTCTCCGCCAAAAATGACAAGGGGGTACTGTCACTTGATCTTATAATCCACGCTACCTGCTCAGATACTGGCACCAAGCAAACTTTCAAGTGGAATCAGCTGACGGTGAGCCCACTGGGCACGAGTGGGCTGCAGCCTGACCAATAATAACAACAACTTATATCGTGTTTTTAACGTAATGAAATGTCCCAAAGCGCTGCACAGAAGCATTATAGAACAAAGTATGACACCAAGCCACATAAGGGGATATTCGGTCAGGTGACCAAGCCTTGGTCAAAGAGGTAAGTTTAGAGGTAGTGTCTTAAAGGAGCAAAGTGAGATAGAGAGATGTAGGTAAAGAATTCCAGAGCTTGGGGCCTTGTCAACTGAAGGCACATCACCAATGGTGGAGTAATTATAAACAGGAATGCTCAAGAGGCCAGAATTAGAGGAGAGCAGATATCTTGGGAAGTTGTGGGATAAAGGAAATTACAGAGATAAGAAGGAGTAAGGCCATGGATGGATTTGAAAACAAGGATTAGAATTTTAAATTTAAGACATTGCTTGATCGGGATCCAGTGTATGTCAGCGAGCACAGGCGTAATAGGGGAATGGGACTTGCTATGAGTTAAGACATGGGCAGCAGAAATTTGGATGATCTTAACTTTATGGAGGATAGAATGTGGGAGGCCAGCTGGGAGTGCATTGTAATAGTTGACTCTAGAGATAACAAAGGCATGAATGAGGGTTTCAGCATCACATGGGCTGAGATGGGGTGAAGTCAGCCATGGGAATGAGTAGCTTGTGTGCCAGCTCCCCAGAGGGTGAGGTAACAGATGGGTTCTGCTATAGGGACTGAACTAAGTACTTGGATGGGGCAGCATCAAACAGGAAAACACTGAAGAGGATTTACACCAAAATGTTCGGGGCATTGGTAGGCCTGCCAGTCAACCTCCTGTCTCTGTCGAGGAGCATAGAGGACCCTGGCTTCAATGTGGCAGAGGATATAATGAGAGTTCAGTGCTCATCCTTTCCACCATGGAATTAGTGGCCACCCCACGACAGCATCGGCAGACGCCTCTGTGATGCAGTACCCGGTGGCTGCTGTCTCAGCTTCCATAGCACAAGCAAAATCCACCCAACATCTCAGTGCCACAGTGGAAGCTCGGGTGGATATCATATGATCCATGGATGCTACAATGCATGTTGAGAGTGCTGGTGCTGTGAGTGCCCAAAGGAGCATGAAAGCTCTCACAACAGTTCAGCAACCTGTGTTCCAAATTTCTAGGATTGCTAAGGTTCTGTCTATGGGAGTGACAATGGTATTGTGGAGCACGGACCTGTTGCCCTCTCTAAGGATGACAGCATTCATATTCACACTGCTACCATTCCGCTAGTGCCCCTGCCGTTACCTGTCAGCCTTCCCAGAAGACTGCTGACTAATCTGAGGTGGTGCAGTCCAAACCCAGGCTTTCTAAGCCAAGAGCTGCTCGAAAGCAAGCTGCAAGACCATTGGCAGTCTGTCCCTACTGAAAGTCAGCAGCCATCCAGCAGCCAGGCTGCAACTACTGGGTAGCAATGTGTAGGAACACTAGGAGAGGTAAGGATACGCACACAAGAGGCACTGAGGGATTGTACAAGGGTGAATAGTTCATTCCTGTTTATATAGTTGGATGTGTTGCTATTATAGATGTTTTGTGAAAGTTTTTTTTGGTAGCTTTTATTGTTGAATGTTGATCAAGGGTGGTGACGATAAATGGTGGATTACTGCAATATCCATCCACTTACATTGGGTCCAGGATGCCTTCTCCCCACCTCCTCCTGTGCTGCCTCCTCCTCCTCCTCCTCCTGCTCCCTCTCTCCTCACTGCCTCCTCTGTTCCATTTCCTGGAGGCATTTCAGCAACTGACCATACACCCCCCAATCCCACCTCAACCCCCACCCCTAGCTGAGTAAAGTGGTCCTCTCTGTTCCGTAGCTGTATTCAGGTACTAGCAAAAAAACACCTCCAAGAACCTGGCACAACGTTTCCACCCACTGTGCCTCAGCAAAACTTACTGAATACATTGAATCTACAACTTGTGGAGTGTACCCTTTAACTTGTCCTGGTTACAGCCGCTATCTTACAACAGAATGCCTGATCTCTGGTGGGTGATGCATGGCTTCATGGCCTAGGTCTGTATGGTCCAAGATTGGAATTCTGGCATCACACCAGCAGGTAGGACTATGTGACATTAGGATTGCATCAATTCAAGGTCCCCCAGTTCCTCCAGCAATGCCACAGGAAATGACCAGCTGCACAGGCCACACATTATTATTTCCTGGGATACCCGTCTGCTGAATCAATGTTAAAAGACCTCCTTTCTAACCCTAATTTATTCAATAAAGACTTCCATTACAGCATTAGAAAAGTAGGGCTCCCTAACACCATGCCAGTTCCTCCACAGCGAAGTTTCCACACACTGCTGCAAACTACAATTCCTGCTTCAGAGGAGCAGGCTTATCAGATTTCCTGCTCTCTCAAACAGCAGCTGCCTATGAATAGGGAGATTAGTATTGGAATCTTGCACCCATCTAGCCAGACAACCAAAACTGATTAAACCTTTCACCAATGTTATGAGGCGATTGGAGTAAACATCCAAGCACACCAGCTGAAATGAAAACACCCTGCAAAATTGAGAAGAGCAGTAGTCCAATAGGAGCCACAATTACAGCGGCCCTCATACTTTTTCTTAGCATGAAAGGGATTAAGGTATTTTTCAGCACCAGCACCAAACAACCAGTATTAGTAACTTCATGAAAGAATTTCAGGAGTATGGGAATCAATACACATCATTTTGCAAATACCAGCAAGAAAAGCAGCTGAGCCAGGAGCCCTCAAGCCTGAAGGGAATTTATAACTTGAAGTACCTGATCCACAGCAAGAGTAGAGTTGGAAGAAAAGGATGTAAGTAGTCTTGAATATCATCACAGCATCTTTTATAACTTTTATAGATCAGAACAAAATCATTGAAACCCCGATTGGCAACTTCAGGACTAATTGCATGCAACCTGGCCACTCCCAGACTACACCACAGGAATGACCTAAGCAGTTTGAGGTCTCTTCAAACAGTTGTCAATAGTCTCATAGAAACACACATACTGGTAATTGGAATTAGTCATTCAATGTCAGAAGCAGGAAGCAGATCCTAAAAGATTAAAGAGACATTCATCAGGTGGGCATGTTTGAACATTTGAATCCACTCCTCCAAATGTTGCTGCAAGCCTGTATTTCTTTTGTTGGAGACATAGGTAATATTAAATCCTGAGTCATACCATGGCTATCTCCCAGCGATATTACCAGGGTCTACAGATTGAGGACAATCAGCAAGGGAGAAATTGAGGTCCTCAGGAGCTCTGGCAAAGTTACTGCAAGAACCTAATCTGCTAATTTGATGAATTTAAACAAGGACAAAAAAAGCTGGAAAATCTCAAAAGGCCAGGCAGCATCGGTGGAGAGAAATAGAGTTTGTGTTTCAGATCCATGGCCTTTCATCAGGATTGCAGAGGGATAGAAATGTAAGATGTTTTTAGGCTCATGGAAGGGGGTAGGAGGCAGGAAGAACAAAGGAGAAGGTGTGGTAGGGTGAAGGGCAGGGGACGTTAAATAGCAAAAGATTTCACGATGCAACAGCCAAAGAGAATGGCAATGATTATAGTAAAGAAACAAGGTTGGAGTCCAAATGAGGTGTGAATTGTTCAATAAAAACCACCTGAATGCAACATGAAGGAATAAAGAAAGAAACAAGACCAAGACCGGTTCAGTAAAACAAAAAAAAAAGGGGGGGAGACGAGCACCTAGAACAAGATGTAGGAAGAAGTTATGATTCAATGTTGTTGAACTCAGTGTTGAGTCCAGAGTGCCAAGTCAAAAGATAAGATATTGTTCCTCGAGTTTGCATTGGAACGCTAACAGGCCGAGGACAGTGCTTCCAGCATCCACAGTATTTTTGCTTTTGTGTTAATATCAGAATTAAGAATTTCTGGAATAAAAATTAATTAATCCTTGAATACAATTGGTGACAATTGGAGTAAAATATGTAACCCAAAGCTGTCATCACACGTCCAACACCATGGTGAAAGACCAGGGTCATACCATGAGAGGCTGAGCATTTTATTTGCCCAAGGATTAAGGACACCACATAATTCTGCATCCTTAATTGTCATGTAAAATATGTATGGGAACATGATAAGAAAAAGATGAGGCAAAAGTGGGAGATAGTATAGTTAAACTATGCAAGCAAGTGATAAAATAATTGGCATCACTGGTGATAGGCTTAAGAGGAACCTGCCAGCGTATCTGAGTCCCAGCCTAATCTATGGGGTTTCTCTCTTGCTCCTGTCTGATTTACAGTGGGATTTCATCAGAAGGTCTGCAAATTTGTAGAGTCGTTTTATTAGATGGGCATCCCTAAATGTAGAGAGTTAATTTCAAAAGCAGTTGTGTGTTATAAATTGGGAATAAAACTGGTCAGTCTTTGTCTGATGCAGAATACCTTAGTGCATGCCTATTATTGAGTAGTGTGTGACAAGAACACTTAAGATTACTTACATATAATTGTGATGTAAGTATTTTTAATCTATTGAATTACAATTGAATTACACCCAATTACAATCCATCTTAATTTTAGCTCAATCTTTATCAGAGAAGTGGCAATCCAAATGCCAGATCGTGTATATTATTATCCTTGTTACAGTATTCATGAACAAAAACAACACCATGCTACTAGCTTCTGGAGTCTTCAGACTGATTACTTAACTTTTTAAGTAATTAAACCTTAATATTTAAAAATCCATTAATACAGCGTAGAAACATAGAAACTAGGAGCAGGAGTAGGTCATTCGGCCCTTCGAACCTGCTCCACCATTCAATATGATCATAGCTGATCCTCTATCTCAACGCTATATTCCTGCTTTCTCTCCATATCCCTTGATGCCTCTAATATCCAAAAAATTATCAACTTCTTTCTTGAATCTACTCAGCAACCTGCCCCCCACCTGCCCCCCCCCCCCCCCCCCCCCCCCCCCCCCCCCACCCCCCCTACCCTGCCCCAGCCTCCTGTGGTATAGAATTCCACAGGTTGACCACACTCTGAGTGAAGAGGTTTTTCCTCTTCTCAGTCCTAAGTGGCCTGCCCCATATCCTAAGACTGTGGCCCCTGGTCCTAGACTCCCCAACCAGGGGAAACTTCCTCCCTGCATCCAGTCAGTCTAGCCCTGTTAGAATTTTATATGTTTCAGTCAGATCCCCTCTCATTCTTCTAAACTCTAATGAATATAGGCCCAGTCGAACCAACCTCTCCTCATACAACAGTCCTGCCATCCCCGTATCAGCCTAGTGAACCTTCACTGCACTCCCTCTATGGCAATTATATCCTTTCTTAGGGAGGGAGACCAAAACTGCCTGCAATACTCCAGGTGTGGTCTCACCAAGGCCTTGTATAACTGTAGTAAGACATCCCTACTTATGAACTCAAATCCTCTTGTTTTGAAGGCCAACATACCATTTGCCTTCCTAATTGCTTGCTGAACCAGCCTATTTACTTTCATTGACTGGTGTACAGGGACACCCAGATCCTTTTGTACATCACACTTCCCAATATATCACCATTTAAATAGTACTCTGCCTTCCTGTTTTTCACACCAAAGCATATAACTTCACATTTATCCACGTTATACTGCATCTGCCATGTGTTTGCCCACAAACAACTTGTCTAAATCACCCTGAGGCCTCCTTGCATCCTGCTCACAACTCACAACCCTGCCCAGTTTTGTGTCATTAGCAAACTTGGAAATATTGCATTTGGTTTCCTCATCCACGTCATTTATGTATATCGTGAATAGTTGGGGCCCAAGCTCTGATCCCTGCGGTACACAATTGGTCACCGCCTGCCACCCGGAAAGAGATCCATTTATTCCTATTCTCTGGCTGGGATTTCCCGGCCCCGTCATGGGCGGGACCCACTGTGGGAGAGGTGGCGCCCCAGCCAGAAGTCCATTGACTTGCGGTGGGACCGGAAGATCCTGGCAGCAGGCGGGAGGAGAAAATCCCACCTTCTGTTTCTGATCTGTCAACTAATTCTCAGTCCATGCCAGTGTGTTACCCCCAATCCTATGTGCTTTAATTTTGCCCATTAGCCTCTTATATGGGACCTTATCAAAAGCCTTCTTGAAATCCAAATACACCACATCCACTGGTTCTACTTTATCTATTCCATTAGTTACATCCTCAAAAAACTTCAATAAATTAGTTAAGCGTGATTTCCCTTTCATAAACCCATGCTGACTTTGTCTAATCCTGTTAAGACTTTCCAAGTGTTCTGTTACCACATCTTTTATAATAGACTCTAGCATTTTCCCCATGACTGATGTTAGGCTAACTGTTCCATAATTGTCTGTTTTTTCTCTCCATCCTTTTTTAAACAGTGGGGTTACATTTGCCACCATCCAATTTGTAGGAACTGCTCCAGAGTCTTTGGAATTTTGGAAGATGACCACCAATACATCCAATATTTTAGGGCCACTTCCTTTAGTACACTGGGATGTAGCTTATCAACCTTTAATCCTATTAATTTCTCTAGCACTATTTTTTTTACTAATACTGATTTTCTTCAATCCCTCCCTCTCACTGGACCCTTGGTTCCCTAAAATTTCTGGGAAATTATTTGTGTCCTCTTTTGTGAAGACAGAACTAAAATATGTGTTTAATTCTTCTATTTCTTTGTTCCTCATTATAATTTCCCCTGTTTCTGACTGTAAGGCGCCTATATTTGTCTTTGCTGATCTTTTTCTGTCACATATTTATAGAAGCTTTTACAGTCAATTTTTATGTTCCCTAAAAGTTTACTCTCATACTCCATTTTCCCCTTCTTGACCAATCCTGTAATCCACTTTTGCTGAATTCTAAACTGTTCCTAATCCTCGGGCTTGCTGCTTTTTCTGTTAATTTTATATGTCTCCCCTTTGGATCTAATATTATTCCTTATTTTTTTTTTGTAATCCATGGTTGAGCTACCTTTCCTGTTTTAATTTTGCACCAGACAGGAATGAATAGTTGTTCTAATTCATGCATATATTCCTTAAATATTAGACATCGCCTATCCACTATCAACCCTTTTACTAAGATTCCCCAATCCATCATTGCCAACTTGTACCTCGTACCCTCATAGTTCCCTTTATTTAAATTAGAACTCTAATTTTCTGCTTAATGCCTTCCCTTACATCTCCATTACTGTTTAGGAGCCTAGAGACAACCCCCACCAAGATTTTCTGCCCCTTGGTGTTTCTTATCTCCACCCAAACAGATTCCTCATCATGATTTTTTGAGTCAAAATCCTTCCTCACTATTGCATTGATTTCCTCCTTTACTAACAGTGCTACCCTATCTCAATTCCCTATTTGTCTATCCTTCCTAAATATTGAATACTCCTGGATGTTCAGTTCCCGTCCTTGGTCACCCTGCAGCCATGTCCCTATAATTGCAACTGTATCATAACCGTTTATATCTATTTGCACTGTTAGTTCATCTACCTTATTGCGAATGCTCCGCTCATTAAGATACAATGCCTTTAGACTTGCTTTTTTAACCTTGTTAGTCATCTTAGCTTTACTTTGCACTATGACCCCATTGTCTAGCGCCCTTATTTTTTCTGCCTTCCACTTTTGCTTCTTACTTTTTTGTCTTTCATTTCTATCCTTGTTTCCCCCTCCTCTGTCTTCCTGCTCAGGTTCCTAACCTCTGTCATACTAGTTTAAACCCTCCCTGCCAGCACTAGCAAACACACCCCCCGAGAACATTGGTCCCAGACCTGCGCAGATGCAACCCGTCCTATTTGTACTGGTCCCATCTTCTCCAGAACTGGTCCCAATTTCCCAGGAATCTGAATCCCTCCTCTCTACACCATTTCTTCAGCCATGTATTCAGCCAATACATCCTGTTATTTCTACTCTCGCTAGCATGTGGCACTGGTAGTAATCCTGAGATGAATACCTTTGAGGTCCTACTTTTTGGTTTACGTCCTAACTCCATACATTCAGCTTGTAAGACCTCAACCCTTTTTTTACCTATGTCATTGGTACCAATATGTACCACCGACCACTGGCTATTCGCCCTCCCATTTCAGAATGCCCTGCAGTCTCACCGAGACATCCTGGCACCAGGAAGGCAACATACCATCCTGGAGTCTCTTTTGCGGCCCCAGAAATGCCTCTCTGCTCTCCTTACTATTGAATCCCCTATAACTAAAGCCCTGTCACTCTTTTTCCTCTCCTCTTGTGCTGCGGAGTGGAGCCACCCATGGTGCCATGCACTTGGCTCCTGCTGCTTTCCCCTGTGAAGCCATCTCCCCCAACAGTATCCAAAATGGTATATCTGTTAGAGAGGGGGACAGCCACAAGGGACACCTGGACACGTGGTTGCCAAGGATACTGCAATGGTCCATGACTTCCCGCATAGCACAGGAGGAACATATCATGGGTGTGAGCTCTGCTGCCATGACTTCCTTTTAGATTAAGTTCGTTAGTTACTCCCTTTAAAGAATACTTACTACACTAGGGGCCTAATTCCACTCCAAACACTCCCACTACAGTCCAAAGTCTTCACCTTATTTTGTTTAAGCTAATGGACAGCAACCGTTTAATTAGTAGACAAAGTAGAAGTAGAAGTACTCACCTGACTCTACTTACCAATCAGCTGCCTTCCCTGCGTTGCATCACTTTTTGAATCATGATGTCACTTCAAACTCCTGAGGGTAAACCTCTCCTCTCCAGTCTCAGCCTCTGTTTTATGCATCCTTTTATACCGCTCTCACTGGCCTCTCTTCTCTGGTGGAAAATTCACCTTCTTCCAACCTTAACAGCGGCTTTTAATTAACTGCTAAATTAAAAAAAGACTAGACTTTCAATAGAATTTAACTCTTATACTCCTTCAGTCACCACTCTCCAGCTGGAACTCTATCCTGCAGCCAAACACAGCAGTGGTGATGTGGAGGAACATCCTGCTATTTGGACAGTGTGCCAAATTTACAAGATCACATGGTTGGACTATTCTGCAGTGATAAAATCAAAGTCACCTCTCACAATCTTTAATTCATATTCATATCTACTTATGGCTGCCATATGCACTATCTACATTTTACTGAGGGTATATTATAAATAATTACAAGTGACAGAAAATGAGTAATAAGACTGTCATTTCATGTCACAGTCAGAAAATGCACCTCGAAGCATTTTAAATATTGCTCGTGGTTTACTTCATTGAGTCCCTCATGTAAACTGTAGACATTGCTCACTCTCAGCTCTCTATAATTGTGCATTTTCTTCATTATTGGTTTTGGTTTAAGGCTATAAAAAGGTACAGCAGAGAGATCTAGCCGTTTCACACAAAACAGCTACTAACTCATTCTCACTGCAGTAATTTGGTCTCAATTTAAGGAGTCAGTAATGGTTAACTTAAAAGGAAAAGTTGTGGGTTTTACTGATAACTTTTTTAACTTGCTTACCCAGTTGCAACCATAGGAGTAGGAATAGACTGATCCCTTGATTCCTCATACCTCAAGTGCAGTTATGGGCAGAATATTACAGGGAAGTGGATGAATCACCCCACTCACCACCATCACCCACCCCCCTTCCCACCTCACCCAACCACAGAAGCCAAGCTGGTGTGTATCCAACCTGCTCTCCGCATGGGCTAAACTGAGGAAGTGTGGGACTTCTGCCCCATCACTGGATAGGAAGTCCTGCCCTTGAGATCTGCAAGCCAATCCAATTGGCTGGCAGCTCCATCAGCCCCAGCAGCCCCAAGAGCACTTTAAGTGGGCGCTGCTGGGACTGCAACAAGAGAGAGAAAAAGAAGGCCCAGTGGATCCTGGATCCAAGTAAGTCCAAGGCCTTGGGCAGGGAGGGTTTGGCAGGTTAGCGAGGGATGCGATTGCGGGTGGTATGCTTAATGCAGCAGGCAGGTAGGAAGGGATGGATTCTATCTTAGGGGGAACACACCTTAATCTGCAAATAGCAGCCCTTGAAGATAGCACCTCCTTTCCTTTCCTCTTTTTGACAACTTTCTTTTAATAAGCAGGCTGCCCACTCCCGCCCGATTTCCCATGTCAAACATTTTATGGCATAGGCAGTGTATTATTGGGGCCATTAGGCTTGTTAACAAACTCATTTGACCCTTGATTATTTATTTAAATATAGCAGGCGGGCTGCCAATTTCAGTGCAAGCAGATTGAAGGCAGTTGATGCTGGGCATCAAATCTATGATCAAGACAAAGCAAGGACATTAACTGCTGGATTACCAACCTATGTTGTGCTATGATATTGTTCAGTGCTATTTTTAATTTGTTCATACAATGTGGCCATCGATGGCACAGCCAGAATTTATTGCTCATCCTTAATTCCCCTTCAGACATTGATAAAGAGCTGTCATCTTGAAACATTGCAGTCTGTGTGGTAAAGGGACACCCACAGTCCTGTTAGGAAACAATTTCCAGGTTTTTGATGATGAAGGAATTGCACTATATTTCCAAGTTGGGCTGTGGTGTGACTCGGAGGGGAACTTGCAGAGAGTGGCGTTCCTCTTGCACTTGTCTATCTAGATGGTAGAGGTTATGGCTTTGTTAGCAAGTGCACCATGTAGATGATACACATTGCTGCCACAATGTAATGATGTTGGGAGGGAGTGAACGTTTGAGGCGGTGGGTGGCGGGGTGCCAAGGTAGAGCTATGTTGTTTTGTTGTGCAACATTGTTGCCTTGGTCTTGTGTAACTCTCATTTCCTTGTTTATTATTCATTGTTGTGAATTGGTTTTGACTTGGTTGTGCCTCTCATTTTGTAGTTAAGTGGTAGTTGCCTTCTTGACACTAAATTAAATGGACATAAAGTTGGAAGAGATTACAAATATAGAGTAAGATTAGGGCATCGAGTAATTTGTCCTCAAAGACAAAGATTTTAGATTTGATTTGGGGAGATGGGAGCCAATGTAGGTCAGAGGGAATGGAAGTGCTAGGCATGCAGGACTTAGTGCAAAACAGAAAGTGGATGATGTCAATTGGCTTCACAGAGTCACGCCCTTACAGGAGGTGGTCAATTAAGAGGTGGATTCCCATGGCAGGAAACCCAATCAGAGGGCTAAAGCTCTGGATGATCATCAGCGCCACAGGGAGAGGTGGAGGCTACTGAGGAGGGCAGGAGACTGTAACAGTACCTCAAAATGGAGGAGCTCTCAGCAGCATCTGAAAATGTAAAGGTCTTTCAGGCCGTCATTCTGAACTCCTCCACTGGATAGATTGTGGCCATAGCTGCGTCCTTCCCATCCCAGCAGCTCCGTACTAGGATGATGAAGAAGAGGTGCCAATGGCCTCACAACCTGCTGCTGGGAGGCCACCTTTATTTACCTGCTAGGCTTTAGACTCACCAGGGGCCCATCCACTACCAGAAAGATCCTTGTGGCACCATAAACATGTCTTGTTTAGTCCCTAAACTGCTGGGTAAATAGCCACTGGCAGATTGTCCCTGCCCCAAGAAAGGAGGCAGGGACATGTTGGGGAGCCAACCTGACACATTATCTTCAAATTTTACTCCCACTCTTACCTCCAACCCCACCTCCATGTACTGAAAAGGTTCTGCCCATTGCTTTCTTAAAGCTGGATTTAAAATTGTCTTCTTAAAAGTTTGGATAATTTGAGTTATTTTGCCTTTGACTTTCACTGTCAATACACTTTTATTTCAATTTTTCTCTTTGCCTATTTGTTTTGCTACTTTTGCAAAAACTCTTTGATTTGCATCTAAGACATCCCTCGGTTATTTTTCTTTGTTAGCTGCAAATTACAGGACAAGAGCAAAGTGCTGAGAATGGGAATCCCCTTGGGTGTGCTTGTTGTACTACACAATTCAGATAAAGAGTGGAATTTCACATGGGAGAGATGACATGCTGGAGTGACAACATATCAAAGGTATGTTCACACCCATCAGAATTGCATAATTATATATCCCGACATTCATACCTCGGCAGATGTCTTCACCACTTATGCCTCATTAGATAGGCTGTAACAGAGCCTTGCAATTCTCTTCACACTGACCTCAAGACAAACTTCCAAGAACTGGGATGGCTTTTCCTGTGACCTGGAAGGTCAGCAATACAGTAAACGTCTGTTCTGTCTGATCTTGCCAGACCACCACTGGAAAATCTGCCAAATTAATCAGTCTGCTGTTCATACTTGTATAAAGCAGATGATAAGTTTACCAGGGAAAATTCATTCCTAACTTTTACAGTGGTGAGTTCACAGGTATTTCCAATGTGACACTCTTGCCAAGATCGATGAGCCTGGAGCCTGGCAGGCAATTAATAGACAGCACCCAATTTCAGCCCGCATGTACGAGCACATTGCAGTGCAACCTGCTTACTGTTTCTTGGTGATAGGCTATTCAGATCACAACTTTGAACATTGATACGTTTGGAGGTAGGCTACTAGGTGTGCTCCACTAGAAGTGCATCCTAATCCTTTTGTGCAATAAAAGAATGTTGCGTAAAGCAGAATGGTTATGTCTATTTTGGTCGCTTTGTCCTGGAGATTATTTTAGCTCACCAGATATATTTGTATCATGTCTTCTTTCCTTTGGTAATAAATATGTATGTTACAATAGGAACACTAACTTTGGCATTCCCCTGACACCAGCACATTCCTTCTCAATTTGTTAAAGATGCTACTGATTTGGGTGACTCCATTTTCTCAAATGTTGCATTTATCCATGAGCTGGAACCTTAGCTCCAATGATGGCTACCTACCTTTGCTACAGTTCCTGGAGCAACCTTCCAATATTCCCTCTGCCAAAAGAGGAATATGTCTTATATACTTCCTTTCAGACAAAAGTTTGAACAGGAACCTTTAAGTTTGCTGTGACAAAAGACAGTGTTAAGACAGTGTAAACTCTCTGTCATTTAACGTTGAACTGTAGCCCTTTAATAGCTGTTGTTTTAACAATTTCCAAACCTCCCAACCAATGGGTGGAATTTAATGTCCTCCTCCATAGCAAGTTTGGTGGCTGATGCCATTTAATCAGGTGGGAAGATGGCAGGTGGGGACCCCACCACGTTCTCACCTCTGCTACGATTGCATCTGTGGTGTGAAGGTCTATGATTAGCTTTCCTGCCCCAATGCCAATTGAGGCCCTTAAGTGGGTGATTAATTAATTAATCATTCATTGTCATGTGGGCAGCCCAGAAAGCAAACCCTGTCAGGGTTGTTTGCTGCCTTCTGGTGGAGGGAGCGGTCTCTTGTTCAAAGGCACTCAGTGTCTAATCAAGGACCCAGTAGGGGAGCACACTGACAGCTAACCCCTGCTGTTGTTATCAATGTCTCCCCCCTCTTCAGTGGTCCCCACACCTCCCTTCCCCCCCACTCTGCCCCCTCAACCCCCAATCACTCACCTCTGCCTAGACACATTCTCGAATCTGGACCTTGAAAGGGTGTAGTATCTGAATAGATCAGCCACCACCAGCTGCCCTGTGGTACTGCCAAGCAATGAACAGCTGCTAACCTCTGATTGGCTGGCAGCTCTCAGCAAGCGGGCCTTGTGCCCCTGGGGTCCTTGGTTCCGGGGAAGGCCCATCACTGGCCTGTTACATACCTCATTGATACCTAATATGGCGGGCCTTACCCATTGGTGGACAAGATCCCTGTTGTCTTCATTAAATAATGCCCAATGACATTTTGGTCAAACTCCTTCACCCTTTTGGCCTGTACTGGGAGCCTATTACAATACGAACATAGGGACAAACATATGAACTAGGAGCAGGAGCAGTCCACTCAGCCCTTCAAGCCTGATCTGGCATTCAAAAAGATCATGGCTGCTCTGATCGTAGCTACATTTTATGCCTATCCCTAATAACCTTTTACCCCCTTGTTAATCAAGAATCTATCTAACTCTGCCTTAAAAATATTCAAAGACTCTTCTTCCACCGCCTTTTGAAGAGAGTTCCAAAGAGTCATGACCGTCAGAGAGAAAAGAATTCTCCTCATCTCTGTCTTAAATGCGCGACCCCTTATTTTTAAACCAGGACCCCTATTTCTCTCAGAGTTTATTGAAGCTAATTCTCTTGCTTCCAGCATAGAAATATCTCTGTTATGGCCAAATGAAGCCTCAATTTTACTCATCTCACATAATCAGAACTATTGTGCTTTGTATTGTTTGACTAAATGTCCCTTCCATAACCATTAGAATCTTGAGGAAAGCATTTCCTCAGTAATTATATTTGGAACCACTCCCAAATGTAAAAGATCCCATAGCACTATCTCAAAGAAAAGCAGGTAAGTTTTCCTGGCAAATCTTTTTCTTTCAACAATCATCACTAAAATTGATTATTAGGTCATCATAACATAGGTTTGCCAACTCGTGCTGGACACATTCTGGGAGACATCAGCTAAAGAGGTCCCATGGAAAACTGGCAGCGTGGCACAAGCGGGTGAATTTATTCACTGGTCCAATTTCCCATCCGCCCAACATCTCACCCCACCTCCCTTGGCTGCTGTCCCAGATTCAGTTTTTTGACATTTATTTCTCTTTCCAGTTTCTCCTTTCTCTTCCCCTCAACAACCACTTTGGGGACTTTAAATTTGGCTTCCAACACGAGTTGTGTACAATGTCCCAAGATTAGAAGAAAGCAAATAAAACAACACTTGCACTATTACCTCAGTCAGCACCGTGTATCAAATCTGGCAACAATTGCAACTGATGTGATGCTAAACTTTATAAAAGTCCTCTTCCATCCCAATTCAGTAATATGAATAATTTAACCAGCACCCTTAACTGGTAGACAGACTTGAACATGGATACAGAAAGCTCCGTCTGCCTCTCCCACCTCTGACATACCTACTCGAACTGAGATGTGTTTGAACTCTTGATAGTTAACTGTTTTATCTTGTGCCCATACTTACAGTACACACCTCAAAAGCTGCGCGCTCCATCTTAACACCATTTACAGAACACAGAAGTGTTCAGTGTATGAACTGAGTCCACAGCACAACAGCCGCTCAGCACAGTGGCCCTGCCCTGTCATCCTGGCCTGGGTCTGTCCCCGTTGGTGAACCCGCTCGCTGCCACTGTGCAGCCTTGAATATTGGTCACATTTAACAATCTGAGATTTTCTAAGTACCAAGTGAAGTGAATTATATTGGGGGGAGTTTTCTGCATGTTGGGCGGGCTGGTCGGGAGTGGGCACAGGCACGGGTGAGTGCGGAGCCAATTAAGGTCCACCCAGCGTGAATCACGGCTCCCGGGGACAGCGGGAGGGGGCAGGCAGAGGTGGGACTGCAATGACTGGCAGGTCCAAGGGCGATCCGGCAGCCTGTTTAAAGACCGCGGAGGCAGCCTTCCAAAGGCTGGCAATGTTGGTGACCAGAAGGGTCCCCGAGAGTGCTCTCGGAGATCAGGCCAGGCAGGAGTGCAGGTCATCAGGGCATTGTGCTCCAAGATTCTCGGATGAGTGCCTTGCTATCCTCCTTGAGGAGGTGGCAGCATGGCATGAAATCCTCGTGCCAAGGGACGGGAGGTGGAGGCCCCCCAACATGACGAACGACGTATCTGGGTTCAGCTCTGCAAGCACTTCAATGATGTGTTGCGATCGAGAAGGGTGAGTACCGTGTTGGCATGGGTCACTTAATACAGCAGTTAGGTTGGCACCCCCCACCCAACTCTGAATGTAGTTGCTGCATTGAATCATTCATGGCATGTGGCCTTTGCTGGGTGGGCCAGCACTTATTGCCCTTGCCTAGTTCACCCTGAGAGGGTTGTGTTGAGCTGGGTTCTGTACCTGCTGCATGTGGCACACTTACACCCACAGTCATGTTTTGGGGGCGAGCTCAAGGATCTGTAACTAGGCACAGTGCTGGAACTGTGAAACACTTCAAAGTCAGGATGCTGACTGACTGGGGTGGGGGGGGAACTTCCAGGTGGCGGGGCATCCATCCATCTGCTGCCCTTGGCGTTCCACATTGTTGTGCTTCCTTGATTTTGAAGGTCATACAGTGTGGGTGGCAAATGTGATGGAGGCAGCATCTGGGCAAGGGGATCAGCCCTGGCGGCTTGGAGTGAGTGTACGGCAGCTCCAGAGTCATGAATCACAGGAGCCCTGCAGTGTTTTCACTAAGGTGGGGGTGACAGGGATGCAATGGCAATCCAGGGTGGACTAATCAATGCTCTTCTCTCCTTTTCAGGAGGAAACCGCACACAATAACGCAGAGCAGATGTGGACTGGCGGAGGCCAGGAACAGTTGGCGATTATAACCAGATACGAGCAGGAGGCGATGGAGCTGGAGAGGTGCCATGTGCCCAGGTACACCGGTGGCGGTGAGGCTGGGGTGCCGGGGGAGGTAAGAGTGCCGTGCACTGAGGTCACAATGTCTGTCCTTGCAGCCATTCCACTGCCGACTGTTTAGTGAATTCAGCTTCTAACATGGGTTTCCCATTGATAATGGAAGGAAGAGATCATCCTGATCCGGGGGCCAGGCATGCACATTAACAGTGACATGACTTTAACTGATCAAATATCCTTGTTCTTCCTTTCAGCCTCACCAGAGCAGGCCCGGAACGAGGAGGCAGAGGGGCCACCTCTCACACCTGAAGGCCCAGAGGAAATTGACTCACCAGCGTCACACCATCTCTGCCAGGCAGGCACCAGCACAGATACCAGCCCCTCAGTGGGGATTAGATTGTCGGCTAGTGCACAGCAGTGAGTGCACTTCATACACGTTTGAAATGCAGGTGGAGACAGAGGGTGCCCATGGCGCTGGCAGTTAGGGGACTTCAGGGGACCAGGAACATGCTCAGTCGGTGGCTGATGATGTGCCTCTGGAATTGTCCCTGAGGCAGCAAACGCTGGAAGTGCAGCAGGGCCTGTGGGAGGATCTGGCGGAGATACATGAGGGAATGGTGGCAAGGTCTCCATGATGAAGGAGCCTATGTGGAGCATCAGCAATGCATTGAACCTCATGGCTGAGCACAATGCTTCCTCCATGGAGAGAATGGCAACTCTCATGGAGAATAAACAGGGCTTCCTGAAGATGTGCTCGGACATGCAAGCCCTCACATTGACCTCAGTTGGCCAGTGTCAGCATGGGAGATGGATTGGGCAACCAATATCCCAGATAGGTGCCTGTCCATCAATGGCGAGCAGGGAGGTCCGAAGCAACCTCACCTTGACACACAAGCTGCCTGTCATCTCTGCGGGCTCCTCTCAGGGCGCTCCGGATGAGGGCAGCAGCTCCTCCACCCTTCTGCCAGTGACCATGGGATCTGATGAGTCTGCGGCAACTGGTGAGATGCTCACTGGTTGCTCCCTCCCAGGAAGGGCCATCACACATTTCACGAGCCAGAGGACACCCACCTAGGTCATCAAGGCCAACAGGACAGCAGAGTGAGCAGGCTGTCTTGAATGCCAGTTTCAACATGGGGGGAGCACCTAGACATAGCATCAGAAAACGTAAGATTAAAGCACCTTTGGCACACCACGGGCTTCTCAATGGTGGCTTTCCATTGCCCCAGTTAGGTTATTATAATTCGGTGTGCAGCTCAACACCTTTGAATGAACTTACTTTTCTGTTTTGTTTTGTGAAATCAATAAATGCTTTAGTTGTTAACATGGCTCAGGGTGTTTCCTTACTTCTGCAGGTGCACGGAAACCCATGATATTATGAGTGACTTCTTTGTCATTGAGCTTGATGCTCGCCCGATGTTACCATGCATAATTTTACGTGCGGACGTGCAGGGTCCACCCCTGCACGCCAACAAGAAAATTCTGCCCTTAGAAACAGAGGATTTGGGAGCAGGAGTAGGCCGTTCGGCCCTTCAAGCCTGTTCTGCCATTTCATAAGATATGGCTGATCCGGTTGTGGCCTCAACTCCACTTTCTGCCTGCCCTCCATTACCCTTGACTCCCTTGTCTATCAAAAATCTATCTAAGTCAGCACTGAATAAATTCAATACCCTAGCCACTGCTTTCTGGGGAGGAGAATTCCACTGAGTTCTTCAAGCTCTCTCCATTTAAATGCTATACTGTTTTTTAATTCTTCCTGCCAAAGTGGACAAGGTCACATTTTCCCACATTATACTCCATCTGCCTATTTTTTGCCCACTCATTTAACCTATCAATATCCCTTTGTAGACCCTTTACCTGCTCTTGACAAAAGTACTTTCCTACCTATCTTGGTGTCGTTGGGAAATTTAGCTACCATACATTCAGTCCCTTCATCCAAATCATTGATACAGATTGTAAATATTGAGACCTTAGCAAGAATCGCTGTGGCAGTCCACTAGTTACAGACTGCCAACCTGAAAAAGACCCATTTATTATTACTCTCTGCTTCCTGTTAGCTAATCAATCCATTATCCATGCTATTATGTTACACCCTACACCATTTGCTCTTATCTTGTGTAGTGGCACCTTATCAAATGCCTTTTAGAAATATAAGTATATCACATCTACAGATTCCCCTTTATCTACCTAGCTTGTTGCTTCATCAATAAACTCCAATAAATTAGTTAAACATGACTTCCCTTTCACAAAACCATGTTGACTCTGCCTGATCTCATTATGATTTTCTAAGTATCTGTTATAATCTCCTTAATAATGGATTCTAGCAATTTCCCTATGACTGATGTTAGGCTAACTGGCCTGTAGTCTCCCTCCTTTTTTGAATAAAGGTTTTACATTTGTTATCATCCGATTTGCTGGGACCCTTCTAAGGGTTTCTGAATCAAAAGAATTTTGAAAGATAATAACCAATGCCTCTACTATCACTTCTTTTAAGACCGTAGGATGCAGGCTATCTGCTCCTGCGGCCCTTTAGCTCCAATAGTTTTCCCAGCACCTTTTCTCTGGTGATAATGATTGTTTTAAGTTCTTCCTCCCATTCACCTCTTGATTTTCAAGTATCTCTGGGAAGTTTTCTAAGGGTGGAATCATCCCAGATTTGCACAAGTGCGGGAGCGGGTGTGAAAAAGGTTGTTTCACCTGCTAGCCACAATGGTTAAAGGGACCCCTGCACAGAGCCAACACTGTCTAAGGGACCAAGAGGGCTGGAAAGTCATGGCTGCCAAAGAGAGGAAACATGCTGCATCCAAATTTAGCAATGCCTCCTTTGGGCACCTACTTGATGCAATGGAGGACCATGGTGAAGCCCTCTACCCTCGCTCTGGACGAAGACCAGCAAGCAAGGTCTCTGATCCAGCATGAAAGCGGTAGAAGTGGTGGTCAGCACCAATGCCCTGCAAAAGCCACCCACTGCCAAAAGAGGGTGAATGAATTCTTCCATTCCACTAGGGTAAGTCACCCTTCTCATGTCATGAAGAGATATTGATGTCTATAATGTTATTGGAAATGATTTTTAAAATAGAATTGTAGAGGGGTCTATATCTATGTGTTTGGCTGTGTGTGTCTTAATTAGATTAAAACTAGCTAGCCTGGGTGCTTTTATGTATAATAGTTTTGAGATGTTGATTCGATAAACATAAGGTGAATAGATAAAGTGTAAATTTGCATTTGTTGAATAAAGCATTCAAGAGTGGAAGTAAAATCTTGCACCTAGCTGGGAGGCACCAAGCAGTGTGTTTATATGTGTTATTGTTAGAAGATGTGATGTTAAAAACCTAGGATATCATGGAAAATTTACATTCAAAGGGGAAGCTAGGAATAAAGAGGGAAAGAAGATTGTGTTTAAGTCAGGCATTTAAGATCTAACCAGCCTGTAAGCCTACAACTGTGTCTGCAAAGGAACCAAATTGAAAGGAACCTCATTTTGAATTCGTAAGTTCAAATGTGCTTTGCCGAGAGTCTGTTTAAAGTCTATGGGTTGCCTTGGTGAAGATTTACTTGGGAGTGATTAATTTGGGGATTTGTTTCAAAGTTATTATGGTAGTAATTTGTAGATGTGTGTATGTGTTTAATTTGTTGTTAAATTAATAAATGTTTAATTTAGTTTTATATAAAGAAACCTCTTGAGGCTCGGTGGTCTTATTCCTGAATTCAGAGCTGCATCTCAAACATTGCAGTTGAAAATATAGTTTATGACAATTGTTCAAGTTTCCCTCTGAGCTTTTAACAACTCAGCCTTTACCAACTACTGTGCCATAACACTCATTACTCTCAACTCGCACAATCTCAAACCCATCACACATCCACAAGGACCTCACACACTGCCAATTCAAGGGACATCACCATTCACTGTCTCACGTGCATCTTCATTCACCCTGCAGATCATGTCCTCATCCCATCCATGGCACCGCTCACCACCCCACATGCCAGGCATCCTCCTCATCTGGCCTGGCAGATATCCTGGTCACACCCTCTCCATGTGTATTCATGCAGGACAAGCTGGCACACAACAAAAGGGAGAAGTTGCAGACAGGTGGAGGAATGCCTGACTTCAAGATCCTCACAGACTTTGAAAATAGAATCATCCAGTTGGCTGGTGATGATCTGGGCCTTTCCTGTGCTGATGGTGAGGTCGGTGGTGATCAGCCAAGTGAGGATCCATCAATGTAATATCCATAAAGACAAACATGCTGTGGTGAGTTCCCCTGTTCCGCAGTCCCCTGCCATGTGCTAATTTCTCCTTGCTTTTGCAGGCACATCTGGGAAGCAGTCGAGGAGGTCCATGAGCCAGGCCCTCAACTCAGCAGGCAGCGACAGGGACTTCCCAAGTTTCCAGCACTCGGAGGACTGCTGGATGCCTGAAATCTACCAAGTCCGATTCAGATGACGAGCCTCTAGACTCGGTCATATCCACTTGCTGGAGCTGCAAAGGCAAGTTTGAGAACATCAGGAAGGGATATCTGCTGCACTCCTCAGGTTGCAAGGCACAGCAGGAATCCATCCACCTTCAATCTGAGGTGATAGTGCTAGCATACCAATGCACCAAGGTCAACACTGGTTGGATAGCGGCCGCCATGGAGACCTTGGTCCAGGACATCGGTCCTGCATTGCTGCATGGGCTGAACTCCGTTGCTGATGCCATAATTTGCCTGCAACAGTGTAAACGCAAGAGGGGTGCGGGGTAGCTCGATCTCACTCCAGCTTCTCCTTCTCCTCAAGGAGTCAGCCGAGGGCCCTTGGGTACCCATAAGGAGGAGGACCATCAGCTCAACACACTGGGGCCATCATTCCGGGAATGCCTGGCCAACCCAAATCCCCTCTTCATGTGACCCCCGCAGTTCCAGCTCAACAGGCTGAGGAGGGTGCCACTGCCACATGCACCTGCCTTGTCTGGACAGTGCAATGGCACCCTTGCCTTTGAGGGCCTCATCACCATCAAAGCAGGCTGGGGCCCTCCAGGTCTCGGTCTTCCAGAGGGCGTCCGCCAAGGACATCACAGTCAGGTCGTAGCAGACAGCAGGCTGCTTCAACCTCTATTTTGGATGTCTGGGGAGCACTAAGACATAGCGACAGGGTTAGGAAGGTTAAGAAGATGTAACGCTTTCGAGTACAAACCCGCTTCCATCTGTTTCAGATTGTTACGTTGTTTCATAGTTTGCCATTGTGAGATTTGAACTCTTGATAATCTTTTAAATGAAAACCAAATCAACAAAATTGGGATAAATCAAGCACAGCCCCTAATCCAGGTCAGCTGTAAAACCAAGAACAAAGTTTAAAGGAAACTTACAAACTTTAAATCAAAATGTGATTAAAGGGGTCAACAAAACACCCCAGTCCCCAGAGTGCCCACTGAGCACGGAAGGCCTCGAGAGTGCCAGCAGACACCGCGTGCTCCTTCTCCAGGGACATCCGGCAGCGAACGTAGCCACGGAAGAGGGACAAACAATCGGGCGGAACTCCCCCGTCGATCGCCCGCTGCCTGGACCTGTTAATGGCCAACTTGGCCAGGCCCAGGAGCAGGTTCACGAGGAGGTCCTCCTCCTTCCCGACCCCCTTCCACACCGGGTGCCCGTAGATCAGGAGCATGGGGCTGAAGTGCAAACAAAACATCAATAAAAGGTTTTTCAAATAACTAAAAAGGGAGTGCAGCCTACAACACCCTATGTATACATGGTCCACGGACTCCAAAAGACCGCAAAAAGGGCACGTGTCCTGAGAGTCCGTGAACCTATGCATCCTCTTATGCATGCATGCAACACCCTCCAACCCAGGTCCCCGATAGAAAGGGGGAGGACACCTCCGTAGAGGGCCTCCCATCGGGGGCCTCTGCCGCCGGACGGCAACAAGGCACGCCAGGGCATGTCCGGTCGACGGACAAGGGCGAGAAAATGGAAGGTGTGCAGCAGCAGTCCGTACAAAAAGCCCCTCTTTGCCATGCCAAAAGGCACAGAGGGCATGTCCCCGAGGCGGCTCATATTGCGGGGCACCAGCACCCGAGGGAGGGTTCGGGGCTTGGGGCCAAAGTGGAATTCCATCCGAACAGGGGAACGTTCAGACGGAAGACCACCGCGCACCTGGGCCACCTCAAGACCCAAAATATCGTCGGGTCCGAGCAAGACCGTTCTCAGGTCTTGGATGGCATCGGCTGCGACCTGGACACTCACAGACGCGCGTCGTGCCAACTCCTGTGGGAGCATCCAGCCCAGTCCTCCGCCTCCCAGCACGTCCCCGATCCTGGTCACCCCTGCGGCCACAGCCCTCCTCTCCGCCAACCACTGAAAAGGACGGAGGGGCGGATTCCTGAGCAGCGGCTCTCTGACGATGTCCGCTACTCCTGACGGGGGAGAGCTGCGTCGCGAGGCGACCACTTTCCAGACTTTGATCAGGTCCTGGTAAAAGACGGGCAACGCCTGCAAGGAGCCACCGAGGCCCAGCTGTTCTATAAACAGGAGCTGCACGTCATAATTCAGGCCGTGCACCTGACGGAAGAAATACGTCATCAGGGCACACCATCTAGGAGGAGGCTCGAAGTAGAGGTATCGCTGCAGGGTCTGAAGGCGGAAAGTCGCCACCTGTGTACGTAGGCACACTAGCGCCTGACCACCCTCCCTAAGCGGGAGACTCAGAACCTCGGCAGCGACCCAGTGCAATCTTTTGTCCCAGAAGAAGTCGACTAACAATCTCTGGATTCTTGTGACAAAGTCCGGGGGAGGGGTCAAAGTGACCAGCCGATACCACAACATGGCGGCGATCAGCTGGTTTATGACCAAAACTCGACCTCGGTAAGATAGCACTCGGAGCATTCCTGTCCAGCGCCGCAGGCGAGCGGTGACTTTCGTCTCCAGTTCCTGCCAGTTTGCCGGCCAGGATTCCTCAGCGGGGCAAAGATGGACCCCCAGGTAGAGGAGGCTGGTCCTGCTCCAGGTGAAAGGCCTGAGCTCCACAGGTAGGGGATCCATCTGCCACTGACCGACCAGGAGACCAGAACATTTACCCCAGTTGATCCTGGCAGAAGAAGCGGCAGAGTAGACCTCCTGGCACTCGCGCATCCTCCGCAGGTCAGCCGGGTCACTAAACATAAGGAGCACGTCATCGGCGTAAGCCGAAAGGACTACCCCGATGCCCGGCCCGCGCAGAACCAATCCCGACAACCTCCTCCGCAAGAGGCGCAGGAAAGGCTCCATGCAAATAGAATACAACTGGCCAGACAGGGGGCAGCCCTGACGTACCCCTCTCCCAAAGCGAAGGGGCGCCGTCAAGAACCCGTTAACCTTCACTAGACACTCCGCGGCGGTGTACAGAAGTCGGATCCGGGCGACAAAATGCATCCCGAACCCGAAAGCTCGCAGAGTTCCGAGTAAGTATTCGTGATCCACCCTGTCAAACGCCTTCTCCTGATCGAGAGACAGGAAGGCGCTCGACAGACCAGCCCTCTGGGAATGGTGGATGATGTCCCGGACCAGATGGATGTTAGCATAAATGGTTCGGTCCGGGACGGTGTAGGACTGGTCAGGGTGGATCATGTGGTCCAGCACGGTGCCGAGCCGAGAAAACATGGCTCGGGCGAAGATTTTGTAGTCCATGCTGAGGAGGGAGACCGGGCACCAGTTTTTAAGAAGGCGGAGATCCCCCTTCTTCGGCAGCAGGGCAATCACGGCCCTGCGCCACGAAAGGGGCATCTCCCCGGTAGCAATGCTCTCCCCCAGGACCCCCGCGAAGTCGCTCCCCAAGACGTCCCAGAACGCCCTGAAGAACTCCACGGTCAGCCGTCTAATCCCGGGGTTTTGCCCCTAGAAAGACCGTCGAGTGCGCCGGTCAGCTCCCCCAGACTTATAGGGGAGTCAAGCTTTCCGACGCACTCCGGGCCGACCTGCGGCAGGTCCTCCCACAAAACTCTGCAAGCTTCCTCACTGGACGGATCCGGAGAGAACAGGGCAGTGTAGTAATCTCGGGCAATGGCCCTGATGCCCTCCGGATCCGAGACAAGGGATCCGTCGTCGGCCAGCAGCGTAAAGAGCTGCTTACGGACCCCGTGCCTTTATTCAAGCGAGTAGAAGAAGGGGGAGCCGCGGTCCATCTCCTTGACGAACTGGATCCGCGACCTCACGAACGCGCCCCGAGACCCGACCAGTTGCAGGTCCCGCAGCGCGCCCTTCTTCTCATCGTACACTGACCGCAGGGCCGGGTCCGCGTCGGGCTGACGGAGACGTGCCTCCAGGTCGAGCACATCCTTCTCCAACTCCTCGACCCTGGATTTGCGTCTCTTTGTCGACCCCTTCGCGTACTCTTGACAGAAAACTCGGACGTGAGTCTTGCCCACGTCCCACCATAGCCTCAAGGAGGGGAAGCCTCCCCGCTTCCTTCTCCAGCCGGCCCAGAAGCGACGGAACGAGTCCAGGAACCGCTGGTCTTCAAACAACAGGTTATTAAAATGCCAGTACGCGGACGCCGTCCGAGCACAGAACGAAGTGAGCTCCGCCCACACCAGACGGTGGTCCGTGCACGGAACCTGCTGTATAGAAGCAGCCGGAACGCAGGACACGTACGCCTTCGAAACGTAAAGGCGGTCGAGTCTGGACGCTCCGACTCCAGGTGACACAAAGGTGAACACGCTGGAGTCAGGATGGAGATTTCGCCAGACGTCCACTAAGTCGAAGTACCTGACCAGGTCCCGCAACTTACTCACACCTCGCGTGCAGTGCGGGGTACCGTGACAGTCTCGGACCCCGAGGGTGCAATTGAAATCCCCCCCGAGGACGATGCACTCGCCAGCGTCGATGGAGCCGAGATGAGTGGACACTTCTTCAAAGAAGCTCGCTTGCTGCTGCGTGCCCAGGGGAGCGTGCACATTCACAAAGTGAAGCACCGCCCCCCCCAGACGCACAGTCAGGTGCAGCAACCGGCCTGGCACCGGCTCCTTGACCCCCAAGATCTCCGACTGAAAATGCGGGGCCAACAAGATAGGCACCCCGCCCGAATTGGAGGCTAGGTGACTCATGTAGACCCCCCCTCACCACTTCAGGAACCACGTGGGTTCGTCTCCCGGAACGGTACGGGTTTCTTGCAGGAAGCACAACGCATACTTCCCGTCCCTGAGGACCGAGAAGTTCTGGAACCTGCGCTGTGCGTCCCTGCTGCCGCGGATGTTGAGGCTGGCTATAGTCGTCTTCATTGTCAAAGGTACATCAAACCTTCACCTTAAGTCATTAAAAAGAAGAAGAGGACTTTTTAGTCCTTCCTCTCCTTCAGGAGCCCAGCGAGAAACGTTTGGACCCTCCGCCGCGCGTTCCTATCCAACTCAGAAGACTTGAGAGCCTCGCGAGTGGACCAGAACACCAGCGGAAAAGAACGCCACTGGTCCAATGCCAACTGAACCCTGTCTCGGCGACTGCGATGACTCGCCAAAAAGTCCCGGAGTTCCCTTGGGGGGATGAGGGGGGTGTCAGTGGAGGGCACCAGGGGATCCACCGCCTCGCTTGAGAGCGACTCAGCGTAATCTCCAGCGCTCACCACGGACACCCCGTCCTCCTCCAGGTCATCGCCTCCAGCTTCCGACCCCTCCCCCGCATTGAGTACGGGGGCTGATTCGGAGCTGCCAGCTGGCCCCACCTGTACCTCGATCCCACCCCCAGGATCAAGGCCAGAAGGGTCCTCTCTGGTCTCCTCTAAACGTTTTGGGTCAGAGGGCAGCGGCAGTTCTGATGCCCGCTCTCCTCCCGGCACCGGGTCGTCCGGGGAGCTCAGGACAAGCTCCTGACCCAAAACTAGGACGCCCGGTGCTAAGGTTTGGGAGGGAGCGGGAAGGCCTTCCTTTTCGCCGCCACCCAATGACCCATTAACATTTTTTAAATTTTGAAAGCTACAGTCCCCCGACGAGCCAGAAGGTACCTCGGGGGTATCGAGGGTTCCTGAGTCGGGCACCACCTCAAGGGAGGTGCCTTCAGTGACCCCCGAGGGGCCCTGTTCAGGGGACTGCAGCAGGTTGACGGGGGTAACAGTGGTGGGAGTCGGTGCAGGGGTTTTGAGTTCCCCCAGAGGACAGGGCGAGATTTTACTTGGTGGAGACGCCACTACCTCTTCATCGGGGGAAGGGACACACCCAACTTCTTCAGTTTGGGCATCACCCACCTCCTCCTCCGAAGCGTGACGTCTCTTCCGGGTCAGGCTGGGGGCTAGGGAGACCTGCATTTCCGAGGCCCCCTCCTCCTTGTCCAGCCCTCCCGGACACTCCACCCTCTGGGTTTTGGATGTTAGATTCCCCGGCTCGGGGTCCCGTGTCTTTTCCCCGCCGGCCCCAGGAGCACGCGCAGGGACGACGCCGGGCCCAGCACTCGGCGCCTTAGCACCCACGGGCCCGGGAGCACACGCGGACACGACGCCGGGGCCGGATGATGTCTTTTCCCCTGAGCCGGTGCTTGCAGGTGTTTGGGGGTTTTGGGGCGTTTCAGGGACCGCCTCCAGGTTGCGGGTCTTCCTCCGCGCCTTCTTACGGCGCGGGGGCTCTCTCCCCGCTTCACCGGCAGCCGAGATGGCAGTGGCCGCCGGCGTCGCTTCCCCTTGCGGGGAGGGAGATGGAGTGGTGGCGGGGGGAGGAGGGGCGGTGCCAGCCGTGGCCGCTTGGGTGGGGCTCGTGACCTTGGAGGAGGGGCAGTTCTTCCACATGTGCCCCGCCTCCTTACAAGCATGGCACCGCACGCCCTCCATGGTCCAGAAGACCCGATAGGCGGTCCCCTCAAAATTGATAGTGAAGGCCCCCTCCAGGCACTCCGCCCGGGCCAAGCGGACAAATACCTGGCGCCGGAAGGAGTACACGTGGCGGAGGGCCGAGTCTTTGAGGCCGAGCGGGATTGGTGCAACCCCCGACCTGACCTCCCCCAGTTTATTAAGGTGGGGGAGGAGGAGCTCACTGGATAGAATAGGTGGGACGTTCGAAATAATAATTCTCTGGGCGGTGGCCTCAAGGGGGTCCACCGCCAGAAAAGTCCCGCCCACAGTGAGTCCTTTTTGCAGGGCGAGGTGCACCGCCCGCTCGGACCTCAAGAAGAATATGGCCTTCCCATACATTTTAGAGGCCGCGACAATGGCTGAGGGGCCGACGACCCCAGCCATAGCCTTTACGCAGGCCTCTATTGTCATTTCAGGGTGAGCATAGCTCTTTACCCCAAGGGCCCTGGTGAGGAGGCGGAATGGTGACAGTGCAGCAGGAGCAGCTGGAGCCGCAGAAGCAACCACCCCCGCATAGGTTTTCTTTTTTTGAGGCCCTGCCACCGGTGACAAAACCGCCTCCACATTAGCCCTTGAGGGCCCGGCCACAGGCGATGGTGAATTGGCCTTAGGGCCAGAGCCACGCCCACCCCGGGAAGGATTGGCCATTTTGGTTTTTTTTATATTTTTTTTTTATATATATATAGGGAGGAAAGGGGGTGGGGGAGAGAGGTAGAAACAACCTCCCCTCTTTTAGGCAGGAGAGGAGAGGAGGGAGAGGAGTAAAAGACAGGGAGGCACAGGAGGGAAAGAGGTAAATGTCCTGGTGGGTGTCCTCGATGGTGGATGGACGGTGGGTGGGGGCCTGATGTTCTTCAGGCAGGGGGAGGTGATGTCTTCACCAGCTATTGCTGGCCTTACCGGGGAAAAGGGCTGGGTTGAGGGAGGGGCGGCAGAAAGATGGTTTCAGCACACACACACACCCTCCCTATCTTCCTTCCCCAAACCCTCTGGCAGTCTTCTTGCATCCCCCTACAAAACACAGTCCTTTATTGCCCCCACCTTACACAAACAATAACATTGGACACCCACCTAGGATGTTGTTTTTAGACACAGTCCTGGCCTTCCTGTCCTGTAACAACAGAAGCTGTTCTTCTTCTCTCCCTCTCTCTCCTTTTGCTCCACACGGGCAGGTCCAGCAGCAGCAGCAGCAGCAGCAGCAGCAAACACCCTCGAGTGCAGGTCCAGCAGCAGCAGCAAACACCCTCGAGTGCAGGGCAGCAGCAGCAACAAACACCCTCGAGTGCAGGAGCAGCAGCAGCAGCAAACACCCTCGAGTGCAGGTCCAGCAGCAGCACACAGCAGAAGCAACAACCCCAAAGGCAGCAGCAGAAACAGTTGAAACACTGAGGAGCAGCAAGACCAACACCACACACCTTCTCTCCTCAGTATCAGGGAACCAACTGAATCCACAATTGCCTCCACAAGATCGTTAAGAAAATGAACTCTTGATAATCTTTTAAATGAAAACCAAATTAACAAAATTGGGATAAATCAGGCACAGCCCCTAATTCAGGTCAGCTGTAAAACCAAGAACAAAGTTTAAAGGAAACTTACAAACTTTAAATCAAAATGTGATTAAAGGGGTCAACAAAACACCCCAGTCCCCGCGGTGCCCAACGAGCACGAAAGGCCTCGAGAGTGCCAGCAGACACCGCGTGCTCCTTCTCCAGGGACATCCGGCAGCGAACGTAGCCGCGGAAGAGGGACAAACAATCGGGCGGGACTCCCCCGTCGATCGCCCGCTGCCTGGACCTGTTAATGGCCAACTTGGCCAGGCCCAGGAGCAGGTTCACGAGGAGGTCCTCCTCCTTCCCGACCCCCTTCCGCACCGGGTGCCCATAGATCAGGAGCGTGGGGCTGAAGTGCAAACAAAACATCAATAAAAGGTTTTTCAAATAACTAAAAAGGGAGTGCAGCCTACAACACCCTATGTATACATGGTCCATGGACTCCACAAGACCACAAAAAGGGCACGTGTCCTGAGAGTCCGTGAACTAATGCATCCTCTTATTATAAGGGACTGCTGCATGCAACACCCTCCAACCCAGGTCCCCGATAGAAAGGGGGAGGACACCTCCGTAGAGGGCCTCCCATCGGGGGCCTCCGCCGCCGGACGGCAACAAGGCTCGCCAGGGCGTGTCCGGTCGACGGACAAGGGCGAGAAAATGGAAGGTGTGCAGCAGCAGTCCATACAAAAAGCTCCTCTTTGCCGTGCCAAGAGGCACAGAGGGCATGTCCCCGAGGCGGCTCATATTGCGGGGCACCAGCACCCGAGGGAGGGTTCGGGGCTTGGGGCCAATGTGGAATTCCGTCCGAACAGGGGAACGCTCAGACGGAAGACCACCTCGCACCTGGGCCACCTCAAGACCCAAAATAACGTCGGGTCCGAGCACGACCGTTCTCAGGTCTTGGATGGCATCGGCTGCGACCTGGACACTCACAGACGCGCGTTGCGCCAACTCCTGCGGGAGCATCCAGCCCAGTCCTCCGCCACCCAGCACGTCCCCGATCCTGGTCACCCCTGCGGCCACAGCCCTCCTCTCCGCCAACCACTGAAAAGGACGGAGGGGCGGATTCCTGAGCAGCGGCTCTCTGACGATGTCCGCTACTCCTGACGGGGGAGAGCTGCGTTGCGAGGCGACCACTTTCCAGACTTTGATCAGGTCCTGGTAAAAGACGGGCAACGCCTGCAAGGAGCCACCGAGGCCCAGCTGTTCTATAAACAGGAGCTGCACGTCATAATTCAGGCCGTGCACCTGACGGAAGAAATATGTCATCAGGGCACACCATCTAGGAGGAGGCTCGAAGTAGAGGTATCGCTGCAGGGTCTGAAGGCGGAAAGTCGCCACCTGTGTGCGTAGGCACACTAGCGCCTGACCACCCTCCCTAAGCGGGAGACTCAGAACCTCGGCAGCGACCCAGTGCAATCTTTTGTCCCAGAAGAAGTCGACTAACAATCTCTGGATTCTTGTGACAAAGTCCGGGGGAGGGGTCAAAGTGACCAGCCGATACCACAACATGGCGGCGATCAGCTGGTTTATGACCAGAACTCGACCTCGGTAAGATAGCACTCGGAGCAGTCCTGTCCAGCGCCGCAGGCGAGCGGTGACTTTCGTCTCCAGTTCCTGCCAGTTTGCCGGCCAGGATTCCTCAGCGGGGCAGAGATGGACCCCCAGGTAGAGGAGGCTGGTCCTGCTCCAGGTGAAAGGCCTGAGCTCCTCGGGTAGGGGATCCATCTGCCACTGACCGACCAGGAGTCCAGAACACTTACCCCAGTTGATCCTGGCAGAAGAAGCGGCAGAGTAGACCTCCTGGCACTCGCGCATCCTCCGCAGGTCAGCCAGGTCACTAAACATAAGGAGCACGTCATCGGCGTAAGCCGAAAGGACCACCCCGATGCCCGGCCCGCGCAGAACCAATCCCGACAACCTCCTCCGCAAGAGGCGCAGGAAAGGCTCCACGCAAATAGAATATAACTGGCCAGACAGGGGGCAGCCCTGACGTACCCCTCTCCCAAAGCGAAGGGGCGCCGTCAGGGACCCGTTAACCTTCACTAGACACTCCGCGGCGCTGTACAGAAGTCGGATCCGGGCGACAAAATGCGTCCTGAACCCGAAAGCTCGCAGAGTTCCGAGTAAGTATTCGTGATCCACCCTGTCGAACGCCTTCTCCTGATCGAGAGACAGGAAGGCGCTCGACAGACCAGCCCTCTAGGAATGGTGGATGATGTCCCGGACCAGATGGATGTTATCATAAATGGTTCGGTCCGGGACGGTGTAGGACTGGTCAGGGTGGATCATGTGGTCCAGCACGGTGCCGAGCCGAGAAGACATGGCTCGGGCGAAGATTTTGTAGTCCGTGCTGAGGAGGGAGACCGGGCGCCAGTTTTTAAGAAGGCGGAGATCCCCCTACTTCGGCAGCAGGGCAATCACGGCCCTGCGCCACGAAAGGGGCATCTCCCCGGTAGCAATGCTCTCCCCCAGGACCCCCGCGAAGTCGCTCCCCAAGACGTCCCAGAACGCACTGAAGAACTCCACGGTCAGCCCGTCTAGTCCCGGGGTTTTGCCCCTAGAAAGACCGTCGAGTGCGGCGGTCAGCTCCCCCAGACTTATAGGGGAGCCGAGCTTTCCGGCGTACTCCGGGCCTACCTGCGGCAGGCCCTCCCACAAAACTCTGCAAGCTTCCTCACTGGACGGATCCGGAGAGAACAGGGCAGTGTAGTAATCTCGGGCAATGGCCCTGATGCCCTCCGGATCCGAGACAAGGGATCCGTCGTCGGCCAGCAGCGTAAAGAGCTGCTTACGGACCCCGTGCCTTTTTTCCAGTGAGTAGAAGAAGGGAGAGCCACGGTCCATCTCCTTAAGGAAACAGATCCGCGACCTCACGAACGTGGCCCGAGACCCGACCAGTTGCAGGTCCCGCAGCGCGCCCTTCTTCTCATCATACACCGACCGCAGGGCCGGGTCTGCGTCGGGCTGACGGAGACGTGCCTCCAGGTCGAGCACCTCCTTCTCCAACTCCTCGACCCTGGATTTGCGTCTCTTTGTCGACCCCTTTGCGTACTCTTGACAGAAAACTCGGACGTGAGTCTTGCCCACGTCCCACCATAGCCTCAAGGAGGGGAAGCCTCCCCGCTTCCTTCTCCAGCCGGCCCAGAAGCGACGGAACGAGTCCAGGAACCGCTGGTCTTCCAACAACAGGTTATTAAAATGCCAGTACGCGGACCCCGTCCGAGCGCAGAACGAAGTGAGCTCCGCCCATACCAGACGGTGGTCCGTGCACGAAACCTGCTGTATAGAAGCAGCCGGAACGCAGGACACGTACGCCTTCGAAACGTAAAGGCGGTCGAGTCTGGACGCTCCGACTCCAGGTGACACAAAGGAGTCAGGATGGAGATTTCGCCAGACGTCCACTAAGTCGAAGGACCTGACCAGGTCCCGCAACTTACTCACACCTCGCGTTCAGTGCGGGGTACCGTGACGGTCTCGGACCCCGAGGGTGCAATTGAAATCCCCCCCGAGGACGATGCACTCGCCAGCGTCGATGGAGCCGAGATGAGTGGACACTTCTTCAAAGAAGCTCGCTTGCTGCTGCGTGCCCAGGGGAGCGTACACATTCACAAAGTAAAGCACCGCCCCCCACAGACGCACAGTCAGGTGCAGCAACCGGCCTGGCACCGGCTCCTTGACCCCCAAGATCTCCAGCTGAAAATGCGGGGCCAACAAGATAGCCACCCCGCCAGAATTGGAGGCTAGGTGACTCATTTTGGCCCCCCCTCGCCACTCCAGGAGCCACGTGGCTTCGTCTCCCGGAACGGTATGGGTTTCTTGCAGGAAGCACAACGCATACTTCCCGTCCCTGAGGACCGAGAAGTTCTGGAACCTGCGCTGTGCAGCCCTGCTGCCGCGGATGTTGAGGCTGGCTATAGTCGTCTTCATTGTCAAAGGTACATCAAACCTTCACCTTAAGTCATTAAAAAGAAGAAGAGGACTTTTTAGTCCTTCCTCTCCTTCAGGAGCCCAGCGAGAAACGTTTGGACCCTCCGCCGCGCGTTCCTATCCAACTCAGGAGACTTGAGAGCCTCGCGAGTGGACCAGAACACCAGCGGAAAAGAATGCCACCGGTCCAAGGCCAACTGAACCCTGTCTTGGCGACTGCGATGACTCGCCAAAAAGTCCCGGAGTTCCCTTGGGGGGATGAGGGGGGAGTCGGTGGAGGGCACCAGGGGATCCACAGCCTCGCTTGAGAGCGACTCAGCGTAATCTCCAGCGCTCACCACGGACACCCCGTCCTCCTCCAGGTCGTCGCCTCCAGCTTCCGACCCCTCCCCCGCATTGAGTACGGGGGCTGATTCGGAGCTGCCAGCTGGCCCCACCTGTACCTCGATCCCACCCCCAGGATCAAGGCCAGAGGGGTCCTCCATGTTCTCCTCTAAACGTTTTGGGTCAGAGGGCAGCGGCAGTTCTGATGCCCGCTCTCCTCCCGGCACCGGGTCGTCCGGGGAGCTCAGGACAAGCTCCTGACCCAAAACTAGGACGCCCGGTGCGAAGGTTTGGGAGGGAGCGGGAAGGCCTTCCTTTTCGCCGCCACCCAATGACCCATTAACATTTTTTAAATTTTGAAAGTTACAGTCCCCCGACGAGCCAGAAGGTACCTCGGGGGTATCGATGGTCTCTGAGTCGGGCACCACCTCAAGGGAGGTGCCTTCAGTGACCCCCGAGGGGCCCTGTTCAGGGGACTGCAGCAGGTTGACGGGGGTAACAGTGGTGGGAGTCGGTGCAGGGGTTTTGAGTTCCCCCAGAGGACAGGGTGAGATTTTACTTGGCGGAGACGCCACCACCTCTTCATCGGGGGAAGGGACACACCCAACTTCTTCAGTTTGGGCATCACCCACCTCCTCCTCCGAAGCGTGACGTCTCTTCCGGGTCAGGCTGGGGACTAGGGAGACCTCCATTTCCGAGGCCCCCTCCTCCTTGTCCAGCCCTCCCGGACACTCCACCCTCTGGGTTTTGGGTGTTAGATACCCCGGCTCGGGGTCCCGTGTCTTTTCCCCGCCGGCCCCGGGAGCATGCGCAGAAACGACGTCGGGCCCAGCACTCGGCGCCTTAGCACCCACGGGCCCGGGAGCACACGCGGACACGACGCCGGGGCCGGATGATGTCTTTTCCCCCGAGCTGGTGCTTGTAGGTGTTTGGGGGTTTTGGGGCGTTTCAGGGCCCACCTCCAGGTTGCGGGTCTTCCTCCGTGCCTTCTTACGGCGCGGGGGCTCTCCCCCCACCTCACCGGCAGCCGAGATGGCAGTGGCCGCCGGCGTCGCTTCCCCTTGCGGGGAGGGAGATGGAGTGGTGGCGGGGGGAGGAGGGGCGGTACCAGCCGTGGCCGCTTGGGTGGGGCTCGGGGCCTTGGAGGCGGGGCAGTTCTTCCTCACGTGCCCCGCCTCCTTACAAGCATGGCACCGCACGCCCTCCATGGTCCAGAAGACCCGATAGGCGGTCCCCTCAAAATTGATAACGAAGGCCCCCTCCAGGCACTCCTCCTGGGCCAAGCGGACAAATACCTGGCGCCGGAAGGAGTACACATGGCGGAGGGCCGAGTCTTTGAGGCCGAGCGGGATTGGTGCAACCCCCGACCTGACCTCCCCCAATTTATTAAGGTGGGGGAGGAGGAGCTCACTGGATAGAATAGGTGGGACGTTCGAAATAATAATTCTCTGGGCGGTGGCCTCAAGGGGGTCCACCGCCAGAAAAGTCCCGCCCACAGTGAGTCCTTTTTGCAGGGCGAGGTGCACCGCCCGCTCGGACCTCAAGAAGAATATGGCCTTCCCATACATTTTAGAGGCCGCGACAATGGCTGAGGGGCCGACGACCCCAGCCATAGCCTTTACGCAGGCCTCTATTGTCATTTCAGGGTGAGCATAGCTCTTTACCCCAAGGGCCCTGGTGAGGAGGCGGAATGGTGACAGTGCAGCAGGAGCAGCTGGACCCGCAGAAGCAAGCACCCCCGCATAAGTTTTCTTTTTTGAGGCCCTGCCACCGGTGACAAAACCGCCTCCACATTAGCCCTTGAGGGCCCGGCCACAGGCGATGGTGAATTGGCCTTAGGGCCAGAGCCACGCCCACCCCGGGAATGATTGGCCATTTTGTTTTTTTTCTTTTTATATTTTTTTTATATATATAGGGAGGAAAGGGGGTGGGGGAGAGAGGTAGAAACAACCTCCCCTCTTTTAGGCAGGAGAGGAGAGGAGGGAGAGGAGTAAAAGACAGGGAGGCACAGGAGGGAAAGAGGTAAATGTCCAGGTGGGTGTCCTCGATGGTGGATGGACGGTGGGTGGGGGTCTGATGTTCTTCAGGCAGGGGGAGGTGATGTCTTCACCAGCTATTGCTGGCCTTACCGGGGAAAAGGGCTGGGTTGAGGGAGGGGCGGCAGAAAGATGGTTTCAGCACACACACTCACCCTCCCTCTCTTCCTTCCCCAACTCCTCTGGCAGTCTTCTTGCCTCCCCCTACAAAACACAGTCCTTAATTGCCCCCACCTTAAACAAAAATACACAGTTCAGACACCCACCTAGGATGTTGTTTTTCAACTCAGTCCTGGCCTCCTGGCCTTCCTGTCCTGTAGCAACAGCAGCAACTGTTCTCTTCTCTCCCTCTCTCTCCTTTGGCACCACAGGGGCAAGGCAGCAGCAGCAGCACTGGAGGAGCAGCAGCAGCACACAGCAGAAGCAACAACACCAAAGCAGCAGCAGTTGTTCCTCTCTTCCTCTCTCTCCTTTGGCACCACAGGGGCAAGGCAGCAGCAGCAGCACTGGAGGAGCAGCAGCAGCACACAGCAGAAGCAACAACCCCAAAGCAGCAGCAGTTGTTCCTCTCTCTCTCTCCTTAGGCAGCACTGGAGGAGCAGCAGCAGAAGCAGCAGTAGCACACAGCAGAAGCAACAACCCCAAAGGCAGCAGCAGAAACAGTTGAAACACTGAGGAGCAGCAATACCAACACCACACACCTTCTCTCCTCAGTATCAGGAAACCAACTGAATCCACAATTACCTCCACGAGATCGTTAAGAAAATGAACTCTTGATACTCTTTCGAGTACAAACCTGTTTCCATCTGTTTCAGATGAAGTTACATGTTTCATAGTTTGCCATTGTGAGATTTGAACTCTTGATAATCTTTTAAATGAAAACCAAATCAACAAAATTGGGATAAATCAGGCACAGCCCCTAATTCAGGTCAGCTGTAAAACCAAGAACAAAGTTTTAAAGGAAACTTACAAACTTTAAATCAAAATGTGATTAAAGGGGTCAACAAAACACCCCAGTCCCCGCGGTGCCCACCGAGCACGGAAAGCCTCGAGAGTGCCAGCAGACACCGCGTGCTCCTTCTCCAGGGACATCCGGCAGCGAACGTAGCCGCGGAAGAGGGACAAACAATCGGGCGGGACTCCCCCGTCGATCGCCCGCTGCCTGGACCTGTTAATGGCCAACTTGGCCAGGCCCAGGAGCAGGTTCACGAGGAGGTCCTCCTCCTTCCCGACCCCCTTCCGCACCGGGTGCCCATAGATCAGGAGCGTGGGGCTGAAGTGCAAACAAAACATCAATAAAAGGTTTTTCAAATAACTAAAAAGGGAGTGCAGCCTACAACACCCTATGTATACATGGTCCACGGACTCCACAAGACCGCAAAAAGGGCACGTGTCCTGAGAGTCCGCGAACCAATGCATCCTCTTATTATAAGGGACTGCTGCATGCAACACCCTCCAACCCAGGTCTCCGATAGAAAGGGGGAGGACACCTCCGTAGAGGGCCTCCCATCGAGGGCCTCCGCCGCCGGACGGCAACAAGGCACGCCAGGGCGTGTCCGGTCGACGGACAAGGGCGAGAAAATGGAAGGTGTGCAGCAGCAGTCCATACAAAAAGCCCCTCTTTGCCGTGCCAAAAGGCACAGAGGGCATGTCCCCGAGGCGGCTCATATTGCGGGGCACCAGCACCCGAGGGAGGGTTCGGGGCTTGGGGCCAATGTGGAATTCCGTCCGAACAGGGGAACGCTCAGACGGAAGACCACCGCGCACCTGGGCCACCTCAAGACCCAAAATAACGTCGGGTCCGAGCACGACCGTTCTCAGGTCTTGGATGGCATCGGCTGCGACCTGGACACTCACAGACGCGCGTCGCGCCAACTCCTGCGGGAGCATCCAGCCCAGTCCTCCGCCACCCAGCACGTCCCCGATCCTGGTCACCCCTGCGGCCACAGCCCTCCTCTCCGCCAACCACTGAAAAGGACGGAGGGGCGGATTCCTGAGCAGCGGCTCTCTGACGATAGCCGCTACTCCTGACGGGGGAGAGCTGCGTCGCGAGGCGACCACTTTCCAGACTTTGATCAGGTCCTGGTAAAAGACGGACAACGCCTGCAAGGAGCCACCGAGGCCCAGCTGTTCTATAAACAGGAGCTGCACGTCATAATTCAGGCCGTGCACCTGACGGAAGAAATACGTCATCAGGGCACACCATCTAGGAGGAGGCTCAACGTAGAGGTATCGCTGCAGGGTCTGAAGGCGGAAAGTCGACACCTGTGTGCGTAGGCACACTAGCGCCTGACCACCCTCCCTAAGCGGGAGACTCAGAACCTCGGCAGCGACCCAGTGCAATCTTTTGTCCCAGAAGAAGTCGACTAACAATCTCTGGATTCTTGTGACAAAGTCCGGGGGAGGGGTCAAAGTGACCAGCCGATACCACAACATGGCGGCGATCAGCTGGTTTATGACCAGAACTCGACCCCGGTAAGATAGCACTCGGAGCAGTCCTGTCCAGCGCCGCAGGCGAGCGGTGACTTTCGTCTCCAGTTCCTGCCAGTTTGCCGGCCAGGATTCCTCAGCGGGGCAGAGATGGACCCCCAGGTAGAGGAGGCTGGTCCTGCTCCAGGTGAAAGGCCTGAGCTCCTCGGGTAGGGGATCCATCTGCCACTGACCGACCAGGAGTCCAGAACACTTACCCCAGTTGATCCTGGCAGAAGAAGCGGCAGAGTAGACCTCCTGGCACTCGCGCATCCTCCGCAGGTCAGCCGGGTCACTAAACATAAGGAGCACGTCATCGGCGTAAGCCGAAAGGACCACCCCGATGCCCGGCCCGCGCAGAACCAATCCCGACAACCTCCTCCGCAAGAGGCGCAGGAAAGGCTCCACGCAAATAGAATACAACTGGCCAGACAGGGGGCAGCCCTGACGTACCCCTCTCCCAAAGCGAAGGGGCGCCGTCAGGGACCCGTTAACCTTCACTAGACACTCCGCGGCAGTGTACAGAAGTCGGATCCGGGCGACAAAATGCGTCCCGAACCCGAAAGCTCGCAGAGTTCCGAGTAAGTATTCGTGATCCACCCTGTCGAACGCCTTCTCCTGATCGAGAGACAGGAAGGCGCTCGACAGACCAGCCCTCTGGGAATGGTGGATGATGTCCCGGACCAGATGGATGTTATCATAAATGCTTCGGTCCGGGACGGTGTAGGACTGGTCAGGGTGGATCATGTGGTCCAGCACGGTGCCGAGCCGAGAAGACATGGCTCGGGCGAAGATTTTGTAGTCCGTGCTGAGGAGGGAGACCGGGCGCCAGTTTTGAAGAAGGCGGAGATCCCCCTTCTTCGGTAGCAGGGCAATCACGGCCCTGCGCCACGAAAGGGGCATCTCCCCGGTAGCAATGCTCTCCCCCAGGACCCCCGCGAAGTCGCTCCCCAAGACGTCCCAGAACGCCCTGAAGAACTCCACGGTCAGCCCGTCTAGTCCCGGGGTTTTGCCCCTAGAAAGACCGTCGAGTGCGCCGGTCAGCTCCCCCAGACTTATAGGGGAGTCGAGCTTTCCGGCGCACTCCGGGCCGACCTGCGGCAGGTCCTCCCACAAAACTCTCCAAGCTTCCTCACTGGACGGATCCGGAGAGAAAAGGGCAGTGTAGTAATCTCGGGCAATGGCCCTGATGCCCTCCGGATCCGAGACAAGTGATCCGTCGTCGGCCAGCAGCGTAAAGAGCTGCTTACGGACCCCGTGCCTTTTTTCCAGTGAGTAGAAGAAGGGAGAGCCACGGTCCATCTCCTTAAGGAAACAGATCCGCGACCTCACGAACGCGCCCCGAGACCCGACCAGTTGCAGGTCCCGCAGCGCGCCCTTCTTCTCATCGTACACCGACCGCAGGGCCGGGTCCGCGTCGGGCTGACGGAGACGTGCCTCCAGGTCGAGCACCTCCTTCTCCAACTCCTCGACCCTGGATTTGCGTCTCTTTGTCGACCCCTTCGCGTACTCTTGACAGAAAACTCGGACGTGAGTCTTGCCCACGTCCCACCATAGCCTCAAGGAGGGGAAGCCTCCCCGCTTCCTTCTCCAGCCGGCCCAGAAGCGACGGAACGAGTCCAGGAACCGCTGGTCTTCCAACAACAGGTTATTAAAATGCCAGTACGCGGACCCCATCCGAGCGCAGAACGAAGTGAGCTCCGCCCACACCAGACGGTGGTCCGTGCACGGAACCTGCTGTATAGAAGCAGCCGGAACGCAGGACACGTACGCCTTCGAAACGTAAAGGCGGTCGAGTCTGGACGCTCCGACTCCAGGTGACACAAAGGTGAACACGCTGGAGTCAGGATGGAGATTTCGCCAGACGTCCACTAAGTCGAAGGACCTGACCAGGTCCCGCAACTTACTCACACCTCGCGTGCAGTGCGGGGTACCGTGACGGTCCCGGACCCCGAGGGTGCAATTGAAATCCCCCCCGAGGACGATGCACTCGCCAGCGTCGATGGAGCCGAGATGAGTGGACACTTCTTCAAAGAAGCTCGCTTGCTGCTGCGTGCCCAGGGGAGCGTACACATTCACAAAATGAAGCACCGCCCCCCCCAGACGCACAGTCAGGTGCAGCAACCGGCCTGGCACCGGCTCCTTGACCCCCAAGATCTCCGGCTGAAAATGCGGGGCCAACAAGATAGCCACCCCGCCAGAATTGGAGGCTAGGTGACTCATGTAGACCCCCCCTCGCCACTCCAGGAGCCACGTGGCTTCGTCTCCCGGAACGGTATGGGTTTCTTGCAGGAAGCACAACGCGTACTTCCCGTCCCTGAGGACCGAGAAGTTCTGGAACCTGCGCTGTGCGGCCCTGCTGCCGCGGATGTTGAGGCTGGCTATAGTCGTCTTCATTGTCAAAGGTACATCAAACATTCACCTTAAGTCATTAAAAAGAAGAAGAAGACTTTTTAGTCCTTCCTCTCCTTCAGGAGCCCAGCGAGAAACGTTTGGACCCTCCGCCGCGCGTTCCTATCCAACTCAGGAGACTTGAGAGCCTCGCGAGTGGACCAGAACACCAGCGGAAAAGAATGCCACCGGTCCAAGGCCAACTGAACCCTGTCTCGGCGACCGCGATGACTCGCCAAAAAGTCCCGGAGTTCCCTTGGGGGGATGAGGGGGGAGTCGGTGGAGGGCACCAGGGGATCCACCGCCTCGCTTGAGAGCGACTCAGCGTAATCTCCAGCGCTCACCACGGACACCCCGTCCTCCTCCAGGTCGTCGCCTCCAGCTTCCGACCCCTACCCCGCATTGAGTACGGGGGCTGATTCGGAGCTGCCAGCTGGCCCCACCTGTACCTCGATCCCACCCCCAGGATCAAGGCCAGAGGAGTCCTCTCTGGTCTCCTCTAAACGTTTTGGGTCAGAGGGCAGCGGCAGTTCTGATGCCCGCTCTCCTCCCAGCACCGGGTCGTCCGGGGAGCTCAGGACAAGCTCCTGACCCAAAACTAGGACGCCCGGTGCTAAGGTTTGGGAGGGAGCGGGAAGGCCTTCCTTTTTGCCGCCACCCAATGACCCGTTGACATTTTTTAAATTTTGCAAGTTACAGTCCCCCGATGAGCCAGAAGGTACCTCGGGGGTATCGAGGGTCTCTGAGTCGGGCACCACCTCAAGGGAGGTGCCTTCAGTGACCCCCGAGGGGCCCTGTTCAGGGGACTGCAGCAGGTTGACAGGGGTAACAGTGCTGGGAGTCGTTGCAGGTGTTTTGAGTTCCCCCAGAGGACAGGGTGAGATTTTACTTGGCGGAGACGCCACCACCTCTTCATCGGGGGAAGGGACACACCCAACTTCTTCAGTTTGGGCATCACCCACCTCCTCCTCCGAAGCGTGACGTCTCTTCCGGGTCAGGCTGGGGGCTAGGGAGACCTCCATTTCCGAGGCCCCCTCCTCCTTGTCCAGCCCTCCCGGACACTCCACCCTCTGGGTTTTGGGTGTCAGATACCCCGGCTCGGGGTCCCGCGTCTTTTCCCCGCTGGCCCCGGGAGCACGCGCAGAAACGACGCCGGGCCCAGCACTCGGCGCCTTAGCACCCACGGGCCCGGGAGCACACGCGGACACGACGCCGGGGCCGGATGATGTCTTTTCCCCCGAGCCGGTGCTTGCAGGTGTTTGGGGGTTTTGGGGCGTTTCAGGGGCCGCCTCCAGGTTGCGGGTCTTCCTCCGCGCCTTCTTACGGCGCGGGGGTTCTCCCCCCGCCTCACCGGCAGCCGAGATGGCAGTGGCCGCCGGCGTCGCTTCCCCTTGCGGGGAGGGAGATGGAGTGGTGGCGGGGGTTGGAGGGGCGGTGCCAGCCGTGGCTGCTTGGGTGGGGCTCGTAGCCTTGGAGGCGGGGCAGTTCTTCCTCACGTGCCCCGCCTCCTTACAAGCATGGCACCGCACGCCCTCCATGGTCCAGAAGACCCGATAGGCGGTCCCCTCAAAATTGATAACAAAGGCCCCCTCCAGGCACTCCTCCTGGGCCAAGCGGACAAATACCTGGCGCCGGAAGGAGTACACATGGCGGAGGGCCGAGTCTTTGAGGCCGAGCGGGATTGGTGCAACCCCCGACCTGACCTCCCCCAATTTATTAAGGTGGGGGAGGAGGAGCTCACTGGATAGAAAAGGCGGGATGTTCGAAATAATAATTCTCTGGGCGGTGGCCTCAAGGGGGTCCACCGCCAGAAAAGTCCCGCCCACAGTGAGTCCTTTTTGCAGGGCGAGGTGCACCGCCCGCTCGGACCTCAAGAAGAATATGGCCTTCCCATACATTTTAGAGGCCGCGACAATGGCTGAGGGGCCGACGACCCCAGCCATAGCCTTTACGCAGGCCTCTATTGTCATTTCAGGGTGAGCATAGCTCTTTACCCCAAGGGCCCTGGTCAGGAGGCGGAAAGGTGACAGGGCAGCGGGAGCAGCTGGAGCCGCAGAAGCAACCACCCCCGCATAAGTTTTCTTTTTTTGAGGTCCTGCCACCAGTGACAAAACCGCCTCCACATTAGCCCTCGAGGGCCCGGCCACAGGCGATGGTGAATTGGCCTTAGGGCCAGAGCCACGCCCACCCCGGGAAGGATTGGCCATTTTGGTTTTTTTCTTTTTTTTTATATATATATAGGGAGGAAAGGGGGTGGGGGAGAGAGGTAGAAACAACCTCCCCTCTTTTAGGCAGGAGAGGAGAGGAGGGAGAGGAGTAAAAGACAGGGAGGCACAGGAGGGAAAGAGGTAAATGTCCAGGTGGGTGTCCTCGTTGGTGGATGGACGGTGGGTGGGGGCCTGATGTTCTTCAGGCAGGGGGAGGCGATGTCTTCACCAGCTATTGCTGGCCTTACCGGGAAAAGGGCTGGGTTGGGGGGGAGGGGTGGCAGAAAGATGGTTTCAGCACACACACACACCCTCCCGCTCTTCCTTCCCCAACTCCTCTGGCAGTCTTCTTGCCTCCCCCTACAAAACACAGTCCTTAATTGCCCCCACCTTAAACAAAAAATACACAGTTCAGACACCCACCTAGGATGTTGTTTTCCAACTCAGTCCTGGCCTCCTGGCCTTCCTGTCCTGTAGCAACAGTAGCAACTGTTCTCTTCTCTCCCTCTCTCTCCTTTAGCAGCACAGGGGCAAGGCAGCAGCAGCAGCACTGGAGGAGCAGCAACAGAAGCAGCAGCAGCACACAGCAGAAGCAACAACCCCAAAGGCAGCAGCAGAAACAGTTGAAACACTGAGGAGCAGCAACACCAACACCACACACCTTCTCTCCTCAGTACCAGGAAACCAACTGAATCCACAATTACCTCCACGAGATCGTTAGGAAAATGAACTCTTGATCTGGGGGTTACAAGCCCAGTACCATAACCACTTGGCTATTTAGGCCAAGCTAACAATGAATAAATGGTTTCAGCGTGGATGGTAGTAACTCTTTCGAGTACAAACCCGTTTCCATCTGTTTCAGATGAAGTTACATTGTTTCATAGTTTGCCATTGTGGGATTTGAACTCTTGATCTTGGGGTTACAAACCCAGTACCATAACCACTTGGCTATTTAAGCCAAGCATTAACAGAGAGATAGCATGTAACTCTTTTGAGTACAAACTCATTTCCATCTGTTCCTATTCAGATGAAGTTACATTGTTTGTCATTGTGAGATTTGAACTCTTAACCTTGGGGTTACAAGCCCAGTACCATAACCACTTGGCTATTTAGGCCAACCATATTACGAAGATGTAACTCTTTCGAGTACAAACACGTTTCCATCTGTTCCTATTCAGATGAAGTTACATTGTTTCATAGTTTGCCACTGTGAGATTTGAACTCTTGATTCATAGTTTGCCATTGTGAGATTTGAACTCTTGATCTTAGGGTTATAAACCCAGTACCATAACCACTTGGCTATTTAGGCCAAGCTTTTAAGATGTAACTCTTTCGAGTACAAACCCATTTCCATCTGTTTCAGATGAAGTTACATTGTTTCATAGTTTGCCATTGTGAGATTTGAACTCTTGATCTTGGGGTTCCAAACCCAGTACCATAACCACTTGGCTATTTAGGCCAACCATATTACGAAGATGTAATTGCACAGGCTGGGCATGGGTGTTAATCACTTGTACACGATGTTCACTATCATAAGTAAACTCCCAAGAGTGTCTCCTTGCATGTGGCTCCTTGTTCTGATGAGCAGTGTTCTTGTCACTCAGATGTGAAACCTTGGTTCCTACACAAGATAAAGGCAGCTATCTCAGCCCAGAGCCTCTTCCCTCTGCAGTGTGTAGCCTTCAAACCAAAGTGAGGGTCCAGCTTCACACTCCCTGGACACATTACTGATGCCTGCACCTCGATGGTGTTTGTAGTTGCTGCCAGAATGTGGGCAGGCGTCACAGAGTTCCGTCATTCTCTCTGTGTGCTCTCAGCACCTTTAAGGTAAGGCTGGCTCTCCCATCTCTTCAGCATCCGTGACCAGTGATGGTGTGCCCCTGAAGGGGTCAGCTGCTGAAGGCTGACAGAGGATCAGGTGCATTTAAAGGTTCACGGTTGCATCTTTATGATATGACCCTGATCACAGAGCGCAAGTGAGCTGCCCTCGGCCAGACAGGCGTCTGATAATCACAGAAGCTATGTGAAGGCCTGTGGAGTGACCCCACTGCATGTCATCATCATCCTCCTGGAATCATGCAACTATTAGGGCTTCCCCTCGGTATCCATGATATGTGCCTGAGCAGTGAGGGTATGTACGCTGCCATCAATCACACAAGAGTCATATATTCACAGATGCAAGGTGAGGATGTCAGGACTGTCCTCACTGCACCTCATCATCATCCTCCATTAATCTAGCGGCAATGAGGGCCTCCCAAGTGCACCTGCCTTGTCTGGCCAGTGTGAAGGCTCCATCACCATCATTCTCGCCTTCGAGGACCTCATCACCATCATCTCCTTCGATGTCCTCCTCACTGAGGAGTCGTGCAGCTGTTCCATCTCTTCCTCAGCTGGCCTTCCCCCCCAAACCCCCCAAACGCGCCCCCCCCCACCCCCCCACCCCCCACCAACCCCCCCCCCCCCCACCCCCCCCAACCCTCCCACCCCCCGGTTGCAGGACCAAAAGCTATTCAGCTTGTCAAGCCTGCTTTGCCATTCAATACGATCATGTCTGATCGAACACTTCAGTGCCTTTTACCTACATTGTCCCCACAATCCTTCATGCTACTGTTAACCAGAAATTTATCAATCTCTACTTTAAACATACTCATGACTGACCTTCCACAGACTGCTGGGGTAGACAATTCCAAAGATTCACAAACCTCTGAGTAAAGAAATTTCTCCTCATCTTGGTCCTAAGTGGCTTACCCCTTGCTTTGAATTGTGTCCCCTGGTTCTAGACTCCCCAACTAGGGGGAACAAAATACCTGCATCTACCCTGTCTATTCCTTTAAGTATTTTGTAGGTTTCAATGAGCTCAACTTTCATTCTTCGAAACTTTAGAGAATACAGGTCCAGTTTGCCCAATGCCTCTTCAAAAGACAGTCCAGCCTTCCCCAGAACAAGTCTGGTGAATCTTCGTTGCACTCCCTCTATGGCAATAATATCCTTTGTGAGGTAAGGGGGCCAAAACTGCACTCAGTAGTCCAGATGTGGTCTAACCAAGCATCTATACAATTGAAGCAAGACTTCACTACTCCTGTACTCAAATCCTCTTGAGCTAAAGGCTAAAATTTCATTAGCCTTCCTAATAGCCTGCTGCACCTGCATATTAGCCTTCAGTGACTTATGGACGAGGACACACAGGTCCCTTTGTATGTCTGCATTTTCTAATCTCTTACCATTTAGGAAATACTCTGAACATCTGCTCCTTTTACCAAAGCAGATAACCCCACATTTTCCCACATTATATTCCACCTGCCATGTTCTTTCCCACTCACTAAATCTGTCAATTCCTCATAGCTGCTTCACATCTTCCTCACAGCACACATTCCCGCCTAGCCTTATATCATCCATGAGCTTGGAAATATTACATTTGGTCCCCACATCCAAATCATTGATATATGTTGTGAACTGTTGGAGCCCAAGTACTGATCCTTGCAGTACCCCAGTCGTCACAGCCTGCCAATGTCAGAATGACCCACTTATTCCTACTCCCTATTTTCTGCCTGTTAGCCAATCCTTAAGCCAATATATCACCTCCTATCCCATGTACTTTTATTTTGCTAATCAACCTCCTGTGGTGGACTTTATCAAAAGCCTTCTGAAGATCCAAGTATACTACGCCCTTCAACTCTCCTTTATCAATTTTGTTCGCAACATCCTCAAAAACTCCAACAACTTTGTCAAATATGATTTCCCATTTGCAAATCCATGCTGCCTATGCCCAATCAGATCATGATTATCCAAGTATCCATTTATCAAACCCTTTATAATAGATTCTCGCATTTTTCCTACTGCTGATATAAGACTAACAGGTCTGTAGTTTCCTATTTTCTCTCTCTCTCCCTCCTTAAATAGTGGGATGACATTTGTTACCTTTCAGTCTTTAAGAACCATTCCAGAATCTATAGAATATTGGAAAATGGTCACCAATGCATCCACTATCTCTATAGCAACCTCTTTCAACACTTTAGAATGCAAGATATCAGTTCCTGGGGACTTGTCAACTTTCAGTCCCATTAATTTCTCCAATGCAACCTTCTTGCATATACTAATTTCCTTCAACTCCTCTTTTGCCCTAGTCCATTGGATCACAAAATCTGGGAGATTCCCTGTATCTTCCTAGTGAAACCACACACAAAGTAATCACTTAGCTTCTCTGTCATTTCTCTATTCCCCGTTATGGATTATCCTGACTCTGCCTGCAATGGACCCACATCTGTCTTAGCCAAATGCTTCCTTTTTCACATACCTATGGAAGCTTTTACAGTCCATTTTTATGTTTTTTGCTAGATTGCATTCATATTCTATTCTCCCTTTCTTTCTCAGTTTCTTGCTCTTCCTTTGCTGTGTTCTAAAAACCTCCCAATCCTCAGGTTTACTACTACTTCTGGCAACTTTATAAGCCTTTTCTTTGTATCTTATACAATCCTTAACTTCCTTTGTCAGCCACGGGTGATTGACTTTTTTGCAACTTGAATGAATGTTTAGGTTCTGTAAGCTATGTAATAGTTCTTGGAGGACTATCCATTGCCTATGTACAGTCATACTTTTTAATGTATTTTCCCAATCCACCTCAGCCAATTTGTCCCTCATGGCTTCATAATTTCCTTTATTCAACTTTATCACCCTTGCTTCAGAGTGAGCCGCATCACATAATGTAAAATGCTAAGGTATTATGGCCAGGTTGTGTAGCGTGCAGCAAGTGACAATGATGTGTGACACCCTCAGTGGGCTGTATTACAATGCTCCACCAGACCTGTTAAGGCAATGGAATCTAATTTTCAAAGTGCCTATTGTTTGCTCCACCAAAGTCCAGGTCGCGGCATGAGCCTCATTATACCCTCGCTCTGCTTCAGACTGAGGCTGCTGCACGGGCGTCATCAGCCACGTCCTCTGCGGGTAGCCCTTGTCCCCGAGGAACCAACCCTCTGTGGACCCTGGAAGATGTCAGGGATCTGAGGCCTGCTGAGGATGTGGGAGTCATGGATGCTCCCTGGGAATTGTGCGCAGACCTGTAGAATGCTTTTTTGGTGGAAGCACATCAGCTTAATAGTTCAACAAGTGGAAGCCCTTGCGGTTGGCATAGTTAACGGTTTGTTCCCATGGAGACCTAAGCGCCAGGTGAGTGCAGTTGATGGCACCCTGCACCTGTGGGAAAACTGAGATCTGCGCAAATACCAGCACTCTTGCTTCTTGGCTTTCCTGATCCTGGGCGAACTGCATGAAAATCTGTGCCTTCACGAAGATGGTATCCATGACCTGCTGGATACACTTGGTGGAGGCTTGCTAGACCCCGCACAGGTCACCTGTGGAGCCCTGGAAGGAGCCACTGGCATTAAATTGAGTGCCGGAGTCACTTTCATGGCCACTGGCAGTGGATGCCCTCCATACCCCCCTGGCACCAAATCCTGCAGCAGGTGGCATATGGCATGTCCCTAGACACGCAAAGTGTTCGGCGAAACTGGCTCTCAGTCATCTGCAGGAATGACAAGCCCTGTCTATAGACCCTGTGTCTAGCGAAGCGCCTACAGGTGACAGCTCTCTATGGATCTTCAGCTGCCTACCCAGCAGGCCCTTTTGCACCTTCATCTTGAGGGAGGCTCTCCTCCTTTTGCCGAGCCAGGCGCCTCTGCCAATTTCTTCTTCTTCTCTGCTCCATGAATTTGCAGTCTGCACCCAAGGGGTGGAATGTTCTAGAGCATTTGGTAGCACTTTCATGCTTTTGCATTGCTTGATTGGGCAGAAAGGCTTCAGAGGCCCATTTCCAAACATGTCAATGGAGCTGCAGCTAAACAGTCTCAACTGCGGAAGAATGCTCACTTTTGACAAGCTTTCCAAGTACGTGGCCATTTCCCTCACCATCCCAACCCCCATCACCTCGGCATGTTCTTGCGTATTTCATTCAGTCTGTGCTGCCTTGCCCCCACCCCAGCCCATAGCGTGACCCGCACTGGATCTCATGCCCCAGCACCATACTAAAAGCAGCCAAGAAAAAGCGACTTGCCTGGGCCTCCCAGGAATGCATGGCATTCTTTCTTGATGTCCTATGGGCAATACTCGTGAGCACTGTGCAAGATTGTGTGCAATCATCTCTAGGTTCGCCTCAAAGTTCAGATCGTCAGATGCACATCATCCTGAATTCATGCCAACGCGGGTGGTAAATTTGGTGTGGGGGGATAATTCCAGTGAGCAGAGCTTATAATGAGATGCTAAAGTATTGAAATTGGGTTCCTGATGTGCAGCAGCGAGAAACGTGGACCGTTATTGATGAGTGGAGCAGATTATCGCAAGCTGGTTTTATGATGGTGTAAAACCAATTTTTGCCCCTCTCGATATATTGTTCCCTCACGCCCCTCCCCACTGCCCCCCGACCTCCGCCCGCCATAATGCCCGACGTCAACGGGAGTGGAAAATTCCAGCCTAAGTCTTAGGGTAAGCACTAGCTTTAGTTACTCTTTTCCTATTTAAATACTTGTAGAAACTCTCATTATCTGCTTTTACATTACTAGCTAGCTTTTTCTAAACTTTTTTCTAAGCATCCTTTGCTGGTTCTTAAAATTTGACCATTCTTCTGACCTACCACAAATCTTTGCAGATGTTAGTGTTTCTTTCAATGTGGTACTATCCTTAACTTCCTAATTTAGCAGTGGATGATGCAACCTTCTCAAATAGTCTTTCTTTCTCACTGGAAAAAATCTTTGCTGAGAGTTATTAATACTCCTTAAAAGTCTGCCACTGCACCTTTGCTGTCCTACCTTTTAACCTAGCTCCCCAGTTCATATTTGCTATCTCTGCCTTCATACCCTTATAATTACATTTTATCAGGTTTAAAACACAAGTCTTAGACCCAAGTTTCTCCCCTTCAAACTGAACATGAAATTTATCATATTATGATTGCTGTCACTTAGAGGTTCCTTTACCATAAGGTTATCGATTAACCCTGTTTCATTGCACATTACCAGGTCTAGAGCGGCCTACTCCTGATTGGCTCCAGGACGTACTTCTCTAAGAAATTGTCCAGGCTACCTTTTCCAATCTGATTTGCCCAATATACATGTAGATTAAAGTCATCTATGATTATTGCAGATCCTTTCTTAAACACCATATTTATTCCTTCCTTATACTCGGTCCTAGTGTAACTATTGTTAGCGGGGCTGTAAACTATTCCCACAAGTGATCTCCTACCTTTCCTATTTCTTATCTCTACCCAAACTGATTCTACACCTTGCTTTTTTGAACTGAGATTGTCTCTTACCACTGTACTATTGACATCCTTAATTAGCAGAGTTACCCCACCACCATTTCCTTGCTTCCTGCCTTTTGAAATGACAAATACTCTTCAATATTCATGTCCCAGCCTTGGTCACCTTGTAATCAGGAGTAGAATTTTCAGGTCGGCAGGCAGCCTCGATTGGTGGGCCCAGTGCGGCCAGGAGAGAGCCCGGGGAGGTCCACCACCCGTGGTTGGCCCCCGGCCGCAATTTCATACAGGCTGGCCAATTAACGGCTCAGCACTGCAGGGGTGAGGATGGGAGGAGGGCGAGCGCTGAAGTCAGAACAGATGTAGGGGAGTGCAGAAGGAAAGCTCCCCGAAGGCAGAGAGCTGCCTCAGGGAGCTGACGAATTTAAAATCAATAAAGACAGAATTTAAAATCTGGAAATAACACAGTCATCTGGACTCTTGCTGTCAGCTGCAGAGAACTGTGTCTACCCCTCTGACTATGCTATCACATGCTATGACTTAGTTCCTATTTATTTCCCCCACTTGAATGACCCTCTTGTACCATGGTGCCATGGTCAATTGCTCATCCATCTTGTAGCCCTCCACTCTCATCCATACAAGCTTCAAAAACTTCGAACCTGTTAGATAATTGCAAGAGATGAGGCTTCTCTACTTCTACCTTCTCAATCCTCATACCTGCCTCACTTACAGTCATACGCTCCTGCCCCTAATCACTGACCAAATCAGATGACTGTTGTAAGGTGGCCGAGTTGTACTAGTAATGATAGAGTTGATCAGCTGACACTTCTTGAATGGAAACATTACATTTATTCACAATATACTCAACAGCAACTACACATGTGCTTTCAATCCAACTCTATCTCTACACTGAGTGCTCAGATAGCCCATGCTACTCTCCTACTCATATAGGAACATCAGATATGTTAGTCCTTGGGTTGAGTATCCTCAACAGGAAACATAGGCCCGGCCACAATCACTGGTGGAACCACGTCTTGTTGATCTGTCTCTCTCTTCCTTTTAAGAAGTAAAATTAGATCAAAACTCAAGCTTGTTTTTCTGATACATTCAAGACAGATTTAAATAGAACATATTGTGAATTTCTAAAATCGTCTGTTCCCAATCTTGAAAGCTGGTTTGTAATTCCAGAACAGAAAATGTCATGTGACACAACAAAATGATGTCCACAAGTTTACAGATGATCTGGTCTTCCACCTCCACATGGTAAGATAGGGGCCCAGTCACTGCACTTTTTCTTTTCTTTGCCATTGAGCATCAAGAAGCGATGGTTGGATTCTCTCTTGTTGGAAATGGTCATTGCCTGACACTTGTGTAGTGTGAATATTACTTGCCAGAAATCAGTCCAAGCCTGGATATTGTTCAGATCTTGCTGCGTTTGGACATGGACTGCTTCAGTATCTGAGAAATCCTGCTGAACATCCTGCAATCATCAGCGAACATCCCCACTTCTGATCTTATGATGGAAAGAAGGTCATTGATGAAGCAACTGGAGATAGTTGGGCCGAGGACACTGCCGTGAGGAACTCCTACAGTGATGTCCTGGAGCTGAAATGAATGACCTCCAACAAACACAACCATCATCCTTTGTGCTAAGTATGACTCCAACCAGCGGAGAGTTTTCCCCCTGATTCCCATCGACTCCAGTTTTGCTAGGGCTCCTTGATGCCACACTCTATCAAAAGCTGCCTTGATGTCAAAGGCAGTCACTCTCACCTCACCTCAGGAGTTCAGCTTTTTTGTCCATGTTTGAACCAAGGCTGCAATGAGGTTAGGAGCTGAGTGGCCATGGCGGAATCCAAACTGGGCATCGATGAGCAGGTTATTGTTAAGCAAATGCCGGTTGATAGCACTGTTGATGACCCCTTCCATTACTTTACTGATGATCAAGAGTAGACTGATGGGGTGGTAATTGGCCGGGTTGGATTTGTCCTGCTTTTTGTGTACAGGACATACCTAGGCAGTTTTCTACACAGCTGGGTAGATGCCAGTGTTGTAGCTGTACTGGAACAGCTTGTCTAGGGATGTGGCAAGTTCTGGCACACAGGTCTTCAGTACTATTGCCGGAATATTGTCAGGGCCCATAGACTTTGCAGTATCCAGTGCCTTCAGCTGTTTATTGATATCCCGTGGAGGGAATTGAATTGGCTGAAGCCTAGCATCTATGATGGTGGGGACCTCCGGAGGAGTCGGAGATGGATCATCCACTCTTCACTTCTGGCTGAAGAATGTAGCAAAAGATTCAGCCTTATCTTTTGCACTGAAGTGCTGTGCTCCTCCATCATCAAGGATGACAGTATTTGTGGACCCTTCTCCCCCAGTGAGTTGTTTAATTGTCCACCACCATTCATGACTGGAGATGGCAGTTCTGCAGAGCTCAGATTGATTCGCCGGTTGTGGGATCGCATAGCCCTGTCTATCACTACTGCTTATGCTGTTTGGCACGCAAGTAGTCCCATGTTATTGCTTCACCAGGTTGACACCTCATTCTTAGCTATGCCTGGTGTTGCTCCTGGCATTTCCTCCTGTACTCTTCATTGAACCAAGGTGATCCCTTAGCTTGATGGTCACGGTAGAGTGGGGGATATGCCGGGCCATGAGGTTACAATTCAGCACAGTTCAGCTGCTGCTGATGGCCCACAGCGCATCATGGATGCCCAGTCTTGAGTTGCTAGAACTGTTCAAAATCTATCCCATTTAGCATGGTGGTAATGCCACACAACGCAATAGAGGTTATCCTCGATGTGAAGCTGGGACATCGTCTCTACAACAACTGTGGGTTGCTCACTCCTACTAATACTGTCATGGACAGATGCATCTGCAGCAGGTAAGTTGGTGAGGATGAGGTCAAGTATGTTTTTCCCTCTTCTTGGTTCCCTCACCACCTGCCGCAGACCCAGTCTAGCAGCTATGTCATTTAGGACTCAGCCAGCTCGGTCAGTACTTGTCCACCCGGTTTCATTCCTTTTTTGTGACTTTGAAGCAATTTGTTACAATTGAGTGGCTTGCTAGGCCATTTCAGAGGGCATTTAAGAGTCAACCACATTGCTGTGGGTCTGATGTGTAGGCCAGACCATGTAAGGATGACAGATTTCCTTCCCGAAAGGGCATCAGTGAACCAGATAGGTTTTTATAGCAATCGACAATGGTTTCATGGTCATCATCAGACTTTTAACTCAAGATTTTTATTGAATTCAAGTTCCACCATCTGCTGTGGTGGGATTCAAACCCAGGGCCCCAAAGCATTACCCTGGGTCTCTGGGTTACTAGTCCAGCAGCATTACCACTACGCCATCACCTCCTTATTTCACCAGTAATCACTTTGGTCCTTCCCGAAATTCTTCACGCATACCGGTTCTAGTTTTTTGGCCACCCTGACTCCTTTCCACCTTCCCCCCTAAGTTCAGTATTATTAAGCTCAATCTTGTCCTGGGGCGGCATTTCAACAATAACTCAGCAGGTGTGACACCTATTGTTGTGTGAGAGGTAGTCCTGTAATGAAAAAGAAAGCATGCTATCTTGGTTGCTAAGGAATCAGCAGTTAGCTTTTACATGCCTGCTTTGAACTTTCGAACCATCCTTTCGGCCAGTCCATTTGAGGAAGGTGGTTACGATGCAGTTTTCAGATGAGTGATACCGTTGAGGCTGCTAAACCATTGAAACTCAGCACTCGTAAATGGTGTGCCGTTATCAGAAACGACTGCTTCTTGTAGTCCGTGAATGGCAAAACTCTAACGTGGTTTCTCAATTGTAGCGCTTGACCTTGGTGACTTCACCTCATATATGTCCAACCATTTTGAATGGGCATCGACAATGAGCAGAAACATTGTTCCCAGGAAAGATCCAACATATTCAATATGTAACTGCACCCAGGGTCTACCTGGCCACTCTCATGGGTGTAATGGAGCTGTCACTGGCAACTTTTGCAGTTGCTGATATTGCACACAGTGCTTTACTAAACTCTCTATTTCACCATCCATCCCAGGCCACCATGGTGGTAGGTAGGTCTTCATTCAGGAAATTCCTGGATGGGCACTGTGTAGTTCAATTATAAGTGGCTCCCTCCCTTTTGGAGGCGCTATCACTCGTGGTCCCCACAATAAGATGCCTTCCTGGCTGGTTATTTCATGTCTTCTATTAAAGCATGATTTCATTTCATCAGATACGAGCTTCTGTGACTAAACATGTAGCACTTTTCTCATACTTGAGATAGGACTGGGTCCCAACTTGTCCAGTCTCTGTTCTGTTGAGCACATACCAGCGAGGAATCTAAGAAATTTAACAATAAAACAAGTTCCTGTGGAACTGGGACGTGCTCATCATTTCCTTGTGAAGGCAAATGACTAAGGGCATCGGCGTTTGCAATATGATTGTCCGGCCTATGTACAAAAGTGTATTCATAAGTTGCCAGAATTAAAACCATATTAGTATTTCTGTATCTTCTTTCTACCTGCCTTCTTCTTCTGAGCGCAGACTTTAATCTTGGCCTTCTTTTTGACTTCACTGTTGGCCAGACTTCTCTCAGATTCAATCTCAACTTGTCTGAGCTCAGTGGCTGAGTCTCCCAAAATTTCATTATTTGTCTCCTTCTTGGAAAATTCTGTGACTTTTGTTTCCAAAGCCTCTTTGACTTCATTTAGCTGATGCTTCAGCTCTCCTGTCTCTTTTTTGTATTTGTTTGCTGCCTCCTGGAAAATTGAACATTGTTGTGTCTTCTCTGCCAACTCATTCTTCAATTTGTTCAGAGAGGTACTGAATTCTTTCTGTTTCTCTTCATGCTTTTCCAGAGGTACAAACTTTGACCTGAGGGAATCTTATAGTGTGTGAAGGTCTTTTAGCAGGTTTTTTCTCCCTTCGAAGGTTGCTCACCTCGTCTCAAACTCTGTCATCAAGCGAGGTCTCTTCAAATTTCTTCTGCTGTTCTTCCAGGATTTGGCTTAAGATAGCCTGCATTTCTTCATGTTGTTTAGTCCTCACACACTCCTTTTTCAAATCAAGAATGCTTCCAGCTTCCTTTTTGAATCTCAATGGCCAATCAAGGTTGACTTCCCTTAGCCAATTTGGCCCTAGAAGGCTCAGTCCTCTGCTTCTCAATATTAACACTGGTAGTTTTGCCGATCTGCTTTTGCCTTTTATTTGAATGTCTTCACCTGTATATGCTTTTAGCTTGGTGACTGTTTCTTCTAAACTTAATTGATGTTCACCATTAATTTTTTCATTCCTAATTCACAGGATGTGGTGTTCGCTGGCTGGGCCAGGATTTATTGCCCATCCCTAATTGCCCTTGAGAAGGTGGTGGTGAGCTGCCTTCATGAACCACTGCAGTCCATGTGGTGTAGGTACACCCACAGTGCTGTTAGGGATGGAGTTCCAGGATTTGGACCCAACAACAGTGAAGGAACGACGATATATTTCCAAGTCAGATTGGTGAGTGACTTGGAGGGAAAATTCCAGGTGGTGCTGTTCCCATCTATCTGCTGCCCTTGTCCTTCTTGGTGGTAGTGGTCGTGGGTCTGGAAGGTGCTATTGAAGTAGCCTTGGTGAATTCCTGCAGTGCATTTTGTAGATGGTACCCACTGCTGCCACTGTGTGTCAGTGGTGGAGGGAGTGAATGTTTGTGGATATGGTGCTAATTAAGCTGACTGCTTTGTCCTGGATGGTGTCAAGCCTCTTGAGTGCTGTTAGAGCTGCACTCATCCAGGCAAGTGGGAAGTATTCCATCACACTCCTGACTTGTGCTTTGTAGATGGTGGACAGGCTTTGGGGAGTCAGGAGTTGAGTTATGTGTTGCAGGATTCCTGGCCTGTGACCTGCTCCTGTAGCCATAGTATTTATAAGGCTAGTCCAGTTCAATTTCTGGTCAATGGTAAGCCCCCAGAATGTTGATAGTGCAGGATTCAGTGATGGTAATGCCATTGAACATCAAGGGGCGATGATTGGATTCTGTCTTGTTAGAGAAGGTCATTGCCTGACACTTGTGTGGTGCGAATGTTACTTGCCACTTGTCAGCCCAAGCCTGGGTATTGTCCAGATCTTGTTGCATTTGGACTGCTTCAGTATCTGAGAAGTCATGAATGATGCTGAACATTGTGCAATCATCAGTGAACATCCCCACTTCTGACCTTATGGTGGAAGGAAGGTCATTGATGAAACAGCTGAAGATGGTTGGGCCGAAGACATTACCCTGAGGAACCCCTGCAGTGATGTCCTGGAGCTGAGACGACTGACCTCCAACATCTGCAACCATCTTTCTTTGATCTAGGTATGACTCCAATCAGTTTTCCCCCTGATTCCCATTTCCTGCAATTTTGCTAGGGCTCTTTGAAAACACACTCGGTCAAATGCTGCCTCGATATCAAGGGCAGTCACTCTCACCTCACCTCGGGAGTTCAGCTCTTTTGTCCATGTTTGAACCAAGGCTGTAATGAGGTCAGGAGATGAGTGGCCCTGGCGGAACCCAAAATGAGCGTCATTGAGCAGGTTATTGCAAAGCAACTTTTGCTTGATAGCACAGCTGAAGACCCCTTGCATAACTTTATTGATGATGGAGAGTAGACTGATGGGGCGGTAGTTGGCCAGGTTGTGTACAGGACATATCTGGGCAATTTTCCACATATCTGCATAGATGCCAGTGTTGTAGTTGTACTTGAACAGCTTGGCTAGGGGCGTAGCAAGTTCTGGAGCTTGAGTCTTCAGTACTATTGCCGGAATGTTGTCAGGGCCCATAGCCTTTGCAGTATTCAATGCCTTCAGCCGTTCCTTGATATCATGTGGAATGAATTGAATTGGCTGAAGACTGGCATCTGTGATGATGGAGGAGGCCGAGTTGAATCATCCATTCGGCACTTCTGGCTGAAGATTGTTGCAAGTGCTTCAGCCTTAGCTTTCACACTGATGTGCTGGGCTCTCCAATCATCGAGGATGGTAATATTTGTGGAACCTCCTTCTCTAGTAAGTTGTTTAATTGTCCACCACCATTCATGGCTGGATGTGGCAGGACTGCAGAATTTAGATATGACCCGTTGATTGTGAGATCATTTAGCCCTGTCTATCACTTGCTGCTTATACTGTTTGGTAAACAAGTAGTCCTTTGTTGTAGTTTCACCAGGTTGACACCTCATTTTTAGGTATGCTTGGTGCTGCTCCAGGCATGCCCTCCTGCAGTCTTCATTGAACCAAGATTGATCCCCGAATTGATGGTGGTGGTAGAGTGGGGGATATGCCGAGCTATGAGGTTACAGATTGTGTTCAAGTGCGAATTATTACATTATTCCAATACCTGAAGGTATGTTCTCTAATTAATGTAGTGGAATATCCTGTGTCTACTTACATCTTAAAAGGTTTGCCATTTACTTTTACTGTGACAAATATTGGTTCTGTCTTTCCAACTTTCAAACTAAACGAGTAAATGTCTGAATTTGTTGTTTCAGGCTCTTCTACATTGTAGATTTCATTGGGCTTCTTCTTTTGTTTACAATCCTGCTGGAGTCTTTCCTTTCACTGCCTCATCATATGTCCATTTCTGTAATAGTAGAAGCATTCCATTTTTTTAAACTGCCAATCACTAAAAGACTGTTTCCATCTCTATTAAAATTATTCTTCGATTTCACTGCTAAATTATTTTTCTTTGCTCTTTGGCTAGCAGGAGTTGTTTCCCACTTTTCAGTGGAGTCTCGCTTTTTTGTGCCTCTTTTGGTTGATGTTTCCCACCCAATGTGAAGGATGGTGCCAGTTTGCGGACTCTGTATTGCTTTTGAATCTCTTACTACACTTTCCATGGCCAGCGCTATCTTTAAAGCTTTCTTGAAATCCAGATTCACTTTGGGCAATAATCTTTTCTGTATAGTGTCCCCTTTCACACCACACACTAAATGATCTCTAAGCACATTGTTCAGAGTCATACTGAACTCAAAATGTTCCATTAGCTGCTTCAAATTTGCCACGTAGCATGCAATTGTCTCACCTGGGTCTCTATTTAGCAAATTAAACCTGAACATCTGCATCACGACTGAGGGTGTTAGTTGAAAGTGACCCTTCACAAGGTCCACCAATTCATTGAAATTCTTTGAATCTGGAGTACCGGGTGTTGTCAAACCATGAATCATACTGTAGGTTTTGCTCCCACAAGTAGTCAAGAGGATTGCTCGCCTCTTCTCTTTCCCCCATAATCTCGTTGGCTTGAAAAAAGAACCTGAGACGTTCTATGTATTGAGACCAATCATCTGTGGCAAGTTCAAAAGGGTCAATTCTCCCAAATTGTGGCATTTTCAGAGAGGATAACTTCTTCAATTCTAACAGAGTTTTCTACTTACAATCGTTGGGCGAGGTATCGTGCCGAATTCATTTTAACTTGATTTCTTCTGTTCAATCCTATCCCATCCTCATCACCAGTTTATTGTAGAGTGGCTGAGTTGTACTATTAGTGATAGAGTTGATCTGGAGACACTTCTTGGGTGGAAACTTCAAGTTTACGTACATTATACTCAGCGGCAACCACATGTGTGCTTTCAACTCCAGCTTTATCCCTACTCTGCTGAGGTAGCCCGTGCTACTCTCCTATCGATTGCTACAAATCATGTGACCTTCCTTCACAAGTACTTTTCTGAAAGGTATATTACTCACTAAATAAAACCATAATGACTACACTCTCGCACTGCTTAACATTATTTCCCGCCCCCCCCACCCCGCACTGTTTTAAACAGTGTACCACTCTCCTCTCAGTCAGTTTTAAGTATTGTCCCGTTCTTTTCTTGCGCTGTTTTAAATGGTGTCCCACTTTCCTCTTGCATTGCTTTAAATGATGTCCCACTTTCCTCTTGCGTTGTTTTAAATGGTGTCCCGCTTTCCTCTCGCATGTTTTAAATGGTGTCGCCCTCTCCCCTCGCCCTTTTTTAAATGGTGTCCCCTCTCCTCTCTCCTTTTTTTAAATATTTTCCCACTCTCTTCTCGTGCTGCTTTAAATGGTGTTCATCTCTCCTCTTGCCCTGTTTTGAATGGTGTCCTGCTCCCTTCTCGCACTATTTTAAATGGTGTCCTGCTCTCCTCCCCTGCTGTTTTAAATGGTGTCCCACTCTTCTCTCGCGCTATTTTAAATGGTGTCCTGCTCTCTCTCACACTGTTCTAAATGGTGTGCTGCTCTGCCCTCATGCTTTTTATGGACAAGATAGGGTTTAATTTAAAACAGCCCTGATTTCTTCTCTCACTACCCGTCTGTAAACAGAAAGTTGTTTATTTTTGATTTCCCCTCGCATAAGTGGTGATGTATTTTCGCCAATCCTTCAGGTTTTAAGAGACCCAATCCTCTATTAATAACCCCACAGAAAACTTGAGACAGAGTAAAATTAGAGTGTTAGTTTATTTTGCACTGAAAAACACAGGAAGCAGATTCGCAACATCCCCCATTTTTGCATTCATACACTAAGTGAGGGATAAGGAAAAGAAAGGGGTTCAGGGCCAAGACTACAGATAAAAATAAGAATTATGGTTTCATGTGAGTCCAGGCTCTGGTATCAAGAAGTCCAGTGGTGCATTCTTTCAGGGGTCAGCAGGCCAAAACTGTTGCAGTGTGATCTGCTTTTCCAGAAATGATGTCTTTCATGATGGGAGAAGGCATTTAGAGATTAATTAGCCTTATTGGCACAGATATAGAAATTCAGGTGTTCCAGACATACACAGTATAGATGAGGGCCAGGCAATTAAAAACTAGGCAGCTCTTTCTGTTGCTACCTGTTAAGTGGTAAATGATAGACAGGGGCAAGCTGCTGGCCTGGAGACCTGCTTTTCTTCTGAGTATAAACAGTGACTGAAGATAAAACCCAAAAGCAGTTTAATTAAAGCAAATCAAACAGCTCAAGTCTTGGTTGTGTGACAGGGTGGTTTCAGGTCAAGCTATTTAGCTAATGAGGCCCCCTTGTTAAAACCCATTTTGCTTTGAGCAGATAACTGTAGAACCATTAGCACAATGTGGAAGATGAGGAGTCACAAATAGCTCTGCCTTTGTTCTTAGCTGCTTGGTGCAGACGCCTTGTCTACTATCCCTTGTGTTGGCTTGGCTGGAATATTTGTACAATGCAAAGCGTATTACATTCCAGGGGTTTGACGTGTTAGCCCACATCCATTTTTAAACTGCAAGGAACTTTGAGAACAAACATTGTGAGGACAGTGGTGGCCTTTTTGCAGTCTAGCCATTTGTCATTAAAAAAAATATAAACAAGAGAATATGGAAGAGAAACAACTTTTAAAAATTTCTGCTTCGTGTCATCTCAGTGGGACACGTTTTATTAAATAGTGCACAGCTCTCTTCTCAAGCTGTTTTAAATTCTGTCCAGCACTATACTTGTGCTGTCTTAAATGATGTCCCAATCTCCTCTTGCACTGCTTCAAATGATGTCCCAATCTCCTGCTGTCCTACTTTGAAGGTGTCCTGATCTCCTCTGGTGCTGTTTTAAATGGTCTCGCGCTCTCCTCTTGTACTGTTTCAAATGGTCTCCCACTTTCCTCCTGCACTGTTTAAATGGTGTCCCGACCTTCTCTTGTGCTCTTTTATGGTGTCTTGCTGTTCAGTCTCTCCTCTCATGCTGTTTTATAGAGTCTCGCTGCTGGTGCAGTGGGAATGCTTGACAATGTTAGGACATTCTAGTTACTGTGTTACACAACCCTGAATGCTTCCAACACCAATACCTATCTCCTGGAGAAAAAAGTGTCTTTGTGTCTTCACTGCATGCCCCTCTCCAATCAGGAAGACACTGAATGCAGAAGCTCACCTATTCTGGATACCCTGCTGGGATTAAAGAGAGAAATTAGGTGACATGCCTCCTTCCAGTTCTTGTCAAATTGCACTCTACCTGGTCAGGGCATGTGTTTGCAGGGCAAATCAGTAGTTGCACAGCAGGTACTCCAGCCAGGTTATGGAGAGGGCCTCTAATTTCTGTCGGTTTTGAGACTTTGCTGAGCCAGTTGTGAAATTGGTAAACAAGCTGCAAACACAAATGTCTGTGCTCAGGGCATCAAACATGCAGTCTGCCTCCATGTCTGATAATGCTGCAATTTGTGAAGCACAACAGTATTTCAGGTGCAGCACACTGCATTATCAGCCCTCGTGTCTCGCCAATTCTCCATTTTATAGCCATGAAAACATACTATAAATTATGAATTCACCCAAAATTCTTCTCCCCTCTATTTTAGTTAAGACTTTGCCCCATTTATTTCAGCAACTTGAAGCCACTATTCTCCTGCCACTGTGTAATATCTGCGTCTGTTTTTTTCCTGTATTTGTTGACTTCCTGGTGTGCTATTCCTGTCAATCTGTATTAATAAAAGTTGCTTATAACATTTTTAGTAAGTTATAATGTGGCTCCCCAGGAGTGTGTCAATATTTACAGGGGTGTCCATACAGTAACATTTATAAAGTACTGCCCTGGAGTAAAGTCATGTTGAAGTTGGAAGGGGTGATGAAGAAGTTGAAGTTTCTGTTCAAACCTATTGGTAAAGTTTCTACATAAATAAAATAGGAACATTCACATTAACTGTAGTGTCACAAGGGCTGGAGTATCAATATTTATTACTTTCATACATTACAGCATGACTTGTTAAAAAAAAACTTCACTGAATAATAGATGTTGCTGGCATGGGAGCTGAGCTCCAATGGGCTACTGCATAAAACAAATACCAGTGAAAATCAGGTCACTGTAATGTGGTTCAGCAGCCATATTCAAGAAAAAAATATAGTCCCTTACTCTCAGAAGTGAACAATTTCTAATACTGAGCTTCAGTGCTGCAAAGCATCAAAATATATTGCCTTTGCATGCGACCAGGGCCAAAATTTTACATTAATCGGTTAGGTGCATGGCCAACCAGAATGCACGTGAAATTGTGCAAAATGATGTCGGGTGTGCATCCGGACATCATTGTGCACCTGAGCATTATTGAGGTCGACAGGAGTGCACGGGAATCAGAACCACGCCCGCCGACAATTTAAAGGGCCAATTATGGCCAATAAAAACTTATTGTCCACGATTTTACATTGCCCGTGCGATTTCACAATCGCCGCACAGACAAAGCGGGCAGGCAGGCAACCCCTTTTTAACAAAATCTCATCCAAGGGCGGGATGAAATGTCCGGGGTGAAAAATAATATAAAAAATGATACCTGGGGACTGATGTTTTTTGAGTTCTGCATTCAGGTGTTTGAATGTGCAGTTGAGACACAGTTTGGTGCATTTTTTTTGTCATTAAATCTAACCAGGTCCGCAGCTCCCTGAGACAGCTCCGCATCAGCTGCCTGCCTTCAGGGACCTCACTAGAAACGCCCAACCGCACTCTCACTTTTGTCGGCGCCCGCCCTCTTCTCGCTCCCCGGCAGTGCTGAGGCTTTCCCAGGGTACGTTTCACGCTACAAAAACAGAATTACCTGGAAAAACTCAGCAGGTCTGGCGGCATCGGCAGAGAAGAAAAGAGTTGACGTTTCGAGTCCTCATGACCCTTCAACAGAACTAAGTGAATCCAAGGAAGGGGTGAAATTACGTTCGGGGGTCAACCACGGGCGGAAGCGCATTTCACATCTTCTTCCAGGCCCGCTGTTTTGGCACACATGCCAGACACGAAATTCAGGCTTGATGTCACTGTAGAAACCAGCTGTAAGCAGGACTCCTATGCAAAACAGGTGAAATAGTTAGGAGATCATATACAAATCACTTCTCAAATGATTGACCACAAGATGTGGATATAAGTCAGTTTTGATTCCTTCCATGGTACCAGACAGACATCAGTTACTAGTGTGAAAGGAATTTGAGGGCTGATTTTGTAGCGTTGGCTAAATACAGGTAGAAATGTCTGGCTGTTGACTTACTGCACACAGAGCAGTTTGCCTGCAGCTTTCTATTGTAATCTCCTTTGCATAGATGTTCATAGTTCTCTGTGCAGATTAGGCCTTGATCAGGAAGCCTAACTCTGGAAGACAAGAATTTAAACTCCGGCTCCTGCTTAAATTGAAAGTAATCTGATTATTCATAGGTTGCTGGCCATTATGGGGTGGAAAAAGGCAACAAATGTATTCCAACCCTTTAGCAAGTTTCGTTATGGCTGAAAAGGGAAAGAGGGAGATAAAGCAAAAATTAAGGAAAGGGAAACCCAATATGGAGGAATTAGCCTAGGGGAACAATCAAACAATAGTGACCATTACATAATTAAATTTAAAATAATCATTTAGGGAGACAGAGTAAGTCAAATGTCAAAGTAATACATTGGAACAAAGCTAGTTTTGAGGGGATAAGAATGGAATGAGGGGTAGGTAGACTGGAAAAAAGATGACAAAGAAAAAACAGTGGCAGGAACTATTTAAAATTGTGATCAATAGAGTTAGGGAGAAATACAAGGATAACCTAGTCAATAATGAAAAACAATGAAACATCATGAATGAATATGGATAGGGGTAAAATTGAGATGGAAGAACATGCGAACATACCAACAAACATACATACAAACGAACATACAAACATATGAATTAGGAGGAGCAGTAGGCCATTCAGCCCCTAAAGATCCCTCCGCCATTAAATAAGATCATGGCTGATCTGATTTTGGCCTCATCTCCACACTCCACCAATCCCCGATAACCTTTGACTCCCTTGTTAGTCAAGAACCTATAGACTACTGCCTTAAAAATATTCATTGACCCTGTCTCCACCACTCTCTGTGAAGAGAGTTCTAAAGGTTCACAACTCTCTGAGAGAAAAATAATTTTCTAATCTCAGCTTAAATGTGCCCCCTAGTTCTAGTCTCTCCCACAAGGACAAACATACTTTCAACATCCACCCTATCAAGCTCGCTCAGGATCATATATGTTTCAATAATATCACCTCTCAATCTTCCAAACTGCAATGGATACAGGCCTAGCCTGTCCAACCTTTCCTCATAACATAAACCCCGCCCCCCCCATTCCAAGGTGTCAGACAAGTGAGCCTTCTCTGAACTACTTCTAGCATGATTATATCCTTTCTTAAATACAGAGATCAAAACTGTACGCAGTACTCCAGATGTGGTCTCACCAATGCCCTATACAACTGTAGCAAAACATCCCTACTTTTATATTCCATTCCGCTTTCTGTAAACAACAACTTTCCATTTGCCTTCCTAATCACTTGCTGCACTTGCATACTAACTTTTTGTGATTCGTGTGCCAGGACAGCAGATCCCTCTTTACTTCAGAGTTCTGCAATCTCTCTCCATTATAATAATATGAAGAGAAAGACTAAGGGTAGAATTTTCCCATTCCACTAGCAGTGGGTTTCTTGGCAGGCAGGAGTGGAGAATCCAGCGGCAGGCAAAAAGTTGCAAACCTGCTGTCCAAAAAGTAGGTTGCAATTTTCCCAATGATATTTTTATGGTGGGTCAATTATACCATCAACTAGTGGTGCAAATTCCATTTGCATTCATTAGCATTATGAATGCTGGTTAAAACAACTGCTTGCCAGAATCCTGCCAGGCGTCATGCCAAAAGGAAATTATGTTGGCCTCAAATCCTTTTGAAAAGAGGTGGCATGCACCTGTGGGACATCAGTTCACTGGTAACTTTGACATGAGTGGAACATACACAGCCTTCCTGCCATAGCACTGCACCAGTCTTGTTGCGATAATGCCAAACTGCTGGGGCTGTAGGGTTGGACTGCTCCTGCTCCTTGCCAACATTGTCTCGAAGAACATCACTGTATTGTGGTACTCATGCAAGCAGCCACTTTCAGAAACTAGCATTTCAACCAGGGGTGGGCTATGAGGTGAGGGTCGGGTTGATGAACACAATGGTGGCAAGAGGACAGATGGCTGTGGAGTGGCATTGAGGGGGAAGAGCAAACATGAGGGGAGCAACGGGGAGGGAAGGCTGTGGAATGGCAGTGGGGGGGAAGAGCAAACACGAGGGGGCCTTTCTGGGGTCACCCTCTAACCTCTTGTTGCCGCAGGAGTGAAGGGTCTGCTTAGGAAGAAAGGAGCTCCTTGTGATGAAAGCCACTGAAAGCCAATGGCTTCATTAGCACTGTTAAAAAGCTACTCAGAACTCAGTGGCTTCACACCACAGTCACTGCATCTCAAGTATAACACAAAGGAATGTAGAATTTGCGAATGCAGGCAATAGTGAAGGAGGCACAACTGTATCATATGTGGCATTCTATCAGTGAAGGCCTGTCATGTGTTCACCATATTTTACACCATACTAATGGGCCAATGGGCATCCATTCATTGACCATGAGCCTGATTGGTCATTAGTATGCCACATCGGAGATTGGAGCACAGAGCTAGTTTGGGATCACACATCTCACTGAAACTTTAGCATCCCACACAAGGCTCAAGATGTTACAAATCCGCGATGCCATCTTGGTCACCTCGATGTGTGCACTAGTGTCTCAGGGACAAGGTGGAATAAGCCATCATGCAAGTAGAGCAGGAAAAACTATGGACCCTTACAGTTTCCAAATGTGACATCTTCTGAGCTTCACTTTCTTGCCCCTTGATTCATTAATATCTTCAATGTTTCCTTTCAGAGAGAAGGCAAAAGCACATATGGATCCGGGTCTCCATGCTGCCTTTGTCAGGGTCCTAATGCAATGGAAGAGGTGAAGGAGGGAGAAGCAACTCCATATGCAGCTCCAGCAGGAGGGACATGGTCAAGCTGAGCCAGATGTTATAATACAGCAGGTGTTATTTGCCAGGCTGACCAAATCCACAAGGGAAACTTGGCCATGCTATCACCACGGTTTTGTACTTTATATTTATTACAAGAAGGTTTGTGCACTGAATTCAGAAGCAATGAGTCCACTAACACCTTGAGAGATTTTAAAAATGAAATTAAAACATTAACACAAGCAAAGAATTAAACGCATACACAAGATTACAGTTACTTAATATTATAACAAATCTGAAATTCATAATTAACCTGACTCACAATTTCACACCCCCTTTAAGTCCAAAATAGATTTTAAATTTAGATAGCCAATCCAGCAAGGTTACCTCAGCCCCCACTGAACAGTGGAATTCCAAAGTCTTTTAAAGCAACTTTGGTTACAAGAACAGCGGACTTCTGCTAAGGGCTAGAGACTGCCTCCTCCAAGTCTGTTTCACATGGTGTATCTTTTAGACCATACACGGCCAACCCTGATACAACCTTCCATCCTTCCTTAAATATATTTCTTCCTCTCTAATCTGTAAATCCCATTGTTCCTATATGTCTTTCGAAATTACTTCTCATAATATAAAAATATTTTACGTTGTCAATATGGAATTTTCCTTTTGGAAAAAATAAATGTAATAACCTTGCACATTTATTCTGTCAGTTGTAAAACTTCATGATGTTTCTTTGAAAACCAAACAGCTCTCCACTTATCTTAAAATACAAATTTCATTCATACCCTATCTACTGCCTTTACCCTAGTTCACTCATTCACATTTCAAATGCCCTTTTTACACTAGAGTCTCCTTTTCGATGGTTGAGTATCTTCTCTGATGTATATTCAGCTTCTGTGAAAAATATCCTGTTGGCTTCTCAATTCCAATTGCATCTTCTTGTACCAATACAGCACCAATACCCGAATCACTTGCATCCACCGCAGCTTAAACTGCTTTGCATTAGACTGCTTCGTAGTCAACACAGGTTTTAAACTGTCAAACGCCTTCTGACACTCCTGAGTTCATTGAAACTTCTTGTTCTTTTTTAGTAATTCAGTCAATGGAGCAACCACACTACTAAGATTGGTTACAAACTTCCGGTGAAATCCACTCATCCCCAGAAATCTCAAATTTTAAGATAAGTGGAGAGCTGTTTGGTTTTCAAAGAAACATCATAAAGTTTTACAACTGACAGAATAAACGTGCAAGGTTATTACATTTATTTTTTCCAAAAGGAAAATTCCATATTGACAACGTAAAATATTTTTATTCTCATTTTGTTGTAGGCATGGGAAAATGCATGATGGCTTTTACTTTCACATCTCTCGGAGCCACCTTACCATGCTTAATGGCATGGCCTAAATATGTAACTTGCGCTTTTGCAAATTTACTTTTAGCCAAGTTCACCACCAAGTTAGCTTCTTGCAGTCAATCAAACAGTTCTTTCAGATGTTGTAAATACTGCTCCCATGTTTGACTGAAAACTGCCAAGTCATCAATAAAAACAGCATAATTGCTCAGCCCTGCAATTACTTCGTTTGTCGGTCTTTGAAATGTTGCTGGTACATTCTTCATACTAAATGGCATAATTTTAAACTGATATGGTCCATCTGGTGTCACAAAAGCCAATATCTCTTTTGCTTTCTCTGATAACGGTACTTGCCAATATCCTCGCTGCAAGTCAATCTTTGTGATAAACTCTGATTGTTCCACTTTCTCAATAAAATCTTCCAACCATGGTATAGGATATAAATCCCCTTTTGTCATTGCATTTACATTTAGATAGTCCATACCGTCTTTGTGTTCCATCCGACTTCAGTACCATCACAATACGTGAACTCCAGTTAGGTTCTATGATGCCATCTGGAACCATGAATTCGATTCCTTCCTGTATTTGAGATAATTTCACTGGATTTAACCTTTATTGCTTTATTGAAACTGAATTGCCCACATCTACATCATCTGTAGCTAAATTTGTCCTTCCCAGCTTATTCCTACAAATAGCTTTGTGTATCTGCAAAGCTTTTCCAAATCACTTTGACACTTGTCTGGAAGGTAACTCCAGATTACATTTAAAATTTTAAGTACCCCCTCATTGTCTAATTTCATTACAGGAAAATCAATTTCATAATTTTTCATTTCTACCTCTTCCTCCTTATCTACCACCACTAATACATCCGTTTGGTTATCCTCCCTATCAAAGTAATTTTTAAGCATATTTACATGACACACCGTCTGCTTCTTTCCTCTCTCTGGAGTATTTATTAAATAAATTACTTCAGTTTTTATTCAATCCTGTAAGGCCCACTATATCTTGCCTTTAATGGTTCGCCTAACATGGGTAACAAAACTAACACTTTTCGCCAGCAACAGAAGTCTGAGCTTTGACTCTCTTATCTGCCTTCGCCTTCATCACCTGCTGTGATATCTTTAAATGTTCTCTAGCTAACTCACAAGCCCTGTTCAATCTTTCTGTGAAGTTTGTTACATAATCCAGGATAGTAATTTCCAAATTCTGACACACTTACTTCCACTGAATCTACTTATGTGGTCCCCTTATTTCATGACCATAGACTAATTCAAAAGGACTAAATCCTGTTGATTCATTAGGGGCAAATAACAAGAATGGAATCCCCTAATCCTAATCCTGTGGATAGTCTTGACTATAAGCCCTCATCATGGTTTTCAAAGTTTGATGCCATCTCTCTAAAGTCCCTTGTGATTCAGGATGGTAAGCTGATGACTTAAACTGCTTCATCCCCAGGCTGTTCATTACTTCCTTAAACAGCTGTGACATGAAATTCGAACCCTGATCCAACTTATTTCTTGCGGTAGCTCATACCTTGTAAAAATTTAGTCAACTCCTCTACAATTCTCTTTGCTGTAATATTTCATAAATGTATCACTTCCAGGAACCTTGTAGACAAATCCATAATTGTCAGCAAGTACTGATTTCCACTTTTAGTCTTAGGGAGGGGCCCTAAACTATCAATCAGATCCCGGGTAAAAGGTACCTCAAATGCTTGAATCAGAAGTAAAGGCAGTTTAGTCACTGCTTGAGGTTTTCCTGTCACTTGACATGTGTGACATAATCTACAGAATTTAATTACATCTTTATGCAATCCAGGCCAATAAAAATATTTTTACATTTTCACCTGAGTTTTTCTAATTCCTAAATGCCCCACTATTGGAAATTCATGTGCTACTCTCAATATCTCATTTCTGTATCCAAATGGTATAATTATTTGATGTACTACCTCCCATTTATCTGCTGAAACATGAAACAGTCTCCACTTCCTCATTATCATGTTACCTTTAAGGTAATAACATTCTGGAATACATTCTGCATCTGCTTCCAAATAAGCTGCCTGACATAATTTATTTATTTGTGAATCCTTCTGTTGTAACTCTACCAATTTAACTGAACTGAACACTTTCACTTCATTCTTCTGTACAATCTTTTCAAAAACAGATCCAGCTAATTGAATGTCAACCTTTTCACAGACCATGAATAGGGGGTTGAGGAGGAGAGACCCAGACAACCGGGGCAAATTGCCAGATCTAGGGTTTATCATGGAAGAGTCTCCTATTTATAAATGAGTGAGAGGCAACGCCATGCACGTCTGCATTTGTCCTGAGCTCTGGTACATCACATATACCACATTTTTCATGAAGACCTGACGCCATGTGGAGTTGGAGAGTATCCCCTGCCAGTGGCTTTGAAGGTGACCGCTGCACTCAATTTCTTGGCCTCTGGTTCTTTCCAAGGACCAACAGGAGACCTGTGCAGCATCTCTCAGTCCGCAACACATTGATGCATAAAGGAGGTCACAGATGCCCTTTACAAGAAGGACCATCGCTATGTCAGGTTTACTCTGGACAAAGACAGCCAGGCTGTGAGATTCACCTGCTTCGCCGCAATCTCAGGCTTCCCTAGAGTGCAGGGTGCAATAGACTGCACCCATGTGGCTATACAGGCTCCATGGCAGCAGCCCCTAATGTTTATAAACCATGAGGGCTATCATTCCATCAATGTACAACTGGTGTGTGATCAACAGAAGCATATACTGCACATTTTTACATGGTATCCTGGGAGTTACCATGACTCCTACATCCTGAGTCACTCCCAGTGCCTGAGATCTTTGAGGGGCCATTACGTCAGCAGGGGTGGCTGCTTGGGGATAAGGGGTACCCACTGAAATGCTGGCTGATGTGTTGCCCTCAGAGTCGTTCCAAAGTGAGGTACAACACTGCTCACAGCTCCACATATTCCCTTATAGAGCAGACCATAGGGGTTCTGAAGATATGTTTCAGATGCTTGGACCATCAGGTGACTCACTACAATACACTCCTGACAGGGTTTCCTGCATCATCGCAGTGTTTTGCAGCCTTCACAATCTGACAATGTAAAGAGGTGACCCCCTGCCAAAGGATGACCTGGAGGAGAGCTCAAGCACATTGGAGGATGAATATCCAGAGGCCCAGGAACCTCAGGAGGCTGCTGAGGGTCAGTATGAGCGCGATCACGCCATGGAGGAAGGAAGACGTGGGAGACATGCCCTTGATACGTTAGTTGCTGACAGGTTCCAGGAAGAGTAAAGTCAATTGAGGGATTATGGCCACATCTCTCCTAGCCTTCAATGCCATTGTCTTTCATCTCCGGGGAGGTCCACCCACTTGCAGCGAGAATGAGTCCACATTCACACTTGCGCATGCTGACCTCGAGAAGCGCCAGGCCATAATCTTTGCTTTGGCCTGTGGGGCCCTGTAAGTGAGCTCATCCTGGGAATTGAGAGTTCACTTAAAAACAAGAGCGATGCAACTGAAGACTTGAAGCCTTCACCGTCACCTAATAATGCAAACACTGCTGCGACTGAGATGTGGGGCAGAATCATCCCAGATTTGTACTAAGTGCTGTAGCAGGTGAGTAAAATGATATTTTAACTGCTGGCTGCAATGGCGGCTTTTCACATCATATCATCCCAAACCCATCACATTAATTATGCATTTGCCTGTCATGCCATCATCTCACTGCTTCATCACACCGGGCGCGATATTTAAAGTACAGCCATGCGCACACCTTTCAGTGCTTCCAGCCCACAACTGCTGCAAAGAAGACCTGGGCCTGAAAGGCAATAAGACTGCAGCCCCCAGGTTCAATGATGCGTCCCTTGAGCATCTTTTGGACGCAGTGGAGGCCCACCATGATGTCCTCTACCCCTACTCTGGACACAGGATGGGCAGCAACTTCACTATCCCAGCTTGGGAGGAGGTGGCAACAGTGGTCAGCGCCAATGGCCTGCAAAACAGGACAGCCAACCAGTACCGCAAGAAGATGAATGATCTCCTCCATTCCGCCAAGTTAAGTCACTCCTCTCATCACTCTCAATTCACACACTCACAAACCCATCACACATCCACAGGGTCTTCACTCACTGCCAGCTCAAGGGACATCACCATTCACCCTCTCACACACAAATTCATTGTCCTCATCCCGACCATGGGAACACTCACCACCCACACATGCCAGGTTCACTTATCATCTGGCCCGACAGGCATCCTGCTTACACTCTCCATTTCTATTTCTGCAGGTCAAGCTGGCACACGACAAAAGGAGAGGTCACAGGCTGGTGGAGGAATGGTTAAAATCAAGGTCCTCACGGACTTTGAAAACAGAGCCACCCAGCTGGCTGGCAAGGCGATCTGGACCATTCCTGTGCTGATGGTGAGGTTGGCTTTGCTCTTCTAAATGAGAATCAAGCAGTGCAACATCCATCAGACAGCCATACTGTGAGTGATGTGTCCTGATTCACAGGCCACTGACATGCAATAATTATCTCTCCTTTGCTTCCGCAGGCACATCTGTCAAACAGCCAACAGAGTCCATGACCCAGGCCCTCCAATCAAGCCCTGAAGAAACCTCGGCAGAGGAATCTGAAGACACCCTACTGACGTCCTGTCATAACGCTCACCAGCACCCTCCACCAGTGCAGAGACACACACCGCTGTAGGGCCTAACTTTAGAATAACCTCGGAATCACAATCTGGTGAGCATATCGCACTTTCTGATCCACAGCAGGCAGTAGCAGGGACTTTCCAGGTCCCTGGCACTCAGAGGACTGCTGGAAGCCAAAAGATTGCTGAGTCTGAGTCAGATGACGAGTTTCTGGACTGGGTCATGTCACAGCTGCTGGAGCTGCGAAGGCAAGCTCAGGAACATCAGGAAGAGATGTCCGCTGCACTCCTCAGATTGCAAAGCACAATGGAGGAGACTGTCTGCCTTCACTCTGAGGTGATAGCACTGACATGCTGATGCACCAAGATCAACACTGGTAAGATGGCAGCTGTCGTGGAGACCTTGGTCCAGGTCATCGCTCCTGTACTCCTGCGTGGGCTGAACTCCATTGCTGATGCCATTGTTGGCCTCCAACAGTGTGTATGCGAGGGGGCAGGGGGTAGCTCAGACTCACTCTAGCTACCCCTTCTCCTCAAGGGGTCAGCCAGGGGCCTTTGGACACCCATAGGGAGGAGGATCAGCAGGTGCACACTCTGGGCCCATCCATCCAGGTGACTCTGAGTGTGTCCAGCCCACCTTCTTCCTATGACCCCAGCAGCTCCAGCTCCACAGGCCAAGGAGGGTGCCACTGCCACACAGCAGGACCCCGAAAGCAGGTCAGGGCCCTCCAGGCCTCAGTCCTCCAGAGGATGCCAGTCAAGTTCAACACAGACAGGGCGTAGCAGTCATCAGGCTGCCTCCACCTCCACTGTGGATGTCCAGAGAGCACCAAATTATAGCGGCAGGTTTAGGAATGTTAAGAAGTTGCAGTTGCACAGCCTGGACTTGGGTGTTAATCACTTGTACATAATATTCACTATTGTCAATAAACTCCCAAGAATGTGCCCCTGCCTATGGCTCCTTATTCTGATGAGCAGTGTTCATGTCACTCAGTTGTGAAACCTGCCTGCACAAGATAAAGGCAGTTGTCTCAGTCTAGGGCATCTTCTCTGTCCTTTGTGCAGCCTTCAGACCAAAGTGATGGTCCAGCCTCACACTCCCTGGACACATTACTGATTCCTACACCTTAACAGTGCTTGTGATTGCTATCAGAATATCGTGGACAGGTGCCACAGAGTTCCCTCATTCTCTCTGTGTGCTCTCAGCACCTTTAAGGTGGGGCTGGCTCCCATCTCTTCAGCATCCATGACCAGTGATGCTGTGTTCCTGAAGGGCTCAGGTGCTGAAGGATCAGATCCTTTTAAAATTTCATGGCTGCATCTCTACGATATGCCCCGATCACAGACTGCATGTGCGCTGCCCTTGGGCAGACAGGAGCTAGATATTTTCAGCGATCTATGGATGTCATCATCCCCCACAAACCTAGCAGCTATGAGGGCCTCCCAAGCATGCCTGCCTCGCCTGGCCGGTGCAAGGGCCTCATCGCCATCATCATCGCCTTCAAGGACCTCCTCACCCTCATCCTCCACATCGGAGGAGACATCCAGCTCCTCCATCCCCTCCTCAGCCAGTTCCTTTCCCTGTTGCAGTGCCAGGTTGTAAAGGGTGCAGCAGGCAACAATGATGCATTACACCCTCTGTGGATTGTATTGAAGGGCTCCACCAGACTGGTCCAGGCACCGGAACCTCATTTTCAGCATCCTGATGGTTGTTCCACCAAGTTGGGAGCTGCAGCATGAGCCTCATTATACCATCACTCTGCTGCAGTCTGAGGCCGCCGCACAGGAGTCATCAGCTACGTCCCCTGTGGGTAGCTCTTGTCCCCGAGGAGCCATCTCTGCATCCCCTGGAAGATGCCAGGGATCTGTGACCGACTGAGAATGTAGGAGTAATGCACACTCCCTGGAAATGTGCGCAGACCTGCAGGATGCATTTATGGTGGTTACACACCAGCTGCACATTCAACGAAAAGAATCCCTTGCGGTTGACATAGATGACCATGTGTTGCAACCAAAACTTGAGCACCATGTAAGAGCAGTCGATGGCACCCTGCACCTGGGGGAACCCAAGAGCTGAGCAAATCCAATCGCTCTTGCATCCTGGCTGTCCTGGTCCTGGGTGAAATGCACAAAGTTGTATGTCCTCACAAAGATGACTGTGACCTCATGGATACATTTGTGGGTGGAGCTTTGTGATATCCCATAGCGATCACCTGTGGAACTCTGAAAGGAGCCACTGGCATAGAAATTGAGCACCACTTTCACTTTCACGACCACTGGCAGTGGATGCCCTCCATGTCCATGTGGCACCAAATCCTGCAGTAGCTGGCAGATGTGACCGACCAATTCCCTAGACATGCACAGCCTTCGGCGACACTGGTTCTTGGTCATTTGCAGGAATGAAAGGTGGCTTCTATAGACCCTGGGTCTAGCCAGACGCCAACCAGTGATGGCTCGCTGTGACCCTTCAGCAGTGTGTGCGGGAGCCCCAGCCACCCCTTCTTCCTGAGGTTGCTGCTCCTCCCCCTGCGCAGCCAGGGGCATCAGTCGCTCTCTTCTCTGTTGTCTTCGCTCTCTATATGCCACGAGGCTTACCGCTAATTCACCAGGCTTCATGCTCCTGATGTACTCCTCCTGCAGGATGAAAGAGAGAGACGTGTGGGTTAACATGGGTGTACTAAGAACCTGTTTTGGTAAAGTCTGAAGGCCCCTTAACACAACCCAGAGAGTGTTGGCCACTATTTGGATGGCCAGAGATTAGTGCGCTGCATGGCTGCCCGAAACCCCACCTTCCTCCGCCCCATTCCACCTGACCGATTAGAGGCAGCTTTGTCCATTGGACTGCACGCTGTGCTCTCAGCTCAGGCGTAGACATTCTCCTGACCCACACTGCAAGGCTGCACTGTTAGCTTGAACCATGAGGGAGGCTGGTTCAAAGCGGGATGATGACATTGCAAGGGGCTATGAGCGCCTCCAACAGTGACTGTTCCATGGCCAGATTTAGCAAGGAGATTGTACAATGTGCTCAGTCATCCAACTGTGCTGCAGTCCACTAAAATGTTCATTAGTTTGCAGCCTGTGACCGAGTGTGAAAAGCTCTGGAGCACTTGGTGGTACTTTCATGCCTCTGTATTGCTTGAGTGGGCAGATAAGCTAGAGGCCCGACTCCAATCATGTCAATGTGGCTGCGCCTGAGCTGTATTAGCTACAGGGGAATGGTCACTTTATACAAGGTTTCCCTCATGCGTGGCGGCTTCCTTTGCCCAACCACCGCCCCCCACCCCCAACATGTGCTTGTGTGTTACCTTCAACTTCAGGCAGCCTTTGCCCTCCCCCCAGTGTCACCTCAACCACAGGACAGCCTTTGACCCCCCCCACCAACATCACACCCCAACCTTGAAGTCCAGCGGGCATCTCTCAACAGTGCTCTACAATGTTACTGTGCACTCATCTCTGAGTTCACCTCAAAGTGCAGCCCACCAAATGCACAACTTTTATATGCTGTTGTGAAACACATCTGTGTACAATCACGCCGACATGGGATGATGATCCAATGCGGGGGTGATGAGCCCGGTGGGCTGGCCTTATAATGATATGCTGATGTATTACAATGAGGTTCCCAATGTCTGATGGTAGGAAAGGCGGCCCGCCATCGACGAGCAGAGCGGACAATCACGAACTGGTTTCACGACGTCATGGAACCAATTTTTAGCCTTCTCACCATATTGTCCACTCATGCCACTGAACATGCCTGATGCCAGCGGGCACGGATGATTCCGCTCGTGGACATGCCTTAGTATCTCCTCCTCCTGTGCCTGTCTTTTATTCTGCCGCTACCACTGAGGAGACACAAATGCCGGGAGAATATCAATGCTGATGAGCTGCCCTCGTTCAGTGATGTTCCTTGAGAAGAAGGGTTAGAAACGCTTACATCACACATTTCCAATAAAGATTTAAACACATTTCCCTGACATCACACCAGGGTACGGAGACTAGTTCAACTGAGGTTGACATCACAGGAATGTTAATCCCACAGTGGGACACTATCACTGAGTGGGAGCACGGCTAAACCTCGAAATAAGAGGATTCCAAAGTAAAAAATCACAACGCCTTCGGTTGACAAGAACATTCACATAGCATCAAAGGTTACATGTCTAGCATACCTGTGACCCAAAAATGACATCAATTTTTCTTAACTTTCCTAACTCTGCCGCTATGCTTGGATGCAAGCATGACACCCACAGCAGAGGTGGAGACAGCCTGCTGACTGCTACACCCTGATGTCTGTGATGACTTAGGCCGACGTCCCCTGATGACCTGAAATCTGGAGGGCCCCGGCCTGATAAGGGTCACCAGCTCAGGATCAGAAACGCCCTCGGTGGCCTGAGAAGCTAGAGTGGATAGGGTCAAGGCAGTGGGGGCTATTAATGGATGCACACACTTGGAGTGTCCTAGGAGGAGGCCACCAGAATGTCCGGCTAATGCTCATCCTCCCTGTGGGTGCCCAAGGGCCCTGCCCTGATTCCTGCAGGAGACGGTGCACCTGGAGGGAGGTCAAGGTGCCATGTCCCCATGTTACCTACATCTTGATGGTGCCCACCAGGGTTTGTGACCATGGAGTGCAGGGCTGAGCACTAATCTGGCAAAATCTGCTGGACCAAGGTCTCCATTGTGGTCATCACCCTTCCCATGGTGACCTCTAGATGCCCGCACATCAGAGCCAAGGCATCAGACAGAACATGGATGGACTCCTCCATTGTTCGCTCTAGTCTGCTGAGTGACTGCTGAATCTCTGCCTAATGTTCCTCCACCTGTCGTTGCATCTCCAGTATAGATTTGACAGCCGCTTCTAAGGCTCATCATCTGACTCGGATCAAGCGGGTGGATGGTCTCCAGAAACTCACCAAGTGTGGGAAATCAGGGCTGTCCCTGTCTCTGACTGCTGTGGGGATGTGTCAGTGAGGTGTTCTCCAGAAAGTGAGCCTGAGCCTAATCTACAGCTGTGCCCCACTGATGTGCGTCGCTGAGCTGATGAGGGTGCGTGTGAGCGCCATGATGGTTCTTCTGGAGCTTCCTCCTCGGATGAGGTCTGGGGGCTGGCACTGGTGGTGCTGGACTGGCTTGGGGGCCTCAATCTGCTGGTGCCTAGAAAATAGAAAATAGAGTTTAAGTTAATAAGCATGAGCTAGATGAGACTGCACATGGCTCACTGTGAATGTCAGGATTTGGTGAAGTGATGGAGTTATGATCTGTACTGTGTTGGTGGGAGAGGCTGATCTCCCCTTCCCCACAAGAGCGATCCCTGTCCTCCCCAGCTAGCTTGGCTGCAGCCCCCTCAAACTCAGTGAGGGTGATGATATCGGCCGTCCCTCCCCGGTCTGCACTCTTTCTCCTGTTATGCTTCAGCTTGGCCTGTATGAAGAAGAAAGAAAGGCATGTGATGAGAAAGGATGGAGCAGAGGTCAGGTGAGATGCATGTTCCCTGTGTGTGGTGAACCCATCCCAGATGGGCCAGAGATGGAGTGTGACCAGCATGACAGGTGGAATGGTGGAGGTGTGAAAGTCTCGATGAGAGAATGAATGTTGATATGTGTCCCCCGCTAATAGTTGTGTGAGATCCCTGAAGACAGTAGCCATTTGAGTGCAAAATGCCATGATAGGAATTTGATATTGGAAGAAGTTGAAGGATAACTACGCTGGTGGAGCAGATGAGATCATTCACCCTCTTCCTGCACTGGGTGGCATTTTGGGAACGGTTGCTAGCCCCACTGAGCTGCTGCATGACTGCCTCCCAGGCCGGAGAGGGAAGAAGTAAAATAAAACATTGGAAAAGTAAACAGGATCCGCAATATAAAATTATCCAGGCATATTAAAAGAAATAGGAATGTATTCTACAAATATATAAATAACAGAAAAAAATTAGATTGCACAAAATAAACTCACAAATAATGAAAACAAAATAACAGAATCAATGGCTGGGCTTTTCCTGCCCAAAGTCAATGGATCTTTGACTGGTCCATCAAATTTTCATCCCGTCCGAATGATTCCAGCCACAGGTGGAACCAGAAATCCCAGCCAATATTTCCTTTGCAATATTTACAAGGGAAACCAACAAATTTATTGTGATCAAAAAATATATAAAGGCATTTTGATGGAAAGAAAGGAGAAAATTGATAAGCTAATCAAACTTAGGGAGGATAAAAACCCTGGATTGCATCTGGGCATATTAAAGGCAGTTAGAGAACTGGGGAAAGCCAACTTCAATGGGGTAAGAATGAATTTGGGCTGAATAAACTGGAATCAAAGGTTGGCAAGAAAAATGGTAGCTGAACAATGGGCTACCTTCAAAGAGGAGATAGTTTGGACACAGTCAAAGTGTATTCTCTTGAAGGGGAAAGTTTTGGCAAACAAATCCAGACTCCCTGGATAACAAAAGAGATAGAGATTAAGATGATGAAGAGGGAAGTGTGCTTGTGGCAGATGTCAAGTAGATAATATAATTGAGAACCAGGCTGAATATTCAAGGTTCAGAAGGGAAGTGAAAAAACAAACAAGAGAAGCAAAGCGGGAGGGTGAAAAGAGACTGGCAGCTAAGGGAATCCCAAAGTCTTCTCTAGGCATATAAATTGTAAAGGCTGGTAAAAGGAGCTGTATGGCCAATTAGGGACCAAAAAGGAGAATTGCACATAGAGGCAGGATGTATTAGATGAGGTATTAAATGAATATTTTGCATCTATCTGTACCAAGGAAGAAGGTGCTACCCTTGTTGTCGTGAAAGAGGAGGTAATTAATACACTAATAGGACTAAAACTGATAAGGAGGAAATATTAGATAGGCTGAATATATTTAAAGTTGATAAAGCACCACGACTGGTTGAGATGCATTCAAAGAAAATGAGGGAAGTGAGAGTGGAAATTGTAGAGGCTCTGGCCATAAGTTTGCAGTCATCCTTAGACTCAGGGACGGTGCCAATGGCAAATGTTACACCCTAGTTCAAAAAAGGGTGTAAAGCTAAGTGCTGCAACTATAGGCTAGCCATCTTAACTTCAGCAGTGAGGAGAATTCTAGAAATAATAATTTAGGGAAAAATTTGTAGTCAGATGGACAATTGTGGGTTAATTAAGGAAAGGCCAGCATGGATTTGTTTAAGGGAAAATTGTGTTTAACTAACCTGCTTTGGATTTTGATGAGATAACACAAAGGGCTGATAAGGGCAACACTGTTGATGTGGTATACACGGATTTCTAAAAGGCATTTGGTACAGTGCCATACAACAAACTTGTGAACAAAGTTATAGCTCAAGGAATATAAGTCACCATAGCAGTGTGGATATTAAATTAGCTGAGTGACAGGAAACAGAGAGTAATGGTTAATGGATGTTTTTCAGGCTGGAGGAAGATTTGTAGTGGAGTTCCCCAGGGGTCACTGTTGAGACCCTTGCTCTTCCTGATATATTATAATGGCCTTGACCTTACTGTACAGGGCATAATTTAAAAATTTGATACAAGAAACTTGGAAGCATTGTGAACTGTGAGGAGGATAGTGTGGAACTTCAAAAGGATGTAGATAAGTTGGTGGAATGGGTGGAAAGTGGCAAATAAAGTTTAATGTGAAGGTGATTAATTTTGGCAGAAAGAACATGGATAGATAATATAAAATAAAGGTTATAATTCTAAAGTGGGTGCAGGAGCAGAGGGACCTGGATGTAAATGTGCATAAGTCATTGAATGTGGCAGCACAAGTTTAGAGAGTACTTAATAAATCATACAGCATCCTAGGCTTTATTTTTAGGGGCATATGGTACAAGAGCAAGGAGGTTATGTTGAACTTGTATAAGACACTTGTTTGACTTCAGATAGATTATTGGGTCCAGTTCTGGGCATCACACTTTAGGAAAGATGTGAAGGCATTGGAGAGAGTGCAGGAAAGATTCAGGAGATTGATTCCAAGGATGAGGAACTTCAGTTACGAAGATAGATTGGAGCAGCTGGGACTGTTTTCCTTGTAGAAGAGAAGGCTAAGAGGAGATTTGATAGAGGTGTTCAAAATCGTGAAGGTCAGGACAGAGTAGATAGGAAGAAACTGTTTGCACTCCTGAAAGGATTAAACATGAGGGGGCACAGATTTGAAGTATTTGGCAAAAGAAGCAAAACGACATGAGGAAATACTTTCTAATGCAGCAAGTAGTTAGAATCTGGAATGCACTGCCTGAGACTGTGATCGAGGCTGTTATCTCAAAAAGAAGAATGTGCAGAGTTATGGAGAGAAGGCAGTGGTGAATTGCTCATTCGGAGAGATGCTGCAGACACAATGGGCCGAATAGCCTGCTTTTGTACTGTAAAAATTCTGTGATTCTGAAGAGAGATAGTGAAGCCACTTGCCTGGAGGAGCGCAGCTCCAACAACACTCAAAAAGCACAACTCCGTCCAAGCCAAGTGGTTCTGGTGGATCCTAAATTGAACATTGGTAATTAGGTCATTGGTAATTGGTTGCCACTGGAAGGCACGATTTGTAACTGCTTCTATCACTTTACTGATGATCAAGAAGAGGCTGATAGTATGATAATCAGACAAGGTAGATTAATAAAATTTTTATGCATGACATATACCTGGTCAATATTGTACTGAGGCCTGTGTAATAAGATGGTAACTGGACACGGTAAATTAATGCTTTTCTTTTGGATAGCATATACATGGGCAATCTTCCACGCAGTTGAGTAAATGCCAGTGATGTAGAACAATTAGTGGACAGGTTCAATTATCTATTCTTTATGAACGGTACATACATAAGCAATCTTCCTTTATTTTGGTCAGGTCCCTGTATGGTAATTATGCTTTGATTGGGGAACAGCTAGGTCTGTTGCACAGGACTTCACCATAAAAATGTCAGAGCCCTTAGCTATTGCTGTGCCATTGCACCTAGCTACCTCTTAATGTCTGTGTGATGAAAGTATAATAGTTTTCATAATATTTTTCTGGTTTATTGTGAAGTAGGTTTATGGGGGTAAGTATAGTTGGGCCTGTGTGTGATTACTTTTTGTAGTCAAGTAGATTGCAAGTTTGAAATCGTCAAAAGAAGCCTCTTGAGTTTAGTTGGAGCTGCATTCATCCAGACAAGTGGAGAGTATTCCATCAGACTCCTGACTTGTGCCTAGACGTGGGCACCCAGCAGCAGGACAGAGGGACCAGCGTTCCAAGTGAGCCTGGAGACCAACCCTGCCTGCCTGGGTTCAGAAGCAGTCCCAGTCACCCTGTAAAGAGAGGAGTTCTCCCCACACCATACCTGTTGAATATTAGTCACCAGTTTGTTGGACCCTGTTTGCTCGCTTGGTGTAAGGGTTGGCCGATTTGGCACTAATGATGGAGTTGAGTAGCAAACACTTCATAGGTAGAAACTCTATTTACAAAGGTACTCAGCAGCAACTAAACATGTGCTAACACTTCAAACTTATGTGTCTAGACTACTGCTACTACTAACTACTGACTACAGATTACTAACTACAGAGGTAGCCCACACTATTCTGCTATTGGATACAAACATCATGTGATCTTCCTGAATAACTTTCTTCTTAAAGGTATATTACACATCAGATTACCAGATTCCAACCACCCCCCCGTCCACCCCACCCCGCTTTACTCAGAAATACATTTTATATTTACAATTACAATCTTCTCAAAATAGCAAAATTTTACACTGATTAGTAATTTATAAATTCAGTTGTTCTCAGGGTTTCCTTTTGTGTGTAGAACATCTCAGCTTTGCAACCTCCGATAACTTGTCAGGAACCTCCTTTTCTGGAGTTGCCTGAACATCAGGTGCTTCGATGGCTTCCTGAGGATCTGTATCCTCCACTCTTGAAGGAACAACAGATGTGTCTGAACTGGATTGAGTTCTCTCAACAGGAAACACTGACCCTGTCTTGAACAGTGGTGGAATCATTTCTTGGTGCATAGTTTCTCTCTTCCTTAGATGACCCACACGTCTCCGTATAACTTGGCCTTCCACCTCCACTTGGGAAGATAGAGGTTTAGTCACTGCACTTATTTCACCCGGTAACCGCTTTGGTCCTTCTCCAAAGTTCTTCACAATTCTCCCATAGTAAATTTCCTCTCAATACTATGCCAGTCGTGTCTAGTTTTCTGACTTCCCTGACTCCTTTCCAACTTCCCACTTAAATTTGGCATTATTAAGCTCAACCTCGCCCTGACATGGCGTTTAATCAATAATTCTGCAGGTGTGACACCTGTTGTTGTGTGGTTGGGGGGGGTGGTGGTGGTCCTATAATGGAAAGGAAAGCATGCTAGCTTGGTTGTTAAAGAATCTCCAGTTAATTTCTTCATGCCAGCCTTGAATGTCTGAAGCGCCCTTTCGGACAGTCCATTTGAGGAAGGGTGATACAGTGAAGTTTTTACATGAGTGATACCATCGAGGCTGATAAACCGTTGAAACTCAGCACTCTTAAATGCCGTGCTGTTATCAGAAATGACTACTTCTGGTAGTCTATTAATGGCAAAACTTTGACATAACTTCTCAATTGCAGCAGAAGATGTTGGTGATTTCACCTCATATCCACTTTGATGGGCATCAACAAAGAGCAGAAACATTGTTCCCATGAAGGTGTCGTCAATGTGTAATTGCACCCATGGTCTTGCTGGCAATACCCAAGGGTGCAATGGAGCTGATGAAGGTAACTTTTGCAGTTGCTGACATTGCACACAATTCTTCACCAAACTCTCTATTTCTCCATCCATCCCAGGCTACCATAGGTAGCTGCATGCCATGGTCTTCATTCGGGATATTCCTGGATCCCTACTTGTCCAGTCTCTGATCTGTTGAGCGCTTACCAGTGATGAATCTAAGAAATGTAACAACAAAATAATTTCTTGTGGAACTGGGACTTCCACATCCTTTTCTTATAAAGGCAAAAGACTACGTGAATCGGAGTTTGCAATTTGACTACCAGGCCTATATACTAAGGTATACTTGTATGCTGCCAGGATTAAAGTCCATCATTGCGTTCTTGCCAAGTCTATGGAGGTATAGTCCTGTTTTTGCTGAACATTCCTAGCAATGTCTTGCGCTCTGAAAGGATAGTAAAATGGCGGCCATGTACGTACTGGTGAAATTTCTTAACACCAAAGATGATTGATAAGCCTTCTTTTTCTATCTGCGAGTAACCCTTTTTTGTTTTGGTAAGTGTTCTTGATAAGTAACCAGTAGGCCGTTCCGTGCCATCATACATCTGATGGGAGAGCGCTGCTTCCACTTCGTTGGGGATGCATCACAAATCAACATTAACTCTTTCCTCTGGTCATAATGTACAAATAGATTGAATGATTGCAACAGTTGTTTGACCTTCTTGAAAGCTTCTTTCTGGGGCACCTCCCAAGACAAACATTGGTTCTTTTTGATTAGATATGGTAGGGGTGCTAGTTCTGTAGACAAATTTGGTAATAACTGTCTGTAATAATTGATCATTCCTAGGGATGATTTGAGTTCTGAGGTATTCTTTGACACAGGTGCCTCTCTTATGCCTCTCACTTTCTCTTCAACTGGGTGGCCCTGTGAATCTACCCAGTGACACAAATAGATTACTTCCCCTTGCTTGGAGTGTGAACTTTTCTTTTTCTAAACACACTCCAGCCTAAAGAAACATTTTAAGGCTTTTTCTAAGTTTCCCATGTGCTCTTTTTCAGTGAACCCTGTCACCAAATCATCATCTAAATAGAATACAACCTGGGGCAGTCCCTGTGGTAAACTTCCCATTGTTCTCTGAAAGATGGCACAAGCTGAGGGGATGCTGAAAGGTAATCGAGTGTACTGGTACCACCCTTTGTGGATATTAGTTGTGACAAATACCCAGGAGTCATTATCTAATTCTAATTGTTGATAAGCATGATTCATATCAAGGTTCTGTAGGTGGTTCCACCTTCCAGCTTGGCATACAGGTCTTCAATTTTTGGTATGGGTGTGTGTCTTGCTTAACTACTTTATTAACTGTCAATTTGTAGTCTCCATAAATAGGGACACTCTGGTCAGGTTTAAGGATGGGGACTATGGGTGCTGGCCATTCCGATAACTGCACAGTTTGTATAACACCCAGCTTTTCTAGTCTGTCCAATTCGGTATCGACCTTTTTCCTCAATGCATAAGGTTCTGGTCTGGCCTTCATGAACAGGGGGGGCCTCTGGTTCCACATGAATTTTTGCCTGCAGCCCTGGATCTTCCAAGTTTGTCCCTGAAGACTATGGCGTACTTCTGTAGTTGCTCTGGTAATGCAGCTACTTTCAATTGGAAAATTTCAGCCCATTCCAACTTGATCTCTTTTAACCAGTTTTGCCCTAGGAGGCTTGGCCCCTCACCTGCTACTACTATCAAGGGTGGCTTTACCGATTGGCTCCCATAATTAACAGTTACACTACTTATGCCTTTGACTTGGATGTCTTCACCCATGTATGTTTTTCATTGGGCAGTTGTTTCTTCCAAATTTAGTTAATGTTCACATTACTCAGGTACTTGAAGGTCTGTTCCCCAATTACTGTAGTGGAAGCTCTTGTGTCCACTTCCATTCGAACCAGCCTACCATTCACTTTCACTGTTACATAGATTAGTTGGTTCTTCCAACCTTGAAGTTATGGAATGAATAAATATCTGAATCTGTTGCTTCAGGCTCTTCTACATTGTAGATGTCACTGTTTTTTTTTGTTTAAAAGTTTGCTTGATTCTTTGCTGGCGGTGTCTCATTATGTGACCATTTTTTGATGATAAAAACATTCTATTTTTTTAAAGTGCCAATCGTTAAAGATTGTTTATTTCCATCTCCATTGATATTACTCATTGTTTTTGCTGCTGAGTCATTTTTTCTCATTTTCCTGCTCGTGGGTGTTCTTTCCTGCCTCTCATTAGAGTCTTGCATTTTCACGCCATTTTTGGCTGGGACTTCCCACCCAGTGCGGACGATGGCACCATTTTGTGCTGCTTGTAATAATCTCTAACTGCAGTTCCTATTGCCAGTGCAACCTCTAGTGCCTTCTTGAGATCCAAACTTGTTTTGGATAACAATTGCTTCTGAATCATGTCCTCATTCACACCGTTTACTGAACGATCTCTAAGCATATTGTTTAAGGATGTACCAAACTCACATTGCTCCATTAATTGCTTCAAGCTTGCCATATAGCTTGCAACTGTCTCCCCCGGGGCTCTAATTCTTGAATTAAACTTGAATCTTTGCATCATTACTGAGGGCATTGGTTGGTAATGGCCCTTCACCAGGTTCACTAATTCATCAAAATTTCTCAAGTCTGGAGCACTGAGTGCCGTCAAACTTCAAATCCAGCTATTAGTCTTATTCACAGAATCACAGAATCACACAGTGCAGAAGAGGCCCTTTGGCCCATTGAGTCTGCACCGACATGTGAGAAATACCTGACCTGCCGACCTAATCCCATTTACCAACATTTGGCCCATCGCCTTGAATGTTACGATGTGCCAAGTGCTCATCCAGGTACTTTTTAAAGGATGTGAGGCAACCTGCCTTCACTGCCCTCCCAGGCAATGCATTCCAGACTATCACTCCCTGGGTAAAAAAGATTTTCCTCACATCCCCCCTAAACCTCCTGCCCCTCACCTTGAACTTATGTCCCCTTGTGACAGACCCTTCAACTAAGGGGAACAGCTGCTCCCTATCCACCTTGTCCATGCCCCTCAAAATCTTGTACACCTCAATCAGATCGCCCAGCAACAACAACCCAAGTCTATCCAACCTCTCTTCATAACTTAACTGTTTCATGCCAGGCAACATCCTGGTGAATCTCCCCTGCACACACCCCCTCCACCCCCAACCAGGTGCAATCACATCTTTCCTATAATGTGGCGACCAGAACTATACACAGTACTCCAGCTGTGGCCTCACCAACGTTCTATGCAACTCCAACATGACCTGCCTACTTTTGTAATCAATGCCTCGATTGATAAAGGCAAGTGTCTGGTATGCCTTTTTCACCACCCCACCAACATGCCCCTCAGGCTTCAGAGATCTGTGGACACACTCGCCAAAGTCCCTTTGTTCCTCAAAACTTCCTAATGTCATGCCGTTCATTAAATACTTCCTTGTCAAATTACTCCATGTGCTTAAGAGGATTGCCCGTCTCTTCTCTTCCCCCAAAATCTCATTTGCTTGGAAAAACAACGAGAGATGCTCAATATAGTAGGACTAATCGTCCACTGGTGGATTGAAAGGATCAATTCTTCTGTATTGCAGCATGCTGTGAGGGGATTACTTCAATGATTTGAATAGAACTTCTACTTACAATTGCTGTGCGAAGTACAGTGTCAATTTTGTTTCTCTTGCTTGTTTCTGTTTAACTTGTTTAATCCTCATCACCAGTTTATTGGATCCTAGTCACCAGTTTGTTGGATCCTGTTTGCACGCTTGGTGTAAGGGGTGTCCGATTTCATACTAATGATAGAGTTGGTTGAGTAACAGACACTTCATAGGTAAAAACTCTTTATTTACAAAGGTACTCAGCAACAACTAAACATGTGCTAATGCTTCAAACTCTATCTCTACACCACTGCTGGTATTAACTACTGACTACAGACCACTAACTACAAAGGCAGCCTGCGCTACTCTGCTATTGGATACAAAGACCATGTGATCTTCCGTTATAACATTCTTCTTAAAGATATATTACACATCAGATTATCACAACACCCACTGCCTGTTCCCTGTTACAGTGATGGCCTGGCTGCTGAATCTATTTTTCTTCAATTTAATATTTAAAAAGTTGGAGAGAGGGTACCTCCGTCTTGAAGTGCCCTCTCTCTTACTTACTTCCATTATAGCCTGCTGCTTCTCTCAAGCTGGAAGACCTCTGATTAGCCCTCCAGCTTCAAAAGCCTGTCCACCATCCTTAATGGGTTGGAAAACCCTCATTAAAATTCAGTAAGTGACTATTTCCACGTGGAGGTAGAATTGGCACCTGGAAAAAGTCCTCACCGCTGTCTTCTACCCGCTGAGGGAGAATCAAGCCCCATTTATTGGCAGCGAGTCTGTTTGAGACGTCCTGTGGAGGTGAAAGGTAAATAAAAGCACTGCCTTTAGAGAATTGCATCAGGAATTTCCTCAAAGATTATTCCAATTTGCTACTGTAGCATTGATAAAGATCTGGTAGCAACCCTATGTAGGCAGAGCATAGAAACATAAAAATAGGAGCAGGAATGGGCCATTTAGCCTCATGAGCCAGCTTCACTATTCAATAAGATCGTGGCTGATCTGATTGTGGCCTTAACTCCACTTTCCTGCCTGCCCCCCACAATTCTCGACTCCCTTGTAGTTTAAAAAGCTGTCTAACTCAGCTTTGAATATATTCAATGACCCAGCCTTCATTGTTTTCCAAGGATTAATGACCCTTGGAGAGAAGAAATTCCCCCCTCATCTCTGTCTTAAATGGGAGCACCTTATTTTGAAACTGTGCCCCCGGTTCTAGATTCCTCCATGAGGGGGAAACATCCTCTCAGCATCTAACCTGTTAAGCTCCTCAGAGGGTGAAAGTTCCAAGAAAATTCCAGCAGTGGTCTGTGGATAGGACTGGATGGAAAAGTATATTAATATATCAGGCTAATGCTGAAATTGGTAAAGAGAATGTAAGAGACCTGGGAAAGAGAACAGCCCAGATTATCAAAGGTTGCAGAGACACAGCGAAAGATAAAGCTCCAGCTAAAGAACTAATAGATTAATCTAGGAATACCAATAAAGTTCTTTCGCTGTGTCTCTGCAACCTTTGATAATCTGGGCTGCTCTCTTTCCCAAGTCTCTTACATTCTCTTTACCAATTTCAGCATTAGCCTGATATATTAATATAACCTTTCCATGCAGTCTTATCCAAAGACCATTGCACTATAGATCAATAATGGAAAGCAGCAGATCAACAATCTGATCACTAATAGTGGGGTGATGTTGCATCCTTATTCCAAAACAGTAGATGGGTTTAAGATGAAACTGGGCTCAATCTTTCAGGCCATTTCTTATTAATTATTTATTGCTTTATTTGATAAAATGGTCAGATCTTTCATGTATCAAAGTCTTCTCTGCTGCACAATGAAGGAAGCACTCCTTTGAAGAATGAAATAGCTCAAAGAGCTACATCTCAGCAAAGGTATGAACAGAGCAAACTAGCCAATGTTCTTTTTCCAAAGGAACTAGCCAGAACTACAACAACTTGCATTTATATTTCACCTTTAATGTAATAAAACATCCCTGGGTACTTCACAAGGGTATTATAAAACTAAATAGCATGCCAAGCTAGTTAAGGAGATATTGGGGCCTGGACTTTCCCTCCCAAGGTGAGTGGGGTGGGGGGAAGTGGGTGTGGGATGGAGTCGGGCCTGCAGTCCTGGGCACAGATAAGAGTCAGCCACAGGGGCTGCTGAGTGCTGAGGCAGGCTGTTCAAAAGGCCCATCTTGGTTCTCTGGGACTTCATCCCGCTTGTTTTCTTAAACTTTACTCCCCCTAGCCCTCACCCCTCACACCATCACCACCCCCCCCATATCACCTCCATATCAACTTAATGCCAACCCATTCCCCCATCTTCACCCCTCACCTCTTATAGCCCCTTGCCAACTCATGCCAACCCACCCACCACCCCTTTGCCCTAAACCCTCCATGCCAACTCACCTGATATCCACCACGGGTAGACCTCAGGAGTCATGTTGAGATAAAATAAATTAAAGGCCTAAATATCTATTATAGTTCTCACTAGGGAAAATCCATTCCCATTCATGAAAGTCTGTTCAAAACCTCTAAAACCCCTTAAGTACTTAATTCCTTATGAAAGCATACTTGTATTCATAACCCCATATCAAAGACCTAATCCTTTCCAAACCCCTTTAAGCTCTCAATCAAACTGTGAACTTAGGATCCCCTACTGAGGTAATGACAAATTGTGTAAAGCAGCAAAGCACTAATAATGGCATAATGATAGCCCTTGGGGTAATGATAACAAATAGTTATTGTAGCTACTAGAACGGATTTTTTAAACTCTCAATGACACAGCCTATTTTTTTGAAAAAAGAAATAAAGGGCTAGGCATTTAAATAACTTCACAGCTTGCATTTTGTATCTCACTGACACAGGCATGCTGCTTTTTTAAAAAAAATTAAGCGCTGGGGATTTAAATAACTTCACAGCTTGACAGTTCTACAGAACCTATCCACCATTCAAGATAATTTACAACAACTCTAAAAAATTTGTAGTTGCCACACTGCCAGGTAAGGCCCTTGCTACAGGGAAAGGGGGTCTGTTTGAATTCAGCGCTGAGTTCAAATATCCCTGCTGAGTTCAGGTTTCTTTCATGTATGAATCATGGCCCGTCCCTTTCTCCTACCAGTGAAAATGGGATCTGTCAGAACTGGGACTGGGATCCAGGCCTAGGTCAGATGACCAAAGACTTGTTCAAAGAGATATGTTTGAAAAGGAATTTAAAAGAGGGAAGTGAGTTAAAGGTGAAGAACTATAGGGAGGATATTTCAGGCATAGGGCCTAGACAGCTGAAAGCACAAACGCTTTCAATGGTAGAATGGTTAGAATCAGAGAAGCACACGGGGGCAGAATTAGATGAGCACAGGTATTTTGGAGGGTTGTGGGGCTTGTGGAGATTATAGAGATAGAGAGGAGTGAGGTCATAAGGATTTGAAAACAAGGATGAGAATTTTAGAATTAAGGTGTTGCTTGACTGGGAGCCAATGTAGGTCAGCTAGCAAAGGGGTGATAGATGAACAGGACTTGGTGCAAGTTAAGACATGAGCAGCAGAGTTTTGGATGACCATAAGTTTATGGAGGGTAGAATACGGGAGACCAGCCAGAAGACTGTTGGAATAGTCAAGTTTAGAGATAACAGAGGCATGAATAAGGGTGAAATTTGGTGATGATATTGTGGTGGAAATAAGCCATTTTAATAATGGTGAGAACATTTGATTGAAAGCTCACCATGAGATCAAACATGACACCAAGGTTGCAAACAGGCTGTTGCCAGATGCAGTAGCTCGGATGCAGAAGACTGGGAGGGATAAAAATGATGGTTTATTCTTTGTGTCTTGGCATGGCAGATACTGAATTAGATAATTGAGTGAAAAAGAGAAAAAGCTGGAAAAACTCAGCAGGTCTGACAGCATCTGTGGAAAGAAAGACAGAGTTGACGTTTTGTGTCCTTATGACTCTTAGCCAAGAAGAAGAGTCATACGGACTCGAAACATCAACTCCGTTTTTCTCTCCACAGAGGCTGTCAACTCTGATTTTCAGGTGCTGTCAGACCTGCTGAGTTTTTCCAGTATTTTCTGTTTTTCTTTCAGATTGCCAGCATCCACAGTATTTTGCTTTTATCTTAGTAGATGATTGAGTGTTGCAGTGCAAATTGGCTCAGCAGTGCTCAGAATCTTTATCAGAATCTCCAGAAAATGGGAATTTTCTGTAGCGGTTCAAAAGCAGGCTTGATGGTTTCTGACTAGAGCTGATGTCACGATTATTAGATAGATGGACAATGGGGGATGGGCCTCCTGGCCACCATGGTTTCTAGTGACTGGAAAGTGAACTTCACAATCACTTTATAGGATCTGAGAGGCATTTTCCTGTGTTTATTTTTCCTTAAATTGGCACAGAACTTTTCCTTTGTTGTTTTGCCTTATGTGGAGATTAGGTGACTGGTTGGTGAGAGGGGATGGTCATTGTGTACATGAATTAAACCCTAACAGTATGGAACTGGCATAATGGATGATCTGGTATTTTCCAATCTTTTGTTTTCATATTCTTAAATTTCTGTGGGGTTACTATTTCCCCTTCATCATTTCAAACAGGCTCAACAGATTTCCCAATCAGGATTCTTCTGTTATTTTGCTTTTAGGAAGAAAAAATAAAGAGGCAATAAAAAGTTGCCAGGCTGTTTAGGCAACAAGGGAGACACACACCGCATACCCACAGGTATTTCTGCACCATAATATGCAAGTAGAAACAGTCCTACACCAGTTCACCTGGAAGATATACTTCTCAGGCTGTGTTTCGCTAAAGTAGCCACTGCTGATTTATGCCACATGGTATCATTAAACTAAGGGGGGGGAGGGTTCGGATGAAGGGAGACTTAGGAACCCAAAGAGAAACATTGAGGTATCAGAACAGTATAGTGTTGTAGGTAAAGACAAGTAGAGTGGGACCAGTAGGGACAGAGAGTTTAACAAAGAATGAGCACCAGCAAATAAGCACCAGCAGGGAAAATAAGTAAAAAAATGAAATTAAAGGTTCTTTCTCTAAATGCACATAACATCTGCAATAAAGTAGATAAACTAGTGGTACAAATAGAGGTAAATCATTTAGATCTAATCATCAACATAGAAACGTGGGACAGAATTTTACACCCCGTGGGCGGGCACATGCCCGATCCAATTGGGCCCAAAATAGCGCACAATATTTCGCTTGGCGGGCCATGCGGTTGCCAGAGCCATGCCCGCCATTAATTAACAGGCCACTTAAGGCCATTAACAGTCCAATTACCAGCGATTTTACATTGCTCATTCAATTTCGCGTTCATCACATGGGCAAAATGGGCAGGCGGCCAGCCGACATTTACAAAAACCTCATCAAGGGTGGGATAAAAATGGTCAGCAGCATTGTCAGTGCTAATAGTGAGGAGTTTGGTAGATAGTTTGCTGCTGGTGACTTATTGGTACTTGGCAGCTTCATCTCTATTCAGGGCATTATTCTTAGCATTTGCAGGCTTCATTTCTGGACTCATTGGTGTCTGCAAGTCCCCTGGAAAATTCAGATTGTGTGCTCCCTTCCAGGTAATTGACAATCTTCCGTTACCCTGGTAATGGGGATTGTGGTCTCCGCTGGGGACACCCCCTCTGAGGAGGAAGGGAGGGGTAGAAGGGAGAGGAGGCCAGGTGTCCCAATGCAGCTTCCATGGAGGGAGCTGTGGGAGGACAGGCGCAGGCACAAGGGGCGCAGGGACAGCAGGAAGTCTAAGGAGAAAGGGATTGTAGAAGCAGCCACTATCCTGCTGCCAGTGTTTACAGGCGGCAATGCAGCTACCTCAATATGCCTAAAGTGCAACGCAAAAGGAGGCTCTGCCTCTCAAGGGAGACCGTGACCTCCATTTCTCAGATAATTGGGCCTGAGATCAGCTCCGACTATATGGGTGGACACCCCATGCCAGTGGCTCTGAAGTTCACAGCAGCCCTCAACTTCTATGCCTCTGGCTCCTTCCAGGGCTCAGTGGGTGATCTGTGCGAAGTCTCCCGATCAGTTGTCCACAGTTGTGTCAAGCTGGTGACAGAAGCTCTGTTCAGGCTGGTTCTGACCTTTATTCTTTACCGTAGAGATGAGGCCAGCCAGGCTGATTGAGCAAAGGCTTTGCAGGGATTGCTGGCTTCCCCCAAGCCCAGGGTGCCTTAGACTGCACACATGTGGCCAACAAGGCACCAACAAGTCAGCCCGGTGCCTTCGTCAACAGGAAGGGATTCCACTCCATGAACGTGCAGATAGTGTGTGATCACAGGATGCAGATTCTGCAAGTCTGTGCAAGGTACACAGGGAGCTCCCATGACGCTTACATCCTGAGACACTCCCAGGTGCTGAGGCTCTTCAGTGCTCCAGTCTGACTGGATAGATGGCTGCTGGGTGCCAAAGGCTATACATTGAAGGGGTGGCCATGACACCTCTCTGCCATCCAAGAACAGAGGCAGAGAAGTGTTACAATACGAGTCATGCCTCCACAAGTGCAGTGGTAAAGAGGACCATAGGTCTTTTCAAGATGCGCTTCTGATGGTGGGCTATTCAGGGGGTGCACCTCAATACACCCCCAGAGCGGGTGTTACTGTTAGTGGTTGCAAGCTGCACTCTCCACAATCTTGCATTGGCAAGGGGTTACCCATTGGAGGAAGAGGGTCTTGATGCAGCTGTACAGGCCACAGATGATGAGTGCAGTAGTGAGTCCGAAGATGAGCATGGTGAGGAGAACACTGAGTGTGCGAAGATTGACCTCAGTAACCTGCAGGGAGGCAGGGATACCAGGGACGCCTTGATCCAACGCTCCTTCAGCTAGGCTACCAAAGATCAGTTTCAACCACATGCCAGGACTGTCACCTCCATCCCAGATGTCTGAAAGGACAGTTTCATTTGAACACAAAGAACACTCAGTGCCTGTGCAATAAAGTTCAAAGCCACTTACGTCCAGCATTACATAGTGGCGTCCCCACAACAATTAAATAAAAAGATGAAGCATACACAGGCTATGATGACAAAAACACAATTTATCTCATACTGACAGTTCAATAATATTTATATAAACATTTATAGTCTTCAACCCCAGACCAGTATACATAAATGCAACATAAATGGACATAAAATGGATCTATCCCTCTTGTACTCATGGTGCCCTTAACCTACGTTTGTGAGTGCTGTCTTGGTGCTCCCCTCTCACTGGCACTGACATTGGAGATAGCCTGTAACTACGATATCTTGTTGGCCTTGATGACCTCGGTGGTCATCCTTTGGCCAATGGAACCTGAGCTAGCCCTGTTTGGAGCAGCCAGTGCCTAGGCTGGCATCTCCCAATTCATCACAGCCTCACCAGATGACATGGTCACTGGCAAAGGGGCAGTGAAGCTGCTGCCATCATCCAGAGCACCCTGAAAGGAGCCCATAGAGACAACAGGAAGCTCGTAAGCCAACTTGAGGTCGCTCTGGACCTCCCTGCTCACCATTGATGGACGGGCACCTAGCGAGGATGCTGGGTACATCATCCATCTCCCATATGGACACTGACCACCCCAGAGTACTCTGGATGATGGTAGAAGCTCCTCCGTCCCTCTGCCAGTGACCGTGGCATCTGATGAGGCTGCAATGACCGGAGCGATGCCAGCCATGGCACTGGCCGTTCCCATCCCAGGCGGGTCCAGTACAGGCTCCACTGGCTGAGGTCATCAAGGCCAACAAGACAGCAGAGTCAGCAGGCTGAATTTAATGGCGGTGCCAGCGAGGGGGCAGGGTCACCAAGGCATAGCACTCACAAGTGTAAGTTAAGGGCACCATGAGCACAAAAGGGATAAGTATAGGGTGATTTTATATTCAATTATGTTTACTTTATCTACACTGGTCTGGGAATAAAACATAGAAACTAGGAGTAGGAGTAGGCCATTTGGCCCTTCAAACCTGCTCCACTATTCATTATGATCATGGCTGATACTCTATTTCTCCATACCCCTTGATGCCCCTAATATACAAAAAATTATCAATTTCTTCTTGTTAGTGGGGTGGTGAAAAAAGCACATGCGACACTTGCCTTTATCAATCGAGGCACTGATTACAAAAGTAGAGAAGTCATGTTGGAGTTGTGTAGAACCTTGGTGAGGCCACAGCTGGAGTACTGTGTGTAGTTCTGGTCACCACATTATAGGAAGGATGTGATTGCACTGGAGAGGGTGCAGAGGAGATTCACCAGGATGTTGCCTGGGATGAAACATTTAAGTTATGAAGAGAGGTTGGATAGACTTGGGTTGTTTTTGTTGGAGCAGAGAAGACTGAGGGGTGACCTGATTGAAGTGTACAAAATTATGAGGGGCATGGACAGGGTGGATAAGGAGCAGCTGTTCCCCTTAGTTGAAGGGTCAGTCACAAGGGGACATAAGTTCAAGGTGAGGGGCAGGAGGTTAGGGGGATGTGAGGAAAAACATTTTTACCCAGAGGGTGGTGATGGTCTGGAATGCACTGCCTGGGAGGGTGGTGGAGGCGGGTTGCCTCACATCCTTTAAAAAGTACCTGCATGAGCACTTGGCACATCATAACATTCAAAGCTATGGGCCAAGTGTTGGTAAATAGGATTAGGTAGGTAGGTCAGGCGTTTCTCACATGTCGGTGCAGACTCGATGGGCTGAAGGGCCTCTTCTGCGCTGTTTGATTCTGTGATTCTGTGAAATTTTTTTTTAACTTTTTTGTCCCGGCCTCCACACCTTTCTGTGGTGGAGAATTCCACAGGTTGACCACCCTCTAAGTGAAGAAATTTTTCCTCATCTTAGTCCTAAATGGCCTGCCCCATATCCTGTGACTGTGGCCCTTGGTTCTAGACTCCCCAAACAGGGGAAACATCCATCCTACACCTAGTCTGTCTAGCCCTGTTAGAATTTTATACATTTCAATCAGATCCCTCTCATTCTTCTAAACTCTAGTACAGGCCCAGTCAAACCAATCTCTGCTCATACGACAGTCCTGCCATCCCCAGTATCAGCCTAGTGTACCTTTGCTGCACTCCCTCCATGGCAGGTATATCCTTTCTTAAGTAGGAAGACCAAAACTGCACACAATACTCCAGGTGTGGTCTCACCAAGGCCTTGTATAACTGCAGGAAGACATCCCTACTTTTTAACTCAAATTTTCTTGCAATGAAGGCCAACATACCATTTGCCTTCCTAATTGCTTGCTACACCTACTTATTTGCTTTCATTGACTGGTGTACAAGGACAGTCAGAACCCTTTGTACATCCACTTGTCCCATTTTATCACTATTTAAATAGTGCTCTGCCTTTCTGTTTTTCACACCGAAGCATATAACTTCACATTTATCCACGTTATACTGCATCTGCCATGTGTTTGCACACTCACACAATTTGTCTAAATCACCCTAAAGCCTCATTGCACCCTCCTCACAACTCACAACCCTGCCCAGTTTTGTGTCATCAGCAAACTTGGAAATATTGCATTCTTCCCTCATCCAAGTCATTTATACATACCATGAATAGCTGGGGCCCAAGCACTGATCCGTGCAGTACACCACTAGTCAACACCTTCCTCCCGGAAAAAGACTCACTTTATTCCCATTCTCTGTTTCCTGTCTGTCAACCAATTCTCAATCCATGGCAGTATATTACCCCCAATCCTATGTGCTTTAATTTTGCCAACAATCCTCTTATGTGGGGCCTTATCAAAAGCCTTCCTGAAATCCAAATACACCACATCCACTGGTTCTCCCTTATCTATCCTACTAGTTACATCCTCAAAAAACTCCAGTATATTGGTTAAGCATGATTTCCCTTTCATAAACCCATGTTGACTTTGTCTAATCCCATTAATGCTTTCTAAATGTTCTGTTGACACATCTTATACAATAGACTCTAGCATTTTCCTCACTACTAATATCAGGCTAACTGGTCTGCAATTCTCTGTTTTTTCTCTCACTCCTTTTTTAAATAGTGGAGTTACATTTGCCACCCTCCAATATGTAGGAACTGCTTCAGAGTCTATAGAATTTTGGAAGATGGCCACCAATGCAGCCAATATTTCCCGTGCCACATCCTTGTGTACTCTGGCATGTAGATTATCAGGCCCTGGAGATTTTTCAGCCTTTAACCCCATTAATTTCTCTAGCACTATTTTTTTACTAATACTTATTTTCTTCAATTCGTCCCTTTTACTAGACCCTTGGTTCTGTAATATTTCTGGGGAATTATTTGTGTCCTCTTTTGTGAAGACAGAACCAAAATATCAATTCTTCTGCCATTTCTTTGTTTTCCTTTATAATTGCCCCCGTTTCTGACTGTAAGGGACATACATTTGTCTTCGCTAATTTTCTTCTCTTCACATATTTATAGAAGCTTTTACAGTCAGTTTTCATGTTTTTTGCAAGTTTACCCTCATACTCAATTTTTCCATTTTTGATCTATCTTTTTGTCCACTTTTGCTGAATTCTAAACTGCTCCCTATCCTCAGGCTTGCTGCTTTTTCTGGCAAGTTTATATGTCTTCTATTTGGATCTAATACTATCCAGAATTTCTTTTGTAAACTGTGGTTGAAACATCCTTCCTGTTTTACTTTTGTACCAGACAGGAATGAATAATTGTTGTAATTCATGCATACATTCCTTAGATATTAGCCATTGCTTATCCACCATCAACCGTTTTAGTAAGGGTCCTCAATCCATCATTGCCAACTCGTGCCTCATACCCTCATAGTTCCCTTTATTTAAATTCAGGACCTAGTTTCGGATTCAACTTCTTTACTCTCCATCCTAATGAACAATTCTATTATTTTATGGTTGCTCTTCCCCAAGAGATTGTTTCAAGATTGTTAATTAATCCTTTCTTATTGCCCAACACCCAGCCTAGGATAGCCTGCTCTCTAGTTGGTTTCTCAATGTATTGGTCTAAAAAACCATCATGTACACACTCGAGGAAATCTTCCTGCACAGTATTATTGCTAGTTTGGTTTGATCAATCTATATATAGATTAAAGCCATCCATGATTACAGTTGTACCCTTATTGCATGTGTCTCTAATTTCCTGCTTAATGCCTTCCCTTATATCTCCATTGTTGTTTGGGGGCATATAGACAACCCCCACCAATGTTTTCTGCCCCTTGGTGTTTCTCATCTCCACTCAAACAGATTCCACGCCATGATTTTCTGAGCCAATATCCTTCCTCATTGATTTCATCCTTTACAAACAATGCTACCCCACCTCCTTTCCCTATTTATCTGTCCTTCCTAAATATTGAATACCCCAGGAAGTTCAGTTCCCATCCTTGGTCACCCCACAGCCATATCTCCGTAATTGCAATGATATCATTACTGTTTATCTCTATTTGCACTGTTAATTTGTCTATCTTATTGTGAATCTTCCGCACATGAAGATACAATGCCTTTAGACTTGCATTTTTAAGCTTGATAGTCATTTTAGCTTTATTGTTTTTTTTATTTATTCACGGAATGTGGGCATTTCTGGCTGGGCCAGATATTATTGCCCATCCCTTGTTGTCCTTGAGAAGATGGTGGCTAGCTGCCTTCTTGAACCGCTGCACTCCATGTGGTGTAGGTAGAGAGGGAGTTCCAGGATTTTGACCTAGCAACAGTGAAGGAACGGCAATATATTTCCAAGTCTGGGTGGTGCATTACTTGGGGGGGGGGGAATCTTCCAGGTGGTGGTGTTGCCATGTGTCTGCTGCAGTTGTCATTCTAGGTGGCAGCGGTGTGGGTTTGGAAGGTGCTGTCTAAGGAGCCTTGGTGAATTCCTGCAGTGCATCTTGTAGATGGTACACACTGCTGCTATTCTGCATCGGTGGTGGAGGGAGTGAATGCTTGTGGATGTCATGCTAATCAAGTGGGCTACTTTGTCCTGGACGGTGTCAAGCTCCTTTACTATTGTGGGAGCTGCACTCATCGAGGCAAGTGGGGAGTATTCCATCACACTCCTGACTTGTGCCTTGTAGATGGTGGACAGGCTTTGGGGTGTCAGGAGGTGAGTTACTCGTTGCACGATTCCTAGCATTTGACCTGCTCTTGTAGTCACAGTATTTATATGGTTTGTCCAGTTTAGTTTCTGGTCAATGGTAAGTCCCAGGATGTTTATAGTGGAGGATTCAATGATGTTAAAGCCATTGAATATCAAGGGGTGATGATTGCATTCTCTCTTGTTGGAGATGGTCATTGCCTGACACTTTTCTGGTGCGAATGTTACTTGCCACTTGTGAGCCCAAGCCAGGATATTGTCCAGGTCTTGCTGCATTTAGACATGAACTGTTTCAGTATCTGAGGAGTCGCGAGTGGTGCTGAACATTGTGCAAACATCAGTGAACATCCCCGCTTCTAACCTTGTGATGGATGGAAGGTCAATGATGAAGCAGTAGAAGACTCTGGGAAGAGTGTTCTCCAGTCAGCTCTTGTTGAAAATAACAAGAGTAACATCACAAGACAGTGCGAGAGACCAGCGGAGAGATCCGAACCAGCATGAGTGTGGGAAGCTTCAAAAAGTGACATCAGCACAAAGGTGAGAGCTGATTGGTGAGTAGTGGGTAAGTGTTTTTCTGCAGTTTTTCTCCAGTTTAAAATAGATTAAGCTAAGGGAATGTAAGAGTTCCAGTTTTTATTTAAATTACATAAATAATTTAATTTTTTTACTGTATTTAACTTAAAGTAAGGGGTTTTTTCAACTAGAGGCATGGCCAGGCAGCTCACTCTCGTGTTATGTACTGCCTGCAACATGTGGGAAATCCTAGACACTCCTTGTGCTCTGACCAAACACGTGTGCAAGAAATGCCACCAGCTGCAGCTACTTGAGCCCCAGGTTTCGGAGCTTGAGTGGCAGCTGGAGGCACTGAGGTGCATCCGCAGGGCTGAGAGTTTCTTGAATAGCACGTTGTTAGACGTGGACACCCCACCACTTACGGAAGTTCAGACAGAGAAGGAATGGTGACCATCAGTCACGAGAAAGGTGTCAGACAGGTAGTCAGGAAATCCCCAGGGTGCATCTCTCTTGAGAACCGTTTTTCTGTGTTGGAAAACGGTAAGAGTGATGGATCTCCTGGGGAGTGCAGCCACGCTCATGGCACTGTGAGTGGCTCAGCAGCACAGGGGGAGAGGACAAAGAGGGGAAGAGCAATAGTGGTAGGAGACTCGATAGTAAGGGGAACAGGCAGGCATTTCTGCAGCCATAGACGTGACTCCAGGGTGGTACATTGCCTCCCTCGTGCCAGAGTCAAGGAAGTCACTGAACAGCTGCAGGCATTCTAAAGGGGGAGGGCAAACAGACAGAGATATGTAGAAAGGGGGATGAGGTCCTGCAAGCAGAATTTATGGCGCTAGGAAGCAGATTAAAAAACAATGACTTCCGGTGCCACGTGCTAGTGAGTAAAGAAATAGAAAGTTAGTCCAGATGAATGGGTGGCCGGAGAGATGGTGCAGAAGGGAGGGCTTTAGATTTCTGGGATATTGGGACCATTTCTGGGGGCAGTGGGACCTGTACAAGGCAGAGGGTTTGCACCTGAATCAGAATGGGACCAACATCCTTGCGGAGAGGTTTGCCAGTGCTGTTGGGGAGGGTTTAAACTAACTTGGCAGGGAGATGGGATCCTGAGAGGAGGTTCAACAGGGGGAGATGCACAGCCAAAATTAGAAGAGAGAGCAAGTGAGTCTGGAAGGCATAGGAATTATAGGCCAGTTAAGGCACAAGGGAGTTTGGCAAGGTTGGATGGTATTTATTTTAATGCAATAAGTGTGACAAATAAGGCAGATGAGTTGAGGGCACAAATTAACACATGGGAGTATTATGTCATTGCTGTCACAGAGACATGGTTGAGAGAGGGGCAGGATTGGCAGCTCAATATTTCAGGATATAGGGTCTTCAGTCAAGACAAAGATGGAAGTAAAAGAGGTGGGGGTATCACAATATTGATCAAGGAATCAATTACAGCAGTAAGGAGGGATGACATCTTAGAAGGCTCCTCAAATGAAGCCATATGGATAGAACTTAAAAACAGAAAATGAGCAATCACATTGCTGGGAGTGTACTATTGGCAAACAATCAGAGAGAAATAGAAGAGCAGATACGTAGGCAAATTTCAGAGAAGTATAAAAATAATAGGCTAGTAATAGTGGGGTATTTCAACTTCCCCAACATTAACTGGGTTAGTCATAATGTGATAGGTTTAGAGGGAGTGAAATTCTTAAAATGTATCCAGGAGAGCTTTTTAAGCCAGTACATAGAAGGTCCTACAAGGTCCTGGACTTAATTTCAGGGAATGAAGCCAGGCAAGTGGTAAAGTAATCAGTGGGGGAGCATTTTGCAGATAGTGATCATAACTCCATTAAATTGAAGGTTGTTATGGAATAGGACAAGGACGGGCCAGAAATCAGATTTCTAAATTGGGGGAAGGCTGATTTTAATAAGATCAGATATAATTTGGCCAGAGTGGATTGAGAGCAGCTACTTTTAGGTAAATCTGCATCAGAGCAGTGGGACTCATTCAAGAAGCAAATAGGAAGAATACACGGCCAACATATTCCAGTAAGGACAAAGGGTGGGAGCAACAAATCCAGGGAACCCTGGATGTCGAGGGATATACAGGATTGGATGAAGAGAAAAAGGGAGGCTTATGGCAGATACTGAGGACTCAAAACAGCAGAAGCCCTAAAGGAGTATAGAATGTGTAGGGGGGAAATTCAAAAGGAAATTAGGAGAGCAAAACGGGGGCATGAAAAAACATTGGCAAGTAAAATGAAAGAAAATCCAAAGTTATTTTACAAATACATTAAGAGTAAGAGGATAACTAGGGAATGAGAGGGGCCCATTCAGGACCGTAGTGGTAATTTGTGTGTGGAACCGGAAGACATAGGTAGTGTCCTAAATGGATATTTTGTGTCGGTATTCACAAGTGAGAGGGATGAGTTGGGTATGGAAATCAGGCAGAAGGACTGTGATATAATTAAAGAAATTAAGGAGGAGGTTCTAAGTAATCTGGCAGACTTAAAAATAGATAAATCTCCAGGCCCAGATGAAATGTATCCCAGGCTGTTGAGTGAGGCAAGGGAGGAGATAGCAGGGGCGTTGCCAATAATTTTCAATACTTCTCTGGCCACAGGAGAGGTGCCAGAGGACTGGAGGACAGCTAATGTGGTAAAGTTATTCAAGAAGGGTGGAAGGGATAAACCAGAGAACTACAGGCCAGTCAGTCTAACCTCAGTGGTAGGGACACAATTGGAAGCAATTCTGAGGGACAGAATTAATCTACACTTGGAGAGGCAGGGATGAATCAAGGACAGTCAGCATGGTTTTGCTAAGGGGAGGTCATGTCTGACCAATTTGAATTTTTCAAAGTGGTGACCAGGAGTGTCAATGAGTATTGATGTAGTCTGCTTAGACTTCAGCAAGGCTTTTGATAAGGTCCCGCAAGGGAGACTGATAACGAAGGTAAGATCCCATGGGATCCAAGGCAATTTGGCAAATTGGATCCAGAACTGGCAGAGTGACAGGAAGCAGAGGGTGATGGTCGAGGAGTGTTTTTGTGCCTGTGTCCAGTGGGGTTCCACAGGGACTGGTATTGGGTCCCTTGCTGTTTGTGGTATATGTAAACGATTTAGATTGAATGTAGGAGGGTTGATCAGTAAGTTCGCGGATGACACCAAAATTGATGGGGTGGTAAGTAGTGAGCAGGATAGCCTTAGATTACAGGAGGATATAGACGGGCTGGTCAGGTGGGCAAATGGAATTTAATCTGGATAAGTGTGAGTTGATGCACTTGGGCAGGACAAACAAGGCATGGGAACACACAATGAATAGGAGGACCCTGGGAAGTAACAATGGTCAGAGGTACCTCAGAATGCATGTCCACCAGTCCCTTAAGGTAGCAGGACAGGTAGATAAGGTGGGTAAGAAGGCATATGGGATACTTGCCTTTATTAGCCGAGGCATAGAATATAAGAGCAGGGAAACCTCCCATAACCATGTGGGAACTGTATAAAACTCTGGTTAGGCCACAGCTAGAGTTTTGTGTGCAGTTCTGGAATCCACATTATAGGAAGGATGTGATTGCCTGGGCTGGAGAGTTTTAGTTATGAGGAGAGATTGGATAGACTGGCGTTATTTTCCCTGGAGCAGAGGAGATTGAGGAGGGGGGACATGATTGAGATGTATAAAATTATGAGCTGCATAGATAGGGTAGACAGGAAGGAACTTTTCCCCTTAGTGGAGGGATCAATAACCAGGGGGAATGGATTTAAGGTAAGGGGCAGGAGGTTTAGAGGGGATATGAGGAAGAAGTTTTTCACTCAGAGGATGGTGGGAATCTGGAACTCATTGCCTGAAAGGGTGGTAGAGGCAGAAACCCTCATAACATTTAAGAAGTATTTGGATGTGCACTTGCGATGCCATGTCATACAAGGCTTTGGGCCTAGTGCTGGAAAATGGGAATAGAGTAGTTAGGTACTTGTTTGACTGGCACAGACTAGACGGGCCAAAGGGCCTTTTCTGTGCTGTAGACATCTATGACTCTATCTATGACTATGACTAAGTTGGGCCTTGGACACTATCCTGAAGAACTTCTGCAGTGATGTCCTGGACCTGAGATGGCTGACTTCCAACAACCGCAACCACTTTCCTTTGTGTTAGGTATGACTCCAACCAGCGGAGAATTTTCCCCCTGATTCCCATTGACTCTGGTTTTGCTAGGGCTCCTTGATACCAAACTCGGTCAAATACTGCCTTGATATCAAGGGCAGTCACTCTCACCTCACCTCGGAAGTTCACCTCTTTTGTTCATGTTTGAACCAAAGCTGTAATGAGGTCAGGAGCTGAGTGGCCCTGGCAGAACCCAAACTGGGCATCAGTGAGCAGGTTATTCTTAAACAAGTGCCACTTGATAGCACTTTTGATGACCCCTTCCATTACTTTACCGATGATTGAGAGTAGACTGATAGGGCGGTAATTGGCTGGGTTAGAATTATCCTGCTTTTTGTGTACAGGTCATACCTGGGCAATTTTCTACATTGCTGAGTAGATGCCAGTTTTGTAGCTGTACTGGAACAGCTTGGCTAGGGAGTCAGCAAGTACTGGAGCACATGTCTTCAGTGCTATTGCCGGAACATTGTCAGGGACCATAGCCTTTGCAGTATCCAGTGTCTTCAGCTGTTTCTTGATATCACGTGGATTGAATCGAATTGGCCGAAGACTGGCATCCGGAATGCTGGGAACCCCCGGAGGAGGCCGAGATGGATCATCCACTCGGCACTTTTGGCTGAATATTGTAGCGAATGCTTCAGCCTTATCTTTTGCGCTGCTGTGCTGGGATCCTCTATCATTGAGAATGGGGATATTTGTGGAGCTCTTCCGCCTGCGAGATGTTCAACTGTCCACTGTTCATGACTGGATGTGGCAGGACTGCAGAGCTTTGATCTGAGCCGTTGGTTGTGGGATCGCTTAGTTGTGACTATCACTTGATGCTTATGCTGCTTGTAATGCATGAAATGTAATCCTGCCTTCACCAGGTTGACACCTCATTTTTAGATATGCCTGGTGCTGCTCCTGACATGTCCTCCTGCACTTTTCATTGAACCAGGGTTGATCCCCTGGCTTAATGGTAATGGTAGAGTAGAGGATATGCTGGGCCATGAGGCTACCAATGTGTTTGAGTACAATTCTGCTGCTGATAACCCACAGCACCTCATGGATGCCCAGTCTTGAGTTGCTAGATCTGTTCAAAATCTATCCCATTTAGTACAGTGATAGTGACACACAACATGATGGAGGGTATCCTCAATATGAAGGTGGGACTTTGTCTCCACAACAACTGTGCAATAGTCACTCCTACCGATACTGTCATGGGTAGATGCATCTGCGGCAGGCAGGTTGGTAAGCATGTGGTCAAGTATGTTTTTCCCTCTTGTTGGTTCCCTCACCACTTGCCGGAGACCCATTCTAGCAGCTATGTCCTTTAGGACTTGGCCAAACCGGTCAGTAGTGGTGCTACCAAGCCATTCTTGGTGACGAATATTGGAGTCCCCCACCGAGAGTACATTCTGTGCCCTTGCCACCCTCAGTGCTTCCTCCAAGTGATGTTCAACATGGAGGAGCTGATTCATCAGCTGAGGGAGGGCAGTACGTGGTAATCAGCAGAAGGTTTCCTTGCCCATGTTTGATCTGATGCCATGAGACTTATGGGGTCCAGAGTTGATGTTGAGGACTCCCAGGGCAACTCCCTCCTGACTGTATACCACTCTGCCCCCACCTCTGCTGGGTCTGTCCTGCCGATGGAACAGGACATGATGGTGGTGTCTGGGGCATTATCTGTTAGTTATGTTTCCATGAGAATGATTATGTCAGGCTGTTGTTTGGCTTGTCTGTGAGACAGCTCTCCCAATTTTAGCACTAGCCCCCAGATGTTAGTAAGGAGGACTTTGCAGGGTCAACAGGGCTGTGATTGCCATTGTCATTTCCGATGTCAGGTGGTCTGTCCAGTTTCATTCATTTTTTTGTGAATTTGTAGTAGTTTGATACAACTGAGTGGCTTGCTAGGTCATTTCAGAGGGCACTTAAGCGTCAAACATATTGCTGTGGATCTGCAGTGACATGTAGGCCAGACCAGGTAAGGCAGATTTCATTCCCTAAAGGGCATTAGTGATCTGGATGGGTTTTTGCAACATTTGACAACGGCTTCATGGTCATCATCAGACTTTTAATTACAGATTTTTATCGAATTCAAATTTCACCATCTGCTGTGGCAGGATTTGAACGTGGGTCCCTAGATTATCCTGGGTCTCTGGATTACTAGTCCAGTGACAATACCACTAAGCCACCACCTCCCCTATTTTGCACTATGACCCCATTTGTTTTTCACCTTTGTTTTTACTGCCTTCCACTTTTGCTTCTTAATTTTCTGCCTTGTGTTTCTACCCTTGTTTCCCCCTCCTCTGCCTCCCTGCTCAGGTTCCCATCCTCCTGCCATTCTAGTTTAAACCTTCCCCGGCAGCACTAGCAAACACCACATCTGCGCCCCCGCCCCCCCCCTCCCCCAACCCCCCCACCACCCCACACCTCCGAGGACATTGGTCCCTGTCCTGTCCAGATGCAACCCATCCTATTTGTACTGGTCCCACATTCCCAAGGGCTGGTCCCAATGTCCCAGGAATATGAATCCCTCCCCCCTACACCATTTCTTCAGTCACATATTCATTTGATCTTTCCTGTTATTTCTACTCTTGCTAGCACGTGGCACTGGTAGTGATCCTGAGATTACCACCTTTGAGGTCCTATTTATTAGTTTACGTCCTAACTCCCTATTTTCAGCTTGTAGGACCTCATCCCTTTTTTTACCGATATTGTTGGTACCAATATGTACCACAACCACTGGCTGTTCACCCTCCAACCCCCCCTTCAGAATGCCCTGCAGCTTCTCCATGATATCCTTGACCCTGGCAGCAGGGAGGCAACATACCATCCTGGAGTCTCTTTTACGGCCACAGAAATGCCTGTCTGTTCCCCTTACTATTGAATCTCCTATCGCTATAGCCCTGCCACTCTTCTTCCTCCCTTTTTGTGTAGCACAGCCACCTGTGATGCCATGGACTTGGCTCCTGCTCTTTTCCCTTGAGAAGTCGTCTCCCCCAACAGTATGCAAAACAGTAGAGAGTGGGGCGGACACAGAGAACTCCTGTACTACCTGCCTTCCTCTACTCTGCCTATTGGTCACCCGTCCCCTTTCCGCCTGTTCAGTCTTTATCTGCAGTGTGACCACCTCACTGAATGTGCTGTCCATGATAATCTCAGCATCACGGATGCTCCACAATGAATCCATCCACAGATCCAGCTCCAAAATGTGGTTAGCCAGTAGCTGCAGCTGGACACACTTTCTGCACGCGATCGCCAGGGACATTGGAAATATTCATGTCTTCTCACATAGCGCAGGAGGAGCATATCACGGGTGCAAGCTCTGCTGTCATGACTTCCCTTTAGATTAAGTTAGTTGCTCCCTTTAAAGATTACTAACAACACTAGAGGCCTTATTCCGCTCCAAACACTCCCAACTACAGTCCAAAGTCCTCACCTTATTTTGTTTAAGCTAATGGACAGCAATTTAATTAGTAGAAAAAGTGGAAGTACTCACTTGATGCTACTTACCAATCTGCCTCCCCTGCACCATGTCACTTTTTGAATGGTGATGTCCTCGCACTGCTTTCAGCCCCAAGTCTCCCCAAACTCTTGTCCTGTCCTCGTGCCACTTTCAGCCCCGAGTTCAGCCCCCACTCTTTTTAAATCTCTGCTCTGACTTTTAGCTCCTGCTCTTTTTAAATCTCTGCTTTGACTCTCGGTTCGTTCTCCCTTTAGATCTCACCAAGGCCACTGCTCCTTTTACGCTGCCTCCTGATCCTGCTCTGAGGGGGCACCTGCTGTTTTACCTGCTCTCTCCTCTCGTGCTGTTTTACCTGCTCTCTCCTCTTGTGCTGTTTTATCTGCTCCCTCTACTTGTGCTGTTTCACCTGCTCCCTCCTCTCGTGCTGTTTTATGTGCTCCCACCTCTCATGCTGTTTTATCTGCTCCATAGCTCTCATGCTGTTTTATCTGCTCTGCCGCTCTCACACTGTTTCATCTGCTCCCTCCTCTTGCACTTTTTTATCGGTTCCACAGCTCTCGTGCTGTTTTATCTGCTCTGCCACTCACATTGTTTTATCTGCTCCCTCCTCTCGCACTGTTTTATCTGTTCCACAGCTCTCGTGCTGTTTTATCTGCTCTGCCGCTCTCACACTATTTTATCTGCTCCCTCCTCACATGCTGTTTTTGAAGACCAGACAAGTTTATGTAAATAGTTTGGAACTGTCAAAATGAGATAAATGTTGTTTTTGTCGTCATGGCCTGAGCACGCTTCAGCTTTTTATTTTATTGGTGCAGGGTACACCAGTACACAATGCTGGACATAAGTGGCTCTAAACTTTATTGTGCAGGCACTGAGTGTTCTTTGTGTTCAAAGGAAAGGGGTGGAGGTGGCAGCCCTGGCATATGGTTGAAGTTGATCTTTTGTTAGCCTAGTTGAAGGAGTGTTGGATCAAGGTAGCCCACAGATCCCCCATTGACCCTGGAAAGAGCTGAACGCATACAATTTGAGCACCACTGTGACCTTCAGAGCCATGGCATGGGGTGTCCACCCACAAAGTCGGAGCTGTTCTCAGGCCCAATCATCTAGCAAAAGGAGATCACGGTCTTCCTTGAGAGGCAGAGCCTCCTTCAGCATTGCATCTCAGACATATTGAGGTAGCTGTATCGCTGCCTGTAAAGCAGGATAGTGGCGTCTTCTGCGGCCCCTTTCGCCTTGGACTTTCTGTTGGCCCTGCGCCCCTTGTGCCTGCACATGTCCTCCCATAGGTCCCTCCCCCAGAAGCTGAACTGGGACACCTGGCCTCCCCTCCTTTCTGCCCCTCTCTTCCTCCTCAGAGGAGATGCCTCTAGCGGAGACCACAATCTCCTTTAGCAGGGTAACGGAAGGCTGTCTGATACCTGGAAGGGTCCACACAGTGTGAATCCTCCAGGGGCCTTGCAGACAGCAATGAGTCCTGAGATGAAGCTTGGAAATGCTACGAATGAAGCCCCGAACAGAGATGTGTCTGGCAAGTACCAAAAGAAACCAGCAGCAAACTATCTCCAAAACTCCTCACTGCTCACACTGGCAATGCTGCTAAACCTCTTTATCCCAACTTTGGATGAGGTTTTTGTAAACATCAGCTGGCCGCCTGCTCATTTTGCCCGTGCGACAAGCGCAAAATTGCACAAGCAATGAAAAATCACCGCCAATGAACTGTTAGGGGCCTTAAGTCGCCTCTTAATTAATGGCGGGCATGGCTATAGTGCCCCCGCAGGCCAGCCGAAATATTGCGCGAGTGCGCAATAACGTTAGGGACGTTCATCCGACGTCATTGAGTGCAATTTTACGCTTGATAGGGTCAGGCACGCACCCGCCCGCGGGACATAAAATTCTGTCCTAGACGTTGGCAAATATCATGCCACATTTAAGAATGGAGGGATAGAGAAAAAAGGGAACTACAGGCCAGTTAGCCTCATAACAGTTGTTGGGAAAATGTGAGGACCTATTATTAAGGAAGTCTTAACAATGCACTTAGAAAACAAGTCAACATGGTTTTACTAAAGGGAAATCCTATTTAACAAATTTTTTAGAGTTGATGAGGATATAACTAGTAGGGCAAATTAAAGGGAACCAGTAGATTAGCAAACCTGGATTTCCAAAAGGCATTCGATAAGGTGCCTCACAAAAAGTTAATGCACAAAATAAAGGCTCTTGGAGTTGGGGGTAATATATTAGTATGGATTGAGGATTGGTTAGAATGGATAGAACGCAGAGAATGGGCATGAATGGGATTTTTTCAAGGCAAAATACTGCAGATGCTTGAAATCTGAAACAAAAGCAAAAAACAAAAAGCGCTGGAAAAACTCAACAGGTCTGACAGCATCTATGGAGAGAAAGAGAGAGTTGAGAGTTAGCTTTGTAGAACACTTCCAGTCTGTCCGCAAGCATGACCCAGACCCCCCTGTCGCTTGCCATTTCAACACACCACCCTGCTCTCATGCCCACATGTCCGTCTTTGGCCTGCTGCAATGTTCCAGTGAAGCTCAATGCAAACTGGAGGAACAGCACCTCATCTTCCGACTAGGTACTTTAAAGCCTTCTAAACTTAACATTGAGTTCAACAACTTCAGACCATGAATTCTTTCTTCCATCCTCTCCCCTTTTTGATCCCATTTTTTCAATAATTATTTATATTCTTAATTTTTATTTATTTATTTATTCCTTTTATTATTATTATTTAAAATTAAATTTACTTCCATTTTTATTCATTGTTTTATCCCCACCTTTTAGCCTATTTTCGATCTTTTTTTCCACCACGGTCCCCTCCCCCATCCCACCCTCACTAGGACCATCTGTCACTTGTTCATGTTGCTCTTTTCAGACTGCTTACCCTTGTCCGGCTATTATCACATTCTGCTTTCCATTCTTAACGTCACCATCAACATCGCCTTTAGCCAGTACTGCCACCATCAACACCCCTTTGACCTTTTGTTTATGACATCTTTTGCAATCTCTCCTTTGCCTCCACTGCCTTCTATCCAGCTTCACCTGTTTCACCCCTCTTAAACAGTATATATTTCACCACATTTTTACTTCTCTTTAGCTCTGAAGAAGAGTCATATGGACGCGAAACGTTAACTCTGTCTTTCTCTACACAGATGCTGTCAGGCCTGCTGAGTTTTTCCAGCATTTTTTGTTTTTTGTTTTTGTTAGGGTTTTTTCAAGTTGGCAGGTGCTGTTTAGTGGAGTGCCTCAAGGATCAGTACCTCAGCTTTTTAGTGACTTAGATGAAGAGATGGAGAATAATGTATCTAAGTCTGCTGATGATATCAAGCTAGGTGGAAAGGTAAGATGTCGGGAGGACACAGAGAGTTTGCAAATAGATATAGACAAGTTAGGTGAGTGGGCATCAAGATGGCAGATGGAATATAAGGTAGTGAAATGTGAAGTTATTCACTTTGGTCATAAGAATAAAAAAGTAGAATATTTTTTAAAAGGTGAGAAACTTGCAAGTGTTGACGTTCAAAGAGACTTGGGTGTTCTTGCACAAGGGATGCAGAAAGATAGCATTCAGGTGCAGCAAGCAATAAGGAAGGCATCTAGCTTGCAGGCCTTTATTGTAAGGAGACTGGAGTACAAGAATAAAGAAGAGTTGCTACAGTTGTACAGAATTTTGATGAGACCGCATCTGGTGTAGCAATTTCATATCATTCAAAATAAGCATGTTAGGAACTATCATTACCTAACATCATCACATAAAATGGCATCCAGCTGTGTCAAGATACACCACAAAATGAAGTTTTTCTCGATTGCACTCAACAGAAGTGGTTCTCTGCAGGGCCAGGTCATCTCCCTTTGAAACAAGCTGTCACAAAGGAAGTTGTACAGGATTTTGATGAGACTGCATCTGGAGTACTGTGTGCAATTTTGGTTTCCATGGCCTGAATTTTCAGCTCGGTGGGCAGGTGCAATCGGAGGGCCCGGGAGCAGTTGGGACATGGACCACTTGAATGCGATCGGCCTCCGACTGTAATTTCATGCTGGTTAGCCAATTAACCAGCAGCCTGTATGAAGCGCATGCCAAAAAGCTCAGCGCTCCAGGGGGTGGGGTTGGAGGTTTGGGGGGTGGTGCTTGGTGGGAGGAGGTTGGGCAATGATGTCAACACAGGTGCAGGTGAGTGCTAACAGAAAGATACCTGAAGGCAGAGAGCTGCCTCAGAGAGCTGAAGACCCAAAACCCAGGAAATGCATTTTTAAAATCAGGAAAAAAATGTCCAAGCATTACTGTCAGGCACATGAGCATATAGATTGTAAGAATGTTGTCCACAGATTTCTATTTTTATTTTATTGAATAACAGAAACCTCAGAAACCTCATCCCGCCCTTGGATGAGGTTTCATGAAAAATGTAAAGGCCGCCTGACCACGAGGTTGGACATCCTACGTAAAACGGCAACTGTGCCGTTAATGGGCTTAATTACCCTCTTAATTATCGGCGGGCACGCTTCCAACTTTTGCTCGTGCCCGCTGACTGAAATATCACACAAGCCCACCCGTTCAGTGTGAAATTCAGCCCCATATTTCAGAAAGGGTATACTTGCATTGGAGGTGGTACAGCGAAGGTTCACTGGATCAATTCCTGGAATGAGGGGGTTGCCCTATGATCAGAGGCTGAGTAAAATGGGTTTATATTCTCTGGAGTTTTGAAAAATGAGAGCTGATCTCATTGAAATCTACAAAATGCTGAAGGGTTTTGATAGGGCAGATACTGAGAGATTGTTTCTGCTGGTTGTGGAATCTAAAACATGGAGGCACAGCCTCAGGATAAAAGGCCGATCATTTAGGACTGAGATGAGGAAAAACTTCTTCACTCAAAAAGTTGTGAATCTTTGGAAATGTCTACCCCAGAGGGTTGTGGATATCCAACGTCGAATATACTTAAGGCTGGGATTGGCAGATTTTTTGGTCTCTCAGGGAATTAAGGAAATGGAAAAAATTTATTTTTGCGGTGTATCTTGACACAGTTGAATACCATTTTATGTAATGATGTTAGGTAATGATAGTTTCTAATATGTTTGTCGTTAATTACATGAAATTGCTACATCATAGTGTAAAAAATACAAATCAGGTGCTTCCAGGGTGAGATAAATGCACTCCGACCATTCCTGCAGTCTTGTATTGACCCTAATTATATGTATGTGGAGAGTTCTTGCCCACACAATGTGCTGTCCCTGGGAAGTGGTTGGGAAAGTGGAGTTGAAGCCCAAGATCAGCCATGATCACATTGAATGATGGAGCAGGCTCGATAGGCTGTGTGGTCTATCCCTGCTTCTATTTCTTGTGTTCCTGTTGTACAATCTGCATGATAGGTGCCTTCAAGCGCAGGCACCAAGCTGTCCTTGACTCCTAAAGTTCCAAAGATCCTGAACTTACTGCACATTTGTTCCAGATCATTAATATTAGACAGGCAGACATACAATTAAACAAGTCACAAATGCATCACAGGTTATTTTCAACTTGTTCACCTAGATGTTAACATGGAAGAGTGGATGATTTGGCCTTTAATGAGGATCCCATAGATGCAGAGACAGGAGATCTGATAATGAGGTCTACTTGTGGAATGCCATGCCTGGGAGTGGTTTATGGGCACACCATCATGGATTCAGTACAATTATATTTCATACTAATTACATAGCAGCTGTCAGCACATTATGATAAAGGGAACATTGTATTCCTGCCTTCATGTAAGTGAATTCCCAGGGACAGCACATTGTGTGGGCAAGAGCTCGCCACATACACATAATTAGGGTCAATACAAGACTGCAGGAATGGTCGGTGTGCAGGTAGATGACCTACTGCACATTTATCCCACCCTGGAAGCACTTGATTTGTATTTTTTACACTTTGATGTAGCAATTTCATATAATTCACGACAAACATATTAGAAACTATCATTACCTAACATCATTATATAAAATGGTACTCAACTGTGTCAAGATACACCGCAAAAATAAATTTTCCTCAATTTCACTAAACAGAAGTGGTTTTCTGCAAGGCCAGGTCATCTTCTTTGAAACAAACCGTTACAAAGGAACAGGTGTAAGCCATTCAGCCTGGCAAGCCTTTCCACCATTCAATTGGATCATGCTGATCTATACAACTCCTTTTACTCAACATTGCCCCAGATCCCTTGATACCCTTTCCTAACAAAATATTTTAGATTGTAATCTTGAAAATGTCAACTGAACTCAGCATCCAGGGAGTTCCAGATTTCCACTACCCTTTTCATGTGAAAAAGTGCTTCCTGATTTCACTCCTAAATGGCCTGGTTCTAATTTGAAAATTATGCCCACTTGGTCTGGATTTACCCACCAAAAAAAAACGTTTCTTTGTATTTACCCTATCTCACGACCTCAGTTAGATCACAGCTCATCTTTCTAAACTTAAAGGAACACAGACCAAGCTTATGCAACCTGTTCTCATAATAAACCCTTTAAGGCCTGGCATCCTTCTACTGAATGTGCAGAAAATTAAGCAGGAACCAAAACTGGACTTTGAACATGAAAAGCAAGAATTCAACCAGTGAATCTTCAATATGCCTGGTATGTTGAAGATATTGTTGCTTCATTTTTATCGTAATCTTATGTTCCTCTTTGATATTCAGTTGCAGTCTCATATGAATAGCAAGATCCGTATGCAGCATGAAGCAAGATGCAAATGTTCTATGCATCTTTATTGGGTCATTCAATAAGGCTTCACCCGAACCATCACGACATCACTTTTTTCTTTGTTTCTGAAGCCTAAAAGTGAACTCAATATCTGACCTTCTAATTTTATGTGCATTATAATTACACTGAGTTTCAGGTTCATGAGACACATTTTAATATGTGTTCTTAGTCCCTGAACAGACATCCTTGCAGTTAATTGTCCTGTTTCAATAATGCTGGAACATGTGGACTTATAGCTTTGTGGTTGATGTTCATCATTGGATTTTTAGTGGTTTTTGTATCTCAATCTTTGTGAATTCAACCGTACCCAACACCTTGAGAATTTGAGTCATTATGTAAAATTTCTGCTGCCTAACAGGTGTTGTTTTGCTCTTTAGAATAGGACGATGACCGCATTATCATATCTTCAACTTGCATTGAATTTAACATTATGCTTTATGAAGTACCTACATAATCTCCCCATGAATTCCAGGGGACCTTAATGTAAAAAACAAAGTTAGAGTTGTAATAATTTTCATTACCACAGGAAGAGCAGTAAAATTTACAGAATCAGCATCTATAGTGTAACCAATTATCTCACATTTTCTGTGACAAGTTCCCCCTGCCCCTTGGTCTGAAGCTTCTTTTACAGTGTTTCTCATTACAAACTCCAGGGGCTGAATTTACTCCCACTGGGGGTGGAAGTTGATGGGAGGGCGCGTGCCGGCGTGCTTCCAATCGGCACCCCGATCGGAGGTGTGGCGCCATTTTATGTGGGCTGGCCAATTAAGGCCCACCCAGCGTGACATCCACCAGGAAGCGCTATTCCCCCCTGTGCGGGCAGGGGGGAATTTCCTGAGCCAAGAGTGTGCTCTTTCACGCATGCGCACGAAAGAGCACACTCATCTCCCTGAGGCTAAGTGCTACCTCAAGGAGATCAGCTCTACTTTCAACAATATTAAAAATAGAGAAAAAAAATTCCCTTACATGTCCCCTCATGTGACAATGTCACATGAGTTGGGGCATGTTCATAATTTCCATAACAACTTTATTAAAATTTCTAAAACCCTTCATGAAACCTCATCCCGCCGGTGGATGAGGTTTCATGATTTTTCTAGTTGCCGCTGGGGCTCCTAGCCTGCCCGCCAACCTTAAGGCAGGTCCTTTAATTGCTTAATTAATCCTGTCCAGGTTTGGATGTTTTCTTTCTCATGCTGTTCCTCTAAGGGGGCAAGTCATTACAAGTCTACCAACAGAAGATACTTTCTCAATTAGTTAGAAAGCAGGCAAATCCTCTGTGTGATTCTGAAACCTGTTCTAATTGGCTCTAAAATCTGCACCTGACAGAATTTTACTGCTTTTGGAAATAGCCATTGTGCCTGCATTTTATTGGCTGTTTTCCTAATAAATATATTAACTGCTGATTTTAGACATGATCCCAACATGTTCCATCTAAATGAGTGCAAAGCTGCAAAATGACCACAAAAAAAGCTTCCATTAAATCTCTAACTCTAACTGCTGGAAATTGGGTAGAGTTTACTAACACCTGAAAACATCTTTTGCCTTCCCCATTGACGTTGATTAAAGAATACAAAGATTGTGTTTATTACATTAAAACCTATCATTATCAAAACAAAATTAGTATTTTGTGAAACTTTTTGTTTTAATTAAATAAAAATTGCAGAGACATACAGTTTTAAGCTAGCACTTTCACTCAAAGTAACTGCTTAATGCATATTTAAGCACGTTACATTAATTCAGCTGAATGGATAATTATTATCGACTTACCACTTTAAAATATACACTCGTCCCCTGCTTTCTCCTGATATTTTCTTTGAACTGATCTAGGTCTGTGAGATATGGATTGTCAGAAAACAATGGAGGTGCACAAAATGAAAAGATCTCCTTTTCTCATGAATTTTTTAATACCAAAGGGCAGTGATGAAGATTGGACTTTACAGGCTATGGATCAAAGTTTCAAAACGCACACATGACATTCTGTTTTACACATTTGAGCAATCAATTAAAGACATATAAAACCAGGCAGTAATGACACATAGGTCACCCAAATTTCTTTTCTAACTGTTCAGCAAAACTGCCCAGTTGTGCTGCAATTATTTTTACTCGGGCGAGCCAATTAAAGCCCACCCAGCATATTTCCTGACTCCCGAGGATAGTGGGAGTGTGTGGGCAGTGGTGGGTGTGCACTGGCCACCAGGTTCAATGGCAACCCGGCAGTCTATTTAAAAGAAGACCTGGCAGCCTCCTGTAGGCTGCTCACAATGGCCAGTGCCAGGCCACAGCAGAGGGGTTCAGGTGAGCAGGCCAGGCTGGTGGGTAGGCCAACGCCACTCGTTTTTCTGATGACCTTGCTGCCCTCCTCGAGGAGGTGGAAGCACAGTGGAAGGTGTTGGGCCCCCAAGATAGGAGGAGGAGGCCCCCCACCCCCACATGATGAAACTTGCCTGGGAGGAGGTGGTGGAGGTGGTGAGCTCCCGCGACATGGTGCAGTGCACCTGGATTCAGTGTCACAAGCGCTTCAATGATTTGTTGCACTCTGGCAGGGTGAGTATCATGTTGGCATTGGGCATTTAACCCAGCAGGTAACCTTACCTTCTGCGCCACCACCCCCCCACCGCCCCACCCCCACAAGTCTCAGTGTCGTGGCTGCATTGAATCATTGAGGGTAATTTTCTTTTGCTGGGTGGACAAGCAGATATTGCCCATGCTGAGGTCAGTTTGAGAGGGTGATGAAGAGATGTGTTTTGCCCCCGCAGCATGTGTTGATCTGAGTCCCACATGACTGGTTTGGGGGCAACCTGGTGGAGCTGCACCTAGGCGCAGATTCAGAACTCCAGGACATGTCGTAGTCAGGGAGATGATATGGTGGAAGGGGAGCCTCAAGGTGGCGTGGCAACGAACCATCTTTTTCCCTCTACGCTGCACGTGCTTGTGCCTCCTTGCTATGAGAGGAAATATCATGTGGTTCCTAATGTGATGTAGACAGCATGTGGCCAAGGGGGCAGTGGGGGAATGGGGAGCAGGCCTTGCATTTTTGTCTGAGTGATCGGCAGCCGCGGGGTGAGGAGGCACTGGAGGCTGATATGTCCCACTCTGGTAGGTGTGGGCTGTGCGCGAACAGAGTCCATGTGCAATTTGCCCTAATCAATGCTCAACTCTCTTTATCAGGAGAAGAATGCGCAGAACGCAGCCGAGTGTGTGAGGACTGCAGGTGGCCAGGCACAGCTCTCCATACTAAGTCGCTTCAAGCAGGAGGCCCTTGAACTGGAGAGGCGGCATGCACCCAGGTCTACTGGTGTCAGTGAGGCTGGGGTGCCACGGCCAGGTATTTAAGGCCAGCATGAGGTCCGCATTGTCCTCCCAACAGCCATACCACTGATGATTGTCAAATTAGTTACTGTTGCAACATTGCTGGGCCATTGGTTATGGAAGGTTGAGCACGTAATCAGCTGGGAGGGGACAGTGATGAACTTTGTCATTGTCTTCATGCTAACTGATCCACTGTCCTTGTTCTTCCTTTCAGCACCATCAGAGCACAGCCAGAAGGAGGAGCAGCAAATGCCCCCTCTCACACCTGAGGGGCCTGAGGTATCACACCCTTTCTGTGAGGCAGGCATCAGCGTACATATTAGCACCTCGGTGGGAATTAGAACAATGGCTAGTGTCCCAGAGCACAGTGGTGACGGCACTTCACAGTCAGTGGAGGAACTGGCAGAGACAGAGAGTGCCCATAGCGCCAACAGTCGGAGGACTGCAGGGGACCAGGCACATGCTCAGTCGGTGCCTGATGATGTGCCTCGGGAGTAGTCTGCAACGCAGCAGGTGCAGGAAATACGGCCGGGTGTGTGGGACCATCTGGGGGAGATACATAAGGCTATGTTTGGCAATGAGCTTCATGTCCAGGCGCCAAGTGTCCTCCATGGATAGAGTGGCGACTCTCGTGGAGAGGCTCCTCCAGGAGACCCATCAGGGCTCCCCTGACCTTCCCCTCTTTGATGCTGAAATTTCAGCACTCAGCAAAGGACTCAGTTTCATACCCTTATGCCCTCATCTCAGTGAATTTCAGGCTCGGCTCGATGCTGAACTCTTCTTCCGCCGCCTTCGTCTCTGTGCTCACTTCTTTGGCCAGGAGTCCTCTCCCCGTTGAACAGATCCTTTTACCCACCTCCAATATTCTCCCTCCACCTGGACCCCTCCCTTCGGATTCTTACCTACTCTTGATCTTTTCATTGAGAACTGTCAGCGTGACATCAGTTGTCTCAATTTCTCTGTGCCTCTCGCCTACTCTAACCTGTCTCTTTCTGAACTTGCCGCACTCCATTCTCTCAGGTCCAACCCTTATTATGTCATCAAACCCGCTGACAAGGGTGGTGCTGTTGTTGTCTGGTGCACTGACCTCTACCTCGCAGAGGCTGAGCGTCAACTCACAGACACTTCCTCCTCCCTCTCATTGGACCATGACCCCACCACTGAACATCAAGCCATTGTTTCCAGGACTGTTACTGACCTCATCTCCTCTGGAGATCTTCCTTCCACAGCTTCCAAACTCATAGTCTCCCAACCTCGGACTGCCCACTTCTACCTCCTACCCAAAATCCACAAACAGGACTGTCCCGGCAGACTGATCATGTCAGCCTGTTCCTGCCCCACGGAACTCATTTCTTGCTATCTTGACTCCCTTTTCTCTCCCCTTGTCCAGTCTCTTCCCACCTACATCCGCAATTCCTCTGACATCATATCAACAATTTCCAGTTCCCTGGCCCCAACAGCCTCCTCTTCACCATGGATGTCCAATCCCTCTACACCTCCATCCCCCACCGGGATGGTCTGAGGGCTCTCCGCTTCTTCCTCGAGCAGAGGCCCGAACGATCCCCATCCACCTCTACTCTCCTCCATCTGGCTGAACTTGTTCTCTCACTGAACAATTTCTCCTTAAACTCATCTCATTTCCTCCAAATAAAAGGTGTGGCTATGGGTACCCGCATGGGCCCCAGCTATGCCTGTCTCTTTATGGGGTATTTTGAACATTCCGTGTTCCAGTCCTACACAGGCCCCCTCCCACAACTCTTTCTCCAGTACATCAATTACTGCTTCAGTGCTGCTTCATGCTCTCATCTGGACCTGGAAAAATGTATTAATTTTGCTTCCAATTTCCACCCCTCCATCATTTTCACATGGTCCATCTCTGACACTTCCCTTCCCTTCCTTGACCTCTCTGTCTCAATTTCTGGTGATAGACTGTCCACCAATATTCATTACAAGCCTCCCGACTCCCACAGCTACCTCGACTACAGCTCCTCACACCCTGCTTCCTGTGAGGACTCCATCCCATTCTCTCAGTTCCTTCGCCTCCATCGCATCTTTCTGATGATGCCACTTTCAAAAACAGTTCCTCTGACATGTTCTCCTTCTTCCGTAACCGAGGTTTCCCACCCACTGTGGTTGACAGGGCCCTCAGCCGTGTCCGGCCCATCTCCCGCACATCTACACCTTGCTCTCCCTCCCAGAACCTGATAGGGTCCCCCTTGTCCTCACTTATCACCCCACCAGCCTCCGCATTCAAAGGATCATCCTCCGCCATTTCGCCAACTCCAGCATGATGCCACCACCAAACACATCTTCCCTTCACCAGCAGCATTCCACAGGGATTGTCCCCTCTGGGACACCCTGGTCCACTCCTCCATCACCCCCTACACCTCAACCCCCTCCCACGGCACCTTTCCATGCAACCGCAGAAGGTGCAACACCTGCCCCTTTCCTTCCCCCCTCCTCACCATCCAAGGGCCCAAACACTCCTTTCAAGTGAAGCAGCATTTCACTTGCACTTCCCTCAATTTAGTCTACTGCATTCACTGCTCCCAAAGCGGTCTCCTCTACATTAGAGAGACCAAACGCAGACTGGGTGACCGCTTTGCGGAATACCTTAGTTCTGTTCGCAAGCATGACCCAGACCTCTCTGTCGCTTGCCATTTCAACACACCACCCTGCTCTCATGCCCACATGTCTGTCCTTGGCCTGCTGCAACGTTCCAGTGAAGCTCAACGCAAACTGGAGGAACAGCACCTCATCTACCTACCAGGCACTTTACAGCCTTCAGGACTTAATATTGAGTTCAACAACTTTAGATCGTGAACTCTCTCCTCCATCCCCACCCCCTTTCCGAACCCCCTTTTCCCAATAATTTATAATTTTTATATATTTTTTTAATATATATTTTTCTTTTCCCACCTACTTCCATTATTTTTAAATGTATTTAAATGTATTTCCATCCATTGTTTTATCTCCACCTTTTAGCTTATTTCGATCCCTTCCCCCCACCCCACCCCCACCAGGGCTATCTTGCTCGTCCTGCTTTCTAGCCTTAATGTCATCATTAGCACATTCTTCAGCTAATATCACCACCATCAACATCCCTTTGTTCTTTTGTCTATGACATCTTTGGCAATCTCTTCTTTGCCTCCATCTATCACTGGCCCTCTATCCAGCTCTACCTGTCCCACCCCTCTTCAACCAGTTTATATTTCACCTCATTTCTATATTTCTTAGTTCTGATGAAGAGTCATTCGGACTCAAAACATTAACTGTGTTCCTCTCCGCAGATGCTGTCAGACCTGCTGAGATTTTCCAGGTATTTTTGTTTTTGTTTCGGATTTCCAGCATCCGCAGTATTTTGCTTTTCTCTTAGTATGACCCATCAGGGCTTCCTGGGGATGCGCTTTGACCAGCAAGCCCTCACATTGGCAATGACCTCAGCTGCTCAGTGCCAGTGCGGGAGATGATGTGGGCATCAAGCTTCCCAGTTCTTTGCACATCCCTCCACAGTGAGCAGGGAGGTCCGAAATGACCTCTCGTCGGCGCAGCAGCTGCCTGTCATCTCTGCAGGCTCCTCTCAGGGCGCTCCAGATGAGGGCGGCAGCTCCTCTGCCCCTTTCCCAGTGACAGTTACATCCGGTGAGGATGCGACGACTGGGGAGATGCCAACTGAGGAAAATGCAGCTCCCTCCCAGGCAGCACAGTCTCCATGGGCCAGAGGACAACAACCAAGGTCATCAAGGCCAACAGGACAGCAGAGTCAGCAGGCTGTCTCAGATGCCACTCCGAGCGATGGGGCAGCACCAAGATGTAGCACCCGTAAACGAAAGCATAAGGCACCTGAGGCACAGCATGGGTTTTTCACTCATGCTTTTGTGTTAGCCCGAGATTAGATCCTTTTGGTTTCTTTTGATTGTTTACACAATTGTTTTCTATTTATGATAACTTCTGCTTCACACATTAAATGCCAGATGTGTGACGATGGCTGAGGGTATCTTGTTTCTTCTGCAGGTGTTTGTTTAAGAAAAGTGTAATGAGTGATTTGTTGGGCATTCAGCTTTATGTACAAGGCCCATAATTAGTGCTGCTGACCTGGCAGCTTTTGCACTTAGGGGTCGAGTATCGAGGCGGTAGCCTAGGCTTGTCCTGGTGACCCATCTGTGTTGTGCTAGCTGAAGGTTCGTTGGATTAAAGTATCCTGGATGCCCCTGCCTTCCTGGAGTAGTCCCAGGTCAGCGTCTACCCCCTTAGCATTTCCCTGTGCATGGGATCACTGCTGGATTCATCTTGTGCAGCCACAGATAATGCGTTGATGTCTTCATTGTCCACTGCATCCTTCCTTTCCAGTGCAAGATTGTGGAGAGCACAGCATGCAACCACTTTCACCGAGACAGGATCTGGGGGGTACTGGACTGCGTCCCCTGAACGGTCCAGGTGTCGGAAGCGCATCTTGAGAAGACCGATGGTTCTCTCCACCACAGCCCTTGTAGTGCCATGGCTCCTATTGTACCGCTGCTCAGCTTTTGTTCTTGGAAGGCGGAGAGGCATCATGAGCCACCTCTGAGGGGATAGCCCTTGTCACCCAGCAGCCATCCATCCAGCTGAGCTGGAGCACTGAAGAGCCCCGGCACCTAGGAGTGTCTGAGGATGTAGGCGTTGTGGGAGCTGCCTGGTACCTGGCACAGACTTGTAGAATCTGCATCCTGTGATCACACACTATCTGCACGTTCATGGAGTGGAAACCCTTCCTGTTGACGAAGGCACCGGGCTCACCTACTGGCACCTTGATGGCCACATGTGTACAGTCCATTGCACCTTGGACATGGGGGAAGCCAGCAATGGCCGCAAAGCCTCTGGCTCGCTGTGTCTGGTCCCAACGGAAGTGGATGAAAGTTAATGCAGGCCTGAAAAGAGTGTCTGTAACCTGCTTGACATAAGTGTGGACATCTGATTTGAAGACACCTCAAGGATCAGCCATCAAGCCCTGGAAGGAGCCAGAAGCATAGAAGTTGAGGGCAGCTGTGACCTTCAGAGCCACTGGCATGGGGTGGCCAACCACACAGTTAGGGGCGATCGCAGGCCCAATCATCTGACAGATATAGTTGACTGTCTCCCTTGAGAGACGGAGCCTCCTTCAGCACTGCACCTCAGTCATATTGAGGTAACTGCTTCACAGCCTGTAAACCCTGGCAGCAGGATAGTGGCATCTTCTGCAGCCCCTTCCACCTTGGACTACCTCATGGCCCTGTGCCCCTTGTGCCTGCGCCTGTCCTCCCAAAGGTGGCTCCCCTGGAGGCTGAATGTGCACTCCTGGCCTCCTTCCTCCTCAGAGGAGCTGCCTCCAGTAGAGAGATCAGCTCCCAAACCCAGGCTAAGGGAAAGCTTCCTGAATCCTGCAGGGCCAGAAAAGATTCCTCATTGCGGAGTGCTGACCTGAAGGTTAAGCATCCAGATAAAGCAGCTGGGATGTGTTCTGAAGTACTGCAGATCACACAAGCAAGTTTGAAAAACTTTCACCAATAAATACTTCACAGAGCAGATTCACAAACCCACTGAGCCCTCTTATCCCGCCTGTGGATGAGGTTAATACAAATGTCTCCTACCCATCTGCCCGTTGCACTCATGCGGCGACCCAAAGATTGCACGGGCGCCCACAAATCGGCGGCGATTAAACACTAAAGGGCCTTAAGTGGGCCGTTAATAAATGGCGGGCGAGCGTCAGGCTTCATCTTGCGCCCGCGCGGTGACATTGGGACACTCACCCAACATCACCACGCGTCATTTTACGCGCAGACGTGCGAGGCCCATCCCCCACACGTCAAATGGAAAATTCTGCCCATAATTTCAAAATACGCAGTGACATAATTACAAATTTCACAGATATGGAAAAGAATGAATCTATGTCTAAAAGATGCAGGATAATAAGAAGATGCGTAAAAAGATAAATTCCTTTATAAATTTTAAATACTAAAGGATGTCAAACAGCAAGCCAGCCTTATATGATAATCTAAATGTTACTGCAGAAAATTGTAGGGTACTTCACTTCATTGTTGAATTTACTCATAACTTGATGGAACTTACCTTTCAAGGAATTTTTGATCATGTCAGCAATTCATTGCACATTCAGTTTACCCATACAAAACGTGAAATAAATCCTAGTCACAGTTTTTGCCTTTTATGATATGAATACTTACAGCTATACTGCTGAATTTTGAATACTGCAGTCTAAGTTTATAATAAGGGTAAGACAGTGGGCCAGATTTTTGTCTCTTCATCAAGGTGGGAATTGGCTCACAAAATGCAAAACATAATTGTTTTTCCATTTTCCCTGTGCCTTCCCGCCCCAGCGTCATTTTTGTGTGGCCCTTTCATGGGTCAGGAAGGACTCATATGCAAAATGTGTCCACATCCCCCAATGATATTGGGGTCACCATAATAAAAGGTGGAGGGAAACTGGTTTTCCTAATGCAAGCCATTTTCCTGCTGTGCATTTTACGAATCGTTAAAAAAACACATCTCCTCATTCAAGGCATGACCACTTCTGCCAGGTTGAGAAAAGTGTGGTATTGGAATGGAGCAACTTTCTTCCAGTGCCTTTCTCAATTTTTAAAACTGCCAAGCCTGCCTGCCAGGATTCTCTGCCAGGGATGGGGAAGTCCAAGGAGGAGGCTTTACAGGCCACACCCAGAACAGCTGCAGACCGGCCAGCAACAGGTTTCTACTGCAGCCTCAGAGTCTTCAGAAGTCAGGTCCCCCCTTTACAAATCTTCATTTTGTCATGTGTACAGCACCAGGCCACCTTCAGAACATAGAGGAACAGGCACAGCAGCCTCAAATGTCTCGTTTTCCACATGCGTGAATCCAAGGGTGGGAGGAACCAAGACACCAAATGCCTGCAAGGAGGAGGCATTAAATGATGAGACAGTGGCTGATCACCCATCCAAAAGGGGATACAGGAACAGGTTAATTTACCTGAACATGGCTGCGAGGCAATATCAAAGGAGGTTGCGTCTATCTCAGAGGTGGTGGCTGATCTTTACATCATTCTGCAAGACAATCTGTAGCAAAAGGGTGCCAGAGGCATACCGCCACCCCCTCCCACCCCTCTCCCCCCCTCCACCCTGGGACCTTGAAGATGACTGTGCCCCTCAATTTTCTCACTAGTGGATCATTCCAAGGCTCAGCAGCCAACCTCTGTGGAATTTCACAGTCAGGAGCATACGCGTGCATCCATCAAGTCCCCAATGCCCTTTATACCAATTATCTTGTTTGCAACAAATGCTGCATCACAGGCACAGAGGATGAGAGGATTTGCCTTAGGTGCAGCGTGTAGTTGACATGGCAATAAGGGAACCCATGCAGAATTTGGAGAGGTACATTAGCCGAATAGGGTAAAGTTCTTTAAATGCTGTCATGAAGATATTAAAGTGTATGATGTTATTGGAAATAATTTTAAATTGGACTTGTAGTAGGGTCTGTGTCTGTGTGTGTGTCTGTCTGTGGCTTAATTGGATTAAAGCCAGCTAGTCTGGGTGCTTTGGTGAATAGTAGTTTTGGGATGTAAACAGTAATGTGGAGGGGACATTTGTATTTTGTTGAATAAACCATTCAAAGACTGGGGGTGAAATCTTGCACCTAGCTAGGAGACACCAAGCAATATAATTTATATTACTAATACAATTGATACTATGAAAGGGGTTTTATTGCTAGAAGAGGTGGAGTTCATAGGGCCTGGTGATACAATGAGAATTTACATTCAAAGGGAAGGCTAGGCATATACAGAAGAGTTTTGTGTGTGGAAGTCAGAAGTATTCTGCCTGTAAGCCTACAACTGTCTGTGAAGGACCTAAATTGAAAAGAACCTCATTTTGAATTTGTAAGATAAAATGTACTTTGTCTGGTGTCTGTCTAAGTCTATGGGTTATTGGTGCCTTGGGGAAGATTACCTGGGAGTGACTAATTTGGGGATTTGTTTAAAAGTTATTATGATAGTAATTTGTAGATGTGTATATGTTTAAATCTTTGTTAAATTAATAAATGTTTAATTTAACTTATATAAAAAATGCCTCTCAAGGTTTTTATTTCTGAATTCAGAGTTGCATCTCAAACATACCAATTGAAAATATAGGTTATGACAGTTGTTTAAAGTTTCCCTCTGGGATTTTAAATAACTCATCCTTTACCAACTGCTGTGTCATTCATAATAATGCCCAGCTCCTCTGTAACCATCACAAGAGGTTACTGCATGTTGACGTCTGCTACCCTTGCAGTTGCCATGATTCATTCACCTTTAGAGAATCTAGGTTGCCACGAATGTTTCTTTCCAACACCCCCTTCCCCCCCCCCAGGTGTATGGATACGTGGAGATAATGGTTATCCCCTGAAAGTGTGACGTGTCATCGCCCCCACCAACCACAAACCCAACAACAGAGAAAGGTACAACGAGAGCCACCTTCACACAAGGACACTAATTGAACAGGCCATTGGCCTTCTAAAGATGAAGTTCAAGTGCCTTAATCACTCAAAGGGGACACTGCAGCATACATGTCACAGAGTATCCTGAATCATTGTGGTCTGCGGCACTTGGCACTGAAGAAGGGGTTTCGTGCTGGACCCGGAGGAGACCGAGGAAGGGACTCTCTCCACAGATACGAACCAGCAGGAGGAGGAGGAAGAAGAATTCCACGTGAAGAAGGAAATTAATGATGAAAGCCAAGGGAAAGGACCCCAGAGATGAGAGAGGTGGTGTCACTGCAGAGGCTATGAGGAGTCCATGCGGCATGCCATTGTGGCCAGAGACCATCTGATACAGCAAAGCCTCACATGATGGAAACCTTCCGTGACTGCAAAGGCTAACCTGGAAGGCAGAGAAAGGCATTTAAGACACAAAGGAAAGGGCATTAGAGGCATCTTTCTAGCAAACACATATGAGGATTGATGAAGGCCAACTGGATGCAGTGCTCAGGTGCCAGGTGAGACATTAAAAGACTCTTGACTGCATGGAAAGTCCAATATTATGTAAATATATTGTAAATTTTTCATATGTTACAAAGACAAATGTTTTTATTTAGCTTTACACAAGTCTGTTGAGAGAACCTCACCCTCCTTTCATTTCTCAGCACCTCAGCCAGATGCACCATCTTCTAGCTACCTCTAAGCAAGGACAGCTGCCCCTGCAGAGGTGCAGCTAGTGCAGTCACAGGGAAGCATGACAAGACTGTCCCCACCGCGATTCTCACAAGCATATAGCCAGGGAAGTGAGCAGCCTGCCTCCACCTCCTCCAAGGAAACAAGGGGAACGCTGCACAGGAGTATCCAAGAGCGCAGGACCATCAACTTGGTTAGTTCACTAATTGGGTCACTGAGGTGTTTAGATAAATTCAGTTGTGTGGAGTAAGACAGCAGACTCTGCCCAGCAGAGCATCCCTGTGACTGCTCTACCTCCTCTGGGGTGAACTGTGCACAGTGTTACGATCAATTGAGGAGGAGTCCAATGGCTCCCATCTTTTTCCTGTCCTCATTTGACCACAACAGATTTTTTTGTTTAAAAGGGTATACTTGCCAACTTAGTGAGTACTTAACTGTTTATGTGCTGTGATCATATAAGAACCAACTGGGCAGGTTTTATTGAGTTTAACAAAGAAAGAGTTTAGCTTTATTATACTTAAATCAACCTAAGTAAAATAATAAAATACGCTCTGACTTTCACACACATAAACACTCGAATACAATACAGAGTGGGGAAGGATAGGTTGGTCAAATTTGAGTCCATAAAAATAAAAGGAATCTACAACCTGCAGTTTGGTCACTTGGCCAGCTTCAGGCTGAATTTTTAGGCCTTATGACTTTTCCTTGGTGGCCCCAATGCTTCCAATTTAAATATGTAGGCGGCTGATCTGGCAATTCTCATGGTAGAGCTGGGTTGAATTTCGAGAGAAGCCTCTGTCTGTAGCAGGGGTATCCCTGGATGGTAACAGTCAGAAAACAGGGTTTGAAGCTTGCAAGGTGGGTTGGAGAGAAAGAGAGGAAAAAGGGACCCTACTCGTGTCTTTTATGTCAGTGCCCTCAGCTGCTTGTCCTCTTACTGCAGAGAAAGCAGAAGTTTACACAAAGCCTGGGCCTATCACATGACTGTCACCCAAACATGTGACTAGTTTATTTACCTTTGTAACCTGATCTGTTCATGTGTGGGAAGCCTCTATTGAATATCCTAATTATCTTGATGTCATGTGAATGGGCACAGGATATATGGCACATTCATATTCTCCTGAGGCCATTGTCCTTGATAGGTCTTTGCAGATGCAGCGTCTCCATTTCAGTGGGTGGCAATATGGAGAGTGCAGTGATACAAATTAGGGTAACCACCTTTGTTGTGAGCCTAAGTCACACATTCAGAGCGGGATTTTCCAGACCCGTCAGCAGCAGACATAATGGCGGGTGGGGCCAAAAAATATGGAGGAACTTCCAAAATCTGTTTTACGGCAATGTAAAAAGACATCACGATTGCCCACTCCCAGCTTTAATGGCAACACACGTCTCCCACCATACTATGTCAGGGACGGCATTTGAATACATTTAAATATCATGAATGCTCATTATGAAGACAGCTTGCCAGAATCACACCTTCTAATCAAAAGGCCATGCTGGCATCAAATTAGACCGGTGTCATTCATGATCAGACATAAGTGACATGCGCCTGGCAAACTGCACTTCATTTGTGACTTCAAGGTGTGCTCGCCTGCCTTTCATCTCGCTGCGTTCGTGGCTCCTCTGACTCTGTGTCAGGTTGCATAGGCAACAGCAGAGGGAACTCAAGGTGGGGTTTCAGAGTCAAGGGTCTGCATACCAGATTTGCAGTAAGGTTTGGGGGTGGGGGGGGGTGCGGCTGGTATGAAAAGTGGCTGGAGATCAAAGCCTTGTCTGGGGTGATGTGTATCTCAGGATATGCAGGGGAGGGGGCTGCAGGGCAAAGGCTTTTCTGGGGGTGTGAAGAATGGGGAAGGTGCACACAGATCCATGATGGGTCAGGAAGGCTAGGGAAGGGTGCACACAGACATAGAAACATAGAAACTAGGAGCAGGAGTAGGCCATTCGGCCCTTCGAGCCTACTCCGCCATTCATTATGATCATGGCTGATCATCCAACACAATAACCTGCTCCCGCTTTCTCCCCATATCCATTGATCCCTTTCACCCCAAGAGCTATATCTAACTCCTTCTTGAAAACATACAATGTTTTAGCCTCAACTACTTTCTGTGGTAGCAAATTCTACAGGTTCACCACTCTCTGGGTGAAGAAGTTTCTCCTTATATCAGTCCTAAATGGTCTACCCCATATCCACAGACTGTGACCCCTGGTTCTGGACTCCCCCACCATTGGGAACATCCTTCCTGCATCTATCCTGTCTAGTGCTGTTAGAACTTTATAGGTTTCTATGAAATCCCCCCTCATTCTTCTGAACTCCAGCGAATATAATCCTAACCAACTCAATCTCTTCTCATATGTCAGTCCCACCATCCCAGGAATCAGTCGGGTAAACCTTCGCTGCACTCCCTCTGTAGCAAGAACATCCTTCCTCAGATAAGGAGACCAAAACAGCACACAATATTCCAAGTGTGGTCTCACCAATGCCCTGTATAATTGCAGCAAGACATCCCTGCTCCTGTACTTGAATCCTCTGGCTATAAAGGCCAACATGCCTCTTGCCTTCTTTACCGCCTGCTGCACTTGCATGCTTACCTTCAACGAGTGGTATACGAATCCACCCAGGTCTCATTGCACATTCCCCTCACTCAATTTATAGCCATTCAGGTAACAATTTGCCTTCCTGTTTTTGCTACCAAAGTGGATAACCTCACATTTATTCACATTATACTGCATCTGCCATGCATTTGCCCACTCACTCAGCTTGTCCAAATTACACTGAAGCATCTCTGCATCCTCCTCACAGCTTACCCTCCCATCCAGATTTGTGTCATCTGCAAATTTGGAGATATTACGTTTAGCTCCCTCATCTAAATCATTAATATATATTGTGAATAGCTGGAGTCCCAGCACCGATCCCTCCAGTACCCCACTAGTCACTGCCTGCCATTCGGCAAAAGACCCATTTATTCCTACTCTTTGTTTCCTGTCTGCCAACCAGTTTTCTATCCATCTCAATATACTACCCCCAATCCCACGCACTTTAATTTTACACTCTAATTTCTTAAGTGGGACACATACTGGCAGGGGGGAAGACTGGGGAAGGGTGCACACAGGCACATACTGGCAGGGGGGAAGATTGGGAAGGATGCATACAAACACATGATTGAAGGTGGGTGGGTGGAGGTGGGGGAACATCCTCAGGGCCAGAATGGAAAAACTGTCCACTGCAAAAGTGCCACAAATTAGATTATTGACCACGGAAAGACTGTCATTGAGCCAGTACAGGGAGGGGGAGAGCCTGTGTCAGTCATGGTCAGCATGGTGTGTGTCTGTCTGTCCGGGGTGGGTGCTGGCATAATACTGGGCCGGGTAGGCATCTACAGCCTGTAGATCAGGAACAGATAATGTACGGGTGGGCACTTGATGGTCTATATGGCCAGAAGTTTGTGCTGGGGAGGGGGACCATGAAAGTTAAGGGGTGGGATTCCCTCCAGGTTCCCGTCTGCCACAACCAGACAATGATTTTATGCTGGGGTGAGCAAAGTCTCAGATGGGAAGCCCACCCTTGCTCCAGTTGAAGCCCTTAAGTGGCCATTGGGCCATTTCCTGCCCAGCCTCAATTTTTAAGCTGGCAGGAGGATTAAACTTCCATGGGGGAAGAATGTAAAAGAACAGAGTTTCATCTTGGGCAGGAATGGGGCGGAGGGGTGCCTCCACCAAAAGCCCCCTTCTGAAGTCACGCATGCCTGCCCCATAAGCTCTGTGGCCCAGAGACCTCCCTCCCCCTTCAGTAACTCTCCCAAGGCCCCAATCACCTCCTTTGCATTCCCCCCTCCCCAGGCCTTCCCTACCCTGGGACCCCTTGAACTTACCTGGGACTCGGGTGCCCGGACTTAGGCTCTGATATCCTGCAGTTCTTCTTCTGTCCATTGCATCACTGTTGCTGCATGGACTGAAGAGCTGCCATCCAATGAGATTAGCTGACAGCTCTCTAAGGCAGGAGTCCCTCCTGAGTGAGAGGCGGAAGTCTCACCTGCAGCCACTTAATGCTCATTCGAGCATGAATTGACTGTGCGGCCCTTGGAACTGGCAGGGACTCTTCAGATGGCGGCAAGCAAGACCCTACCATCTGAAAAATACTGGCTTGTATGTGACTGTGCAAAAGTCTTTAAGGTTGGGAGGCATCAGGTCTACACAGGGCACTGGTAAGTCAACATCAAAGGGTTCAGGATGCAAGACAGGGCTATCCACCATGGCAATGGGATCAAGGATTAGAGGGGGAAGACTGAGAGTGACTTGGGGGAGGGTAACCTGAACACTATGCTCCTCCAGCATGATGGGTGGGATTTCCACAGCCACACAGGGAGGGTCGAAGCTGGTCTGGTAGTAGAACCTCAGCACCACCATTTTCCAACCTGAAACCATGTCACAGTTGAAAAAGAAAGTATTAAAAAACTCTGCAGGGGAGGGTTCTCAGGGCTTGTGGGCGGGGTACACTTTTGGGCTGATTGAAAGGGCACCCAACTGAAATCTGTATTCCCCCCTGAAGAGAAAGACACAGCTGAGACATGTTGGGAGCATTTCAATAACAGTGGAGGGAAGCAGGAACCTTAACTGTTATAGTACATTCACGCAAGACTAATGATAATTCGTTCCATCAATCCATTTCCTTGCAATAACATATTTGTCCCATTAGTGGGGATTTCACATTTGAAGCACGACCCAATAGGGAGACAAACTGCAGATCCCTATTGTCCACAGAATGTCTAAACCTTGCAGCTGGCAGGTTCAGAGTTGGGAACCTTTCAACCCCCAAGTCAATCGCAGATCCTGCAAATCTTCGAGGGACCTCAGCATATCCAGGGTTGAATCCTCAGGGACAAAGACAAAAGACATAGTTGATGACTCCCATCCTGTGTCCAGAAACTGCCTCTGAGAAAGGATATAATGCTGTTCATGCTGCAACAAAATCAATGATAGAACAGACCATTGGCATCATGAGGCTGCGATTCCGATGTCCCGACAGGTTAGGTAGCGCTCTACAATACACTCCCCAAAGGGTCTCATACATTACTGTGGCTTGCTGCATTCTACACAACCTGGCACTCCAAATGACAGGATGTCCTGCCAGATGGCAAGATGGAAGAGATGCATGTCTCCTCTGATGAGCAGGACATTGAGTTGGCTGACAGCACTAATGGCGAAGAAGCTGAGGGAGCAGGGGAAGAGGCCATTGCACTGGCCAGGAGAAGCAACTGTGCACAAGAAATGCTAATTGGCACCAAATTCCAGGAGGATGGTGATGACTATCTATTATGATCCTCTCTGCCTAGTGCCCTCCATGCTGGGCCCACCTTACTACCTGCATTGATTTCTTTCTCATTTCAACCTGTGAATGAGTAGTTTCACTCTAGCATCACCATGTCCTCATCCTGTGAAGCCTTGGGAGTAAGTGACCTTTCTGAAAGGTGCTCCTAACTGTAGAAGGGTCTTTTGTCAGCACATCTCAGGTGATACAGCTTCTTCAAGCATTTCTCCAACATCCCACTCACTACGGCAGCCGACAAGAGGCAGGAGCACTACTGCAATCCTCAGTTTAGTTGTGGCAGTATGCTTGCATTCAGACAAGGTGCTGCAAAGAGGTCAGTGTCCACTTAGGGGACATCACCTTTTGTGATGGTGATAGTACAAGGCAATATTTGGTCTAAGTCAGCTGATCAAGCAATAGAAGTGTTGATGCCTCTTCATAGTGCTCAGTCCTCAGTGTCACAAAAATCGTCAGGGCACAGTCATCCAAAACTTTCAGAGAAGGATGCGGGGCTGCAGTTACCCTGAACTTACAACGGACATCGAACACTTCAGGATTACAATACTCTAATAGCTGCCTGCCTGTCATGAACATGTCTCCATTTGGAATCTCTCATTCTCTCCTAATGCCCAGCATATCTGATCCTAAAAATGCAGACACAGCACGTAGCCCTCAAGGTTACAAATCATTGATAATAAAGAATACACATCAGTTGTATTGCATCCTTGCTGTTAGCGCATTTCAGGTTGACACATTTTCATCCCCTGCCTGACATATGAACATGGAAAACAGGCACAAAGATGCCACTATGTGTTCCACATAACCATTTGGAATAAGCATCTCAGAGCTCGCAGAGGTCAGGGGACGCTAACTGGAAGTTATGGCCCTGCACTGCATCCTCCCATAATCACGACAACCTTGTGGGTAGAATGCACACAACTCCAAGGTGGCTAACCTACCAGCTTTGAGCAGGAAAAGTCAGGACAAACATGTGTCGGTGAGTTCCAGAGCTCAGAAACATGGGCCAGGATTTTATGGCCCTGCCGCAGCATGTCTCCCCCCGGAGGAAGGGGTGAGCCATTTAAATCTCTATTTAGTTTGACGGGGCTTTAATATCCCACCGGGAGGGTGGGGACTCGAAAAATCCTGGCCATCAAGGTGGGAAGGTGGGCTATATTACTGGGGTGCTGTGCAGATTTCCACTCAGAGATTAGAAAACACTAAAGGCAGACAGGAGCACAAATGTGCTCTGACTTTAGGCTGATAAATAGGCCACCCTCACAGCTGATAGAGCGTACATGGAGGTCAATGAAAGATGCCCTGTCTTCAAGTGCATCTACATTTCTGTGTTTATATCACACATTGATCATTCCACAATGCATACACGTTGGGTGACTACATGAGCCTTCATATTATACAGTCAAGACTGAACATCACTGGAAACTGCAAAGCATGTCTCAGAGATGCCTTACGCAACCACACTGTTCCTTGAGGCTGCCACATCACTGATGTCGGCACTGAGCAGAGAGAAGGCGCTCACAGTTATGACATGGTTGCATGCAACATCGAGCAGAGGCACATGATGTGACTTTTGAGAAAAGTGGGCAGGGCTGGTAAACATTCTGTGACACTTGATTGATCTCAGAAAAACAGCTCACACGACAGAAGAGGCATACACAACAGGATAAGTGGAATGGGTGCAAATCTATTTACATTAGTGGAAATGATGTACATCTTGTGAACACCCATGCAACCTTTGTGCCCCAAGTATTTCCTGATCTTTCTAGCCCTATCATTATATCTTCATGCATCCCTGTCAAACACAGCAGAGGTGGAGGCAGCCCGCTGACTGCTATGTCATGTTCTCTGTGATGACTTTGTCAGACGTCCTCTGGTGGATCGAGAACTGGAAGCCTCTGGCCTGCTTTGGGTCCCCTGCTGTGGGGCTGATGCACCCACCTCAGCCTGTGGAGCTGCAGCTGATGGGGTCACAGGCAGAGGGGATTAGGATTGGCTGGACACTCCCAGAGTCACCTGGGTGGAAAGATCTGGGTGTCCAGCTCCTAATCCTCATCCTTATGGGTGCCTGAGAATCCTTGGATGCATCCTTGAGGAGAAGGGGCATCTGGAGTGAGATTGAGTTGTCCTGACACCTCTCACTTAGCCATTGATGGATGCCACCAATGCCTACAGTGATGGAGTGCAACTCCTAGAGCACAGCAGGCCCTATGTCCTGTGCAAAAGCCTCCATGTTCACCACCATCCTACCAGTGTTGACCTTGGTGTGCTGGCATGTTGGCGCTATGACTTCAGACTGAATGAGGACGGACACTTCCATCATTTGTTGCAATCTGTTGGCTGCATCTGATAACCCTACCTGACATTCTGGTGTCTGTCGCTGCAGCTGCAACATCTGTGTTAGGGCTGAGCCCAGATGATGGTTATCTGACAGGGGCCCAGCAGAATCCTCGCCTTCAGCAGTCCTCCAAGTGGCAGTGACCTTGGATGTCCCTGCCTCTGTCTGCTGTGGACCAGAATCTGTGCTGTGCTCACCAGATTGTGACCCCAAGTTTGATCCAGAGTGAGGTCCCACTGAGGTGTGTGTCTGTGCTGGTGGAGGTTGTTGGTGAACTGTCTCGGGTGTTCAGCTGTGTTCAACTCTGTCTTCAACTGGTGTGTCCTCAGGATCCTCATCTGAGGCCATGTGCGGCCTGGAGCTGAGGGGTTGGTTCCCATTATCCCTGCTGTGTTTCACTTTGGTGCCTGTCAAAGAGGTAAGAGATAATTAGTCAATAGCTGCACATTCAACAACATTACAATGCACTCGCAGTATCATTGACTGAATGAAAAGTTGGTGCAGGGTCCTCACTTGGCCTCACCATTGACACATGCACCATCCTGGTCCTTTCCACTCAGCTCAACAGCACGCTCCTCATATGGAGCGAGGGCCTTGAGCTCCGGCACTCCCCACCCCACCTGTCTGGGATATCTCCCTTTTGTTGTGGGCAAGCTTGTTCTGCATGAAGACAGATGAGACTGTGAGAGGGGAGGATGCTAAGGCAGATGATAAGGATGCCTGCCTTGTGAAGGTGCTGAATGAACCTATGTAAGGGCTGAAGACGTGAGCTGCACATGAAATGAGGCCAGATGGAAATGTCAAGGTGTGTGAGAGAGTAACTGGTGATGCCCCTTGTGCTGACAGTGTGTGAGGTCCCTGTGGACTGTCAGGCTGCGAATGCCTGGAGGGCTTGTGAGGGTGAGTGGAGAGTGTGGAGAAGGTTGACTTACCCTGGCAGAATAGATGAGATAATTCATCTTTGAGTTGGCACTGGCTGCACTGGCCACCTGCTCCCAAGTGCTGTGGTGAAGTTTGTGGACCTCCTTCTCCCATCATGGGGGTAGAGGACATCCTGGCATTTCTCCATGGTGTCCAGAAGTAGCCCCAACACACTGTCACTAAACTTTGGGGCACCACTTTTCTTCACTTTGGGGGCTCATGCCTTTGGTGATACTGCTATCACATGCTAAGATCAGCTAAATCAACATCAAAATCAAGCCTAGACCTTGATTTAATGGTTTAGTATTATGTGGCACATTGATTGAAACCATCCGTGCTGCACCTCACTTACCACTCCATGATGACCTGTTCAACCCAATACTGCCCTCTCTTCCAGCAGACCTGGGCTCCAGACAGCAAAGGTTCCACACGGGTGTGGTTTAAATGTGGTGCCCAGAAAGATGATCCGATGAGGTCAGGATGGAGCGGGTGAATCATAGCCTGCCCCACCACGAGATCTGACATCCTTCCTGCTGATCCATATATAATGAGGTTAAACACGGATGATCTGGTGCGGAAAGCTGCCATCACAGTTGGCGTGAAAAGCACCGCCTTGCCGTCTGCCAACATACTTGGTCCATGGAGGGGAAAATCCAGCTCTTAGTCTGTGATGAGTAACTCACCTCCTGACTCCCCAAAGCCTGCCCACCATGTACACAGCACAAGTCAGGAGTGTGATGGAATAATCTCCACTTGCCTGGATGAGTGCAGCTCCCACAACAAGAACTTAAGAAGCTCAACACCATCCAGGGCAAAGCAGTCTGTTTGATTGGCACCCCATCCACAAACATCTAGTCCCTCCACCATCGACACACAGTGGGAACAGTGTGTACCAGCTGCAATATGCATTGTAGGAACTCACAAAGGCTCCTTAGACAGCACCTTCCAAACCCACAAACGCTACCATCTAAAAGGACAAGGGCAGCAGACGCAGATGCATGGGAACACCACCACCTGGAAGTTCCCCTCCAAACCACACACCATCTTGATTTGGAAATGTATCACCGTTCTTTCAGAGTCGCTGGGTCAAAATCTTGGAACTCCCTCCCTAACAACACTGTGGGTGTGCCTATGCCACAGGGGCTGCAGAGGTTCAAGGAGGCAGCTCACTGCCACCTTCTCAAGGGCAATTAGATTTGGGCAAAAAATGCTGGCCCAGCTCAGTGATGCTCAAGTCCTGTGAATGAATTTAAAACAAATTTATGCTGCAGAACTGTCAAAAACAGCCGGTCAACTTGAGGCCTTGTTGTTTATATAAATTGAGATTACTTTAAAGTGAATATAGCAGATTAAAGGAGCAACAAAACCACAACCAATTTTTGCAAAAATTACATTTCAATTAAATGACTTAGGTTTAGACACAATTTATATTATCACATTTTGTGTTTGAAACCCATTATCTTTTAAACTTTGCCAACAGCCTTTTTGTTATTTGAATTAGTTTTGCATAGCAGCCAGTCATTACAACCTATGAGAAAAAAAGACTTTCTTCCGTGTGCGTGACATTCCAATTTCCCACTTCAGCCTTGTGCATATATCTGACAAACTAGTGCAAATTGCTGTTAAATTGGAAGGCAGTTTGAAGTTGTGAATTTGTCCATTGGGAATTACACTGGGCTTGCTAAACATTTATTTTCTAATTCTTCACAGTTATCATCAGTCCTACAAATTATGCGGATAACTGGGTATGACAAGTCTTCAATTACTTCACAAAGTCTTCTATGTCTGGGACTTAAACCTTCCTCAGGAAAAGAGAACCAAAGATGTTTTTTTCAGGTATTTGTTAACCATGATAAACGAAGTCAAATTCCACTGTCTAAGATCCAGTACATGCGCATATATATCCCATTAAAATTCAAAGCTCAAGACCTGAAATAATTATACATTCGGAACACAGTAATCATGCAATCTGAGCACAAAGGAGAGGAATTTAAACAGAAACAAGCCAGGAATTTCAGGGCTTCAGACTCTTTTCCCTCCAAGATCAATCTCGACTGCAGTACAAGGGTACACAAAAATTAACTGGCTCTAAAACGGGTGAAGTACTTCTTCACGCAAAGCTAAATAAGGGAGACCATAGATATGAAAGGATATGCTAAATATCTCTATCATCAGTATCTTTCTTTGAGTCCTTTCTTAGTTACTCTTAAAAACTGAATGGTTAGGTCAACACCATGAGATATGTGGGCCAAACATCCCATCTAGCACACTGCTGCAAAATGTCAACAGGCTGCAGAAGAAGAGCTGCAAATTGGCCTGGGGCCACAATAGACCAAGAGATGCTGTTTCCTTTTAGGATTCCCTTTAGCCTTGGGTGTGGGGGTTACTGGGGGTTGGATGCGGTGGGGTCTTTGCACTCTCCAAATAAGGCCATTTATGTAGATAAATGGCTAGGAGGTTGGAGCTCCTGTGTCTCTGTCCTCCCCTTAGTTAATTGGATCATTGGTGGCCAGTTCATTTGGGGAAACAAGGCAGCCCAGCAGAAATGGACATCACCTGGGAGTCCAGTTTGGCTCATGGCCTAGATCCTCGAAGACTGGTCATTTTGTTCAGGTATTTTGACCTACACAAAAAAGAAGCTGAAGGGGAATTTATTTTTTTCCTTCACAGGGGACTTGGCATCGTCCTTAGAACCACTAGTGTGCAGCCTGAAATGAAATGCAGGTGTGCAGCATTCCAGTGTAAATAAATAGTGTAATTTTTTTTAAAAATTGTGACATTGAGAAACCAGGAGCCAATGTAGGTCAGTAAAGGCAGGAGGGGTGGATGAGAAGGAGCTGGGATGGAGAGCAAAGCTTTTAAATGAGCTGGACTTTATGGGGGATTCGTGAGCATTGGTTATAATGGGGGCAATTTTAAACCCTCTACCACCTAAGATGATTGGGACAATGTTGGGGGTGAGAGTTAAATTTATAAAACTGAGAGCCTGACCCCAACCCAGCACGAACATGCTTACTTCCAGTTTAAGCATTCAGGTTTGTGGTTGGACATGTATTCTGCTCAAGAGGTGGATCAGTAATTATGATTTTAATTAAAGCTCCATATATCAGATTTGATCAGCAACTTAGACTGTTGAGGCTGTTAACGCTGCTGGCTGGGTTTCCCAGGGCTTGGAAAATCCAACATGCAAAGGGAGACATGAGCTCTCAGATCCAACAGGGAAGGACTTTTCCAGCACTGCTTTGGATCAGGAGGACCAAAGATGTTTCATCCAGCCCCTCAAGGAAGCCATTTGTGATCTGTGTTCCCAAACTGGGGCACCTCACCTCATCATGACCCCCTGCTCCCCCCGTAATCAAATCTCAGCCCCGCAATCTGTTGACAGATCTCTCTAACCCACCCAATCTGCCTCTTCCCCACCCAGGGAACTGATTTATCCCTCCTTTCCTCCTCTCTGTCACACTCTCAGCTCCATCACTAATGCCCAAACTTCTTGATTGACGGGCACTGCCCCTAATGTGTTTAGGTTCTCCCATGAAGCAATCTGGCAGGCCATCAATTGGTAAATGATTAACCAAAATTCTAATTTGACAGGCCTCTGCATTCCCCTCGGATTTCCCCATGGCTAACAGAAATCCCTCTTTGTTCCTTGTCTTCCTTTAAATATTGGGGCCAAGTTACAAATGGATGAGGGTTTCAGTGTCAGAAGGGTTGAATTAGGGGTGAGGATGGACAATGATACAAAGAAGCATTTGTTTTTTTCTTAAATTGGTAGGAATTATTTTCTAAGAGCAATTGTAATTCATGCTAAGGTCCAGGGCAGAGCTACCTTTTTTATTCCTGTTGAGCAGCAGGATGGGACTTCCACCCACCTCTCCAATCACACTGTAACCCCAGCTAATTTTCTTGGGTTAGGCTTACTAAGGAAATACAGGTCAAACTGCAGGTAGGATCATGCTGCCAGGCCATAGCCTGTCGCTGCAGGTCAGAAAATTGGGTGGTGCCACATCAGGGACACCTCAAACAAGTCATCGAAAAGTCTAGAAAAGCCCAGAAGAACTCATTGGATGTAGTTTTATCAAGCCTCTGCCAAAACCAAAACCTCTATTTGAAGGCACGGGAAACCTTTCAGGTACAGAGGAACAGGTGTCAGCCATCCTGCTTTGCCCTGTCCCATCAGAAGACTCCGAGGCCATTACTGCTGCCAGCCCAGGCCTACCAGCACCATTCACCAGGAGCTCCCTGAAAACAGCAGTAAGAAGGGAATACAAAAGGACTATCCCCAGGTAGGCCAGGTCCCACCATTATGTAAAACAAAAACAGAATTACCTGGAAAAACTCAGCAGGTCTGGCAGCATCGGCAGAGAAGAAAAGAGTTGACGTTTCGAGTCCTCATGACCCTTCGACAGAACTTGAGTTCGAGTCCAAGAAAGAGTTGAAATATAAGCTGGTTCCAGGTAATTCTGTTTTTGTTTTGGATTTCCAGCATCCGACGTTTTTTTGTTTTTATCCCACCATTATGTAAACGTTTTTGTGTGGCGGGCAGGGAAGGAACACCAATGTTAGTTTAGCAGCAGCAGAGGAACAAAATTCCAGATTGGGAATGGGACACAGTTTCATTTCTCAATCTTTCTGCTGATTTCCTGTGTGATTTGCAGCAAAATCACGCCCTTAATTTTTTTAATTGGGTATTCTCTCATGCAGAGAAGCATGGTAGCAAAGCTGTCTCATTTACTTTGCTGATAGGCCAGCTAACTAGGTACAACTGAGCATTTTTGCCTGTTTTGCATGCATATCTGCAAATAAAACTATTCAGTTATTATTACAATTGCACAAGCTTACAAATGTGTGCATGCTTAAAGGTTTGCGGCTGCATGTGTGAACAAACACTGTTCCAATCTTCACAAAGATTCAAAATAGATTTGAAATATTTCCCAGCCTTTGCCAAAGCTGGAGGGCCTGTGAAGTGGGGGTTGGAGGTGGGTGTGGTGTCTGAGGGTGAGACAGAGGGACAAAAAAGTACCAAGGGGAAATGACTTGTAAGGAAATCCAATGCAACTTGGAAGTGTGAACTAGCTTCTGTGGTCAAGTGATGGTGTAGCAAAATACCTGACACTCTAATAGCTGGGAACTAGCATACCCCGTTCCATGAGGAGCAGGCCCAGAGTGCCTTCCTGAGGAAGTCCCAGAAAGCCATCGGCAATATAAAGGCATTGGACACTTGGCGTAACACGCCTGCCCCTTTCTATCCCCTTTGCAAGGAAATAAGGTAGCCCAGTTTTCACTGAGACGAATATTGGAGTTGTAAAATGCAGCAGATGATGATGTGTATAATTTTTCAAGCTTCTTATCATACTCCACCTGAACTGCGATAAAATTTCCCCCAAAGCCTGAAATCCCTTCTCCACTAAGAGCAGCATATTGGCTCTTCATGCACATGGATCTATAGGCACAATTTTAAAATCTAATCACACTCACCATGGGTTTAAATGCCAGGATTAGATTCTTGGAAAAGGGATCCTTTAAATTCCTTATGTCAGTAATAAACAGAGGGAGAGGCTGATTCTCAATGAGGTAACTAGTGTAAAAGTGCAACATTTGCTGAAGAAATAGTTGGGATGGCACAACCCCCTCACTCTGACAAAGTACATACCTTACATAAGACTGCTAAATTTTATAACAAATCATTAACAAAGTAGAAAGATAAATTTTATAAACTGAAGATAAAATGTGGGCAACCATTGTGTATGTTGCAAAATTATTACAGGAAAATAAACTGAACATAACAGCGTAATAAGCACAGATTTGCTCGCTGCTACAAGGAGATACGTAAATGTCAATCTATACTCTTCTGACACTGAGCTTACTTAGACTGAGCAGAAGACAGAGGGAAGAGGAGGGAATGGCAGGGTGGGGTTGGGGTGGTGGGGCTGAGATCCAGTTTTGATTACCACATCCTTTTTAAAAGATAAAATGTATCATTTCGCAAAGAGGTTACAGCTTCTTTATGGGAAATGGATTACAGGCTTATTTGGAAGTGTGCTTTCTGCTTTTGCTTGTATTGACACGAATAAACCCTCATAAAGGCAAAGGTGATAGACAAAAAAAATAGCCCGCAATATTTTTTTTTCTATTAAGTGCTTAAGCATGGAAGGCAATAAGAACCCTGTGGTTTGGATTAATGAAGGAGCTAATGGCAATGCCTACGCAATCCCTCCAGATGTCTTTCAGTATTTTTTTAAAGAAGTTTGTTATGCTGCCAAATTCTATCACACTTGCTGGAAGCACTCCAGCTGCAGAGGCTGTGTGGTAAGAAACAAAATCAGAAAGTATTTTTTCCAAGATGTACAATAAAAGCAACATGGAGTTTAATCTTCTTCTACTTCTAAAGTGGTGGAAAAAATGAGCACCAAAAATGTGTTCAGGAGAATTTTTGTTATCACTGGGAATAATAAAGTTCAATGGAAAAGATGTAACTTGGTGATACAGCATCATTCTGCTCATTCAGCTTTTCTGATGATAGCCATTGCACTCATTTCATTACACACAGCTGTATGCTAACGTACCGCTATGGATTTACGACTGACCTGAATGGAAGTGGCTATTTGTGTTAGATTCAAAACTTGCTTCTCAAGATGTCTTTTTAAGCAGCTCCAAAGCAAATTGATTCGAGTCAGTCAGATGCAAGCAGTCTGTAGTAAATCCAACCGTCGATTTGATACTGCCTGACATATGCCCTAGGCCAGGGCAGATACGCAGCACAGCACTGGGAATATTGATTTGGATCAATGTAACTGAAACTAACCCAGTATAAACTGGATATCATATTTATCTCTCAAATGAAAACAACTTTGCTGTTAATGAATCAGCAATTGGTTTTACAATCACTTGAACTAGGTGTGGGAAATCAAATTGGACTGTCAATAAGCAGCATGCACAGGCCTGAATTTTCCAATTGTGCTACTTATTCGCCAGTCATTAGCCTATTGATTTTTAATAAGCTACCTCTGGCTTTAAAGTAATGCTGTTTTGATTCTCTAAGCTCCAAAAGATTTGTTAAAATGTTTTCAACACTTAATAAAATAAACTGTCATGTTATTCCCATCTGTTACCCTTAGAAATATTTCAATTAACTCAATAAAGTAATGCTGCCAACATAATACACATTGTGTGCTGGCTTATTTTGTTTCAAAGAGGAGGACGCAAAGAAACAATTGTTCAGGTAATGTTATTACCAGTCAGCAACAATGGCTCATATTTATATAGCATCCTTAATGTAATAAAACTTCCCAAGGACCTTCACATGAATATTGTAAAAGAAAATATGATACAGAGCAACACATGATGATATTAGGTCTGGCAATCAAAGGCTTGGCCAAAGAGGTAAGTTTTAAGGAGTGTGTTAAAAGAGGAAAGCAAGGTAGAAAGTCAGAGAGGTGTAGGGAGGGTATTCAAGAATTTGAGGCCTATGCAACTGAAGGCATGCCCATCAATGGTGGAGTGATTAAAATCAGGATGTTCAAGAGGCCAGAATTAGGTGAGTGTAGATATCTCAGGAGGTTGCGAGGCAGAAGGAGATTACAGAGATAGGGAGGGGAAAGGCCATGAAGAAATTTGAAATGAGGGTGAGAATTTTATAAAGACATTGCTCGACCAGGAGCATCAGCGAGCACAGGAGTGATAGATTAACGGGACATGGTGCAAATTAAGACACAGGCAGCAGAGCTTTGCATGACCTCAAGTTTATGGAGGGTGGAATGTTGAAGGCCAGCCAGGAGTACATTGGAATAGTCAAATATAGAGGTAACAAAGGCATGGGTGAGGATTGCAGCAGCTAATACAAGGTGGTGTTACTAATGTCTCAGTAATGGCTCAAATATGAGGTCGGAAACTCATCCCAGGGTCAAATGCCAAACCAGAGTTGCAAACAAAATGCCTTAATCTCAGATTGTTGCCAGGGAGAGGGATGAAGTCGATAGCCATGGAGAATAGTTTGAGGCATGGACCAAAAACAATGGTTTCAGTCTTTTCAATATTTCCTTGGAGGAAATTTCTGTTCTTCCAGTACTGGATGTCGGATGAGCAATCTGATAACTTAGCAGCAGCTGGAGGTGTTGAGAGAGATGATGGTGATATTGAGGTGGGTGTTGTCAGCATACATGCAAAAACTAATGCCGTGCCTTCAGATGATGCCACTGAGGAGCAGGGCATAGATGAGAAATAGGAGGGGCCGAGGATAGATCCTTGGGGGACACCAGAAGTAATGGTGCAGGAACAGAAAGAGAAGCCATTGCCAGTGATTCTCTGGCTGCAATTAGATAGATAAAGATGGAACTAGGTGAAAGCAGTCCCAACCACTTGGACCACTGTGGTAAGGTGTTGCAGCAGGTTGACGTAGTCAACAATTTCAAAAGCTGCAGTCAGATCAAAAAGGATTAGGAGGGATCATATACTTCTGTCACCCTCTTATCGGATGTCATTTGTGACTTTGATAAGAGGTGTTTTGGTGCTATGGCAGGGGCAGAAACCTGAATGGAGAGATTCAAACATGGAATTCCAGGAAAGATGTGCATGGATTTGGGAGGTGACAACAAGTTCAAGGATTTTGGAGAAGTAAGGGAAGTTGGAGGTAGGACAGTAGTCTGCAAGGATGGAGTGGTCAAGGGTTGGTTTTTTGAGGATAGGGGTGATAAGAACAGATTTATAGGAGAGAGGGACAACACCTGAAGTGAGCGAACAATCGTGGCTAACAAGAGGGCCAGGGGGGTGATCAGCAGTTTAGTGGAAATAGGTTCAAGGGAGCTAGAGGTGGGTCTCATCAGTTAAGATGAACTCAGAGAGGGCATGAGGGAAGATAGGAAAGAAATTAGGGAAAGATGTGAGTTCAGGGGTTTGGGCAGGGAGGAAATTCGGCCAGGCTGGTGGAAGGGAGGTATGTGGCAGAGACAGCTGTTCAAATGATCTTATTCTCAGTGACAAAGAAATCCAGGAGCTTATCAAACTTATTGTTGGAGATAAGAGTGAAGGGACAAGGTGCAAGCTGTTTGATAAGATCCTTTGGTGTAGAGAAAAGAATCCGGGGTTTTCTTTGCATTCCAGAGTGCTCCAGGAGTAGTGAGTGGTCACAGCAAACCAGAGCAGAATTCGATAGTGCTTTATGTGGTCCAGTCCAACCTGGCGGTGAATGGCTAAACCAGTTGTCCGCCACACCCTTTGAAATCTGCAGCCCTTGTAGGTAAGGAAGCCAAGATGAGTGCCATACTGGGGAACAGCCAGGCTGAGAGAGTGTAATGGTTTTATTGGCAAACATCGAAGAGAGAGGTGAGGGCGCATTTGAACAAATCAGTGGCTACGGAAATGGTGCGGCAAACAGAGGGCCAAAGACTAGTCAGGATTTTGAAAATGTTTGAATTGGGGGATAGTTTTCTCCTGGAGTGGATTCAGAAGGATGTAGGGTTGGACATGGAAGGATGATGTGAATGATGAGTGATATAAGGAAGTGATCAGAGATGCCTTATCTGTGATTGATGCTTTGGGACGAGCAAGACCACGTGAGATAGCAAGGTTAAAGCGGATTGGGGCATTTACATGGAGAGAGAAGTTTAGGGAAGATAAGAGGGCGGTGAATCTAGGACAGAGAACATGATGAGTTAAGATTGAGATTGAAATCACCGAGGATGAGAGTTTGTTTTGTGCAGAGGCTGAGGAAGAAAAACAATGAAGATATCTCAGTGAGTAAAGTTTTAATGTACTTGAAAGGATGGTAGAGGATGATAAATATGAATGAGAGAAGAGAGGGATGGAATAAGGTGAGATGCTCAAAGGAGGAGAAATTGCTAGAAGAGGAGGGGCTCAGGCCAAGGTGTGATCGTGATAAGCGCCACATCACCACCATGATGGTGCTGATGTGGTAAGTGGTGGAAGATATAATCTGACAGGTAGGCTTCATTAAGGGGAAAGGTGACATCACCCCTCAGCCAGGTTTCTATCAAGGCCATGATTTTGATGCAATCATCAACAATATGTCTATGGGTGGAAAGGGTTTTGCTCACAAGTGAACAGAAAATCCTGGAGAGAGGTACATAGAGAATAGTCAAAGCTTCACTGACAGAGTCCATGGTGTCAACAGTGGGATGGGCAACTTGGACAAGCAGGAAATTGGCAAAATTAGCTCTGAGTGGGCCTACTGGGAGCATCACTTTATTCCTACAGATCAGCTTTGATAAAAATGGGTAAAATGTGAAATGTACAAAGGCATTTAAACTTCTGAAAACTTTAATTTAAAATGTAGGCAAATTAGCTAGCAAGAGCTTTGTGGTAGATATAATTTACAGAAAGCATTTAATCAAATGTCAAGCATGAGGCTTTTAAGGATAATTGAGGTTTATGGAATTAATGGGAAAATGCATATAGATTAACAACAGGAAACAGAATATTTCATTTAAGGTTCTTTGTAAAAAGTCATGATGAGAAGAAATTATTTTAGGCAAAGCATTGTTATGATCTGAAATGCGCTGCCTGGAATTTGAGAGGCCAGGAGTGTTGGAGGGATTGGAAGCTGATTCAATGATAACTTTCAAAAAAAAAATGGATAGACACTTGAAGTGGAATGGTTGCAGGGTTTCAAATTTCAAAATGCCAAGAGGCTGAATGGTATCCTTCTGAAATGTTTCAATCAACAATTCTATGATGATAAATGGAAAAGTCCTCTATAGGGAAAGTGACTACTGAAGTTCCACAAGAGATTTCATTTTTCCTTTTCTCATTATTCATCAAATACATGGATGAGGGTATTTCCAGTATAATATTCCAAAATTTGCTGATGACACAATGCTACGTTCCAGTATACCATAAGTTAACAGCTAAAGGGATTTCAATCAACTAAGGAGATAACCAGATGGACTTTTAACGTAAAAATCTGTAAAGTAATTGAGATGGCAACAGAAAACATTACATCCTCAAAATCTGCAACAGAGCTCATTTCAGTGCAACTGCTGAGATAGCCCTGCTGCTGACACTTGACACTGACTCTATTAAAGTTCACAATCAGTGTCGTTATGGATGAGAATGACTATAATGCTTTAAAAAATACTTCATAGGGAAATTGTCAAGGATCCAGGCCTCAGTCTGAGTTGTCCCAGTGGGCCAGGTGATATGCTTAGCCAGGCCAGGGCTATCTTCACTGAGTCAAAGCAGGGGTTGGCTCTTAGCATCACCCCCCAACAACCCCCACCTCCAACCAACAGAAGCCCACAAGCAACCATGACAGGGTTTCTTTTTCAGGCCTTCCACATGGTGAGCCCCCACCCTTAAGTTGGCATTTATCAGGGCAGTGGTGGGAGGGTGGCGGTGTCCCCACCATCCACCCTCCCACCCTATTAAATGCTACCTTCAAATACCAAACTCACCTTAGGAGAGGGCATTAAATACCACCCATTTCACTGAGACAAGAGAGAATGGAAAGTATAATAAATAAGAAGCAATCTAAATGAACAAGAACAATCATAATGATTAACTCAGGATAGAGAATAAATGCGCCCTTTCCAGCATTGCCCACAGTCTAAGAATAAGTATATAAAACAATGAGACAGGTGTTGTATTAATAAAAACAAATTGCTGCAAAGAGATTATAAAGAGACCTGACAATTCATTTTTAACATTTGTAGAAAGTAATGAAATTTCAGAGGCCCTGAGAAGTCTCATTTTACAGCAGCATGACTCAGTGAATTGGGCATGGAGGTCAGCTATAACGGTCAGGAAACTGGGAGTACTGCAAACAAATCCATTGGCCTCTCCATGCCTGATTCTTCCAATCTGCACTTCCACTGGCAAAGATTCCATGCCAACCATTTAAAAAACTAATGAAAGGCTAGGCTGTTCATCTGGGATCATAGATTACAAATCAATTTATAAGCCAAAGTTTTACAACATATGAGTCAGATCACACTTAGAATACCGAGTTCAGTTTTGTTCACCATATGTACAGAGAAGAATAACAGTACTGACTCAAGTGTAAAAACATTTAGTGCTTCAAATTTCCTAAATGTTCTCTGGAGTTTAACTTCAGTCATCATTTCAATATGTGTGCCTTATAATCTGGAAAGTAATTTTACCATCCACAGTTACTTGATAATGAGGCTTGAGAACGATAACCCTCGAGGGTGCAATGACGCCCACTGACATCGGCCAAGCCTGCCGACATCAATGCGCACTTTTGCAATATTTCGCTAGACGGGCGCATGAGGGAGACAGAGGTGCACCCGCCGTTAATTAAGAGGACAGTTAGGACCCTGGACAAACCAATGGTCTCCGGGTTTACGTAGCCCGTGCAAATTTTCATTTGTCACATGGGTAGGCTGGCCACAATTTGCAAAATCTCATCCACAGGCTGGATAACAAGGGTCAACAGCATTGTCAATATGAGTTGTGAGAAGTTTTGGAGATCGTGTGCTGCTGGTTGATTGTGTGAACTGGACAGCTTCAGATCTGCGTTCGGAGCATTTTTAGACTTCATTTCTGAACTCATTGTTGTCTTCCAGGCCCCCGGAGGATTCAGACCGTGTGGGCCTTTCCAGGTATCAGGCAGCCTTCCCTTAACCTGGTAATGGGAATTGTAGTCTCCGCTGCTGGCACCTCCTCTGAGGAGGAAGAGAAGGGCAGAAGGGAGAGGAGGCCATGTGTCCTCATGCAGCTTCCAGGGGAGGGCCCTGTGGGAGGAGAGGTGCAGGCACAAGGGGCGCAGGGCCAGCTGGCATTCCAAGGCAGAAGAGACCACAAAAGATGCTGCTAGGGCTTACAGGCAGCGATGCAGCTGCCTCAATATGTCTGAAGTGCAATGCTAAAAGAGGCTTCATCTTTCAAGGGAGACAGTGATCTCCATCTGTCAGAGGATCAGGTCTGAGATCAGCTCCGACTGTGTGGGTGGACACCCCATGCAGTGACTCTGAAGGTCACAGTAGCCCTCAACTTCTATGCCTCTGGCTCTTTCCAGGTGTCGGTGCAGGATCTGTGTGTAGTCTTCCAATCAGCTGTCCACAGTTGCGTCAAGCTGGTGACAGATGCTCTGTACAGGCAGGTATTGACTTTAATTCATTTCCTTACGAACAAGGCCAGCCAGGCAGAGCGAGCCAGAGGGTCCGTGGCAATTGCTGGGTTCCCCCGCATCCAGGGTGCTATTGGCTGCACACATGCGGCCATCAAGGCGCTAGCGGGTCAGCCGAGTGCCTTTGTCGACAGGAAGGAATTCTACTCCATGAATGTGCAGATAGTGTGTGATCACAAAATGTAGATTTTGCAAGTCTGCGCAGGATACCCTGGAAGCTCCCATGACACTTACATCCTGAGACACTCCCAGGTGCCGGGGCTCTTCAGTGCTCCAGCCCGACTGGATGGATGGCAGCTGAATGACAAGGGCTATCCCCTGAAAATGTGGTTCATGACGCCTCTCCGCCACCCAAGAACAGAGGCAGAGCAGCGGTACAATAGGAGCCACAACTCCACAAGGGCTGTGGTAGAGGGACCCATAGGTCTTCTCAAGATGCACTTCTGATGCCTGGACCATTCAAGGGCGACACTGCAATACCCCCCCGGAGCGAGTGTCACTGATAGTGGTTGCATGCTGTGCTCTGCCCAATCTGGCATTGGCAAGGGGGGCACCCAGTGGATGAAGGGGATGTTGACACAGCTGCACAGGCCACAGATGATATGTCCAGTAGTGGGTCTGAGGATGAGCACAGTGAGTTGAATGCTGAGGGCATGGACGCTGACCTGGGTAACCTCCAGGGAGGCAGGGACACCTGGGACACTTTGATCAAATGCTCCTAGTCTATCAGCTAGTCTATCAAATAAGAACCACCACCTGACAGTGAACCTAACAGGACCATTTCTTTGGCCACCAACATACATTCTGTGCTTGTGTAATAAAGTTTCAGGAGACACATGTCTACCATTACATAATGGCTTACCCTGCACCTGCTGAACAAATGAAGAATACAGAGGACAAATAGCACAAAATGAAATCTCATTTAATTGTGTATGTGAAACAGAGCTGAAATGAACATAAACCGGTGTTCTTAATCACACCATTAAAAAAGTTTAAGCAAAACGGGGGAACAAAATATTACACATGATAAAGCTGTCTTGTGCTTAAGGTGCTTTACATTTATGTTTGCGGGTGTTACGTCTAGATGCTCCCCTCTCACTGGCACTGGCAGTGGAGACAGCCTGCTGACTCTGCTGTCTTGTTGGCCTTGATGACATTGGTGGTCATCCCTTGGTCCGTGGAGCCTGTGAAGGCCCCACCTGAGAGGGAGTGGCTAGTGCAATGCCTGGCATTTCTCCAGTTGCTGCAGTCTCATCAGATGCCACGGTCACTGGCAGAGGGGTGGAAAGGATGCTGCCGTCATCTGGAGTGCCCTGAGGGGAGCCCGCAGAGATGACAGGCAGCTCATGTGTCAATGTGAGGCCGCTTTGGACCTCCCTGCTCACCATTGATGGATGGGCACCCAGCTAGGATACCAGGTGCCCAATCCATCTCCCACACTGGCACTGACCACCTGATGTCATTGCCATTGTGAGGGCTTACAAGTCCGAGTACATCCCCAGGAACCCCTGATTGTGTCCCTGGAGTAGCCTCTCCATGAGAGTCGCCACTCTCTCCATGGAGGAGGCATTGTGCTCGGCTATGAGGGTCAACGCAGTGGTCAAGCTCCGCAGGCACTCCTCCCAAGTGGACACTACAGCACACATTCCCTCATGTACCTCCACCAGATACTGGACTTCCAGCATCTGCTGCCCAATGGATGACTCCAGAGGCTAATCATCAGCCATCAACTGAGCATTGTCCTGGTCTCTAGCAGCCCTCCGACTGCTGGCGCCCTGGGCACTCTCTGCCTCTGCCTGCACCTCAAGTGAGTGTGAAGTGCCCTCACCAATGTGCACCGAGATACAAGACAGCGATCCTATGCCCACCAAGGTGCTGGTATCTGCGTGGGTGCCTGCTTGACAGAGAAGGTGTGACGCAGATGCGTGCTGAGCATGGTGGTCCTCCAGGGTCAGGGCAGCCCTTCAGGGTCCCCATGGCGAGTACCTGCTGGTGAGCCTGAAAAGGAAAAGAAGGACATGTCATTAGTTTAAGTCATGACATTGTCATTGTGCATGCCTGGCACACTGGTGAGAATACTGATATCTGCATCATGGTGCCCACGTCTTTCGACTATCAATGGGGACTCCAGCTTCAAGGCTCACATTGTTACAGAGACAACACTAGAATGGTTGCAACAGCCATTATTCTCGCCTCGGCATACTGCACTCTTACCTTCGCCTGGCAGCCCAACCTCACTGCAGCCAGTTGACTGAGGTGCATTCCACCTCTCGCGCTCCAGTGCCTGTTGCTTATGGCGTAACAGGATTAGAAGCTGTTGGGGTCCCCCAACAGTCCACGACCTCTCAATATTGTTATGGGATGTCTTCTCCTGAAAGGATAGAGGAACATTGATTAGTCCACTTGCTACCTGCAACACCATTGCAGTCTGGCCAATCCCACCTGAGGAATACCTGGCAGGGCTCAGCTGATTTGTGGCCCTTGAGCCCCAAGGCACTCAGTCCATGCAGCCAGGGCTCACCCTTTGGCCAGCTCCGGCATCATTAACAGTTGCCCTTCACACTCATGTACCCCCTCACACATGGGTAAAGTGCTGCAAAAGGTTCAATGACCTACTGTGCTTGGCAAGGGTGAGTACCGTGTTGGCATGGCATTGCATGGAGAAGTGTTAAGAATTGGCCATCGCCCTGTGGAGTTCAGGGGTGTTAGAGTCTGAGTGCCAACTGCCAAAGACGCTGGAGCTGGCAAAGGGGGTGAGCCCTGGCTGCTTGGACTGAGTGCCTTGCGGCTCATCGGCCATGACTTAGATGTGCCCTGCAAAATGTACCTCAGGTAGGGTTAGCCAGGCTGTAATGGCGCTGCAGGTAGAGACTAGACTGATCAATGCTCCTCTGTCCTTTCAGGAGAGGAGCTATAACAACATAGAGAGGTCAAGGACAGGTGGAGGACCCCCATACCTCCTAATATTGACGAAGTTTGAACTGGATGCCTTGGAGCTGGAGTGCCACCACACACCTCATTCAGCTGGTCATGGAGAGGCAGGGGTCTCTGATGAAGGTAAGAGTAAGAGGTGAGAGTTTCAGATTGCGCAAGCATTCTTCTGTAGTCTCTTCATTAATGGAAACCTCGAAACTGGAGTCCCCATTGATCATTGAAAGACGATGGCATCATGATGCAGATTTCCATTGTCCTACCGGGGTGCCTGGCATGCACAGTGACAGTGTGATGACTTGAACTAATGACATCTCCTTGTTCTCCCTTAAATTCACCAGCAGGCACTTGTTTGCAAGACCTTGAAGAGCCACCCCTGATGCCAGGCGACTGCCGGGCTTCAGATGCACCTGCATCGCACCTGCTCTCTGAACCAGGAACCAATGCAGGTGCCAGTGCCTTAGTGGGCATTAAGTCAATGGCTTGAATGTCAGTGCACAGTGGTGAGGGCATTTCACACTCACTTGAGGAGCAGGCGGGGGCAGAGAGTGCCTAGGGCACTGGCAGTTGGAGGGCTGCTGGAGACCAGGACAACGTTGAGTCGAAGGCAAATGATGAGCCTCTGGAGTCGTCCATTAGGTGGCAGATGCTGGATGTCCAGCGGAATGTGTTGGAGAATCTGACAGGGATCCATGAGGGAATGCGTGCGATGGTTGCTGTTGTGGAGGAGTCCATGCAGGGCATAAGCACTGTGTTGACCCTCAACACCAAGTGCACTGCCTCCTCCATTGAGAGAGTGGCAACTCTTATGGAGAGGCAACTCCAGGAACAGAATCAGGGGTTTCTGCGGTTGCACACAGACCTGAAAGCCCTCGCAGCGGCAATGACCTCAGCTGGTAAGTGTCAGTGTGGGAGATGGATTGGGCACCCAGTATGCCAGCTAGGTGCCCGTCCATCAGTGATGAGCAGGGAGGTCCAAAGCATCCTCACATGAGCTGCCGTCATCTCTATGGGCTCCTCTCAGGGCACTCCAGATGTTGTCAGCAACTCTTCCGCCCCTCTGCCAGTGACTGTGGCATCTGCTGAGGCTGCAAAGACTGGGGAGATGCCAGTTGTGGCACTGGCCACTCCCTCCCAGGCGGGGCCAGCACAGGCTCCACGGGCCAGAGGAGAACCACCAAGATCATCAAGGCCAACTGGACAGCAGGGTCAGCGGGCTATTGTGAGGAGGTCGGGGGAGCACCAAGATGCAGCACTCGGGAACTTAAGTTTAAGGCACCATGAGCACAAGAGGGACTGGTCACAGGTGATCTTCTGTTCTGTAATGTTTTGTTTATATGTTTACTGGTGTGGGTATGAACATCAGATATGGTAATGTTTTTAGTGACAAAATTACATAAATTTTGCTTTTGTCTTAATGGCCTGAGTATGCTTCACTTTTTTTTTGATGCAGGGTACGCCAAAATGTAATGCTGGATGTGAGTGGCTCTAAACTTTATTGCACATGCACTGAGTGGATTTTGGGTTCAAATGAAAGGGTCATTTCAGACATCCAGGATGGAGGCCGCAGCCCTGGCATGAGGTGGAAGCAGATCTTTGGCAGCCCAGCTGAAGGACCATTGGATCAAGGCGTCCCTGGTGTCCCTCCTCCCTGACGAGTACACTGGTCTGCCTCCATGCCCTCATTGTTCACCTTACCATGCTCCTCTCCTGACTCACTACTGGATTCATCCTCTGTGGCCTGTGGAACTGCTTCAAGATCCTCTTTCTCCAGTGAGTCCCCCCTTGTCAGTGCCAGATTATGGAGAGCGCAGCATGCAACCGCTATCAGTGACACCCACTCTGGGGGGAACTGCAGTGCTCCCCCTGAACGGTCCAGGCATCAGAAGCCGCATCTTCAGAAGACCTATCACTGCCCTTGTGGAGGCATGATTCCTATTATAACGCTGCTCTGCCTCCTTTTCAACAGATAGCCCTTGTCACCCAGCAGCCACGCATCCAGACGGGCTGGAGCGCTGAAGCCTCGGCACCTGGGAGTCTCTGAGGATATAAGCATCATGGGAGTTGCCAGGGTACCTTGCACAAACTTGCAGAATCTGTATCTTGTGGTCACACACTATCCGGACGTTCTTCGAGTGGAAACTCTTCCTGTTGACGAAGGCACTGGGCTGACCCGCTGGCGCCTTGGTGGCCACATGTGTGCAGTCGATTGTACCCTCGACGTGGGGGAAGCCAGCAATCACTGAAAACCCTCTGGCTCACTCAGCATGGCTAATTTCATCTATATGGAAATGAAAAAATGTCATTATCCGCCTGAACAGAGCTTGTCACCAGCTTGACGCAACTGTAGACAGCTGATTGGGAGATTCCACAAAGATCCCCCATTGACCCCTGGAAAGAGCTGGAGGCATAGAAGCTGACAGCCACTGTGACCTTCAGAGCCACTGGCATGGGGTGTCCACCCACATGGAGCTGATCTCAGGCCCTATTATTTGACAAATGGAGTCACTGTCTCCCTTGAGAGGTGGAGCCCCCTTTGGCATTGCACCTCAGACATATGAGGTAGCCGCATTGCCGCCTGTAAACCCTGGCAGCAGGATAGTGGCATCTTCTGCAGCTCCTTGGGCTACCTGCTGGCCCTGTGCCACTTGTGCCTGCACCTCTCCTCCCCTGGAAGCTGCATTGAGACACCTGGCCTCCTCTTCCTTCAGCCCCCTCTTCCTCCCCAGAGGAAGCGCCTCCAGTGGACACCTCAATCCCCATAACCAAGGTGACAGAAGGTTGTCTTATACCTGGAAGGGTCCACATGGTCAAAGTTCTCCAGGGGCTTTGGAGACACCAATGAGCCCTGAAATGAAGTTCAGAACAGAGATGAAGTTCAAATAAACAACTAGCAGCAAACTATCTCCTAAACTCCTCAATACTCACTGTATACTGCTGACCCTTTTTATCCCACCCTTGGATGAAGTTTTGCAAAATGTGGGCTGCCTGCCTGCCTCTTTTACTTGTGCGACAAGCACGAAAACACATGTGCAACATAAAATTGGGATCAATTGGCTTTTTAGTGGCCTTAGGTGGCTTTTTAATTGCTGGCGGGCGCGGCTATGACACCCACGGGTGCCCGCCAACCTTAAGGTTGCACGCATGCAGGATGACATCAGGACACTCGCCCAGCATCATCTCACATGATTTCATGCCCAACCGATTCAGGCGTACGCCCGCCCACAAGGCATAAAATTCTGTCCAAAGTGCTTTAAAATGTCTACTCTGTGGGCAGAATTTTTCTCTCATCGGACAAGCATGTGCCCAACCCAAACGAGAAAAAAATAGTACGCAATGAGGTCAGGCGAGCATCCTGACATCATCGCATATTCTCGCGATATTTCGCTCAGCGGCAGTACACGAGACTCAGCAGCATGCCCGCTGACAATTAAGAGGCCTATTAAGGCCCTTAATCAATTAATCAAATCTGATTTTTCGCTGCCTGTCGAACTGTTCGGTTGGCAGGTGGGCAAAAAGGTCTTTGGATTTTTTATGAAACTTCACCCATGGGCAGATGAGGTTTCCAACAGCAATTGAAAATAAAATAGAAACGTTGAAATTTTATTTGTAACGTGTCTCTGCTCTTGGGACAGAGTCACATGAGGGGACATGTTTTTACCATTTTTAAAGTCTTTATTTATGTTTTCAAAAACCTTCAGCTCCCTGAGACAGCTCTGTGCCTTGAGGGAGCTTTTGTCCGTGTTTGCCCTCCTACGCCGCCACCCCCTCCCCCACTATAAGAAAGGAATTGTTCTAAGACAGCGTTATAGATTTTTATATACGGCCTCCATTATTTACATGTCTGTAAGTTGGTATGACACCAGTAAATATCTCAAACAATTTACTTAATTATTTGAGCTACCATTACACATAATAAAGTCCCAGGCATGTTTGAGTCCAGTACAACAATCAATTGGTCATTGGATTTTTATACTTAAACATCTGAGGTGTCTTTTCTTTCGTACTCCTTTTTGAAGTTTTATTAAATAGTGTAGACTTCCTCATGTTATTCTTCCCCCAAAATATATAAACTCACATTTTTATCTGAAATTTCCCTGTCGAGAATATCCATATTCTCCTGAAATTGTTTACAGGCCTCCTTATGGTTAATCACAGTCCTTATTGTGATGCACAAACAACGCTCTTTTTTTCATTGAAAACAGTCTGTCTCTAAATGACACTTTCATTGCTTATAATGCTATACCCTGAAACTATTTTTCCGTGGAAAGTATGATTTTATTCATTCACAGGATGTGGGCATCACTGGCAAGGCCAGCATTTGTTGCCCATCCCTAATTACCTTTAAGAAGATGGCGGTGGGCCACCTTCTAGATTACAATGAAGGTGAACGTCAACCACATTGGTGTGGTCTGGAGTCACATATAGGCCAGGCTGGGTAAACATAGCAGATTACCTTCCCGAAAGAATGATAGAGAACCAGACGGGTTTTGGGACAATCCGGTGGTTTCATTGGCCAGAAACTTTGCCTCATCGGGCGGCTGTGTGCCCAACCCAAATGAGGGTAAAATGGTACAGGATGACATCGGGTGAGCAAGCCGACATCATCGCGCACTCTTGAGATATTTCACTCTGCAGACACACGCAGGAGTCGGCAGTGCGCCCACCGACAATTAACAGGCCTATTAAGGCCATTAAAGCACCAATTAAATGTAAATTTCCGCTGCCTGTCCAGCCTTACAGTTGGTGGGCAGGTGAAAAGGCCAAGCGGCCTTTGCACTTTTTATGAAACCTCATCCATGAACAGGATGATGTTTCCAACAGCAATTAAAAATAAAATAACAAATTTTTATGTTTCATTAATTACATGTCCCTGCTCGTGTGACAGAGTCACATGAGGGGTCATGTTCTTTAACAGTTATCCATTCTTCATTTCTGATTTTCTTATATTTTCAGCTTCCTGAGGCAGCTCTGTGCGTCAGGGAACTTTTCCTGTGCACATCTGCACACATGCGTGAACTTGTGCTATCACCCTCCTCACACCCACCCCCCACACAGGTAGCGCCGCAGCGCACGTTTCACACTGAGCAGGACTTAATTGGCCCACCAGTGTGAAAGCATGGTCCGGCCCCAATCATGGGTGGTGGACGGCTTCCTGACCCCCCCACTCACGCTTGCCCCCACCGAGCCCTCCTGACAAGGGCAAAATTCTGCTCATGGTTATAATTACTGAGTCTAGCTTTTCATTCCATATTTATTTAGTAACTGAATCTAAATTCACAGCTACATCAGTGAAATTTGAATTGTGTCTTCAGATCATTAAGTGATCACTATGCTACAATTCCCTTCATTTTGGCTAAGGGCATTTATGATAATTTTTGTTAGCGTGCTGTTCTTCTCCAGAATGACATGCCATGGGATCACACAATAGTTTATATTACCAGTGCTAGCAATATGACACAACTAGAGACAAAATACGTCCATAAAAAAGGACTTCCATACTGCATATTTTTTCAATGCAAGACAAAGTCTTCATCAAGTATATCAAAACTTTTGCCATTTGTTTGGAAACAGATATTTTAAATAGTGAAGAAATGCATCACCGTGTCACTTTGACTCAACGTCATTATAACAGAAATATTGCACAACTTATTGCCTTCTTTTAACTTGGACAAAGTTAGGCATGTAGTTTTTTTTCAAGAAGAATATGTCCTATAATAGGAAATGGTGCTTATTTAAACAATCAACTGCATTTTGGGGGAGGAAGAATAAGGAGAATAAATTTATACTAAATGGTAAAACCTTAAAAGGAGTGGAAGAGAAAGGAGATTTAGGAAATTGAATATAAACATCTTGAAAAGAGAGAGCTAGACAAGTCTACATAACAAAAGGGAATGCTAATCACTGTTTAGGACACAGTTAAATCATGGGACCCAAAATTCCTGGATGGAGAGCCAGAATTTGATGAGGTTACCTGCCCTATTACACTATGTCAGAACTTTTGATACAGCATAATAGAGTAAGCATACTGCTTTAAGGTGGCCGAGTTTGTACTATTAGTGATAGAGCTCAACTGCAGACACTTCTTAGGTGGAAACATTAAGATTATTTATAATATACTCAGCAGCAATTGCATATGTGCTTTCAACTCTAACCCTATCTCTGCACTGACTGCTGAGTTAGCCCACACTACTGTCCTATTGGTTACTATAGATCATGTGATCTTCCCTAACAAATATTATTCTTAAAGGTACATTACACACTAAATAAAACCATAAAAACTACATTCCTCCCCCTTTAACTCGGTTATACATATTATATTTACAAGTACATATTTTTCAAGACAACATAATATTTACACTGGGTCTTGAATTTACAAGTTCAGTCTTTCAGGTGGTTTCCTGGTATGTGTGGAACATCATAGCTCCACAACTTCAAATTCTTTGTCAGGAGCATCCTTTTCCAGAATTACCTGAATATCAGGTGGGCACTTGCAGTAGTGTGTCTTCAACTGTTATAGGAACATCAGAAATGTCAGTCCTGGGTTGCGTATCTTCAACAGGAAATGCAAGTGCGGTCATTGTCACTGGTGGAACCAAATCTCGATGATTGTCTCCCTTGTTCTTAAAAGGTCCAGTTGCTCACCTCCATGTGGTAAAATAGAGGTCCAGTCATTGTACTTATTTCACCCAGTAACCACTTTGGTTCTTCTCCAAAGTTTTCATGTATACCAGCTCTCCCACAGTAAATTTCCTCTTGCGACTATGCCAATCATGTCTAGTTTTTTGGCTTCCCTCACTCCTTTCCACCTTCCCCTCTAAATTTGGCAATATTAAGCTCAATCTCGTCCTGAGACAGCGTTTCAACAATAACTCCACAGGTCTTGTGTGTGAGGGGTAGTCCTGTAATGAAAAAGAAAGTATGCTAGTTACTTTTTTTTATTCATTCATGGGATATGGGCTTCATTGATTGGGCCAGCATTTATTGCGCATCCCTATTTGACCTTGTGAAGGTGTTGATGAGCTGCCTTCTTGAACCGTTGCAGTCCATGTGGTGTGGGTACATCACAGTGCTGTTAGGAAGGGAGTTCCAGGATTTTGACCCAGCGACAGTGAAGGAATGGCTATATATGCCCAAGTCAGGATGGTTATTGACTTGGAGGGGAACTTCTAGGTGTTGGTGTTCCCATCTATCTGCTGCCCTTGTCCTTCTAGATGGTAGTGGTCATGGATTTGGAAGGTGCTGCCGAAAAAGCCTTGGTGAATTCCTGCAGCGCATCTTGTAAATGGTACACACTGCTGCTACCTTGCATCAGTGGTGGAGGGAGTAAATGTTTGTGGAGTGGTGCCAATCAAACGGGCTGCTTTGTCCTGGACGGTGTCAAGCTTCTTGAGTATTGTGGAAGTTGCACTCATGTCCTGACTTGTGCCTTGTAGATGTTGGACAGGCTTTGGGGAGTCAGGAGGTGGGTTCCTTGTCGCACTATTCCTAACCGCTGACCTGCTCTTGTAGCCACAGTATTTATATGGCTAGTCCAGTTCAGTTTCTGGTCAATGGTAACCCCCAGCTTGTTGACAGTGGGGAATTCAGTGATAGTAATGCCATTGAACATCAAAGGGTGATAGTTGGATTCTCTCTTGTTGGAGATGGTCATTTCATAACACTTGTGTGGTGTGAATGTCACTTCACACTTGTCAGCCCAAGCATTGATATTGTCCAGGTCTTGCTGCATTTGGGCATAGACTGCTTCAGTATCTGAGGAGTCGCGAATGGTGCTGAACATCATGCAATCATCAGCAAACATCCCCACTTCTGACCTTATGTTGGAAGGAAGTTCATTAATGAAGCAGCTGAAGATGGTTGGGCCAATGTCCTGGAGCTGAGATAACTGACCTCCATCAACCGCAATCATCTTCCTTTGTGCTAGGTATGACTCCAACCAGCAGAGAGTTTTCCCCCTGATTCCCATTGACTCCAGTTTTGTTAGGGCTCATTGATGCCACACTCTGTTGGATGCTGCCTTGATGTCAAGGACAGTCCCTCTCACCTCACCTCAGGAGTTCAGATCTTCTGTCCATGTTTGAACCAAGGCTGTAATGAGGCCAGGAGCTGAGTGGCCCTTGTGGAACCCAAACTGGGCGTCAGTAAGCAGGTTATTGCTAAGCAAGTGCCGTTTGATAGCACTGTTGATGACCCCTTCCATTACTTTATTGATGATGGTGAGTAGACTAATGGGGCGGTAATTGGCTAGGTTGGATTTGTCCTGCTTTTTGCGTACAGGACACGCCTGGGCAATTTTCCACATAGTCAGGCAGATGCCAGTGTTGTAGCTGTACTGGGACAGCTTGGCTAGGGATGTGGCAAGTTCTGGAGCACACGTCTTCAGTACTATTGCCGGAATGTTGTCAGGGCCCACAACTTTTGCAGTAACCAGGTGCCAGTACAGGTCAGCCAGCATGGGGACTCTTCATTGAACCAGGGTTGATCCCCTGGCTTGATGGTAATGGTAGAATGGGGTATATGCTGGGCCATAGGTTACAGATTGTATTCAAGTATAATTCTGCTTCTACTGATGGCCCACAGCACCTCATGGATGACCAGTGTTGACTTGCTGGATCTGTTCAAAATCTATCCCATTTAGCATGGTGGTAGTGCCACACAACACGGTGGAGGGTATCCTCAATGTGAACGAGGGACTTCGTCTCCACAATGACTGTGTGGTGGTCACTCCTACTGATACTGTCATGGACAGGTGCATCTGCGGCAGGCAGCTTGATGAGGATGAGATCAAGTATGTTTTTCCCTCTTCTTGGTTCCCTCACCACCTGACGCAGACCCAGTCTAGCAGCTTTGTCCTTTAGGACTTGGCCAGCTTGGTCAGTAGTGGTGCTACCAAGCCACTCTTGGTGATGGACTTTGAAGTCCCCCATCCAGCGTACATTCTGCACCCATGCCACCCTCAGTGCTTCTCAACATGGAGGAGCATTGATTCATCAGCTGAAGGAGGCGGAACATGGTAATCAGCAGGAGGTTTCCTTGCCCATGTTTCACCTGATGCCATGAGACTTCATGGGGTCTGGAGTCGATGTTGAGGACTCCCAGGGTAACTCCCTCCTCCTGACTGTACACCACTGTGCTGCGTCTGTCCTGCTTGTGGGACAGGACATACCCAGGGATGGTGATGGTGGTGTCTGGGACATTATCTGTAAGGTATGATTCCATGAGGATGACTATGTCAGGCTATTGCTTGACTACTCTGTGATACAGCTCTCCCACTTTTGGCGCGCACCCCCCAAATGTTAGTATAATAAGGAGGACTTGGCCGGGTCAACAGGGCTGATATTGCCGGTGTCATTTGCCGGGTGGTCCGTCCAGTTTCATGACTCTGTAGCTGTTTGTTACAGCTGAGTGGGCTTGTTAGGCCATTTCAGAGGGCATGTAAGAGTCAACCACATTTGCTGTGGGTTCTCGACCATGTAAGGATGATAGACAGATTTCTTTCCCTAAAGGGTATTAGTGAACTAGATGGGTTTTTACAACAATCAACAATAGTTTCATGGTCATTGTTAGACTTTTAATTTGAGTTTTTTATTGAATTCAAATTCCACTATGTGCTATGGTGGGATTAAAACCCAGGTCCCCAGAGCATTACACTGGGTCCCTGGATCATTAGTCCAGCGACAATACCACTAAACCATCACCAATTACTGTAGTTGAAGCTCCCGTGTGTACTTCCATTTTAGCAGGTTTGCCATTTACTTTCACTGTGAGAATTATTGGTTCTGTCTTTTCAACTTTCAGATTAAACAACGAGTAAACGTCTGAATTTGTTGTTTCAGGCTCTTCGACATTGCAGATTTCATTGGGCTTCTTCTTTTGTTTACAAGGCTGCTGAATCTTTCCTTGCACTGCTTCATTATATGTCCATTTCTGTGACAATAGTAGCACTCGATTTTTTATTAAACTGCCAATTGCTAATAGACTGCTTGTTGCCACCTCTATTAAAATTATTCTTCAATTTTGCTGCTAAGTTATTCTTCTTTATTCTTCATCTAGTGGGAGCTGTTTCCCATTTCTCAGTAGAGTCTTGCTTTTTAGCATCACTTTTGGCTGAGGTTTCATGCCCAATGTCGAGAACAACGCCATTTTGCGTACCCTGCATTACTTGTGAATCTCTTGCAGTGCTTTCCATAGCCAGCACTATCTCTAGTGCCTTCTTGAAAGCAAGATTCACTTCGGACAATAATCTTTTCTGAAAAGTGTCCTGTTTCACACCACACACTAAACAATCTCTGAGCATGTCGTTCAAAGTCATACCAAACTCACATTGTTCTGTTAGCTTCTTCAAAATTACCACATAGCATGCAATTCTCTTACCCAGGGCTCTATTTCATGAATTGAACCTGAACCTCTGCATCATGACTGAGGGCTTGGCTTGAAAGTGACACTTCACGAGGTCCACCAATTCATCAAAGTTCTTTGAATCTGGGGCACTAGTTACCATCAAACCCTGAATCAAACCATAGGTTTTGGTCCCACAAGTACTCAAGAGAATTGCTTGCCTCTTCTCTTTCCCCATAATCTTGTTCGCTTGAAAAAAAGAATGTGAAGCGTTCTATGTGTTAAGACCAATCATCTGTGCCTGGTTCAAAAGGATCCCAAATTGTGGCATTTCCAGAAGGGATAACTTCTTCAGTTCTAACGGAGCTTGCTTCTTACAATCACTTGGCAAGGTACAGTGCCGATTTCTTTTTAACTTGATTTCTTCTGTTCAGTTGTGTTTTATCCTCATCGCCAGTTTGTTGTAGGGTGGCTGAGTTGTACTATTAGTGATAGAATTGAACTGAAAACACTTCTTGTGTGGAAATATTAAGTTTATTTACATTATACTCAGCAGCAACTACAAGTGTGCTTTCAACTCTAACTCTATCTCTACACTGAAGTAGCCTGTGCTACTCTCCTATTGGTTATGACGGATCCTGCGATCTTCCCTAACAAATATTATTCTTAAAGGTACATTACATACTAAATAAAACCATAATTACTACACATGCCTTCTGCCCCTAAAACCTAAATCCCAATAGCCCTTAGAAGATGTGCTTGCTTCTGGTTGCAGGCTAAGAAAGCACTTGCATTTATATATCATGATTCATCTCCTGGATGTCCCAAATGGCTTCATAGCTAATTAAATACTTTGACATGTAATCACTGTTATCTAGGGAATCACACATAGAATTTGCCCACAGTGATGTCCAACAAATAGTAATAAAGAAAGATTTACAGTCATATAATTTGTTTCATGACTTTAGGACATCTCAAACAGCTTTATAGTCAATAATGTACTTTTGAAGTGTATTGTCAATTATAATATAAGATAAATAACCAGATACTATTGTTATCGGAGGCATTGCTTAAGGAATAAATGTCATCCAGCTCACCAGGAGAACACTGTCACTCTTCTTCAATTTGCAGCATGAGATCTCTTACATCTACTTGAGAGGGCAGACAAAGCCTCAGTCTAACATCCAAAAGATCGCACCTTAATCAGTGCAGCACTCCTTCAGTACTGCACTAAATTGTCAGCCTAGATATTTTTTATTCATCCATGGAATGTGAGCATCGCTGGCAAGGCCAACACTTATTGTCCTTCCGTAATTGTCCTTGAGAATGTAGTTGTGTGCCACCTCCTTGGATCTGCAGCCCTTGTGATGTTGATACACCTAGAATGCTGTTACGGAGAGATTTCCAGGATTTTGATCCAGCAACAGTGAAGGGACAGTGATATAGTTCCAAGTCAGGAAGGTGGAACTTGCAGGTGATGGTGTTCCCATGTTCTTGCTGCCTATATTCTTTTAGGTGGTACAGGTCAGCTCAAGTCTCACCTGTGGAGCTTCATTTGATAGCCTTCAGACTCAGAGGCATCTGAACCAAGGCTGACATGCTCAGTTGCCATTCGGGTTCTGACCCCTTACTCACTCCTCTTAGTCCCTTCACATCCCAAAGATGCTGAAAGTAGGCATGGGTTCCATTGTGACATCAAAAAGACCCTGAAGGTGTTAAAGGGTAGTTGATCCCTTTGAATGTAGGCCCTGGGTTCCTCTTGAGGAATTACAAGAAATATTTACCTATTCTCTCAGGCTCCCTGTATTGGAGCAATAGGGTGTCTCTCCAATTTTTCAGTCTTTACAGGAATTATAACACTATCTCCACAGAGGCTGCCTGACCTTCTGAGTGTTTCCAGCGTTTTCTGTTTATTTTATTTCAGGGTTCCAACACACTCAGCATTTTGCTTTTATTTCAAAGCCATAATAAATTGATTGTTTCTGGTCTGTGAATGGGTAGGGTTAATGGGCCAAATAGCCTCTTCTTGTTTCGAGGTTGCTTATGTTTCTTGTTAATCATTATACTGTGGTGAACGTGTGACTTCAGAATTCATATATTTCAGAAAATAACTTTTAGTTTAGGAATTGAACTTAAATGTAGATAGATTGAAATCATTGGTTGAGAAACTGGTAAACAGACTTGTGGCAATTAGAATTCAAAAGGGTAACCTGTGTTTGGTTAATAAGGTCAGAGTTAGAGGGGTGAGAAAACTTAATGACCAACCCATCCCTGAACTTTCAGGAGATCTATAGTTATTTCAGTAAGGGATTTGAAGTATTCATGTAGTTCCCAGATTAAAGACACTAAAAGCACTTTTGCAAACAAGGGGGTTTCTTGGTGGAACAAGCAAGTTTGGAGAGAGGGTCATTAACTCCACTAGAGAGATAAATTATTCATGCAGTTCACAGAATCAAATAATTGTTTTAAAGGTAAAAGGCAATTGATTTACATTTCTGTTTGGGAACATCCAATGTGCCACATTGCTGTGGAGATAAGTTAAACAGGGTGGAGAGACACATTCTGGGAGGTTTCTTAGTCAAACAAAACAGACTTTATATGCACGAGTGATTCTGTGGCTGCTTGTATCCAACCAGCCCCTCGTACAGCCATTTTTTTTCTAGAAAACCCTTCCCTAGAATTTATTGTCCCGCTCTAGCCACACATTGGTTGAACAAATCACGTGACCCCTACTCAGTTGAACTGATCTTAAAGTGACAGTCATCACACAGGGGAGGTACCCTTTTGTGTTGTTTATTTTATGTGATTTTTTTGCAGAAATCAAGCAGTTCAGCCTGGAAACAGACAGAGATTGCTTCAGCTTTAGTCCTGTGCAGTTCACAGCTAAATAAGAGGCGCAGGACCAAAAGTCAAAAATGCAAGATAGGCCTTCACTTTAAGGAAAGAATATACTAATTTTATCATTCACTATGCAAGTTTGGTGGACTCAGTTTAGAGACAGAGTTCATGAGGGAAAAAGAGGCTGGAAGATTTGCCTAGCTTGGAGCAAGAGGGAAAAATCTACAGTAACACTCATAGTGAAAACAGAGAGTCAGCAGTCAGCCTGGTTGGAGTTTAAGGGTAAAGGGAGAAATCTGCTAGAAGTTGTAAGGTAACTGTAGAACTATGTGCTGTACAAGAGCCATAAAGGAGCATAATGGCCATTCAGAACTGAGGTGTTCCTGACCTTAAATCACTGAGCACAAATGCAAATTGATTGAAACATATAAGATTCTGAGGGGTCTTTACCCCTCAGATGTGGAGATGTGGAGAGGATGTTTCCTCTTGTGGAAGAATCTAGAACTAGGGGTCATTATTTAGAAATAAGGGGTCACCCACTTAAAGCAGAGATGAGGCAAAATATTTTCTCGGTCCTGAGTCTTTGGAACACTCTTCCTGAAAAAGTGGTGGAAGTAGAGCCTTTGAATATTTTTAAGGCAGAGATGGATAGATTCTTGGTAAGCAAGGGGGTAATAGGTTATCGGGGGTATCTGAGATGCAAATTTCAGGTTACCATCAGATCAGCCATAATCTTATTAAATGGCAAAGCAAGCTTGAGGGGCTGAATTGCCTACTCCTGCTTCTTGTTCGTATGTTTGTATGTATGTATTTTCATAAGCTTCAGTGGAGATGCCCATTGTTAAGTTTTGAAGGAAAGTTGGAGAGTCATTTAGCAAAAAGCTAATGGAAGAATCCCCATAAAATGTTATACCTCAAAGAATAGATAGAACACTGAGGAGAAATAAAATTGAATTCTAGAAAGCTGTGGCATTCTTGGTTTGAATTCCAAAAAGGAGAAGTGAAGAAACATCAAGATCTTACAGGGAAAAATTTTTTACTCGGCGGGCGGGCATATGCCCACCCCACTCAAGCATGAAATGACGTGCTTTGACATCAGCTGAGCGTGCCAACGTCAACATGCGCTCTAGTGATATTTCGCTAGTCGGGCACGCGAGGGAGGTAGAGGCATGCCTGCCATTAATTAAGAGACCACTTAAGGCCCTTGACACACCAATTGTCTCCGAATTTGCATAGCCCGTGCAAATTTTCAGCCGTCGCACAGGCAAAATGGTCAGGCAGGCCCCAATTTCCAAAAGCTCATCCACAGGTAGGATAAGAAGGGTCAGTAGTATTGTCAATGTGAGTAGTGAGGAGTTTTGGAGATCGTGTGTGGCTGGTTGATTTTGTGAACTGGATAGCTTCATCTCACTTCAGAACTGCTTTCTGAGCATTTCTGGTCTTCATTTCAGGACTCATTGGTGTCATGCAGGCCCCTGGAGGATTCAGACCATGTGGGCCCTTCCAGGTACCAGCCTATCAGATAACCCTGGTAATGGGGATTGTGCTCTCCGCTGGTGGCACCTCCTCTGAGGAGCAAGAGAAGGGCAGATGGCAGAGGAGGCGAGGTGTCCCAATGCAGCTTCCAGGGGAGAGACCTTTGGCAGGAGAGGCACAAGCACAAGTGGGGCAGGGCCAGCTGGCAGTCTAAGGCAGAAGGGGCCACAGAAGACACCGCGATCCTGCTGCCAGAGTTTACAGGCAATGATGCAGCTACCTAAATATGTCTGAGGTGCAATGCCAAAGGAGGCTCCATCTCTCAAGGAGACAGTGACCTTCATTTGTCTGAGGATCGACCCTGAGATCAGCTCTAAGTGTATGGGTGGACAGCCCATTCCAGGTGGTCTGAAGGTCACAGTGGCCCTCATCTTCTATGCCTCCAGCTCTTTCCAGGCGTCAGTGGGGGATCTGTGTGGAGCCTCCCAATCAGCTGTCCACAGTTGCGTCAAGCTGGTGACAGAAGCTCTGTTCAGGCGGGTATTAACTTTCCTTCATTACCATACGGACAAGGCCAGCCAGGACGAGCAAGTCAGAGGCTTTGCAGCAATTACTTGGTTCCCCCGCGAGCAGGGTGCCATCGACTGCAGACATGTTGCCACCATAGCGCCAGCAGGTGAGCCGGGTGCCTTTTTCAACAGGAAGAGCTTCCACTCCATGAACATGCAGACAGTGTGTAATCACAGGATGCAGATTCTACAAGTCTGTGCAAGATACCCTGGCAGCTCCAATGACGCTTACATCCTGAGATGCCCCCAGATGCCAAAGCTCCTCAGTGCTCCAGCCCAACTGGATGGATGGCTGCTGGGTGAAAAGGGCTATCCCCTGAAAATGTGACTCATGTCACCTCTCTGCCACCCAAGAACAGAGGCTGAGCAGTGGTACAATGGTAGCCACGCCTCCACAAGGGCTGTGATAGAGAGAACGATCGGTCTTCTCAAGATGCGCTTCCAATGCCTGAACCGTTCAAGGGGCGCACTGCAATACCCCCAGAGCGAGTGTCACTGATAGTGGTTGCATGCTGTGCTCTGCCCAATCTGGCACTGGCAAAGGAGGGACCCTGTGGAGGATGAGGATGTTGACACAGCCACCCACCCACCCCCTCACTCTTTCACCCACCCACCCACCTGCACATTCTTTCACCCACCCACCCACCCCCTCACTCTTTCACCCACCCACCCACCCCCTCACTCTTTCACCCACCCACCCGCCCCCTCACTCTTTTAGGTGATGAATGCATCAGTGAGTCCAAGGAAGAGCAGTGTGAAGAGAACACTGATGGCATGGATGCTGACCTGGGTAACCTCCAGGGAGGCAGGGACACCTGGGACCCTTTGATCCTACGCTCCTTCATTTAGCCTACCAAATAAGAACCACCGCCACATGCGGGGCTGCAGGCTCCATACCCGATCCCTGACAGGACCATTTGCTTGGCTGTCAACATACATTCTGTGCATGTGAATTAAAGTTTCAGGAGACACATGTCCACCATTACCTGCACCTGCTAAACAAATGAAGTATACAGAGGACAAATAGCACAAAATAAAATCTCATTTAATTGTGTATGTGAAACATAGCTGAACTGAACATAAATCTGTGTTCTTAATCACCCCATTGAAAAAGTTAAAGCAAAATGGGGAAACAAAACATTACACATGATAAGGCTGTCTTGTGCTTAAGGTGCTTTACATTTATGTTTGTGGGTGCTACGTCTAGATGCTCCCACTTCACTGTCACCAGCATTGGAGACAGCCTGCTGACTCTGCTGTCTTGTTTGTCTTGATGACCTTGGCAGTCATCTTCTGGCCCATGGAGCCTGTGAAGGAGCGGCCAATTCAACGGCTGGCATCTCCCAGTTACCGCAGCCTCATCAGATGCCATGATCACTGGCAAAGGGGCAGAAGAGCTGCTGGTGATATCTGGAGTGCCCTGAGAGGAGCCCACAGAGAGGTAGAGTGCATTTGCATGTTTTGAATAGAGAATTTAAGAGAATGAGTGAAACCTGACACCTAGGTAGCAGAGACCAAGCAGTATGTTTATATTACTAATAAAATTGGTACTATTGGTTTTATTGTTAGAAGAGGCAGAGCTCAAAGAGTCTAGTGATACAATAAGAACTTACATTCAATGAGCTGTGCTAGGTGTAACTTCAGCAGTTTTCGTGTGCGCAGAGCAGGGGCAAAGTAAGATCAAAGTAGCTGTAAACCTACAACTCTCTCCATCGGAATCAAAATGAAAGGAACCTCATTTTGAATTCATAAAGTGAAAATGTTTTGCCTGGTGTCTGGTTAAGTCTATGGATTGCTGTTGCCTCAATGGAGATGAGTTGGTGAATTTGTTAAAAGTTATGATATTAGTAATTTATAGCCATTTGAATATACTTAATTTGTGTGAATTAATAAAATGTTTAATTTAGTTTAATATAAATCCTCTCAAGAACTGGTGGTCTGATTCCTGAATTTAGAGTTGCATCTTAAATATAACCACTTAAAGATATAGATTATGACAGTTGTTTAAAGTTTCCCTCTGGGATATTTAAATAACTCAGCTTTACCGCAAGACTGTCTTATAACAGATATATCCCAGGCTGATGAGGGAGGCAAGGGAAGAGATATCAGGGGCACTGGCAGTAATTTTCAAATCCTCTCTGACACAAGCGAGGTGCCAGAGGACTGGAGGACTGTTAATGTTGTCACATTATTAAAAAAGGGAGGAAGGGATAGGCCAGGAAATTGAAGGCCAGTCAGTCTAAACTCGGTGGTGGGGAAGATACTAGAAAGAATTCTGAAGGACAGAATATATCTGCACTTTGAGAGACATGGATTAATCAGGGATAGTCAGCATCGATTTGTTAAGGGAAGGTCATGTTTGACAAATATGGTTGCATTTATGAAGAGGTAACCAGGAATGTTAATGAGGGTAATGCATTTGATGCGGTCTACATGGATTTTAGCAAGGCTTTTGACAAGGTCCCTCATGGGAGACTGGTCAAGAAAGTAAGAGCCCATGGGATCCAAGGCAAAGTGGCACGTTAGACCCAAAATTGGCTGAGAGACAGGAAGCAGAGAATGATGGTGGAGGGATGTTTCTGTAACTGGAAGTCTGTTTCCAGTGGGGTTCTGCAGGGTTTGGTTCTGGGACCCTTGCTGTTTGTGGTGTACATAAATGATTTGGACTTAAATGTAGGGGGTATGATCAAGAAGTTCGCAAATGACACGAAAATTGGTAGGGTGGTAAATAGTGAGGAGGATAGCCATAAACTGCAGGGGGGTATCAATGGACTGGTCAGGTGGGCAAAACAGTGACAAATAGAATTCAACCCAGAAAAGTGTGAGGTATTGGGCTTGGGGAGGATTAACAAGGCAAGGGATTGCACAATGAATGGTAGGACCCAGGAAAGTACAGAAGATCAGAGGGACATCGATGTGCATATCCATCGACCCATGAAGGTGGCAGGGCAGGTTGATAAGGTGGTTAAGAAAGCATAGGGGATACTTGCCTTTATTAGCCGAGGCATAGAATACAAGAGCAGGGAGGTTATGCTGGAACTGTATAAAACACTGGTTAGGCCACAACTGGAGTACTGCATGCAGTTCTGGTCACCACATTATAGGAAGGATGTGATTGCACTGGAGAGGGTGCAGAGGAGATTTACCAGGAAGTTGCCTGGGCTGGAGGGTCTGAGCTATGAGGAAAGATTGAATAGGCTGGGGTTGCTTTCCTTGGGGCAATGAAGGTTGAGAGGGGACCTGATAGAGGAGTATAAGATTATGAGGGGCATAGATAGGGTGGATAGGAAGGCATGTTTTCCATTAGCAGAGGGCTCAATAACCAGGGGGCATAGATTTAGACGGGAGTTGAGGAGAATTTTTTTCACCCAGAGGGTGGTGGGAATCTGGAACTCACTGCCTGAAAGGATGGTTGAGTCAGAAACTCTCGTAACATTTAAGAAGCATTTAGATATTCACTTGAATTGCCATAGCCTCCAGGGCTGTGGGCCAAATGCTGGAAAATGAGATTAGTGTAGTCAGATCTTTGTTGACTGGCACAGACACAATGGACCAAGTGGCCTCTTTCTGTGCTGTAGACACCTATGAGTCTATGAGTCTATCACTAGAGAAAAAACACTAGGGAAACTAATGGTGCTAAAAGGCCGTTAAGTCCCCTGGACCTGTTGGGTTTGCATCCTAAAATATTAAAGGAAGTACCTACAGGCATAATGGATGCACTGGTAGTAATCTTCCAAGAATCGTTAGATTCTGGAAAAGCTCCAGAGGTTTGGAAAACTGCCAATGTAACACCCTTATTCAAAAAGGTAGGGAGACAAAAAACAGGTATCTATAGGCCAGTTAGCTTAACATCCATTATTGGGAAAATGTTAGAGTCTATTATAAAGGATGAAATAGCAAAGCATTGAGAGATGCATAAGATAGTCATGAGGTGAAAAAAATTCTCCTCAACTCCTTTCTAAATCTATGCCCCCTGTCAGCATGGCTTCATGAAGGGGAAATCATGCCTGACAAATTTATTTGAATTCTTTGAGGAGGTAACAAGCAGGTTAGATAAAGGAGAACCAATAGATGTAATATATTGGATTTCCAAAAGGCTTTTAATAAGGTACCGCCCTTAAAGCTACTTAATAAGATAAGAACCCATGATTTTGGGGGTAGTATATTAGCATGGATAGAGGATTGGCTAACTAATAGGAGACAGAGAGTTGGGATAATGGGAGCATTTTCAGGATGACAACCTGTAACTTGTGGAGTGCCACAGGGATCAGTCCTGGGGCCTCAATTATTTACAATATATATTAATGTATATTAATGACTTAGATGAGGGAAGTGAATGTACTATCACCAAGTTTGCAGATGACACAAAAATAGTTGGGAAGCAACTGGTAAGAATGACACAAAGAATCTACAGATGGATATAGACAGGTCAAGTGAGTGGGCAAAAACTTGGCAGATGGAACTTAATGTTGGAAAATGTGAGGTTATGCACTTTGGTAGGAAGAATAGAATAGCTGAATATTATTTAAACAGAGAAAGACTGCAGAAAACTGCAACACAGAGGGATTTGGGGGCCCTCATGCATGAATCCCAAAAAGCTAGCAAATGGAATGTTAGCGTTATTTCAAAGGGAATGACATATAAAAATAGGGAAAAGATAAAAGCAAAATGTTGTGGATGCTGGAAATCTGAAAAAAAAAACAAAAATTGCTGGGAAAACTCAGCAGGTCTGACAGCATCTGCGGAGAGGAATACAGTTAACGTTTCGAGTCTGTATGACTCTTCAACAGAACAAGGGAAATATAGAAATGAGGTGAAATATAAGCTGATTGAAGGGGGGTGGGACAGGTAGAGGTGGATAGAGGGCCAGTGATAGGTGGAGGCAAAGAAGAGATTGTCAAAGATGGCATAGACAAAAGGACAAAGGGGTGTTAACGGTGGTGATATTAGCTAAGCAATGTGCTAATGGTGACATTAAAGGTAGAAAGCAGGACAAGCAAGTGACAGATAGCCCTAGTGTGGATGGGGTGGGGGAAAGGGATCGAAATAGGCTAAAAGGTAGAGATAAAACAACGGATGGAAATGCATTTAAAAATAATGGAAATAGGTGGGAAAAGGAAAATATATATTTTTTAAAATTATAAATTATTGGAAAAAGGGGGATCGGAAAGGGGGTGGGATGGAGGAGAGAGTTCATGATCTGAAGCTGTTGAACTCAATATTCAGTCTGGAAGGCTGTAAAATGCCTAGTCAGATGAGGTGCTGTTCCCTCCAGTTTGCGTTGAGTTTCACTGGAACATTGCAGCAGGCCAAGGACAGACATGTGGGCATGAGATCAGGGTGGAGTGTTGAAATGGCAAGTGACAGGGAGGTCTGGGTAATACTTGCGGACAGACCGAAGGTGTTCCACAAAGCGGTCACCCAGCCTGTGTTTGTTCTCTCCAATGTAGAGGAGACCGCATTGGGAACAACGAATGCAGTAGACTAAATTGAGGGAAGTCTTGCTAAAACTATAACAATGCACCAGTTAGACCACATCTAGAATATTGTGAACAATTTTGGTCCCCTTATCTAAGGAAAGATATACTGGCACTGGAGGCAGTACAGAGAAGGTTCACTAGGTTGATCCTAGGGATGGAGGGATTTCCTTATGAGGAGAGGTTGAACCTGTACTCACTGGAGTTTAGAAGAATGAGAGGCGACCTTATTGAAACATATAAGATTCTTAGGAGACTTGACTGGGTAGATGCTGAGAGGTTGTCTCCCCTTTTGAGAGAGTCTAGAACCAGAGGTCATAATCTCAGAGTAAGGGGGTCACCCATTTAAGAGATGAAGAGGAATTACTTCTCTCAGAGGATAGTGAATCTGTGGAATACTTTACTACAGATGGCTGTAGGGTCTGGTCCTTAAGTATATTCAAGGCTGAGATAGACAGATTTTTAATCTGTAAGGGAATCAAGGGTTATGGGGAAAAGGCAGAAAAGTGGAGTTGAGCCAAGATCAGCCATGATCTCATTGAATGGTGGAGCACACTTGATGGGCCGAATGGCCTACTTCTGTTCTTACGTCTTATGGTTTTATGGATTGCACATACACTAATCCTTAAAGGTGGCAGAACAAGTTGAGAAGGCTATTTAAAAGGCAGACAGGATCTGTGGCATTATAAAAAATGGTATAGAATACAAAAGCAAGTTATATTAAGTGTTTTAAAAATACTGGTTTGGCCTTAACTGGATTACTCCAGCTGATTCTTGATACGGCTGTTAAGGCCTTGGAGAGGGTGAAGGGGAAATTTACTAGGATGGAAATATGGCCAAAACATCTCAGTTTCATGGGGAGACTAGGGAAACTGGTGCTACTCTCCTTAAAGCAGAGAAAGTTAAGGTGAGATTTGATTCAAGTGGCCACTGTTGTGGGCCAAGAATATCTGATACAGACCACGCATGCCACCGCACCCACACAACCCCCACACCACTACCCCGTCCTGTCAACCCCTGCATTTGTTAACATACAAAAATGAGCATAAGGCCTGTCACTCGCAAAATGGGCACACACAGGATCACTTAATTGATTAATTTTTAGTAATAGTTACCAATAATAATTGTAAAAATAACTAGTACATAATATAATAACCTATATATATAGTATAATAACTAATTACCATACCAACAATTTAAAGCCAATATATCCACACTGGGAATGACTAATAGATTTTGTACTTTGTTCATCCCTGGCAGAATTCAAACGTGTTTTTTTAACCACAGGAACTCTGAGTACATGCCTTTGCACTCTTCTGAGAAATCAATGCACATCTGGTCTACCATGCCTTGAGGCACCACCAGTATTAAAGAAGTATCGACTGCAGTGTAGCAGTTGATAATGAAATCTACAATGACTCGTCCATGGCAAGAGACCTAATAAGTGGGAAAACAAAGGTGAAAATACTGAGCAAGAAAATTCTAATGCCATATTCAATACAGAATCTATTGGATTATATCAAAGAAAATTACCTTTTCTTTCTTTAGCAACTGATGCTTCAAACAAGGGTACAACAAAGCGTTTCCCTTAGTTTTAAGATATTTCAATATTGAGAAGGAGGCCCAGCATTTACCAACAGAAAATGCTGGAAAAATTCAGTTCTAACAGCGTCTGTGGAGAGAAACAGAGTTAACATTTCAAATCTGCGTGACTTTTCATCTCTGAAGAAGGGTCATTCAGACTCAAAACGTTAACTCTGTTTCTCTCTCCACAGATGTTGTCAGACCTGCTGAGCTTTTTCCAGCATTTTCTATTTTACTTTCAGATTTCCAGCATCCACAGTATTTTGCGTTTATCCAGCATTTACTGTTGGGTATCCTTAGTGATAGTCAGAAAACCTTGGAAGCAATCACAGCAGAAATACTATCCAAATCCAATGCCTTTGATTTCATCTTAAGGAGATTTTCCATGTATTCAGCTGACAACGCAGGTGTTAATTATGGAAAACACAACAGCGTTTACCAGAAACTAAAGGTACTCAAAAGGACATTTTTGCAGCCAACTGGCAACTGGCAGAAGCGGTTAGAACAGATGGCCGGACATCTGTTTGTCCAGCTGGCCTCATTATGAATGCTTGATTGAGCTCCAAGGATAACTAATGTATTTATCTCAGCAGGCAATGTTGGCACAGCTGCAGAGAAAAATGCAAGCTTTGTTTGAGTGACATTTTTCTTACCTTATAATAAGCCATTCTTTTTTGAACAGCTTTTTCTGTGTTTGTGTGTGTATTTACATAAGATTAAGAGGTATGAAGTGGCTTTTTGACATTTGATACTATGAATGACTGTGATTGACTGACAGCTTTATGAGCAGATAAAGGGGCAATGTATTTCAATGGTAATGTTGAATGGCTGTTTTTCTTGGGTTCCCTACTCAGGACTAGGACACCCTATGGTTCACCATTCCTCTGAGAAGTTGCAAACCATGTTTCACAACAGAACGGACCTGACACCATCGAAGCTGCCAGGAAATGAGACGCCCATTCCAAAAATGAAGCTGGCAAGGGCGGGAGTGCTGCATGAAGGCTCGCTACCCATACCCTTATCCTGCACTAACAAAAATTGCAGGAACGGGGATGAGAATTCCAGAATTGGGTCCTGCCCACCATTTTTAAAAGACTCCTGACTCGGCCTAATTCCACAAACATCTGGCTGATGCTTTTTTTCCATGGATAGATTAGCTAGTGCCATTGGCAATCTTATGCTCCAATCAACTGAGTCCATGCACACTTGATTATGGCCATGCAGACTCTAAATGCCAATACATTTGCCACCTTAATTAGAATTATAGATACCTCAGCCTTGGTGTTATAGCATGGTACTGATGAGAATAAAGAATTCTCCAACAGAGTGGTCTCAGTGAAACACAACTGGGCCATGAGAGTGCTAATGGAGAAAGGGGACATGGAAGCAGGGACTCCACTCAAGGTGCCTTCATTTCTTTCCTATTGACTGCACTCCCAGTCAGTAACTCTCATCTTCCAATGGCCATCTGTCCCTGCACAGGTACAGGTGGAGCAGTCATCATGCAGGGCTCCAAAACCCACAGGATGTGCCTCAAGAGCATCTCAGCAGCCAAAGTAGATATCAGAGCAGCCTGTGTCCACCTTTGCTCAACTCACAGTTGTTGCACCACGTAGAAGTTGTAGGAAAATGAACAGTTAGCTTAGTAGTTCACAAGGTTATGAACATTGGGTGTATGAGAAAATTTTGCGTTGTCACTTTTCTGTTGTTTAGCTAGGTCACATGCATATTATTCGTTTGCACCTTCTCCTGCCTTGTCCATTCTTGGGTGCTGGGTGGCAAGTTGCTTGTTAACTTGTTTGATGAAATGAATTGATGGAGACCAATGAGGGGATGTTCCAGAGTTGGTTGTTTGCAAGATTGCTTTGTGTCAAAGTCACTGGGGGAGCTGGGCAGGAAGAGCAACATTTGCATCTGCTAATGACATAGGTTCACTGATGCAACCTAAGTGAACCTTACATTAATAAAGGCATTGCTGGCATACTGAACAGCAATGTGAGTAGCTGAAGGTACATTGCCTTCATCATATTTCTCTTTCCCATCTTCCTCCTCCTCCCCCTCTGAATTGTACAAGAAGGATCGATGCTCTTCACTTTGTTCTTCCTGCAGATCAAAATCTTGCTTCTGCACAGCAAACCATGGCTATCCTGGACATCCTGGCTGAAGCAAACATCCAGATCTGTCCAGGCACCTGAAGTCCAACTTCAGCATGCCAATGGTTTGCTCCGTCACACATCAGGCATGACATTCATTGTGGGGCTTTTTGAATTCGGTGTTGGAATTTCTGCTGGGTGTTATCAGACAAGTTTGAACTGGATATCCCTGGTCTCCTAGCAGTTACCCTTTAAGTGTTCTTCAGGTCTGAAAATGTCAGGGAGTTTGGATTTCCACAGGATGAAAGCATCATGGCAGCTCCCTGGAAATCTCTTGCACGTGTGCAGAAATATTTTCGTGTGTTTCTACACCAGCTGCAGATTGACAGAGCGGAAGCCCTTGCAGGTGATGAATACTCCTTGGTGATTTGGGTGTGCCAAATTGCTACATATATACATTCAATGATCCACTGTACCTGTGGGAAGTCAGCCATATTCCAAGTGTAGTCAAATCAAGGCTCTATACAAGTTCAGCATGACTTCCCTGCTTTTGAATTCTATCCCTTTAAAAAGAACCCTAATGCTTGATTTGCTATTTTTAATGGTTTTATTGACCTGTGTCATTACTTTTATTGACTTGTATCCTCTATAGCATGTACACTCTATGAAGGGAATTTTAAACCCCAAGATAGGTGGGAGAGGGGCAGGAGTGGGGTTAAAAATTCAAAAATCGGAAACTCTTGCCATTGCTTCCAATGCACTCACTTTCTGTTTTAATGTAGGCAAACACGGGGTGGAGGGCAGCCCACTTTGCAAAGGCAGGTTCCTCATTAAAATATTTTAATCAGGCTGTGGTTTAAATTTAATGGTTGTATGTGGGTTTCTCAGGGCACCAATTCTCACACTGTGGCTGCAACTCCTCTGAGAGCTGGACGAAGTTGCAGTACTGGAATAACAGCAGCTCCGAGGGAATTCATAACCCTTGTATCTTTAAAGGCTACACCGTCATTCACAAGCAGCCCCACACTTTAACTCCATTTTACATGCCACTGGATTCGCCAACGGAAATGTGAATGAGCTGCCCCACAAAATTATGGTAGCTTCTGCTTTATAAAACGTCAGTTGCCATAACTTGGGGCACTTCAGGACAAACCTAGAGCACCTCATTACACAGAGTTTTGGGTCCATTGCTGGGGGAGGGTGGTGGATGGGTGAAAAGTGAAAATGGAGCAGCCACCCCCACACCCACACCCACCAATTTTAGATTTTGAAAGCTTTGGTTTGGTGGTTGATGAGTTCCCTGGCAGATTCAAATAGGGACCTCATGAGTTCATTCAAATCGGGGGTCACATAATACCAATCAACCCCTGTTTGCATTTCGACCTAGGCCTCAGCTTGGTGTCGCTAGGGGTTTTCCCATCACTGTCGGGAGGACAAAGAAGCTGGCCAAGGTAAGTTTAAAATTTTGTTTTTGTAGGCTTCCTCTGGCCCTCAAAAGAAAAGTTGCAGCCATTCCTGGCATGGACTCCACCCTTCTTTCCCGTGAGAACTTCCCGAAATTCCATTTTGTGATTTACCTGCTTGCCAGCAAGCCTTTCCTTTGATGCCAGCCGGGGCCTCTGGCCAGCTGAATGTCTACTCCAGTCTACTGACCAAATCACATTAGATGACCTTGAATCTATTTCTTCCTGCCACAATGTCAGAAAAAAAAGCTGCATTATCATTAGAATATAAAATGAAACTAATGATCAGCAATGCAGCTGAATCTCATTGTCCATTCTGAAGGGAGTTTCACTATTGGTGTTCAATATGATGTTATCTGAATTCAGGAAATACCTCGCCTACACGGCAGCACTGCAGGAAGTGTAATTGCTCTCCTGCACAAAGGGTCAGTTAACATTGGAAGAACACTAAAGTGTGACTGTAGCACTGAACCTTATTACAGACATCAAGGTTGTGCATGTTCTTCAGCACAATTTAATTCTGCTCAGCATTTGGCAGATGTTTTCACAATGTTTTATTTTAATTTTGTGCATATCTGTAGCACAGATTCTGTTGAATTGCACTAAAACAATATGAACAAAAAATCAGCATTGTAGCAGAGACATGGGGCTGGGGGTGGATTTTAAACTGGAGCAGTATTGGGTGTTGGGAGTGGGTGGGAAGTTATATCTGGCAAAAATACAACTGCATTGTGAAGCTGGCTCCAACTTTTTAACTTCTACATCTCATTCCAGTGCATTCAGCTGAATGCGCATTGGGAGAAGAGGGTTGTCAATCGACCAATGTTAATTGATCAATTAGAGACATATTGACATGGGTTTTACACATTAATTGTGAATTCACAGATTACCCAGTCTTCCTAGAACTCACCGGTGATAGTAAGGAAGAGGAGACAGTGGCAATTGAAGAAGCTGAACCCATAATAGAGAAGTGTCAATAACAACTCTGTACTCAGCTGCTTTGTTATCTGCTTGTATGAAAAAGTTTGTTCCCAATACTTATGTTGCAAGATAACTTGACATACTTTAGCAGTTAAAGTTTAAAATTTGAAAAGTATTTCACAACTTTGGTGCTTTGAAAGTCTCTTTGAGTAGCTATAATCTATTAGATCAGCATAGATATGCTGATTCTGCTGTTCGACTTTAGAGGAGGATCCAGGTAACCAGCAGAAACACCTCCAGCAGTAACAACAGCTTCAAACCAGCATCCGCAAAAGCCTGCTACTTATAGACCTGCATCTCTATAGAAGGGAGGAGATCAGCAGTGAAGTGCAGTTCCCCAGAGGCTGTACCGGCACACAGGATCTACAGGCAAAGAATTAGCTTTCTGGAAATGCTGGAACATCAGTGTATCAGGCGGTTCACAGTGTCACTTTAGTTGGTCTCAGACATTTGCCGCCTGCTGAAACAAAACCTTCCACCAAGTGAACCTGGTGACCACCCTTAACCAGTGGCTGTCAAGGTCACCACTGCTTTTAGCTGCTTTGCCTCTGGATCCTTCCAGTGCTCTGCCGGAGACATTTGCAGGATGCTGCAGTCATGGTCCATTAATGCATAAGACAGGTAACTGTTGCCTTGTCTTACTGGGCAGGTACTTTGCACTTTTCATGGGATGAAACCAGGTAAAATGAGCAGGCGCTCAAGTTTAAGGCTCTGACCTCCATAGGTTCAGGGCATTATCGACTAGAGACATATGGCAATTAAACACCCCCAGGTCACCCAGGACCATTCATCAACCACAAGGGCTTCTACACCGTCGATGTGCAACTGCTGTGTAACCACAAAAAGATCTTTATGTAGGCGTGTGTAAGATTCCCAGGCAGCTGCCACGATGCTGTTGTCCTGCGGCAATCCAACCTCCCTGATCTCTTTGGACCTGAAAGGAGAGATACTGACTGACTGTTTGGCAACAAGAGGTACCTACTTAAAACATGGCTGATGACACCTCTCATGAACCTGAGGAATGAAGCCAGCGATGCTATACCAAATGCCATATGACTGCCTGATGTGTGTGCCAACAAGCCATCCACACGCAAAGGATGTGCTTCAGGTGCCCAGGCAGGTCTGGAGGCACCCTTCAGTATGCAACAGCCAGGGTTTCCAGAATGGCTGTGATTTTCTGCACTCTGCACAACAGCAAACTTTGGACCTGCAAGAGGAACAAGGCCCAGAACACAAGAACTCTTCAGCAAATTCCGAGGAGGAGGTGGGACAATGTGGTTGACTCTTAACTGCCCTTTGAAAGGTATGGCAAGCCACTCAATTCAAGGGCAAACAGGGATGGGAAACAAATGCTGGCCTTGTCAATGATGCCAACATCCCATGAAAGGAAAGAGAAAAAAAAATGAAGAAGGTGAGGAGGAGAAAGAGGAGGAGGAGGGAGGTGCTGCTGGCAATGCGCCACCAGCTCTGCACATTACTAACCAGGATGCCCTCATTACTGTGAAGTTCACTTAGGTTCTATCAATGCACCCATCTACCAAACATATGCAAAAGCTTATTTGCCCACTGCACCATGCACATACCTACCCCAACCCACCCAATGTCACTAATAGAAAGGCAGTCCTGCAAACAACAAAGCCATCTCTTACAGCCCCCTAATGCTCAGCATTAATTCACGTCTTCCCATTCATCATCAATTGAAAAAGTCACTTGTCAACAGCAACCAAGAATGGATAAGACAGGAACATGGTGCAAAAAATAATTATGTGTTTCAAATAGATAATAGAAACTTAAGAATCTAACAATGTGTCACATACCCATGTGCATACTTTTGTGCAAAGACAAATCGTTACTCTTCATTTTCCCAGCAGTTCTACATAGAAGGACAAGGACAGCAGATAGATGGAAACACCACCACCTGGAAGTTGCACTCCAAGTCACTCACCATCCTGACTTGGAAATATATCACCGTTCCTTCACTGTTGCTGGGTCAAAATCCTGGAACTCCCTTCCCAACAGCATTGTGGGTGTACCTACACCACATGGACTGCAGCAGTTCAAGAAGGCAACTCACCACTACCTCTCAAGAGCAACTAGGGATTGGCAATAAATGTTGGCCCAGCCAGCAAAGCCCACATCCCATGAATGAATTAAAAAAAAACTTGATCCCTGTGGCTTCAGGAGAGCTAGAGACAGGCTGCTCAGATTCTTGCTCTGACTGCTGAGTTGCTATTTGACTTTGTCCTCTGCGTTTTGGAGCCAAGGAGGGTCATGCTAAGACCCGCTCCACCTGCACATGTGCAGTGGCAGACTTGGCCATGGGGTGTGTTCATGGGAAAGTTGAGTGACTATGAGGGATAGGCATGACATTTCATCAGGATGATTGTAAGTGGGGGTGGTTAGATGGGGACTTGAGTAAAGGATAGACAGAGAGGGATTGCTGCACCTGTAAGGTAAACTGGTGTGAGGAATGTGCTGGATTAGGTTTAAGAAGATAGAGTGAAGGGATTGGGGTGTTATGCACATCAGTTGTAATTTCCTCCAGCTAAACACTGGGGAGCATGAAGCTTTAATCTTTAACTGCCAGAAAAATCTCCAAACGCTCGCCATCACCTCCATCCTCTTTCACAATCATCGTCTTAGTTCAACCAGGTTGTTCTCAAGCTCACCATCCTGATCTGCTCTGAGTTATGTTTCTGACCTCCATATTCTTTCTATCATAATGAAGGCATATTTCCACCTCAGTCCCCACACCCTCAAAATATTGCTGTTGTACCTGGCAATTGCTGCAAGATTCTGTCATATTTTTAATCTAAAATGCAAATTCACCCCATTAGAATTGGCTGTGTTTAACATCTCTTAGATCTCTACTCAGTAGCATCTATCTTTACACCAGACCATTGAGAAAACTTCTCTGGTGCTTGACTTCATGAAGTGAATCACCCATTTTCACAGGACAGCTGGATGAAGACCCTGAAACTAGCCCTGATGACCTTAACCAACAGTTTAATGAAAGCTGATCATCTCAGAAAACCCCACCCTGAACAAAAATAAAATAGTTTGCCTGATGAGTGCTGGTGGAAGTGCAGGCAAAATAATACACTTTAGATTGGATCCAGACTTTCAGCATGAAACTCCCAGGGATCATTAAAGCTACAGCTGAAGTAGTCATCCTCATAACATATATATTCTGTCTTCTTCTAGCAGGGTATGGAATCTCATCTGTCATGGGCTTGAGCAGATCTCATTCTTGGCAGTAAGAAGATGTTTTCTCTGCAGTGGTATAGCTGCACATGCCTACAACAAATATGTAAACAAGAGGGAAATTTGGCAATCAGAGCAAGTAATACACTGGCCATGAGTGCAGTGACCAGTAGCGTCAAGAGTTTTTGGAGCATTTCTGTAGACCTATCACCCATCTGTGCCCAAAATTGGATTCACCCCCAAATTAATTGTTGAAGAGACACCCCTCAGTGACTTGCCAACTTCCACTGGAATGGATTGTTGTCCCAGCCAAAAGTCTAATGAAACTCTTCACACTCCCTCTGTGAACCACCAGTTCCCCTCTCTAAAAGATCACTTTCGACTCAGCATTGACAACCCCTCTTGTGTAATTATATATGACTCTTGATGTCTGTATCTGGAAGTAGTGTAAGGTTTGTAAACTAATATGTCACTGTATCAAGCCATGGGCTGAGAGTGTAAATTCCTTGTATAAAGGAATAAAGATAATTTTGGGAGAAAGAAAATTCCTATTTAGCACTCCAATACAAGCTCTGTAGAAAATGAAGTCCAAATAGAAAAAAAAACACAAGCAAGTAAGGTTTCCAGTGTCTTCTCTGCAAGCAAAAGAAACTGATAATAACAGGCATTTTTTCCTTCAATCATTCTCTATATGAATCTGCACTGACTGTTGGCTAACTGTGGAATCTACTATTTCCTCTTTCTTTCATGTATATTTTTTGCTTTCTTGTTCTCATTAATGTATACCAATGCTTTAAAATTCTCATCCCTATTTTCAAATCCCGCCATATTCTCACCTGTCCCTATCACTATAATCTCCTCCAGCCCTACAACCCTCCGAGAAATCTGCACTCCTCTAATTCTAGCCTCTTATGCATTCCCAAGTATAATTGCTCCACCATTGGTGGCCGTGCCTTACATTGCCTCAGCCTCAAGCTCTGGAATTCCCTCCCTACACCACTCCTCACTTCTCTGCTTTAAAACACTCCTTTGACTTTTTTTAACCAAACTTTTGGTTATCTGACCTAATAACTCATTATGTGGCTTGGTGTCATACTTTGTTTATGGAATGCTCCTGTGAAGTGCCTTGGGACATTTCATTACATTAAAGGTGCTATATAAATGTAAGTTGTTGCTCGGGAATTAAATATCATCCTGAGGTGGTAATGATGGTGAAACCGTCAGCATTTGCTGGCTATACTCCATTGAAATTAACAGTAACTTTGGGAGTCCACACATGAGCAAAAGAATACAGAAATTCAGAAGTCGCTGTCAGTGAGTCTAAGCTGCTCAAGAGGGTGCACTGTTAAGGTTTCCTCTAGAATGCAATAGCTGAACAGTGAAATGATGAAAACCACCATTTTTACACTGTCAATCTTGCTGTAAAACCTTTGTAAATATGAAGCATTCACAGATCAACTTTAGTTCTTGGAAAATCCCTTGGATTTTCTCCTGTCCTACTCAGAAGGTGTTGACTTACACCAGGGTGCAAGTCTACCTTCTGATATTTCACCCAAGTGCTCATTTATCATGTTAGATCCTAGTCACTATACAAGTTTATCACGAGGCATCATGAACACTCACTTTACAACAGAACTCACTGGATGGCAATCAGTAGTGGAAATCCTGGTTAATTTTGCTCTTCTCTCTGATGATAAAGTTAATTTTTGTGACTACTTTCACAAAATTTATAGCATAATATTAAGCTATTCTATCCAACTGGCCTATGTCAATATTTATGGTCCGCATGAATCTTCTCCCACCCTACTTCAACTAACTCTTATCAGCATACATTAATTCCTTTCACCCTCATGTGGTTAGCTAGCTTTCTGCATTTGCAACCCTTGTAGGGATCGGTTGTTTTAGCATTATCACACAGGGCGATGAATTTATCATGTGAGCCATGAGTGGAGCCACAGGTCAAATTTAGAATGACTATCAAGCTGAATCAAGCTTTCTGCACTTTTTGTGTCAAATGTTCTTTAATGTAAACTGCAGAAGACAATAGCATGCTACCTGCGTGTTCATTTTTTCCTCTGTGTCCTCTGTCAGCTATCTGAATGAGATGGCAAACTGAATGCAAGCTAATATTAACTTGTGAATCTTTTAGAGTTCTGGACCTTCATCCAACAGGAAGCATGTTGACACCATCCAAATGTATTTCTCTTATGGTCAGCAGAAAGTGATGTTATATCATCAGTGTGAGCAGGATTTTAAACCCAATTCCCAAATGTGAAAGGAAAACTAAGTAATTCTTTCTATCTCACACGTTATAAAAAGAAAGAAGACTGATACTCACCCACTAACCACAACTTTGTCCTCTTATATGGAAAACCTCCAAATCAAGATGTTAGCCAAAACAGATGAGCAATATGAATATCCCAGGAAGCTAGAAGCCTCACTGTTGACCACACAATTAGCATTGAGTGACTGTGTTCATTAAACATTAATGTTTTCAATTCCAAAATGAAGTTCTTATATTGTACAGGTTGACTGCCTCATAGTTGTTAAAAAGCCAGGTACTGAAATTAAATTCTTACTTTTATGTTGCTATTCTAGGATCCTTAAAATAATGCTACCAGCAATAGATAACACTGCAGTGATTGCTATTTGTGTCAAAGACCAGGCTATAGATGGAAGATTAATTATTCCCCTTATGTCAATGTCTGTGATCAAAGCTTTCTACTTTTCTATGTTCTTTTGATAATTTTCTTCTACCTTTGCCCACAAGGGTGAAAAATACAAAAAAAAATTGAAATGATGAAATTTTCTATTTTCTTTTATTCTAAAGACATAACTTGCACTTACACAATGTTTTTCACATCCACAGGATGTCACATACATTTCTCAGCCAATGAATAAAGTGTAATGACGGTCATTATATAAGCAATGGCACAGTGATCACAAGTTAGTACTACAAACAGCAAATGAAGCAAATGAAACAGCAAATGTTAATCTGCTTTGGTGAATATGGGAAAGACATGGTGCTCTGCTCTTAGAATCATTAAATCATACAGCACTGGAGTAGGACAATTAACCCATTGAGTAGAATTTCCCCCTGTTGGGGGGGGAAGTTCAGCAGCGGGTGCGCCTCCGATTGGCGCCCCCAATTGGGGGCGCGCCGCCATTTTACATGGACGGGCCAATTAAGGCCCGCCCAGCATGGAAGTGCTACACAATCCCTGTGCGGGTGGAGGGGGATTCCCTGAGCCAAGAGTACGCTCTTTCATGTATGTGCATGAAAGAGCGCAATCATCTCCCTAAGGCTAAGTGCTGCCTCAGGGAGATCAGCTCCACAATAAAAAATCTTAAAAACAGAAAAGAAAAATTTCCCTGACATGTTCCCTTATGTGACTCTGTCACATGAGTTGGGACATGTCCATCACTTTTAATTACTAATTACTTTGAGGCCATTGACAGGTCGGAGGTGCGCACAGCTGATTTGGCTGAGCTCCCACCGACCTGAAAATTGATTTCCACCTAACATCATCTCGCGTCATTTTACGCGTCGGCAAGCGCCCCCCCACCCAGCACTCGCCAACTGGGAAATCCTGGCCATTGAATTTGTGCCAGTTCTTTGATAATAGCTCTGTAATTATCTACTTTTCAAGTTTACAAACAATTCCCTTTGGAAGCTGCTGTTTAACCTGCTTCCACCACCCATTCAGGAAGTTCTGTCCGGGTCATCACAACTCACTGTGTAAAAGAAAAGTGCCATGTAAACTTTTACATCCACCTGAACAGAACGATGGATATTCAGTTTAACTATTTATCTGAAAACTGGCAATATAGCACTCCCTCAGTACTGCATTCCAAGTGTCAGCCTGGGATATACACTGAAGTCTTGGAATGGGGCTTAAATGAAGGCAAGGGTTATGATCACTGAGCTAGGTTGACACTCTTGCAAGCTGAAGCACACTCACAATATCTGGTTAAGACCAATGGATTGTTCTAACATGGAAACAAACAATATATTTCACACTAATTATTAACTTTCCATTGCAACAGTTGCTGCAAAATTCTTTAACCTTTTGGAAATGAACCTTTTGGTGTAAACCTAGTGAAGCTAAAACACAGGATATCTTGTGTGCCAAGCAAGTGATAGAGTTAAGCAATTCCACAACCAATGGATCAGATCTAAGCTCTGCAGTCCTGCCATATCCAGTCGTGAATGGTGTGGACAATTGAACAACTAACTGGAGGATGAGGCTCCACAAATATCCCCATCCTCAATAACAGGGGAGCCCAGTATATCATTGTAGAAGATAAAGCTGAAACATTTGCAAGAATCTTCAGCCAGAAGTACCAACTGGATGGTCCATCTCGGCGTCTTCCAGATGTCCCCAGCATCACAGATGCCAGTATTCAGCTAATTCGATTCACTGCGCATGATATCAAGAAATTGCTGAAGGCACTAGAGACTGCAAAGGCTACAGGCCCTGACAACATTCCGGCAATATTATAGAAGACTTGTGCTGCAGACCTTACTGCACCCCTAGTCAAGCTGTTCAAACTGTTGTACAGCTACAACACTGGCATCTACCCAGCAATGTGGAAATTTGCCCAGTTACGTCCTATACACAAAAAGCAGGACAAATCCAACATGGCCAATTACTGCCCCATCAGTCTACTCTTGATCATTAGTAAAGTGATGGAAGGGGTCATCAATAGTACAATCAAGTGGTATTTGCTTAGCAATAACCTGCTCACTGATGCTCAGTTTGGGTTCTACCAGGGCCACTCAACTGCTGATCTCATTATAGCCTTGGTTCAACATGGACAAAAGAACTGAGCTCCAGAGGTGAGGTGAGAGTGACTGCCCTAGACATTCAATGGCATTATCATCGCTGAATCTCCCACTGTCAGCATTCTGGGGGTCACCATTCACCAGAAACTGAACTGAACTAGTCATAAATGCTATAGCTACAAAAGCAAGTCAAAGGCTAGGAATCCTGCAGCAAGTGACTCACCTCCTGGCTCCCCAAAGCCTGTCCACTATTAACAAGGCACAAGGCTGGAGTGTGATGGAATACTCTCCACTTGCCTGGATGAATGCAGCTCCAACAACACTGAAGATGCTTGACACCATCCAGGACAAAGCAGCCCACTTGCTTGGCACCCCATCCACATACATTCATTCCTTCCACCAGCAATGCACAGTGACAGCAGTGTGTGCCATCTACAAGATGCATTGCAGGAACTCACTCAGCCTCCTTCGACAACACCTTCCAACCCACAACCTCTAGCACTGAGAAGGACAAAGACAAAGATAGATGCAAACACCACCACCTGGAAGTTCCTCTCCAAGCCACTCACCATCCTGACTTGGAAATATATCACCGTCCCTTCACTGTCGCTGGGTAAAAATCCTGGAACTCTCTCCCTATCAGCACTGTGCGTGTACCTACACCACAGGGACTGCAGTGGCTCAAGAAGGCAGCTCACCACCACTTTCTCAAGGGCAATTAGGGATGGGCAATAAATGCTGACCTAGCCAGCAACACGCACATCCTGTGAATTAATAATGAAAAAAAATGTATTTTATAGCTTTAAAAATATTCACCTATTGATAAGATTTGACTTTACCCAATGGAAATCAATGAATGAATTAAGTTTCTCTCGTATAAGGGTTTACATTTTTACTTCTTGTAAGTTGTGGTCAATAAATTGAAAACCTCACAGCATGACCATTCTTTTGGCATCAGTATTCAGCATAGTCTCCATTAACATATGCAATGTCAGTAGTCAGCAAAATCTCAACAATAATAGCATAGTATTTCCATAATGCTGCATGTTATGAATAGCCAAGAGATGCAAATGTTCAAGGAATCACTTTTGTAGCCCCTGAGGATATCTTGTGGAAAGAGCAAGTTTATGGATGCGCAAAGAATATAAAGCTGCTTATTCTGCACCAAAACATTGTGAAATGTGGGTATTAAAAATGGCAAAGTGATGCAGCTTACTGCACAGCCACATTGATACTCCTGAAGCTTTTGATTCAAGCTATGTTTATGACTGATAATTAAGTTCCATATGCAGTGAGTTTCATTGATCAACTTCTTTGTTCCTGGTCAGAGATAATGACAATCTTTGCACCAGAGTACCATTCTACAGCAGGCCGTGACATTTACAGTGTGTGCGTAGATCATGCATTTTATGCATATAACTATATGGGATCCAGATGATGCATACTGACAGTAGACAGACTTCAAGGAAATACATTTCCCACCTTTGAACTTGTTTTATTTCAGTTTTTGTAGGTCTTCTGCCCCAGCAACCATTCCCCAGGATGTCTTACAATTATGTCTTATAATTAAGCACATGGGAACAGGAGTGTAGCGCTGCTGGAGCACACCACTGACGTGGGGACGATATCGAGTGATTTCTACCTGTGTTATTTTGTGGGGCATAAGGGCAAGTTTGAGTTCAGGCCAGATGGTAAGAGTTGACTGGAATGTCCTGAGTTTGCAGTGTGTCTGTGTATCTGGAGTCTGGGGAGGTTAAGTGGTGGTGGAGGGAATGTTGGGCTCGGGGTCCCAGGCTTCATGCTGCTGCTGCTGAATGTCTCTATAAAGCGATGTGCTGCAGCAACAACAGTAGTAACCCTCATGTACAGCTCCCTGACTGTAAAAAAAAACAGACCTTACAACTTCCTGAACACAGCTTTCTCATAAACAGGCATTTCTGAGTCTTTGATGCACAAAGTTCCCAGGATCTGAAGCAGCATCAATATCCTCAAACACCCTGCTGTGTTTGCCTACTGAAAATTAATTCCTTGGCTGTGATGACCTGAGGATGTGAAACACTACTTGTATTCCCTGCTTGCAGCTTTACATGGAATTTACAGTACAGAAACAGGCCATTTGGCCCACCTCATCTATGTTGGTGTTAATGTTCCACACAAGACTCCTCCCACCCTTCTTCAGATAATTATCCAGTTCCCTTTTGAAAACCGCAATTGAATCTGTCTCCACCAGAGGCTCAGGCAGTGCATTCCAGATCCAAACCATGTGCTGCATAAAGAAGTTTCTCCTCATGTTGCCTCTGGTTCTTTTGTTAATCACCTTAGGGTCCTTGACCTTCTGCCGATAGAAACGGTTTCTCCCGATTTACTCTAGCCAGATCCCTCATGATTTTGAATAAGTCTAACAAATCTCCTCTCAACATTCTCTTCTCCAAGAAGAACAGCCCCAGCTTCAGCAATCTATCCACATAGCGTAAGTCTCTCATCCTCGGAACCATTCTTGCAAATCTTTTCTGCACCCTTTCTAAAACCTTCACATCCTTCCCATTGATACTGAACCAGTATTGAATGGAGGTTCATAACTTATTTGCTTTTGTACTCTATACCCCTATTTACAATACCCAGGATTCAGTATAACGTATTAACTGCTTTCTCAACCTGTCCTGCCATCTTCAATGATTTATACAGACATACACCCAGGTCTCTCTGCTCCTGCATTTCCTTCAGAGTTGTACCCTTTATTGTCACCTCTCCTCCTTCTTCTAACCAAAATTTAGCACTTCACACTTCTCTACATTAAGTTTAATCTGCCACATGTCTGCCCATTCCAACAGCCTGTCTATATCCTTTTGAAGTCTATTACTATCCTCCTCAAAGTTCACAAAACTTCTGAGTCTTGCATCATCTTCAGTTTTTGAAATTGTGACCTGTACCCCCAGGCCTAGGTTATTAATATAAATCAAAAAAAGCAGTGACCCCCCCGTCATATACCATCTCCCAGTCAGAAGTAAATAAAGACTCCTGTAATTCATGTTTTTAATAGACTTGAATTAAATAATTAAACTGTTGCATAATGAAATTCTAGCCATGCTAAAGACTAATGATTCAAAATACAACATGGTTCAAAATAAAATATATTGTTTCATTGATGGTTGGAGACTCAAATGATTAATACATAGGAAAACAACGTAATAGTAGATTTAGAAATGAAATGACAAATGCATTTTCTTAGAGCTCCTGAGCCTCAAAATTTGGCACTACACCCCTGCTCAGGAGTACACTGAGATAAAAGTCTGAGGGGGATTTTAGCCTCACAGCCTGGAGGAAACCAAGTGGGGAGGCAGTTAAAACAGGGCAAGAGATTTGCTCAAACTGCCTCTGCCCTGACTGACCAACTGCAGTTTCATATTCCCTTCCCCAAGCCCTTGCAACCACTTACCTTCTGCTACAGAGTTTGAGCAATGAGATTTTAACAACTGGGCAGCTCGCTCTCAGTATGTGTCAGCTGTGGTGCAATTTCTAGCAGTTGTGCCTCTGAATCAGAAGGTTCTATGTTTAAGTCTCATCCAGTACCTGAGCACAAAACTGAAGGCTGATATTTTAATGCTTTGCTTTTAGAGGCATTGTCTTTTGGATGAGACATTAAAGCAAGACCCTGTGTGCCCTCTCAAGTAGCTGTAAAAGATCCCGTGGTACTATTTAGAAGAAAAGCAGTGGAGTTATTCCTCAATCCATATCACAAAATTAAATTAGCAGCTCATTTATTTTTTAAGGGAGCTTTCTGTGTGCAAATTGGCTGCTATGTTCCATATTAATACCATGGCTACACTTCAAAAGTACTTAATTGGCTGTAAAAGTGCTTTGGGACATCCAGTCATTGTAAAAGCTGCTGTTTAGCTGCAAGTCTTTCTTTACTTTTTGATATCATAAACCTTTTGATTGAAAAGGCAACAGGTCGCACGCTAATGTGGTGCAGCCATTAAAATTGTCTACCCTTCCTGTTGCTACTGGATGGGCATGGTACCCATCCTGCTCTGTACCCACCAGGGTGATGAGATTAAGCGCACTATTTCTTCCTTTGGTGTTTAGCGGTTAGCCTGAGTCTGATTATGTTAGTAAATAACTTTCTGATAAGGAATCCTTTTATTATGACTTGTCACTTAATAAATGCTGACCATGATTGAATAACAGGTGATGGGACTGAATGTATGCTGCTAAGTTTAAAAAGAAGGAAAATGCATTTCTGCTGTGTTTTTCGCATCCTTTGGGGCTTTCTAAAGCACTTTGCAGCCAATTAGTTACTACTGAAGTGCCATCATTGTTGCGGTGACATAAATGACAGCCAATGTGCCATAAACAACATTGTGATAATGATCAATTAATCTGTTTTTGGTGTTGTTGGTTGGTTGAAGGACAAATGCTCGCCAGGACATTCAGGGGTCACTCCTCCTCTTTTTCGAATAGTGCCATGGAATCTTTTATATCCACTCAAACAGGCAAATGGGGTCTCAGTTTAACATCTCATCTGACAATCTCACAATGACGCATTCCCTCAGAACTGTATGAGTGAAAGTTCAGATTATGAGCTCAAGATCTGGAGCACATCTTGAACCCTGAAAAGTCAAAGGGCCACTACTGATCCAAATTGATAAGCATTATTGTTGTGTTGGAGCATTCCAGATAGTATCTTGTAAAATCTGTGTTTCTGTTACTAGTCTTTATGGATTCAAATAAGTGATTTTACGAATAAAAAAAGCATCTTTTATTCAGTATTTAAAAAGTATAAAACTAATTTTCCTTGAATAAAAAATTGTATGAGACCTACTTGCAAGGCATAACACTCATGCTGAATGTTTTACTTGTTCTTCTCAACTGAAAAGAAACAATATGAATTATGGTCACTTACATAAAATTCAACATATAGCCTTTTAAAACTTGGTTGGAATACAATTATTCATGATTGTAGCAGGTCATGTATCAACTGGTTTCAGAAGCATTTCCAAAATAATGAAGTAATAGCTTCTAACTTTCATGACTAGCACATTGCACTTCACAATGAAGCTATCAACAATCTTTTTGCTGAATGGGGTGCAAATAAGCTGCTATGCAATTTAAATGAATTAAATGTGTTTGCCATTATCATTTAATCTATATCAATTTTCAGGAACATAAAAAGTACAGTTGAGACTATCTTGGTTGAAACCATCATTTTGAATCAAATTATAATTTTTTAATATACATTAGTTGTATTCTTAATTTTTTCTGTTTGGCAAAGCCATGTATAAGATCTTAAAGCATTACATTTATCTCATTTCTATGTTGACTTAGGTATTAACTTATTTAATTGGAATCCAAATCTCACTGATCAGAAGCTTTACATTGTAGATTGAGTTTATTCAGTGCACAGATACATCATGAAGACTATTTGACTAAAGAATAATGGTGGAACATACCGTTTACAGAATTTACTATGATAACTATATTTAGCCCTGTAAATCAATTAATTGAAAATGAATAGGAGCATTTGGCTATCCATTGGCTCAAAGAAATCGATTGGTATCAACCATCCAGCACTGGCACTGATGGTTCCTCAAATAATACTGGAATTACAGCCAGTGCTAAAAATACTGATGTCTTCCATTGATATATGAAAAGAGTCGCAGCACCACAATAATTGAGATCTCAGACCTTGACACCTGCAGTTTTGCATCTTTAACTCTGGAAAATTAATTGGTATTGATGAAATTTATAGTAATATTGTCTTTGGTTCTGCCTAGATCTATAGTCTTATCCTATGTTGTTGATTGTACCTTTTGAATCAATTTCATTCATCAGCCAGTTGATTTCAGAGAAACCTCAAAGTATCAGTAAGACATTTCAGGATATCTAAAACAAATGGTAATTCCTGGGCAACTAAACAGTCTGATCAGGAGGATGATGTTCAGTTTCTCCAGGCGTGGACCTAAAACATAGATGGATAGCATCAATCACTCTGCATTTTGCAAATCTGTAGATTTTAATTTAGTCCACATGACCTAAAGGCTTGTCATTTCTTGAGTGGTCTACAGACCAGTTTCACAATAGAAAACAGCATACCTTGAGATTGAAAATATTCTATTTTTGAGGAGGACACATCCCTTTTTTGCCAGACCTACCTAGAACAGCAGATCATGTTGTAGACATTGCCCACACAAGTGCACTGACTTTCAAATTAGTCTGTGAGGGAGGTGATGGCTTAGTGGTATTGTCACTGGACTAGTGATCCAGAAACCCAGGGTAATGCGATGGGAATATAGGTTCAAATCCCACCATGGCAGATGATGGAATTTGAATCCAATAAACATCTGGAATTAAAAGTCTAATGATGACCGTGAAACCATTGTTGATTATTGTAAAAACCCATCTGGTTCACTAATGCCCTTGAGGGAAGGAAATCTGTCATCCTTACCTGGCCTGGCCTGCATGTGACTCCAAAACCACAGCAATGTGGTTGACTCTGAAATGCCCTAGCAAGTCACTCAGTTGTAACAAACCACTACAACAAAGGAATGATACTGGATAGACCACCTGGCATTGACCTAGGCATTGGAAATGACAATAATAATCTCAGCCCTGCCGAATCTGCAAAGTCCTCTTTACTAAATAGTCTCCTCCTCCAGTGAGTTGTTTAATTGTCCACCACCATTCACAGCTGGATGTGGCAGGACTGCAGAGCTTAGATCTGATCCGTTGGCTGTGGGATCGCTTAGCTCTATCTATCACTTGCTGTTTGTCATGCAAGTAGCGTTATAGCTTCACCAGGGGTATGCCTGATGCTGCTGCTGGCATGCCCTCCTGCACTCTTCATTGATCCAGGGTTGATGGTAATTGTAGAGTGGGGGATATGCTGGGCCATGAGTGGGCTAGTGACAAAATTGGGAGAGCTGTCTCACAGACTAGTCAAAATCCTAGAACTCCCTCCCTAACAGCACCGTGGGTATACCTACACCACATGGACTGCAGTGGTTCAAGAAGGCAGCTCACCATCAGCTTCTCAAGGGTGACTCGGGATGGGCAATAAATGCTGTCCCAGCCAGTGAAGCCCACATCCCATGAATGAATAAAACAAACAAATGTCATCATTATAAGTTGTCTCAGCCACGGTTCAGTAGGTAGCACTTTTGTTTTTGTATCAGGAAAGTTATGGATCCACGTTCCCCTCCAGAGTCTTGAACACCACAATCTAAACTGACACTCTAGTGCAGTACTGGGGGATGAGGTGCTAAACTGAGGCCCAGTTTACTCTCTCAGTTAGAGGTAAAGATGCTGTAGGCAGTTTTGAAGAGGATCAGGGGAGTTATTCTTTGTTTCCTGACCAATATTCATCCTTCAATCAACATCACAAAAACAGATTATCCTGTCATCATCATATTGCTGCTTGTGGGTATTTGATGTGTGCAGATTGGCTGCTGCATTTCCTACTTTACAGTAGTGACTACATTTCAAAAGACCTTGGTTGGCTGTTAAGCCCTTTGGGACCTGCTGAGGTTGTCAAAGGTGCTATCTAAATGTAGGTCCTTTTTTTTTCCTTTTCATCCTCCTCAAATTCCCCACAAAACTGATTATACCCCAATTGAGCCCAGTCTCCAATATTTCTGTGAGCTTAAAAGCAAAATAAAAGCAAAATACTGTGGATGCTGGAAATCTGAAAAAAAACAAAAATAGCTGAAAAACTCAGCAGGTCTGACATCATCTGCAGAGAGGAATACAGTTAACATTTCGAGTCCGTATGATTCTTCATCAGAACTAAAGAAAAATAGAAATGAGGTGAAATATAAGCTGTTTAAGGAGGGTGGGACAGGTAGAGCTGGATAGAGGGCCAGTGATATGTGGAGGCAAAGAAGAGATTGCCAAAGAAGTCATAGACAAAAGGACAAAGGGGTGTTGACAGTGGTGATATTAGCCAAGGAATGTGCTAATGGTGACATTAAGAGTAGAAAGCAGGACGAGCAAGTGACAGATGGCCCTAGTGGGGGTGGGGTAGGGGGAAGGGATCGAAATGGGCTAAAAGTTGGAGATAAAACAATGGATGGAAATAAATTTAAAAACAATAGAAGTAGGTGGGAAAAGAAAAATATATTTTTTTTAAATCATAAATTATTGGAAAAAGGGGGATCGGAAAGGGGGTGGGGATTGAGGAGAAAGTTTCTGTGAGCTTTCTGGCTGCCTTATAAGAAGCAGTGCTTGATCCATCCCTTAAAAAGCAAGTGATAGGCAAGGAGATGGGGATTCGCAATACTGTAAGTTCCTACGTCTCTGATGCATTGTATCAGTAAATGCCAGTGTGCCTATTGTGTGGAGTCACCAGTGAGACCCAAGAAAGGCAAAGAGATTGTGCTCCTAAGAAACAATATATTATTTGAATGCGTTGTTTTCAGGTTGGCCACTTGCTGAGGGAGAGGAGGGGACCATGGCAGAAATGGAGGGAGGGAACTTAAGCAATTCTCTTCCCTTGGAGAGATACACAGAAGACAGCTGGACACTGAGATGAGGCTGAGATGATGTGTGGAATTTTACCAGCTCCGTGGTGGTGAGGCTGGTAAAAAGGTGGTGGAACATGTTGGAGCAGATCCCCCGACATCTTCCTGCCACCAGCTATATTTCCCAGAGGTGGTCGGGTAGCTGATTGGAGCCGTGCTGGCCAACAGGGCACCGGCAGTTGAACCTGCTAAGCACTCAATTGATCACAATTGCATGGAGTTTTTACCATTTTCAATGGGATGCACAGATTTCATGGTGCATCAGTAGCTCATCTGCTGACAGGAGGCGCAAACTCAAAGGCGGGTGAGTATTGGCTGAAAGTAGCAGCCATAGAGTTTATTGCATTTAAACCAGATAGGCACAATTCAGAAAATTGAAGGTTGGAACCATTAGATGGTTTAGACAATGTAAGGCCAAAGCAGAGGGCTGTTAGTGGAAGGGTATCTCTCAGGTCTTGCTGCAGCAAGTGCTGGCAATGCAAAGTGGGATCTAGAGCCATTGTGCCAGGAAGGTTCCAAAGCTAAATGGGTGCCCTGTTCTTGGAGTTTGGTTCCTCTGGTGAGGAGGAGAGTGGGGTGGGGGAGAGAGTGAGATGTATCAGTAACTGGAGAGAATCAATGGCGTGAGGCTACAATGGGATGCAGATGAGGGGGGCACATCAATAAATAAGGCAGACTAATGTTCAAAGAAAGCTTTAACCAGCTGAAAAGGTATACAAACAAAGGCTTAGCTTCCTGGAGATGTCGGAGAAACAATTTCTCTGAAGACTGTGTCGGTCAAGGCAGGTGATCACTGACTTATGAAAATGTTGGAGGAGGAGTTGTGGCCATTGGGACGTTGAGGACACCCATTGCCTGTGGTAATGGGCATTGTGGTGTTCAGCTTTTTCACATTAGGCTCATTCCCAGAATTATTTGGAAACATTTGTGGAATCTCTCAGTCAGCGGCTCATCACTGCATCAAATTGGTGACAGATGTCTCATTCCGGAGACTGAGGAATACATCAGGTTTGGCACCAGTCAGTCCAGTCAGCCTAAAGGGCGATCTGATTTACACCATGACAGTATTTCCTCAGCTTGAGTTGTTTATAAGCTTTATGTGGCCTCAGAGCAGCTGGGTGCAAACAGGAAGAGATTTTACACATTCAATGTTCAGTTAGTCCGCGACCACTGGCCAAGAATCCTCCAAATGTATGTAAGGTTATCAGGAGGTTGCCAGGACTTGTGCATCCAGAGACAATCCCTCATATCTGAATGCCGTCATGGATGGATACTTAGGTGATAATATGTATGCACTAAAGACATGGCTGCCTACAGTTGTATGGAACATCTGTATCGACATCCTGGGGGTTATCATTGACCAGAAACTGAACTTGTCTGGCCATATAAATACTGCGGCTACAAGAGCAGGTCAGAGGCTAGGGATCCTGCATTGAGTAACTCACCTCCTGACTCCCCAAAGCCTGTCCAACATCTACAAGTCAGGGATGTGATGGAATACTCTCCACTTGCCTGGATGAGTGCAGCTCCCACAACACTCAAGAAGCTTGACACCATCCAAGACAAAGCAGTCTGCATAATTGGCACCCCATCCACAAACATTCACTCCCTCCACCACCAGCGCACATTTGCAGCAGTGTGTATCATCTACAAGATGCACTGCAGGAACTCACCAAGCTCTCCTTCAACAGCACTTTCCAAACAAGTGACCACTGCCACCAAGAAGGACAAGGGCAGCAGATGCATGGGAAGACCACCACCTGCAAGTTCCCCTCCAAGCCACACACCATCCTGACTTGGAACTATATTCGCTGTCACTGGGTCAAAATCCTGGAACTCCCTCCCTAACAGCACTGTGGGTGTTCCTAGCACATGGGCTGAAGTAGTTCAAGAAGCTAGCTCACCACCACCTTCTCAAGGGTAATTAGGAATGGGTAATAAATGCTGGCCTAGCCAGTAACACCCAGGTCCCATGAATGAATTATAAACAGGACGACCATTTGAGCAGGCAATTGGGCTTCTGAAAATCTGGTTCTGATGTTTCGACAGATCTGGGGAGCTCTGTATTATGTCCCATCAAGGATCTCCCGAATTGTGATGGTCTGCTGTGTTCTGCACACTCTAGATTACCAGAGTGGAGTAGCATTGGAGATACACAATGACACTGAACACATCACCTTCTCTGAGGAGAAGGATGAGGGGGATACACACTGAGACTTGGTTACCAATAACTATGCACCTGCGGGGTTGACGGCCACAGCCATTGACCTGCATGTAAGGGAGACATATGTCTCCCTTATCTGTACATCATTCTCTTGAGATTCCCATGCCAGTGAACATGGTTTAGGCATCTCTCTGTGGTAGCCATGGTGGCCTACCCTAATCATGTCACTGACCCCATCATGAGACCATTTGAAGTCCAACACTCACCATCAACCTACACTCAGCTTACACCATTTCATGCTCTCTATCTCAAAGCCTCAACATCTTATCATGACCTACTGGGGAAGATATAAATAGAAAACCCTTTTATGTATGCATTTAACAAAATTTTAAGGTGTACAAAGCAATAACTCAGTGGCATTCAGCAAATGAATATCCCCAGCAATGCTCCAAGTGCCTTTACATGAAAGCCTCTGGTGCTGCTACTTTGTGCTCTCCCAGTGACAGTAGCTGATGTGAAAGCAGGTTGCTGGCATTGCTACTCCAGTGCGTGAGATGCCTGTGCTGAAGGCCTCTGGGTTGCAAAGCCCTAGAAGGCCCCCTGACAGGCTGTGCCACCTGCATCCGTGCTGGGACAGCCTCTGTCCTCAGAGTTGCAAGCAGCATTTATATCATCATCAAAGGGGCCGAGGATCCACTTTCAACGCAAGGACTGCCTTAATGAGAACCCCATAGGCTTCAGATGTCTGTTCCCAAGTGTTTCAAGCCCACATGCATTCCCCTGCTTACCTGAATGAGACCATATTGTGGATGTCAGTGCATAGCTCCTAACCCCACTTAGTGATCTGCTGCAAAAGGCTTTTCATGAAGGACACCACTCTCTCAATATTCATCAGGCGGTTTGGTGCCTGCTACCATCACTTCTCTCATTATCAATGGGCTGCTCACACGCCTCACTCTTTGAAACAGGCTGGTCTGCTGCAGCCATCCAATTTGCATTCTTTCCACCTCCATTTCTGTGACTACAGCAACGAAGGGCACAGCACCTCTCATGCATCTCTGCTTCTTGGCATAAGGATCTTGCTTCTCCTGCAACAATAGAAATACACAGTATCACACTTGTCTCATGGCCCAGCTGTTATTGCTAAACTGTGCCACTTTAAATGTCTGCCATTTCACCACTCAGAGGCCAGCTACACTCGGCTATCCACCCTTGTCACTGCAGCAAGCACATTGACCTGACCATGGTCCGCCTTACTGAGGCAATTCTGCAGCTCACTGTGCACAGTGGTCCTTAGCCGTTCGCTGTGCATGGGTCAGCTACATTGCCTCACATCTCAGGGGTGCTGCCATCTTGGCATCATGCATGCCACTCACCTTCCAGATCCCACAAGGTAATTTAATCTCTTCCAGCAGGGGGGAGGCAATGGCATGGTAGTATTGTCGCTGGACTAGTAATGCAGAGTCCCAGGGTAATGCCCTGGGGACCCGGGTTTAAATTCTGCCATGGCAAATGGTGGAATTTGAATTCAATAAAAATCTGGAATTAAAAATCTAATGATAACCACAAAACCATTGTTGATTGTTGTAAAAACCCATCTGGTTCACTAATGTCCTTTAGGGAAAGAAATCTGCCATCCTTACCTGGTCTGGCCTTTATTTGACTGCAGACCCACAGCAATGTGGTTGGCTCTTAAATGCCCTCTGAATTAGGGATGAGCAATAAATGCTGGCCCAGCCAGCAATGCCCACATCCCGTGAATGAATTAAAAAAAAAGCACTGCACCCATATTCTTGAGATCACCAAGTGGTTGCTGATTCCTCAGCCACCTCCAGCCATGCCTTCTTCTTCAGGCTTGCTGGCCTCTTTCTTCCGTCCACTGGGAAAAGAGCCTTTCCACCTGCAGGAACAACTCCAGGAAGGCATTACTGAAACATGTGGTCACCCAACTCTCACAGCAGCCATTGTTCCACAAGTTCTCTCTACTGCACCCCGTCCTCTGTCCTCAATGCCTGAAAACTGCAGACTGACCTTTGCCCATGGTGCCATCAAACTATCAGCCAGCACTCGCTCCCACTCATCACTGCAAATGACCTTGGCATTGGGACGGTTTGTTTGGTAAAATTCAGCCTTATCCTGACATCTTCTTTCCAATCCAATGTAAATGAGATGCCGTCCCACTGACCCTGTTACAACCAGATCAGTGCTGGAAGACACCACCTTACACAACCTCGCTGTGATTGGGGTGAACACCAATATAAAGGTAACTTAAACCAAGATCATTTGCGGTAAGATTTGCACTTAATCCTATTCTGCAAAGCAACCAGTAGGAGGAGCACCACAGCCCAAATAGGTACTGCCTGAAAACATATTCTCATGCATTTTCCCCTTTGAACGGATGGAACTATGAGATCTCTGATGTTCACTATTCACCTCTCATTTTTGTGTTTTTTTTTCTGGACTTAGATATTACAACCTCCAGGATCAATATTAACCAAACCAGTATAGAAGTAGATGTTTTTTTTAACTAGGATACTGACCACACATGAGTCATGTCGTCAAATAATTACCTCTTCTTATCTATTTTCTGCAATGATGCCATTTGCTTTGGTTATAAAATTACAGATTATTACAAAAATACTATTGCAGCCTTCAAACTGCTATGGGCGTCAACAGAAAATGTTTTATTTTTGGCAATCTTTAAAATTAACTTTGATACGAATATTGCTGAAAATAGAGGCTTTTTGCTGAAGCTTTTTGTCTTGCACACATCAGGACAAATGCACGAATGGCAAATTTTCAACAATCACAACAATTTAAACTATAGGAGAAAAGGGTGCCAATTGGTTGGCAAGCCAACTCTAATTGTCTGAGGCATTGTCATACATAAAGCAACTGGGAACTGTAGGCTCCCCAAGCTCCCAAGTAATTCAAAAAGGGTGCAAGACTTGACCATACTTATTTATTTGCAGAGAATGGGTACCTGCTTATGAATGTATGTCACTTCTAGCAAGCGTATCTGAGTCACATAGCTCAGTCATTGTTTGAAATTTGGTATTCTTGCATTTGTCCTGACGAGTGCAAGATGAAAAGATACAACACATCTCTTTTCATTAATATTCAAGTTCTGTACTACCAAGCAACTGTTTTAAACTTTGATGCAGTGCCCAGTAATTTTTAAGAAGTGAAGTTGTAAATAATTGTTAAATATTCTAAAGTTATGATAAAACAGTTGTACTCAAACTTACACTTAAATGTGACTCTCACATTCGTATCTTGCTCAGTCAGTGAAGATCTCCCTCATATCCTGTCTTCTGATCACCATGCCTTCTCAAAGCAATGCCTCATTCATATACATAATACCCCACACCTCCAATCCCACAGCTCAGGATGTACAGCTGGGGAGCTGGGGAGCATTGCAGAGCAAGTTGTAGAGTTGGCCCAATGGTTTCCTTAGTAAATTACAGCTGTTGGACACTCAACCACTTCAACATTTCCTCATATGACAATCTCAGCCTTTGCACTATCGGGGCGGATACTTAGGTATGGCTGGCATCTTTCCTCATGCTACTTTCCTCTCTGGGCCTTCTATTTCTACTTCTCATCCTTCTCTTCTTCTTCCATTGTAACAGCAAGGAGTAGTAATGCCAACAGAACAGTATGTAATAAAAGCAAACTGGGAAATGAATGTGAGAATGCACAGCATGAGAATGCTTGAATACTTTCTGGAGCTCTTGATTTCTGTCAGGGTAAAGCAACTATGACCCCCTGTGTGCTTAAAATTCTGGGTATAAATTTATACCCATTTTGAAGTAAGTATCACAGGAAATCTGTATTTACTTCTCTCTACCGTGAAGGCAAAGCCTATTTCCTATTTACATCAGGAATTGGCTTTATGGTGCAATTGAGGGTGTTCCCTCATAAGATTAATTGGTTCACAAATATTAGTGTTCTTACATTGAACAACATTACGCTTTCTATAATTAATAATCTACTGTAATGCTACTTAGTTTAAATTGTTAGCTCTACTCAAATGAGCTCAGGTATACTTGCGGATAATTTTCCCATTCTCTGCTGAGGTAGGAGACCAGAAATAAAAACAAAAAACTGCGGATGCTGGAAATCCAAAACAAAAACAGAATTACCTGGAAAAACTCAGCAGGTCTGGCAGCATCTGTGGAAAAGAAAAGAGTTGACATTTCCAGAAACATGGACTGCTCCCAGTTATAGAACTTAACTGGTTTTCAATGAAACTCAGGTGAGTTCTGTAACAGATAGGCAATCCATTCCACAAGCATTCTGTTCAAAAGGTGAAGGTACAAATGACCCCAATGACTCGACGTGATATCTGCTGTACCATGAAGATCATGGGCAAGGGCATAGTGCCCAAAACGTGCACTTCCCACATGTACCACAATTTTAATCTATAATTAAAGGGTAATGCAAAGATGCAAATGGAAATTTAAAAGTCACTCATCCTTCCAAAATTGTTGTACCAAGCTTATGCCTATGAGTTTTTGTGCACCAGGGCAGCTGGTTAATGAGTTTGTATGTATGTCTCTATTAATCTTATTAAATTTGGTTAGTAAAGAAGTTGATAAGCAAGATTGGTTATCTTGCTGTCTCAGTTTTCTTAACTACCCCTCAGTCTCTACACCATATTATTTTCCTCAAAGGATTTCCATGTATTCATCCAGCTTCTCCTTCTAAGCACACAGAGATGGATGACAGTTTTCTTGAATTTTAATCAATTACACACAAGTGAAATAATGAGCAATGAGTGCTGACATTGAACTTCAGGTCCAAATCTATCTGACTGAGCTATAATTTGAATGTTAAAAAAAATCTCTATTCAGCCTTGTTGATGACCTTCAAAATTCCTCTACAGTCAATGTTAACCCTGCTTAAAACCAGTGATTAGTATCAAAAATTGTTGTCTTCAATTACCTACGACTCCTGTGATAAGATTGATAATTGTTTACATATGTAAGTAGAAACAGGGAACCTAATCTACCTTTCCATACATCTGTCAAAACTGTGGTACCAAATTTTGTTGTAGGCATTTTAGTTTTCCTGAACTCTAATCGTCCTTGCTCACACATGAATTATGTGCATGCATAAACATTACAGGACAATAAATCAAACCACAGTATTGATTGCCTTTTAAGATAAGACACGCAATGGACTATTCTGGTTTTGGTATATGGAGGCATCTTCAGTTATACTGCTCAAAGTCAAACACTTCAGGGTTTAAAACACACTCTGTCACTTCTGTTATCATCTGGAAAATGCAATATTACAATAGCTCTCAAATGTAGTCGATATTTGTATGTATTCTATATATATAAATCAGTTGTCACTTATGCTTTAATAGTGGGTTTTTGTACAATTATTAGAAATGTGTGAAATATTAATATTTCTATTCATTTTCATATTTTGATGTCATTTTCAAGGCATATTTGCATCAGTTTTTTTGTTTAGCAAACTACATAAAATCACATATAGAATTACATAGGCCAGAATTTTACATTCGGCTTACGGGCGTGTGCCCGACACACCAGAACGTACAATGATGTCAGGTGTGCATCCCAACGTCACATGCATTGTCGTAATATTTTGCTAGGTGGGCGTGTGGTGAGGACAGAGGCATGCCCAAGATTAATAAACAGGCCAGTTAAGGCCCTTGAGGCACCAATTGTCTGTGATTTTACGAAGCCCGTGTGATTTTCAGGGCATCGCACGGGCGCAACAGGCAGGCCACATTTTCAAAAACCTCATCCACGGATGGGATAAGAAGAGTGAGTGGGCTCGCTAATGCGAATTGTTTGTATTTTAGCTTATAACTTACTGCTGCTTGCTCGTGTGAACAGGAAAACTTCATTTCCCTTCAGAGCTGCTTTGACAGAAATAAGAAGCCTCAGTTCAGGACTCCGGAGGAATCATAACACTTGGGGGGCTTCCAGGTATCAGACAGCCTTCCCTTACCCTGGGAATGGGGATTATAGTCTCCGCTGGAGGCACCTCCTCTGAGGAGGAAGAGAGGGCCAGAAGAGGGAGGAGGCCAGGTGTCCTTTTTCAGCCTCCAGGGGAGCAAACTGTGGAAGGAGAGGCACAGGCACAAGGGGCACAGGGCCAACAGGAAGGCCAAGGCGGAAGGGGCTGCAGAAGATGCCACTATCCTGCTGCCAGGGTTTACAGGCAGCAAGGCAGCTACCTCAATATGTCCGAGGTGCAATGCCGAAGGAAGCTCTGTCTCTCAAGGGAGACAGTGACCTACATCATATGATTGGCCCTGAGATCAGCTCTGACTCTGTGGGTGGACACCCTATGCCAGTGGCGCTGAAGGTCACAGTGTCCCTCAACTTCTATGCCTCCGGCTCTTTTCAGGGGTCGGTGAGTGATCTGTGTGGAGAATCCCAATCAGCTGTCCACAGTTGTGTCAAGCTGGTGACAGATATTGTGTTCAGGCATGCACTGACTTTCATTCACTACCGCAAGGACAAGGCCGTTCAGGCACAGCGAGCCAGAGGCTTTGCCGCCATTGCTGGCTTCCCCCGCATCCAGGGTGCAATCGACTGCACACATGTGGCCATCAAGGTGCCAGCAGGTGAGCCCGGTGCCTTTGTCAACAGGAAGGGCTTCCACTCCATGAACGTGCAGATAGTGTGTGACCATAGAATGCAGATTCTGCAAGGTACCCAGGCAGCTCCAATGACGTTTACATCCTCAAACACTTCCAGGTGCCGGGGCTCTTCAGTGCTCCAGCCCAGCTGGATAGATGGCTGCTGGGCGACGAGGGCTATCTCCTCAAAAGGTAATTTGTGACGCCTCTCTGCCATCCAAGAACAGAAGCTGAGCAGTGATTCAAAAGGAGCCACACACCCACAAGGGCTGTGGTAGAGAGAGCCATAGGTCTTTTCAAGATGCGGTTCCAATGCCTGGACTGTTCAGGGGCGCACTCCAGTGCCCCCCAGATCATTTGTCACTGATAGTGTTTGCAGGCTGCGCTCTCCACAATCTGGCACTGGAAAGGGGGGACCCAGTGGAGGAAGCAGATGATGCTCTGGCAGCAGACGATGAGCCCAATAGTGAGTCTGACGAGCATGGTCAGGAGAACGCTGAAGGGATAGATGCTGATCTGAGCAACCTCCAGGGAGGCAGGGACCCCAGTAGGCTTTGCTCCAACACTTCTTCAGCTAGCCTACCAAAGAACTACCACTACATGCCAGGGCTGCAGGCTCCATACTCAATACCTGACAGGAACATTTGCTTGGTGAATAACATTCACTATGTACCATTTCAATAAAGCTCAATGACAAACAAGTCACTCATGACATCATGGGTTACCCTGCACCTGCAGAACTAATAGAGCACCCAGAGGCTTGTTGAACACAAACGCTTTTAATGCTGTGTTGTCTAGCATACATAATACAAATTAAATTGAAAGGTGTTATCCATCAGACCTCATAATAATTAGTGTAAAAGTGGGGGATAAAAGTGTCACCAGTAATAAGCTCGTCTTGTGCTTAAGGTGCTTTAAGTTTTCGTTTGTGTGTCTAGGTGCTCCCCCCCACCCCCCCCCCCAGCTGGCACTGGCATTGGAGACAGCCCGCTCACTCTGCTGTTCTGTTGGCCTTGATGATTTTGGTGGGCATCCTCTGGGCTGTGGAGCCTGTGCTGGTCCTGCCTGGGAGGGAGCAGCTAGTGTCATGGCTGCCATCTCCCCAGTAGCCGCAGCCTCATCAGATGCCACTGTCACTGGTAGGGGGGGCGGAGGACCTGCTGCCATCATCCGGAGCACCCTGAGAGAAGCTCACAGAGACGACAGGCAGCTGCTGTGCCAACGTGAGGTCGCTTTGGATCTCCCTGCTCTCCATTGATGGATGGGCATCTAGCTGGGATACTGGGTGCCCAATCCATTCTCCCACACTGACAGTGACCACCTGAGGTCATTGCCGGTGTGAGGGCTTGCAGGCCCAAACGCATCCCCAGTAACCCCTGATTCAGCTCCTGGAGGAGCCTCTCCATGAGAGTCGCTGCTGTCTCCATGGAGGAGGCAGTGCGCTTGGCCATGTGGATTATTGCATTACTCATTGCATTACCACATTGACTCTTCCACAATGTAGGCCTGGCAAGCACTCCCTCACGTATCTCCTTCAGATACGCCCACACACCCTGCTGGACTTCCAGCATCTGCTGCCTCAGGGACGACGCCAGAGGCCCATCATCTGCCACCGACTGAGCATGTTCCTGGTCCCCAACAGTCCTCTGACTGCCGGTGCCCTGAGCACTCTCTACCTCCACCTGCACCTCAAGCAAGTGTGAAGTGCCCTCACCGCTGTGCACTGAGATACAATCCGCTGATCTAATGCCCACCGAGGTGCTGGTATCTGCACTGGTGCCTGCCTGGCAGAGAGGGTGTGAAACAGGCACTTTTCCATGGTTGGTGTCCACTGGGGTCAGTGGTGGGCCTTCAGGTTCCTCACCCCGATGGGCTTCTGGTGAGCCTGAAAGGAACAACAAGGACATGTCATTAGTTGAAGTCATTACACTGTTGCTGTGCAGGCCTGGCACCTGGATCAGGGTGCCCTTGTCTTTCCATTATCAACGGGGATTCCATGTTTGAGGCTCACATCAATATAGAGACAACAGTAGAATGGTTGCTATGACAGACATTCTGATCTCAGTGCACTGCACTCTTACCTCCTTGTGTCGCTCCAACCTCACCACGGCCGGTTGACCTAGGTGCATGGTGCCTCTCCAACTCCAGTGTCTCCTGCTTATATCTACTCAGGATTAGAAAGTTGGGCAGTTCTCCACCAGTCTGCAACCTCCCTGCACTGTTATAGGGTGTCATCTCCTGACGGGGCAGAGGAGCATTGATTAGTCCGCCCTGTACCTGCATTGCCATTGCCGCCTGGCCAACCCCACCTGAGGACCACCTCGCAGGGCTCAGCCCATTCGTGACCCTGGAACCACAAGGCACTCAGTCCAAGCAGCCAGGGATCACCCCCTTGGCCGGATCCTGCCTCATTGACATTTGCCACTCACATTCTAAGAACTCTGAGGGCTGGGGGTTGGTGGTGAAGGGGGCATTCCTAACTGCTGCTGTGCTAAGTGACCCATGCCAACACAGTACTCACCCTTCCTGATCACAGGAGATCATTGAAGCGCTTGTAGCACTGCACCCATCTGCACCTCACCACATCATGGAGCTGACCCTGGATGCCACCTCCTCCCTGGCATTTTTGGTGAGGAGGGGGGCCTCCTCCTCCCATCCCTGGGGACAAGCATATCTCTGCATGCTACCGCCTCCTCCAGGAGGGCAGCGAGACTCTCATCGGAAAACCATAGGGCCGACTGCCCCGCCAACCTGCCCTCCCGTCTGCCGTGTTCAGCACTTAAGTGCTCCATGCCGAGGTTCCTCTGATTCACTGGCAGCCATCGCATGGCTGCCGGGTCACCATTGGACCTGACAGACATTGAGCTCCCACCCCTTCTCCCTGTTGCCGCTGTCACGTCTTATGCTGGGTGGCTCTTAATTGGCCTGCCCACGTAAAAAGGCGGTGAGTAGCCGATCGCGGGCAGCAGTCGGCTTCCCGACCGCCTGCACCCACTCTCGCCAAGCCTGCACACCGAATGTAAAATCCTGGCCATAGAATCTACAGCACAAAAATAGGTCATTCAGTCCAACTGGTCTATACCAGTGTTTTTACTCCGCACAATCATTCTCCCATTCTAATTACTGCTTCGAGATGGAGATAGAGCAGGAAAGTGAAGTTAATGTGGAAGTTCAGCCATGATCTTATTGATTACTGGAGCAGCTCGAGGGATGGCATAGCCTACCTCTGCTCCTATTTTTTATGTTCTGCCCCACTTCTCCATCTGTTTCCTTATCTCTTGTATGCAACAGGCTTCACTTTAAAGTCATCCATTCTACCTGCTTCAACCTCTTCCACATTTCCACCACTCCCTGTGCAAATTCATTCCTCCTAAATTCTTTATATGACCTGTTAATGGTTATCATATACTTATGATTCATTGTTCTGGTCTCATCCATAAATTGAAATAGTTTCTCCACATCTACCCTACTGGGCACCTTCATAATTTGAAAAGCTTCTACAAGGTCTCCTAACAGTCTTCTCTTGTTCAGAAAAGAGAATCCCAGCCCTGCTCAATAGCACAAATTTAAGTTAGTATCTTTATCTGTAAGATCTTTTAATTAATTTATATCAGATATTTATTAGTGTCAAATGGTATATTATGATGCAACGTTTCAAAATTAGCCCATTTTTGAAATGTTTAACAAATAATGTCAGAAATAAAATCAAACAAAATACATTTAGAAGAAATGTACAGAAAGCAACCTTCAGAAACAATGGAGCTTAAGTGAGCACTCTTGCATTATAAAAAAATATGGAACAATAAGTTATTTAGCTTTTCAGAGACCACCTAGTCTACCTTATTAACAGTAACCCACCCATACAATATCCTGAGGGAAAAACCTTGCCTGTTCTCCCAAAGCAAATCAAGTAAAGCTCTAGAATATTTACCTAATTGAGACATTGGTGAATCATTTTTAAAGTGGTTAATCAAGAGTTTCATTTCATATATTTCATATAGCCAACAATCTGCACTTTAGGCTTGTTCATTTTATATTTATATCTTTCAGTTTTTCAGCTCTTGTCCAAATTAAACTGTCAGATCATGGGGATGTTATGTATACCTCTCAGCATTTTGGTCACTTAGTTCATGTCTTTACTTAATCTTTCTCAATGAAATGAAAATACACTCATCTCTGTAAGTCACTTCATGAATCATTCCTATGGTCTTTTTTAACACTTTCCAAAACATCGACTTCCTTTTCAATGATACTAACAACTGTGCATAATAATGTAAAGATGACTTGAACAACAATCTAGGCAAAGCTGGAACAAATCTTTTCAATTTATTGTCAAATGCCTTCAAGCTGTATCCTAATACTAGTGGTCTCTCTTATAATACCTTCAGATTAATTGGAAACCTCTGAATGATACTTATCTCCATTATATTCAACACCCAGCCACATAGCTAAGTATTATCAGTGAAGTGTGTTACAAGGCATATGTTTATGTTTATGAAGTTTGAACAGGAGGTGATTCTGAAGAAACCTCAACAAAAATGTCATCAGTCACTGTCCTTAAGACACAACCTTTTCCATTAATCATTAGCTCTGCTCCCTCTAGCTATCAGTTTTTAACCTACCTAGCTAATTTGCTGTTAATTTCTAAATACCAATGAGATAAAGGGATATGGGGATAATGTGGGAAAAGGGTATTGGAGTGGATGTTCAGCCATGTTTGCATTGATGGTGGAGCAGGCTCGATGGCTGAATGACCTAGTCCTGTTTTTATGTTCCTAATTCTATGACCTCCCTTGAAAACATCTTCTGTATAACATTATCAAATGCCTTTCAAAATGTGAATAAATTATGTTACAAGCAACTCATTTAGTAATTTAGTTACTTAGTCAAAGAATTAAGATAGATTTGTGATGTATGATCTGTTGCCTCTAAATCTATGGCAGCCATTGCTTATGGCTTCTGTGTATTTTAGAGAAACATTATTGCAACCCATAAAATGATGTCAGCACTTAAACACCATATAGTTGGCTGGGCTATAATTTCCAGTTTCATGCTCCCCCTCCTTTGCTGAATATCAATACATTTATTTTCCTCCACTCATTAGGTACAGATATTGTATATTTGGACTCCCTGAAACATTAACCAGAAGTTGCCAAATTCCTTCAGGATTTTAGAGTTTAACCCATTTGAACCAGGTGCTTCTGTAAAATGCTTAAAGTTTCTTCACAGAATTTGGTTTACTGACCTCAACTTTTGCAATAAATCGCTGAGCTAAAATGAGCGGATCCAGAAGACTGTCCACATTCTTCAGTTTTGATGAGATCTGGTAACCTTTTCTAATATCTATATTGGTTACCCTGACTCAAATTTTACGCATCTCTCAGATCTCACTACTTTTTTGTTATCATGTGCGATTTAATGTATTTGAACATTACCAGTATCTTTTTTGACTTTATTCAACTACTGAGGTCAATATGTTTCACAATATTTTTTCTCTAAATTCATGGAATATACTTGTTCTCTGGTGTTGAATATAGTGTAATCATTTAATTTCACTTACTCCTCTAGAGCTCCTCCCTTAACTCCATTTTTTTCTAAAATTTTGCATTTTTTTTCTCTTACCTTTATCATAATATCAAACCTAATATTACTTTGATCATTGGAATTCAAGCCCAAATTTTAACTGGGGGTGTATTCAGGGTGGGTGGGGTACTGGGCAGGTGGGAAGTATCATCCTCAGAAGAAGTTCCATGACTTCACGAGAGCAGCAAAGCTCAATGCATCTCTTCATCTCTCTCAGCAGACATCACAGCACTCCTTTCATCCCATTATTCTTGCCATTTCTCTCCCTTCAATCACACACCTTGATGTTCAATGGCATTGCCATCGCTGAATCCCCCTACTATTAACATCCTGGAGGTTACAATTGACCAGAAATTGAACTGGACTAGCCATATAAATACTGTGGTTGAAGAGCAGGTCAGGGGCTAGGGGGAGAATTTTCTCCCTGTTGGGGAGGCTGAGCCAGCGTGGGTGGGCACACAGCCATTTTACGTGGGCGGGCCAATTAAGGTCCGCCCAGCATGAAGGGCACCTGGGAGCACACATGCACGCAAAAAAGCGCAGAAATTTCCCTGAGGCCCTGAATGATGCGCGGTGATATCAGGACACCCCCAAAAGACCATAAGACACAGGAGCAGAAATTAGGCCATTCAGCTCATTGAGTCTGTCCGCCATTCAATCATGGCTAATAAGTTTCTCAACCCCATTCTCTCACCTTCTCCCCGTAACCTTTGATCCCCTTACCAATCAAGAACCTATCTATCTCGATCTTAAATACATTCAGTGACCTGGCCTCCACAGCCTTCTGTGGCAGTGAATTCCATAGAGTCACCACTCTCTGGCTAAAGAAGTTTCTCCTCATCTGTGTTCTAAAAGGTCTTCCCTTTACTCTGAGGTTGTGCCCTCAGGTCATAGTCTCTCCTACTAATGGAAACATCTTCCCCACGTCCACTCTATCCAGGCCTTTCAGTATTCTGTAAGTTTCAATCAGGTCCCTCCTCATCCTTCTAAACTCCATCGAGTATAGACCCAGTATAGTTCCTCATATGTTATGCCTTTCATTCCTGGGATCGTTCTTGTGAACCTCCTCTGGACCCTTTCATCCTTCCTGAGATACGGGGTCCAAAATTGCTCACAATATTCTAAATGTGGTCTGACCAGAGCCTTATAAAGCCTCAGCAGCACATCCCTGCTTTTATATTCTAGTCCTCTCGAAATAAATGCCAACATTGCATTTGCCTTCCTAACTACCGACTCAACCTGCAAGTTAACCTTAAGAGAAGCCTGGACTAGGACTCCCAAGTCCCTTTGCACTCCAGATTTCTGAATTCTCTCCCCATTTAGAAAATAGTCTATGACTCCATTCTTCCTACCAAAGTCACCCCCCCCCACCCCCACGTCACCGAGTGTCATTTTTCACGTCAACAAGCAGGGCCCCTGCAATGCAACCAGAAAATTCAGGCCTAGGAATCGTGCTGTGAGTAACTTACCTCCTGACTCCCCAAAGCCTGTCCATCATCTACAAGGCACAAGTCAGAAGTGGAATGGAATACTCTCCATTGGCCTGGATGAGTGCAGCTCCAATAACACTCAAGAAGCTTGACATCACCCAGCTCAAAGTAGCCCACTTGATTGGCACCACATCCACAAACATTCCTCCCTCCACCACCGACGCACAGTAGCAGCAGTTTGCATCATCTACAAGATGCACTGCAGGAATTCACCAAGGCTCCTTAGACAGCACCTTCCAAATCCACGGTCACTCCCACCTAGAAGAACAAGGGCAGCAGATAGACGGGAACACCACTACCTGGAAGTTCCCCTCCAAGCTACTCTCCATGATGACTTGGAAATATATCGCAGTTCCTTCACTGTTACTGGGTCAAAATCTTGGAAATCCGTTCCTAACAGCACTGTGGGTGTACCTACACCACATGGACTGCAGCAGTTCAAGAAGGCAACTTACCACCACCTTCCCAAGGGCAACTAGTGATGGACAATAAATGCTGGCCTAATCAGCAATGCCCACATCCCATGAATGAATTTAAAAAATCCTTGGGGTGGAATTTTATGGCCCCGTCACAGCAGGGGTGGAGCTGTAAAATGCGGCAGGCCGGTCAAAAGTCCATTGACTTTGGTGGGACCGTAAAATCCCACAGGTGTAAAATTCTGCCCTTGAAGTCCCTGTTGCCAGGGTCACTGCAACACATTTCTCTCTCTCACTACAGACACACGCACTCCTCCTTTGCACTCTTTCTAACACAGATTAACAACATTCTCTTCTCAAATGAAACCACTTGCACAACCACCATAACCTCTCCCACTACTTGTTTTCCATATCACATCATACACACTTTCCTTTACACACATCACTTGCTCATCCTCATTCTATGGAGGTTTTAGAGTTTAGCTTATTTGAACCACGTGCTTTTATATAATTCTCCACTTCTCAACACGTCCTTGATGTGCACAATCCTTGCACGTTCCCACTTCCCTGTGCAATACTCACTAGCTTTCACCTCTTTCTGCAGGATGAAACAATCCATAGTGCAAAGGCGAGAAGGAACAAGAAAGGGGGCTTGTTCTAAGCATCACTGCCATTGTCAAAGCAGAGCAGCACACCTTGGAGAGCAGTGGCCCAGACAGAACCATAAGCATTGGAAAGGTGAGGCTGGCAACATTCCAGAGTAGGGTGCCTGCACATTACTTGTAACCCTCAGTCACTTCAACAAATATGCAGTAAGCTTCACTGCATTAAGACACATTCTTAGGGCTGCAAAATGCTTCTGTCCATCCTTTATCTTCTGTCTAAATTCTTGTCACTTTTCTCTTGCCACTAGGTTTTAACAGCAGCAAACCTTCCCCCTCCAGTAAATTTAGAGAGCATACACCCTCCTGATGATGCATCTGCAAGTGCTCAAAACCTCTCAGGCACCCAGCTCAGATATTGGCACTCCCAGATGGAGGGATGGCCATGTGGAGAGATAGAAATGCGAGGAGACAACAATATGTACTGGTGGAATGGTCAGCCCAAGAGAGATCACGCCATAGGCTGGGGTTATGTAGTGTTCAATATACAACTGCTATGTGGCAGACTCTTCACAGGGCATGTAGTAAGAAGTTCCCAAACTTGTCGAGACACCTGAACCCCTGCTTCAGTATTCCTATGATGTGTTCAATAATCATCCTGGGATTTATATGGCTTTGATTATATATGTATTGTTTGGGGCAACAACACTGCAGCCACCCTGTCATGTTTTGAGAGGCTCAAATATTAAGATATTCCAGGATAAGTCCATTATGATAGATGCTTGGGTACATTGCTTTTACATAATCATGTTTCTATGATCTCTGATGATACTAGCTATGCTTTAAGTAACATTATTTTCTATCAATGAATATTGCTGACTGATATTTTGATGCCCTGATGTCAATTTGTGTGCAGTTAATGATGCCCTGGATAGTGAGGAAGCTGGCTACTATAGCTAATCTGTTGTTATGGCTAACGGGCAAGGTAATGTACTGGTCTGGCCTGGCAAGGAGCATTGGTGACCTCGTTAAAACTGCTGTGTGCTCCAAACTGGGAGGTAAAGGTGAAATTCCCTGTAAAAGATTGGAAGGAGCCATCGGCAAAAATGCTAGGGGTTGTAGTGAACTATTGGCAAAAGCATGGCATCCTGGTGCAGTAGGCATCAGATCCTATTGCATGAGACAGCAGAAGTCTGTGGTTGTCTTCCTGGAGAAGTATAGCCTCCTGAAGCATTTCTCTTCAGATAGATCCTTTATGCTAAGTATAGCCTTCTACAAGCAAAACATCACAACTGGTGGCTTCTGAGAGGCTGCTGAAACCACTGCCATTTTTTTTTTCCTAATAATTTCTCCTTGCAGAAGAAACAAACAATGATAGCACCAAAGGTAATGAGAGAAAGGTTTCTGAGGGTGCTAAAACAGCAAAAGGCCTGAGGGCAGGCAGTGGTGGTAGGGGCTCACCCCTGACAAAAAATGCTGTTGCACCAATGGCAGCAGAAGCAATCATAGCAGGAACATGGTAATAGTTTCCCAATCGCTAATTTTAGGTTAAAACCCAGCTTTAATGTTTACTTATTTCTGAGTTACTAATCAGTCTTTGCAGACTATTAATTTATAACTCTAATGTAGCACCTGCTGTAGCATTTGTTTTGCATTCAAAGTTAAGAAATATTCAATCCTTGATTTTTTAAAAATCTTTCCTTTGTGGATATACCTTAAGCGCTGTGATATTGAAAACTTAAGGATCATCACATCATTCCCTGTGATCCTCTTACTTGCTTAGCTTTGCCTTACCAGCACCTCCATTGTTTCTAAACTATCAGACTGCTTATCTGACATGCCAGTTGGATGAGCAGAAATTTCCTCCAATTAAATATTTGGAAGACTGAAGCCATAGTTTCAGCCACTGCCATTAACTTTAATTTCTTGCCACTGAATCTATTCTGCTCCCTGACAATTGTTTTCAACCTCAGTGTCATATTGCTCCCTGAGATGTGTTTACAGCTTTATGCAGTACCTGCACCATCATTAAGACCGCCTACTTCCACTTCCGTAACATCGCTCGACTCGACTCCTACCTCAGCTGATCTCCTGCTGAAACACTTATTCATGCTTTTGTTACTATTCTAATGCATTCTTGGATGGCAGCCTACATTCTACCTTCCATAAACTTGAGGCTATACAAAACTTTCTCCCGTGTCCTAACTCATGTCAAATCCCATTCACCTATCACTCCTCTGCTCACTGACTTATACTGGCTCCGGTTACCTTGATTTTAAAGTTCTCATTCTTGTTTATAAATCTCTCAATGGCTTGGTCATTCCCTATCTCCGTAACCTTTTGCAGCCCTCCAACCTTCCAAAGTATCTGAGCTCCTCTAATTATGGCCTCTTGAGCATCCCCAATTTTATTCATTTCACCATTGGTGTCTGTGCCTTCAGATGCCGAGGCACTAAACTCTAGAATTCCCTCCTTGAACCCCTCTGTCTCTCTACCTCACTTTCCTCCTTTAAGACACTCCTTAAAAACCTACCTCTTTGACATTAGTAACTCCTTATGTGCTTCGCTATCACATTTTCTATTATCATGTCTCTATGAAGTGCCTTGGGACATTTCCTTACGTTAAAAGCACTATAAAAAAACTCGTGATTATATATTTATTCACTTTTGGAGCGCTTAATAAAATTTAATATTACTAATCTATACCCAATTGCTTTTGCTGTCTACTCTCCTGTTTTATATCCACATTGTTGAAGCATGTTAATATCAGTCCTCTGCTTTCTAAATCGATTTTTTTCTAGACACCTGTATATTTTGAGCTTACTGTCATGTCTACCTTCCAGTAGGAGCTATGCTGCAGTAATGGCATTAATGGGCATTATTTTCCACAGCTTCATGTATTTGACAATATATATTTTTTATACTAAATGCTCCTTTTATTAGTATAAAAAAATGTAAGATTATCCTTCATGTCCTTTCTTTCTCTGTTTGGTATATTTGCATTTTCCTTGTCAACAGAGTAGCCACAAACCATTGCCTACTATATTCAAAAATCATTAGGCACGCCCTCTTAGATTAATTGAATAACTAAGTCTCATATTCTTATATTCTACACTAAGCGCTTTTTCTCTTCAAATTATCTTGTGGAAAAGTATACCTTTTCAGACATTTGAAAGTTTATATCTAAAAGATATCTAAAATCTAAAGTGCAGTCATTTTAAAATGATGCTGATTCTCATTGTGCCATGTGTTCAAACCAAATACAGAGAAATGAAGCTTTATGATTAGAAATATTCAAAAGTATCACATGCATTTGTGGCTGGTGTAGCTTTGTTTTTTTTTTACTAAGAATAAACATTTTTGGGCATATTACTGGGCCAAAATCCTGGAACTCCCTCCCTAACAGCATTGTGGGTGTAAATACGCCACATGGACTGCTGCGGTTCAAGAAGGTGACTCAGCACCACCTTCTCAAGGACAATTAGGGATGGGCAATAAATGCTGGCCTAGCCAGTGATGCTCACATCCCGTGAACAAATAAAATCGCATACAAAAAGCAATGAATCAGCATTTCTATAGTGTCCTGATATTATGACAGAAATTACCCCTTCACAACAAGCTGAAACAATGTTTTGATGCTGTTGAGGTATAGATATATGTAATGCTTCATATTCCTCTTTATAAAGACTAAAGTTTTATTTTATAACTAAATCAAAAGCTGCATTTCTTTCAGTTATTTTAGTTTGAGACAGGGTATTTTCTATTCCCCAACACATTATTCCAATTCTACTTCATAATAGTTAACTCTAGAAATATGCACAATCATTTTTGGCAATTCTGCATTAGAGAAAATATTCACCTTGTTTGAAAGCTGAAAAGGTTTAATGAGTGCTCACAGAGTTAATAGTGTACACCTTGAGTCACTGTTTGTGCTGGCTGTCTTGACCTCTTTCATTCTTCTTCCCAGTTGAGAGAAGCTTTACACTTGCATTGCTTAAATTGTTTATGAACTTTAGGAGTCAGTGAGTAATCTCACCAGAATATGTTTTCTTGCTCTGCACGCCCTTCTCTGAATAAGGGTGAGGTCACTAATAGTGCTGGAAAGGTTAGCTGTGTACTTGTGGACATATTCACATATGGTAGCTGAAGCCTTGATAAGTTTTTACCTTCCCACCCATTGTCACTGATACCATTTGGAGGGGTATTGGTCTAAGCAAATACAGCTCTGCCATATACCTCCTCTCTAGCTCCAAAATGCTGCCATTAATAGCATTTTGACATCTTGTATATACAGTTATATGCACATTGTCAGAATCATCTCTCATCTTCAGAGCTGTCTGTTCTGGAAGAACAACCATAGAAAGGAGAGAGGAATGAGATTTTTTTTATTCGTTCCTGGGATGTGGGCGCCACTGGCTAAGCCAGCATTTATTGACCATCCATAATTACCTTTGTTCAGCAAGCAATTAAGAGTCAACCACATTGCCATGGGTCCGGAGTCACATATAGGCCAGACCAGGTAAGGATGGCAGATTTTCTTCCCTAAAGGACATTAGTGAACCAGATGGGTTTTTTACAACAATCGGCAATGTTTCGTGGTCATCATCTTTTAATTCCAGATTTATATTAAATTCTGAATTCAATTTTGAACCCGGGCCCCCAGGTCCCCAGAACACTACCCTGGGTCTCTGGAAAACCAGTCCAGTGACAATACCACTATGCTGCCCCATGGGAATCACAGCATGCACAGAAGTGTGCATTCTGTGAGTCCTATCTCTGCTGTCCTAACTTCTCAGCCTCATCAGATACTGGAAGGGTTAATAGGATATGTGTGCACAGATGCCCAGCTGCTATGTCAGGTCTCGTCCTGTTGATGAGCTATCACCGAGATTAGTGTGCTAACAGTAATCTGGGGAGGTTTCATTTGCGTATGGGGAGTGTAGGACCCAGTGAGTGTCAGTCTCACCTGTATATCTCTCTCTCCTCCCAGTGAATTGACGTCAGACTGAGTGCTAGTTTCAGGCTGACATCGGGAGGGAGGCGCAGATTCTCAGACACAGGGCTGGGCTAGCCGAACTCAGCGCCACTACTGCCTGTTCTGCTCTGTACTCAACAGGGGATATCGTCAAGAGTGAAGCAGTTGAATCATGAGCGGCTCGTTGTGTTCCCTGCTGCCCGGCTGCGTCCACCTCCTGATCCTCCTGAGTGTGGACAGCGTGTCCCTGTCCAGGGAAGGTAAGAATCACAGGGAGAGAGAAACTTTCAAAGCAGTGGTTGCTGCTCCCGCCCCCCTGCTTCCGAGACACCTCCTTGGAAGAACCTTTCAGGGCAAAGGGTCTGAAGGAAAAGACTGCAGGAGGGGAGGGGCGAGGTTCCCGAATACAAGAATGCACTCGGTCTCTTTGCTTTCTCAGCCGGTGTCTGGGAATGTGTTCCCGGGACTTACAGTCAGTTCCTCTGGGCTGTCACCCCCCTTCTGTCTCATCGGGAGAGCTGGGGTGGTTTCTTTTGAATGTTTTGACAATCGAAGCAAATAAACTCACGCTGAATTACCCTCTAGTGCTTCTTTTCTTTTCTTTTGCCCAAGGACTTTAACCTGTAAGAAACTCTCTAAGGAGTGGGATGTTTCTGCTGCCAGGAGAGGGTTAGAAAGTTCGCTTTTCTCTAAGCAAGCACATATTCTTCCACATTGCTGACCGTAGACATTTCCTTCCTCGTTTTCTTATCTCAATTTATAATTGCGTGCACAGTTCCAAAATAAGAAGCAGATAACGTGTGTTCTGAGACGTGAAGGGTCTCAAGGTCTAACTGTAGATTACAGCAGGTAAAGAGGCTGTAATGAAATCATACTGTGGATCCCTTTTTGGTTAGCTGCACCAGAATGTGTGAATTGTTTTGTCTTTATTTGATAATCCGTCAACAGTTGTGATCATGCACAACAGTATCATCTTGCTCCATGTTCCACAGGCTTTAGCATTCTACTGAAGAAGCGAAGTTGTTGCACTCAGTGAAGCAGTCTGCACTTTTTTAAAAAGTTACCTGAAGTTCTGAATGCCCTTGGAATTAGACATGTAACATCTGCGGTAGCAGCTTCGTAATGCTGAGTTCTGTTAAACGCAACCCAAATGTCCATTGGTATCTCATCGGCATGATGAATATTCCTTGCAGTTGCAGTTGACTATAAAAGCCAGAAGTAGTGAAGTTGTGAGTAGCCTGCTTCAAGAGCAAATACTTTATCACATTGTACTGAGATTTTGTTTCAAGACCTGTCAATCATATCTGATTGCTGAGTGACATTCTCTGTAGGATACTTGTTCTTCCAGTTAGTTTAAAAGGTTGAATTGTCTATTTTAAATTGGTTGAAAGAAGGAGTTCTTTATAATAAAATAAAATACTGTGGGTGCTGGAAGTCTGAAACTAAAAAAGAAAATGCTGGAAATGCTCAGCAGGTCAGGTAACATGTAGAGGTTGATGAAATGTTAACCTTCTCCACAGATGCTGTCTGACCTGCTGAGTATTTCCAGCATTTACTGTTTTGATTATAGCTGTTCCTTACTGGTGTGATTGACATAACCGTCTTTTATTCAGTGTTGAAAGGAGTGTCATTTCCATGGAAATATAAGAATGAGGTGATAACTTTGTGAGTTACCCCATACAGTGAATCAGATATTTGCAAATGAGCTATTTTTTATTTTCTGTGCTGATCAGAATGAGGGAAATAATAGCGCTAGAAAGTTTAAATACTTTTCATTCATGACACTATGTTGATGTCAAACACCTAGTTCAGGTTAGATACAAAATGGAAACCACTAGTCTGTCCCAGTAATCTCGTAGCAAATTACTTCAAAATGGAGGTGTAAGGACTGTATTTGGGTTGCAATGGGCACAAAGGAAAACATTGTGATTGTTCACATTTACAGTTAAATTAATTTTACTTGAGGATTTAGTGTTCAAATCCATTGAAAGCTTGCAGGTAATTTGGTGTCTGAAAAATAACTCAAATAATTACAGACAACTTCTATATACTTCCAACCTATTTCCTTCTCTCTCCTCAGAATTATGCCAGGGTTGAAGCGATTAAATTAAGAGGGCAGGTTGTGTAGATTAGTCTTGTATTTCTTTGAGGATAGAAGATTAAAGGGTAATCTAATGAAGGTGTTAACAATGACTGAATGACTTGATAGGGTAGATAGACAGAAACTTTCTTCTGGTTGGGGAAACAAAAGGATAAGTGGGCATTAAACTTATATTAGATTCAAGCTGTTCAGGAATGATGTCAGGAAACACTTCTTCACATAAAGGGTGGTGAACATCTGGAATTTTTTGCCCCTGAGACTAGGTCAATTGAAAATTCCAAAATGGAAATTCATAGATTTTTGTTCAGCAAGAATGTTAAGGGTGACAGAACGAAGGATTAAGATGTAGATCAACAATTATCTCACCGAACAGCAGAACAGGCTGGAGGAACTGAATGTCCTCATGTTCATATGTTCTCTTTGCCACAGTCATCACTTGTGCTTTTGTTTTGATCTTTCCAGACATTCACATAGGATATAGGTAAAATCACTAACATGATCTATTCCATTGATGAGCCCAAGAGATCATTGCCTATTACCACTGTGTCATTTTGTAGCTGTGCCTCCCTGAATTATATTGTGAGTTTAATATTTCAAATGCTGAATTATGCTAATTTTGTACTGCACCATTGCATTGTAAAACTGGCTGGGTGGTGCATTGAAAGTAGGAACATTACTGCCAGCAAAAGTCTTTCATCACATCAGCCTGGTCTGGATTAAACCTAACTCAGAGAGAAAAGAATAGTGCACCACCAATTTAGCATCAATATATGTTACTAATTAGTATCAGTGTTTGGTTAGCATTTTGTGTGCATTAAAATTTCTATCCAAAGTCAGACAAATTAAGTTTAGTATAATACTGCATTAATTTTTTCCTCCTGGATAAATGTATGTTTGTGAAATGAACTAACAAGTGCACACATCTAATTTTCCTTCATTTGTGTGTTTTTCTTCCCAGAAGAGAAACAGAATTGTCTTTACATTTGTATTTTTGATTCAGCTTGGTGTGACATTGACAGAAGGGTGATAAGTTTAGACATTGGAAAGGTCATGTGTGGCAGTAGATGATTAACTTCATCACTTTAGAAGAACCTTACGGATAAATTGGGAATCCGTTAGCTCAGTTGGCTGGCCAGCTGGTTTGTGATGCAGAGTGACGTTGAATTCCCATACCGGCCGAGGTCATCCATGAATGTCCCACCTCCCCAACCTCACCTGAGGTGCGGTGACTCTCAGGTTTAACTGCCCACCAGTCATCTCTCAAATGAGAGAGCAGCCTATGGTCCTCTGGGACTACGGGGACTTTAATTTCGTTTCATTTCAAAGATAAAATGCAATCAAACTGAGCAGTTTTTGTTAATTCTCCTTTCTTCATAAATTTAATCTCAAAGGGTGACTTACTTTACAACAGTATTTGTGGCATATTTACATTCATATGCATTGTACACATTAACAACAGAGATTATCTGCAAGGTGTCTTAAGCAAACAGTGATAGAGAAGAATTTCTAATGTTTGAACTATCCAGTTATATCATCCATAAAAATACATTTTTCTTCACAATTGCTTCAGATACAAATTCTGTTTAAAGTCATGTGCATATTTTCTCTGTTCAGCAAATCTATTGAAACACTTAATCTCTACGCTCTGGTATAGGTTTCAGTTTTATCACATGCTATTTCTACACATTAATGGGTCCCATATCGTTTCAATGCAATTTCCATAGAACGTTGTAACAGAACCTGCAGCAAATTGCAGTTATGTTAGGGGATCTGAGGGTTATCTGATATTTCTCAGGAAGCAGTTGACTTTCTAACAGTAAATAAAAACTGCAAGGTTTATAGGTACGTGTACCTGGAATGCTGCATCACCAGACTGAATCAAGAAGTACAAATTAGTGCTTGGTCAAACTGTTAATTGCTCTTTAACTACAACGGCTAGCTTTTAGCAAAACGAGTTAGTTAGAAATAAGCTTTATTGAAATCACTCTGTTCACACATTGAGAGAGTTTTGAAGCAGGTTATGTGCTCAGCATATGTCTTTTTAACTTTGTGGTACTCTTAGCTATATCAGTAATATATGCAAGTTTGCGTTTTTTAAATTCTATTACGGGATGTGGGCTTTGCTGGCTAGACTAGCATTTATTGCCCATCCTAAATTGCCCTTGGGAAGATGGTTGTGAACTGCCTTCCTGAATTGCTACAGTCCATGTGGTGTAGGCACACCCACAGTGCTGTAAGGGAGGGAGTTCCAGGATTTTGACCCAGTGACAGTGAAGGAGCAGCGATATATTTCCAAGTCAGGGTGGTGAGTGGCTTGGAGGGGAATTCCAGGTGATGGTCTTCCCATGTAACAGGTGCTCTTGTCCTTATAGATGGTAACAGTCATGGGTTTGGAAGGTGCTGCCTAAGGAGCCTTGGTGAGTTTCTGCAATGCATCTTGTGGATGGTACACACTGCTGCCACAGTGTGCCGGTGGTGGAGAGAATGAATGTTTGTGGATGTGGTGCCAATCAAGAGAGCTGCTTTGTCCTGGATGGTATCAAGCTTCTTAAGTGTTTTGGGAGCTGCACTCATCCAGGCAAGCATAGAGCACTCCTTCACAGTCATGGCTTCTGCCTTGTAGATGGTGAACAGTCTTTGGGGAGACAGGAGGTGAGTTACTTGCTGCAGGATTCCTAGACTTTGACCTGCTTTTGTAGCCACAGTATTTATATGGCTAGTCCAGTTCAATTTCTGGTAATACCCAGGATATTGATAGGGGGAGATTCAGCAATGGTAATGCCATTAAATATCAAGGGGATTCTCTCTTGTTGGAGATAGTTTTTGCCTGACACTTTATGGTGTGAATTTTACTTGCCACTTGTCAGCCCAAGTCTGGATATTCTCCAGGTCTTGCTGCATTTGGGCGTGGACTGCTTCAGCATCAGAGGAGTTGCGAATTGATGCTGAACATTGCACAATCATCAGTGAACATCCCCACTTCTGACCTTATGATAGAAAGAAGGCCATTGATGAAGCAGCTAAAGATGGTTGGGCCTAGGAGACTACCCTGAGGATTTCCTGCAGTGACATCATGGCACTGTGATGATTGACCTCCAACAATCATAATCATCTTCCTTTGTTCTAGGTATGACTCCAACCAGCAGAGCGTCCCCCCTGATACCCATTGACTCCAGTTTTGCTAGGGCTCCTTGATGCCACACTCGGTCAAATGCTGCCTTGGTGTCAAGGGCACTCACTTTCATCTCGCCTTTGGAGTTCAGCTCTTTTGTCCATGTTTGAACCAAGGCTGTAATGAGGGTCAGAAGCTGAGTAACTCTGGCGGAACCCAAATTGAGCGTCAGTGAGCAGGTTATTGCTAAGCAAGTACTGCTTGATAGCACTGTTGATCACCCCCTTCCATTACTTTACTGAAGATAGAGAGTAGCCTGATGGGGTGGTAATTGGCCGAGTTGGATTTGTCCTGCTTTTTGCGTGCAGGACATACCTGGGCAATTTTCCACATAGCCGGGTAGATACCTGTGTTGTGGCTGTACTGGAACAGCTTGGCCAGTGGCTCGGCAAGTTCTGAAGCACAGGTCTTCAGTACGATTGGTGGAATATTACTGAAGGCTTGTGCATCTGTACTTTAATTATGTGCATTAGGCTAATAGCCACTTAATGTAATGGTAGGGGGAGGGAAGAGAGAGAAGGGCAAATGCTAAAGATGTTGTGAATCTAAAATTAAAAGCCAAAAATGGTGGGGAAACACAGCAGATCGAGCAGCATCTGCGGAGAGAGAAACGTAGGGTTAATATTTCAGGTTGATGACCTTTCACTCAAAGTACATTCAATGAGAATGCAGGCAATTTTAATGTAAAACTACTAAATATAAATCCACGTTCCAGACAATTTACCACTTATAATTATTCTTAATATCCACATTGTTCAGCACGCTGGTAGGTTTATCTGAGATTTGATGATTTTTTTTAGCTTGAAGATGATTATTAATTTATATTGATCTCTTTTTTAATTTATTCATTCATGGGATGTGGGCGTTGCTGGCTAGGCCAGCATTTATTGCCCATTTTTAATTGCCCTTGAGAAGGTGGTGGTGAGCCGCCGCCTTAAACTGCTGCAGTCCATGTGGTGTAGGTATATCCATAATGATGTTAGGGAGGGCGTTCCAGGATTTTTACCCAGTGACAGTGAGGGAAGGGCGATATAATTTCAAATCAGGATGGTGTGTGGCTTGGAGGGGAGCTTGAGGGTGGCAGTGCCCAATGTATCTGCTGCCCTTGTCTTTCTGATAGAGGTTGCAGGTTTGGACAGTGTTGTCGAAGGAGCCTTGGTGAGTTGCTGCAGTGCATCTTGTGTACGGTGCACACTGCTGCCATTGTGTGAGGATGTTGAAAAGAGTAAATGTTTAAGTTGGTGGATGGGGTGCCAACGAAGTGGACTACTTTGCCCTGAATGGTCGAACATCTTGAGTGTTGTTGGAGCTGCGCTCATCCAGGCAAGTGGAGAGCATTCAATTGCATTCCTGAGTTGTGCCTTCTAAATGGTGGATAGGCCTTGGGAGTCAGGAGATGAGTTACCCACTGCAGGATTCCCAGCCTCTGACCTGTTCTTGTAGTCACGTTCCATGTTGGGCTGAATGGCTTGTTAATGTGCTATATGCTCTATACAATTGTGAAAAGGTTGAAGCCTTTTCATTCAAATGTTGTTAAAATAAAAGCTGGATCTTGCCTTAAATCAGAACTGTAATGGTATTTGATGGTGTATGTGTTCAATAAATTTAAGTTTGTGCCACCTTTCTTTACATTTTTGATAGACACCCAATAAGCTTTAAGTAGCTACAGGAAAGGCTTTTCTTAATCAAACCAATCAATAAATACATTATTGTTTGACATTTGTTCTTTTATTAGTAACGAAAGATTTACTGATTCTGTGAGGCGGTGGCAACTACTATGGGAATACTGCACATTCAGCCAGGGCAGCACAAACAACAGTTCTCTGAAATGATCCTGTTGTGCTGATGCATGTGAACTACAATAAAACTTGCCATTGGAAAACCAGCCCATCAATGCATTGTATGATATAGGGGTAGAAAAAAGCTACAAGCTAACCCAATAATTGAGCTGCCAACAAAGCTCTTGACAGCAATGGCAAAAAGGATGTTTCTTTTAGTTCCACTCCTTGGTTCATTAATCAGATTGAGAAAGTTTTAATGTTGGTGAATTAAAATAATAAAGATTAAGTAAAAGCAAGAATGTTAAAACACATGCATGCACTTTGGTTGTATTCTTATTTCAGTTCACATTTGCAATCTTTATTAAAAAGATAAATAGGACATGATGGGTGTGTGCCTCAAAAGTGGTACTAGTAACGGACTAATACAAACAGTTGTTTTCCTTCTTTATATGCAGCACATTCAGGTGCATAAGTCTCCAGGATAAATGTTACAAGTATAAAAAGCTTACCAGTAGCACAGTTTCCCAAGGCCATGCAGTTTGTCGGAGAACTCAGGCTAATTTAAAGTTACCAATCCAAGACAATCCATGTCACTGGAGTGATGTCGCTGGAATGGCCCAGCAGGGAGGGTGATCCTACTTGAGGGTCAATGTGCTGATAATAAAGTTAACATCAAAATAAATGAATGGTATTTTCTTCCATTTAAAAAATAAGTACCTTTTTTTACTTTTCTCCATGCCCCACTTCTTAGATGTTCTTTCTCACATAGGCTAAAGAATTCTAAATCGACTGTCTTCAGGTAAACCATATCTGACAAAAATAAATAAATAAATACATTTTTATCTATGCCCACTTGCTTTATTGCATGAGATTGTGTGTTTTCTGTAATTAATATTGTATTTAAAAGCTTTTTTGATTATTTTTATGTAAGATGCTTCAATGTTTAATAGGACTAGAATATATAAGTGGAAATTAGTAAATTTAGAACCGATGTTAGGAAAAGCTTCTGTACCCAAAGAATGATAAATGTTTAGAATAATTTACTCAACAATAAAATGGAGAGAAGAACATTGAGATTATTAAAAATACTATTAGAAGCTGTGATAGAATGGTGGGAAAACCTTGAGTCGAATGGCCTTTGCCAGTTGACCATACTTATGTTCTCAGTGCCTTGGAAGCTATTGTTACGTTTCTGTAAAGGTTCTTACTGTGATAAATTGGCCTCCTCGTGCATACAACAGATCTGTTGGGTGTTTGTTGGTATTGGGTAGACTGGTCATTTGAGAATTCCATAATTTCTGCTCCAAACCTGCTGCCCCTCCCATAGAATGGTTCCATAAAGCTGTATTACTGAGTCCTCCTTTTCCCATGAGAAACCAAAAGCTCTTGCACCCTTTCGGGGGAGCCTGTCTGGTTGGTATGTCCAGCTGCGTATGCACGGATGCCAAGGGTTTTCAGTAAGAGTGAACATGGAACAACAGGATTCTTTTTTCAGCTGGCTCCAACTTTTAGCCACTTTAACCAATGTTAGATAAAGGCTCATAGAAGAAGAGTCATATTCAACCCGAGACATTAACTCTGTTTCTCTCTCCACAGATGCTGCTAGACTTGCTGAGTACTTCCAGCACTCTGTTTTAATTTCAGATTTTCAGCTTCTTTTAAGATAAAAGGATACCTTAAATCTTGCAGGGTACACAATGGAGGTTCAAAAGGACCATATTGGTATGACACATCAACCAAACACACCTGACCTGTGCAATAAAGAGGTTTAGAATTTATATGATACTTCATTATTCTCTACAGTGTTATGGTTTCAATATTTAAAACAGTTCTTTTTCAGAAAAGTAAATGATTAAAGTAGAACAGGTTATTTAAGCTACAAAACATTTTTCTGATCCTGATAATGAGCTTAAAATTATGTAGATGACAGGACCCTCATGCAGACAAAAACTTGTCATCCTTTTACAAATGTTCCCCTTAATTTCCCTTCGCTGTGCATGGCCTATTCATTGCATTGTATTGTCCCTTTAAGATTACTGCTTGGCAGTGCATACACACATCTTAAAGGGGCCGCTGCTTGTGTATGGGCTGTTTGTCCCTGTGTGGCACATTCTGGATTGCTGGTTGGCAGTGCACCCGTGCATTTTAGAGGGAACATTGCTTTTTACCCATTTCCATTTACTAAAACTTGAACATTTTATCGAAGTATGACAGTGTAACTATTGCGTAGCATTCCTTGGGCTTACTTTACAAGAATGTGTTAATAGGCAACATTCATTTGGTTTACTTATGAAGAAATGTTGGATTCAGGTCTCACAAACACAGGAACTAAAGTTTACATATCAAAAGATCAGTTCAAAACTGATGGCAACACCACAGGCAGATAGCTGCAAGTCAGCCCCTCAGAGTATTGGACCTCCATGGGTACTGAACTGACAGAGCAGCTGCAAGACCAGATTTATTCCCAATCTACAGCTGTTCTAAATAAAAAAAACATACCATTGGAATGAAGCAGATTTGTTTATGCTAATGCTACCCACCTCTCAACATGGATGCTTTTTAACTGGCTAGAAACCAAACAGATTTAAATGGTGTAAACAATGCTTCATGACCTGCTTCCTAAACCATAGTATTTGGATAGCAGCAGACCTGCACCAGTTTGGTGGAAAGGTGCACGTTAGCACTGGTGACTTTGGTTCCATTTCGAGAAAAACACTCTAATTTTAATTCTGGTTGCTTCTCAAACAAGGTCATTACTAGGACATGGTTTAAGAGGAATTTGGAAAAATAAAAATTGCCAATTGGACTGGAGTGCAAAACAGTAAAAATTTGATTCACCATTTTGAAACAACATGCACTCTAAGGATATTCAGCAAATTTAGACCATTTTGTGCATGCCTTGGCATTCCTAATTATCTGTAGCCTGCTGTCTCATTTTACTTTTAAAGAAGATAAATAATTATCATCTTACATGTGGAAATCTGGAAGTTGCATTCTGAATTACTTTGCTCCTCCACAGTTGTGTTGTACCTTACCGATAGACACACCATCTAAAGCAATGAAAGGGCATGAAGTTACTGTATTTAACTCACTCATTACCCACTAAAAATGCCAGTAAAGCTTAAGACTGGTGCATTGAGGTGTATAAGAATTTGTAATGGCATGATCAGTCAAAATTATAGTCAAACAGCCTCTCTGACTTGGAAAATTTGAATTCACAAATGTGAAGGCTTATTCCTTCAAGATTTAACTAGTGGTGGAGATTATTTTTTAAAAGTTCTATTTTGTTTCTTCTGCCTGTTTCGTTTATCTCCCTCTCTCTCTAATTCCATCTTTATTTCCCAACTTTGTATCATTTTCTATGTATAATTGAGATCTAATTTATAATTCCTGCTTTATGCTTCCTAATATAGATTCTGCAGGCCTGATTTTAACTCGTTCAAAAACCACCTGTCAGTGAGGATTCTTCAAACTGATTAATTGAAGAGCGTGAGGCTTGACCTGTTCACGGATGTCACTGATGCCATGCATAGAGGGTACTGTGCTGGCTCAGATGCCTGATGACGAATTTGATGTTCAAAAGACTACAAAGTTTCCCTAGAGTTTATCAGTAAAGCGAATAGTGAATGCAGTTCCTTCCCTACTAAAATCAAAATCTGGACTTTTATATCTACCAATTAATGAGTGCAGACCAGCATAAAAATCTGGAATTAAAAGTCTGATGATGACCATGAAACAATTGCTGATTGTTGCAAAAAAAAACCCCATCTGGTTCACTAATGTCCTTTAGGGAAGGAAATCTGCTGTCCTCACCTGGTCTGGCCTATATGTGACTCCAGACCCACAGCAATGTGGTTGACTCTTAAAATGCCCTCTGAACAAGGGATTGGCAATAAATGCTGGCCCAGCCAGTGATACCCACATCTCATGAACAAATTTTAAAATATGACTTATGGTAGAAGAATAATTCAAGTTTATACATTCTTGTCAGATTTCTTCCAAGTGACATTGCTATCTACTCTTGTGAAATGTTTCAAGTTCTAGTTGAAAGCTACATGTAAAATAGAGAATAACGGTGGGATGTCCAACCTATAGCGCCAGAAAAGAAATGTGTGATATAGATTGAGTGGTTGAATGCCCATGAGGCTTCTTGACTGAAATGTGGTCATTAATTTCTGCCATAGCATCTGGAGTTTACCACTCTAGCTCCTCTGTACATGAATCATTTTTACAATTTCCATGGCGATTAGCTGTTCAGTTATGGTAATTTTGTCTGTACAATAAATGGGTACAAAATGACGGACATATGTGTAATCGATGATAGAATCAGATTTTTAGGTAATTCAAATCAGATTCATCAAGATATATAATGTAATGCATCAAATAGGTAAATAGATTTACTGCAGTAGGTATTTAAGAATGTGTTGATTTTTTTAACATTGCAGTAATGATTTCAAGCAAGATTAAATGATCACAGCTTGTGGAACACATCTGTGCAGTGAAGATAAGTTGGTGAAGTGTGTAGTTAAATTGAAGAGAGTACAATGAAGCAGGGAACAGTGGAGGGACAGATTGTTTTATCAGTTTCTCAGATGGATAGTGCACAGGGAGAGGTTGTGATTACTCTTCAAGGAGAGCTGTCTGGGTAGTTGAATTACAACAGCCTGTTAAGTTTGTGGACATTGATATTTTAGTGTTCATGAACAGTGACCTCCAATCATTTGCTGTGGAGTTTGTAATAACAAAAAAAAAACTCTTTTCAGAAAAGAATGTTTAAACTGAGTGATACTTGATCGCTGCAGCAGACTGGATTTGGCATTGGATTGTTCCAAGAATTGAACTCAGCCTCAGTAATACCCAAGCAGGCAACACACATGACTGAGTTGATGTGCAAATTGTATAAGATTTTAAACTTTATTTTTTGTTTTTCCATTACTTTGATCATCAGCCTGCATTACAGATGTGTTTTAACTGTCAGTGGTGAAAACCCCATTCATCTTTCACATTGTGCTCGCTGGCCTGCATAGGTCACAGCAGCACTCTTATTTTAAAATCCTAACCCTTGTTTTCAAATCCCTCCAAAGGGCCTCATCCTTCCCTGTTTCTGTTATCTCCTCCAGCACCACAACCCTCCGAGATCTCTTCATTCTTCTAATTCTAGCCTCTTGTATATCTTGATTTTCTTTACTGAACCATTGCCATGATTTACTATAATAAAGATACTATATAAATGCAAGATATGGGGCTGTATTTTATGTGGCCTACCAAGCATATTTTGGGTGGGGGACACATAAAATAGGGGCAGCCTGATTTTTTTTCAACCAAAGTTCTTCAAAGGGTGGCAAGGAAGCGGGGCTGGGGGGGAGTGTTCAATCTTCGGGGGTGGGGAACTCCCTTTGCCAATCAGGGGCTGCCTTCCTTCCTACCCGCCTGCTGCCTTAAACCCATCTCCTTTCCACCATCCCCCTCCTTGGCCTACTCAACTCCTTCTTGCCAGGACCCAGGACTTACCTGCTCCAGGGATCCATGGGCTGCCTTCCTTCTTCGCCTGCAGTCCTGGCAGTGGTCACTGATGTGCTCTTGGCACTACCGGAGTAATGGAATTTCGGGCCAATCAGATTGGCTGGCCGTTCCAGAGGGCGGGCTTCCTCCATCAGTGAGGGGTGGAAGTCCCACTTGGCCCCTTGTTTAGCTTACCTGCGGCACTTTATGGCTGCAGGGCATGTAGTCATGCTTCACGCTGACAGTGCTTGTGAGTGAGGGTGACCTGTCTGCCAACCCTGCACCCCCCCCCCCCCCCCCCCCCCCCCCCCCCCCCACCCCCAACACACCCCACCAATATTATTTGTTAATGTGCCTGAACTGATAATGACGAGTTGATGTGCTGAAAATGATTGGTATTGATGAGGCATTGAGATACCATTTATTTTAGGCAATATTCATTACACTGACTGTATGTGTAGATTTAGATTTTTATTGAAAACAGATTAAGGTGGATTCATTCTGAATTAGGATTAACATTTACTCATGTGAAAGATTTTTCACCCCGTCGGTGATTGCTGGAAACTCAGTGTAGGACTGCTGGGGAGGCAAGCTGTCAGCAAATACTATCCTGAAAAGGGCAAGAATGAAAATCTGAGCATCAATGTGACTTTAATAAATTTTACAATGCCCTTAAAGTGATATTTTCAGTTTATAATGCTAAATTATTATTTATAACTGAATACTAGGCCAGAATCTTCTGTTCGGCGTGTGGGGCTCACCCCCCCACCCCCCTTCCCCCACGCTGACACGTAAAATGATGCGTGGTGACGTTGGGCATGTGTCTCGACATCACTGCGCGTCATTCTGATCTTCTATTCGGTGGGCACACGCCAAACTGTTAAGGCCATTAATAAAACAATTAACCCAATTGAGAAAGCTGCCCATCCAACCTTAAGGTTGGCGGGCAGGCGAAGAGCCCAGGCGGCCTTCGCATTTTTCATGAAACCTCATCCATGGCGGGATGAGCTTTCATAAAGGCTCTATTAATTAAATTAAAAATTTTATGAAAATTCATAAACATTTCCCAGCTCATGTGACACTGTCACATGGGGGGACATGTCTAAATAACATTTTTTTTCCCCAACCTTGAAACTGAAGTTAATCTCCCCAAGGCAGCTTCATGCCTTGAGGAGATTTCTGCACTCTTTCGCGCGCAAGCCCATGAAAGAGCGCAGGTCCTGACTCTCCCTCCTCCCCCTGCCTGCACTGGTCATGCTGGGTGGGCCTTCATTGGCCTGCCGACGTAAAATTGTGGTGCGCAGGCGATCGCGGGAGGTGATTGGCTCTGCGCCCGCCTGCACCCGCTCCCGACCAGTCCACCTGGCGGGGAGAAAATTCTCCCCCTAATTTCTATGTGATTAGCTCAAGTCTGTCAGAACGGAAAAGAGAACTATATTGCTTATTAAATCAAATAGAGCTGAATATTGTAGGAAGATACCGTTAAAGAACAGAAATTCCTGATTCTACTTTCTTACCAATCATTATGCAGTTCAGTTGTACCACAAAAAACTTTGCAGATATCATCATATCTCATAACATACTGGTAGATTTTGATTTAAATTTTAAGTAACAGATTAAGATTAATGGAATATGCCCAAGTCTAAATCTTGTTACTTTACGTATGGACAAAATTTTGTACATTTTTCTAATATTTTGGCACTCATGCTGTAAAGCTCAGTTATCAGCATTTTAGTAGAGAAAAAAGTTGGATAACTAACTGCTGTTAACCCTATTTGGTTACTAATTCATGCTTTCAAACATTTATACATTACGTTTACATGCTGTGGATTCATTAATTTTTTATTGAAATTGGAACTCCTGCCTTTGACTTTTTTAAACATTGTGGGTTAAATAATATATCAACAAGACTGATATTTGAGGATCTTCAAGCTGAGAAATTTCAGTCAGAAAGTCATTGGGAATCTTGCTCCAGGCTGCTTTCAGAGACTTGAGTTTTCTAATGACATTAATAAATCCAGCAATTGTGTTAAATAGGAGGTACAAAAATGTTCAAATAACATTTGTGTAAGAACACAAAGGTGGGATTAGAACCATCGTTGGCTGTTTGATAACAGAGAAAATGAATGCTTTTCCTTTGACGCTGTCAGCTTCATATTATTTAAAAAAAAAAACATGGTCAGAGCATTCAACAAAATCAAGAACAGAAATCAATTAATTGTGAGGTTCTAAAGCTATTGCTTTGGCTGCAATTTGAGTATTCTGTTCAGTTCTGGTAACTGTTACTGTGGGGACATATTGGATTTTGGAGAGGATGCAGATGTGGGCAATAAAAGCTAGACCAGGAATTGGGCATCTGAGCTGCCTCATTGAACCGCTGCAATCCATGTGGTTTTAGGGAGGCAATTCCAGGATTTTTGACCCAGTGACAGTGAAGGAACCATGATATATTTCTAAGTCAGAATGGTGTGTGACTTGGAGGGAAACTTCCAGGTGGTGGTGTTCCCATGCATCTGAAGGAAGTTGAAATGTTGACATTAGAGGAAAGAAAACTTAGGAGAGCTTAATGAGGATTTCAAGATTGAAAAGGTGCATAAATCAACCGTACCTCAAAAAACTGCTTGACACAGAAGTCACAGAAAAGGAGTGTGAGCCAACAGTTTATATTTAACTGCTTCGCTGACCTGTGATTTTACAAACATTCACTATGATGCCACTGTGTCAGTGATATTTTTTTATTGGCAAAAGAAGTAAGTTGAGGGTTTAAGAGGACATTAAATGTCAATTTTTTAAAAAAATGAACCTATACTTTTCTCTGCCTCATGTCTCTGATAATTAATTTTATTTATGCTAATTTTTGTGATCTACATTATGCATATAGTGTGAGGTTCTGGGTGTGAACTATATTTGAAATTTTTTAGAATTGGCTTGGGGACAGGCAAACTTAATGGCTTGTGTTATCATTTTTATTTTATTTGTGGACGTCACTAGCAAGGCCTGAATATATTGCCAATCCTTGGTTCCCCTGACGGATGATAATGTGCCACCTTCTTGGACCACTGCAGACCCTTTGGTGAAGCTGCTTCTACAATCCTGTTAGATAGGAACTGCCAGGAACTTGACCAAATGACAATGAAGGAATGATGCGATATATCCAAGTCAGGATAGTGTATGGCTTGGAGATGTTGTTTACTCCATCGAAATTGCTGCCCTTGTAGGTGTTTACGGTTACTATTTTGGGAGGTCCTATGTAATTAAGACTGGATTCCTTTAAAACTGATGGAAAATTATTTTTGTGCATGTAACATCCCTTCATACAAGCATGAATTTCTCTGCAAAGCAACATCACTGATTATAATTGTAAAGTGTGTGCATAATCGGCATCTTTTAGTCATTAAAGGTTTAGCATTTAAATTTTCAGTTAACAGAAAGTTCTATGGATGTGTAAATGGTTTTGTCTTTTAGGAGAGAAGTGACATGTGTTAATCCCTTATCTTCTAATCAAAAATCTTTGATCAAAGATAAATATTGAGAAGCACAGAAGTTAAGGCATTTGTAGCACCACCTGCGGCATTTTGTACTGTCTTGTGTATTTATGAACTCCAAAGTGAGCATAACTGGAACTTTACTGAAGCCTATTTGGTGTAGATTTGGAGATTAATTTATTGGAGCTGGAAGAAGACAAGCCTCCTTGAGAAAACAATGTTGAGTAATGGTGAACTGCCAGCAAACACATAAAAACACATGCACTGTGTAGGCCAAAGTTACATGAAAGAATGAGATTTTCCTTTTTCCAGGTATTGTACAAAGACAACCTTGCAGGTATCAGCAGGCCTATTTATTCAAGCAGCGCACAGTTTCAATGTACATTCAGCTTTCACTAAATATTCTACCATTGCGCAACAGGGAATAGAACTATCTGATTCACCAATTACATATTGTTACTTTGAGTAAACTGCAAACTTCAAACCATCAAACCTGCAGTTGAACTAATAATTAGAGTTTAACAAAACCAGGGCCTGTAGAGACTGTTAGAGGGATTTTTTTTTAAATTGTTGCATTTTCAATCAGTTTAGGAATTTCACTTGGTGTTTCATTCTAGAAGAGAAACTTCCAAGGTGTAACAAAAATGTGCAAAATGATCGTTAAGAGTTTAAATCTCTGACAAGCCACGGCCAACATTCACATTTTATTCTGCTTCCTCAGTCAGCTTGTGCTAACAGTGTAGATGACTCACAAACCTTTTCAGTTTACAAGTACGGTTAAATCATCCCTAGACATTAAGTACAACATTTACAAAATTAATTTATCACTAGTCACTGGTGAAGTGAGAAATTTTGCCTTAACTGTTCTGACAAGAGAAACTTTTTATGGCTGTGGTTATATTGCCCAGAACAAATTGTTCAATTATGCTTGGCCTCCCACTCTTCTTTTTAAGAGCATTTCTTCAGTGCTGCTTCTGGTAAAAGTGGACATAGCACAAATGATGATGCACAACGTCACTATTCCAGAGTTGGCTTACTACTGTATTTTGGGACAGTGGTTTTAATTGCAGTATTATGAGATGACATAGTAGCATAGTGACTGTGTTGCTCATTTAACATTTGTGCTAAATTAGTTCCACTCCAGAATTTCTTTGAGTGAACTGGGAGGGAGAACAGAATGTGGATATGAAGATTGTCTTCTCACAAGTGTATCTTTCTTCCTCTGTTCAATATTTGCTTCCCAAACATTAAGACAATATTTCTCCTGGTAGCATTGGGCAGTGTTACCCAGTCTACCACCCCATTACTACTAAAGTCTTAGCATTGTTTCTAGATTGATAGTTACCACCATAAGTAGTCTTATAATGTTAGAATGGTAGTTGTGTTATATTCTATGGCTTGTTTGTACACCATAGAATGCTGCTGATCATAGTTTTCCACACATGGGTCAGAATTTTCCCGTTGGTGTGCAGGGGCGGGCCCCGCATGCCGACGCATAAAATGACGCGCGGTGACATCAGGTGAGAGATATTTAGGTGGGCGGGCACATGATGTTCACCGATGCATGCCCGCCATTAATTAATCATGTAGTTAAGGCCCATGAGGCAGCGATTGACTGCAATTTTTTGGGGCCCATGCGATCTTCATGATGTTGCATGGGTACAATGGGCAGGTGGGTAGGAAATACTCGTATAAATCTCATCCACGGGCGGGATAAGAGGGGTGAGTGGGATCGCATGTGTTATCTGTCTGATATTTAATTGTGAAAGTTACTGCTACTTGCCTGTGTGAGCAGGAATACTTCAAAACTCATATCAGCTGCTTGGACAGGAGTAAAAGCCTTCAGGTTCAGGATTCTACAGTAAAGATCATTTTTGGGGCCTACAGCTTTCAGGGAGCCTTCCCTTAGCCTGGGAATGGGGATTGTGCTCTCCACTGGAGGCTCCTTCTCTGAGGCCAAAAGGGGAAGGCAGCCAGGAGTCCACATTCAGCCTCCAGGGGAGCCACCTTTGGGAGGAGAGGTGCAGGCACATGGGGCACAGGGCCAACAGGATGTCCAAGGCGGAAGGGGCTGCAGAAGATGCCACTATCCTGCTGCCAGGGTATACAAGCGGGGAAGCAGCTACGTCAACATGCCTGAGGTGCAGTGCCAAAGGAAATTCCGTCCCTCAAGGGAGACTGTCACCTCAATCTGTCAGATGATAGGCTCTGAGATCTCCGCTATCTGTGTGGGTGGGCACCACATGCCAATGGCGCTAAAGGTCACAGCTGCCTTCAACTTCTATGCTCTTTCCAGGAGTCTCCCAGTCAGCTGTCCACGCTTGTACCAAGCAGGTAACAGGTGTGCATTGACTTTCATCCACTACCGCTGGGACGAGGCCAGCCAGGCTGAGCGAGCCAGAGGCTTCACAGCGATTGTTGGCTTCCCCCCCGTCCAGGGTGCAATCGACTGCACACATGTGGCCATCAAGGCGCCAACGAGTGAGCCCGGTGCCTTTGTCAACAGGAAGGGATTCCACTCCATGAACGTGCAGAACGTGTGATCACAGGATGCGGATTCTACAAGTCTGTGCAAGGTACCCAGGCAGCTCCTATGATGCCTACATCCCCAGACACTCCCAGGTGCCGGGACTCTTCAGTGCCCCAGCCTGGCTGGATGGATGACTGCTGGGTAACAGGGGCTATGCCCTCAGTAGGTGGCTCATGATGCCTCTCCATCATCTAAGAACAGAAGCTGAGCAGCAGTATAATAGGAGCCATGCCTCCACAAGGGCTGTGGTGGAGAGAGCCATCGGTCTTTTCAAAATGCGCTTCCAATGCCTGGACTGTTCAGGGGATGCACTCCAAAACCCCCTGGATTGTGTGTCGCTAATAGTAGTTGCATGCTGCACTCTCGACAATCTGGCACTGGAAAGGGGCGACACAGTGGATGAGGAAGACGTAGACGTAGTTGCTCCGGCTGCACATGATGAGTCCAGCAGTGAGTCCAAGGATGAGCATGCACAGTGAAATGCTGAGAGGGTAAATGATGACCCAGGAAACCTCCAGGGAAACAGGGACACCCGAGAGGCTTTAAACCAAAGACTTTTCAGCTAGCCCACCACAGATGGACCTCCAACACACGCCAGGGTTGCAGGTTCCATACCCGATACCTGAGTGCTAAATCTGCCTGGATAGTAACATTGACTAAGGCCCTTGTCAATAAAGCTCAATGTCAAACAACTCACTCACAACATCATGGGTTCCCATCCACCTGCAGAAGTAAGGAATCACCCTGAGACATGCTTACATATCACAATTTAATGAGATAACGAACATAACTTCAGAAACCAAAAAAAAAGTTGTTGCACATCACACCAAGTCTTCAATAAACTAAACAATAAACGTTCTAATGAAGAGTCATACGGACTCGAAATGTTAACTCTGTTTTCCTCTCCATAGATGCTGTCAGACCTGCTGAGTTTTTCCAGCAATTTTTGTTTTTTGTTTCAGATTTCCAGCATCCACAGTATTTTGCTTTTATTTCAATAAACTACTATGGGCTGACATAAAAGCACCAGTGAGAAACCTGTGGTGTGCCTAAGGAGCCTTAAATTCACACTTACGGGTGCTACGTCTAGGTGCTGTCCCCTTGTTGGCACTGGAATCTGAGACAGCCTGCTTACTCTGCTGTCTTGTTGACCTCAATGACCTTGGCGGTCATCCTCTGACCTGTGGAGCCTTTGATGGCCCTGCCTGGGAGGGAGCAGCCAGTTCCACAACTGGCTTCTCCCCAGTCGCCACAGCCTCATTGAATGTCATGGTCACTGGCAGAGGGGCGGAGAAGCTGCCTCCCTCATCCGGAGTACCCTGAGAGGAGCCCACAGAGATGACAGTAGCTGCTGTGCCAACATGAGGTTGCTTCAGAACTCCCTGTTCGCCCAAGATGGATGGGCACCGAGCTGGGATACTTGGTGCCCAAACCAGCTGAGCTCAATGCCGCTGTGAGGCGTTGCAGATCCGAGCGCAATCCCAAGAGGCCCTGATTGTTCTCCTGGAGGAGCCTCTCCACGAGATTTGCCACCCTCTTCATGGAGGAAACATAGCGCTCGGCAATGAGGCTTATTGAATCGGTGATGCTCTGCGTGGACCTCTCCAGCAGGGGCACCATGCCACGCATTGTCTCACGTATCCCCACCAGATCCTCCTGCATACCCTCCCAGCATTTGCTGCCTCATGGACGACTCCAGAGGTACATCACCAGCCACTGACCGAGCATGTGCTTGTCCCCAGCAGTCCTCCGACTGCCGGTGCCCTGAGCACTCTGCCTCTGCCCGCACCTCAAGTGATTGTGAAGTGCCTTCACCGCCATGCCCCGGGACACCAGCTGAATATCTAATTCCCACCGAGGTGCAAATATCTGCGCTGGTGCCTGCCTGGCAGAGATGGTGTGACGCTGGTGAGTGGATTTCCTCTGGGCCCTCAGGTGTGAGACATGGTCCCTCTGCCTCCTCCTCCTGGCCATGCTCTGGTGATGCTGAAAGGAAGAAAAAGGACATTTGATTAGTTACAGTGTAGACAATGTCAATTTGCATACTACTCCCCCAGATCATTTTGCGCTCATCTCTTTTAGGTAGTAAGAAAGGTCTGATAACAGTCCCAAGCATACGTGTCAGTGTACAATGTTTCCATTACCATTAACTATAATAATAAACTGCACCAAAAACAATTGGGTAGAACGTATTTTCGGCACTTGGGTAAAATAACCAGTCAGGTATTTTACCTGACCCTACTACCAAAAAGATGACAGAAAGCAGATGACCCTTTTTCAAGGTCATTATGACAACACATTAATTACCAGCAAAATGTAGAGCATTAGAATCATACATCCATACCAGGAAACTAGTACAGGAGAAATTCCTACATTGTCTTACTGACAATAAAACTTAGAGGACACTTTGCTCCTTTTTAATCTCCACAGAAAATGAGGCATTCTAATGCCATGGGTCAGGACTAGCACTTGTGTTATAAAAACAGAAAGTGCTGGAAATACTCAGCACACCTGGCAGAATCTGTGGAGGGAAAAGCAGTAAGGTTTTGAGTCAAATGTGACTTGTGTTGTTTGCTTATTTTTGTAATTGGGTATTGAGTACCATTTGTTTTGCAGTTGTCTGTTTTGTGTGGACATTAATTGGCAAGGGCTAGAATTTTTTAATGCCCTAGATGACAGTCATCTGTAGTGTAAACAGTCTGAGGAATTGTGATAGGCATTGTTCAGCTTTTAAATGTGTTCATGATAAGATGATATAATGAATACACTTGTTCCGTAAATCCAAAATTAGATTATGTGAAGTTTGAAGTGGAATAAAATATTTTTCAAAATGCTTATATTGCAGTGTAAGATTATGCAGCTGATAAAGGTGTTTCTTGGCAGACAAATGTTTCCTTAAGCACTGACAGATGAAAAAAGCAACAAGTTGCTTGTTGAGTCATTTATCTCAGGTGTTTCATTGTGAAAGAGCTCTTTGGGCCAAGCAGTGTCCTAAAGGGCGCCTAAAGGAATGGCACTCCTACTTTCCTATTGACTTGTCACCTCAGTGTAAACATAGTACTTAAAATTTTTTTTAACCCCCTTGGTTATTTTAGAAGCCCAAAATATCCACATGATTAAGTATTGTGCAAGTGTTCCAATTTTCCATGCTCTCTGTCAAACTCTGGTCATGCCTGCTGGTGCTTGGAAGTGATCACTACAATGTCTAGTATGTTTAATATGCAAGTGCTTTGTAAAACTAGGGATAAACTATTTGACAATTAATATGTTCAGGCTTACTATACTGTAACCTCCAATATTACACTTAGCACATCTACTTTGAATATCTAATAAATACAAGTGGCAGATGGCAATGCAGGAGAATTTAATCTTTTCTAGTTCCCTGTAATACATGTGTTTCTGATAATCATATATTGTAGTAGATCTGTTTTGAGATGTTTACAAATCCCACTGAAGAGAGATAAAGGGTATTTTGCTAAAGTCTTAAGTGCATCAATTTATTGAGCATTTTCTTTCTCTCACCAATCATCTTCTCTCCTCCTCTTCTGAAGACATTGTCTCTTTATTTGGGTATAGTCTACAATTGCTAGGTACCTCGTCAAAGTGACCATTCTTGTATGAGTCAGGATAATGAGTATCAGCATACTGGTCCACTGCTGTGAGCATCACCCCCAAGCCTGCTCCTATCTTTATCTGATAGCTACAAACTAACACTTGCAGCACAAGTCATTGGGTTACAGTGGTTGGCTTGCAGGCTGGCTTTGTCACCCACCCCAATCAGGTATCATGCAACAAATTGTGGTAGCAATACTGATAGCCTGGTTGAGATCTAATTTAGCACATAACGAAAATCAGACTTGGGAAATTCCTCGTCTGCATGGCTCAGTTACTCACTAGGTAAACCTCCTGAGCAGCTGTGAGAGCACTATAATACACTTTTAAGCCCTGCCTGTTTTTGGATATTTGCATTTAATTCCCCATTATGTTGGCATTTTTGTATCATTAGCATGTTCTCAGAATTGTACGTGTAACTAAAAAATCAACTTAAAGAGCTTCTCTAATCAAAGTAAGTCTATATTGATTAAATTTACTCCTGCAGCCAACTGTAGAACAAAACTGTGTTGGCTTCACCTTAACTCTGCTATGCAACATTCCACAAATGACCATGCAAACATAGGAACAGAAGCAGGTCACTTAGTTTACTGAGCTTGCTCTGCCCATCTGTTAGCCATTGGCAGCTCTGTCTTTGTATCCCAAATTCTATACCCTGACTCCCCAAGTCAGTACCTATCTCCTTTTTAAATACCTCAATTGATTCTGCATCTACAGCCATCAGAGGCAATGCATTCCCAATCTTTTGGGTGAAGACCATTTGCCTTGACTCACTTTTGACCAAAGTACCTGATCTGTTATACAGCATTAGAAATAGAACTGTTCCTTCTCTTTATTATTTTAAACACCTGATAAAATGGTAACCTTTTCTGCAGGGACTTTAGCCCAAGTTTACCAGTCTGTTGTCATTCTGGTAAATCCCCATGGGATATTTTCAAGGGGCACTTTTATCCTTCTCAAGCAGATTGCCCAGAACTGAATACAGTACTCAGATTGATGTCTAACTAGTGCTCTGCATAATTGCAGCAGCAATTCCATGCCTTTATATTCTGTATATCTTACAATGAAGTTCATAATTCAATTAACATTTTGTCCATATTTTTGCATTTGATAACATCTGTACCTGAACTCCTGAGTTTCTTTATTCAAATATCTCTCCATGACTCCCCATTTAGATTGAACATGCTTACATCAAATACATACTGTCTCACATTAAATGTATTGTATTAAATTGCACCTACTATCTTTCTGTCCACTTGTATAATTTTTCTCTGTTCATTTGTAATTTTCTATGCCCTCCTGTATAATTTCCTACCTTCCTAGCTTAGTATCATCTGAAAATGTGTATATTTTCTTCTGTTTCTAAATCTGGGCCACTTATATAGAAAATGTGAAAAGCTGGAGCATTTGCAATGAGTGTAAGGGGACACCAATCATCACAGCCCATCAATTCAGTCATCTTATCCTAACCTTTTTGTCCCTCCCTCCAAACTGGTTTCCTATGCTGCATCTTGATTTTAGCCAGTTAGTTCTTGTCTGGATCATAGTTTCAACATTTTACACTGTTGCTGTGAGTGCAACCTCTCCCTTTTGTTAATACCTACCTACTGGTGCATCATTTATGTGGCCAAATTAAAGTTCTACTGGTCGTATTTGTATGTACATGCACATTGGTTCTTCAAACTTCATTGAAGTCAACAGATGCAGTTTTATGCAATCACCATAGCCCTGTCAGCAAAACTGAATCAACTGCATACAGGCAGTTTCACTTGTGTCCTCAAGTCAGGCTTCATAAACATGTTGCAGACTGTATGAATTTTTTGATTAAAATATTTTAAAATGTAGAACAAAAAAGGCGTATGCCTATCCAGTTAATTTCTTTAACAGACCATGTATAAAATGATAGGCCTGAATCTTCTGGTCGGCCTGCAGGGGCGGGCCTTGCTTGCCGACACATAAAACGATGCGTGGTGACATCGGGCGTGCGTCCTGATGCCACCACGCATCATTCCAATCTTCAGTTCGGCAGGCGTACACCGGAGTCGGCTGCACAGCCGCCGAACTGTCAAAGGCCTGTTTAAAGCCAATGATCACCTCATTAAACTGATTGTCTGGGCTGCCCATCCAACCTTAATGTTGGTGGGCAGGCGAAGAGCCCAAGCAGCCATCGCATTTCTCACGAAACCTCATGCACGGGCGGGATGAGCTTTCGTGAAGAGTTTATAAATTAAATAAAAATTTTTATTAAAATACTTAAACATGTCCCAACAGGGGACATGTCTGAGTAATGTTTTTTCTCTCTTTTTTACAATGTTTGGTTCTTAAATTAATCTCCCTGAGGCACGGAGCTGCCTCAGGGGGATTTCTGCACTCTTTCGCGCGCGTGCGTGAAAGAGCGCAGGCCCCGACTCTTCCTCCTCCCCCTGCCCGCACAGGTAGCGCTGAGCCCGCAAAATGGCAGCTTGCAGTCGATCAGCTCCAAGCCCGCTCCCGGACTGCCCGCCTGACAGGGAGAAAATTCTCCCCGTAGAATCTTACAGTACAGAAGGGAGCCATTTAACCCATACTGCCTGTTTGAAAAACAACGTCCCAATCATTACTTCAACACTCAATCCTCATTCTTTACTGTTGGTCACTTTATTTCTGTTGATGATTTGTCCATGCCACTGTCTGTAGTTACACAGGAACCATCATGACTGATGATATTCACCTATGTTCATGCCTGTAGCTTTCAATCTTTTTCCAACCAGATGTTCATCCAGCTGACTTTTATAACTAACTAACCAACATATCCACTTTGCAGAGACTGATTTATACCTTGGTGAGCTGAACCCATACTGGCTGCTTTTTTCATTTCTGTGGTATTCAGATAAATATTGATAGCATCTGGTATAATAGCCTGTTTGATTAGTAAGTCTATAACTTTCAGTTTTGTTGTTCATCTTTTCTGAATGTTAAATAATGTTTGCCCTAATGACTTTCCCTGGTGATATAAAATAACCTACTGTGGAATTATATTGAACAGGGTAGTAGTCAGGAGATTCAGGAGCTGACTGTGGTTTGTATTGAGCATTTGTGCACTTTGCCCACTTAAGGCTACCATACGGCTACCATACACATATAACAGCAGAGGGTGTCGAGAAGGAGAGTAAAGGAATTCAGGGGCTGGATTTTATGGCTCCCCACTGGGTGTGTTTTCGGGGGGGGGGGGGGGTGCATATAAATATGAGGGGTGGCAAGCCCAGCACCTTCCCGTCTACCCCGAGCTGTCGCCCAAAATACAGTAGGTGAACAGGCGCTGAAATTGGCAGTTTGCCTGCCATTTTTAAATAAATAATTAAGGGTCAATTGAGCTTGCATACAAGCAAATTGACCCATTTACTATGCTGCCCATGCCACGGTTGGCAGGAGAGTGGGCAGGTGTTTTTAAAAAATTTGTAAAGTTAGGAAGGAAAGGACATCACATCATTTTGGGGGGGTGTCCTTTGCACATTGGGTGCACCCCCCCAAGATGTTATTCCCCTCACCCTTTATTCCTCCTCACCAGACCCAACCTGACGTCCAAAACATGCTCTCTCATCCCCCCCCAACAACAGTCGCCACCCGCCCCCCCCTGCCACAACATCCTTCCCTGGGGTGCCTGATCCCTCCCCATCCAAGACCCCTGACTTACCTGGACCTAGACGCCATGCTTGCAGTCCCAGCAGCATGTACGTTTTGGGATTGTTGGGGCTGCTAGAGCTGCCAGCCAATCAGATTGGCCAAAAGCTGTCAAGGGCAAGACTTCCTCCCAGTGAGGCGCAGAATCCCACTCTTGGCCTGTTTAGCCTGCATGCAGCATGTTATGGCTGTGGGGTTTGGCATTTTTTCCATTCATTGGCTACTAGCCGACTCTTGAAATGGTCAGGCAAGAGTCTGCCCGCCGCCCCCCAGCCCCCCCATCGAGTCTGCACTGGCTCTCTGAAAGATCATTCCACCTAGTCCCACTCCCCTACCTTATCCCCATAATCTTACACATTATTTCTTTTCATGTAGCAATCCAATTACCTTTTAAATATCTCGACTGAACATGCCTTCACCACCCGTTCAGGAAGTTCGTTCCAGTCTCCATCCACCCTCTGGGTGAAAAATTTTTCCTCACAACACATTTAAACTGATGACGGAAATAGTGAGAAATAGGAAACATTGTTTTCAGGCATGAAACTTTTGGAATGTCTTTGTCTACTTTCCACAGACTACATTTTAAGTTGGAGATTGAGGCTGTAATCTGTTGTTAGACACAAAAGAGACACTCCACTTTGGGATTAGCAATGCGGAAGCCTGCACAGTGTACACAGACACACTGATCCTACCAAAATAACCATCTGTAGGAAAAAAATAATCTCGGATCATTACAGAAAGTTTTTCTTTGAAAGAAACGCAATTCTTGATCCTTGGTCAAGCACTGTCGCTGTGCTGCTGATCAAAAGAGCATCATCAATGCCCAATCACCATATTTCGATTTGCCCTTGGAGCCATCATCTGTATTCCCATGTTGGCAAAAGTGGCTGCGATGTTTTAAAGGCGCAATGACAGGTTTTACAATCACAGGTAACAAAAGAAAAAGGGCCTTACTTCTCTATTACGGGGGTAAAGAATTGGAAGATTTTTTTTTGAGACACTTCCGCCTACGCAAGATGAAAACAACTTCGACTTAGCAAAAAATGCTCTAACAACCTATGTCACATCCAAGAACAATATAATTTATGAAACAATTGTCATCTGATGTATTAAGCAAGAAGCAAACGAGACAATTGATCAATGTTGAATGCATTTGAGGCAACTCACAACCAAATGTGACTTTGGTAATGTAGAATATGTTGAAACAGAAATCAAAACACAAATAATCAAAGGTTGTCTCTCCAGTCAACTGTGCTGAAAAGCACTTGAGAAAGATAGACAGAAATCTATCAGAGCTGCTAGAGTTAGCAAGATCACTTTCAGAGTCCAGAGCTAATGAAGCTGAGGCTGCCAAAAGTAACTATCACACTCCAACTTCAACTCCTATAAAATGCATTCATCTCCAGGAAGCCACCTGCAAAGCAACAATAGCAGACTCAGAGTTGTGACTTGTCCAAATAATGTTTCCGCTGTAGCGATGCTTATGCAGTAGTGTCCCACTTCTGATGAGCAATGTAAAAGCCTCTGGAAAGCTCAACCATTTTGCTTGTGTTTGTCGCTCAACAGCAAAATCAACTACCAAGACCAATACTACCTGAAGGATGCCGTGCATATGCATCACAGCAAAAGGGTGAGAGAATATAGCCAGTGCCAAGGCAGGTGACTCTGAATATACTTTTGTGCTCTCTTTCAGAGACAGCAACCAGCCATGTGTGACAGTGACCATTGGCTTTTGTCAATACAGGAGAATCAATCAATGTTATGGGAGACAAAACATTCAACAAACTTCAGGGTTGCCCCATTCTCCCCAAACCAGGAATACAAAAATTTTCCCTTAGATCAGTGACAAACCACTGATAGCTCTCTGGAGTTTCGAAAGGCCAGTCTCTTTCAAAGACACCAGGTATCTGGAGAATGTGATACTTATCAGTTTCCACATAACAACAGTCTTCACATGATTCTATCACATATGCAATTCCTATGCAGAACAACAACATTCCCATTTGCTTGATGTCTCCTTCACTGGTATCGGCAAACTAAAAGATGTTACATGCAAGCTGCATGTAGACCCTAATGTACCCCAAGTCATGCATCAATGCTGATGAATATTATTTCATACCAGAGGCTAGAGAGTAGGCAGAGAAAGGAATTCCAGCACTTACTTGGCCTTGACATTGTTGAGAAAGTTGGGGATGACCCTACCCCTTTAATCTCATCCATGCAAGTAATCAAGAAACCCAGGAGCAAGAACCAGATTAGAATCTGGTTGATATGCAGTCACCAAACCAAGCCATACACCAAGAAAGACAAAAGCAGAAAACTGCGGATGCTGGAAATCCAAAACAAAAACACCTGGAAAAACTCAGCCGGGCTGGCAGCATCTGTGGAGAGGAGCACAGTTAACGTTTCGAGTCCGTATGACTCTTCAACAGAACCAAGAAAGACAGCTGACACTGACAATTGATGATATTGTAGAGAAAATGAATGGTGTTAAACACTTTGCTCAACTTGATCTCAATGCAGGCTACCATCAAACTGAGCTTGCAGAATACTCAAAGTTTCTTGCCGTATTCTCCACTCACATCAGACTTTTTCAATTCAAGAGGCTCGACTTTGGAGTCAATTCAATAGCTGAGGTATGTGAGCATGATTCAGTCTGCACTTCCAACAAATGTGCAGGAAGTCCAGAATCTGCTAGGACTACGTACTGTAGTCACTTCATCCTGACCTCGCTATGTTATCTGCCTCCGTGCATGATCTGACAAAAGAGACCACCAATTGGGAATGGACAAAGTCACATAAACAGCTGCACACTAGATCAAACAACGGTTCTCGGCAAGTTGTACAAATGTCTATTTTGACCCTGAGAAAACCACCCAACTAGTTCTGGATGCAAGCCCGGTTGGCTTTGGTGCAGTTCTTGTGTAGAAATACAAAACAGTTAACCCATCAATCATTGTGATGACAAGCAGATTGCCAATGCCCGTAGAAGCACTCTCAGTCACATGGGGTATCTTACACTTCCACCTCTAATTGTATGGAAGTGAGTTTGAAGTAATAACCAATCATAGACCATAAGTCATCTTGATCAACAATCCACATTGCAAACCAGTGACTTGAATAGAGCATTGAATACATGAGTACAGGTTCCATGTTGAGTATTAGGCAGGTAAACTCAACCCAGCGGACTATCTTTCATGACATTCTTTGCTGACAAATCAGTCCTGCTAGTCGTGAAGAAAAGGTTCCCAAACAACATGTAAACTACATAATCCTAAAGGCAGTGCTGAAGTTCCTAAAACTAGCTGACATCAAAGTGGCAACAAAACAAAATGAGATGTTGCAACTATGTGTGACGGCTATGGAATCATGAAACTGGAAAGACGTGATCGAGAGAGCGTTTACAAATGAAATCCCTCACATACAAGGTCTTCACAGTGTTTGAAATGAGCTATCTGTTACAACCACGTATGACCTTGTGCTACACAACAACTGTATTGTCAGTCTGCATTCATTGAGTGAATGTGTTGTAGAAATAAAGCATATAAAGGTCACTATGGAGAAGATATGGCTCAAGATATCTGAACTACCTCTCAGGGCCATGGATTGAAATTAGAGTTGACTTTGCAGGTTTGCACGCTGACAAACACCTTCATGTTGTCACTGACAATAACAGCAGATTCCCAGTCACAGCCGTGTCCATGCCTGAGGGTGTATCCAGCACAATGGCTGGGCATTTCTCAGTCGTCACAACCTCATCAGATGGTACAGTCACTGGCAGAGGGGCAGAGGAGCTGCTGTCACCATCCAAAGCGACCTGAGAGGAGCCCGTAGAGACAGCACGAAGCACATCTGCCATTGTAAGGTCGCTCTGGACCTCTCTGCTGGCCATTGATGGACGGGCACCTAGCAGAGATAGTGCCTTACCATCTCTCACACTGGCAGTGACCTCCTGAGGTGATTGCCTGTGTGAGGGCTTGCAGGTCCGAGTGCAACCCCAGAGACCCCTGACTCTGTTGCTGGAACTGCCTCTCCAGAAGAGTCGCTGCTCCCTCAATGGAGGAGGCAGTGCGCTCGGTGCTCAGGGTCAATGCAGTGCTCATGCTTTGCATGGACTTCTCTGTGACAGGGACCATGGCAGGCAAACCCTCAGGAATCTCTGCCACATCCTACTGCACATCCCACAGGGGAGGCAATGGCATAGTTGTATTGTCACTGACTAGTATTCCAGAGACCCAAGGTAATTTTCTGGGGATCCGGGTTTGAATCCCATCCGGGCAGATGATAGAATTTGAATTCGATAAAAACCTGGAAGTCAACGTCTGAGGACGACCATGAAGCCATTGCCAATTGTCATAAAAACCCATCAGGTTCACTAATGTCCTTAAGGGAAGGAAATCTGTTGTCCTTACCTGGTCTGGCCTACATGTGACTCCAGATCCACAGCAATGTGATTGACTCTTACATGCCCTCTGAACAAGGGCAGTTAGAGTTGTGCAATGAATGCTGGCCTAGCCAGCAATACCCACATCCCATGTACCAATAAAAAATAAAAATCTGCCGCCTAATAGATGACTCCAGAGGCTCATCATCTGCCTCGGACTCAGCATTGTCCTGTTCTCCATCAGTCCTCTGACTGCCCGCGTTCTGGGCACTCTCTGCCTCCCCCAGCTCCTCATGTGAGTGTGCCATGCCCTCCCCACTGTGCACTGACATTGTAGCCGATGATCTAATGCCCACCAAGGTGCAGAGAGGGGGCATGATGCAGGTTCATCTGACAGGCACGGGTCCTCCGGGGTCAAGGGTGACTCCACAGAGTCCTGCAATTGTTTGCTGGATGGCAATTCTAGGGGAGAAAAACATTAGTACTAGTCATCACACCCTCACTGTGCATGCTAGGCAGGCTGATGAGACAATGGAGATCTGCATCACAGTGCCATTGTCTTTCAATGAACAATGGAGACTCCAGGTTTGAGGTTTTTATTACAGATGAGACAATCCAACAATGTTTATACACTCCAACACCCTCGCATCTGTGCACTGCACACTTACCTTCGTCAGAGACCACTGTCTCTCCACGCCCAGTGGACCAAGCTGGGTGTCGGCACTCCATCTTCAGGGCAGCCACCTCGTACCTTGTCAGAATCATCAGGTTTCGGGGGGGTGGGGGCCACCAGCTGTCCTTGAACACTCGTGGTGTTATAGCTTCTCTTCCCCTGAAAGGATCGAGGAGCATTGATTAATCCACTTTCTACCTGCAGCATCATTGCAGCCTGACCAGCCCCGCCTGAGGAACACTTTGCATGACACATCCGAGTCATGGCCCTCAACCTGCAAAGCAATCAGGCCAAGCAGCCAGAGGCCTTGGCTGGCGCTGATGTCAGTGACAGTTGGCACTCGGACTCTTGCACCCCTGAACGTCACGGGGGGATGGCCATCATTAACACTTCTCCACACAGATCCATGCCAACTTGCTACTCACCTTTGCTGAACACAGATCATTGAACCTTTTACGGCACTGCACCCATGTGTGCCGCACAACATCATAGCCGCTGACCTAGGCTGCCATCTCTGCCCATGCCTTCTTGGTGATACCCATCCCTGGGTATCAAGATGTCCCACCTGGCACTGACCTCCTCCACAAGGATTCCCAGGTCCTCATCCGAGAACTGGGGGGACACATGCCCACCAGACTTGCCCTCCCCCTGGTGTGCCCAGCAGGTACAGATGCCATTGCGATTCCTCACAAAACATTATTCCTCGAGCTCGACAGCTCCCTCTGTGTCCCCAGGCAGCATTCAGGGATCTACCTCTTCTGCTTTTGAATCCCCCACCGGGTTGTCCAGCCAGTGAAAAGAGGCATTTCACACTGGGTGGGCCTTAATTGGCCTCCCAGCGTGAAATTGTGTTGATAAAATGATCTCGCCCAGGAGCTGATTCTACATCCGCTTCCGGGCCCACGACTTTGCGCACAAGCCAAGCATGAAATCCAGCATGTTTTAACAGCACGTTCTGATTCTGAATGCTCCTTACTGAATCCTGCTGAATATTTCTGTTTTTTCCCAAGAACTTCACAATGTCGATATCGTTTCAGCAAAAACGTTTTTGAAGGAGAAAGTGCACAGTAAGGCTAAGATCAGGCAGAAAATGGGGGAAGGATTGTTCACCTTAATGACCTTTTGTTATATTAGAACATTGTTTTTCCTATGCCACATCGTCTGAACTTGGAGTATATAGCTTCCATATTGAGGGAACTACATTTTACAAAATAATAATTTAGAAATTTTCTAACTGCGTTTATCTTCTCAGATCTTTAGGAATAGGGCCAGGCCATTTAGTCCCTTAAACCTGTTCCGCCATTCATGGCAAATTCGTGACTGAGCTCCTTATACCCGCCCTTGCCCCATATGCCTTTAATACTTCTGGGTAACAAAGATCTATCAGTCTCAGTTTTAAAATGAACAATTGACCCACCATCCACAGCCTTTTGTCGAAGAGAGTTCCAAGTTTCCAACACCCTTTATATGTAGAAATGTTCCTAACTTCACTTCTAAAAGATCAGGCTCTAATTTTGTGTCCTGTAGTCCTAGTTGTCCTGAAAACTTTGATCAAATCACCCTTTAAACTTCTAAATTCCAAGGAATACAATGCTAGTTTATGTAATCTGTCCTCAAAATTTAATCCTTGGAGTTCAGATATGATTCTTGCAAATCTATGCTGCACTCCCTCCAAGGCAAGGGTGTAGCTAATCCTTCTCTAAGGTATTGTGCCCAGAACTGAACATGTGATCTAGGTGTGCCCTCACTATGGCTTTCTATAGCTGCATCTATGCTGACTTTTATGCCAACCAGCGCTGTGATTAACTTGATTGTGATTTTTAATAATATGAACAAATCACAAACGATTTATATAGGCTTCTGACACGTAACAGCTTAGATCTCATTGAAGAACTGTGTGCAGAGAGACCTACATTGTCTTGTCCACCTTTATTAATGGTATTTTGTATATAAAAGAATATAAGATACTGCATATTTAATCTCTTTTAATTCTAGTAAATGCACAATGATCGCATGTCTCAGGTTTGTACTCGCATTGCCTATGGCAAAGAAAGTGCTTCAGTTTAAATCAATATTGAATGAGTTGAGTTGGTAGGTTCCCGTTGTACTTGTTTGCAATGCAACATTGCTGTATTGAAGAGATTGGATAAGGGAAAGTGGGACTGCATATGCACTATTAAGGCTTGACTAATCCAATTGGTTTTCCTGGAATAGGAGCCATTTTACAGTCTCTCCAAAGACTAAAGATGGGTCTAGAAGGCTAAAATTATGGTGACTGAATGTTTCTGGAGCCTTTATTAATAAAAAAAAGCTCCTGCTGTAAGCTGTTAATGATTGTTGTATTCCTATTGTTATGATTCCAGGCAATGTTAATGTTGGACAAGTGAAACCTGGCTTGGTAGTTCCTAACTTTGTTTTTTTAAGAAACCAGGGCGGGGGGGCAGTTACTGAACACATTCACAAAAGTCTGCTAGTATACTTTTAACACAAAGAATAAAGCATTTATTAAACAAGAAAAATTAACTATCTTACACTAGGATGAAAAGACATATTCCAGAATAAGAACTGTTGCTACTCATCCTCTGAAACCATCCAAAAGGTGTTTCCTGATCTCAATGGGTCACTCTGAAACTAAGACAACAATTGTCTCAAATCTCCAGACCCCGCGAGAGTGAACGTCTGCAAATATTAGCCCAGGTTGTGGTTAATCCACTGAAGCACAACACCATATTTGGAAAAGGAGACTGTAAGGCAGCCATGTTGGACTCCCTTTTAATCTTTAACTCAGCCTGCATGACACAACGACAACATCTGCAAAAAGAGCATTTGCAGAGAGAGCAGCAACATCTATGCCTTAAGACGTGGGGCTGCAACATCATAAGATCTCCAAGCCTGTTCCTTTTCAAATCCACCAATACAGCAAACTGGTAACAAGTCCTGGTAGCAAGACTACAAGTAACTAACTTCGTGACTTGCAAAAAGCCCATCTCTTCAAGAGAATCCTGCAATGTCGCCGGTATTCGACGTTAGCTACACTTCAGCAGTGAAAAACCTCTTCACCAGGCCGGCACCATATGTTTTCCAAGATGAGCCAGTAACATAAATTACAAATTTTTTTGTTTATAACTTGTAATAGTGCATAATTCACTTTAATTATATTTTCTGGGAAAGAGTGCATGTGGGTGTGTGTGTGACTGAGTGAGAGTAGATCAGTGAGTGTTAAATTTCCAGGGTGAATGTGAAAATAAATAATAATCTTTATTTAAACCTACGAAAACCTAACCTTGCTGCTGGTTATTCAAATTGTTAAAAAACACACATCTCTTCCTTTTCAAAACACATATTGGTTTCAGACAGTAAGGAATGGGAACAGTGGTTTCAGTTCTCTCTCATGCCTGTCCACAATATTGGTATTAGTGGAGAGAGAAGTATTCAGGATACAGGAACTACCTGTTGTTCTTCAAGTAGCACAGCACGATTTTTAGTTTCCACTGAGATGGGGCTTTGTACCTGACCTGTATTAGTGACCATGCAGTACTACTTCACTACTGCAGGGAAAAGCCACCATAGATTTTAAGAAAAATAACTTACATTTATATGGTACTTTTCACATTCTATAGGGTGTCCCAAAGTACTTTGTAGCCAATGAATTGTTTTGAAGTGTATTTACTAGTGTAATGTAGACAATTGTCATGGCCAATTTGCGCACAGCAAGGTCCCATGAACAGCAATGAGATAAATGGCCAGATATTATGTTTTCAAAGTGTTGATTAAAATGAATTGTTGGTGAGGGCACACTTTTCTTTATTTTTGAAAAAATGTCATGGGATCTTTTAGATCCACCCAAGGACAGACAAAGCTTCTGTTTAATGTCTTAGCAAAAGGTGGCTCCTGCAACAGTGCAGTACTCCTTCAGCACTGCACTGCAGTGTCTACCTGGATGATGTGCTCAAGTCTCTGGACTGGTGCTTAAACTCATGACCTCTACCTTTGGAATGTGAGCTATCAATCAACTAAGGCTGATAGTGATTTATTATCTACAGCTCTTAAAAACGATATGATATTCATAAAAGAAACTGTCTGGAGCTCCCTCTTAATTCCCCAATTTGAATATATGTTCATTGTTGGAGATATGAAAATCTGTTGGAGGGAATGGAGAGTATGAAGAAGTGAAATAGTTGACTACAATCATAATTCAGCATGATGCTGATGCTCAGTTCACCTGGAGCAGAATTTTATGCCTCGTGGGTGGGCGTGCGCCCGACCTGATTAGGAGTGAAGTGGCACGAGAAGACGTCGGGTGAGTGTCCCGATGTCATCCCGCACGTGCTCAATCTTCGAGTTGGTGGGTGCACGCAGGAGTTGGAGCTGCGCCCGCCATCAATTATGAGGCCACTAAGGCCATTTAAAAACCCAACTGAAGCCGATTTTACGTTGCCCGTGCAATTTCACGATCGCACAGGCAAAACAGGCAGGCGGGCAGCCCACATTTTGCAAAACCTCATCCAAGAGCGGGAAAAAAGGGTCAGCAGCATTGCCAGTGTGAGTAGTGCGGAGTTTAGGAGATAGTTTGCTGCTGGTTGCTTATTTGAACTTGACTACTTCATCTCCATTCTGAGCTTCATTCTTAGCATTTCCAGGCTTCATTTTGGGACTCATTGATGTCTCCAAGGCCCCCGGAGGATTCTGACCATGTGGATCTTTCCAGGAATAAGACAGCCTTCTGTAACCGTGGTAATGGAGATTGTGCTCTCCACTGGAGACACCACCTCTGAGGAGGAAGGGAGGGGCAGAAGGGAGAGGAGGCCATGTGTCCCAATGCAGCTTCCAGGGGAGCGACCTGTGGGAGGAGAGGCACAGGCACAAGGGGCGCAGGGCCAGCAGATAGTCCAAGGCATAGAGGGCCGCAGAAGATGCCATTATCCTGCTGCCAGGGTTTACAGGCAGCGATGCAGCTACCTCAGTATGTCCGCGGTCCATTGCTGAAGGAGGGTCCGTCTCTCCAGGGAGATAGTGACCTCCATTTGTTAGATTACTGGGCCTGAATTGACCTCCAACTGTGTGGGGGGAACCCTATGCCAGTAGCTCTGAAGGTCACAGTGGCCCTCAACTTCTATGCCTTCAGCTCTTTCCAGGATCAGTGGGGGATCTTTGTGGAGTGTCTCAATCAGTTGTCCACAGTTGCATCAAGCTGGTGACAAAAGCTCTGTTCAGGCGGGTAATGACATTTATTCATTTCTGTACAGACAAGGCCAACCAGGCTGAGTGAGCCAGTGGTTTTGCAGCAATTGCTGGCTTACCCCGTGTCCAGGGTGCTATGGACTGCACACGTGGCCATCAAGGCAGGTGAGCCCAGTGCCTTTGTCAACAGGAAGGGCTTCCACTCCATGAACGTGCAGATAGTATGTGATCACAGTATGCTGATTCTGTGCATGTTTGTGAGATAAGAGGTGACCAGTAAGCATTGACATGCATGATCATTATCTGGTGACTTCTGCTGAAAATACATGTATGTTCAGTGAGAACAGGATCACGCTCACCTGTGATGCTCCTGCAGTTGAACAGATTTTCAATACTTGCTGGTAAAGCTCATATGTTAAGAATGGTTACATGTGCATGCTTCCTAAGGCTGCCTGGTGCCAGTGGCCATATATAAGTGAAAAATTAATAATTTGAGTATTTAGAAAATTAAAAAGATGGAGAAAGAGAAACATGTTCTTTATTGCTGGGAATAAATATTGTGTGGAGAAAGTTATTTCAAGTTGTGTACTTGTTCTGCCCTCCACATGCATAACTTTAAAACAGATGTATAGGAGACGTAAGTGTGAAGCCAGAGTGTCTGTCACACTGCTTTCACCTATTGTTTACTAGATTTGTTCTCAATCTGTGACCTGTGGCATTAATCCTTTTCCTTCACTGCTATAAACTGCTCTGCCGGTATCTAGTACAGAAATAATGACATGGGGCAGAATTTTCCCATTAGTGTGCGGGAGCGGGCCTGCATGTACGCGCGTAAAATGACGCGTGGTGGCGTCAGGCAAGTGTGCTGAAGTCACCGTGCACCATCGCCATATTTTGTTGGGCGGGCGCGTGATGGTTTCCGATGCGTGCACGCCATTACTTAACGAGACACTTAAGGCCCTTGAGGCGCCAATCGTCCGCGATTTTTCAGTGCCCGTGCAATCCTCGGGTTGGCGCACAGGCACAAAGGGCAGGCAGGTAGGACACATTTGTATAAACGTTAGCCATGGATGGGATAAGAGGGCACACTGGGGTCACGAGTGTGCTCTGTTAAATATTGATGTTTCAAAGTTACTGACACTTGCCTGTGTGATCTGCAATACTTCAAAGCAGTACCAGCTGCTTTATCTGGGCTCACAACCTCCAGGTCAGCACTCTGCAGTGAGGAATCTTTTTTGGGCCTGCATGTTTCAGGAAGCCTTCCCTTAGCCTGTGAATGGGAGCTGAACTCGCCACTGGAGGCACCTCCTCTGAGGAGGAAGGGAGGGCTAGAAGTTGGGGGAGACCAGGAGTGCACATTCAGCCTCCAGGGGAACCACCATTGCGAGGTCAGGCGCAGGCACAAGGGGTGCAGGGCCAAGAGGGAGTCCAAGGTGGAAGGAGCTGCAGAAGACGCCGCTATCCTGCTAAGAGGGTATACAGGTGGCGAAGCAGCTACCTCAACATGACTGAGGTGCAGTGCTGAAGAAGGCTCCGTCTCTCAAGGGAGATAGTCACCTCCATCTGTCAGATGATTGGGCCTGGGATCTCCGCTAGCTGTGTGGGTGGGCACCCCATGCCAGTAGTTCTAAAGGTCAACTGCCCTCAACTTCTATGCCTCTGGCTCCTTCCAGGGCTCAGTGGGTGATCTTTGCAGTGTCTCCCAATCAGCTGTCCACACTTGTGTCAAGCAGGTGATAGATGCTCTATTCAGGTGTGCATTGAACTCCATCCTCTACCTTTGGGACCAGGCAAGCCAGACACAGTGAGCCAGAGGCTTCGCAGCCATTGCTGGCTTCCCCCATGTCCAGGGTGCAATAGACTGTACACATGTGGCCATCAAGGCACCAGCAGGTGAGCCCATTGCCTTCATCAACAGGAAGGGCTTCCACTCCATGAACGTGCAGATAGTGTGTGATCACAGGATGCAGATTCTGCAAGTCTGTGCAAGGTACCCAGGCAGCTCTCACGATGCCTACATCCTCAGACACTCCCAGCTGCCGGGGCTCTTCAGTGCTCTGGCCCAGCTTGATGGTTGGCTGCTGAATGACAAGGGCTATCCCCTCAGAAGGTGGCTCATGGCGCCTCTCCGCCATCCAAGAACAGAAGCTGAGCAGCGGTACAATAGGAGCCACGCCTCCACAAGGGCTGTGGTGGAGAGAGTCATCAGTCTTTTCAAGATGTTCTTCCAATGCCTGGACCATTCAGGGGGTGCACTCCAGCACCACCTAGATCGTGTCTCGGTGATAGTGGTTGCATGCTGCGCCTTCCACAATCTGGCACTGGAAACAGGAGATGCAGTGGAAGATGAAGATGTAGACGCATTGGCTGCGGCTGCACACGATGAGTCCAGCAGTGAGTCCGAGGATGAACATGCACAGTGAAATGCTGAGGGGGTAGATGCTGACCCAGGCATACTCCAGGGAGGCAGGGACACCCGGGAGACTTTAATCCAATGAACCTTCAGCTAGCACACCACATATGGACCACCAGGACAAACCTGGGCTGTATATTCCATATTCGAGACCTAAGTGCAAAATCTGCCTGGTTAGGAACATTAACTAAGGTCCTCGTTAATAAAGCTGAATGTCCCACAAAGTACTCATTACATTATTGGAAACCATCCACCTGCAGAGCAAAAGAGGCAACCTTTTCAAGGTGACATGTCTGAATTTAATATTGCAACCAAAGAAACTTAATGAAGCAAAATGAAAAAGGTGTTAAAAATCATGCCAACTCATAAGGACCTCATTGCAGGCCAACACAAAAACACCAATGATAAACCCATGGTGTGCCTAAGGTGCCTTATGTTTACGTTTTCGGGTGCTCTCGCTGGGAGGGGCATCTGAGCCAGCCTGCTGACTCTGCTGTCCTGTTGGCCTCGATGACCTTGGCTGTCGTCCTCTGGCCCGTGGAGCCTGTGCTGACCCCACCTGGGAGGGAGCTGCCAGTTCCACAGCTGGCATCTCCCCAATCATCACAGCCTCATCGGATGCAATGGTCACTGGGAGAGGGGCGGAGGAGCTGCCACCCTCATCCGGAGCACCCTGAGAGGAGCCCACAGAGACGACAGGCAGCTGCTGTGCTGACGTAAGGTTGCTTCGGACCTCCCTGCTCACCGTGGATGGATGGACACCGAGCTGGGAAACTTGGTGCCCAGACCATCTCTCACACTGGCACTGACCAGCTGAGGTCAATGCCGATGTGAGGGCTTGCTGGTCCGAGCGCTTCCCCAGGAAACCTTGATAGATCTCCTGGAGGAGCCTCTCCACGAGAGTCGCCACTCTCTCTGTGGAGAACGCATGGCGCTCAGACATGTGGTTCATTGCTTCGGCGATAGTCACGTAGACTCCTCCACCACGGACACCAAGCCAAGCATAGCCTCATGTATCTCCCCCAGATGCTCCCGCATACCCGGTCGCATTTCCTGCGCTTGCTGCGTTGCAGATGACTCCAGAGGCACATCATCAGGCACCGACTGAGCATGCTGGCACCATGGGCACTCTGTCTCTGCCAGCTCCTCCAGTGACTGTGAAGTGCCCTCACTGCTGTGCCCCCAGGATGCCAGCCGATGTTCTAATTCCACCGCGGTACTAGTACCTGCGCTGGTGCCTGCCTGGCAGAGATGGTGTGACGCTGGTGAGACTTCACGGCCCTCAGGTGTGAGAGGGGGCCTCTGCTGCTCCTCCTCCCGGCCCTGCTCCACTGGTGCTAAAAGGAAGAACAAAGACATTGGATCAGTTAACATGGAGACAATGTCAATGTATATCCCTGATCCTCACATCATTATGCGCTCATCCTTCCATCAGCAATGGTCAAGCCATGTTGCAAACTTCAATTACTGCACATTCAGTGCTGCCATGGCTGTTGGGAGAACAATGATGACCTCACTGCTGGGCAAACATACCTGCCCATGACACCTGAGCCTCACCGTCCCCGGTGTACCTGGGCACGTGGCGCCTCTCCAAATCTAGGGCCTCCTGCTCGAAGCGGCTGGGAATCACTAACTGTACCAGCTCGCCGCCAGTCCTCACCCGCTCGGCAGCATCATGTGCATTCTTCTCCTGAGAAGGAGAGAGGAGCATTGATTAGTGCTAATTGTACATGGACTCTCTTCGCGGACGGCCCACCCCAACCAGGGCTCCAGTGTCTCCTCACCCCGCTGCTGCTGAGCACTCGCACAAAGATGCTAGGCCTGTCCCCACCCCCGCAACCCCCTTGGTCAAATGCTGCCTACATCATACTAGGCACCACATGTCTAACCTTCCATAGCAAGGAGGCGCAAGCACGTGGAGTGCAGAGGACAGCAGATCGATCGGTGCCACGCCACCTTGAAACTCCCTTCTGAGCATGTCATCACCCTGACTTTGACACGTCTTGGAGTTCCAGCACTGTGCCTAGGTGCAGCTCCTCCAGGTTGCCCCCAAAACAGTAATGTGGGTCTCAGTGTACCATATGCTGTGGGGGCAGAGCCCATCTCTTAATCAACCACTCAGGTGACCTTGGCATGGGCATTATCTGCTGGCCCACCCAGCAAAGGACATATGCCATCAATGATTCAATGCAGCCGCCACACTCAGACTTTGGTGTTTTTTGGGGGGGGGGGGGGGGGGGGGGGGGGGGAGAACCAGGGCGGAAAGCCTACCTGCTGGGTTAAGTGACCAATGCCAACACGGCACTCTCCCTTCCTGAGCGCAACAGGTCGTTGAAGCGCTTGTGACACTGGATCCAGGTGCACCGCACCATGTTGCGGGAGCTCACCACCTCCACCACCTCCTCCCAGGAACGTTTGGTTATGTGGGGGGCGCCTTCTCCTCCTCCTGTCCTGGGGCACCAGGACCTCCCACCGTGCTGCCACCTCCTCGAGGAGGGCAGCAAGGCAATCATCGGAAAAATGAGGGGCACAGCGCTCCCCTGCCCTACCCTCCTGCCTGGCCTGCTCACCAGCAGTGCTGTGGGGAGCCCATCCACTGGCCATGATTCACAGCCTTGGAAAGGCAGCAGCAACTTTATAAAACAGGCCGCCGGATCGCCATTGGACCCAGCGGTCATTGCAAACCTGCTGCCGCCTGCCCACTCCCGCTGTCCTCGGGAGCCGCGATTCATGCTAGACGGGCCTTAATTGGGTGGCGATCGGGTCTGCGCCCGCTCCCACTCTGCCCTCTCCCCCACCCCCCATAAGCCAGAAAATTCAGCCCATGATGTTTGTGTCTATTCCAGTGTTGATTTGAATGCAGTCTGAGCTGGGAAACATCACTTCACATAGTATACTCACCTGTGCTGATTTCCTGTCTTGGACACTGCCCAATTTGACTTCTGGGAAAACAAAGGATACTACTGATTAACACTTGCCTTTACAAGCTCCTTGTTTACAGAGTCACTGGCTGATATCAGCTGATTGGCTCACTGAATCTAAGGACTCAAGATGACAGGTTGCCTCAGGTCAGAAATTAGTTTGGTTTAAATATTTCCCAGTGAAAACTTATCCATTTTTTCCCAAGGTTTACCCTGTATTAGAAATATCCCTTCAATGAACTGCTTTATCCTTCATTCATACTAAATGAATTCCTTGAGAGTTTTACTGTATTTAGGTTTGTTTTTTAATTTGGTAGAGCTGTTGGTTAAATCTCTAAGTTGATATAATGTCTGTGGCGTGTGAATATACCCACAGAACAGTGTAGAAATGCTTCATGTTCAGCAATGACCACCAAGAAACTAATTATTGTGTTGGCATGATTTATTTATAGATCTCTCTTTTATGTATGAGCAGAATCTGTTTTCGCTTTACATGGATGAGAATTTACTGTAGATTATTCCATATGATTACTAAATTAGGCCATTCAGCATTTCATTATACTGGATTCATTTTACTCAATTTGTTCGGGTACCCAGGCATCAACTTTCAGAGATATTCTCGTGTTTACTGAACAGGTCCATGTCACTCTTGGCTCTGGTTTAAATTCAATTTTGCTTTAATGGTCTTTATAAAAACATATTTGAAGCATAAATACACTTCTATTTGTTTTAAGTTCTTTATTTCAATGTTACTTAATGTGAAAATGTATTGAGTGTACACATAAAGGTAGGAAGCTAAATGCAACATTAGTTATGTGTTATCTTGAAGCAGTTTGTTCAAAACTGCCTATAAGGTCATAATAACAAAAGGTATCTTTAGTCAAGATACGATAGTGAGAATGTTAACATATACAGCATCTACATTTGAAACTATTATCCAAAGCTTAATTTAAACTTACATTGGTCCTATAATTCACTTGTGGAAGTGAATGATTTAATTTGCCTTCATGATCATATATAAACTAATTATTTAGTTATTAGCAGCTTTTCTTTTAGTTTACCTTCCTGTGTGAGAGTTCCAGAGCATGGTGAACTTTATTACAAAGCAATATGTAAGCAGTCCAAAACAAAATGGTTTGTAAGTAATGTACAGGGAATGTATATCAAACATGGATACTACAAATTGTGTATTTCAACAAAAAATGTAAAACCAAAGAACTTATAGCTATAGTCCAAACAATTCAGCCTGAATTCAGGCTAATTTAAAAAAAGGAAGTTCATGTGTTTTTTCTGACTAATGTTTGAATAGAGCATAGATAGTCCTAAGAAGTTGGCCTCTGTTCAAGCGAAGACTGAAGTATATTAGATTAAATTTCTTTTTGTTTATACTTTCAAAAAATAGAAGCTCATTTCTCCATTTGTTGACCTTTTGATATTTAAGGAAAACAATATAGAAAAACAGTTACCAAATTTATTAACCATAATTATTAAATATATTTTTCTAAACTGAAGGTATTTTTAATATACACACATACATGCGAATTTCAGGAGTAGGCCATTCAGCCCCTTGAGCTTGCTCAGCCATTCATGCTCTTGTAGGGTTAAGTTCAATAAAAGCAACTCCAATTCTGCTCATTACTGTTTGCCAGCAGTGGTGATCTCATTTTTAAGATGACATTTCAGAGATGTTCATGATTGGACAATGATTTTTATTCAGGTTAAAACAGTAACAAGGATTGTAATAATAATGACTATTTAAAGCTTTCATGAAATGAAGAACTGTGAATGTTTTAAAACCTGTACTTCTCTGAGGAGTTAGGATAAAATGTGCTTTTGTCTCCCTCTTTTTGACTGAAGTTTCGTACTGACTGCCTAATTGTTGATCTGAAAGAACAACACCAGTTGAGTTCTGTCTGTGCATGCCTACATATTTTTGCAGTAAACCTGTCAATGCTTTTTATCTCCTCTTTGCCTGAGGTGTTAGGCAGCCTTATTTATGTCATTTGTTTGACAGTAGCAGTATATAATGGTACTGGTTAGCTAATGGGAGTTTACTGAAACATCTTGTGATTTTTAATGATGTTTTGGATGGGGTTCATATTAGCACCCCCCACCCCCACCCCACACACCACCTCTTTTTTGGGTGGAGGTGGGTTGGGCCAGGGAATGTTAAAAATTCAAAGCTGCAAAATATGATCCCAATCAGCAGAGTACGAGACTGCAGCCATTTTTACAGTGGCTGATTGCAAACCCTGTCTGTATTCCTCTCTGGAGAGGTGGGACACTTGGAGTCATAGAATCATAGAATGGCTGAGCACAGAAGGAAGCATTTGGCCCGTTGAATCTTACTGTTTCTCTGAAAGAGCAATTCATCAGTTCTATTTCTCCACCTTTTCCCTGTGGCCCTACATATTTTTCCTCTTCAGATCATGATCAAATTCTCTTTGAAAGTGTTGGTTGAACCTGCCTCCACCACATTCTCAGGCTGTGCATTCCAAATCCTAACCATTCACTGTGTGTATAAAAAAAAAAGTTTTTCCTCATGTCGCCATTTTTTTTTGCCAATAACCTTAAATCGGTGTCCTCTGATTCTCGATCTTTCCACCAATGGGCAGAGTTTCTCCCTATCTACTTTGTCCAGACCCCTCAAAATGTTGAATATCTATCTCCTCTCAAACTTCTCCAAGGAGAACAGTCCCAACTTCTCCAATCTATCTACGTAACTGAAGTTCCTCATCCCTGAAACCATTCTTGTAAATCTTTTCTATACTCTCTCTAATGCCTTCAGGTCCTTCCTAAAACGTGGCAACCAGGCGCAACTCCAGTTGAGGCCGAACCCGTGTTTTTTACAGCTTTATCATAACTTCCTTGCTTTTGCGCTCTATGCCCCTATTTATAAAGCCCAGAATCCCGTGTGCCTTATTAACTGCTCTCTCAACCTGTCTTGCCAACTTCAATAATTTGTGCACACATACCCCCAGATGCCTTTAGCGTTTATTATAGTATTTAAATCAGGCTCCCACAGGCTGCCAGGTTTCTGATGGCTTGACTAAATGGAGATCAAGCAGGCAAGTACTTTCTAGAGCAATGCTTCTTCTGGGCCGGGAGGAGCAGGAATGCCTCTTAGGCAAAGCATCCCCTAGTCGCGACCTCTTCTTGATGCACTAAACTACCTATGATCCCTGCAGCTCTACTCCACATGACCTAATGTTTGCATCTTCTCATCCCTCCTGATTGCTGTTCCTGTATTCCTCCTCCCTACAACAATGCCCAGATCTTTTGTCTCTCTCCCTCCTGATTACTGTGTTTTGACACCCCACCACCACCACCACCACCAGGTCTTGTAGGGATGCCAGCTGGATTTCCCAATAGTTCTCGGCTGTGGTTTTTCCCGGCCAACCTCTCTGGCTGTTGGGCAGAAAACATAATTGTTTTTTCAAAAATGACGTGGTCCTGCTGTAATATCCAGTGGGACCTCTGCATTCCTGGAATCTCTGCAGCTGTGCTTGTCCCCACTTCCCTGTAAATATTGGAACCTATGTGTTTGCACGTTACACATCATTATAATTTTGAGAATATGCCAGGATCTGCAATAAAGCTGCATACAACAGCAACCGTGATGCCAATAATTAATAAATGATGATTCATGCTGTTACATAGGCAGTAGTTTGAGGCGAATCATATTATGTATATATTACTTGGTAGCATAATGCCAGTCACATAAAATAAGTTCCATGTTGCTGCTTTCCAGCTTATTTTGTTTGCTGCTCCACTTGAACTCCTGAATGCAGTGATTGGTTCCACTGCCCGCGCTGGCCCTCTCACACCCAGTGAGCTATTCCTCAAAGTCGAGCAAGTCTCCAATGCTCACTAGCCCAGCTCCTCTACGAAGAATTTCATAGTGGAACCAAACCTGCCCACACATGTTTGTTTCCAGTAAGTTTCTGGATAGTGATCAATAGAAGAACTCTGCTGGTATTTTTGTTAACCTCAGGCAGGGATGCCGAGGCCAGCTGTAATTGCCACCCTGGCTTGAATCGGCTAACTGATCTAAACCAAAGAATTAACCTGAGGCCGCCTTGGTCTGAGTGGTGCACTTATTCTCTGAGCCATCAGGGTTGTTTATTACCCTCCTCCATTGTAATTTATGTTAGTGGTTGAGATTTGTCATCATTTGTTGTCATGTTTCTAATTTGTGATTGCTTCTAGGAGAAAAAGATATATAGTTTCCTTTCCAAACAAAAATACTAGAAGCACCAGAAGCAGATGTGTTACTGAACTTATAACAGGACTGGAAAATGAGGAGGGAAATCACTGAAAGAAAGCTGGCAAAAGTTAGCAGTTGAGATGGAACAAAAAGTGACATAATTTTGAAAAATCATAGAATGGATACAGCACAGAAGAAGCCCATTCAGCCCATCATGTCTGTGCCGGCTCTCTGCAAGAGTAGTTTAGGTAGTACCACTCTCCTGCTCCTTTTCCATAACTTTGTAACTTTTTTTCTTCGGGTGCTTATCCAATTCTCTTTTGAAAGTCACGATTACCTCTGCTATGCTCTCAGGCAGTGCATACCAGATCCTAACTGCTGAACAAAAAGGTTTTTCCTTAGCTCACTATTGGTTCTTTTGCCAATCTCCTTAACTGGTGTCCATTGGTTTTTGACCATACCAGTGAGAACAGTTTCTCTCTACCTACTCTGCTCAGACCCCTCATGATTCTTATATCAAATCTCCTCTTAACTGTCTCTTCCCTAAGGAGAACATTCATAGCTTCTCCAATCTACCACACATCTGAAGTCTCTCAGCCCTTCACCCATTCGTGAAATCACTTCTACCTCCTCTCTGAAATCTTCACATCCTTCCTGAAGTGTCATGTCTAGAATTGGACAGAGTACTCCAGTTGAGGCTAAACCGGTGTTTTATAACTTCCTTACTTTTGTACTCTAAGGCAGGAATCGAGAGGCAGGACTGATCTCAAATGGTATTCACACCTCCGTTGCCATCTACCGGGAGGCAGGATTTTCATGGGGATGGGGTCTTAAAGATCTGAGGCACAATTCTGCCGCCCAATTAGAGGCTGCAGGAGGTGGGAATGGGGTGGGCCACTTGGGAAGTAGGCCACATTCTGGCCTGAATGGGCAGCCATTGCTGTGGCTGCCATTTGCACATTAATGTTTAAGAGAAAATCTGCCAAAGTTCAAATTCCCCATATTTCAGAGTGCAACAGGAATCATGGAGCCCAGGATGTTGTAGGCTGGCGATGCGCTTTAAAGATTAGTGAATTTTTATATAATGGGGCAAGACCCCTCTGCCATGCTCAGCTTCTTCAGTACCACTTTGAACTGCAACTTCTCACGTAAGCTTACAGCTGACCCTGTCGCTGACTCCATTGAGCTGGTCTGATTTCTGACAAAAGCTGAACTCCGGCCACCTTGCTGAAAATTGGAAAACTTTTTTTTATTCACTCGTGAGGCAGGATTTCCAGGTTGTCCGGCAGGCATGGTGGGCAGGCCCGGGAGCAGCTGGGAAACGGGCAGCCGCCTGCGATCAGCCCCCGAACACAATTTCACACTAGTTGGCCAATTAATGGCTGGTCAGCATGAAACGTGCACGGAAAGGCTCAGTGCTGCTGGGGCGGGGGCGGGAGGAGGGCGAGCGCTGAAGTCAGTGCGGGCACGGGGGGAATAAACAACGACAGACCCCTGAAGGCAGAGAGCTGCCTCAGGGAGCTGAAGAATTTTAAAGCCAAAGATTTGAAATTCCAAAAAAAATTTCCACCCATAAGAATCATGCACCTAAACATATTAATGATAAAACTTCTGCCCAAACATTTTAATTTCCTTTTTAATTAATATCGGAAACTTCATCCTGCTTTTAGATGAGATTTCCTCAAAAATTCAAAGGCCGCCCGGCCAATTACCCACCCACTGACCGTAACATTGGACAGGCAGCAAAAATTCCAGCCAATAACTATGGTTAATGGCCTTAATAGGCCTCTTGATTGTTGGTGGATGCTCACCCGATGTCATTGCACACTATTTTCAGGTCCATGCCCGCCTGTGGGACATAAAATTCTGCCCATGGGATGTGGATGTTGTTGGCTAGGCCAACATTTATTGCCCATTCCTCCTTGCCCTTGAAAAGGTGGTGGTGAGCTACCTTCTTGATCTGCTGCAGTCCATGTGGTGTAGGTACACCACAGAGACGGGCTCTTAATGAGCCCACAATGATCTTAAATGCCTTGCCAAAATGAGCAGGTTGGATTCGAGGCCTATTCCCTCCCCGACCCTCGGGAAAATGGAGGAGGGCAGAAACAGAGCGGCACTACCAACGCAGTGTCATGGCCATTTTCCTCCTGAACCACCTCTGTTCCATCCTGATTCTCGATGTGAAAATCTAGCCTTGTGTCTCCATTTATAAGGATCTTGCATGTCTCTTGAATCATTTACTCAACCTGTCCTGGCACCTTCAACAATATATGCACATATAAAAAACACCCGCAGCCCTCTATTTGTTATTATTTATTTCTATCTAAAGAATTGGAGTAGACAAAATCGGGTGCATTTACACTTCAACTGCATTGTTGGCATGAAGTGACTTTGCTTTGCACCAACATATTTATGCTGTAAATGTAATTTAAATTCGCTTTGTGGATTGACCTCATACTGGACTGAAGCAGAGCAAGGCTTTATGGAGGAAGAAGTGCCACTTCACCTAGCTTCAGAGTTATCTTTACATTTCATACTGATTTATGTCAGGCTGTTGCAGCTTTGCCTCTGTGTCAACTTGTGGAAAGTAAATCTGTCATCAGAAAGATGGGCTTCACTTTGGACTGATGTGGGATGATTTGCATTACATCCAACATCAAATGACCACTTCTTGTTTAGTCTTAGAAACGTTTGCACTAGTTTTGTTTCTCTGCTTTACAAATAGCTATAAAGTGTTGATCTTCTATTGGCTCTGTCCTGTAATTCATTATTAAGTACTGAACTAAGAACATGGCAACCGAAGGAGGCCTCGTGGGCCTGTTCTGACATTTGATTAAGTCATGGCTGATCTTCGTCTCAACTCCATCCATCAATCTTTGTTTAATAATCCTTCATACACTTGCCTAACAAAAATCTTATCAATTCCAGTTTTGAAATTTTAATTGATCTAGCTTCATCAACGTTTTGGAGGGAGAGAATTCTAGATTTCTACTACCCTTTCTATGAAGAAATGCTGCTTAACATCACCCCTGAACTACCTAGTTCTAATTCTAAAGTTATGCCCCTTTATTCTAGACTTTCCCATCAAAGGAAAAAGTTTCTCTTTATTTAGCCTATCAAATCGCTTTACCATCTTAGACACCTGCATTAGATCACCCTTTTATTTGTATTCAAGGAATTACAAGCCTCATTTATTTGCAACTTGTTCTCATGACTTAAAGCCTTTAGCCTTGTAACATTCTTGTGAACCTACCCTGCACCCACTCCAAGGTCAGTATAGCTTTCCTGAAGTGTGGTGCCCAAACTGAATGTAGTACTCCATATGGAGTCCAACCAGAGTTCTATGCATCTGTGACAAAATTTCCACCTCTCAGTATTCCAGCCGTGATGAGAATATTTTGTCTTGTTGACCAGTGTTTAGTGATTTCTGTGCTTGAAACCCTAAAGCCCAGATTTCCGCCATGGCGGAGAGGCTCTCCATCGTGGCAAAAATCCCAAAAATGGCCGAAAATTCTAAGTCCCACCCCCGAACATGGAATTTCACATCTTCGCAGAGTGGGACTGGAGTCAGCCTTCGGTTCAGGCATACGCGATTTGCAGAGACAGCTGGCCATTTAAATCACAAGCTCCCTCCACTGAAGTGGAATTTTGGAAGGCCAGGAGTGTGAAACCTGGAGTGTGCAGGTTAGACCAGGTAAGGGGATGTCTGAAGTTGGTGGGATTTGTTTGGATAGCCAGGGCAACCCTTTGGAAAGATAAGGTACCCCTTTGGATCTGGTCCCGGGAAACTTTTGGGTGAGGTAAGGCACCCTTTGGGACTGTTAAAATTAAATATGATTATGCACTTTTTTATGCACAAACTCATGGGAGCTCTCGAGCTGTCAAAACAAAACTGTCCAGCTGCCGAGGAACTGTCCAGCTGCCGAGGAACTGTCCAGATGTCAAAGAATTGTTAGGGAAATGTCAAAGCTGTCAAGGAAGTTTCCAAGAATACTAAGTGAGTTGATATGGAGGGGGGTATGAGCAAAGGGTGGTGGGTGGGGGTCGTGGATGAGTTATTTGGCATAGGTTGACATGGATCGGGCATAGGGAGTTTGTGAGGGGGTGGTGAGGGATGAGGGCTGAAGGGCTGTTTTTTGTTTTAATCTTTAGTTAACACAGTGCTGATGCACAGATGCAGGCCTTCCACCAAACCCGCCTCTGCACCTGGCAGCCTCCACACTTGTTCCAGGGTTGCCCACCCCAATTCCTATTTCTCACACCCCTCGCTCCACTCCATCCCCAGCTGAAAATCCAACCTGTGGGTGGACATTTTTAACGGTTGCGTTCACAGAGCCAGGAAATCTCCTGATTGTGCAGCCGACTCAGAGGCAAAAATCTGGGCCGAATTCTCGCTGCTCATCCAAAATTCCCAGTTTCTCATAATTTAGAAAATGTTCTGATCTATCTTCCTTGGGTCCAAAGTGAATAACCTTAAGCTTTCCAACAGTGAACTCCATCCAACATAGTTTTGTCTACTCAATCTTTCGATGTCCCTTTTCAACTTTCGGTTCTTATCCACAGTACTTATTATGCCATCAAACCGAGCGTTGTCAAAAAAACTAGCCATATAGCTCTCTAGTTCCTTTATCCAAATCATTTATAAACATAGTGAAAAGCTGCAGCTCTCATTTCTGTTAATAGTTTTTTTTATGTGGACCCTTGCTGAATGCTTTCTGGATGTTCATACAGTTAATATACAGAGACTCTACCATGTTAGTTATCTGCTCAAAAAAATTTCAGCAATGTTCTTTAGATGTGACTTACCCTTTACGAATTCTTTACTGCTCTCTCTGATCAGCTCATTTGTCCAAATGTCCTGTCATTTTGTCCCTAGTAACAGATTCTATTAAATTCTGCACAACTGATAGTAGACTAATAGGCCTATAATCTCCTAGTTTATCTCTCTTACTTTTCCTAAGCAATGAAGTGACATATTCCAAACGTTGAGGACAATTTCTGACAGTTTTGACCAATCATGACTGAAGCATCAACAGTTTCCTCATCAACTTCTTTTAACAACCTGGGGTGGAAACCATCAGATCTTAAGCCTCTGTCTATAATTTCATTAATTGCTCCATCACTCTTTTTATTACTTATATTGAATCTAGTTAGTTCCTCCCTTGATTTATTTATAGTTTTCCTCCCATCACTGGTATTTTATCTACATTCTCTACTATGAAGACTGATACAAAAGCAATAATTTAATAAGGCTGCCATTTCATAATTTCCAACTGCAGGATCAGCTGTGTCTGTCATTAAAGGGCCCACATACTCTTAGTCCACGTCTTTCTCTTAATATGTCTATAAAACCTTTAATGTTGTCTTTGATATCCTTTGCAAGTCTTTTCTTGTATTTTCTTTTATGTAGCTCCTTCCACTTTCATTGTATATTCTTGCTGTTCTCCATATCTCTCCAAGTCTGAGGTTTCTTCTGCTCTTTGCCTTTGTGTCAGCCCTTTCTTTTCATTTCATGTACCTCTCACTTTCCATGTTCACCAATATTTTTTAGTTACACATGTAGAACTCTTACCCTTTAAAATGTATGTAAGGAGCTTGCATTCTAATAAATACTTGTTTGAATACCTCCCACTGTTCATCTGTGGCTTTATCCATTGATACTTCAGCCCAGTCTATTGTGGTAAACTCCTGCTTCATCCCTCCATGCTGTCCTTTGCTAAATTTAAAACCTTGTAGCTCATCCTTCTCCCTCTCAAACCTAACATTAAATTCTATCATATTATGGTCACTATTAGCTAAATGTTTCATTACTGTTAGACTGTTGATTAATTCAGGTTCATTATTCATTACTAATCTAAGATGGCTTGTTCTCAATAGCAGATAGCTCAAGAACATATTGCTCCAGAAAACTGTTCTGAATACAATTTGGTGTTTTTGAATCTCAAGTTGTTCTGCTTCTACCAGTTTATGACTAAATCCAATTGTCCTCTCACTTGGGCAGCTGTAGATATTGTGAATGTGGGGAGCAAAATAAGGAATTTGTTTAGCTAGTTAATTCTACATATATTGAATTTTAATGTAAATTCAAGCATACAACCTAAATTCTGGTCTGAAATGATGTTTGAAAATTGCTGAAGTTGCATGAAAATATTTTCAATGATTGCGATTATAGCAGCTTTTTATTTGTGAGGTTTGCAGTTTATATAACTAACTTTTGACAAATTGGTTCAAAGTACTGGCAATTAGAGTGGGATGCAATATAAGCATGTTCTTCAGTAGCAATGTTACACAGCCTTCACAGTTTTTTTTACATCCGGGACATTCCATAAAAATAAAAAGGAATATTTGTGAGTAGTAAATGTTTAGAAATGATTTACAAGCAATATTTACTCTTAGCTTTGTAGGCGCGCGGCTGCGCAACAATCCGAAATGTGTCACGCAGGAAATGGCCAGGCTGCACTCAAGCACCAGTCCCTTTAAGATCTGCGTATATGCAGCTGCACATCAATCTTAAAGGGACCATGAAATGCAACAAGCCTGCTGCGAGCAGCAAACAGAAGTTAGAGGGATCATTGTCTGCAGGGTGATATTCTCAGGCTGAAGTTTGGTGGGGGGGTAGGAGAGAGGCAGAATATAGCCATTGACACACATTTGCTATCATTTTAGATGAAAGAAATACACCTATAGAAACCATTTGGCTCTACTTTGTAAGACTATATAAAGCTGAGAACTTATAGTATATAAACCTGCAAAAATTTACAAGTAATCTGGTTAATCTATTATTTGCAATTAAATTATACCCTCATTGCTCAAAGAATGTGCTTTAAAATTCAACAAATGCTTTTTTTAACCAAGTACAGTTAGAGCCAACTAGCCAGAATAGGTCTCCTAAATTTAACCTGGTAGTTTGCTATAAACTTAAATACTTTAGGACCGGCGATCAATGGGTATTGCACAAATTTCCCATGAACTAATAGAAATTAATTAACCGTGTTCTACACATGAGAGTTAATTCTATGCTTGAGTTTGTGTGTGTGTGAAGTAGAGTTTGGCAAAGTTCCACAGGCTGGAGAGTTGTACATACAACTTTGATATGTATATTCTGTGTGAAGTCTTTGGGTTATTACAGTTTGGCCCTAATTTTGCAGTCAGTGGTGAATTTACAATTGTGCAGAAATTTATTTTAGAAATCCAGAATTGTGTGGCTCCATCTACAGGGAATTTGCAACCTGTGTGGACAACCGTGTGCCTCTTTAACTGAGCAGATTAAAGAACTTTCATTAACACACACACTGGGGAATTTGTGCATGATGGTGCATGCAGGATTGGATACAAGCAAGAATTAAATCAGCAAGTTGGCAGCCTTGGATTTACTATAGGTGGCCAGGTTTCCCAAGCCTCAGGAGACCTTGCATTTGAACCAATGAGGACAGCTTCAGGGAGAAGATGAGTGACTTAACAGCAATACTTATGGGTCAGGAAAAGCAGGAGTGACCTCCCCACCATTCCATTAAGCTCTCCGTGGAAATCAATTGACCCCTCCTCTTTCGTACAAAAATCTTGCAGTCAGGGATCAGGCCTACCCAGTCCTGCAGCCTGCCCTGGAGTGCTCCATGTCCATCGGGAGGGTGAAAAACCTTTCACAGTCAAAAGACACACATTGCATGTGGGGAAACCCAGACTTGTAGGTTTCCTATCTAAAATGCTACACCCCCCCCCCCCACCCCACCACCAACATCTCTCAGGCCTATATAAGCCGCCTCACTAAATATCAAGGCTGCAGGGTCTCAACTAGGAAGTGTAAGTTAGATTAGATAATTCAATGCCAAATCGTGTACAGAAACCAAAATAAAGAGAGGGAATGAAAGATAGGATTGAGAGAGAGGCAGAGAGAAAGAGAGAAGAAAGAACGAGAGATTGAAAAAGTAACTTTCTGAGGTCAAGTTGTTCATTCTTTCAAATCTCTAACAAAAATAAAACCTGAAGGAATGACACGTTACACTTATCAAAGTAAATTATCAGTGCCATAGGAGCTGTTGGCCGGAATTAAGAATTATTTGGCCATTAAAGATTCACTTCCACTGAACAGACAACCTTTTCTGCTGTTTAGTCAGTATCTATCAACATACCAAATTCATGCCCCTCCACATATTTGAATTCCAAGCATTTTGATAAGGTACTGTTATTGTGAAGCTGATGGAGAAGCAAGGCACCTTTAAACAGTGATTTCCTGATTTCCACACTTAACCTGCACAAGTGCAGTCACCTGAAGTGACTGTCTGATTTATTTCTTCATAACAGTGAACACTGAGAGCCTTGCTATTATCTTAACTGCAAAATCCAGGCCAGTATCAATGTGCAACTGTAGCAGCTCTGCTGTTCCTGATGTTAATGTGGAGTTCTGTCTTAAGCACCAGCAGTTCTTGGCCTGCTCCAGCTATCATTTTACAAAGTGCCGTCCCTTAGAATTATCCCAGACTGGAGAGCTGCTGCAGGATGTCCTGCTTCCTTGCCACTTAATCCAACTTTTGCTGGAGTTACGGGGACGGGTATAGATTTGCTGCTGGACCTGACTGGAGATCTGTGAAGGTCAGGGTAGGTTGAATTAAATAAACAAAGCTCCTCTGAATGGATGTGGAAAATTAATCACAATGAGTTGCTTTTAATTTTGGAAGTTAAACATTTCATGATTATAATTGGTATGAATGGGCAAGGGGATTAGTATCCAGCACAACGGTTTTCTTACAGAAGAATGTTAAACGCTATTATTCACCTTGTGCAAATCTCTCCCAATACTTTCATTAAAAAGCAAACCCTTGAGTTCTGTGGTTAGCTGTTTCTTTTTTTTACTGAAGTCGTTATCCAGCCACCTCAACCCAGAAGAAAATCTGGGGTCACAGCGATGATTCGGAGGGAACAGTTGGCATATAGTTCAGAATAGGCCATCACAATGATAGAGACTCCTGGTTATGATTCGAAGATGCATATATACAATGTCTGCCCTGAAAACAGTTCCCTGGGATTTAAAGCTCGAGTTGCATTTTTATTGGATTGTTTAAATTTCGGGTCCTCCGGATCTTGAGAAACTGAAGAATGATTAGATAACTTCAACTTAAAGTGCAAAACCTGGCCCTCTTGGTTGATGACTGTGATGGGAATCGTCATAGAATCACTGGATGGTTTAATCACAGAAGGAGGCCATTTGGCCTGCACGCCTGTCCCAGCTCTCTGCAAAAGTAGCACAACTAGTCGCACTCCCCCATGACCTCAGTTACAAAGAATAATTTGTAAGCTTTGTTAAATGTTACTTATTACAGCTTTTTTTGTTTGTTGAAATAACAAGGTGAAGGTCTAAGGCCCATAGTGCACAACACCAGCAAAGTTAAAAAGAGTAAAAGAGTAAACCATTGGTGAGTGATGATTTAAAATACTGAAGAAAGTCAGAAGACTTGTGCTTCTCATGTTGAAGGTTTTGTCATTAAATAAGATTTAAGCCATTTATTTTGTATGTAATGCTTGGACCAGAGCATTAGATTTCTGCACTTCCGAATTTTGAAAAAATAATTTTCACAAAATCAGTTTTTAGTGTTTGCTGAACAATCAACATTAACACATACAGTGAGTTGAGTGGGAAATTTGGGAGTTGTGCTGCCAGTATATGCAGAGACTGCTTTTGTTGCACAACTTAGAAGGCTCATAGCCAATTGCACATACTCATTAGTTTGGGGATTCTGTGAGTTGCCTGTCCGGCAATGATTTACTTTGAGCTCTCCCTTTGTCCCTTGGTTTCCTTGTTCTCCGTCTCTCCAATTCAGATCTTTTTGGGAACTGCTGAGCAGATTAACTTTCCTAAATGAGGAAGAAGGAAAATCGAAACTTGGGTTGTCTCAGTTCTGCTTTTACATCGCAAGGCAGCAGAGATTTGGGAACAGGCCTGCATGCTTTCTTATGGAAGAATTATTTTTGTATTTGATGTTCAGGCAGACCTTGAAGAAAATAAAGTTTTATTGTGAATGGTTTTGACATTGGTATTGGCAAAAGCATATTTATCTTCAGTTAGGTTTCACCTTTACCTTTTTACAGTTGATTCACATAACATCTTAGTCCAGGACTTTCTTAATTTTTCAGTTCATTGAAATAAGTCAGTGCTTTTAGAAAAGGTTTGAATAGTGTAGGTTTAACAAGTGAAAGTTCATAGCCTTTATTAAAACTGTACTTCTGATCGCCTGTAAAATAATTAAATCATTTTAGGTTTGCACTTTATAATCTTACATTACAATTGATTTAATCAGTTTGTAGTGAAATAGTGTGGTGCTTGATCTTTGCGCTCAAGATGCTTTACAGTAAGTTCTTATTGTAAATGATCATTGCAACACACCTACAGCCATTTAATTCAACAATTGACATTTATGTCAACTGAAAGTGTAAATTAATTAAATTGGTATTCAATTGAAGGAGCTGCATTTCCACAATGCTTTATTACATCCTCAGGATGTCCCAGAGATCTTCACGTGGATAAGATGCATTCATTTGAAGTGCTGCAGAGATTTGTGGCAGTCAGTTTAGTACTCAGTAAGATTTCACAAATAGGAAGTAAGATTAATGATTAGTTAATCTATTTTTACTGGTGTTGGTTGAGGGAGGAATATTGAACAAAACATTGAAAAAATCTTCAGCTTTTTCTTCAAGTAGTACTGTGGGAGCTTTTAAAAAGATCTAAATTTCCTTTTACTTTCCTTGTTGATTAATACCTGAAAGACTAAGGGCTGGATTTTGCCATCAGCAAGCAGGGGGCGGGGCCCGCTCGCTGACACGCAAACTGATGCGGAATGACATCGGGGGGAACCCCCAACGTCATCCCACCCCGTTTAAATATTCAGGAAGGCACAACAAAATCAGCTGTCTGTCCACCAACCTGTCAATGGCCAATTGAGGCCATTGACATGATAATTAAAACAATTAAAGGCCCTGCCCGTCCAACCTTAAGGTTGGTGGGCAGGCCAGGAGCCCCGGTGGGCTTCTGAAAAAACATGAAACCTCATCCACCGGCAGGATGAAGTTTCATGTAGGGTTTAAAAAAGTTTATTAAAATTTCAGTGAAATTTATTAATGTGTCCCATCCCGTGTGACATTGTCACATGAGGGGGACATAGTAAGGATTTTTTTATTTTTCTATTTTTAAAGTTTATACAGCTGTCAGTGATCTTCCTGAGGCAGCACTCTCGCATTTGGGGAATCTTGTCCCCCGCCCACCTGCACAGGAAGTGCATAGTGCTTCCCGCAGGGCGTCACGCTGGGCGGGCCTTAATTGATCCGCTCACCTAAAATGGCAACGGGGCCCGCTTCTCTGGCGGGGATCGGCTCCCCGCTGCCAGAGATTGGGTCGGGCCTGCTCGCCCGGTAGGCAGAAAATTCTGCCCTAGATATTCAACAATGCAGCTCCTGCACTGAAGCGTCATCTTAAGTGATACTACGGAATGGGGTTTGAAACCTTAACCTTTTTTTGACTCAAGGGCAAGAGTATTACCAACTCAACTAAACTGACAACCTCAGCATGGTTAAAACTGTTTTTTTATTTACTAATAGGATCTGGGTGTTGCTCGCTAGGCCAGAATTTATTGTGCATCCCTAATTGCCCTTGAGAAGGTGGTGGTGAGCCACCTTCTTGAACCGCTGCAGTCCCTGTGGTGCAAGTACAGCCAGAGTGCTGTTAGCGAGGGAGTTCCAGGATTTTGACCTGGCGACAATGAAGGAACGATGGTATATTTCCAAATCAGGATGGTTAGTGGCTTGGAGGGGAGCTTCCAAGTGGTGGTTTTCCCATGTTTCTGCTGCCCTTGTCCTTCTAGATAGTAGTGGTCGTGGGTTTGCAAGGTGCTGTCTAAGGAACGTTAGTGAGTTACTGCAGTGCATCTTGAAGATGGTACACACTATTGCTACTGTGCATTGGAGGGAGTGGATGTTTGTGGATGAGGTGCTGATCGAAGTGGGCTGCTTTGTCCTGGATGGTGTCAAGCTTCCTGAGTGTTGTTGGAGCTTCACTCATCCAGGCGAATGGCGAGTATTCCATCACAATCCTGACTTGTACCTTGTAGGCTTTGGGGAGTTAGGAGGTAAGTTACTCACAGCAGGATTCCTAGCCTCTGACCTGCTCTTGTAGCCACAGTATTTATATGGCTAGTCCAGTTCAGTTTCTGGTCAATGGTAACACCCAGGATGTTGATAGTGAATGTTGAATGTCAACGGGCAATGGTTAGGTTCTCTCTTGTTGGTGATAATCATTGCCTGGCACTTGTGTGGTGCGAATGTTACTTATTTTAAGTCAAACTACATGTAGCTGTAAACAACAACAAATTCAATACAAATAATCCAAATTCAGTGTAAGTATTTCAACAACTACTTCTCCCATAAACTATATGACAGCCTTCAAACTGGATATTATGATTGGCATGTAGACAACGCTCTCATTGGATTTCAATCATCAGGATGATTCGCTTAATTGTGTTATAATTGCTGTTCGCACATGTATGATGTTTACAGCTGCTTTGTCACTTGTGGACCAATCAAGAGCACCGTTTCAGTAACCCACCATTTGTTTAGTGCAAAAACAAAAACAAAAACAGAATTACCTGGAAAAACTCAGCAGGTCTGGCAGCATCGGCAGAGAAGAAAACTCACAGACACTTCCTCCTACCTCTCCCTGGACCATGACCCCACCACTGAACATCAAGCCATTGTTTCCAGGACTGTCACTGACCTCATCTCCTCTGGGGATCTTCCTCCCACAGCTTCCAACCTGACAGTCACCCAACTCGGACGGCCCGCTTCTACCTCCTACCCAAAATCCACAAACAGAACTGTCCCGGTAGACCGATCGTGTCAGCTTGCTCCTGCCCCACAGAACTCATTTCTCGTTATCTTAACTCCCTTCTCTCTCCCATTGTCCAGTCCCTTCCCACCTACATCCGTGATTCCTCTGACACCTTACGTCACATCAACAATTTCCAGTTCCCTGGCCCCAACTGCTTCCTCTTCACCATGGACGTCCAATCCCTCTACACCTCCATCCCCCACCAGGATCATCTGAGGGCCCTTAGCTTCTTCCGCGAACAGAGGCCCGAACAATCCCCATCCACCACTACTCTCCTCTGTCTGGCTGAACTTGTTCTCACACTGAACAACTTCTCCTTCAACTCCTCTCACTTCTTCCAAATAAAAGGTGTGGTTATGGGTACCCGCATGGGCCCCAGCTATGCCTGTCTCTTTATGGGGTATGTGGAACATTCCTTGTTCCAGTCCTACTCCGGCCCCCTTCCACAACTCTTTCTCCGGTCCATCGATAATTACTTCGGTGCTGCTTCATGCTCTCGTCGGGACTTGAAAAAATTTATTAATTTTGCTTCCATTCTCCACCTCTCCATCATTTTCACATGGTCCATCTCTGACACTTCCTTTCCCTTCCTTGACCTCTCTGTCTCAATCTCTGGTGATAGACTGTCCATCAATATCTAGCCTACCGACTCCCACAGCTACCTCGACTACAGCTCCTCACACCCCGCTTCCTGTAAGGACTCCATCCCATTCTCTCAGTTCCTTCGCCTCCGTCGCATCTGTTCTGATGATGCTACCTTCAAAAACAGTTCCTCTGACATGTCCTCCTTCTTCCTTAACCAAGGTTTTCCACCCACAGTCGTTGACAGGGCCCTCAACCGTGTCCAGCCCATCTCCCGCGCATCCGCCCTCACGCCTTCTCCTCCCTCCCAGAAACATGATAGGGTCCCCCTTGTCCTCACTCATTACCCCACCAGCCTCCGCATTCAAAGGATCATCCTCCGCATTTTCCGCCAACTCCAGCATGATGCTACCAGCAAACACATCTTCCCTTCACCCCCCCCCCCCCAACGGCATTCCGTAGGGATCGTTCCCTCCAGGACACCCTGATCCACTCCTCCATCACCCCCTACTCCTCAACCCCCAGCTATGGCACCTCCCCATGCCCATGCAAAAGATGTAACACCTGCCCCTTCACTTCCTCTCTCCTCACCGTCCAAGGGCCCAAACACTCCTTTCAAGTGAAGCAGCATTTCACTTGCATTTCCCCCAACTTAGTCTACTGCATTCGCTGCTCCCAATGCGGTCTCCTCTACATTGGAGAGACCAAACGTAAACTGGGCGACCGCTTTGCAGAATACCTGCGGTCTGTTCGCAAGAATGACCCAAACCTCCCTGTCGCTTGCCATTTCAACCCTCCATCCTGCTCTCTTGCCCACATGTCTGCCCTTGGCTTGCTGCATTGTTCCAGTGAAGCCCAACGCAAACTGGAGGAACAGCACCTCATCTTCCGACTAGGCACTTTACAGCCTTCCGGACTGAATATTGAATTCAACAACTTTATGTCTTGAACTCCCTTCTCCATCCCCACCCCCTTTCTGTTTCTTCCCCCTTCCTTTTGATTTTTCCAATAACTTATATAGATTTTTCTTTTCCCACCTATTTCCATTATTTTTAAATCTTTTATGCCCTCCCGCCCCCACTAGAGCTATAGCTTGAGTGCCCTACCATCCATTCTTAATTAGCACATTCATTTAGATAATATCACCAACTTCAAGATCACTGTGTTCTTTTGTTCTTTTGTCTGTGACATCTTTTGATTATCTGCTCCTATCACTGCTTGCTTGTCCTTACAACCACACCCCCCCACTTCTCTCCCCCCACCCAACGCCCCCACCCCCACCTTAAACCAGCTTATATTTCATCCCCCTCCTTGGATTCACTTAGTTCTGTTGAAGGGTCATGAGGACTCGAAACGTCAACTCTTTTCTTCTCCGCCGATGCTGCCAGACCTGCTGAGTTTTTCCATGTAATTCTGTTTTTGTTTTGGATTTCCAGGATCCGCAGTTTTTTGTTTTTATTTGTTTAGTGCACTCTGATGACTTCCCATAGAGTGCCATAGAGCAGATCTATTCCACATACATTAACAACTTTGACTGTTTTTTTTGGCTGTGCAGGGTGTAATTGAATTGTCTGAATAATGATTTGTGAATTCAGGGAAAGCCAGCATTGACTGGGAATTTACATCAGCCAGTAATTTAAGTAGCACATTCACTTTTCTTTTATCTTTCTTTGCGATGGAAGAGTGAACGACCTGGCATTATGATATTGGCAGTGTTGCATCCACTCCTGCTGTGCTGTGAAATGCCAGGATTTTGTTTAATTGATTGCATTAAGGCAAGTGGCCACCACAGTTCATTCTGTAACAACCTTTTACGAATGCTTTAAAACAACAAAGGAGTTAGTGTATGAGACCAAACTCATTAATGCAGGACTGTGTGAGTAGTTTTATTTAATTAAAATTGACTCGGTAGTTGTGGAAAGCTATCGTCTCCTATGCCCTCGGTTATTTGCTTATTTTAGAACAATGCATTTGGAAATCATTAACTTTCTTTCACATCTACTGTTATTTCTGCTGTGTTGACAATGTGAGAACAAATTAATGTAGGGGACATGTTCATGTGGAAACATGGGACATATGGATAAAAGCAAACCTTTATCCATATGACATGTAATAACTTGGGCATAATGAGTGGAATCTTCTGCCCCCGACCAAGTGGCGAGGAAGGAGTTGAGTGGGCTTAAATTTGGTGGGTTGTCTCCAGGACCAATACCCAATGCCTTCCCGCTTCCACCAGTAGTAAGCTCTGGGCAGGAAGGCCCATGGTTGACCTTCACGCCTTGCATCCACATGAGACCTTTTAAACGGTTGTTAATTGGCCACTGAAAGTTCTCTTCCCGCCTCCACCGCAATTTTCACAGCTCCACGTGAGCCTGTCAACATGTGGCCTGCACAACTGGTAAAACTGTGCGGTTACATGTCAGCTGGAAGAGTGGGTCCCTCAATCTACAGTAAACTGTGCATGATTGAGGGTATGACATGGGGCAGTTGGGGTGGGGGAGGTGCGGGGTTGGGTAGTGTGGCTGCTGACAACCACCCCACTGTCCTTGCTGCTGACCCCTGTGACCCCCCCTCTACCTGTGACCCATGCCCCGTGAGACCTCCCCCCTCCTCCAACAGCATTTACCATTTTCCTGGGTCGCTTTGCGATCCTGGGAATCCGAGAGGTGTTATTCCGACAGCAGCCAGGGCCTCCCCTGTGGCGCTGATGGGTTCAGAGGCTGGCAGCTCTAGGTGGGTGGGACATCATCTCCCAGAGTCCTCAGTCGGGAAGAAGGCCTGCTGCTGTCCTCTTAAATACTTGATGGGCAGAAGATATAGTGGGCCTTCCTTCTAAGAGTGAATGCAGGTGTCTTGTCGCTTCTTCAGGCAGCATACGAAACCTGCTGAAAACTGAAGATTCTGCCCATGTGTGAGCAACTGTTTTGAATTATTGCAACAGGCCTGTGTTCTCCATTTTTTACATATCACATTATGCATGCAGCTATTACGTTCTACTACCTGGTACATAGCAATTTGTAACTAGCTTTACAGAAAGCAAAGCAGATTCCAAAAACAAGTGGTGTTTATGAGCAGAATCTTCCGTTCTTGGCAGGTGTCTCACACACTGCCTGAAAAAGCAGCAAGACACCTGTGCTGACCCTGAGGAGGAAGGCCCGCCGTATTTTCAGCCTTTCAGGCAGTTAAATGGACAGTGGCAGGCCTTCCTCCAGACTGAGGACCCTGGAAAACCACTTCCTGCCCACCAAGAGCTGTTGGCCAATCAGAGGCTGGCAACTCTTGCATTCAGCAGTGCCACGGAGGAGGCTGTGGCTGCTGCCGGAATAACAACCCCCGGGGTTCCAGGGTTGCAAAGCAACTCAGGATAAAGGTAAGTTCTCTTGGGGTGGGAGGGTTCTCACAGGGTCTCACGGGGTGGGGGTGTGAGAGTTGAGAGGCGAGGGGGCCATGGGGATCAGCAACAAGGGCGAAGCAACCACGTGCCCCATGTCCATGCCCTTGATCACAAATTAGTGCAGGTTGAGGGGCCCCCACTCCCACCCACCCCCCACCCCACCGCCCCACCGCCCCAGCAGAGACACAGCCCGCACAGTTTAACTAGTCGTGCTGGCTGCGTGTCAGCAGGCTCACCTGGGGCTGGGAAGATTGCAGCGGAGGTGGAAAGAGGCCTTTAAGTGTTAATTAATTGACCACCTAAGGGATTTGTGGAGGCAGGGCAGGAAGGCCATCAATGAGCCTTTCCATCCTGCATTTACTTCCAGTGGTGGGCTTGGCCTAAATAGCCAAGTGGTTATGGTACTGGGCTTGTAACCCCAAGATCAAGAGTTCAAATCTCACAATGGCAAACTATGAAACAATGTAACTTCATCTGAATAGGAACAGATGGAAACGTGTTTGTACTCGAAAGAGTTACTTCCAGTGGTGGCAGGAAGGTGTCGGGTATCATTCCTAACACCAACCTGCCAAATTCCCGGCCTTCCCGCCTCTTTCCTTGCCTTCTGTGGGGGCAGAAGATTCCAGCCTATGTCTAGGATTTTGAAGAAAAGAAAATGCATTGTTGTTCGGCTTTTTAATTAGAGAATTCAATAGTATGTCTTAATAAGGAGACCAATAAGGCACGCTAAGTTTTCAGGATGTAGCAAGTCATTCCGTTCCTTATATTTAAAAAAATGACATGCAGTCAGACATGTCATTTAAGTGTATTTTATTTCTTAACTACTAAATTATTTAAAGGGCTGCAAATGCCTTTGTTCAATTCCCTGCTTCATTCATTCCCTCGGGTTTACTTCGTTCCCTGGGTGGCTGGACAATGAATATCAGTCCCCAAATCCTCCTTTTGCTATCTAGTTCTCAAATTAGGAAAAAGAAAGGGAACATTAATGGAAAGTGCAACAGCTCTAGACCCTACAGCTGAGGGAAAAGTGTGTGCATTCCAGTATGTGGAATGCTAAGGTAGTTGGCAGTTTGACATTTTACTCATGTTAGAGTCTGTGATCTCAATCCCCCCTACTCTCACCAGAAGAACAAAGGAGCACTAATTAATCATGATGCTGCCACATGACATTAGCACGAATAGAATGGAACTGAGGACAGATATTGAGATGAGGCTTCCTCTGGGCTCCCTTCCCGCTCTTTCACTTTCAGTCTTCTGTAAATCTACTATTGGCCCCTACTCTTTCTCATCTATATGCTGCCCCTAGCAACATTGTCCAAAGACTGGCATGTATGTTAATGGCATCCATCTCTACCCCTCCACTAGCTTTCTCTACTACTTCTGTTTTGTCAGTTTACTCGTTCAACATTCAATCCAGATTCTGCAAAAATTTTCTTCATTGTCTTCGGCCACTGTCTCAAACTCTGAATATCACCTCTTCCTCCCACTCCCTCTCCAGCCACTGCGTTACATTGAAACTGACTGTTTTCAATCTTGTGTCCAATTTGATTGCAAGCTGAGACTCTTCTTCATCGAAAAAAAAATCTACTTTATTTCTATATCACCTGCCTCTTGCCCCTGCCTGATCCCATGTGCTGAAACCATCAATCATGTCTTGGTCACCTCCAGATTCGATCATTCCGATGCTCTGTTGGCTGACCTCCCACCTTCCACACTCCATAAAATGCAGTTCGTCCCAAACTCTGCTGCCCATCTCCCATCCCATACCAAGTCCCATTCAACCATCATCCCTGTGCTCACTACCATTGGCTCTTTGTGCCCCTCTGATTCAAATTTAAAATTGTTATCCATGCATTTCAGTTGCTTAATGGCCTCCCCTTCCCTTTCTCTTTAATGTTCACCAGTCCTACAATCCTCAGAGCTCTGTGCTCCTCCAGTTTTTATATGCATCCTCCATTCCTTGGCCACACTATTGGCAGCTATGCTTTCAGCCATCTAGTCCCTGTGTTCTGGAATCCCTCCTTAAATCATTCTAACCCCACCTCCATCTCTTCCTTTTAAGATCCACTTTAAAACCAACCTCTGATGAAGCTTTCATTTGCTCTTCCTAAAATATTCTCCTTTTGCTTGGTGCTGATTTCTGCCTAATTATGCTTCTTTGGAGTGTTTTGGTCTGTTTATCTACCTCAAAAGTTCTATATATATATATCCCACTTGTTAATTTAAATTAAGTGATTTGGATTTCTGTAATATCCATTATGCCTTTGAAATGTTCTGATGCACCTAAAAGTCAAATAATTACATAGTGCAATTACTCTTGTTATTTGGATAAATACAGAAGCCATTTTGCAAGGCTCCATAAACAGCATGATGATTGATCATTTGGTGGTGTTAGCTGAGGGGGGTGTGTTGGTCAGGACACTCCCTTCTCTTCAAGTGATGGCATGGATCTTTAACATCCACCTGAACATGTAGACTTAATCTCAGCTTAATGTCTTTTCTAGCCAATAATGCAGCATTCCCTTGTTACTACATTGAAATGTCAGTCTAGGTTGGAGTTCATGTTTTGGAGTGGAGTTTAAATTCATGACCTCCTGAGTCAGAAGTAAGGGTATTATTAATGGAACAAAGCTGACACTTAACTAATCTGATAGTAATTTCATATATAAATACATTTAAAACCTTGTATATAGTCACGCGGATACAAAGGTTGCACTTGGCATACTATAAATGTCTGGAATGAAATCCTACTGAGTTGTGCCCTAGTTCTGCAGATCATTGAAACCAGAAACTTACATTGTAAATTGTACACAAGGCTTTGCAGAAGATGGAACCTTAGACTTTGTGCTTTTGGTTAAATGTTATTAGTTCTAAATCTGCATAAAATCAATGGCTACACTAAGTAATCCTTATCCAGTTATGGCAATAACAGTTGGGATGGTGACTGGTGCATTTTAATGGGCAATGGGCTCCATGGTGCAAATCAACTGGGGACGATAGTTCTGGAGTACTTTGATCTGTGAAGTCCATGATAACAATGTCCAGTTTGTTATTTTCCAGTATTGATTAAACAATAACAGCTAGTTGTTTAGTGCTGCAGTGAAATCAATAATTCTTTATTTACTACAATTTAACAGAACATTCATAGAAGTTAGAAAATGCCCTAGAGCTGAAGTATCAATTACATTGCTGTTGCAAAACTATTTTGGTGTGTTAATGTTCGGGATACACACCATTGTGTTGTGTGGCACTACCACCGTGCTAAATGGGATAGATTTCGAACCAATCTAGAAACTCAAGACTCAAGACATCCATGAGGTGCTGTGGGCCATCAGCAGCAGCAGAATTGTACTCAACCACAATCTGTAACCTCATGGCTTGGCATAGCCCAAACTCTACCATTACCACCAAGCCAGGATATCAACCCTGGTTCAGTGAAGAGTGCAGGAGGGTATGCCGGGAGCAGCACCAGGCATACCTATAAATGAGGTGTCAACCTGGTGAAGCTACAACACATGCTGTTTGGCACACAATTAGTCCTAAGCAACAAGCGATAGGCAGAGCTAAGCAATTCCACAACCAATAGGTCAGATCCAAGCTCTGCGGTCCTGCCACATACAGTCATGAATAGCGTTGGACAATTAAACAACACACTGAAGGAGGAGGCTGCACAAAAATATCCCCATCCTCAATGATGGGGGAGCCCAGCACATCAGAGCAAAAGATAAAGCTGAAGCATTTGCAAGAATCTTCTGCCAGAAGTGCCAAGTGGATGATCCATCTCGGCCTCCTCCAGAGGTATTTAGCTAATTCGATTCACTCCACATGAGATCAAGAAACAGCAAAAGGCACTGGAGACTGAAAAGTCATGGGCCCTGATAATATTTCAGTAACAGTACTGAAGTTGTGTGCTCCAGAACTTGCTGCATCCCTAGCCAAGCTGTTCCTATACGCTACAATACTGGCATCTATCCGGGCAATATGGAAAATTTCCCAGGTATGTGCTGTACACAAAAAGGTCAAATCCAACTTGGCTAATCACCACCCCATCAGTACACTCTCGATCATCAATAATGTGATGGAAAGGGTCATCAACAGTGTTATTAAGCTGCATTTGCTTAGCAATAAACTGCTCACTGATACTAAGTCTGGGTTCTGCCAAGGCCACTCAGCTCCTGATCTCATTACAGCCTTGGTTTAAAGCAACTGAACTCCAGAGATGAGGTGAGAGTGACTGCCCTCGACATCAAGGCAGCATTTGAGCGAATGTGGCATCAAGGAGCCCTAGCAAAATTGGGGTCAGTGGGAACCAGGGGGAAAATTCTCCACTGGTCGGAGTGATACCTAGCACAAAGACAGATGGCTGTAGTTATTGGAGGTCAGTCATCTCAGTTCCAGGACGTCACTGCAGGAGTTCCTCAGGGTAGTGTCCTCGGCTCAACTATCTTCAGTTGTTTCATCAATGACCTTCCTTCCATCATAAGGTCAGAAGTGGGGATGTTCGCTGATGATTGCACAATGTTCAGAGCTTTTCATGACTCCTCAGATACTGAAGCAGTCCATGTCCAAATGCAGCAAGACCTGGACAATATCCAGGCTTGGGCTGACAAGTGGCAAGTAACATTCATGCCACACAAGTTCCAGGCAATGACCATCTTCAACAAGAGACAATCTAACATCGTCCCTGGACATCCAATGACATTACTATCGCTGAATCCCCCACTATCAACATCCTGGGGGTTACCATTGACCAGAAGCTAAACTGAACTAGCCATATAAATACTGTGGCTACAAGAGCAGGTCAGAGGCTAGGAATCCTGTGATGAATAACTCACCTCCTGACTCTCCAAAGCCTGTCCACCATTTACAAGGCACAAGCCAGGAGTGTGATGGAATACTCTCCACTTGCCTGGATGAGCACAGCTCCCACAACACTCAAGAAGTTTGATACTGTCCAAAACAAGGCAGCCCACTTGATTGGTACCACATCCACAAACATTCACACCCCCCACCACGGATGCACAATGGCAGCAGTGTGTTCCATCTACAAGATGCACTGCTTAGCTTCCTTAGCACCTTACAAACCCATGACCATTACCATTTAGAAGGACAAGCCAGCAGACAGATGGGAACACCACAACCTGGAAGTTCCCCTCCAAGCCACTCACCATCCTGACTTGTAAATATACCACTGTTCCTTCATTGTTGCTGGGTCAAAATCCTGGAACTCCTCCCTAACAACACTGTGGATGTACCTACACCACATGGACTGGAGCAGTTGAAGGAGGCAGCTCACCACCACCTTCTCAAGGGTATTTAGGGATGGGCAATAAATGCTAGTGACACCTACATCCCATGAACGAATAAAAAAACATTTAAACACTGTTTATATTTGAATTAATACGCTTGCATTAGTTTTCTATCATAACTTGGAGTAAAGTACTTGAAAATGAAGCATAGATAATGGCTTCTATTTAGATATAAGTGCTTTCCCTTTTTTTTGAAGAAAACACAAGTACAAATTGGTTAGCTTGTATAGGCAGAAATGAAATATCACTACAGAATGTTTTTAATCTTCATGTAATCTCTATGTAAAAGTGAAGTGCTACAGTTATAGTACAGTGACAAATAGATGCTAAAAGATCTAAAAGATCAAATTACTTCATTTTTAAGAGAAAAAATAAATACTTCACTTATATAGCTCCTTTCATGATTCCAGAACAAAATGCTGTACAGTCACTTTTGAAATGCAGTCACTATTGTAATCTAAGGAATTTATAGAGGCAATCTCTGTCACTGAACTCTTACAGTGCTGCTGAATTCAGGGGATCCTTTGGGAGCTTACTGATTCATAGAAGGCTGTAATTGTATAAAGTAATTTGTGTGAACTTCCATGAGTTTTGTTTTAGAAATGCATAGTATTCCAATTTTAGATGCCTTGATGCAGCTGATGTTTCCTCTAAGAATCTGTTTTTTAAATGGGAATGACTTTTACACTGAGTATAAAATGTGAACTGCTGGTGTTGGTGCAGGAGGACCCATTTCTGTCTGTCGATCACCATGCGTGGTCTGCTCTGTGTGAGCTTGTCTTAAACTCCTGCGCAGCTTCTTGACAACCTGGCCCATATTGCCTGCTTGATCCCATGTGCCAATTTATAAGGTGTAAACTCTCAACGTATCTCTGAGCTGAAAAATTGAAACCAACTCCTAATACAAGTATCGGCCCAAGCATGCATTTATTAGCTGAAGAATGGGGGTTGAGTTATATGCTGAGTATAGACTTAAACATACATTTTGGCACTGAAAAAATGGGATCAACTTAAATGCCGGATTGACTTGTATGCCGCAATCTATGGTAAACAGGAATCACCTGTCCCTTCATTTAGACTGTTTAGTTTAAAAATTTATTCTGATAATAATGTCTTAATTTTGCAAGAATTTTCAATTTGACATTTAAGCATTTTATTGGGGAAAGAGAAATAATCTCATTCAGTATAAGCTTTCTGAAATCTTTTTTGCCAGTTGCTTCATTAGCTGATTACTCTGCAGAAATCAGGCAAAATATTAGCATTTAGACCAGACATTAAAGTCCTTTTGTTTTGTTTTTTTCTTGCACCAGGCATTATTTATTTCTTTCTTAATAACTTGATCATTTGTAATTTCTAAAATTAGTGCTTTAACAGTTATCATACAATCATGCCAAAGGTTTGGAGTTTGCCTGTAGCAATGCTGATTAACTACTGCAGCATATGTTTTCTTACAGAAGTTTAATTGGAACCTGGTTAAGAAGTGCTCCTCATGTAATCGTTCAAAGGAAATTTCATATGATTGTGATTAGTTGGCCAAAGCACGGAGAATGTAGAGCTTCAGTTGGCTATCTTAATAAACCAATGATCCTATCAGTTTGTTGGCATACAACAGAGTATTAAATCATTTATTTACGTCAATATTCAAATGAACTATAAGATGCCTCAGTGCTTTAACCTTATCAAAGTTTTCGTTAGATCTGTGTTCCAGTGAACAACAGAAGTCAGCCAGCCAGTTGCCGGTTTGCATTAACACGCCCATTTGTCAGTATTGTTTCCATTGTAGCAGTCTTGGCAGTAACTTCTTGTCACCAGGTGTGAAGTTTTGAATGTACTCCAGAAAGCTCCTCATTTAATGACACACAATTTCCTTTGCTAATTTTGATTTGCTTATGAAGTGTTGCTTGACAACTATTGTTTATATTAACTTTTCATTGCATGTTCTGATCTGTAATAACCTTCTGTTGGGCTTAGGAGATTGGCTAGATTGCTGACTTCTCCATATATTCTGACTAGCAGAATATAAGAATAGAAGTAAGACATAGGATGGAATTTTCTGGCCCCGTGGGTGTCATGGCAGGCGGTGGGGACAATATGGCGGGAAGGCCAAAAATTGGTTTCACACCATCGTGAAACCAGTTGGCGATTGCTCCACCTGTCAATGGCGTTTCCCATCACCACATGTTGGGGACCTAATTTCAATATTTTAGCATCTCATTATAAGCCTTGCTCTCCAGAGCCATCCCCTCGACGCTGGATCATCTGGGCACATCAGCATGATTGCACGCCGATATGTTTCACAGCTGACATAAGCGACGTGCACCTGGTGAGCTGCACATCGCTTGAGACGTCGAGGTTTGTTTGCCTACCTTGCTTCGGGCAGCACTCACAGTCATCAGCGCCAAGCTTCACAGACAGCATCACATCACTTTTAGGGGGGCTCATGGGCAGGTCCCTACCCACCAGACCAACCGTAAGGCAGTGGTGGCTTTTCAGTGGCTGCAGGGCTAGGACTTGCTTGGGGAAGGGGAGAAGAAGTGGCCTCAGGCAAGGGAAGAGGCTGCAGGGTGAGGTCTCTACTAGGGAAGGGGTGTATCCCAGGGTGTGTGTGGGGACACATGTTGATCTGTGCAAGTGGCCTCTAGATGGTGAGGGCTGAAGAGGCAGTCTCCAGAAGAGATGAGGCCAGGTGGAGATGTGAGGCAGTGTGTGAGAGAGGGAGTGGTGATGTCCCTAGAGCTGGCAATGAGTGAGATGCCAGTGAATGTGTGATAGCTTTGAGAGTGTGAGTTTAGATGATAAGATGGTTGCCTTACTCGGCGGCATGGGTGAGATCATTCATCCATTTTCTGCACTGGATGGCCGACTTCTTCTGTGCGGCATTGGTACTGAGCAGCTCTGCCACCGCCTCCCAAACTGAAGTGGTGAGACTGATGGGCCTCCTGCAGCCAGAGCGGGGGAGGGGCGGTGGTGGAGGACATTGCGGCGAGCCTTCATGGCATCCAGAAGATGTCCTGGGGATGTGTCACTGAATCAGGGGGCTGCACTCTTCCTGGTTTTTGGGGGCCATGTCTTCACCAGAGCAGTCCTGGGCTGAAAGCATTGAAAGTATGTGCACGGCTGCAGTTTAAATATGGCACCCTGCTTGGGAAAGTGGTGAGGTAATGGTGTGACGGACAAATTGGAGGCTGCCCGCCAGTGAGACAGCATGTTTGCGGTGGCTGCATAATTACTGAAGCAGAAATGAGACGATGCAGCATGAAAACCCGCCATTGCGGTCAATATGTAAAATGACTTTTTTCCCACCCACTACTGCAATTTGTGCAAATCCGGGACGTTTCCGCCCATAGAGTCCCTTAAGGTTGTTCTTCCATTTAATGAGACTGTGGCTGCTCTGTATCTTAACTACATCTGCATGCTTCTGCTCTGTACCCTTGCCAAACAAAAACCTATCAATTCCAGAATAAAAATTATTAATTGAGCTGGGATCTATTGCTTTTTATTGGAAAGATTTCAACACTTTTACCCTTTGCATGAAGGAGATTTTCCTAACCACTTTCCTGAATGGCCTTGCCCTGGATTCCCCCACCACAAAAGCTTTGGCTGCATCCACCCTATTAATACCTTTCAAACTGCTGAAAACTGCTAACAAATCACCCCCCCAACTTTCTATACTCCAAGAAATATAAACCTGGTTAATGGAATCTAGGATTTGTGTACGTGCTGCTCTTTTGTAACCTTCCACATCCTAGAGAAATCTCTCCAAGGCTGAGACCTATCTTTATTTATTCATGGGATGTGGGCATTGCTGGCTAGGCCAGCATTTATTGCCCATCCCTAATTGCCCTTAATCCATTAATTACCTCTGCGTACATAATGCTTTGTTCAAAAAAGTGTGCCTAAGTTTAAAGCTGGCATTTGAACTTGAAATCATTTGGAAATGAGTCGAGTGTATAATCTCTAAAAGTGCTTGCTCCCTATTTTATTCACTTTCTCTAAAGTCAACATTTGAGAGGTCACTCCCACCCACTGACACAGATGTCCCAGAATTACTGCTGCCTTTATGTATGAACTACATACAGTACAGCACCAATGTTACCTCTGAACCTTGCAGCCACAGAGCAAGTCGAAAGTTCCCACACATACGACACGTACAAGTTGGTCCGTTAAACTTAAAAGGCCTACGTACTTAAACAAATCAGCTGAATACTACAGAAAACAATTGGAGTGTACATTGTACGCTACTCTGTTGGTTTTAAGCAACTTCATGACTAATCTTACATATTTGCTGAATCAAACACATACTGTTTAATTTCATACATCTTGCTCTTGTTCATCCTATAAGGCAAAGATGACAATGTTCTTCACCTGGGGCATTTGGTAGGGTCCCGGTGAGTACATAGGTGACTGCTAAGGCCAATCTGTGCCCAGAGGTTCTGCTGCAAATAGAACAGGATACTGCAGATTATTGAGTTTTGAATGAATTGCTAGCCTGGGATTTACTCTCTTGCATTTTCCCTCAGCCTTGATGTGCACTTGCTTTCCAAGAAGGCCACATTGTTTTTTATTTGGTTGCAACTATTCTGGATGAGCTTCTCCCAGGACTTGAAGTCAATATCAAAACTCCTAAGTGAAGCCTTCAGAATGTTTAACCTCTGTTACCTCGTAACCCCTGTTCGAAAACTAAATTGTGTGTTCCAGTTGGTGATGGGGTCTGAACTTCCAACCTTCTGGCTCTAGTGACAGTGATACCAAACTGACATACTGTTGGCATATGCAAATGAACTTATCTATTCTCATAAATTATGGAAAATTATTGAATTTTAAAAAATAAGAAAATGAACCAGGCTTTATTTCTGGAGGGACAAAATTGAAAAGTAGGGAAGTTATGCTAAACTTCTATCCAAACTTGTGTGTAATTCTGGTCACTATATTATAAAAAAAGGATATAGAGGTACTGGAGAGAGTGCAGAGAAGATTTACGAGGATGATATCAGAAATGCATGGGTATACATATCAGGAAAGGATTGACAGGCTAGGTCTCTCTTGAAAAATGGCTGAAGAGTGAACAAATTGAGATCTTTAAATTTGGGAAAGGTTTTGATAGAGTGGATTCAGAGAGAATGTTTCCTTTTGTGGAGAACAATACAACTAGATCCATCAATATAAAATAGTTACCAAGAAATCCAATAAAGAATTCAGAAGAAACTTCTTCCCCAAAAAAGTGTGATGAGAATGTGTAACTCCCTACCACAGGGAGTGGCTGAAGCGAATAGTTTGATTGCATTTAAGGGAATCTAGACAAGCATACCAGGGAGAAGGAAATAAAGGGCTAAGATGATATATTTAGATGTGGAAACGTGGGAGGAAACCGAGTGGAACATAAACACCGGCATGGAATGGTTGGACCAAATGGCCTATTTCTGTGCCGTATATCCTATTTATGTAATCCCACATATGAAAGGGATTAATAAAATTGTGTTTGAGCTGTTCTCAACAAACCCTTAAACAATAAAACTTGAGAATATAATTATAAATTGAAGAAACCACAATATCAACACTGTTTAAGTTGAATAATGACCTTTGTATTAAAAAGCTGGAGAGCCTGGATGTCCTTATTCCTTTTGATATCATGCTTTTTCTCTTTGTAAGTTTACTCAAATGGACTGATGTACAATATGCTGTGATTGGAAATTAATTCCTATTGCTTGACTCATGAAAACTTAAGTTGGGTGGAGCACAAGGAGCTGTACAGTGACTCCAGGCAAAATGGTGCTCCCAACGTGACTGAGCAAGTAAGAGCTGCTTGTCATTTTCAAGATTCCTTGTAAAGGCAAAGAGTCAATGCACTACCAGTAAATGCTGTATATGGATAGACTTGTCGACTGAAATTTTTGTTGATTTAGTATATTAGATAATTCAGTGACCTTTGACTGGAATAATTGAGATCCAACCCAGGTTTATAGCTGTGGTGTAGACAGAAGACTATTTGTGTCTTCCAAATTGATATTTGTGGTGCAAATGGGAGTGTGATTGCATAATTTTCACATGATTTGTGGTATGAGATCTTAATCTGTTGTTTGAAATGCAAATATACCTTTTACGGCATGAAGATCGCTGCTGGTCTCTAAATTAGTTCAACCACAGCTAGTTGAAATTATAATAATATTCAAGGTAGTCAAAACCATCATACAGGTGAAAATTGGTTTAGCTCCAAGGGTAAAATCTTCGGCTCAGTGAGCGGGGAACGGGGCCCACTTGCCGAAGTGTAAAATGATGTGAGGTGACATCGGGCATACGTCCCAATGTCACCGCACATCATTCAGACTTTCAGTGTGGCTATGAGCGCCTGCTGAACTGTCAAAGGCCTATTAAGGCCATTTAACAATCAATTAAATCATTGACCTGAGCTGCCCGTCCAACCTTAAGGTTGGTGGGCAGGCGAAGAGCCCAGGCAGCCTTCGTATTTTTCGTGGAGCCTCATCCACAGGTGGGATGAGGTTTCATGAACGTTTTAGTGTTTGAAAATTTTCATTAACATTAATGGGCATGTCCCAGCTCATGTGACAGTTTCACATGAGGGGACATGTCGTTAAAAGTTTTTTCTCCCTTTATTCAATGTTTTATATGTGAAACTAATCTCCCTGAGGCAGCTCTGTATCTCAAGGTGATTTCTACACTCTTTTGTGCTTCCGATTCCCTGACTCAGCCAACTCCCCACCCCCCACCACCCCCCCCCCAACGCCGCCTGCACAGGGGCACACGTCACGCTGGATGGGCCTTAATTGGCCCACCCACATAAAATGGCGGCACCCAGACAATCAAGGGCGCCAATCGCCTGCGTGCCTGCCCCCGCACAACCCTGCCAATGAGGAGAAAATTCTCCCCCAAGTGTTTTGGGGGCTGTTGAGTTGGGGTCCTTGACAAAATGATGGAACAGCATTTCATCTTGATGACCAAAGCCCAGGTGTAGTCCTGCCTTTTAATAGAACTGGGCAGATTTGTGCTAATTTAAATTGATGTGCTGGTGTACACTTGTCTCTTAGTTTGATTGCCAAACTAATGATGAAATATAAAATGAATACATTCTAATCTTCTGTATTGTCAGTTTAAAGTAGATGATTCAGTTTATACAAAATTAAACCTGGTGCAATTTAATTACATTTGTGTGTGCAGGGTAAGAAAGATAACTGTGCAGCTTAGGTGTCAGCCATAGTTCAGTTGGTAGTACACAAACCTCTGAGTCAGTTGTGTGTTCAAGTCCCAATTCCAAGATTTGGGGGAGACTTGAGCACAAAATCTAGGCTGAGACTCCAGTGCAACTCCAGGGGGTGCTGCACTGTCCAAGGTGCATTTTTGATGAGACGTTAAGCCTCCAGATGGACATGGTATTATTCAAAGTAGAGCAGGGAGTGCTTCCTGTGCACTCGCCAATATTTATCCTTCAACCAATATCACAAACAAGTCAGATGTTTCCCCAAGACTTTACTTGGGATCACGGCAAAAGAGAAGTTTCCATTAGCGCACCTGCATCTCTTGTGATCTGAAACTGGTAATATTTTGTGCCGCAAAGGAAGTAACTTGCCATAGGAGTAACGATGGTATTGAAGTTACTCACCATATGTCTACTGCAAAAGACCAAAAGTGCCACATTGTCAGACCATATTGCTCAGGATAAAGCTAATAGCTACTCTTACAAAAACTAAAGAATGCATTGAGACCAGAACAAATACTCAGAAATCTTTCTGTTTTGTTTGGAATAGACAAGAGCAAAGAAATTCCCATTAGAAAGGAAATTATGTTACTAATCAATTTGAACTTTCCAGTTAAGGAATGAAAAGAGCAGTCCCTCGTTTTGTCTGTTGACTTCATTTTACTTTTGACACTTGACTTGCATACTAATCGCTTAGTTTTGAGAGCAACTCTAGTTGATTTAAGTCATCTGCAAGTTTTTCAAACACTTAGATTAAAAAGGTGAAAAAAAATGATTTTGAAACTTGATTTGTAATATAGGCCATCAATAGAAATGCCTTATACCAGTTGTCTGGCTCCCCCTTATCCCTGACACCAATCTGGACTCTTGACAGTTATAGATTGCCTTCCTAATGAAACCCAAAGGATTCTTTTTAAATTATATCTATTCACAGTCAATTTTAAGACAGAGACAGAAAAATAACAGAGCTGTACTTGCATCGCAGTAGATTCATGTTAACATCTTGCAAAACTAGGTGCCATCTGTTGACTATCTGACTTAGCAAAAATATGAGCTAACAAATGCCATTATCTTGGTCTTATTTTCAGTACTTTTATATGGTTCTAACACTGAAGCAATATCTTGAAGTTATAGTTGGGAAAATAGATTATGATCTCCTCTCTTTGCTGTTTCATCTGGGATGTATTTGACTCCAGCCATGTAAACGAATGGCTATTGTCTAATCTACTTAATCACAAAAGTTCCCACTACAATTCTTACTAATGTAATGTGCTATGTGTTGGATGCCGCGGATCCTTAATGCCTATTTGTTGTAAGTTGTGGCCGAGTTGTTACTATAGATAGTTGATCCGCAGACACTTTTTGGGTGGAAACATTAAGTTTATTAACAATATACTCAACTTCAACTGCATTTCTTTATGGCTGCTGATTACTACATACTAACTACAGAGGCGCTACACTCATTTTGGTTACTACAGTTCATGTGATCTTTCTTAACAAATCTTACTCTTAAAGGTACATTACACTCAAAACAAAACCATAATTACTACTCTGGAATTTGGATTCTGGAAAGCATACAGTCTTGACCTGTTCAGAGGAGGCATATTTTGTTTGTTGTTATTTCCATGTTGAAACTTAGCTTGCAGCTGATGGATATGGTGAATTGCCAATAATTATTGGACCAGTAGTTTTTCAAGGATGGAAAACTGTTGTTTAATTTACAGCAGCTACCTCTTGCATACCTATTGACAGTTTTCTGAACCCATGTAGCCAGGAACAAGAAAGATTGGCTGCCAGATTTTTGAACAACGAATGAAATGTTTATGGGATATTAGAGAATGGGTACATCTTGATGGCCTATTGTTGAATCCTGCACTGTAATGACAGATGATGACTTTTGGTGATGTTCTTGGAGACCGCTTCCCATCCAAAAAATCTAGTACGGGTATAAACTAAATTAGACTAAGGAATATTTGAACAAATGGGGTGAAGCTTTGGACATGAGGAGCATGTTTATGTTGCTGAAAGGAAGTTGATTTGGACAAAAATGTGGCCATTTAAGTAGCGATATTTACAATTCTGAGTGCACTTTCCCCAAATTCTTCAAACCATTTCAGTTGCCAATCTGCTGTAGACCTTTCATAGAGATGGTAGGAAATTTAGTTTAGCTGATGTTGACATAGTGGGGCAATATCTACTCTTCATGTTTGCTAAAGCCTAGCTGGTGCATGATTTATTTATACTGAACATTCCAAATAAATGGATTAGGTTTTTTTAATGTTTTAATCAGCGGTATATAATTGGAGAAAGATTTTAGATGGTGGATGTAAACATTTCAGCTAACTTAATAATTGCTCAGTGTCCTTTAGATTTGAATCTCTCTTCTGGACCATCAACTTGTTTTATATCAAATCCAATGGTGCCTTGGTTTATGCCTGTGATCCTTTGTGTGGCATCCACTCCCAATCAAAGTGGTGTCAATGAAAGAAATTGCGGTAGTGCCTCCCAAAAGATAGGGGGGCAATTGATGAGTTACCTTGGGTCAGCCTGTACCTTTTTGTCCTCTTGGCAATATTTTTAGAGGTCTTGGGACAGACTCAATAATAATGACCCTAATCTATGGCTGTTAAGGGTTTGAAATGTACTTTGGAAAATCTTATTTAAGATGTTAGCAGATAGATGGTATGGCAAGAAGTTTCAAGGCAAAGTATGTGTTTTACTAAAGATTTTTTTTTAATTGTCAACAGTTCAAGAGTACAGCAATTTGTCTGGTATCAGAAACAACAGGCTACATTTTTTTCTTATTACACAGTATTTGTATTCCAACAGTCAAGATTTTCACCATACAAAATCTGCATATAATTCTTGCCATTGCCATCATCAGCCTATCATTTTGAAATTTCAAATCTTTTGATGTCTGAACCCAAGGAAACATCTAATTCAGTGTCAGTGTTTTCTCTTTTGTAAGGAAATCTTGTGCCCCTTAAAAACAGGGGTACACCTTTACAGCTAATATCTATGCCCTGGAATAGCATGAGCTAGAAGCTATGATGCTAAAGTATTTGTTCTGTGACTGGGTACTGTAATCCCACATGCTGCATCACATTGCTTCTACCATCTTTTATATGAAAAAAAAGTGTAATGAGCATTTTAGTGAGACGTGGCCAAATATAAACCAACAAGCTAATTTGTTTTTCTCTAATGCTATCAGAGCTATAATTACAATGAATGATAGCTTATTTCACAACATAAATAACAACACAGACCACTTGGTTCCTGTTAGTAGGCAATATATAACTTTTCTAACCAGCAATTTTCCTGAGTCTGAAGCTTAAAGGGAACATTCACACTCCATTTGTCTCTTTTACTCAATCTTCCAAATTGAGCTGTTTGCTTCTTTTGTGCATAGCTTGGCAGGAAACCAAGGCAGGAAACCAAGCACTTGATCTCTGATCCTGTCCCAGCAATTTGAGCCTAAGAATTGACCAGCTAAACTGCCATCAAACCTGCTACCACCTGCCTACATGATGGTTTCTAAAAACTGACCGTTGCTGAACTTAAACAGTTGGTCGATTCCAACTTTTCTTGTGTAAATGTTTGCTGGGATATTTTTAATAAATTTTTATCATCTCAAGTTGAAGTGATAGCAGGGGGAGCACCATGCCTCTAGCCATTTCACCTAGATTGAATTTGCATTCTCCACCACCTGGCTGCTCTGTTGATTTTAATCCATGATGAATTAAATTTAATTTAATAGAAGCATATTAACATTTAAAAACCACACAAAAATCATTGTGACCAATAGGTCTGCCATCTCTAATTTGAAATTGTCTTGGAGATTTGATCATGTGACAGTTGGTCAAGTGGCATTTGATCACATGACACCGCTTGTGATGCTTAATCACATGAAATTTGATCGCATAACAATCGCCCAATTTTAAATCACCTTAATTAAATGCCTCAATAACAACAACCCCCAAAGATAGTACTTTGTTATTCATCTCACTATAAAAAATAATAATTTATAAAATCAAAGAACATAAAAGAATAGAAAGATTTAAGAATAAGTCATGTTTAAATTAAAACAACTTCTGTGATATTTCCACACTATCGACCACAGTGAGAAGCACCACTGATTCAATAAAAACATCATCGATCTAAGTAACTTCTAACTATAGTTATGACTTTTTATACCAGACAGCAAGTTATACCAGTAAATTGAACTGAAATTGAAACTAAACCTAATTCAGTTTATCAACTTATACATTCCTCTGCTGAGGGCCAGCCACAGGAAGATGAGACTCAGGCCTGGGGAGAAGCATCAAAGCTGCCTGATTCCCAGAAAAAATATATTATCCAACAGCAGGCATTGCAGGCTGACATGAACTCGCTTACCCAGTCCCCACTCCCCTCAATTTGCGTTGCTCTCTCCCCTTCCTCCACCAGTTTTTGTGTTGACCAATAACCCAATCTGGTAGACTCCCACCCAGGGGGAGTATTGTGAACCCAAATGACTAATTAATCACAACCACTCAAAACAAGACAGTGAAGTGAGGTTTGCAGGGTTTTATAAAGCATATAAGTATATATGCTCAAAGTATGACCAGTCTGAGGCAAACAGATAACTTCTATATAGAAAAATGTTTCATCAGTAGCCATCCCTAATGTTTTACGTCATCCTGACATAGTACCAAATGGCCAGGATTTTACGGCCCTGCCATGGCCTGTCTTCCCCAGTGGATGCCGTGAGCCATTTAAATCTCCATTCAGTTCAGTGGGACCATAATATCCCACGGGCAGGAGGGGCTGTAAAATCCTGGCCAATGTATTTGGCCGCCTTACATAACCGGCTATTGAATACAGCCAATATTTTACAAGTTGACTCTTTTGGTGAATTAACTTTGAGTAATTAGCAACATTGGCTTTGATGCAGTTAGAATTGCCTTGTTGAAGGAGTGCTCTTTGTCTAGTTCATACTCATTTCCAGCATTCCATTAGTGCATTGCAACATTTTGGACTTGCAGAAGGCATTTGATTCTGTGCTCCGAAATTCCATTCTTATTGGATTGACATGTCTGTGATTTTGTTGCAAAAGTAAAGTCATTGTTCTAAGAGCCAGCTATTAAATTAGTTAACCTTAGAAGTTAATGTTAGCTGAAGATGTGAATGTTTGCTATATCACATGGCACCTCACGGGGAGATGATGGTGTAGTGGTAATATCACTGGACTAGTGATCCAGAGGCCCAAGCTAATACTCTGGAGTTTGGGTTCATTCAATTAATAAATCTGAAATAGTAGCTAGCCTCAGGAACAGTGACCATGATTGCCTATTATCAATTGTTATAAAAACCCATCTGGTTCCTTACCTCGTCTGGCCTACATGTGACTTCAGACCCCACAGCAATGTGGTTGATTCTTAGTTGCCCACTGCAATGGCCTATCAAGCCAGCAAGTTCAAGGATAATTAGGGATGGGCAAAAATGCTGGCCTTTCTGGTGATACCCACATCCCATGAAAGAGTAAAGAAAAGATTCAGTTTGTGCTACAAACACTATTTAAAGCATGATCATGAAAGGTTACATATGGTCTGCTTCAGAAAATAAAGCATTGTTTCCCTGAGGGAAAACTGAGGGCAGAATCATCCCAAAATTGGTCTGACATCAGGCAGGGAAATTGGCGTGCAATCTACTGATAGCAATGGTGGCTTTTTCTGCTCTATTGTGCGCCAATTTGTTTGAAAAATTGAGAGGCACGGGTTTCACACCGGATCGCTTGCAGGGTGGCCTCTGATTCCCCTGCCATGCCGTCGCCTCAGGCCTTCAGTAAGCCGGGCGCCATATTCAAAGGCCACCCCTGCACAGAGCTAGCATTCTCCAAGGGATAGGGAGCTGCTGGGAACCGATGGCTGCCAAATGCAGGAAACTTGCGCCCCCAAATTTAGAGATGCCTCCTTCAAGCGCCTAATGGACGGAGTGGAAGACCACTGCGATGTCCTCTACCCCCACTCTGGGTGAAGAACCTCATCCAAGGTGACAAATCCAAAATGGGAAGCGTTGGGGGTCAGTGCCAACACTCTCAAATAGGAAAGCCACCCAGTGCCAAAAGAGGATAAATGATCTCTTCTGTCCCGCCAAAGTAAGTCACTCTTCTCGTCATTCTCAACTCTCACACTTGCAAATCAATCACACATCCACAGGGATCTCACCCACTGCCAGTTCAAGGGACATCACCAAGATAAAAGTAAAATACTGTGGATGCTGAAAATCTGAAACCAAAACAGAAAATGCTGGAAACACTCAGCAGGTCTAACAGCATCTGTGGAGAGAAAAACAGAGTTAACATTTCAAGTCCTTATGACTCTTCTCTGAAGACCACGAGGCAGGACCTCAACTCCAGCCCCGAGGACACCACGGAATAGGAATCCACAGACACTGAAGTTGAAGGCCTGTCACAGCGCTCACTCACACCCTTCACCAGCGCAGAGGCACACACCTCGGTGGGACCTAGTTCTAGAGTAGCCTCAGGATCACAATCTGGTGAGCGAATTGCACTGTCTGATCCACAGTAGGCGGAGGCAAGGTTTCCAGCACTCGACGGACAGCTGGAGGCCAGAAATCCACTGGGTCTGAGTCATAAAACGAGCCTCTGGACTCAGTCATATCTCAGTTGCTGGAGTTGCAATGGCAAGTGCAGGAACATCGAGAAGCAATATCCGCTGCTCTCCTCAGATTTCAGGGCTTGATGGAGCAGTCTGCCTACCATCAGTCTGAGGTGATAGCGCCAACTTGCCAGTGGACCGACCTCAACACTAGGTAGCTGCCATGGAGACCTTGGTCCAGGATATCGGTCCTGCACTGCTGTAGGAGTTGCATTCCATCGCTGAGGCACTTGTTGGCATCCATCAGTGTCAATGCGAGGGGGGGGGGAGGGAGGGGTATCTTAAGCTCACTCCGCCAACCCCTTCCTCTCAAGGAGGCCGTCGCATGGGCCTCATCAGCCATATCCTTTGTGGGTAGCCCTTCTCTGATGAGCCAACACTGCATCCTGTGTGATCCCTGGAGGATGTCAAGGATCTGAGACCTGCTGAGGATTTATGAGTCATGCACACCCTGCATGATCCATTTGTTATGGTCTCAGACCAGCTAAACATTGAGAGAGTGGAAGCCTTTGTGGTTCAAATGCTGGACTGCTTGTTGCCAGGGAGATTTAAGAGCCACGTGGGTGCAGTCAATGATACCCTGTACCTGTGAGGATCCAGAAATCTGAGTAAATCCCAGGGCTCTTGCTTCCTGATTTGCCTGATCCCTGTCTAAGTTGACAAAGGTGTGAGTTTTGGCAAAAAAGGCATCCGTGATCTCCTGGATACATTTGCAAGATCCTGCAAAGGTCCCCAGTAGAGCCCTGGGAGGAGCCACTGCCGTAGAAATTGAGTGCGGCGGTAACTATAAGTGTCACCGTCAGCGGATGTCCTCCGAGTCCCCGTGCTGCCAAATCCTGCAGAACCTGGCATATGTGCATGACCAGTTCCCTTGACATGTTCAGGCATCAGCGACACTGATTCTCGCCCATCTGGAGGTAGCACCGTCTAGCGACGCGCCTACAAACGACGGCTCTGTGGGGTTCATCCTCTGTGTGTGGAGGAGGCTGTACCGCCCCTTGGTCTTCAGGGTTCTGCTCCTCTCTTTGAAGAGCCAGGCACCTCCATTCTATTCTTCTCCTTCTTCTCTCCTGCCAATAAGCAATGAGGAAGACAGCATGATCACCAGGCTCCATCTTCCTGATAGTCTCCTCACTGACGCAAGGGTCAACAATTGTCTCCTAAGGACCACTGTTGTTCAAGTCATCGCCTGCCGCTGTCTCTCAAGGCTCCTTATTGCATGCCGGAGAGTCCAGGCCACCACATGGGTGCCCAGTGTTTAGTGCACATGAAGGTTCACCATGCCTACACCCAGCACCTCCCCACACCACATGACCAAGTGGCCACAGCTTCGACCACTTGACTGTATCCTGAACACTCATCTCAGGTGCAGGTATTGCCCTAACTGCAGCTCTGCATTCCAAGGCTTCGTGGTCTTCTTGGACCATGAGGATGACTTTTCAATGTCAACTTAAACATAATGCAAGGGACTAGGTTTGCACCCCTCCGTCAGTGTTCGATGGCCACCTTTCCAACAGGATCCTCAAGTTTGCCCAGTCACCCAATGGTTCTGAAGCACCATAGCACTCATTCGAGTTTGTAGTGTGTGTGCGAGGAGTTAACAGTAGAGGAGAAATCACTGGCACTGTGAGGAATTAGTGCTGCTTGAGTGGGCACATTTACTTGACTGGCCTGACTCCAAGCATGTCAATTGAGATCAAGCTACATGCTCTCAGTTGTGGCTTTGACATGTTTTGGCATTTGCCTGACTTTTTTTTCTTCCCCCTCCGACATATACTTGTATTCACACTTCAGTCTGTGCTGCCATGGATTCCCCTTGCATTATAGCCCTTACCCCAAGGTTCCCTTATCCCTGGAACTGTTGCCCTTGCCCTGAGGTTCCCTTTTCCCCCTCTGCGCCCCCCTCCCACCCCACCCGCACTGTCACCCTTGCCCCGGCACCACAAGTCCAGCCATGAAGAAGCCACTTGCCTTTGAACTGCAACCCCCACCCATGCCCCCCCCCCCCCCCCCCCTCCCCCCCCCCCCCCCAACTGAACTCTGAACTGCAGAACCTCTTCCTTGCATTGGGATCATTGCGAGCCCTACACAAAGTTATGTGCACTCACCCCCAAGTTCCCCTCGAAGTTCAGTTCGCCAGGTGCACGCCTTTTAAAAGCAGTTGTAAATCACGTCATCGAAAAATCACGTTGATGTGAGCTTTAAATTTGGTGTGGGGGGAATGATTCCAGTGTCTGGCCACAATAATTAAATGCAAATGCATTCAAATTAAGTTGCTGAATTTCAAAAGCAGGAAGTGCAGCCCGCCATTGATGGGGGGAGAGGACAATGACTTCCTGGATTCACATCGCTGGGAAACGTGCTTAGGGCCTTCCCGCAAGATTCTCCAATCTTGTCACCAAACACGCCAATCGGGCACGGAAAATCCCGGCCTGAGGACACAGATAGTTCCATCTTGTTTACCAGTTTAATTGTTCATTTGTGCAATAGAACTATTTCGGAAACTATTATTATTTTTTATTTTTCAACAAAAATAGTTTAAGCTTTTGAATAAAATGATTAGATTTCTATCATGCTGGGTTTTTCTCTTCCCTTCCTTCTAGTATTTCTCATCAGTCAATGTTTCTGTTGTGTGAATTACGATATTCAGTGCTACCGGGCTAGTTGATATTGAGGATCACCGTTGTTAAACCCAATGTTGGCTTCACCTTATGTCCATACATATATTTTAAATAGCTGATCATATTCTGTTGACATGGCTATAGACTTCCTGCTGTTGCCTTTTGTTATTTTCTAATAGAAAGATGTACTATTTAAAGCATTTAAGCTATGCACTCTGTTGGATCCTGTGGATCATCTTCGCACACTTGTTGTGAGTGGTGGCCTAGTTGGTACAATTAATAGAGTTGATCAGCAGAGACCTTCATGGATGGAAACTCTTAGTTTATTTACAAAAGTACTCAGCAGCAACTAAACATGTGCTTTCACTTCGAACTCTATCTCTATCACTGCTCACTGCTAACTATAGAGCACTGAGGTAGCCCACACTACTCTCATATTGGATCTTAGGATCATGTGATCTTCCTTTATAACATTCTTCTTAAAGTTATATTACACATCAGATAAAACCCTAATTACTACACCCTCACTGATCTTATAGTTGCATTTTTCCAGTCCAGATGTGGTCTAAGTTATCAAACTAATCTAAAGGAAATAGTTTAAAAATGTTCTCCTTTCTAGTTAGCTACCATTCCTTTATCACTATGACGTTATAGTACAAGAGTTATGCAAATTAATATTTTTATGCCGTGTTACTATTCTTAATGGTTTACGGTAGCTAGCACAGATTTGTTGACTGGACAAACATTGCTGACTGACACTTTGTTGAAGTAGAGTGAAGTAAGCAAACTCATTCTGTGACAAATGTGCTTGAATTTGTTTGAAAATTCACACTTCCAACAAACATTTCAGATTAAGATTTGACATACAAAAGCTTTGTGAATCTTTAGAGTTCTCTACCCCTGCTGTTTATTGTTGCACCATCATTGAACATGTTTAAGGGATTGCGATAGACAGATTTTTGGTATCTCAGGGAATCGAGAGATATGGGGAGTGTGCAGGAGAATGGAGTTGAAGTCCAATATCAGCCATGATTGTATTGAATGATGGAGCAGGCTTGATGGGCCGAATAGTCGTCTGCTCTTATTTCTTATGCTATTATGTTCTAATGGACACCTGGCATTGTGCGACACTGAAGTGTACAATGCCTTTTAAGGCATATAATTGCCAAAACTGTATGCATTTGAAAAAGCTAAATTCAGTGAGATGACTTTATTAAACATTTTTTATCACCCCTCCCACCAATTAAAAATTCACAGCAATTATAACAGTTGAACTCTCCTAGGCATAATCCTGAATACTTAATTAGTCACCCAGAAGTTTTGTTTGGAGTTTGGCTATTGTCATGGAAGGAAATAACAGTTTGTTTTTTACTTCATAAGCCTGGAACAGTGTTTTTGGTCAAGCCTTTGGTAACACCAAATGCAATAATCCATTTATTTTGAGGCATTGACATGACCATTTTCTGTTTGTGACTTGTAATTATTTGGGTGGAAGCTGTTTGCTGATTGAATCTCAACATTTATATTAGTTAATCATGTTATAATCAGCTGGCAGCATTTTATTGTCCTAACTATTGCATATTTAAACAGTCACCAATTTAGGGACTGCAGTTTTCTTTTCGAAACAATAACATCTTTGAGTCTAGTACTTGATTGTTGTCTCATCTGCTCTCTCCATCAATTATCTCCCCTCCTCTCTTGAAGGCATTGTTACTTTTTTGGGGTGCAGTTTCACAGATTGGGGGGAGCCCTCCTATTACTACTGTAATGGACAATTATAGTATTGGTAAACTGTTAATCTCCCTTGCCTTGTGGTCAGTTGGCCTGAGTCTGGCCCTTGCATAATTTCCATGAATATTCAGGATCCACAAGGGCTGCTGGATGGAAGCGGAACTGGGACACCATACTACATTTTTTCTGGCTTTATTACTTTTCTTTCTCTCCAATCTGACCTGTGTTGCTGAGGCCAGTTTCTGGCTGAGATTTGTTAACGTGCAACAGAACTGGAATAGACCAAGAGAGATTCCTTCTCACTTTGAAAATCTGCTGAGCCACAAGGGAAGCCTATAGCGTCTCTTTAAAAACGTGTATTAATCTAAGCATTTTTCTTGGTTTTACTTGTAAAGTGAAAAGAATTGATCATAAGATCATAAAAAATAGGAACAGGAGTAGTCCATTCAGCCCTTCGAGCCTGCTTCACCATTTAATGATATCGTGGCCAATCTGATTGGGCCTTAACTCCACTTTCCTGCCTGCCCACCATAATCCTTGACTCCTTATTTGTTCAAACTCTGTCTAACTCAGCCTTGAATATAATTCAATGACCCAGCCTGCACTGCTCCATGGGGAAGATAATTCTGAAGATTAGCGACTCCCTGAAAGAAGAAGTTCCTCTTCATCTCTATCTGAAATTGGAGACCCCTTATTTTAAGACTGTGCCCTCTAATTCTAGATTCCCCAAGGAGAGGAAACATCCTCCAGAATTTACCCTGTCAAGCTTCCTCAGAATGAGATCACCACTCATCCTTTAGAACTAAACATAAACTAAACAACCTACTCAACTTTTCCTCATGAGACAAACTCTTCATCCCAGCAATTAACCTGTTGAACCTTCTCTGAACTGCTTTCAATGCAAGTGTATACCTGCTTTAAATAAGGAGACCAAAACTGTACCTAGTACTCTAGGTGTGGTCCCACCAATGCCCTGTACAGTTGTAGTAAGACATCACTACTTTTATACTCATTCCCCCTTGTAATAAAGGTCAACATTCAATTTGCATTCCAAATTACTTGCTGTACCTGTATGTTAGCTTTTTCTGATTCACGTACAAGATTACTCGGGTCCCTCTGTACCGCAGCATTCTGCAGTCTCTCTCCAAATAATGGCATTTTGCAGGTGATGTGGCAGGAAAAGAGTCAAAGTTTCCTGTGTCCGAGTGGAAGGTGAGTTAATACCCAGGGCAGAATTTTTCACTCTGCATGCGGGCACCTGCCCGACCCTCTCAAGCCCGAAATAGCACGTGATTACGTTGGACGAGCATCCCAACGTCATTGTGCACTCCCGTGGCATTTTGGTCGGCTGGCACACGTGAGAGTCGGCAGTGTTTCAGCCGCTCCTATTCACCTAGATTGATTTTCAGAAAACAACTAAACTTGGCCGTTAATTGGCCAGCCAGTGTGAAATCGAGGCCGCGGGCCGTTTCCCAGCCTCTCCCGGGCCTGCTGACGTGCCCGAACGCCGAACTCAAAATTTTTCATGCACTTCAGAGAGAAAAGACACCAAAAGTCAGCAGCAAAAAATATATTCTTAGAATCTAAATATGTTGCTTGTTTTCTTTGTAATCCTGTTCATGTGGGATTGCTCCTTTCATTTTGCTAATCAAATGATTTGTTTTGCAAAATTAAATCTTTGAGGAACAATTCTGGTCCAATGCCTCTATAGTATGTGGTAGTGCAGTATCTGAATTTTATGAAGTAGTTATGAATGCACAGTGTGTTGCAATTGATAGCACCATATTGAGGGGGAGGTGAGGAAGAAAGAAAACTTGCTGTTGACTTTCCTGCATTTACTGAGATGCTGCCATGTGGTAGAAGGTCTGAGAATTGGGTAGCCACTTTTACCACAGGAGGTTCATGGCATTGGAAGACCACGAAAGTGAATAGAAACAGCCAAGAGAGTGGCCCTCAAAAAATAATATTCTGTAAGCAGGTCACATTTTTTCAAAGGTACTATGTGGGTTTATTGATGCTGTAACTTGTAACCTTATAAATTCCCAACCAGCATTATTATGCGTCAGCAATGTTCATTGCCGAAAGTAATGTACTTAGTGTGAAAGATGTTGCTTAGCCACAAGATCAGTCATCTTATAAATAAATATACCTTCAGGTGTATACGTACATGATTAGTCCATGATTTAATTCTTCACTGTATACTTTATTTTGTTTGCAAAGTTGTGTTGATAGTTTTTTGTTAATCATCAAGTTGAAAGAAAGCATTCCTGGTGATAGAACACTTGTCTCCTTGTGACCTTAATGAATACTGTCGACTTTTTGTTGTGCTGACTAATAGGCATTGTTCTCCAACAGGCATTCTTTGGCACTCTATTCTGAGCATTACCACTTCTTGTCATCTCTGGTTATGATTTGTCCCTCCAGCAGGACAGACTGATGAGAGGTTTGTCCTCCTGGAGCCTGATGAGAAGTGAGAATAGTCCCTGGTGCCAGGATTTTCCAGAAAATTTGTTGGACCAGCCAAAGGTCCATTGACCTCGGGTGGGAGTTTCTGGTCCTGTGGTGTGCAGGACCAGAAATTCCCAGCCTGGGAGTCTTCATTATTGATTCAGATCCCCATAAAGCTTTGTGGCTTCTGCTTAAACATGGACAAGGAATCCTCTTCCTCATTCCCACCAACTGCCCTCCCTCAGCTAAATCAATACTCCTCCGTTTAGAACTCCACTTGGAAGAAAACTGAGGTTAGAAAGGGCTTGCATTATATTCTGAGTGGGGGGCTTGAAAGTCCATCACAAGTAACACCTTCACTGATCAAACTAGCAGCGTCCTGAAGGGCATTATCACCATGTTGCACCTGTAGGAGGTGGTGAGAGAACCAACACTAGAGGATTCACCAGTCTACCTGTTGCAGATAGTATTGGTATGAATCACACACAACGTTTGTGGAGACCAAGTCCTATCTTCAAACTGAGGACATTCTCCAATGTGTTGTGTGGCATTACCACCATGCTAAGTGGAATAGATTAAGAGCACTGTGGGCAATCAACAGCATCAGAATTGTACTCAACCACAAAGTGACATGGGAATAAAATCCATGGTGGAGGATTTTCCCCTTGTCAGTTGGGCACAGTGGGCGAGCCCAGGAACAACTACGAAATTGACCGTCGCCCATGATCGGGCTATGACCGCGATTTCATGCCAGCTGGCCAGTTAATGGCCAGCCATTGTGAAAGGTGCGCTAAGAGCCCCAGCACTGATGGGCTGGGGTGGTGGGGGGGGTGGGGGGCGGTGGCGAGAGGAACATGAGCACCAAAGTGTGTGCATGCGGGGGGAGCACGCACTGACAGCTCCCTGAAGCCATAGAGCTGCCGCAGATAGCTGAAGGATTTTAAAATTAAAAATAAACTTTTTACATATGATATAAACATGTCCCTACATGTGACACAGCCACATGAAGAGGGTCATGTAAAAAAGGACATTAAAATTTTTTGATTGCTTTTTAGTGAGCATTGGAAACCTCATCCTGCCCGTTGATGAGGTTATATTAAAAATACAAAGGCTGCCTGGCTTATTCATCTTCCCACCAACCGAACGGTTGAGTGGGCAGCAAAAAATGCAACTTAATTAATTGATTAAGGGCCTTAATAGGCCTCTTAATTGTCAACGGGCAGAATGCCGCCTCACGTGCTCGCCTGCCGACTGAAAGGTCACGAGTGCACGATGACGTCGGGACACCCACAACGTCATCGCGCACTATTTCACTCCCGTTTGGGTCAGGTGCATGCCCGCCCGCGGAACAAAAAATTCTACCCATGGAAGAAGTTGGAGGTCACCAGCTTTATTTTTAAGTCTAATTAACACTAATGAATAATGTTTACAATCTATAGTATTTCCTGCTTCTGTGTTGGGCATATGAAAGATGAAGGACAGGAACGGTGTTTCTGATCTATCATCCTTACCCAGTAAGGACAATCTGTTGGCATTGGCTGGATACCTTGAGGAGGGAGGAAATGGATTTGCAATTGCTTGTCCTAAAATGCAGTGTGTGGTCCCTGAAACTCCAATGTACAGAATGCAGGATATGTTTTTACTCAAGAAAACAGTGTCAGCTGAGTCAATAGTTTGCAAAACCAAGCAACAGTTTAATTAAAATGGCCCATGTACAAGATTGAGAGTCAGCTGCTAAGTGGAGTTTTAGCATAAAAGGTAGATATCTGCAGGAAAGTGTGTTCAGGCCTATACAGACCTGCTGATAAGCAGCAAGGAGGTGAGGCAGTCTGATAATTCCAGTGATTTCATTCTGTTGGAATGTGACTAATTGTGAAATTTTGCACTCTACCTAGAGTTTTGTTTTGGCAATCCTGCATGTCTTTCTAAATATTTAATCTTTCTGTTTGGTTAACTTGTATTCAAATTCCTTAATTGAATCTATTGACCTAGTTCAGTGATTTTCTTCCTTAAAAGTAGTGCAAAAAGATGTGGCATGACACTGAATGGAATTGTGTGCTAATCTTGCAGCAGCTGATTTATATAGAAAAGAATTCCAGCTATATTTATAAAATCATGGAAAATCCCTAGATGCAGCATTTTGCCCTAGAATTGGGAGTAGTCCGCTACTGCCACACTAGTGTCTGATTTATTTTATTTTGTGGTATAGGTACAGGTATATGTTTTCCACAGTTGCAACTAGCTTTAAATTATTCATCCCCATCTTTAAGTCACACTTTGGCCTTGTCCCATCCTATCACCATGACAATCTCCAGCTTTATATTGCTTTTGACTGACCAACTCTGGCATTTTAGGCACCCCGCTCTATCACTGCCACCGTCACCGCCTTCCCCCCCTTCCCCTGACCCACTGCAACCCTGCCCGTTCAAGGGTGGACCTATAATTCACTTATAAATCCTTGTCCTTCTGCCTTGCCATTTCTTGCTCTGGCTTTTCTAAACAAAATGTCAAAAACCTAACTTTTCAATCGCCTCCTGAAATGCTCCTACGATACCTCAGCATCCATTCCTTGTTTATTTTGCTTTAATTTGTAGGCTGTTTTCTACATTTAAAGGTGCTATCTATAGTATTCGATTATTTACACATTTTCAAAATGTTTTGTTCTTCAGCACCCTTGTATATAAAGCGCATAGTGTTGGAGACCATAAATTAGATCATAAGATCTAATTTATAATGTAGAAGACTTATAGTAAAGTACAATTGGCTGTTTGAAAATTATGCCTGAAAAGTCCTAAATAGTACAGTTTCTCTTCTTGTTTTGCCTCTTTTCTGTTGTTGCATTTTTTTTCTTGTTTCATTCTTCAACGGAATGATGTTATCCCCAGGCACTCCTTACCCATAAGCATGACCACAAGGAGTGCCACTTCCCAGTCTTAATGAGGCTGATCATTCAAGTGATGCAAGCTGGATCCACAGGTATGTGGATTGGAAATTTTTTATATTGTTTGGTTTAACTTGTGATTGGAACATTTATACAAATTTTCTGTTTCAAAATAATGTGACATTTTGTTACCAGCAACCTGTAGAAAATATCATAGGGTAAGAGTTTACATTCCGCAGCCGGGTGCCGCCCAACCTGATCGGCATAAAATCGCACGAGATGACATCGGGCGAGTGTCCTGATGTCTTTGTGCACTCGCGCGATATTAGGCTCGGCAGCATGGGCGGCAGCCAAAAGAGCGCCCGCGGGCAATTAAGCTCATTAATGGCACAATTGTAAGGGATTTTTCGTGGCCCATCCAAGCTTATGGTTGGCGGACGGGCCAATCAGCCAGGCGGCCTTTACATTTTTGATGAAACCTCGTCCAAGGGCAGGATAAAATCTCCGTTAGTATATAAGTTAAAAATAAATACCTGGGGACTTTTTTTTCTGAGGTATGCTTTCAGGTGCTTGATTGTGCTGCATGGACATTTTTTTGCAGTGTTTTTGGGCTTTATTATTTGGAGGTCTGCAGTTCCCTGAGGCAGCTGTCTGCCTCCAGGGAGTCCAGTGGAAGCGCTCACCAGCACCCACCATGACGTCGGAGGTCCTGCCCTCCTCCCACCCCACCGGCAATGCTGAGCCTTTCCCAGGGCATGTTTCACACTGGCTGGCTGTTAATTGACCAGTCAGTGTGAAATCGCAGCCGGGGGCCGGTTTCCCGTCTGATCTCGGGCCCGCTGATTGCATGCGCCCGATAAGCACAAAATTCCGACCATAATAGGAACAAAAGAGCAGAAGTAGGCCATTCAGCCCATCAAGCCTGCTCTGCCATTCAATAAGATCATGGCTGATCATCCATTTCAGTGCCTTTTTCCCCATATCCCCATATCCCTTTATGTCACTGGTAGTTAGAAATCTGTCAATCTCTACTTTAAACATACTCAATGACTGAGCTTCCACAGCCTTCTGGGGTAGAGAGTTCCAAAGATCCACAACCCTCTGAGTAAAAAAAATTCTCCTTATCTCAGTCCTAATTGGCTTCCCCCTTATTTTGAAATTATGTCCCTTGGTTCTAGACTCCCAGCCAGGGGAAACATCTTAGCTGCATCTACCCTGTCTATCCCTTTAAGTATTTTGTAGGTTTCAATGAGAATGTCTCTCATTCTTCGAAACTCTCGAGAATACAGGCCCAGTTTCCCCAATCTCACTTCATAGTTCAGTCCTGCCATCCCAGGAACAAGTCTGATGAACCTTTGTTGCACTCCCTCCATGGCAAAAATATCCTTCCTAAGGTAAGGGAACCAAAACTGCACACAGGACTCCAGATGCTGTCTAACCAAGTTTCTAAAATTTGAAGCAAGACTTCTCTACTCCTGTGCTCAAATCCTCTTGAGATAAAGGCTAATATACCATTAGCCTTCCTAATTGCTTGCTGTACCTGCATGTTAGCTTTCAGTGACTTATTGACGACGACACCCAGGTCCCTTTGTATATCTTCACTTTCTAATCTCTCACCATTTAAGAAATACTCTGCACATCTGTTCCTCCTACCAAAGTGGATAATCTCTCATTTTTCCATGTTATATTCCATCTGCCATGATCTTGCCCAATCATTGGGCAGAATTTTCTGCCTGTTGGGTGAGTGGGCTTGACCCAATCTCTGGTGGGCGGGGAGCCAATCCCTGCCGGAGAAGCCGCCATTTTACCTGGGCGAGCCAATTAAAGCCCGCCCAGCGTGATGTCCGCCGGGAAGCACTATGCGCTTCCTGTGTGGGCATGGGGGGGCTTCCCCAAAAGCAAGACTGTGCTCTTTCGTGCATGCCTCAGGGAGATCGCTGACACTTTTAAAAACGTTAAAGATAGGAAAAAAAAATCCTTAACATGTCCCCCTCATGTGACAATGTCACATGAGATGGGACATGTTCATTCATTAAACTAAAACTCTATTAAACTTTTTAAATCCCTACATGAAACCTCATCCCGCCGCTGGATGAGGTTTCATGTTTTATCTATTTCCTGCCGGGGCTCCTGGTCTGTCCACCAACCTTAAGGTTGGACGGGCAGGTCCTTTAATTGATTCAATGATCCTGTCAATGGCCTCAATTGGTCATTGACAGGTCGGTAGGCCCACAGCTGATTTGGCTGTGCCCCCGCCTTCCTGAAAATTTAAATGGGGCGGGATGATGTCGGGTCATTTTACGTGTTGGTGAGCGGGCCCCGCCCCCTGCTCACTGATGGCAAAATTCAGCCCACTAAGCCTATCCAAATCCCTTGAAGGCTTTTTGCATTTGCTTCACAACACACATTCCCACCGAGCTTTGTGTCATCCATGAACTTGGAAATATTACATTTGGTCCCCAAATCCAAATCATTAATATATGTTGTGAACAGCTGGGGCCAAGTACTGATCCTTGCAGTACCCCACTAATCACAGCCTGATAACACGAGAATGACCCATTTATTCCTTCTCTCTGTTTTCTGCCTGTTAACCAATCCTTAATCCATACCAGTATATTGCCTCCTATCCCATCTGCTTTAATTTTGTTAACCAACCTCCTGTGAGGGACTTTATCAAAAGCCTTCTTAAACTCCAAGCACACCACGTCCACTGACTCTCCTTTATCAATTCTGTAAGTGACATCCTCAAAATACTCCAACAGGTTCATCAAATACAGTTTCCCATTCATAAATCCATGTTGACTATGCCAAATCAGATCATTATTATCTAAGTGCTCATTTATCACATTCTTCCTTACTACTTATGTAAGGCAAACAGACCTGTAGTTCTGTTTTCTCTCTCCCACCCTTCTTAAATAGGGTGACATTTGCTGCCTTCCAATCTGCAGGAACTGTTCCAGAATCTATAGAATTTTGGAAGATGATCACCAATGCATCCACTATCTCCATAGTTACTTCTTTCAACACTCTGGGTTATAGAATATCAGGACTCGGGGACTTACCAACCTTCAGTCCCATGAATTTCTCCAAAATAACCTTCTTACTAATACTAATTTCTTTCAACACCACATTCTCCGTAGTCTCTCGAATCTCTAATTCTGGGAGATTTCTTGTACCTTCCCCAGTGAAGGCAGGCATAAAGTAATCATTTAGCTTCTCTGCCTTTCTCTATTAACCATTACAAATTCTCTTGACTCTGCCTGTAATGGACCCACATTTGTCTTAGCCAAACATTTCCTTCTTACATACCTATAGGAGTTTTTATTGTCTGTTTTTATGGGCTGCATCTTCCAGTTGGTGAGTGGGGGCGGGACCTGCTCGCCGACGTGTAAAACAACGCGGGTTGACATCGGGCACCGGCCAACTTGTCAATGGCCCATTAAGGCCAATAAAAAGCAATTAAAATCATTAATGGACCTGCCCGTCCAACCTTAAGGTTGGCTGACAGGCCGGGAGCCCTGGCAGACTTCTGAAAAAACATGAAACCTCATCCACAGGTGGGATGAGGTTTCATGAGGGATTTAAAAATTTCTGAATATTTTAAAATAAAAGTTATGGACATGCCCCAACTCATGGGATACTGTCAGGGGACATGGCAGTGACATTTTTTCTGTTGTTTAAACAGCTTTTTACTTTTGAGCCAATCTCCCTGAGGCAGCACTTTGCCCCGAACAGGGAGCGCAGCACTCCCTGGTGAACGTCACACTGGGCGGGCCTTAATTGGCCCGCCCATGTAAAATGGTGGTGTGCCCCCCATTGGGGGGCGCCGATCAGGAACCTGCCCACCCACGCCCACTCCCGCACATCCCCCCAATGGGAGAAAAATGTTGCCCCTTTTGCTAGTTTACATTCATGTTCTATTCTCCCTTTCTTTATCAGTTTCATGGCCCTCCTTTGCTGTATGCTAAACTGCTCCCAATCCTCAGGTTTACCACTATTTCTGGCACCTTCATAGGCCTTTTCTTTTAATCATATACAATCTTAGCTTTCTTTGTTAGCCACGGTTGACTGACTTTTCTTTTTGAGTTTTTGTGCCTTGAAGGAATGTATAATTGCTGTAAAGTGTGTAATAATTCTTTAAAGGCTACCCTTTGCCTTTGTACGGTCAGATCTTTTAATGATTTTCCTAATACTTCTCAACCAATTTGCCCCCCATACCTTCATAATTTCCGTTGATCAAATTTAACACCCTGGCTTCAGATTGAACTTCCTCACTTTCGAACATAATGTAAAATCCTATCATATTATGGTCACTTTTCCCTAAAGGTTATTTTACAAGGTTATTAATTCGCTCTTTCTCGTTACATAATACTAGATGTAAAATAGCCGGTTCTCTAGTCAGTTCCTCAACATACAGCTCTAGAAAACCGTCCCTAACACGCTGCAGAAACTTGTCTTCCATTGCATTTGTGCTCATTAGATTTACCCAGTCTATTTGCAGCTTGAAGTCACCCATGGTTACTGTATTACCCATACTACATGCTTCTCTAATCTTCTGATTAATACCATGCCTTCACACCACCACTGCTGTTTGGTGGCTATAAACAACTCATACCAATGTTTGCTGCCTCTTGCTGTTTCATAGCTCTTCACATTTTGTTCTTCTGATCTGAGATTGTCCCTTTCTCACGTACTGATCCCATCCCTTATTATCAGCGCAACACCGCCTTCTTTTCCTTTTTGCCTGTTCTTCCTAAATGTCGAATGTCCTTGGATGTTCAGTCCCCAGTCTTGGTTACCCTATAAACATGTTTCCTTAATGGTGATTAGATCGTACCCATTTACCTCTACTTGTGCCTTTAAATCATCAAATTTGTTGCGAATTCTGCATGCATTCAGGTGGAGTGCCCTTAACTTTGTCTTTTAACATTATTCCGCATTCTAAGCCTAGCAAATAATGTAAAACAAATTATTTGTATGATTGGAGTCTGCATGTAAAAATTCTGATTTTTGTTCCATACTAAATTTATTTGGTGACCTTTACTCGGGCTATAGAGAGGGCTTCAAAATAAACAGTGGGGGAGTGGGGGGCTGGGTTCAACTAGGGGAGATTTGAAAAGTTAAAGAGAAAGGACAAGGCAATAGTGCAAGGTAACAATGTGGGTAATGATAACCAGCGTGACAGGAAGAGACAGAGCCTACAAAGTAAGGGGATAGAAAACAGGAAACCAAAGGCCAGTTTTAATATCTGCCATTGAGAAAATGCTAGAATCCATTGTTAAGGAGGCAGTAGCAGAACATTTAGAAACTGACAATACTATGTCAGGGTCAGCATAGTTTTTTGAAAGAGAAATTGTGTTTGACAAATTTATTAGAGTTCCTTGAGGGTGTAACGAGCAGAGTGGATAAAGGGGAACAAATAGATGTAGTGTATTTGGATTTCCAAAAGTTATTTGTTAAGCTGCCACATAAAAGGTTACTGCACAGGCAAAGATCTCATGGAATTCTCTTCCACAGAGAGCTGTGGAGGCTGCGTCATTGAAGATATTCAAGGCTGAGTTAAACAGATATTTTAATTAACAAGGGAGCCAAGGGAGAAAAGTGAAGTTAAAGTGACAATCAGATCAGCCATTCAAGGAAGATGGTGGGGTAGTGGTAATGTCACTGGACTAGTAACCTTAGTGCTAATGCTCTGGTGGCATGTGTTCAAATCTCACCATGGCAGCTGATGGAATTTAAATTTTAAAAAATTTGGAATTTAAAGCTAGTTTCAGTACTGCCCACCATGAAACTATGACTGATTGTCATAAAAGCCCATCTGCTACTTTGAGGAAAGGAAATCTGCCGTCCTTACCTGGCCTACATGTGACTCTAAATTTACAGCAATGTGATTGACTCTTAACTGCCATCTGAAATGACTAAGCAAGTTCAAGGACAATTAGGAATGGGCAGCAAATGCTGGCCATGCCATCAATGCCCACATCCCATCAAGGAATAAAAAAAGTTATTGAATGGTGATGCAGGCTTGATGAGCTGAATGACCTACTCCTCCAATTTCTTATGATCTTACTTAAAACCCGGAGTTACCTCTGTTCCTAAAAAGACAAATATTTAATCGTGTAATATATCCTCTTAATAATGACCGGTGTGAATTAGTTCCACACTGTTTTAGATATATTTTGATATCCTGTCAAATAGATTTTCAAATTGATTTTTACTCGGTTCAATTTTTAAAAAAAATTCATTCCTGGGGATGTGGGCGTCACTGGCTAGGCCAGCATTTATTCCCAACCCCAACTGCCCCCTTTATCAGAGGGCACCTGAGAGTCAACCACATTGCTATGAGTCTGGAGTCACATGTAGGCCAGACCAGGTAAGAATGGCAGATTTCCTTCCCTACATGACATTAGGGAACCAGAAACTGCAGATGCTGCACAACGCACACTCCCAAGGCTGCCTTTTAATAAGTTACCTTTTACCATTTTTTGCCACATTCATTGAATTTTTTAAACTGCTGTTTAACTGCAAAAGTTACCTGTGGCTTGTCAAAAGGTGAATTTACTGGGTAATCTAATTTTAAAGTGTGCTGGGTCTAGTTTAGTTTTGTAAAAGCAAAAATCCCCATCCCCATCCACCACTACTCTCCTCCATCTGGCTGAACTTGATCTCACACTGAACAATTTCTCCTTAAACTCCTCTCACTTCCTCCAAATAAAAGGTGTGGCTATGGGTACCTGCATGGGCCCCAGCTATGTCTGTCCCTTTATGGGGTATGTGGAACATTCCTTGTTTCAGTCCTACTCCAGCCCCATCCCACAACTCTTTCTCCAGTACATCGATGATTACTCCGTGCTGCTTCATGCTCTTGTCTGGACCTGGAAAAATTTATTAATTTTGCTTCCAATTTCCACCCCTCCATCATTTTCACATGGTCCATCTCTGACACTTCCCTTCCCTTCCTTGACCTCTCTGTCTCAATTTCTGGTGATAGACTGTCCACCAATATCCATTACAAGCCTACCAACTCCCACAGCTACCTCAACTACAGCTCCTCACACCCCGCTTCCTGTAAGGACTCCATCCCATTCTCTCAATTCCTTCGCCTCCGTCGCATCTGTTCTGATGATGCCACTTTCAAAAACAGTTCCTCTGACATGTTCGCCTTCTACCTTAACCGAGGTTTTTCACCCACGGTTGTTGACAAGGCCCTCAACCGTGTCCGACCCATCTCCCGCGCATCTGCCCTCACACCTTCCTCTCCCTCCCAGAACCATGATAGGGTCCCCCTTGTCCTCACTTATCACCCTACCAGCCTCCGCATTCAAAGGATCATCCTCCGCCAATTCCGCCAACTCCAGCATGATGCCACCACCAAACACATCTTCCCTTCACCCCTCCCGGCGGCATTCCGTAGGGATCGTTGCCTTCGGGACACCTTGGTCCACTCCTCCATCACACCCTAAACCTCAACCCCCCTCTCAAGGCACCTTCCCATGCAACTGCAGAAGATGCAACACCTGCTCCTTTACTTCCCCTCTCCTCACCGTCCAAGGGCCAAACACTCCTTGCAAGTGAAGCAGCATTTCACTTGCACTTCCCTCAACTTAGTCTACTGCATTTGTTGCTCCCAATGTGGTTTCCTCTACATTGGCGAGACCAATCGCAGACTGGGTGAGCACTTTGCAGAACACCTTCGGTCTGTCCACAAGCATTACCCAGACCTCCCTGTCGCTTGTCATTTCAACACTCCACCCTGCTCTCATGCCCACATGTCCATCCTTGGCTTGCTGCATTGTTCCAGTGAAGCTCAACGCAAACTGGAGGAACAGCACCTCATCTTCCGACTAGGCACTTTACAGCCTTCCGGACTGAATATTGAGTTCAACAATTTTAAATCATGAACTCTCTCCTCCATCCCCACCCCTTTCTGATTTTCCCGCTCCTTTTTGTCTTTTCCAATAATTTATATAGATTTTCCTTTTCCCACCTATTTCCATTATTTTTAAATGTATTCCATCCATTGTTTTATCTCTACCTTTTAGCCTTTTTTCGATTCCTTCACCCCACCCCACCCCCACTAGGGCTATCTGTACCTTGCTGGTCCTGCTTTCTACCCTTAATTAGCACATTCCTTGGGATAATATCACCACCTTCAACACCTCTTTGTCCTTTTGTCTGTGACATCTTTTGGTATCTCCACCTATCACTGGCCCTCTATTCAGCTCTTCTTGTCCCACCCCTCCCTTAAACCAGCTTATATTTCACCCCTTTTCTATTTTTCCTTAGTTCTGTTGAAGAGTCGTGCGGACTCGAAACATTAACTGTGCTCCTTGCCACAGATGCTGCCAGACCTGCTGAGTTTTTCCAGGTATTTTTGTTTTTGATTTAGTTTTGTACCTGGGCCAGTTCATTTATCTATTGTTTTTTATCCATAGCAAATTTTGAATTTATTTTTTTTATCTGGCATTTCCTAGGGATGCTAGGAAATATTTTCTATTATGTTGTTGCAGAAATCACAAAACCTAGTTCCAAATGTGGTGAGAGAGAGATATGTGCGCATGTGTGTGCATGTCTTGTGTGTCCTGTGTGCAGATGCTTATAAGAACTCTATTCTGTTGAAAATTGTGCATCTATTTTCAGTCTAAGACAGGGTAATTGGAGGGGATCAATGATGCATTACCTGTCATCAAACTCTTGCAGTTTGCATTCCCTCAGAAGTTTCATTACATTTATCTTCTGTCTCAGTAATTTGAGTTCAATGGAATTAATTTCATAACAGGTGGAAACTCTCCTGCAATGAAAATATTAATTTGCACTTGATTTGAAATGTTTTATGAAAACTAGCTTTATTCAGTTGCATTTCAAACACACTCTATTCATGGTGTCACATCATTAATCATACCATTAGATACGATAGCTAAAAAGCACAGGCTACCTTTAGGTGCATTTCTTTTGATCATATCAAATGAATAGGTGATAGAGAAGCAAGATGGTTTCAAAATGGGCAGTGAATCAATGTATATGTGTAAAAATTTACTTTGCAAAAGAAAGGCTTCAATTTATCAAACTGTCGAGTATTTATAAAAATCCTTTGGATCCTACTTGGTATTGGGCTGTAAGTTGAACTTTTAATGCCTATAGGTAGTTCAAAGTGTGTGATCATCAAAGAAATTACAGAAAGATTTTTTTTTCATTTATACAGTGCCTTTGATGACTACATGAAACCCCAAAGCAGGTCATAGCCAATTAATTACTTTTGAAGTGTCTTCACTGTTGTAATATAGGGAAGCAGAGCAGCCAGTTTGCTGACTAGCTAACATGTTCCACTGTTCTATCTTCTGTGCACAGGCTAAAACATCACAAATGTAAAAAAAAGTAAGGTGTAGGGCTTTGTTATGAACTAAAGTATTCAGGAATCGGCAAGTATTTGGGGTAATGCACACGAAGCATGGACAGAGCACAAAGCACATTGCTCACTAAAGAGCAGAGACATGTGGCAACTATTTATCTTTATTCCTAGAATGAGGAGGAGAAATTTTGATTTTCTACGTGAATCAGAAAACTTTACTGTTCTCGCTGTTCAATTGGGAGTCCTGGTAAAGCTGGAGAACACCCAGCTGGAATCATTTCAAAACTCAACCATAGCAGTGAGCTTTCAGTTTGCCCTAAGGATAGCTTTTCTGCTAGAAGAATGCATTCTAAAGATTGAAAAACAGCTGGGATTTTCCTTTGCTTGAATCACAAGCTTGCCAGAGCATCTTAACCTAAGAGCTAAAACCATTAGGTTAGCTTTGTCCTTTGGACATTATTTCAACAATATTATCTAGTCGATTAGCCACCAAGCCAACCACTTGAAAGATAAAAGGCAACGAACTGCTTTTCCCATTAAACCCACAATCATGCTCGAATTGGGAATAAATAACATTTTAATCTTCTTCCTGATTAGTGGGTGCTCCTGTAAGCACATGACACAATAGAAATATTCCCTACTAGGTTGCATTGGCATAGAACATTCATACAAGACACTGTAAGGTATTTATTCCAGATACTATGGTTGACAGTACAGGAGAAGTTAGGGAAGTTAGGAAATGTTAGGGGTTCAGAAATTCTGTTAAGTTTCATATGTTTGGTATTTTCATAATTTTAATAATAAATTTAATCTTTTAGTATAATTTACCTGAAAATGAGTCAGAGCTGTATTTAAATAGAGCTGTCTGATTCTATTTCTGCGTCAGATGGGATTATGCTGGGTTCACCTAAGGGAAGCAGCATGGTAAAGGAGTTCTATCATGAGCTTAGTCTTTTTAGTTATTTTTCCATTTTCGTAATTTTTTAGTACCTTTTTCTGTCAAGCTGTGATTAAAGATTAAAGTTATTTCGTTTTCTACTAACACACCTTGGGTCACTTTATCATAGTGGTAGCAATTGCCTCAGAGTCAAGAGGTCCTGGATCCAAACCCTAATCCAGAGATTTGAGTAAATACTCTAGACAGACATTACAGTGCAATACTAATAGAGTGTCGGAGGTGTTATCTTTCATATGAGATTTTAAACTGAGGCCCTGTCTGCCCACTGAGTTGGATGTTACTGCATACCACAAGCATATTAGCAGTAAAAATATTGTTATGATCCCCGTAGAGACTGATAATTTTTTGAAACAGATGAATTTCCCAAACAACCAATGGAAATAACAAGAGGAAAAGGTTCCATGAAGGTTTTTACAAACTAAAATTCACATAGAACAAATATTCATTAACAGGCAAACAAACTAAGAAAAAGGCACTTTTACATTACTAACTAATGCAGTCGAGACATGTTACAACCTTTCGCTGGCAGATATCTAGCATTACAAGGACAAGTCCAGTGTTGCCCTCAGCTCTCCTTATATGCTCACTTCTCCCTGGCACGCCAGGTTGCAATTTCTAGTGTCCTTCAAAAGTCCTTCCACTCAGATGGAGTCTCCCAGATCAAACTTGCACCAGCAAGACCCATCTCGGCAACTCCTCATCCCTTAAATCTTCAAAGTCGCACCTGTTCTGTTACCTTCTTCTCGAGCAGAAAACAAATTCTTTACAAGCATCCTGCTTTTACACAGCAGTATCTGCCTTGAAACAGATGAATTTCCCAAACAGCCAATGGAAATAACAAGAGGAAAAGGTTCCATGAAGGTTTTTATAAACTAAAATTAACAAAGAACAAATATTCATTAACAGGCAACCAAACTAAGAAAAAGGCACTTTTACCTTACTAATGCAGTCGAGACATGTTACAACCTGTCTGTCCCTGTGTCTGACAAGTCAGCTGTGCCTTTACTGTGAGTCATTGTGGAAAGGTGTGAAAATTGTCACTGGATTTCAATAGGTTTGTATTTGAGTTTCACCCCCATGGCAACCAGACCACATAGGCCTGTCTCTGAGCTGGAGTACCTCTGAAATTCCCAAGTTTCCCTTAAGTTAAAGGAGACATTTTAAAATATAACCTCCTTGTGTTGTCCAGCATTTGTAACAATATTTACTTTGCTTAGCATTAAAATTTCAAGTGTTGGCAAACATCTTCAAATTAAAGTACAAAAAGAATCATTCTGTTTTGTATCCTCTCAAAAACTGTATCTTTGCTATTACTAATTTAGTTCCCATGGACTGCAGTGGTTCAAGAAGGCAGCTCCCAACCACCTTCTCAAGGGCAATTAGGGGATGGGCAATAAATGCTGGCCTAGCCAGTGATGTCCTCACCTCATGAACGAATATAAAAAAAATTACCCATCCTGTTTCCATATCATCTTAAACATTTTTCCTTCAACAAACTATCCATATAAACATTAATTTTCTGTCTCAAGCTGATCTGTCATTATGTTGCTAAGATGATTGTTTATGGGCTAGACATAGATAAGTTTCTTTTACCCGTCTTTGTGTGGTGAATTATAAATATGACTTTTCCATTTAGTGAATTGATGCTTTCTAAGTGTCCAAACAATTGGAGTTGTTTAATGAAAGCTTACTTTTTCCTGCTGTTTCACCTCTCCTTTCTCACAGGCCAGCACACTTTACCTGGAATCAATACCTGCTAATGCTGTTGCTACTACTCTGTTAGTGCTGCATGGAATTAATGCAAAACAAGCATGTGAGGGTGGCCTTTCAGGTCGGCAGCTGTTTTCTGGTGCTTTGCATAGAGATGTTGTTGAGAGGAGGAACTCTGCCCTTACTCTCCATTGAGAACAACTTGGGCATTTTCTTTCACAAACAAACTCCAGTCCCTTTAACTTGAACTGGAAGTTATGTCTGCAAACATGTCTCTTAAGTTAGTAATGTCAAAAATGTCTGGTTAGATATTAATCCAGACTTCCGAAGTGGATTGCTGTCATTACACTGCATGCCTTGAACTGTCTGTGGCAAATTTCCAAAAGTCACAAACAGTTTTGTTTAAATATCTGAATTTCTATATAAAATGGTAATCTGCAATTTGCTATTGGGTTTTTTAAAAGCCATCCAGAATGAGGCTCCTGAAAGATATTTCTATGTAGTATTCGCATACAGCATTTTAATTTGAATATTAATAAGGTACGTACTTAAGTCACTTCATCTATCAGTGTTGAAGTTAGAATTTAATAGAAGGAAACTAATTCATAAAGTATAGTGGCAGGGCAATTGAGCTCTGATTGCTTATTGGAGTGTAAAAAATTACTCCTTAGCTTCTGTAGTTAACAGCCACTTAACATTGCATTGAAACAGTGCTATCCTGAAGTTCCATTTATACTTTTGTCTAATTTAAAGCTGCATTCATGTTGAGACTTTGCAGTGAAATCTGCTTTGCCAGTTTGCGTATGGGAAATATATTTACCTGCTTGACATCTACACTGATTTGCGTTTGTTTAAATTCACAGGAGATTTACTTTAGCTGCCGATCTGTTTAAGTATAAACTGGGTAATACAGCAGATTCATTCTTCTCTTTTAATCCCATAATCCAGTGCAAGAATGTAAGTGCTTTTTCAAGAATTTGAATAATTCATTTAAAAAAGTTAGAAAAGTTTAAACAAAACTGCTTCTAAACCTATTTTTCATAGGCAATAAAGCAATGTAAAACCTTTTTAAGTACAGAATATGATGTTGAATAATATAAAGTCATAATATAAACTCAGATTCAGTAACATTCCTCAAATTTAATACAAAATGTCAGCAAAAAGCAATTGCACAAGAGGCACTCTTATACATTTTAAAATATCTCCTTTAACTTAAGGTAAACTTGGGAATTCCAGAAGTACTCCAGCTCAGAGATGGGCTATGTGGTCTGGTCTTCATAATAGCAGAATTCCTACAAGGAAAGTACATAATTAGATTAATTCCCTGTGTGATATGAAAGTTTTAAAATTGAAATAAATATGTTTATCAGAGCATAGCTTCAGACTGTCAATGTAACATCTACTGGTAGTTAGCCTTTGACTTCACTCCTATTGATTTTCACTCCTTTCCTGGTATACTGAATCCAACAACAACTATATTTGTATAGCCCCTTTAAGATAGTGAAATGTCCTAAGGCACTTCACATGAGCATTTATGAAACAAAATTTGCACTGAGTCACATAAGGAGATATTTGGCCAAAGTTTTCCTGAATTGACCTAAGAGTTAGGTTTAAAGGACCATCTTCATGGAGGGCAGAAAGCTTAAGGAAGGAATTCCAGAGCTCAGGGCCTTAGCAACCTGTGATACAGTGACTAAAATCAGGAATGCTTAAGAGGCCTGAATTGGAGGAGCGCACAAATCTCAGGGGTTCTCTACAATCTGTGTCCTGTCACACACAGTGATAGCCCACACAGCATCATATGCCACTCTGACTATGGTGCACTATGGTCATGAACGACCATATCATCCTCCTGCAACTCCTCTCCCCTATTGTGCAGATGACAGACCTACCTTCTTAGTTGCATTCTTATCATTCCAGCCAGAGCATCTCAACAAAAACAGCCTATATTTATCTAACATCTTCAATGTAATAAAACATTCAAAGATGCTACAGGGGAGCATTATTAAACAAAATATGACACCAAACCACATATAGATATTGGATGAGATGCCCAAAAGCAAGTCAAAGAGGTAGGTTTTAAGGAATATCTTAAAAGGAGGAAAGGAAAGTAGAGAGACAGAGAAATTTAGGGAGGGAATTCCAGAGCTTGGGGCCTGGGTAATTGAAGGCATGTCTACCATTGGTGGGGCGATTAAAACTCTTAATTGGCTCAAGAGGCCAGATTAGGAGAGTGCAGCTATTTGGGATGGCTGTAGGGTTGGAGGATATTACAGAATTAAGATGGGGTGAGGCAATAGTTTCCTCTGCCACTTCCCCCCCCCCCACCCAAAAAAAAACACACCTCTGCCTCTAGAGCCAACAAGGATTTATCTTTGGCTTCTTCTTCTTTGTAACACCAACCTCAGAGTGGGAGCGACTGGCTGCAATTGGGGAAGGGAGAAGGGTGTAGACAAGGTGGGTGGGAGGATAGCTTTACACAAGGGAGGTTTGAAGCCTTCTTGTATAGTGCAGTGGAGATCCCTTGCCTCTCCTGGCCCATATGGAAACCCAAATATAACTTCAGAACTTATCTTCTGGGTATTTTTGGGGCTAGGTTCAGGGCAGGGTTTGCCTGACAGAGGAGCCAACACAAACCAGCTCAGGCTTCAGGTTGAAATTGTAGATTGGATTCTTATTGCATCATTGGCCTCCATCTGCATATTTAAAGTAGCTCCGTGCTTATTTCGTGTAGGTATCCTCCTCGCATGCTCAAAAGAATAGGTAAATCCCAGGACATGTTGGGAAGGAAGTGAGAATGGAGGTATTTAGGTGATTTGTATTATTTTAACTGTCCCGCTACCCCATCTAATTTATTTTAGAGAGGGAGATTTGAAATCAAAACTATGGCACCCTGTTTCATATGTAAATTGGCAACACTCAGGAGTCACATGGTAGTGGAGCTCTGTTGTTAGCAATTTGTCCAACACTCAGCCAATCTGGATGAGTCACAATTTCCTCCTGTTAAACATTGGGAAGAGTGAAGCCATTGTCTTTGGCTCCCTCAATTCTAATTCTATTCCTCTCCTCAGATTCTGTCTCAGGTCGAAGCTGACCCTTTGCAATCTTGCTGTCCTAATGGACCTTGAAGGGAGCTTTTGAACTCCTATCTGCACCTTCATGTGCATTTTGCATCTCGCAGACTCGAGTATCAAATTGTTTGGCATCCCATCCTTCTGACTCGCATAAACTTCAGCTCATCCTAAACTCTATTGCTGTAATCATAACTAGCATCAAGTCCTGATCACTCATCTCTCCTATGCCCTTAAGCTACATTGGGACATAGGAACGTAGGAGCAGGAGCAGGCCATTTAGCTCGTCGAGCCTGCTCTGCCATTCAATACGATCATGGCTTATCATCCAGTACATTGGATCCTGGTTTCCCTTTGTTCCCAATCTATAATTTTCATATTTAAATTTCTTCACAGTCCAGCCCTTTTATCAGTAACGTTCTTCAGCTCTATAATCCTGGGAGAACTCTGCAAATTCCAGTTTTTAATCCACTGCCTTCTTGATGGGTAGAATTTCCCATTAACCCCAGCACTCTCTCTGCTACATTTCTCCACATCACCTCCCCCCAAAAAACACTGGTCAAACTGAGATTGGTAAATTAATCCCATATGGGATTGCAGCTATTAACCTGTGTTTTACAACAGTACAACACATCTTGGTACATTGAAGTCTAGCTGGACTCCTGTGGTAACTGTGGTAAAATAATTAGGGATGATCATACCAGGCAACCCCAACTCAGCAGAAAGGTGTCGAAAATAGGTTCAACCACTTTGGTCAACTGAATGAGTCCTGACTGTCTGCTGTTGTTACCCAAAATGCCCTGTGCTGTTGTTACCCAAAAATCCATTCATAATCTGACAGTGTTCTCGTTTTGTCTCAATCAGTAGAATAACAGTTGGGGAGGATTTCAGCTTTAGTGACTATATTCAGGCAGAGAACCTGCAGAATAATATTTTTGCAATTATCATTCAAATTTTAAGTGATTTTTTAAAAAAAAACAATTTCTCAAGTTCAAAGAAAACATTGGCTTGCTCCTATAGGAAAATTTGATAGCTATGCTGTTACTATAAACCATTGCAATACAAAACCTAATCCAATGCTTGTATTTTGTTGGGCAAATCTCCTCATTCCCAAAGTGTCAGATTTCTTTGTGGTTTAATCTTGTTTTGCATCGTAGCATTGCTAGGGATTTAATTTGAGACGGTTAGGAATGCAGGATACAGTACAGCACAATGATTTCATGTGCATTTGATTTCTTTTGTTGGGACGATGTGTAAAACAGGTGGATGTTCAGCCACAATCAATTTTGTCCTGACTGAGGAGGACAACTAGAAACACCACTAATGTGTTAAAGGTCTGTCTGCCACTCACTTCTTTAGCTCCTTTTAATATTTTGTTGTCTACATCAGTGAATAGCAGCATTCAGTGTTGTTCCAAGTTATTCAGGAAATCCTACAGCGCAATAATGATGTGATTATCTAATAGTCAGAGTTTGCTTAGGCTATAGAAACTTCCAGTATTTTTAGATCTAAAAGTAACTCTTCCTGTTGGTTCTCATCCAAATTTAGGCACGAAAGGCTAAACATCCAACACCAATAAAAAATAACTTATTTTATTTTATGTGGCTTACATGCTGAATAAAAATTTAAACCATAGACCAGTTTAAGTACAAGCAAATTACCATTACTTAGTGTCATAAACATGCCAATAAACTATTGACTATTTTGGGAGAAAGAAGTTGATAAACAGATATAATGAACATGCCATCCATGGTTTATTGTCAAATCTAAACATAAAGAAAATGGTTTTCAAAGCGTATATTGTAAGTTAGTTTTATGTACAGCAGTTTTAAAATTGATAATTTTTCCATGCAGGCATGACAAGAATTTTCCATTGCTAAGGATGAAGTGGTAAAATTGTGCAGCCTAAGTTAGGGAATTTTTATCTGAAGTAAAATCACTGGGATGTATAGTGCAATCCTAATTTGTGATAATTTGTACATGCATTGGACAATCCTTCTGGAGTTACGAACCAAGCCAAAGCTTCAACTTAAATATTTTTCTCATCTTTTATCCTCCTTTCTTTAGGATCATGTTCTATTCCTCTTCCTATGCAAACTTGCCCTTTATTGTTCAGCTGGACAGTACTCTCCCAATTCTACTGTGCCAGGGGATATGTGGAGGTTCAGAACAGCTAGTCACTTGACTGTCCCTCTGATTTTTACATTCCATTCCCATCCTCCACAACCTGAAAAAGGTGAATTATCTCTCTTTCCATCATTTAGCCATGCCTTTGACAATGAGCTAAATTTCCTTTCATACCAATGCCTCCTTTGCAATAAGTTCTTATGTCTTCTGACTTTAGAAATTTGACATATACAGCATCCACTGCACAAGGTTTATGTGTGCACACTGATTTCCTTGAAACGATTCAATTAAATTAGAACACAATCCGGTTTTTACAAATCTATGTTGATTAGTCCATATCATTCTGCAAGTTCACTCATTTCAATCCATATTATAAAAGTTTATCCACAATGAATTAATCCAAACCTTACTACCTTGAGGCTTTCCTTTTTCTTGAGCACAATTTAACATTTAATACCCTCTAAACCCTTGGCATATCTCAGGTGCTCAAATATTATGGTTAATGTTCCTGCTATCTCCTTCAATATTGTGGGATGTATGCCATCTGGAATTTTCTATTTTCAGACACTTTTTAGAGTTTACTTTTAAATATTTACTTCCAGTATGAGCTATTTCCACATTCTTTTCAGGTACTCTTTCCAGTCCAATTTTCACTTTCCTCTGTAAATTACAAAGTTAAGTATCAGTCTTTACTTCCGAAGTAACACCTTTGTCTTGAAGTGGGCCTACATCTTCAATGATTATCCTTGAAGCCTGTACGTGTTTATAAAAGTTATTGTTCTTTCTCCTTCAGTCAGCTGCGTTTATAATTTGGCCACTATACAATCCAGAATTAATCCAGAAAATGTAGACACTAACCAGACATACCCAGTTACAGGCATAAGTACTTTGCGTCAACTAACGTTGTTAATGAATAAAGATTAGTTTACTTGAATTTGCTACTAATGAATTAGAGGTTAGATATAATAGCCAATAATCTTTGTCAGATATAAATTCTTACTGCAATACACTGAGTCTACTACTTACCTAACACTGTAGCCTGAATGGATGTGGAATAATGTGTGGTTTCTAAAGTTAGCATATAATGGTTCATTCTCTTGAATCTTCGTCAAGTTGCTGGTTCTCTTTACACGTTAAAATTCTACAGTACTGCACGCTTTTAACTGATAGGTCTTTCTGCCATGCAGCTAGTGGTTGGTGAGGAGTGCACCAAGATTACCTCGTAGTTCAGAATTTATGTTGATGTAGCGTTCAGTGGAATGTTTCTCCATTCCAGTCTCAATGGTCAAAGATCAACAAGGGGCTTTTCTTCTGATGGAAAGTGGACATGTTTAGGAGCACAAACTTGGAGCATAGAGCATTTTCCGGATGAAAAGTTCAGTTTTTGTTTCCTCTGCCTTCTTACCTCAAAAGTAAATGATACGAAGTTCCAAAATAATCTTCTAAATCCTATATTATTTTGTCCTCCTATTCTGTCACTAAAATCATATCTTAACCCTTCCACATCTTCTTAAGTACTCCGAAAATAAAAGTTTATTTTCAATTCCAATTTTTCACATCTTGTAGCTGTAAAGCTTTTGCTTTTGAAGCCTTGTTAAATTGCTTTGCTTTGGGGACATGAGACTGCATTTTCCAAATATAGTGGAACATGCTGCTTTATTCACTTTTTATACCAAGCTTTGAGTGTCTTGTGTTAGCCCTTATAGTGGTGAATGAAGCTTTTTGATTAGGTAAGTTCCCAGAGGAATAATTAAACTGAGCAAGAAGCAATAAATGCAGCTAAGAAAATTTGGCATCAGCGGGGTAAATGGCACTTTACTCTGTTTCAATGTTGTATTTGTAATAAGAGCTTTGACAAGTGAAAAGGTTAATCTGTACACAAAAGGTATTTAGGTAAATAGCCTCATGTAAGATCAATAAATGTTGCTTCTTTTGAGGGAAAATGCATGGCATGGGTTAAGGAAACATGCATTTTTTTCTCTTTATCAAAGACTTGAACGGATGTTGGAATAGTATTTCCTTCCTCATACTGCTGGTTTTGCACTCAAATAAGCAAGTGGGAAAACCTTTGTCTGGAAGTTAACCAGAGCCTCATGATGCCAAAAAGTCTCTTTCAGAGCATTATATAATGAGTTCTACCAATGTCCCTAATGAAAATGCTGAACTGAGATTTGGAATCAATCATAATGCCGCCTTACAAATGTATTTGTTCTGAACTAATATATGGATTTGATTGCTGAATAATATTACTGAAAATGTTTAACTGATAACCAGCTGTGAGCCTTGAAATTAAAAAGTAAGTACATTAATCTGATCATTGTAGTTTTGTACATGATGCTTGTGTCATTGCTTAAAGCTTGTGCATAAATAACGTCATAAAAGCTTTAATCACAGAAAATGGTTCAACTTCAAGGATGAAGAACATTCTGGAAGAATTTGTGCTTTTTCCTAGATACTAGCCCTTAAAGGGTTAATGCAAGGACTCTGGTTGTTGCTGTTCCTGGAAAAGATAGCATTTTACAAGAAAAGGTAATTAAGCAGTTTTAAAGAAGCTGGAAACCTCTTTTCCCCGGTGGATTGTTTACATGGTGGTTATGGCTTTGAAAAAAAACCATACCTAGAAAACTGAGTTTAAAAGCTGGTTTTGTTTTTGTTTGGAGGGGCGGAAAGGAAGATCAACTGCTTGGGTAAAGAACACCACAGCTCCTGGAGCTGCAGACCCAGCCCAAAGCAGACTGTGAATGGAATTTGCTCCAAAGTCGATGTACATTCTGAAATCAACTGTCTGCAAGTTTTCCTCAAGTCTGCCTGAAAAGTAGTGCAAGGGTCATTGATTGTTTCACAGACCAGTGCTGAGAAACCAACCAGTGTCCACTGGAGGCACTGAATCCTTGAAAGCGGACCTGGCTGATTCAGCGCACGCACATTGCGGATTCCGAACAACCTGTCTGACTTTCACTTGCAACGCGAATGTCTTACAGCATTGCAAGCCTTAAGACCAACCCAGACAAACACATCAATAAACCTGACAAAGGGACGGGAATAGTCATCCTTAACAAGTGTGACTATATCAACAAAATGCATGCCATTCCTAATGATGAACATATGAACAAGGAGTAGAAGTAGACCATTCGGCCCCTCGAGTCTGCTCCATAATGATGGGTCCAAATTCACATCCATTGGACCTGCCACTCAACATGACTGGACAGCCTTGCTCGGAGGAAGATTAAAAACACATGCTGAACTTGTGTAAGAGTGATGAGCTGCCGCGTGACATATATTACAGTGTTTGTCCCCTTGGCTCGCTGTGTTCACGTATTCATGGGCTGCCCAAGACACAAAAAAGTGATGTCCATTTACGCCCTATCTTATCTCTGACCAGTTCTACACAACATGAATTGGCCAAATAGTTGGGTGAATAGTTACAACCAGTTTTGACCAAGTTTTCCACATACATGGTGAAGGATTCCTTCACATTTGCAAAGGCCGTACAGGACTTGCACATCGATAGCAATGCTGTGTCCATGTGGTCATTTGCCAGCCTGTTCACCAATGTTCCACTTAAGGAAGCCATAGATATTTGCGTTGCAGCACTATATCATGGTGATCTAGACCCGCCACCATTATGTGAATCAGTATTAATTGAACTTATGAACTTGGCAACTCGTGCAGTTGAGTTCAGTTTTAATGACACTATGTATACCCAAATAGATGGTGTTGCCATGGGATCCCCTCTAGGTCCAGCTCTTACAAACATCTTTATCGGGTTTCATGAGAAACATGGCTTTGATGGAATGAGACCTAACCTCCTACCCTCACATATTTCCGATATGTGGATGATACATTCACTATATTTAAATCTGCAGCTGTATGTAATAATTTCTTTGCATGTCTTAATGGGCTCCATCCTGTGCTCAAACTCACCTTTGGAATGAAGCAGTCAAATGAACGCTCCTTACTTGACATACTAGTTGAGAAATCTGCCAGGGGATTCTCTAGCATGGTCTACCACAAGCCTACCTTCACTGGTCAGTATACACGTTGGGATTCTTACAGTTCCACATGCTATAAAATTGGTCTCATTGGCAACCTTGTAAATCAGGCCTGAGCCATTTGCTCATCATACGCTGAAATAGGGCGCATCAAAGATATTCTGCGAATAATGGCTACTCTGATCAGATCATTTCATGCTGCATATCATGCAAACTCACGAATGGGCCAAAGGCCGTCACCTTCGGCTTTGAAAAGTGCCCAGTCTACTCCAGATTATCCTGGAAGGGCAAGATATCTCAAAAAAACTAACAGGATGCTGCCGTCAAGCCAGAAAGGTGTTCTGCCTATCATCCAAACGAGAAATGTGGTATATGAATTTCAGTGCCAGAGTGATGATAGGTATGTAGGCTATACATCCCAAAGAGTGGTGAATTGTATCAAACAGCATGTCCCAGCCACTGTTTGCAACAGGCAATGTACAGGCTGTACCCAACCAGCCCATGCTTGCAAAATTCCAAACACAGTGTCCAACACTTGATGTGACTCTGTGATTGGACAACATTTGCTAAATAATCCTCAGTGTGCTAAGAATTATGCTGACAACCAATTTAATATTGTCACTCGGGCTTGCAGTCTGATGTTTTTGTGTATGCAGGAAGCTACATATATTAATGCAGACAGAAAGAACACATACACATTTTACCCTTAGCATGCGGGTGCATGCCCGACATGCCCGTGCATGAAATAAAGCGTGTTGACTTCAGAAGAGTGTCCAGACGTCAACACGCACTCTCGCAACATATTTCTAGGCAGGCAGGCGATGAAGATGGAGGCGTGCCCACCATTAATTAAGCGGCCAGTTAAGGCCCTTGAGAGACCAATTGACTCCGAGTTTAAGAAGCCCATGTAATTTTCAGGCTGTCGCACAGGCAAAAAGTGCAGGTGGGCAGGCCACAATTTGCAAAACCTCATCCACGGGTGGGATAAGAATGTGGGCTTCACAAAACGAATAGTGAGTAGTTTTGGTATCATTTGCTTCTGTGAACAGGACAGCTTCATTTCGCTTCGGCGCTGCATTCAGATCATTTAGAAGCTTCAGTTCGGGACTCTGTTGTTTTTCAGGCCCCTTGAGGATTCACACCGTGTGGGGCCTTCCAGGTATCAGACAGCCTTCCCTTACCCTGGTACTGGGGATTGTGGTCTCCACTTGAGGCACCTCCTCTTGAGGAGGAAGAAAGGGTCAGAAGGAGGAGGAGGCCAGGTGTCCCTATTCAGCTTCCAGGGGAGCAACCAGTGGGTGGAGAGGCACAGGCACAAAGAGCTCAGGGCCAACAGATGGCCAAGATGAAAGGGGCCACAGAAGACACTACTATCCTGCTGCCAGGGTTTATAGACGGCAATGCAGCTACGTCAATATGTCTGAGGTGCAATGCCGAAGGAGGCTCTGTCTCTCAAGGGAGACAGTGACCTCCATCTGCCGGAGGATCGGCCCTGATCAGCTCCAGCAGTGTGGGTGGGCACCCCATGCCAGTGGCTCTGAATGTCACAGTGGCCCTCAACATCTATGCTTCCGGCTCTTTCCAGGGCTCATTGGGGGTTCTGAGCGGAGTCTCCCAATCAGCTGTCCATGGTTGTGTCAAGCTGGTGACAGATGGTCTGTTCAGGCGTGCATTGACTTTCATTCATTACCTTAAGGACAAGGCCAGCTAGGCAGAGTGAGCCAGAGATTTCATACTGATTGCTGACTTCCCCCGCATCCAGGGTGCAATAGACTGCACACATATGGCCATCAAGGCGCCAGCGGGTGAGCCCAGTGCCTTCGTCAGTAGGAAGGGATTCCATTCCTTGAACGTGCAGGTAGTGTGTGATCACAAGCTACAGATTCTGCAAGTCTGTGTAAGGTACTCTGGCAGCTCCCATGATGCATACATCCTGAGACACTCCCAGGTGCTGAGGCTGTTCAGTGCTCCGGCTCGGCTTGATGGGTGGCTGCTGGGTGACAAGGGCTATCCACTCAAATGGTGGCTCATGACACCTCTCTGCCACCCAAGAACAGAGGCTGAGCAGTGGTACGATAGGAGCCATACCTCCACAAGGGCTGTGGTGGAAAGAACCATCAGTCTTCTCAAGATGTGCTTTCAATGCCTGGGCCATTCAGTGGTGCACTCTAATACCCCTCAGATCGTGTGTCACTGATAGTGGTTGCATGCTGCACTCTCCACAATCTGGCACTGGAAAGGGGGGATGCAGTGGAGGAAGAAGATGTAGACGCAGATGCTCTGGCTGCAGACAATGAGTCCAGTCTTGAGTCCGAGTTTGAGCACACACAGGAGAACGCTGAGGGGATAAACGCAGGCCTGGGCAACCTCCAGGGAGGCAGGGACACCTGGGAAGCTTTGATCAAACATCAGGTCGCTCTGGACCTCCCTGCTCACCATTGATGGATGGGTACTTAACTGGGATACTGGGTGCCCAATCCATCTCTCACACTAACACTGACTAGCTGATGTCATTGCCGGTATGAGGGCTTGCAGGTCCGAGCACATCTCCAGGAACCTCTGATTTGAGTGCCTGGAGGAGCCTCTCCATGAGAGTCGCCATTCTTTCCATGGAGGAGGCATTGCACTCAGCCGTGAGGGTCAACACAGTGCTTATGCTCTGTATGGACTCCTCCACAGTGGACACTATGGCACACATTCACTCATGTATCTCCATCAAATCGTCCCACATATCCCGCTGGATATCCAGCAGCTGCTTCCTTAGAGACGACTCTGGAGGTCCATCATCAGCCATCGACTGAGCACATTCCTGGTCCCCAGCAGTCCTATGACTGCCGGCGCCCTGGGCACTCCCTGCCTCTGCCTGCACCTCCAGCGAGTGTGAAGTGCCCTCACCAATGTGCACCGAGATACTAGACAATCTTATGCCCACCAAGGTGCTGGTATCTGTGCTGGTGCCTGCTTGACAGAGAGTGTGTGATGCTGTTGCGTGCTCAGCATGTTAGTCCTCAGGGGTCAGGGGTGGGCCTTCAGGCTCCTCACAACAAGGGGCTGCTGGTGACCCTAAAAGGGAAAAGGAGGACATGTCATTAGTTGAAGTCATTATACTGTCACTGCATGCCTGACACCCTGATAAGACAGAGATCTGCATCATGGTGCCCTCGTCTTTCCATTATCAATGGAGGAGATTCCAGGTTCGAGGCTCACATCAATATAGAGACTACACTGCAATGATTGCAAAAAGCCACATTCTCACCTCAGTGCACTGCACTCTTACCTCCCTCTGGCACCCAACCTCACCACAATCGCTTGACCATGTGCAGGGTGCCTCTCCAGTTCCAGGACCTCCTGCTCATATCTACTGGATGATGAGGTGTTGGGGTCCCACGCCAGTCCGCGACCTCTCTGCATTATTATGGGATGCTTCCTCCTGGAAGGGTAGAGGAGCACTGATTAGTCCACTCTCTACCTGCAGCACCATTGCAGCCGGGCCAATCCCGCCTGAGGAACACCTCACAGGGCTTAGGCCATTTGTGACCCTGGAGCCACAAGGCACTCAGTCCAAGCAGCCAGGGTTCACCCCCTTGGCCTGGTCCTGCCTCATTGACATTTGCCACTGTAACACCTCTGAGGTCCACAGGGGGATGGGCAGCTCTTACTTGTTCTGCAAAGTGACCCATGCCGACACAGTACTCACCCTTCCCGATCGCAGGAGATCATTGAAGCGCTTTCGGCACTGGACCCATGTGGGCCTCACCACATTGTGGCTGCTGACCCTGGATGCCACCTCCTCCCAGGCCTTTTTGGTGAGGGGTGGGGGTGGGCTTCTCCTCCTGCCCCTGGGGATAAGTGTTTTTCTGCTGGCTGACAACTCCTCCAGGAGGGCAGCAAGGCACTCATCTGAGAAACGCGAAGCGGACTGCCTCGCTGACCTGCCCTCCCACCTGCCACATCCACCCGCTGCGGCATCCATGCTGTCGACATCCACGTCCTTCGGTGGCAGCCTTCCAGGGGTGGCCGAGGCCGACTTTGAATTGGCCGACATTAAGCCCCTGCCTGCCCCTTCGCGCTCATTGAAAGGCTGTGTCTCACGCTGGGCAGGCCCTAATTAGTCTGCGTGCATAAAATCGTGGTGTGCTGCCGAATGCAGGCAGCGGTTGGCTTATCGACCACCCCCTGCTTGCCCCCGCCAAGCCCGCACATGAAGGGTAAAATTCTGCCCATTATGTCTGTTTCAGCTACACAAAATAAATGATAGTCATTCGCTGACTCATTCCTCAGGGCAATGCCTTAACCAATCAGGGTCAAGCTTGAATTTTAAACAATGGTTTAAATTTCAAACAATGCTTGGCAGTTATCTGTCTCCATCACTGGTGTATTCTCCAGGCTGCAGCACCTCTTGAGCACAACGCTGACCAGACCCTGCTAAGCACAAAGGCAGCTAGCAGTACCAAGAGCCAACTAAGAGAGGAGACACTATAATCTTGACAATGAGATGGAAGCTTCGAATTTATGTGCTGGCCACCACCAATGAAACCAGCGTGGACAGATTGCAGATCACAATCCCCAGTCTGAAGAACAGGGCAAACTGATTTTTATGTCCCCACATGTTAAATTCAAAATCCTTCTCCTTGTTCCTTAATCATGCCTTGACTTCACCTTCCTCCTACTTTAGCAATAATTTGCTGCTTTGCATCCATCTACTCCACAGTCAATGACCATTTGTTCAGCCACCATGCTCCTGTCTCTGCAATTCTCCATCTATTTCTCTCCACATTGCTATTACTCTTCATGTTTCCAAAAATCCTTTCAAAGCCCTCTTCTTTGACTGTACTTTCAGTTCTCTATTCGAGCCCTGTCGACCATATGCAATGTTAATTACATCTGTTTTCCTCCTTTATTGTAAAGCATTTGAAACACTTGTCTGTATGTGAGGAGCTTTCCTTATGGTAGTTGAGTCTGATCCTAACCTGAGTCATTCTGGCCTATTTTTTTCAATGGAAACTAGGTGCAGTGTAACTTTAGCCATATTTTAGAAACACAGGTTCAAGTTTTCTTTGTAGGCACTCCTGTAGCATTGAGGACTAAAATTCTGGATGTGTACATAGACAATTGTTCATATGGACAGTGATTTTGATATTGGCACAAAAAGTCTGAGACCCATAACCAATATAACTAGTCTTACAAGGTAACTCAAAATGCGTTTTGACTTTTTACCAATTACATTTACTTTGTAGTGAATCCTACAAGAATGAATGGGCCTTCTAAGCATCGAGGCAGACCTGCTCTTGTTTTAAAAGTCAGGTTGATTTGTTAGAATGCTATCAATTGAGTGATGTGGAAGCTCACTATGTTGATATGCGCTCAGCAAGTACAAGTGTTTCATCCTATTGCACTGATCAGTGGACACTGTTTAGGATATTACGTCACCTTAGGAAGATTGAAATATTGAAACAAGTTAATTAATCCTTCACTAGAAAATAATCTGAGTGCTATCAAAAGTTGTAGTGATGGACATGCTCTACTGAGGATTTATTGACATGTTTTCTGTATTCTGTATGCAGACTCTATGGCCTGAACTTCACCTTTTGTGGGTGCACGCGATCAGCGGGCCCGGGAGCAGTCGGGAGACGGGCCCCTGACCACGATTTCACCAATTAGCAGCCAGCCAGCATGAAACACACACTGTAAAGCTCAGCGCTGCCAGGATGGGGGCGGGAAGGGGGCGGGTGATGACGCTTCTGTGGGCATAGCAAGTGCTGCGAGAAAACTCTCTGAAGGCAGGCAACTGCCTCGGAGCAGCAGACCTGAAAATGAACAAATAAAGGTTTAAAAAGCTGCAAAAAAAATCCATGCGTCACAATCAAGCGCCTGAAAAAAAAGCTGATAAAAATGCTGCCCACAGATATCTGTTTTTATTTTATTTCATAATGGAAATTTCATCTCGTCCTTGGATGAGATTTGATGAAAAATGTAAAGGCCCATCTGGCCGATTCGTCCGTTCGCCAGTCGTAAGGTTGGACAGGCCACGAAAAATCAGAAACAATTGTGCCGCTAATGGGCTTAATTGCCCATTGTTGGCGGGCAAGCTTTCGACTTTTAAGTGTGCCCGCCAAGCGAAACATCGCGTGATGCGCAGCGACATCGAGATGCTTTGCCCGACATCTTCTCATGCAATTTTACACCTGATCGGGTTGGGCGCGCGCCCGCCCACCGGACGTAAGATTCAGGCCTGTGCATTCAAGGTAATTGAACACAAGTTAATGTCATCAGTCTTTACACTGTTGAGGCATTTCTAAAGGAAATGGTTTGAAAACTGAGCTGGTGGCAATTGGCATTCCTGCTGGGAAGGAGTCAGCAGCAAAAGGGAAAGCTGCATATGCACTATCGCTGAGGACTTTATAATGTGACTTTGAAAGTAGCTGTGCAAGTACTAAACCTGCAGTTATTATGCAATGACCTTTTCTGAGTTTTGGCAATTTGGCCAAGGTCATCTTCGATTCTGGGAGGAGGTCCATACAATATGGCCACATCATAAACCAGGTTGATCAGAGTGCTCTACCTCCTCAGGTACAGACTCAAAATAGTGGACCACTGTTAGGTGCACCTTGTCTGCACCGTTGGGTTGTTGATGGTGCGCTTGCCATCAGAGACAAACTTGTAGTGTCAATCTGATGTAAGGAAAGGGTTATTCAAACACTGACTGCAGTGAGGTGGAATGGCAGATGCAGATTCACACCGGAGATTACCCACCTTGGCTGTACCATGCTGAGAAAGCACCAATCCAAGGTGCTACAGATGGGAGGGGAGATTAACTGTAATCCCCCAGGCACTGAGTGCCTTTGAATAAGCGATTTCCCCCATGAGTATGCAAGCAAAGCCACACCAGTTTGCTTGTTCAGGGTGCCCAACTCCTATGAAATAAAATAAGGGACACTTCGACCAGGTGGGATGGGGTGGGGGTGGTGGGGAGGGATAGTTAGGGCTGTTGCAGGTGATTGCTGGTGACCATGAGATCAGGCTGACAGGGGAGTGGCGGGGGTTAAAATAAACTAAAACTTACAACTTATCTTGTTGAGTCACAAAATTATCCTTCCTCTGCCGGCCAACTCACTCATTTGCAGTCCTGCTTGAATCACTCAAACTCACCCTGGAGACTCTCAGATTCAGTCTCCCGCAGACTATCCTAGAAATAAGGGGAAAATGGTGACCCTGAAGGGACACAGGACAAGCAGGCAAAATAAGGATCAATCTCTTAAAATACAGGACAGTTGGTCACCCTGTGCCCACCCATCGCTGGATTAATACCAGTGGCAGTGGGATGAGGCTCTTAAGTGGGCATTAATTGCCCACCTAAAGGCCTCAACTGGCAGCAGGGCAGGAATGCCATCTACGGGCTTCCCATCACAAACTTAATTGGAGTGGAGGTGTGAAAGCCCATATTTGATCCTGGCATCCAGGTCCCAACCCAACACCCAGAGTCCTGTCCATGGTGTCAGTTGCAAGCACTCCCTATGCTGTAGAATGTGGAAATAAATATGACCCTTGTACTGTGAACTCTGGCTGAGAATGTTAGAAAGGATGAATGGAGAAGTTTGCAATAAAGAACAATTTTAATTATTTTACCTACATAGAAACTGGAATGCCTGGAAGTGCAAATTTGGTTATGATCTAACTAGATTGCAGTTTATTTTTCTGTGCTTCAGCTTCCTCTACCTGCCATTAAGCAATAAAAATGATTTCCTTGTCTCACTTCAACATTGTTTGCACTAGATTCTCAGTTTGCTGCGTTATTGCATTGCTGAATTCAAATGATTGGATAATTCAAATACTTCAGTACAAAAATGGCATTGAATTGTCAGTAGACTGCAGTTGTATTGATGAAAATCTTAAGAAACAATTTTACAAGTACACTTGTGTGCTTTTTTTAAAAACCCTATATCCAAAATTCTGCTACCCCTGGTTTTGGAGTTAAACAGTGACACCATATTAAAATAATAAGGTAGAAGCTTAGTACCATTGGCAGACTTCAAACTGGTTCAAAGGTAAGTTCAACTATACCAACAACTTCAAAAATGAAAAAAAAATTGATGATTGCCCTTTTCCCAATTGGTAAAACCTGACTTATTGATTAAAGTTGCCACAATTTTATTCTTATGCCTTGAATAAGTTTCAGCCTTGGATAATGGAGGCATGAGAGTCGCTAACCACGGTTAATTCAGTTAAACACAGCACCATGATGCCCAATAATCCATGCTGATATCTATATTTCTAGCAAATGTTTGGTGCTTTAGAATTCCTCAAGGTTACATGCGTGACCTTGTTCTTATTGACCATGTTCTCTGATAACACAGAATTGTATATTGGATTTTTTTTTAGTAACTTGTGCTTGTTTAGTTACATCCATTTGTTTATATTTTCCACAATTTTCAGGTTTTGCTCAAGACATTCTCTCTGGCTCAGTGTTACTCCTCATGCCTGTAAATCGATCTTGCTTTCTCTATGATTGCAAATGCACCACTTGTTTTCCAATATCTAAATGAACAGAGTTATGGTCTCTGGATCGTAATGGAGAACCTTTGGCAAATATTTCACTTGCTGCAATTTGCATTATCCTATCCTTTCACAGAAAGCACTCTAACCATGTTTCGACAACACTAGTTCTTCTATAACTGCATATATATTGCTAAACTATTTATTCTAAAGTCATTTAACATAAAGCCTGTTCATGATTTTGCCTACTTGCTCCTTGTGAACTCCCCTTGACTTTTTATCCCTGATTCATGTGGTTTATTCCAACTTAGATCTAATAATCAGTAACATCTTTACTCATGCTCTTTATCCTGAATGGCTTACACTCAAGTTAACCAGAGTGAACACAGTTCCAATAGTTGAAATCCCTCTATGTTGCTTCTCAATGTTCTGAGCCAACGTCTCAGCTCCCAGATGGTTTAAATGTGATGCATCCCTCCTGGAAAAAATTACTTTTTCCTGAATGAAACAAATGTAATATTTCCACGTGCATAGTAAATTTCCCATGGTTAACAGCAGTGTGAATTTATACATATTCTTTGACATAATGAAGCACTTCACAGGAGTGTTATCAAAAAGAATTTGATACTGAGCCACAGACAGAGATATTAGGGCAAATAAAGCTTGACCAAAGAGAAAGATTTTTAACAGTGCCTTAAAGGAGAGGAGGGGAGGTTCCGGAAGGGAGTTCCAGAGCTTGAGGCCCAGGCAGTTGAAGACCTAGGTTCCAGTGTTGGAGTGTTTAAAATGCAAGGATGCACAAGAGGCCTGAATTGGAGGAACGGAAAGATCTCGGATATGAAAAAAATAATAAAGACATATCCTTACTGACTGTGTAAAATGGTAGGCACGCTATCAAGCTGAGCTATTCCATAGCTGGATGGCCTAGGCTTTCTGATAATGGATGGTAGGGTTCTCTTGTGCACTGCCTGTGTGTGTATGTGAGAGAGTTATCTTGTATTTTGAGTCAGGTGAGTTCTACCTGCCAATTTGTCAATCATTTATGGCTCAAATTAGCTTATCCTTAGAACTGTGGGTAAATATTAAGCTATCCGTTTAATTAAACTATAATGACAGCCTATCAACATTAAATGAGAATGATCTTTGTTAACTCCTCCTATTATTTCAGAGCTATAGGAATTTTCTTAAATAAACAATATGGAAGCCAGTACTGCCTCAGCTGAGACTTTCCCTGAATAGCTACTCAACACCAAGGCCACGAATTTTCCTATGGCAGGAGGGCTGGGCGGGAGCGGGCAGGGGCGGGCGCAGAGCCGATCATCGCCCGCAATCGGCTCAGCGCTGCCATTTAATACGGGCGGGCCAATTAAGGCCCGCCCAGCATCATTCATGGCTGGTAGCTCTGCGGGCAGAGGGAGGAGGGAGAGTGGGGGCCTGCGCTCTTTTGCGTATGCGTGTAAAAGAGAGCAGCAATCTCCCTGAGGCACGGAGCTGCCTCGGGGAGATTGAGTGGATAATAAAATAGATTAATAAGTTATGTAAAAATTTATTTAAACATGTCCCCTCATGTGACAGTGTCACATTAGTTGGGACATGTTTGTTACGTTGGGAAAATGTATTTATTTGTTTCATAAAAGCTTCAGGAAACCTCATCCCACCCCTGAAAAATGCAAAGGCCGCTTGGGCTTTTTGCTTGCCCGCCAACCTTAAGGTTGGACAGGCAGCATTCCTAAATACTTTAATTTTTAAATGGCCATAATAGGCCCTTAACATTTTGGCAGCATGCAGCCAACTCTGGTGCGTACCCGCCGAATGAAATCTCACGATGGCGCATGATAATGTCATGATGCCCGCCCAATGTCATCATGTGTCATTTTACACGTTGGCGTGTCGGGCCCGCCCCCCCCCACGCCAACCGTAAGATCCTGCCCCAAGTTACTATGGCAGCTTTCTGGATTGCATTCTAATGGACTTCATCTTGATACAAAATGTATTGAACATTACAGAGATATTATAAACTAAATAAAATGATTCAGACAATATGGGTAAAGCCAAATAGATTATTGAGTTAATGACAATGTCTTTTCTCTATATTGTAATTTTTTGAGTGGACAAATTATGTTTTCAATCACTACAACTGGTTGGCACTGATCACAGATGTTTAAAATTAGATGAGAGGTCTGATACAAGTTGGTCCTTTTTTTATTTTAGACAACCGAGTTCCACTGGCACAGTCTTCACCAAAAATGAAGTGCTTAATTAAAGAGGCATGAAGTCAGTTGGGCCATTGGGTTGGAGGAAAACCCCTCTGCAGACTTTTACCGATGGGTCTGTGGCCTTTCACCCACAGCACCAGCTCCGATGGCCCTCCGGCTTGTCACCAGGAGCCTGTCTTGACCAAGCTGGCGTCCTGCACAAAGGCGGTGAACCGGTCTGACATCGGTAAAATATCATCACTGTTGCAAAATAGCCCCTAAGTGGGCTTTAATTGGAATAATTGGCCTTTGTGCAACCAGGTAGTCAACTTGGTTCCCAGGCTGCCTCGGGTAAGACTCCCAGAGACCAGAATGTGTCGTGGAGCCATTCTAATGTGCCTCTCCCTATTTTCCCAGCCTATGCCTTCTCCTACCTCATCTCCACAGGGCTGGAAAGATTCAGCCAAACATTTCAGGCCGATTGTCTTTCATCAGAAAAAGTGAGTCATTTCACATAAGTCTACTATTACTAGTGGGCAGAGTGATTTCCATTGCATCAATTAGTTGCATTCAGTGTTAGGCCTTGGCCATTGCATTACCTAGTCCCCACTGTTCCACCAATTTTACCTGGCAGCTTACAATGATATTTTATGATATACCTTGGGCAGGATTTTACCGTCGGTGAGCAGAGGTGGGGCCTGCTCGCCAACGCATAAAATGACGCGTGGTGACGTCAGGCGGAACTCCCGTCGTCACCGCGCCCCATTTAAATTTTCAGGAAGGCGGAGGCGCAGCAAAATCAGCTGTGTGCCCGCCGACCTGTCAATGGCCAATTGAGGCCAATGACAGATCAATTAAAGTAATTAGTGAACCTGCCCGTCCAACCTTAAAGCTGGCGGACAGGCCAGGAGTCCCGACGGCAACTAGAAAAACCATGAAACCTCATCCACTGGCGGGATGAGGTTTCATGTAAGGTTTTAAAAATTTCAATGAAGTTGTTATGGAAATTATGAACATGCCCCAACTCATGTGACATTGTCACATGAGGGGACATGTAAGGGGATTTATTTTTCTATTAATATAAGTAGAAGGTAGAGCTGATGAGTGCGCGCTTTCGTGCTCATGTGTGAAAGAGCGCACTCTCAGGTTTAGGGATTCCCCCCCACCCGCACAGGGAGCGCATAGTGCTTCCCGGTGGAAGTCACGCTGGGCGGGCCTTAATTGGCCCATGCACGTCAAATGGCGCCATGCCTCCGATCGGTGGTGCCGATCGGAAGTATGCCCACACGCGCCCGCCCATCAACTTCCCCCCCAACGGGGTGGGAAATTCTGCCCCTTGTGTGTTTTATGTTAATTCACTAAAAATTTAGTACGATGATCAGACAGAAATGGTTATCCACCCTCAGTACTTGTAACCTTTATTTTCACCCCAGCTGAAGTATTTGCTCTGTGTAGACTATTTTATGTTACACTTTAACTTTAATCTGAATGCCAAAATTAGATTGCAGCTTTCAGATTTCATCCCACTATCAAATGCAGTGTAATCGGTATTTTAGGTCAGTTTGTGCCAAGACTAGTACCTTCCAAATCCACCACCTCAACCATCTAGAATGACAAAGTCAGCAGATGCATGGGAACATCTCCACCTGCACTTTCCCTTCCAAGTCATATACCAGACTTGAAATAACCCTGCCAATCCTTCAGTGTCACTAGGTCAAAAACCTGGAACTCCCTCCCTGCTAACGCTCCAGGTGTACCTACACCACACGAACTGCAGCAGTTCAAGAAGGTGGCTTACCACCGCCTTCTCAAGGGCAAGCAGGGATGGACAAGAAATGCCTGGCCTAGCCAGCTCATACCCCATGTTACAAACATGACATGGGGCTGAGTTTTAGCTCAGCCGGCCGGCGCGTGCCCAACCCAAGCGAGCGTAAAATGACGCGCAATGACATCAGGCAAGCATCCCAATGGCGGGCTTCAGCAGTGAGCCTGCCGACAATTAAAAGGCCTATTAAGGCTATTAACGAGGTAATTAAAATTAATTTTTCGCTGCCCATCCAACCTTACAGTTGGCGGGCAGGCAAAAAGGCCAAGCGGACTTTGCATTTTTTTGAAAACCTCACCCACGGGCGGGTTGCTATTTCCAACATCAAATAAAAATAAAATAAAAAATCTAAACTTCATTTAATAACGTGCCTCTGCTCATGTGGCAGAATCACATGAGCGGAAATGTTTCATAACATTTTTTAGAATTTTATTTTTTATTCTGAAAACTGTGCCTCAGGGAGATTTTCAAATGCACACAGCGCATCCGCGAAGTTCGCACTCGCCCTCCTCCCCCTTCACTCCCCCCTCCCCCCAAGCACACAGAGAGCGCTGAGCATGAAATCACGGTCCGGCCCTGATCGCGTGATATTGGGATATATTACGCAGCATTTAATTTTCCAATAGTTAAGCAGACTGAAAAATTTGGAAAGTTGTACTATAATGCCTTGTTTCTGTCATTTATAAGGAAAAAATTGATTGATTCATATGAATGGAGCAGGAAATAGTGTTATCTTATCCCTTCTGCCAAGTAATAAAACTTTCTAATGTTATATATAACAGTTCAGTACAATTCATGAACAACGTCATAGAAATATTGAACAAACAGAGCTAGAGCACTTTGCCAGCCTTGAGACACATTTGGCAGTCTGAGTGCTGTTGATCTCCTAAATTTGCTTTACTGTTCTTCCAATGTTTAGTTAGCCGGTAACTGGAGGAACATTCAGACTGCCTGCAGAGCTGCCGAGTAGGCAGGAGGCTTCCTGGGATAGGATAACAGTATTTCCTGTTCCTTTTAAATTGAATCACTGTTTAGTCTGGCTAGACAGTATATCATAGGATTCAGTTTTAAACATGATGCCTAGTTCGTCCAAAAATCTGCCAATGTATTGATAGTAGGATTGCTCAAATTGGCTTGTTACTTGTGAGATTTATTACGTTGCACAAGTAACTCAATATCCACTCAGTCACATTTCAGATTCAGTTCTAAGGTAAGTGCTCAATCAGCTAATTTTCTGATGATCGTGAACATACGGATCATATCTTTTTGAAAACCAGAATCCCCCCTACAGATCACTTTCATAGCAGCTGTTTAGCTTGATATTCACCACCTTATTTTTATTGTACTTTATTTGCTCAGAAATTTCACTACATCTGTACAGTGGCTAGTAAGTCCATCTTAATCTTTCCGTCATACAATCATATGTCAATCATTCTGTTGCAACAGGATGCCACACAAGTAACAAAAGTTTTTAGTATGCCAGGACCCTTGTAAACATAAAAATAAAAGACAAGAAGTATTTTACTACTGCACGTGTTATACACCCATCCAAGGAGAAAACGTAGAAATCACTGGCTCTTCTCCCCCCCAGCCCTCTCTTTGTATTAAATCTCCTTACTTTAGAAATCTCCTCAAAACCTGACTTTTCAGTCATATCTTTAATACCGCCTCCCACTCTGTCCTGACTCTTGCTCACATTGGTTTTGCCTGTTTCTTGTCCTCTCCTATTTCCTGCTTCCTTTGTGAAGCATGTGGGGATGCTTACTCGGTTAAAGCCAAACATATATTGTAAGCCTTGATAGAGCCCAACTATAGTTGTAAGAGATCCTGGCATTGACCACAGTTTTGCTTAAAGTACAAATGAATTTTATTTTTTCACAAAACTTACATAAAGTGGTATATTTTGCAGCCTCATTTGTAAAGTGAGCTACCTCCTCAGAATTTTATTGCTCTATAATAACTTGTCAATCCTATAGATAAAAGGTGACTATAATAATATGTAGAGTGTCATTACTATTATTTGGCTTCCAGTATCAGTTTTGGGTTCCATGAGCAGTGAAACATTTCCACTTTTCTGACATTAATAACACAATGTTCTTCGAATCATCTTCCCAGTGGTAATATTAACAGCAGCTGGACTAAGTCTCAGGAAATCCAGCGTTTAGATTGTTGGCAATGTATTATTACTCAAGAAAATGAACAGGAAATATTTCCTGTGCACGGTATCTAAAGAGCCACCCTAAGGGCTCATCAGAGTATCAGACTGCCTTCCCAAATTAGTTAGTTCCTTTCTGAATCATTGCACACACCATTTATTTTTTTAATGTAGTTGTGATGAAAGCATTGAAGACTGGTGGAATGCTAAATAAAAATAACAGAAGCATATGTGCATGATTTCATATCCAGACAATGTTTTTGTTAATATGAGAGAGCTCCATTGTTCATATTTTTGATTACCATACAGAGTGGTGTGTATCTGAAAAGTCCTGCCAAATCTGATACAATAAACTTACAAAACTGGTGCACTTTTGCTTAAAGAGTTCAGCTTTCTAGCCTTTTTACAGTTTATTTAAAATGACTTAAATTCAGAGGAATAACGGACCAGAATTGCTATCTGTAAATCTTGTGACTCTTTTACCAGTATGACCGTGTGTGATAAAGTTAGAAGATTTTCTATATGGATATTAATTGATGGTTGTAGCTAAAGTTTAAAATATAAGGATGTAATAAATTACTCCTAATTGTTTAGCATGATTTTCACTGGTTTCAAGAATAAATGTTGATAATTACCTTTCAAACCTGGGCTGGGCTGCATTTTTGTCTTGGGGTCAGGAAATTGACGTCAACTCCTGGGTCTCAGCCTCATGTCAGCGTCAGATGCCCAACATGGTCTTTGTAATGATGGTCAATTAGTGGCCAGGGAGTGCATCCACAGTCTAATTAAGCATGGTGGTGGACTCTGGAGGCTGAAGGACAAATCGGTGTTTATATGGGAGCTACCAAAGTATGCATGTGAGAGAGAGAGAGAGAGAGAAAGGCACTCATAATGGAGTGACTCTCAGAAGTGAAGGTAAGGAAGTTGCAGGGTTAAAAAGGCCACAGTCAGGTCGTTATCTTGGAGGGACAACCACTCCACTGACTGTGTTTCAGCACCTGTAGCTCAAAGGTCCTGGTGAGTGCAGAGGGTGGGGGGCCCCAACCTCCATCATGTTTCAGCTCAAGGGCAAAATTCTAGTTGGCATCTCTCTGGTACCTCTAATAGGCCCTTTAAGGGTCTTAATTGTCTACCTATTGCTTGTGGGCGGTTAGCTCTCACCCACCTCCCCCAGCCATCCATTTTTAAAACAGCCCAGAGCCCAAAGCACGCAGGCAAACCAGTCTGCCATTTTCCAAGGTGAATTTCCCAGCCCTTATGCCTCTGGTCACACCTCTAATGCAAACCAAAATTTCTGCTCAGTGTTTCTTTTGAGTGGTAGAATGCCAGTTCACACTTGTGAACTCCCATAGAGAGTGGTCCCGCCTTAGTTCTGCCATCGGGAGGAAATGGTGAACTGACTCTAGGTATATTTCCCCACACCCAAGCCTAAACCTATACATAAGTTTTGAAACTACCAGTACCCTATTATAGCACAACAATGACAAGCTTGAGAGTTGGTCGCGTGTTCACCCTTTTAACCATGAATGTTGTGCAAGAAGGCGAGTGAGAGACAGGAATTTTATATTTTTAAAGCTTTACAAAACTATTAACCTCAGTGTTTATGTATGATACAGTGAAATCAGTTGTCTTCCTCCTAATTAGTGTTTATATGTAGCCGATAATTATTTAATTAACTTATTGAGTTTCTTTTAATACTTATCTCCTTATATAATAAAACCAAAAAATGTTCCTCAGATGGGTCACAGAAGAATTTAAAAGGGTTCACAGACCAGCAACTGAGCTAACCTGTTGGCCTGACAATTGTTCCAAAGCAAGGAGTATGAACAAAATGACCTACCGCCAGATTAATTGATTGATGGAGGTTTGCAGAATAAGGATGAACTCTGAGTAACTAATCTCCTATTGTGATTCATCAGGCTGTCGACTGTGGTACAGTCATGGGAATTATGCTGAGGGACCACAACTGAGAAAAATCCTGCTCTTCTTGCGTAGAGTTGGTTTTATAGAGTTGATCTTCAGACAATTTTTCTTAGTGAAAACATTTAACTTTATTTTCAAGACAGCAGCAATTACACATATGTGTCAAACTCCATAACTATCGAACTCCTCCCTCAGTAGAGGTTCCCTGTGCTGTTTACACACTGGTTTACACAGATCATGTGATTTTACAACACAGGATTATTTTTAAAGCTACATTTCCCAAAACTAAAATTACAACCAGTTGGTAAATACTTTTTAAAGGAATCAGAGCAATCGCCTGGGAGTAAGGCCACATGTCTTGCTTAACTGCAACTAAGGAATTAAGTGATATACTCAGAGAAGGCCTTCTCAGTCGACTCATTTTTACATAGATTATACAGCGGAGAAACAGGCCGCTAGTCCTACTGGTGTTTATATCCACACAAGTGTCCTTCCATCCCTGTTCTGTTGAAGAGTCATATGGACTCAAAACGTTAACTATATTCCTCTCTGCAGATGCTGTCAGACCTGCTGAGTTTTCCAGGTATTTTTGTTTTTTTGGATTTCCAGCATCTGCAGTTTTTTGCTTTTATCTCTTCCCATCCCGTCTGCCTCAGCAGAACATAGGAAATAGGAGCAGGAGTAGGCCATTTAGCTCCTCGGTCCTGCTCTGCCATTTAATAAGATCATGGCCGACCTGATCGTGGCCTCAGCTCCACTTTCCTGCCAGCTCCTCATAACCATAACGCCCATGTCGATCATGTGTCTAACTCAGTCTTGAATATAATCAATGACCGAGCCTCGACTGCTCTCTGGGTGAAGAATTCCAAAGATTCACGACTCCCTGAGAGAAAAAAATTCTTCCTTACCTTCATATTAGATGGGACACCCTTTATTTTTAAACTGTGTCCGCTCGTTCTAATCTTCCCCACAAAAAGAAACATCCTCTCAGCATCCACCCTGTCAAGCCCCTTCAGAATTTTATGTTTCAATAATATCACCTCTCATTCTTCTAAACTCTTGTGAGTATAGGCCCAACCTGCTCAATCTTTCCTAGACACAACCCCTTCATCCCAGGAATCAGCTTAGTGAACCTTCTCTGAGCTGCCTCCAATACAAGTTCTGCTTAAGCAGACCAAAACTGTACACAATACTCCAGGTGCGGTCTCACCAATATCCTGTACAGTTGTAAAAAGACTTTTATACTCCATCCCTCTTGCAATAAAGCCCAACATCCCATCTGCCTTCCTAATTACTTGCTGTACCTGCATGCTGACTTTTTGTGAGTCACATACAAGGACACCCAGATCCTTTAGCATTTCATAATTTCTCTATTTATATAATATTCTGCTTTTCTGTTCTTCCTGCCAAAGTGGATAATCTCATATTTTCTCACATTATACTTCATCTGCCAAATATTTGCCAACTCACTTAACCTATCTATATCCCTTTACCTCTTTGGGTCTGATTTTCCCCGTGGAGACTGGAAACGGGAGCCGGATCTGTTTTTGTGTCACACATGTACCTCTGGTGGGAAACAGACTTGAGTTTTGGATTTTCTCAGGAATGAGCCCTTAATTGATATGGGAGATGGGTTTCCTGTCCAATTAACACTAGTGGGAGCAGGAATGGGGGCAGGTTTCAGATCCCAAGGCAGCCATCACGGAGGCTGCTGGTTGCTCCTAGGGAGAGAGCTGGTGCCAAAGCCTGCCACTGCACGACGGGGAAGTGAGATGTCACGGGAGTTGGAGGTCTGGTGACCTTGCGATAGAGGAGGGAAACCCTCTTTCCAGAGGGTGACAGGAGGAAGTCACTTTGTCAGCAGGGGCACCACAATCACTGCTGCACACCACCCACTGCACCAGGCACTGGACCAGGTGGCTTCTAAGTCTGCGATGCCCCATCAGTTGTGATCCAGGTTTGTTGTCCAACATCAGTAAAGAGGGCATTTGTCCCCTGGGTGGTGCACTAGTGTGCAGCCACCTATGAGATGCCACAGACGCCGACACTGATGAGGGCACAAATGTCTATGGCCGGCTGCCTAGAGAGTTGCAGTTTCCTTTGGCACTGGTTCTCAGCCATCTCAGGTCTCTTTGCCTCTGCCTGTGGATCCTGTACTTAGGGTAGTGTCTCCTCATTCATGCCCTTTGCACATTTTCTGGCCTCCTTATGCCCGGCGCTCTATCCTTCCTCTGCAGGCTGGTGTTCTTCATCGCCAATGGCCTCTATTTCTGAGGATGCAGCCTTTCTGGTGGAGACCAAACAGTCATGCCCAATGCTCCGATGCTCATGTGGTTCAAGGAGCCAGATGAGCCAAAGAACTGGCAAAGTTTTTAATGTTGGCTCTTCCTCTGAACCATAATGGACAGCTGCGGCTTCAATTTCAAAGGGGTAGGTCTTTTAAACTTTATAAAGTATTTTTATTCCCATTTCTAAACTTTTCCTGCCTCTATGACTTGCCCCAGACTTGGGGTTGGATTATAGGCTCTCCCCACTGGCAGTTTTGAAAGTGCAGAGCCAAGCAAAATCCAGCGGGCACTGTGCTCGCCAGTTACTCATCTTCCCCTGCCATCACCGCAAATAAACGAGGAATGGGGGAGCCATTGGGAGGCCTTTGCCCATCCCTGGGCCTATTGCAGCCCTTAGTGGCTAATTAATAACCACTTTAGGGCCTCATCCCACCACTGCCAATATTATACCCATGGCAAGGGGAGGTCTACACCAGTCAGGATGTCTGGCAGCTTATAGTTACTCAAGCTGGTGCCAGGCAAGGGAAGGGGACATACTTTGCGGCTCCATTGGAGTCATCCCCCAAGGGTGAATCCCCTTTACCAGCCCTCCTAGTCCCCCACCCCTTGTTGTAGTTCTACATTTGCTTAATACAAACTTACCAATCTCACACAGGACTGGTAAACTAAATGTAGGTTTGGTTTATTTGAAAATGTAGTATAGGATTGCTCCGCAGACAGATTTATAGTAAAGGTTGAATAGTTAATGTTAACAGGAAAGTCCAGCTGCAATTTCTTCACACCACATGCTGCTAGCTAAAATGAAAGCTCCTCTGAACAATGTCTACTAGTCACCTGGCTATTTACTCATTAGCATACTCTCTCATAAAGCAATATCACAACTGCCCTCACCCTCTCTCTGGGGCTTGTCAACTTGATCCAAGTGAGACCCCAGTCTTACTTGCCAGTCCTGGCTCTATCTGTGTAGTGGAACTGCTTATATTACCAACAGTGGCCACCACTCCCATTAGCACTGCTGGGACTACAGAGATGCTGGCCATCCAGATGGCTGGCAGCTCTCTAAGGCAGAATTTCCTCATGAGAGAGGGGTAGAAGTCCTAACTCCATTTGATTATCACTGCACCCTGTGTCAAAAGGCTGCAGGGCAATTATCTGGGTTGTTAGTGGGCTGCCCCCCTGACTTTTTAGCTGGGGGGGGGGGGGGGGGGGGGGGGGTCGGTGGTGGGGTGTGGCGGTAGGTGGGGGGTGGGGGGCATCAGGGGGCAGGGACAGTGGAACACTGTGAACTCACCCATGATTCTTGCTTCCATGTAGCTGGTCTGATTCATATAGCTGCTAATATCAGGCCCTCTGTGGGAAAATTCAAAAACTTATGAGACAGGCTTTTAAAGCACCCTCAATGATGTTACTTGCTGACTTAATTGGTGCAGGTCTGTTCCAAGGCTAGAGTTTTCCCATGCTCTTGGGAACATACGAACATACAAAATGGAAGCAGAAGTAGGCCATTCAGCCCCTTGAGCCTGCTCCGCATTCAATAAGATCATGTCTGAGTTCTATATTTACATCTACCCCTGCTAACTTTAGATTCTTGTTAGGCAAGGGAATCGATCTACCTCAGCCTTAAAAATATTCAGTGACCACTTCCATTGCCTTCTGAGGCAGACAGTTTCAAAGTCGCACAACCTCCTGAGAGAAAAAAATTCTCCTCATCTCTGTCCTATAAGTGCGACCTCTAATTTTAAAACAGTGCCCCCTAGTTCTGGACTTGCCCAAAAGAGGAAACATCCTTTCCACGTCCACCTTGTCAAGACCATTCAGGATTTTATGTACTTCAACAAGTCACCCCTCACTCTTCTAAATCCCAGTGGAAATAAGCCCAGTCTGTCCAACTTGACCTCATAAGACAGCCCACTCATTCCAGGTATCAATCTAGTAAATCTTCCCTGAACCACCTCCAAAGCATTTACATCCTCCCTTAAATGAGGAGACCAAAACTACATGCAGTATTCAGGATGCAGTCTCACCAATGTCCTGTATCAGGGAAATATCAAATATGGTGAAAGTGGAGTCGGGAGTTCCTGCTGAGTGATGTTGCAGCCTTTTTTTTAGTGACCTTCCTCTGTTTGACCCCGATTGGGGCCTAGAAAATTCTGTGTCCTCCTCACAACTTGCTTTCCCACCTATTTGTTGTCAGCAAATTTGCCTACAATATTCTCAGCCCCTTCATCCAAGTCATTAATGTAAATTGTAAATAGCTCAGGCCCCAGTTCTGATCCTTGTGGCACTTCACTAGTTTGTTTTTTTGTTTTTTAAAATTCATTCATGGGATGTGGCATCACTGGCTGGGCCAGCATTTATTGCCCACCCTTAATTGCCCTTGCATAGGTGGTGGTGAGCTGCCATCTTGAACTGCTGCTGTCCATGTGGTGTATGATTTAGGGAGGGAGTTCCAGGATTTTGACTCAGCGACAGTGAAGGAATGGCGATGTGTTTCCAAGTCAGGATGGTGAGTGGTTTGGAGGGGAACTTCCAGGTGGTGTTCCCTTGTCCTTCTAGATGGTAGTGGTCATGGGTTTGAAAAGTACTGTCTAAGGAGGCTTGGTGAGTACCTGTGATGCATCTTTACCAACCTGAAAATGATCCACTTATAAACTTTTATGTTAAGCACCTTACAAATACCTTTTGGAAATCTAAATACACCATATCTATTAATACCCTTTTATTCACAAAGCTTATTACATCCTCAAAGGACTCTGATAAATTTGTCAAACACTCTTTCCCTTCCATAAAACCATTTTGACTCTGCTTGATTTTATTATGATTTTCTATAAGTCCTAATATTTTCTTAATAGTGAATGCCAGCATTTTCCCGATGACAGATGTTAGGTATAGTTCCTTCATTTCTGGCTCCCTGCTTTCTTGAATTGGGGTGTTACATTGCAGTTTTCCAATCCACTGGGACCTTCCCAAATCTAGGGAATTTTGGAAGATTACAACCAATACTTTCACTATCTCTGCAGCCATTTCTTTTAAGATCTGAGGTTGCAGGCCATCATGTCCCAGGGACTTCTCAGCCTTTAGTCCCCTGAGATTTCCTGCACTTTTTCTCAAATGATTTGTTTGAAGTTCTTTCCTCCCTTTTGTGCCTTGATTTTCAACTATTATTAGATGCTTTTAGTGTTTTCTACCATGAAGGCAGATACAAAATACTTGTTCACATTCTCTGCCATAGTTTCCTATTATTAATTCACCAGCCTTATCCTCTAAGGGACTAACAATTACTTTAAAGACACTCTTCCATTTTATATACTTTATAGTCTTTCAGCATATATGTTCTGTTTATTTTCATGTACATGTCTTGTTTCCTTTTAAAAGCATCTAAGCTGTTTGCCTCAACTACTTCCTGTGGTACCAGTTTTGCAGGACAACCTTCAAAATATCTACTAAGAATTATGCATTCCCTGTGACCAAGACTAATTAATCTTATTCATTAATAAAGTAGCGTGAATTAGCTTCAAGCTAAAAAAAATGACTTAAACCATCCAACAGACTGAATGATGAGGACATTAATGATCATTAGCAGTGGTAAATTATCTGGAACATTAGTTTATATTTAATTATTTTATATTCAAGTTTATTGCAATCACTTTGAGTGAAGTTTGAATACAAGCTCTTTGACCCCCAATATTCACCCTACATTTCTCTTTCCATTGATGCTACCTGTCTTGAATGTTTTCAACATTTTCTGTTTTAATTTTAGATTCCCCAATGTCTTCAGCATTTGTTGCTTCCCACACCACCCCCCATGTTAAATAGCAATCTGTATTGGAATGGTGATCAACTCTGTTGTATGACAGACCCCTTCTAAATCAATGGCAGGATGACCCAATGTTTTTAGCATCCTTGCTGGCAGGATGATCCAATGGGTTTAGCATATTATGTTTAGAGATTTGTTTTGCTTCACACTGTACTTTTGCTGCCTTACTGCAGTACCTTTCTTTTTGTGTAACTTATTTTGAAAGGCACTGGGAGAGGTACCATTCCAAGTTGGGTGGTGATCTTAATGCATCCTGAAAGGAATATTGTTTAATTGTCCGAGGAAACAAAAATTCAAGTATGCGATTCTGTTGAAAGAGTTTTGTTTTGGTTCTGGTAAAATTTAATTAGGTCAGTATGAGCTGACCCAAATATATATCTAAAACAGATGCTGCATAAACATGGGACATATTGTGTGACATTGTGGAGTCTTCTCCAAACAAGTTTTTTCTTCAGGGGCAAGTTCATGATTCTTCATACTATTTTAAGTATAGGAAACAGAAAATTATATTCTAAAATCAGAAAACCTACTTCAAACAGCAACGTAACAAGTTGCTAACATGCAAGGTAATGAACTCAATCTGTTGTAAGTGAGACAAATAATTACGACTGCAATGATATCATTATGTTTTTTCAAGATTAATGTCTAATTGAACAGAAGCAAATTACCTTTAAAAATAATTTGAAGAAAATTAAAGCTTTGCAAAATATTCTTAATTGTTTTGCCTGTAAAATTAATAGCATTGCATCTGATTATATTTTGGCAGATGAATACAAAGCTACAATTTAAAAATATCTTTAAATATAAAAACTTCAGGTGAAGATTAAAACATGAATTTGGTCACAGTTCAGAACCAGATCAGTGAATTTTTAAAAATTAATGAATGCCCGGATGTTGGTCACTGTTGTATATTTCTGTAGAATTACAGTTGGGCCATTATTTCTGCTGGAAGGAACAGTCTTAAAGATCATCTTATACTAGACTGAGAAGCATCAACCCTCACCATTAACTCCTCACATTGTGGCATTCAGACGTGAAATCCAGTGACCAAAAGTGGCACATCTTATTTTAACAGATGTAGAGATTTGCATTTTGAGTTAAGGTTCATTGAGGTAATATATTAAATAAACATAACTGCCAAAAATCAGATATCAAGCCAAACAGCCCCCATGAATTTTTTTGCAGATTTCATTTTTTATCATTAAATGCATTTCTTTCAGCAGTGTGGGCTGAATGCAGATGTTTTTTTGAAAAGGAATGAATGTTGTATTCCTGTGGGAAAATGGTCTGGTGCCAGTTCTCAATGGTGGGATGCCTGTTGGGACACAGGTAGGGTGGTCCAGCAACATCACCAGGATGTATATCAGTTACATCACAGGAAAGTGTTTGTGATCATTTCATAAACAAAAAAAAAACCCTGTATTTTTTGGCTGGCATGGTGGAGGGGGACTTGGGAGAAAGTAAAGTTAGTCTTGATTTGTATAGGCATATTGCAAACCTTGCAGTCATAAAGATGTACTGTCAGGGTAAAGCATTTACTTCTCCTATATTGCTGACCCACATGTGGCATACAATAATTTCCATTTTATAAATAAAAATATGGCTTTAAAGAACTGTGTATGCCAAAAGTCAAGTTGCAAACAATACATTCTCCAAATGCTCTGCACTTGGCTTCTTGGCCTGTAATAAAATACCCAAAGAGAATTTTCATTCAAAGTTCGGTAATTGACCAATGAGTAAATGAAACCCTGGAAATGTGGGTGGGGATCTAAGTGGAAGTTTATGGAGGAAACGGAAAACTATTATTCAGAATGCTGCAAAGAATTTTAAGTATTTTTCAATGCAGTGCAGTTTATGTAACGCACTTTAGAGTAAAGCAAATTTATTATGAACAGCATTCAGTGAATATATAAGTAGAAAACAAATATCCCTAGCAGCAGATCTCAAGGTCAAACAAGCTGCTTCATTAATGACCTTCCTTCCATCATAAGGTCAGAAGTGGGGATGTTCGCTGATGATTGCACAACGTTCAGCACCATTCACAACTCCTCAGATACTGAAGCAGTCTACGTGCAAATGCAGCAAGACCTGGATGATATCCAGGCTTGGGTTTACAAATGGCATGTAACATTCGTGCCACACAAGTGCCAGACAATGACCATCTCCAACAAGAGAGAGTCTAACCATTGCCCCTTGACATTCAATGGCAATACCATTGCTGAATCCCACATGTTCATCATCCTGAGGGTTACCATTGACCAGAAACTGATATAAATACTGTGGCTACAAGAGCAGGTCAAAGCCTAGGAATCCTGTGACAAACAGCTCACCTCCTGCCTCCCCAAAGCCTGTCCACCATCAAGACACAAGTCAGGAGTGTGATGGAATACTCTCCACTTGCCTGGATGAGTGAAGCTCCAACAACACTCAAGAAGGTTGACACCATCCAAGCTAAAGCAGCCCACTTGATTAGCACCCCTTCCACAACATTTACTCCATCCACCACCGGCGAACAGTGGCAGCAATGTGTAGCATCTACAAGATGCATTGCAGAAACTCACCAAGGTGCTTTAGGCAGCACCCAAACCCATGACCACTACGATCTAGAAGGACAAAGGCAGCAAACATATGGGAACATCATCACTTGGAAGTTCCCCTCCAAACTATTCACCATCCTGACTTGGAAATATATCGCAGTTCCTTCACTGTCGCTGGGTCAAAATCCTGGAACTCCCTTCCTAACAGCACTGTGGGTGTACCTATACCACATGATCTGCAGCGGTTCAAGAAGGCAGCTCACCGCCACTTTTTCCAGGGCAATTAGGGATGGGCAATAAATGCTGGCCTAGTCAGCAAGACCCACATCCCGTAAATGAATTAAAAAAAATAGACCCTTGCAATGCACACAGAATCTGAAAGGCTCACTTTAGGGTTCCACACTGCATGGTACTACACACAGGCAGAGAAGGCTTAAAATGTTTTGCACATGCATACCATGCTCCCTGTGGTGAAGTAGGTGTTCAGTATGTTGTTTACATTGTAATTATATTCTGTCCACCACCCTGTCTGCCTTCAGAGAGTTCACTGGAAGCGCTCAGCACCCTTGGTGACGTCAGCACCCGCCCTCTCCCCGCCCCCACCGGCAGTGCTGAGCCTTTCCCAGTGCCCGTTTCACACTGGCTGGCTGTTAATTGGCCAGTCAGCGTGAAATCGCGGTCAGGGGCTCATTTCCCATCCACTCCTGGGCCTGCCAATCACACAAGCCAGATGAGCGAAAAATTCAGACTTGACTGAGTCTCCACAGCTCTCCGGGGTAGAGAATTCCAAAGATTCACCACCTTCTGACTGAAGAAACTCCTTCTCATCTCAGTCCTAAACGGCCTACCTCTTATTCTGAGACTGTGTTCCCTGGTTCCAGATCCCAACCAGTTTCTTGCTCATCTATTCTTCCAGAATAAGATCCAAGAGAAAAAAAAGTGGAAATTACAAATCACACAAATGAAATATAAAAGTTAGAGAAATCATGAAAGAATATTTCAGTAATTTATCAATTTTGTTTAATTTAAGGTGTCAGCCTTGAACTGTTCCAGTTGCTCGATGTAATAATAATGTAAGCACATTGTTTTTGAGAATAGATATGCTGTCACTACATGTAATGAACAGAGCAGTTCTTCCCCAGTATAATTTAGATATAATGTCCAGCTGTGTATGTTGTGTAAGTTTCTTATCCAACTACAGAATTCTACATCTTTATTGGTGGCTGTCTTTGCAGCTGCCTCAATTCTAAGATCCTGAATTCTGTAAACATCCCCACTTCTTTATACCACTCTCCTCCTTTTAGTTACTCCTTAAAACCTACCACATTGACCAAGCTTTTGGTTACCTGTCTCAGTTTCTCCTTATGTGGCTTGAGTTCAAATTTTGTTTGATAATCCTCTTCTGAAGCACCTCTGGGCATTTTTACTATGCTGTATAAAGTTGTTATAATCTGTCCTTTAAACTTTAACTTTTTTTTTACTCTCTTCGGTGCAAGTAGTTTCTCTTGCTTAAATGATATAGCTAGCAGATAGATATTGATATTTTTAAACAAACAATTCCGTTTGCTTGGACTCGAGAACAACCTTAGCAGGTTCCCCTTGTTGCTTATTAAGCCACCAACAGGCATCTGGCTTGGCTGCGTTGACATTCCTTCCCTGCAACTCCTCCAATTCAGATCATTCTGATTTACCTTTGTTCTCCTTCTGTGGTCAGTATCCAACATTTGTGATCAAGTGAACGTTTGAGACGGGAGAAAATATAAAAAGATAAAAACTGTAAATAATCTGATGGGATGGGATTAGCTGGGGGGTTCTTTCTTTTGGATCTTTAGTGATGTTGTGCCCATGCCAAGAAAAACACTTCTTTATTAGTCAGTCACATCAGACTTTATCCTCTGGTATATGGTTAAGAAATGTTCCACATGTAACTTATCACAATATCCTTCATGTAAAAGTTATGACTTCAGCCTTGTTGGGAAAATACTAGTTAATAACTATTCTGATATCTTAGTGATGCCAATTACTTCATTTCTTAGCTCGTCTCTGAAAAAAAATGTCTTAACCACAGACATGTAAAGTCTTGTTTATCTTGACTCAGAATTTTTCATTTTACATTTTATGGTTACAATATTGATACAGATGATATCATTGGTATGTTCCTGTACACTAATTTTGGTGCTGTGGGCAGGATAAAAGCCAAACTGAAATGGCTCAAATATACTGATATGCAAATTTGGGTGATCATAAAACATTTGAGGGCCCTTAGATAGGAAGTGAAATAATAGTTGGAGAGGATAGACTTGTTGGGATGGATGTTTTTAAGGAAGAGGATACTGACAACAATATTGAAGGGAAAGGACAATGTTTGGTCAAGTGAGCAGGCACCCAGCTTTGGTCCAAGGAGAGGTAATTGAGTATTCAGGACAGGATTGAAGTGGCAATTGGTGTGTGTCAGAGGGTGGAGTGAAGAGATAGATAGACAATAAGATGCAGAATATCCTCATCCACAGCTGTAAGGTTGGAACTGACAACTTGAGCAGTGCTGTAGATTGAATTTGTGCCCCCACTATTTTATTACTGCACTTTAGTGGCCTCCTGCTGTGTTGCCTAGTATTAATTTTCTTAATATATAACTTGGAATTTTCTTTATATCCAGAGGAATTTCATGAATCACAAAGGTTTTGCCTAAGCCCATAATTGTTTTTCCTGCTTAAATGGGCTCTAATACAGAATTCATTTTTATCAGCTCTATTTAGAATGAAAACTGCTTCAAATAAGATCATTTAAGTTTCATTACTTTTAGATTAAGTGGAATAAGATAATGCAGAACTAATGAGATGATATTAAGATGAAAGTAAATGATAACTTGCTTGAATCACTGGTTAAGATGTATTGTGTAGATATAGCCAATGGAATAATAATTGCTATGTAAACTAAGCTATTGAAAAAATAACTTTAGTAGACTTTAAATAAATGGCTTCCTTGTAGATTTTCCCTTTAGATTAAACTGAAACATGTGGTCCTAAATGTCTGGAACAAACAAAGAATGCTTGTGCATTAAGCAAATGCTCCCATACAGGTAAGGAGAATATAAGTTGATGAGACTTTCCAGTTGTCTGTCCAGAAAAATTGAGGCATTTAAATTGCCGCAATCATGAATGTGATGGAATATTCCAAACAACATAGCTCTAACTATTTTTGAAAAAAATTCAAGAGCCACTCCATCGTTGGTCAGCATCTGTTGAGATACTTCACCATACAGGAAATTAACTACTGTATTTTGTAATTTGTCTGAGTGAGCAATGTTAACTTTTTATTTAAATTGTTGCAATGTTGTGAAGCTGCTTTCATTATCCATTGGATAAGAATTCTGCATCTTGAATTACTGCCACAAAATGCTGTTCTATAGAGCAAGGATTAAGCCTGGTTTCCTTTCCACTTTTGAGATAAAACATGTAACCTGTCATCCAGAAGAGGTAAGCACTCGGAGTACTTGGTCAGCAAAAGCAGCCAAGCAAATTCTACCAGTGCTTGCAGCTAGAAATTGAAGCCCTGATTTTCAGTGTGGTTCTGACCTATCTGAAATGCTAAGACCTGGATCTTCACGTTGTGAAAATGGCAGAAGAAGCCGAAAATCAGAAATCCCACCCTGAACACTGCACCTGCCATTTTCACAGAAGCTAGAATGATGGCGGATTGTATTTGGTGCATGTTTGTTTCATAGAGGTAGCTGCCCATATAGATCAACAGCTGCCTCTACTCATGTCAAATTTTGGTGACCTAGGTCTGTGAGACACTGCAAAGGTTAGACCTAGGAGGTGCAAGTCTGAACTTTGTGGAGTCCTTTTGAGAGGTAGGGTACCACTTTGGAGATGTAGGGTTGTGTGTTCCTGGAATAGTTTTGAGGGAGATCTTGTGCCAATTGGGGCAGGTCCGGTGCCCCTCATGATTTATAAAATTAGAGATGAATGTGTGTAAAAAAAAAAGTGCATTAACTCATTAACTTTCAAGCTCATTGAAAATGTCAGAAATGTGAAAATGAAATGTCAAAGGCAACTGTCAAATTGTCAAGGCACTTAAAACTCCTGCTCTTTAAATCTTTGAAGCAAAATGTCAGGTGTATTTAAAAAAATCATTGTTTGTTATTTAATTCTGTCTGTTTACATAAGCCTGAGGGTTATCATTACTGGATTTCACAACCTTTCATTATCACAGTAGGGTGCCTGCCATTTCATAGTTTGATTGACAGTTCTGAATGATTATTGACTTTTGATGGGGACTATGAATTCCAGTGCTTGTTTTCATAAGTGATTTTGCATTTGAATAAAATGTTTGTTCTTATACGGAATTATATAGTTGAAAGAATGTAAATGGCTTTTTATAAACGAGTGTTTTCTTAAAAATGTCAGCAATGGACACTTAGAATTTCATTTTATTTCATCTCAGCATGGCTCCTGAGGTTTGCCCATGATGGTTAGCGGATCAGTTGGCAGGGTAGGTGTAAGGGCAAAGGGCAGTGGGTGGGAGGCATGGGTTGGGTCTAAATTGGCATAGGAGCTAAAAGGGCCCTGGGGTTGGGCAGATGAGCATTATTGGCATGGAGGGTATGAGTGGCCATGGGTGGGTTGACATGGATGGAGCATGGGGAGTGTGTGGGGGGATGATGATGGGGAGTGGGGAGGGGGTTTATGGCCGTGATATGTTTTATTGTTTATTTTTAATCTTCAACACATTGCTGGAGCACTGAGGTGGGCCTACTGTCCAGCCCATCTCTGCACCCGGGGTCGCCTGGTGGACTCCCAGAGAGCTCTGTCATTCCGGAACAAAAATCCAAATTTCTGGGCCACTTTCTCTGGGATAGTGTCTGCAGAGCCTGGAAATGTCCCAACTGTATTTAGGCCTAAGTATTTTCATACCAACTTGTTATGAATTCAGTAAATTGCATTTAAGACATAATTGATATATACTGATAGAAAATTATAACTTATAAAAATATTCTGATAGAAACCTTAGACAATTAGCATACAAAATTTACTTCAAGGTAGTTAACAGTAAACTTAAATAAAATGTTATTATTTTCCGCCCAATAAAAAGTGTGTCCTACAAAAATGAATATCTAATTAGCCAGTATGCTTTCCTCATGCAGTGTGCATATTTTTCCAAGAATTCAACATAAAACAGAAAACATTTCAGGTTGAATTTTACCACGTAATTATACAGAAAAAGATATTTTAAAATTGTAGTTATTTTCTGTTTTTTAAAATAAATTATGGTTTATCCTGAATGATTTTCTAAGCCAAATAAATCTGAATGACAGATGGCAAGCAGACTTTATGATATTTTTATGTTAAATTATCACTCAATCTTCAAAACTTTATCCTTTTTGAGGATGTAATCAGTAGAAGCCCCACAAGAAATTCCTGTGATTAGTTGGAATTTTACAGTAAGGTTTGCAGGTAAAGCCAGGAATTAATCATGTGAGATCCAAAGTTAAAGGTATAAAAACACCCATGGTGCAAGGCCTGAGGCTTTGCACTTTGGAAGAAGAGCCAATGAGTCATACCTTACTGAATGAGAGATTTTAGATTGTGCGCTCCAGTTGTAATCCTGAACTAGACTCTGTGGCAGAACCAAATACGCTCAGGAACAAAAAATAATCCAAGTACTGCAGTGATACTTAAAGCTATTGGCCGGTTGCGTACACCTCCCAGATAAACAGGTATGCATGCATGTGTACTCACTGTTCTGAGAACTGTCTTCGATCATCTGTCTTGTAATTTGTGTCTAATTGCTGAGTCTGGTCTGAATAGATAAGGCTATAACTTTTATACTGTCACTTGTAGTTGGTTCTTGTAGTTGGTTTCAATTCACTTACCTGAAATAAGAACAGATACGGAGTCCTGGTCAGTTTGAACCAAAGCGATTTTCCCACGGATGGATTTACAATCCATTTGTGTTTTTTTAAAAAGCAACCTTCATCACTCGGTCTGGTTACATTTTAATTAGTGATTATTTGTGAAGAACGAGCTGAAATCCCTTCCAGTAAGCACTGGTACCATGGCTAACACCTTAATTGCAGTACATCTGTCACCCGGTTAATTAATAGCATTGCCCAGTGGAAGAGTTAAAAACAAAATGATTGCCTTGAATAAACTTCACCAAAGGCAGTAATTAAATATTTGGATAGATATTTACTTCGTAAAGTTCTGCACACAGAACACCAATTGCAATTGAACAGGAATTTGAGCAAAATGTTCAAGTGAAAGAAGGACAGGCGTTTATGTAGAACTGGAATGTTCCAAAGTGTTTCACAGCCAGTGAAGTATTTTTGATGTATCATCACTATAACAGAAGCAAAGACTCAGTAATTTGAGAGAAACATTGTGTTCTTGGACCAGCTAGAGAAAGTTTACTTTTGAAAATAGTGAACTTTGCTTCTTTCGTATCTCTTCAGCTGTAATACCAAAAGCAAATAACATAAGCACAGCAGCTCACTGCGCTGGGATTGGGTTTGTGCCTTTGCCGCATTTTGTACTCTCTCAATCTTGCATACGCTGATATGAATAGCAGTGTTTTCTTTTGTGCTGATTAAAATGCAGAAAGAAAGACTCACATTTAAATACCACCTTCACGACCTTGGGTCAGCCCCAAAGTGCTTTACTTGCAATTATGCATTGTTTGAAATGTTGCCACTGTTGTAAAGTAGGAGATCTGGCAGCAAACAACACACAGCAGGGTACCATAATCGGCAATGAGATCATGACCAAAGAATCTGTTCAATGATGTTGGTTAAATATTAGCCAGGATACCAACCATTTCTTCCCCTGTTCTTGGAAATAGTGCCGTAAGATCTCTTACATCCACCTGCGTTTATAATATCATTATGCTGTAACTTCCAAGTTACAGTGCATCATATTGGGGGGGGGGGGGGGGGGGTGGGGGGGGGGGGGGAGGAGATCCCAAAGCTGCGCTGGGGAGCACCTCTCAGGTTTACAGGTAAGGTTTGCACAGCAATTTCCAGAAGTGCAAACTTCCCTGCGGCAATTGCCCTGCATTGGAAACTACCCAAAAATGTGATTTAAATCGCAAACTTCGGACGGTTCTGACTGGGTTACACCAATAGTTATCCAGAAAAGGGTAGAATTAAAACCATTTCTGACTTATGGGTAATTATTGCATAAACCACACTGAACCCCCTGGGACTCTCACCACACCCCGCCCCCCCTGAACCTGCAGGGGACTCCCCCCACCCCACGACTATCCCTCCAAGGAGAATTCACCCCTTGCCCAGGGAGGTGATTCATCGGGGACCCCTGCCATGACTACTTCCCCCCCCACCCCGCTCCCTGCTTGGTACTCTCCCCATCCCCAAGGGCCTACACTCCATGATGGGAACTCCCCAACCCATGGGATTTCCCCACCCCCACAGGGCTCTCTTCCTCTGCCCCACACCTCTCATCCCCATGCCCTTCCCAAGGCCCAACCTGATTCCCGCCCCGCCCCCCCACCCCCAAGGCCAGACTCGACACCCCACCCCCACCCAAGGCACAGCTCGACCTGACCTGAATCCTCTCTCCCCTGAGGCCCAACTCGACCAGATATAATCCCCACCCCCTGAGTTAACCTGACCCCCTCCTCCCATCAAGGCCGACTTCACCTGACCTGACCTCCCCCCGTCCCACCGAGGCCTAACTGACCCACACTGACCCAAACCCCTGAGGCCTGACCGATCCAATGCCTCGGGGCCCAGCCAGCCCAGCCTGACAACACCCAAGGCCTGGCCCAACCCCCCTCCCAACAACCAAACTTGGTCAGACATCCTCCCTGCCTTGGCACTCCTCCACCACCCCCCCTCCCCACCCACCCACTGGCCCCCAAGACTCAACAACCCCCACCCCCAACGCGACCCGACAATCCCCCAGGCTCCTCCAACCAAAATCCACCACCACCCAACACGACCCCTCCCCCACCCCGCCCTCCTCAAATCCTACCAACTTGTTAGTCACTTACATTCTCCCTGGCCTGTCAAGGATCTTTAAACTTACTTGGTTCACGGTGGCTAGTACCATATAAAAAGAGGTGTGTCTTCCTTCCATTTGGCAGAGCTGTACTTGATACTAGGCCCTGGGGACACACTGCACTGTCTGGCTCTTGCTCGGCTGGAGTCGGAAAGTTGGGTGAGGTGGGTGGAAAAAAATTCAGTTAAAAGACTAAGAGTGGAGTGGCAATCCAATGCTGATTGCCACTTCGAGGATTTTCAGGCCCAAAAATTTGTGTCATCCGTCAGTACTGCACTGAATTGTCTGTCTAGATTATTCCTTTGTCCCAAGCCCCTTGAGCAGGAATTGAACCCACAACCTTCTGACTCATAGGTGTGAATGCTACCACTTAGCCAAGGTTGAGAAGAAAACATCAACTCAGTAAATTTATTTATTGCTTTCAAATAGTTAAACCTAAATTAAGTCTAGATTTCTTGAGGAGGACTAAAACTACAATTTCAGAAAAGGGACAAGACTAAAATTAAAGTTATTTCTTAGACTGCAACAAATATGATCAATGTAAACCTCTCCAACAGAAGTATTTCAGTGAGTGAAATTAATTCAGATACACCTATTGTTATGGGATGCAAGCTGGAGAAGTCCTGATAAGAGGTGATCATTTTGTATCATATACCTTGCCTGAAGCCTAAGTGTTTCACGAGACCGCAAAATAGATTTGCTAATTAAAGTGACATTTATCATGAAAAAGAAACAAAGCAAGTTCAGGACTTGTTCAGTTGATTTGGCACAAGTCTGGTTGGCACCAAAAGTGCTATACCAAATTTTCAGGATTGACTCGTTTGACTACAATAGTATGCAGCATGTTAGACAAGCTATGGTTTATGTGTGTTATTCAGGCTGTTAGTTAAAACTGCAGTTGATTTATTGCTATTGAATCTTCAAATCACCAATTTTTTTTTGTTTAAGGATACAATATGAAGTATTTGGGAAAAAAGGTGGGCCAGAATTTGCTGGAAAACAACAGCACATTTAATGCATATTATTACTGGTGTATAAATTGTCCAGAAATCCCTACAGAAGTGGAGATTTCTTTTCCATTGCTCCTGTTTTTTCTCAATCCTCCAATCTTTAATTAAGGACTTAGTGTTTTGGTCCCGTCATTCAGTCCGGCTCCAGATGTCCAATTGACCTCGCTGTTATCTACTCCCACTTCCAGCAATTTGTGGTGCAAATATTTATCAAGCTGAAAGCTGGGAAAAAGGTCTAACCAATCTTGCACCCTGCAAGATGCAAATTTTCGGTCATTAATTTAATTAAGAATAGCTTCCTAATCTAAAAGCAAGACCTGAGTACCAGGATAGTAGCTGTTGGAAATTAGAGATTTGATTAAATTGTTTGATTACTCCAAGTTGGCAATGATTGTTTATAATGTACATTTAAATTTAAAATGAAATGTTACTCAGTTTTTGGTGAATCTATGTATGCGTGGTCAGAAGTTATCTTGTGTTCATATCTACTGCTGTGGCCTATACACAAATGTAGTCACACAAGGATGAAGGGTTGCAATGTCCTATTGGGAAATTTCAAACTCGCACATCATTGTTTTTTTAACACAAATTCTTTTGTAATATTTTTATTTAATATATTGATGTCACTTTCATCGTCAAATGTGTTGCAGAAGTTATAAAGCATTCCAAAATTGATAAGTATTTTCACAATCTGTAATTAAAGTTATTCCCACTGAATATCCCTGCAGAAGCAAAAGATTGACCTTGACGCCACAGCTAGTTAGCTAAACGTTTTGTGACATCGTCCAAAGGCACAGCATTTGTTTACACATGTACGCTGCTGACGACACCCAGCTCTACCCCACCTCTCTCGACTCCTCGACTGTTGCTAACTTTTCAGACTGCTTATCCAACATGTGATACCGGGTGAGCAGAAATGTCCTCCAATTAAACACTGGAAGATTAAAGCCATTGCTTTCTATCCCTGTTCCAAACTCTGTTTCCTATCGCTACCAATTCCATTCCTCCCTCAACAATTGGCTAAGATTAAGCCAGTCTGTTTGCAACTTTGCTATCACACATGACTCTGATAAACTTCTGATCTCATGCAACTAAGACCGCCATCTCCATACTGTAACATCACTTGATTTTGTCCTTTCTCGAGTCATTTGCTGCTGCAACCCTCTTTCATGCCTCCACTACCTCAAGACTCAATTATTCCAATGCACTCCTGTCTGGTCTCTCACATTCTACCCTCTGTAAACTTGAGATCATCCATCTGTCTCTATCTTAACCCGCAGCAAGTTCCGTTCCCCTATCACCCTGTGCCCGCTGATCTACACTGGCTCCCAATCAAGCAACTACTTGATTTTTAAATCCTCACCCTTGTTTTCAAAACCCTCCATGGCTACATCCTTTCCTATCTCAGTAATCTCCCCCAGCCCCACAATCCTCTGAGAGATCATCACCCCTCTAATTTTGGCCTATTTAAATTGCTGCACTATTGATGGACATGCCTTCAGTTGCTGAGGCTCCAAGCTCTGAAATACAGCCCCTATACCTCTACACCACCCCAACTTATTTTCTTTCTTTAAGACACCCTTAAAACCTACTTCTTTGAACAAGCTTTTGATCATTTGACCTAATATCTCTTTATGTGGCTTAGTGTCATACTTTGATTTGCAATGCTCCTGGGAACCTTGGGATGTTTCATTATGTTAAAGATGCTGTATAAATAAGTTGTTGTTGTTGTTGAACATGACAAATGCACCTTTTTTTTTAATCACAGCAAAGATATAGAAATTATAGTAGGCCATATTGCAACACACTAAAGTTCCACATAATTAACCTCCTCTGTGACAGTGCAAACATTTGACATGCAATATTTACAATGATAAGAAACCAGTACCTAGTTCCAAAATAACAGCTTTATTAGATTCTGTTATTTTGGCAACCATTAATTTTAACAACTAGATTAAGTGTAGTCCCTCCCAAATAACTGTGAAGATTTCACCTGCAACACAGCACAAATGGTATTGTTTTGATTGGTTTAAGGTGCTGTTCTGAGTCCTTCCAGTTAAACTGAAACATATTGTGCTTAAGACCAATAAATATAGTAGCCTTGGCTAAAAGTTCTGATGTTGTCATGATATAAGCAAGACAATTATGGCTGGATTTTCACAGAGTTGGGAAGACTCCATTAACCTTTAAAAATGGCAGGCAGGATTTGGATGCATAAGTTCAAATGATCTAATTTTTGCCAGTAGGAGAAAAGGAAGGGGCATGATACATACATGAGAGAAATCTGAATTTAGCAGGGCTATTTGAACACCATGCTCAGTTCCCATTTTGGTTGCTGCAAGGGCCATAATCTGTTCTTTAAACTTTAAAATAGAAACAGGCTGCAGCTGTCTGTGAGAATTAAGAAAACACTACTGAATTGCTTTGATTGACTGACTATCTGCTTAGAAAAAAAACAGTAGTATGCAGTTTCAGTAGAGTTCGTTGACATTTTCCCAAGAGTTCTCATTGTGAATGCTTGGCTGAGTTTCAAAGTTTGCGACTATCTCGCAGGGCATTCACAGTTTGATAGGCGGTTTAGAGAACCTATTAAAGTTTAAAAAGTCTATTAATAGATTAGGTATCTCAGATGTAGGGTCTGTATAGAAGTTTGTTTGCTTTTATATGAGATTAACCACTTGAGATTTAAAAGCTTTGAATGGGTTTTATGACTATCAATTGTTCACCATCAAGTGTATAGGAGTGAGAGCTATATTAGGTTGTTGGAAGTTTTTTTTTTATTTAACATGGCTCCTGCGGCCTGTCCATGCTAGATACTGGGTGATTGTCTATGGAGGTGGCATGGAGAGTATGAGGGGCCATGGAATGGTGGGTAAGGGAGTTTGAGAGATGAGGGCTAAAGTCCTTACAACTTCTAACATAACTGGGACAAAGTTCCAGAAAACTGAGGATGGTCTACTAACTTGCCTGCTTCTGCATTTGCCTACCCCCTGTGGCTTTCTATGATTTGCTTCAGGAGTCATCAGGTCTGACTCTGTCCTGCATCTCTACCCCCAAAGTGAAAATGGCATTTTGAAGCACTTCTTACTGTGGCGGGTTCGTTGAGTCAGGAAATTTCCCTACTCGAGCTCCTCACCTCAGTAGCCAAAATCGGGTGCTTAATGTTAAACTAGAAATAATTCGATAGAAATGTTTTATATATTTTTTTAAATTTAACAATAATATAATAAAGTTTATTGTACTCTAATGCTTGAGCAGAGGGAAGGAAAGCAACTGGCACATTTGGATGGGTAATGATGAAAAAGTTGTCAGATATCCAGCAGCACTCATTTTGAACTATTTGGTTATCTATAGTCCTTAGACCTCTGCAGCATACTTGGGCAGAAATGCAAATGCCTTAAGACAATGGGGAGAAATTTGTTCACATAGCTTTGCTTCTAGCAGCTCTATGCAGACTATGTTTCTCCCCCCTGCGGACACACAGCAGTGCTGGTTAAGACCTTCATGGCCCACACCGGTTTCTTCAATGATACCAATGCTTTAAGCGGCACCAAGTGGCAAACAATTTTTTCCCCATCATCTCATGAATGGAGTACTATTTTGTTCACAGGCTCCCAAACATCATAGGGATTGGGTGCACATGGTACAACACTGGTTAAGGTTTGTTCTGCATAGAGATGACCCCTTCCCATCACTGCCTTATGTGTTAGTCATCCAGCTGTGGGTGTGAATGCTCCAGCTCAGGGTCAATAGACAGTGCATAATAGTGGTTTTAGAAATGGCATTTAAGTAACAAAATTTTGATTAATTATGAAATACTAAATATAGGCTAAACAGTTAGTTAGAATTTGTTAATTAAATTTTGTTAACAAAAACTGTGAAATACTAAATATACCCAAAAAACTATGAAATCAGTCTAAATGGCTGGAATATTTTCATACGTTTTTTAAGCTATATTTATTATTTCATGGTACAGGAAGTAAGATGTTTCAAACTACATTTGAGAGTGTAAGTTTAAAAAAGAACTGATCAGGAGCTGGAAATTAGACTTCAAGAAGTAATTTGCACTCCTTTTACTAACATGTTAGCCTAGATTATGTGCTCACTTATAATGGCACTTGTGCTTATGGCCGGAATTTTTGGCCCAGTTGGCGTCGGGTGTGCAGTGTTTCCCACTGCTGCACATTGAGAACCTAATTTCAATACTTTAGCATCTCATTATAAGTCTTGCTTGCCGGAATCAGCCCCCCGCAATGCTGGATCATCCAGGCACGTCACGCCAATGTGTTTCACAACTGTACGTAAGTGACGTGCATCTGGCGAGTTGCACTTCACTCAGGACTTCAAGGTTTGTTTGTCTACCTGGCTTCGGGCAGCACTCGCATTATCAGCGCCAGGCTTCGCAGGCAGCACCACATCACTTTTATGGGGGGCTCATAGGCAGGTCTCTACCTACCAGACCAGCCGTAAGGCTTTTCAATGGCTGCAGGGCCAGTGCTTACATGGGAAAGGGGGAGAAGTGGCCTCAGGCAAGGCTGCAGGGCGAGGGCTGTACTGGGGAAGGGGGGTATCCTAGGGTGTGTGTGGGGGCACATGTTGGTCTGTGCAAGTGGCCTCAAGATGGTGAGGGCTGAGGAAGCAGTCTCCAGAGGAGATGAGGCCAGATGGGCATGTGAGGGTATGCGTGAGAGAGTGAATGGTGATATCCCTTGAGCTGGCAGTGAACGAGATGCCAATGAATGTGTGATGTGCTTGTGAGTGTGTAAGTTTAGAATGATGAGATGGTTGCCTTACCCTAGTGGCACGGATGAAATCATTCGGCCGGTGCAGACTCAATGGGCTGAATGGCCTCCTTCTGTTCCGTAACTTTCCTATGGTTTAATTTACTGCACTGGATGACTGACCTCGTCTGTGCAGCATTGGCACTGACTACCTCTGCCATGACCTCCCAAGCCAGAGTGGTGAGACTGCTGGGCCTCCTGGGGCCAGAGAGGGGGTACAGGACACCACAGTGGGCCTCCACAGCGTCAAGGTGTCCCAGGGATATGTCACTGAATTGGAGAGGCTGCACTCTTTTTGACTTTTGGGGCCATGTCCTGGGCTGCAAGCATTGAGAAGTGTGCGAGCAGCTGCAGTTTGAAAATGGCATCCGTGTGAGGAAGTGGCGAGGTAATGGCGTGGTGGGCAAATCGGAGACCGCTCGCCAGTGGGACAGCATGGTTAATCTGGCAGTAATGGGATGACATGACACAAAAACCCGCCATTGCGCCTGGCGGATAAAATAAACTCTTTCCCACCCATGACGCACTTTGTGCAAACGCGGGACGATTCCACCCTATATCACTGACCAATCCAGGCTAAAGGTTTGGGCATACTGAGCCCAAGCAAACCTCCTGTGGTCTGCTGCCATTCATTGCTGAGAACTGTTTAAAGTTTGCTGGGTGAAATCCATGATGTTCAGAATAGATTGGTGATTCTCAAAGCTAAGACTGCCGGATATGTTTGATCAAGCTGGATTTTTCTTCCCGCTTGGGAGTTGCTGTGGTAAAGATGTTCTATCATTGGTTTTATTTTGCTGTAATTTTTTCTTCTGGTTGTTTCTTTTCTTTGCAAGTCAGAACAGTTTTAGTGTTCACATCCAGCAACATCAGTTTTACAGTTGCTGTTTGCCAACCTTGGTTGCAAGAACACTGCTTCTGGTTATTCCACTGGGCCTGCTAATGCCTGCCTGAATTCAGAGAGGGAGCAGGAGGAGGAATGAAGAGGAAAAAGGAAGAAGGCACTTCCATCCTCCAGCATAGCCTACCTGCTTCAGTCCTGAACTATTCTCCAACAGGAGATAGTGGCGTAGTGGCAATGTCACTGGACATTATTCAATCCAGAGACCCAGGCTAATGTTCTAAGGTCATGGGTTCAAATCCCACCATGGCAACTGATGGAATTTAAATTCAATTAATAAAATCTGGAATGGTGACTAGAAAGCTATCATTGATTGTCATTAAAAACTCAGTGGTTTACTGATGTCTTTTAGGGAAGGAAATCTGCCATCATTACCGGGCTGACTTACATGTGACCCCAGATCCATAGCAATGTGGTTGACTGTTAACTGCCCTCTGAAATGGCTTAGGGATGGCCATTAGGGAGGGGCAACAGTGCTTGCCAGCATCGACCACATCCTGCGAAAAAATAAATTAATCAGGCACAATTTCTTAATCATGCCTGAAGGGTCCTGCTTTCACAATCTCATATTCAATAGGGAGGCTATCAAGGAGTTCTAACGTCTACCAAATATGTAACAGCACTAGGGAACTCGCAGGAAAGAGCTGTCTCTCTGGTCAGGAAGATGCTGATAACCCAAAGTGTTAGTTGAAGCCTTGTTTATCTGCTTGTTGTGGATAGCTAATTTAATCAAGTTGGTGTTTGTAATAAAATGAGAACTGGATTTGTCTCCAATTCATATTAGGAGGGCAATGCTACCATTCCAGGGAATAGGACCTGAAACTGATATGTTCCGGAGTCTTTGATTACAAGTATGATAGGAGTGTTATTCAGCTTTTGAAAGACGCATATTGAATTCCATTTGTTCTTTTTTCCAAAGTCCAGGAGTTCACAAGAGAGCTCATGACATAAGCAGTGAGCTGAATACATTGGTACTGTAATGAAGGTTTTTGTTTGACCTCTGGGCGTGGTACATTGTTAGATATTGGCTGAGTGTAAGATGCTTATTTTAATTCATTCTCTGGACGTAGGCATGGCTCGCAGGGCTGGCATTTATTATCTGTCCCTAGTTGTCCTTGTACAGTGATTTGCTAGACCATTTCAGAGGGCAGTTGAGAGTCAACCACATTGGTCACAGATAAGCTGGGTTTTGTTCCTTAAATGGGTATTAGTGAACCAGATTGGTCACTTTTCCTGATTTAAGCTGAATTCAAATTCTCAAACTGCAATGGTGTTTTTTATTAATTTACGGCATTTATTGCCCATTGATAATTGCCCTTGAGAAGGTGAGCTGTCTTCTTCAACCGCTGCAGTCCATGTGATGTAGGTGCAACCACAGTGCTGTTAGGGAGCAAGATCCAGGATTTTGACCCAATGACAGTGAAGGAACGGCAATACATTTCCAAATCAGGATGGTGAGTGACTTGGAGGGGAACTTCCAGGTGGCAGTGTTTCCATGTATCTGCTGCCCTTGTCCTTCTAGATGGTAGTGGTCATGGGTTTGGAAGGTGGTACCTAACAAACCTTGATGAGCTACTGCAGTACATCCTGTAGATGGTACACATTGCTGCTACTGTTCATCAGTGGTGGAGGGAGTGAATGTTTGTGGATAGGGTGCCCATCAAGTGGGCTGCTTTGCCCTGGATGGTGTCAAGCTTCTCAAGTGTTGTTGGAGCTGGACTCACCCAGGCAATTGGAGAATATTCCATCACACTCCTGACTGTAAATGGTGCATAGGCTTTGAGGAGTCAGAAGGTGAGTTACTCATCGCACGATTTCTATCCTCTGACCTTTTATTGTAGCCACAGTATTTATATGGCTAGTCCAGTTCAATTCCTGGTCAATGGTAACTCCCAGGATGATGATAGTGGGGGATTCAGCGATGGTAATGCCATTGAAAGTAAAGGGGCAATGGTTAGATTCTCCCTTGTTGGAGATGGTCATTGTCTGACACTTGTGTGGCACAAATGTTACTTGCCACTTGTCAACCCAAGCCTGAGAATTGTCCAGGTCTTGTTTTGGACATGGACTGCTTCAGTATCTGAGGAGTCGTGAATGGTGCTGAACATTGTGCAATCATCAGCGAACATCCCCACTTCTGACCTTATGATGGAAGGAAGGTCATTGATGAAGCAGCTGAAGATGGTTGGGCCTAGGACACTACCCTGAGGAACCCCTGCAGTGATGTCCTGAGAGCTGAGATGACTGACCTCCAACAACCACAACCATCTTCCTTTGTGCTAGGTATGACTCCAACCAGTGGAGAGTTCTCCCCCTGATTCCCATTGACTCCAGTTTTGCAAGGGTTCCTTGATGCCACATTCGGTCAAATTCTGCCTTGATGTCAAGGGCAGTCACTCTCACCTCACCTCAGGAGTTCAGCTGTTTGTCCATGTTTGAACCAAGGCTGCAATGAGGTCAGGAGCTGAGTGACCCTGGTGGAACTCATTCTCTGAATTATTAGTCCAGGTCTCTGGATTACTATTCCAGCAGTTTAATCACTGTACCAATGCACCTAAACATCCCTCTGATTAAAGTCCAAATTTTTAATCTCTGCCGAGGCTATCTGCAGAGGTGGGCTTCTTTCTTAGAAGTGTGAAAAGCAAGATTACAGAGTGTAACAGGATAACTTCTAGTGCAATAATTAAAAGTAAGCGCAATTTTGAAAAATCTCAATACTTACATAGTGTTTATGAAAAATTTAAAATGCAATGGACCTTATACTGCAGAAATGTTGGCCTCCAAAGAAAGCAAAAGATCTCATCAGAATTGCTGTCTGGGAGAAGAGATTTCTGACCCTGTGACCAAATAAATGGACAAAACATTTAAATTCATGAAGGAGGCAGATTAGTATATTTAAACTGTATTAACTTCAATTCACCAAATCGATCACTTTTAAAATCACTGTCTGGTTCCTTTTACCATGATGAAAAAGAGCAGAATGCCATAATAGATGCAGGAGCTTTCAAATTAACTTGCAGCTAAGAACAATTGGCAGTATTAGTGTAATTCTTTTGTTAGCATTATGCAAAGATAACCATTAGGACTAGCTGTTTAAGCACTTCTGAAAATGGAAGAAACGTTAAATCAGTACTTGTAGAAGTGACTCATTTTACACTTTGGTTCTTTTGATTACTATGATGGCAAAACTGTGGCTTTTACGGTTTGGCTGAATTTGTATTAGTCACTTCCTATGTAGATAAAGCTGTAGAAATATGAAGTGTTGAGCAATTTAGAATTAACCAGTCAGCAATATACTGCATGTTCCACATAGCTCTAATGCTGGTGCAGGCCAACAATTAATACATCCCATGCGTTGGTCTCTGTGTTTAACTGTAAAACAGTTCTGCAAAAGTCCTGAATTTCAGCTGAAGTTTCATTCAATAAAAGTGAGCACGAGTGAAATTTAGCTGCTTCTTACAAGCTTTCTGTTGAATCCTGGAATAAAAGTGAGTTAATTATTAACGAAAAGTAAAATTCAATCTGTCTGGTTATATGAGCACCCCAGCTAAAATAATGATTTGGTTTCAGTAACGCAACCAATTTGTGCTGTTCCCAGCCATTGTGGTTGTGAGTTGTTTTTCATTGTTTGGTATGAAATACGTAAGAATGCCAGATTATTTTTTTTCTTTGGAACAAACTGCAGTTGTAAATGATATAACTTGTAGGGAATGCTGTCACTCCATTCAGAAGTCAAAATAATTTGGATTGAAGTCCAGTAATCCTGTTCAATGCATTGTTATGACTTTACAGTGCCTCACCCTCTAGCCATATGTGTGAATGTTATTTTGGCAGCCTTCACTCACTAGAACATTGCTTATTCCTACTCTCACGTATTTCATAATTCTATAGCTATTCAATAGAAATTACAAGTTCTTAAACGGAGGATATGAAGAAGTATTTCAGAAATAGTATTTCTAACCTGAAGGTGGTTGATCATGATGGCATACGGACTCCACAGGCACTAACAACAACAACTTATGTTCATAAAGTGCCTTTAATGTAATGGAACATCCCAAGATTCTTCACAGGGCACTATAAGGCAGAGTATGACACCGAGGTACTAGGTTAGATGACCAAAAGCTTGGTCCAAGGGGTAGGTTTAAGGTGTGTCTTGGAGGAAAGCATGAAAGGTGGAGAGCTGTAGGGAGAGAATTCCAGAGCTTGGGGCCTAGGCAACTGAAGGCACTGTCACCAGTGGCAGAGCATTTATGATTGGGAATGCACAAGAGGCCCGGATTAGAGGAGCACAGATATCTCAGGGCTGGAGGAGATTACAGAGTTAAGAAGGGGCAAGGCCGTGTAGGGAATTGAATACAAGACTGAGAACGTCAAAATCAAGATGCTGCTTGACCAGATGCCAATGAATATCAATGAGCACAGGGGTAAAAGGGGAATGGAAGCTCTCCAGAGTTTTGTCCACGTGAGTTTTTCTTGGTGGAGCTGGTTAATAAGGTCATTTGACTGTGAGGGCATCAACTTGATTGCTATCCTGTCCTTTTCCAACATCCTCCTTTTCAACAGAGGTTACTGGATAATTATCAAAGGCAAGAACCCTAGCTGATCTCTTTCCCACCCAGCCAAAAACCACCCCTTCACAGGGGCCATACATCCTATAAATCAGCTAATGCAGCACATTCTGAAGAACAAGCCTTCAACCCCTGTGCTATCAGGAAGGTCTGTACAATAGCTGTTACAGGACACATTTTAATTAACATTCCTGTAGCTCAGGAAGGCCTTACATTTCCAATTGCATCATGACAAGAGAATAGCTCAGCTTCACGCTGGTGCGCGTCAGGTTTGATCCATGCTATTTGCGAGAGGTTTCAATATTAGCCAGCTGTTAATATATTTCTTAACATTTATTACTGGAAAGCAATTTTATGAAAGAGAAGATGTTTTGAGCACTGAACCAATTAGTATGTCGAAGATTTTAGCATGTTGATCAACATTTGATGAGCCAATTCAGCAGCTCCTGATTTGCTATGTTAATGAAGTTTTATCTTCATCTCACATTTGGTGTGGCATGAGCAGCAAAGCCCAAGATCACTGTTATGTACTCTATTGTGACTACAAAATGGAAACAAATCCAATTAACCTTGTGTACACTATTATAAAGCACCCTTCTTAACAGCCTGCAGTTTTAATTTAGCCTGAGTTCTTCCTGTGAGAATTTTTAAGATATATTTGATTTTTGTGATTTTGTGTGTACAGGAAATTAGTGCTGACTGTCTAGATCAACATAATTACAACTTATTCTCTTCCCATAAATCAGCTTTTATATATTGAATGTACAGCACACTGGTTACAGATATACAAGAACATTACACATTCACTACAATAGATCCAATAATGTTTACTGAAGTTTTTTTCCCCAAAGGTTTCATTTTTTACATGTTTGCAATTGGTTATCTCCCATAATGTTCTTCAGTTGAATTGACTGGCTACTCAAATGAGCCTTTTTTTTAGTAGACAAACTTCAGTAATTTCTACGGTAAAGTTCTTGATGGTGACTGCAGCTATGGTCTGTGCAAATATGGTTTAATTTTATTCAGAAAGTCTGAGGATACAGGGTAGACCATTTAAGACTGAGATGAGGAGAAATTTCTTCACCCAGAGAGTGGTGAGCCTGTGGAATTCGCTACCACAGGAAGTAGTTGAGACCAAAACATTGTATGTTTTCAAGAAGGAGTTAGATATAGCTCTTCGGGTGAAGAGGATCAAAGGATATGGGGAAAAAGCAGGAGCAGGCTATTGAGTTGCTTGATCAGCCATGCTCATCATGAATGGCTGAGCAGGCTCGAAGGGCCGAATGGCCTACTCCTGCTCCTATTTTCTATGTTTCCATGGGACAAAACAAACAGCCACTTGAACAACTGTGGATTAATTAAGGAAAGCCAGCACATATTTGCCGAAGGCAAATTGTGTTTAACTAACTTGAATGAATTTTCCGATGAGATAACAGAGAGGATTGATGAAAGTAATATAGTTGAGTATGATGTTTAAGACCCTCCAAAAAAGCATTCAATGAAGTGCCACATAATGGCTTGAAATGAAAGAGAGAGTGGCAGCATGGATGCAAAATTGGCTGAGTGACAGGACACAGAGTGGTGAAGGTTTGTGTTTTTGCACTGCAGGAAGGTACATAATGAGTTTTACCAAGGGTCGGTACTCGGAGCACTCTTTTTCCTGATGTGTGTTAACGATCTAAGCTTACATATCCAGATGACACAAAACAATACAGTGAACTTTGATAAGGATGGTGATAGACTTCAAGAGGATACGGGCTGGTGGAATGGGTAGACAGATGAAATTTAATAGGGTGTGAACTGATCAGCAGAATGAGGAGAGGCAATAGGAAATAAATGATGCAATTCTAAAGGAACAGAGAGATCTGGGTATATGTGCACAAATCATTAAAGTTGGCAGGGCAGGTTGAGAAAGTGGTTAAAAAAGCAAGCAGGATCCTAGACTTTATAAATAGAGGCATGGGGTACAAAAATGAGGAAGTTATGATGAACCTTCATAAAACCCTGGTTGAGCCTCAACTGGACTATTACCTCAAATCCTGGGTACCAAACATTAAGAAGATGTGAAAGCTTTATAGAGGGGTGCAGAAAAGACTTACAAAAATGATTCCAGGAATGAGTGAAAATAAAAACAAAATGTGCTGTAAAAACTCAGCAGGTCTGGCAGCGCCTGTGGAGTGAGGAACAGAGTTAATGTTTTGAGTCAAATATGACATCCTCTCCAATGATGAGTTGCCTAGATAGAAAGAAAGCTGGGGCTGCTGTCCTTATGGAAGAGAAGGTGTGAGGAGATTTGGTAGAATTGTTCAAAATCATGAGGGGTTTAGGCAGAGGAGATAGAGAAAAACTGTTCCCACTGGTGGAAGAGTCAAGAACTGGAGGACACCAATTTAAGGTGATTGCCAAAAAAGAATCAATGGGGCGATGAGGAAAAACCTTTTTACATAGCAAGTGGTTAAGATCTGGAATGCTCTGCCTGAGGCTGTGGTGGAGGCACATTCATTCGTGGCTTTGAAAACAGAATTGAACAAGCACCTGAGGAGAGAGAATTTGCAGGGCTATGGGGAAAAGGGTGGGGTAGTGGGAGTAGCTGAGTTGTTCTTGCAGAGAACTGGCATGAATAACCTCCTGTGCTTTAACTATGATTTTTTTCTGGATTATTCTGTGTCAAGTGCAAAATTGAGAGACTTATTCTATCTGTTGGTAAACAAACAATTTCAAACCCTCCGAAACAAACTGCATACAGAGGAATTAAGATTTTTTTGGAGATGCACCTTTGTCAAATGTAAACATCTTCACTCATATTTTAAGAAATAATATATTGTACTTCTACAATGTATTTTTGGATCAAAAATTATTGCAGATGTTTCACCCAAAAATAATTTAGGTACAGCACATCATTGCAACCACAACTCATATTGGTAAAGCAGGAATTAAATGTGGTACTAAATTATGAGGAGATTATTGCCTCAGAGATGTTTGTGCAAAATAAGTTTAGAACATTAATGTAAGTCAGTAAGCCATTAATGTTTAAAACATATCTGTTCAATAATTCAGAAGTACTTTTCAATGAAAGTGGTCAAGGGAACACTTTTTGTGTAATAAGAATGTAAGAATTAGGAGCAGGAGTAGGCCATTTGGCACTTCGAGCCTGCTCCGTTATTCAAGAAGATCATGGCTGATCTTCTGCGTCAACTCCACCTTCCCGCACTATACCCATTTCCCTTTATTTCCTTCCCAAAAATCTGTTGATCTCTGTCATGGATATACTCATCAACTAAGCATCCACATCTCTCTAATGTAGGTAATTCCAAAACTTCACAACTTTTGAGTGAAGAAACATTTCTTCATCACAGTTCTGAATGGCCAACCTGTTATTCTGAGACGGTGACCATTTGATCTAGACTACTCAACCAGCTGAAATATCCTCCAAGGATCTACCCTCTCAAGCCTCTTATGAATTGACATCCAGAAAAGAAAATGTCAGTATTTCGGCCATTTGATCAGAACTGAAAAGCTACAGGGATCTCTTCTAGAGGGCAAAGTGGAGGACAGCAGAAAGAGGGGTCGACCTAGACGTAGTTGGATGACAAACCTCACAGAGCTATGAGCTATAGTGGATGTGTGAGGATGGCGCAAGACAGATGAGTGTGACATACCATGATAGCAGATCTCCTGGCAGGAGTAGCTACTAGCAGCAGCAATGAAACCATCTCCCGATCTTCAGAACTCCAGAGAATATAGGCCTATTCAATCGTTCCTCAGAGGACAAACTCCTCATTCCAGAGGTCAATCTGCTGAACCTCTGTTGCACTCCCTGTAAGACAGCTATTCTTTCAGAGGTAAGGAAATCAAAATTGTACACAGTGCTCCAGGTATGGTCCATTAAGTCCTGATGTAACTGCAGTAAGACTTCTGTAATCTTATACTCCAATCCTTTCATATTAAAAGCTAACATAACATTTGCTTTCCTAATTAATTGCCATACCTGTGTGTTAACATCCTATGACTAGTGCACAAGGACACCCAGATCCCACTGAATATCAACATTTCCCAGTCTCCTACCATTTAAAAATATTCTGCTTTTCTATTTTTATTACCAAAGTAGATAACTTAACATTTCTCCACATTACATTCCATCTGCCACATTCGTGCTTGCTCACTTAACCTGTCCATATCTCTTTGCAACATCTTTCTATCCTCCTGACATCTCATTATTTTAATCTAGCTCTGAATAGTCAGCAAACTTGGATATATTAAACTTAGTCGCTTCATCAAAATCATTGATACTGATTGTAAATAGCTGAGATTTAAGCACTGATTCTTGCATTACCCCACTAGTTCCAGCCTGCCAACCTGACAATAAATTATTTATTCCTACTCTCTTCAGTCTTCAGTCGTTAACCAACCCTCAATCCTTGCTGATGTTTTACCTTCAATCCAATGAACCCTGAGTTTCTGTAATAACCTCTTGCATGTCAGCTCATTGATACCCTTTTGAAAATCCAAATACGCTATAACGACTGGTTTCCCCTTACCTATCCTATCTAATGACAATCTCAGGAAGCTCTTACAGATTGTTCTAATTGAGGTAACTTTCATAAATCTATGTAGACTCTACTTAAACATATTTTAATTTTCAATGTGCCCTGATACCATGTCCCTAATAGATTCCAGCTTTTTCCCTGCTGCTGATGTCAGGCTAACTGGCCTATAGTTCCCTGTTTCTCTCCCCCTCCTTTCTTGAACAGTGTGGTACTAATCCATGGAGACCATTCTAAAACCTAGTGAATTCTGGAAGATCAGAATCAATGCATCCACTATATCTGTAGCCACCTCTTTAAAAATTCTAGGATGTTGACCATCAGGTCTAGGGGATTTGCTGGCTTTTAGCCTCATTAATTTCTTCACGACCATTTTTTTACTCATACTAATTTCTTTAAGTTCATCACTATCACTGGACTGTGGCCCACAGGAGAAGGTTGTGAGGCATATAATTGGGAGGAAAGGCAGGCAGTGGCAAGTTTGTTGCCTTCCTGACTAGCCCCCAATTTAAATCAAGGGCGGGAAAAGGGGAAAAGTCAAGGTTGGCCTTCCTGCCCAAAGATCAATTGAGGCCTTCAAGAGGCCTGTTAAGGGACACTTAAAGGCCTCTTGCTGCTGCTGGTATTCTGACAGTGCAAGGGGTGCCCTTTCCCATTGTAAGGAGACCCCTGCAAAAGCTGGCAGCCTCTTTCCAGACATGGGGGTGGCATCCTCCTGATTGGGCCCACTTAGGGTCTCCCCCAGCAGCAACTCTCACCCATCAACCACAGCCCTCCGCCTCTCAGCAAGCCCGACCCCACTCACCTGGTTCCAGGACGGAGCTCATGATACTGCACTGGATGGGTGCAATCCCAGCAGTAATCCTTTTAATCTAAATTAATCTGTGTCACTGCTCCTGGTGATGCTGCTGGGATTGAAGACCTATTGGCACTTTGATTGGCCAGCAGCACTTGGAGTTGGGATCTCAGCCCTTAAAGGGACAGGAGGCTCGTGCCAGGCAGTTAATTGCCTGATGGGCACAGAATCAAGTCAGGGCTCCAGAAATAGCCAAGGCAGAGTTGCTCCCTGTCCCTCCGGCTTACCGGCCTGCATATATGGGGAGCAGGATATTTGACTGACCAGGTGTGGGTTGATCAATGAGTTTTGTTTTTGCAACATTCAAGGATAGGACAAGTTTCATAGATGTAAAATTGAAGAGATCAAGAATGGCTTGCAAACCTGGTGCAGAGTGAGTCATCCACAAACTGTAGATCATGTATATCTATAGTGGTCAGTTTAGTTTTGGCATGGAGGTGACTGAGGTTAGAGTTTTCCATCTAGATTGGATTTAATACTGATACCAGAGAGCAGTTGATCTTTGATGAGGTGAATTGCCATTGTCAAGTAGATTTTAAATAGTATGGAGGCTATCACACAAACTTGCTTAACCTCGGTCCAGATTAAGGTGTCTGTTTCAGATCTCCCACTCAAGACAGTTGCCATTATGTCATTATGAATCAATTGCAGGATTGTAATGAAGTTTATTAGCAGCACATAAGAGCGCCAAATGTAGAAAATAGAAATAGGAGCAGGTCATTCGGCCCTACGAGCCTGCTCTGCCTTTCAGTATGATCATGGCTGATCCTCTATCTCAGTGCCATACTCCCACTCTCCCCATACGCTTTGACGCCTTTAGAGTGCAGACATCTATCTGTTTCCTCCTTAAATATATTCAGTGAATTAGCCTCCATGGCCATCTGAGGTAGAGAATTCTACAGGTTCACCACCCTCTGAGTGAAAAAGTTTCTCCTCATCTCAGTCCTAAATAGCCTTGAGAAATTCCATCAGCAATGTTTCCATCGCATCCTGCGGGCAAACGCTCGCGTCCTTCTTGAAACTAGCTCCACAAACATGCAGGCAAAACCCCCGCAAAATCAACTTCAACGAACTAGGTGCTATGTCTGGATGGCCGAAAACCACTTCCTAGGCAGGTTTTGTTTTCTCAACTCTCAGCTGGCCAGCATTCCAGGGGAGGATAAAGAAAATGCTTCAAAGACACCCTGAAGCTGTCCTTGAAGCAAGGCAGCGGTGACATTTACTGAGTAGGAGGAGCTTGCTATTTGTTCAGAGTGGCTACAACTTGTCCATCAAGCTGTATTACATTTTCAGTCACAATGTCTTAACAATGAGGCAAAGCAGCGGCAGAAAAGGAAACAAATCCTGCACTCGGATTCCACTACCTCATGGGATGTCCTGCTCTATGTGCCCAAAGATATCTGGGTTGAAAATTGGCCTGTTTAGTCGCATGAAGACCCATGGCAGAAACTCGCGATCCTGAATAGATATCCTCAAATCGAGGGACAACCACCACTGCTGACAACAATGACAGTGTATCACTGAACCATAGAGACCAGCAGGATTTAATTTAATGAGCTGTGCTGATTCAGCTAATCTCAGCTAAGTAGCAGTATGCATGAATAACATGACCACAGCACCCCTACAGGGAGTGAAATAAGGTCAGACCTAGGGCCCTACCCTTAGGGCAGTGGATGCAGTTGCACGTGATGAGTCCAGCACTGATTCTGTGGATGGGGAAGCACAGGAATGCTGAGGGGCTAAATGCTGACCCGGGATTACACCAAGAAGGCAGGGACATCCGGGAGACTTTAATCCAATAGACCTTCAGCTAGCTTCTCACAAATGGATCAGGACGACCAGCCTTGCCTGGCACTTCCATACTCGGCACTTAAGTGCTAAAGCTGCCACTTCATCAGCTGCAACTAAGGGCCTTGGACATAAACTTCAATGTCCCCTCAAACACTCATGTTATGTATGTAAAACATACAAATGCAGAACAAAGGAGCCACCCTCAGCCATGGTAACACATCTGGTTTTAATTTTCACCATCATAAGATCACACAAAGTCAAAACAAAATGTTTTTCAAGCATAAACAAATAGTAATTCCCTAATCCAACACAAAAGGACCAGTGAGAAACCCGTGGTGTGCCTAAGGTGCCTTATGCTTTCGTTTCTGGGTGCTACATCTTGGTGCCGCCCCATCGCTCGGAGTGGCTTGTAAGACAGCCTGTTAACTCTGCTGTCCTGTTCACCTCAATGACCTCAGCAGCCGTCCTCTGGCCCGTGAAGCCTGTACTGGCCCCGCCTGGGAGGGATCTGCCAGGTCCATAGCTGGCATCTCCCCAGTTGCTGCAGCCTCACCCAATGAAGCGGTTACTGGGAGAGGGGTGGAGTAGCTGGTGCCCTCATCCGGAGTCCCGTGAGAGGAACCCGCAGATGTGACAGGCAGCTGCTCCGTCGACGTGAAGTCGTCCCGGACTCCCTGCTCACCGTCGATGGATGGGCAATGAGCTGGGAAGCTTAAAGCCCACACCATCTCCCACATTAGCAATGACCAGCTGTGGCCACTGGCGCTGTGAGGGCTTGCAGGTCCGAGCGTAACCCCAGAAGAAGCTGCTTGTTCTCCTGGAAGCCCCTCTCCACGAGAGTTGCCACTCTGTCCATGAAGGAAGCATGATGCTCTGCCATAAGGCTCATTGCATCACTGATGCTCCGCGTGGACTCCTCCACCACGGACACCAAGCGAAGTATAGTCTCATGCAACATTCCCAGATGCTCCCGCACACCTGGCCGCATTTCCTGCAGCTGCTGCATTGCTGACGAGACCAGAGGCACATCATCAGGTACCAACTGAGAATGTGCCTGGTCCCCTGCAGTCCTCTGACTGCTGGCGCCATGGACACTCTCTGTCTCTGCCAGCTCCTCCAGTGCCCTCTCCACTGTACCCCAGGACACTAGCCGATGTTGCAATGCCCACCGAGGTGCTAGTATCTGCGCTGGTGCCTGCCTCGCAGAAATGGTGTGATGCAGGTGACAGTTGAGAGCCCTCAAGTGTGAGAGGGGGCATCTGGAATTGCTCCTGGTGGACAGGCTCTGATGATGCTGAAATGAACAACAAGGACAGTGGATCAGTTAGCGTACACACAGTGACACGCTTCACCCCTTTCCCCCTGGCTCATTATGCGCTCAACCTTCCAGAACCTATGGAGACAAATATGGCGGTGTGGCAAATAATTGCAGGCGGATACAAACGGGCTGGTCAGATGGCCTAAGGAATGCCAAATGGAATGTTTTGTGGATAAGTCTGAGGTGATGCACTTGGGCAGGAGAAACAAGGTACGGGAATACATGAGGAACGGAAGGACCGTGAAAAGTAAGGAGGATCAGAGGGCATGTCAACATGCCCGTTAAGGTAGCGGGACAGGTACATAAGGCATTTAAGAAGGTAAATGCCATACTTGCCTTTATTAGCCAAGAATAGAATATAGGAACAGAAAGGTCAGGTTGCAAGTGCAGAAAATGCTGCCTAGGCTATAGCTATAGTTCTGTGTGCAGTTGTGATATGCGCTTCACGGGAGGGATGTGATTGGAGTGGAGAGAGTGCAGAGGTGATTGACCAGGATGCTGGCTGGGCTGGAGAGTTGGAGTTATGAGGAGAGATAGCATAAAGTGGGTTTATTTCCTCTGGAGCCGGGGATATTGAAGGCAAAATTGGCCCCCCGCTGGCCTACACTGCAGCCTGTCCTGCTCCTGTGGCAGACCCTGCAGCCTGCCCTGCTCCTCTGCCCTTCCCTCCAGCAGACCCCCTGCGGTGTGACCTCGATGTGGCCATTGTGAGCAGCCTACAAAAGGCTGCCAGGCTTTCCTTTAGACAGACTGCCAGGTCGCCATTGGACCCGGTGGTCTGTGCACGCCCGCTGCAGCCCCCGCACACCCCCACTATTCACAGGAGTCGGAAATGCACTGGGCGGGCCTTAATTGGCCCACCCGTGCAAAATGGTGGTGCGGACCTGATCGCGGGCACCGATCGGGTCTGCGCCCGCCCGCGGCTGTTCCTGCTCCACCCGCCCAACAGGCAGAAGATTCTGCTCCTGATCCTGCCCCTGGATGAGGTTTCATGAAAAATGCAAAGTCCGCTTGGCCAATTCATCCATCGTCAACCATAAGGTTGGACGGACCATGGAAAATTGGAGACATTTGCGCCTTTAATTATCTCAATTGGCCTCTTAATTGTTGGCGGGCTTGCTTCCAACGTTTGTGCGCACCCGGCGACCAAAGTATCATGCAATTTCACAGCCGATCGTGTCAGGCGCACACCCGCACATCAAGCTAAAAATTCTGCCCTTAATCTCTATTCCGTGAACCTTTCTCAAAACTACATCTGTGAATGTCAGGTGAGGATAGAATCAGGCTTGACTCTGCCAGTTCTTTGGTAGAGCTATCCGATTAGTCACATTTCCTTGCTTTTTCCTCATAGGCCTGCAATTATTCGTTTTCCAGTCATGTATTCAAATTGAAGGTTGCTATTGAATCTGCGTCCACCCTTGCATGCAGTGCGTTCAAGACCATCATAACTTACTACGGGGGGAGAAAAATCTCATTTTCCCAATTACCTTGAGCCTATGCCCTCTGGTCACTGTCCTGTCAGTGGAATCAGTTTCTCCTTATTTACTCTATCAAAGGATTTAGCTTAAGGAAAAACCTACATTCTTGTGTTTCTTGTTTTAATGGAAATCTCACCCTAATTAATATTTCACCAGTTCACTCCCTTTGTTTCTGATTAGTTAGACTTGGGGCAGACATGAGTCCATCTATTTGTTTAAAGGCAGGAAAGTTTCTGTAATTCCTTCAGAGGTTTTTTATATCCAGACAGTATTTTTTTTATATTACATTAACAAAGTTGCTAAATATTAGGAAGCATGTCAAGGACATCTGTAAGATGAAGCAAACTTTTTCCACTCATTAGAAGATTATTAGATCATCAATGAAGTATCATTTGGTATATTATGCACAACTTTGGTCAGTCTTGATTATTGGAAGAACTTGTGTGTGAGACAGCAGCTGAGTCACACTCTTCACAGAAGCATTTGTGGGAGTTGACACTCTTAACCTAGAATAAAGTACTTCACTATAAATATGTTCTGAATTATGAACTGTAGATGGTTGGGTTTTTGCCTTCCTCAAAGTAAAAGACATGGGTACTAGAAAAAGGAACATTTTTGATATAATTTGGTCCCAAATCCAATATTACACAATAGCATAACATAAAGTTTTACCCTTTGAATGCTCCTTTTTCTAATCTATTCTCCTCTCCAACCCCAGCTCAGGAGAGCATCTGAACCCGCACTGATCTCAATTTTTCTATTTCTGACATCAGCCATTTTTTTTAACAGTCGCTCTCAGTGAGACTAACTATTTTGAAACAAAAACAAAAATAACTAGAAAAACTCGGCAGATCTAACTATTTTGTGTCACTTTTGCAGATTTGAGCTGAATTCATTTCAAAATATATCCTTTATGACCAACGTAGAGATTTTCATTCCATTTCTCTGGGTAAGTTTGAAACCAGATACAAGTGGTGAAGTGTTCTAGTCCTGAATCACTCAGTTATTTTTCCCTTTTCAATACATGGTGAACTTCTGTTGAATTAAATATGTATTCAAATTTTCCACCTTGGAAATATTTTCCTAATAAAACTGGAAAGTTTTTAATGCGTTAGGAGATGTCAGCCTCTGTGATAGCCTTTAAGTCTGAAAATTGTGGATTTGAGCCCTACTCCAGAGACTTGAGCATGTAATCTAGGCTAAGACTTGAGTGCTGAGAGCTAAGGGAGTCTGGCACGGTTGGTAGTGCCATTTTTCAAATGGAACATTTAAACTGTCTGTCCCTTCGGTTGGATGTAAACAATCCTCTAGCTCCAGTTGAAGAAGAGCAGGTAAATTCTGCTGGAGGTCTGATAGTTATTTATCCCTCAACCAACATCACTAAAACATATTATGATCATTATTTTACTGCTGTTATGGATTTGCTCTATGCAAATTGGTAAATGCATTTATATGCATTACAACAGTGACAAGTCAAAAGTACTCTGAAGCACTTTGAAACATCCTGAGGTCATTAAAGATACCATATAATTATAAGTTTGTACTTTTTCTCTCCTTTATTAAATTTTGTCCAGCTATTACAAATTTCCAAAGCATTTCTATTGTTTTATTTTCTCTAATATTGCTTTTCTTTCGTTAGGCCTACACATTTCTATTAACATTAAAAGCACAGTCTGAAATGTTTTTGCACATAATTGTATTGCTGACATAATCTAAATTAGAATTTTAAAAATCCTTAAAGAATCACCATCAGTTTGATAGTTGTTTTGTAACAGTCATTTCCAGCCTTCTTAACTCCACATACAGAATTTGTGCCAGCACAATTTCTCAAGATCCCACAGTGTTCTCAATAATTAGCAGGAGATAACTTTGGCAAATGGTACTGGTTGTATCCAGTCATTATCCCCCTATTTAAAAAAAAATCACATCAATTGCAGTGTCCGTTATGGTGGCGTTTTCCCATAAAAGCAGTCTTTTTGTTTTTGTAATCCACTCTAATAATCTTTAGTGCAACATTTCAAATATTGCTTTTTAATTCCTTGTTGTTTCAATGCGACTTTTAATGGAAATCAGGCTCTTGCAGATTGTTTAAGGTTATGTGTGTTTAAAATATGTTTGTTGTGAACCTGAGTTGAACTGATGGGTCAAAATGTACTTTAATTAATGAGTTGTATATAATTTCCAAGTTCTGCTCTTCCAACTTTTATAACATTCTCTTCATAATAAACTAAGGATGTTTGTACAGTTCATCTGGTAGTATGAGTTTAAAGATCATGCATCATTTCTACTTTTAAATAAGAAATTTGCTCTTCTGCATCTCTACTGAAGTGTTGACCTGAATGTTCCAGACAGACCAAAGGGCTTACATAGTTACAATATGACATGCATTTCTTTTTTCAAATGTTACATATACACTACCTTCTCACGAACTGTTGCACTATATTTATAAACCAGTCAATGTTAGGTTTGCTATATTCTTGAATATTTTATGGAAAGGAAGTTCAAAATTAAAGATCACAACGTATTATGCATCTCAAGCTGCATTCCTGTACGTGAGCTCCTTTACAGACTGTTGGATTGTTTATCATAGCATCTCTGAGGCTGTGGGTGTGGGGTAAAGCGTACAACTGTATTATTTTGACAGTTCTCCTTTTATGAATTAATAACAGGGTTTTACACAACAGGGCCTTATGAATGCGTTTACAGGCAGACTACAAGCCATATTCAACCAATCAGCCAAATCTAAAACAAAACAACCACTGTTAGATGTGATTCCATGATTGGACAGCACTTGCTGGACAATCCTGCGTGCACCAGTAACTACACAAACAACCGATTTAAGATAATCAGTCGAGCTCCTAACATTACTCATGTACGCTTGATAGAAGCGACACACAGTCATAGGCAAGGACCCATTCTTTGCAAAGGAAAAGAATATGATCAAGCCTTGTGCCTTTTCTGAATTACCTGGGAGCATGAGGATTCTATATTTCCCTGTTGCTTTCTCCATGGCAATGAATCGGCCAACCAGAGTCAACATGCCAACCAATCAGCACCGCTTTTCTCCTGTAGTATAAATTGTTGCGATCAGTTGAAATTTGGCACTCTAATGTTTGTCCTGATGAGTGCAAGATGAAAAGCTTCGACATATGTCTCTTTTCAAAAACATTCAAGTTCTGTATTGGCAAGTAACTGAGTGCTTGTATGAACATTGTCTGATATATCGCACAGTACAACTCCATAAATAAATATTCCATTGTTTTAGAAAGAAATGACAATAATTAAACTGAGATAAACAGGATCAACCACAACTAATTTAAATTCTTTGGGAAATAATTCACTAGATAATGTTTTCATGTATGTTGCAGTTTGAAACATTTGTGTAGGTTCTGCTGTACTAATAAAGCTGTCACTGTTCTCCATGATTACTGGATAAAACTGATAGCAATTTCTGGGGTCTGCATCAGAAATCTAAAAGTTGCTGTGAGAGGTAGTCCACTCCTCCACTAGGGGCACTGTTGTACTCTTCACTGACAGAATTTTCATATAATTCACTGTTACGTCATGAACTTTAACTAATTACCCACTAAAGACTAATGAAAGACTTAAGCCTTGTTCAATCAAGAGTAACTGAGTTTTTAACCCTCCCGGTTCCCATGTTGACCATCCAATTTCCTTGCATGGCCTAATGATAGCTGATGTTGTGAATGGCTCCCTCTCTTCAGATGCGGTCTTTCTCGGTTTCCTTTAAATCTGTTGTCGTCACTCCCTTCTCAAAAAACCACCGTCATTGTAAATGATCACCCTAGCTCCAACCCTTTATTTCAAAAGTCCATAAGTATGTTGAATACCTGAAATCCATGCTCAACTTTCCCAGAACTCCCATGTTTGAGTCCCTCCAATTAGGTTTTGACCTCTGCCAAATGTTGCAATTGAGGCTTAAAGGGTTTTTAAATTGTGGAGCTCTAGCTTAAATGAAGGTGGTTATGTGAGCTGTTCTGCAGTCTGCCTGACTATAAGTCTGGGTGGTTTGATTGTTAAAGGTCACTTTACTGAGAAGAAGAGGGTGCAAGGTATTTACTTGTAGAGATAATGGCAGCAGTCTCAGGGTTTGCAATGAGTAGACTGAGAGCTTCCAAAGTCCTTGAAGAGTGTTAAGAGTGATGGGATGTGAACATTTGTCCTTTAAACTGTCCATTTATTTCTAATGTGAAAGGGAGTTGAGATCAAGAATAACTAATTAGCATTTCTACCTGGTTACAAGGCTAATGTGTTTCACATTATCATGCGGAACAGGGCAGAGGAAGCTATTTTTGAGATTAGGTTACAGGCTTCCCTATAAATCAGTGAATATCACAGACAGACAGCAGAGGTTCCATATGGTCAACAGAGAGAGAAGGCTGCTTGACTATGCAAACCACACAGCTGGATGTGTGAGGGCAAAGGTCTATAATTGAAGCCATCTAAGGATTCTGAGAGATTAGTCCTGGCATGGCAAGGGGGAAGAGGAATCATTGGAACAAGCTTTACTGCTGGTGCTGGATTTAAGAAACTCTTCAAAAACTGAGGAAAGAGGGCCATTCAAAGTTAGTAATTGGTAAAACAAGGATACAGGAACCCATTGGAAGCTTAGAGCAACTGTGAACTGCTTGCTGTACGAACTGTACTTCCATGGAAAGAGTGATATGTGATAAGTATAAAAAAGAAATGCTCCTCTCTTTAGTTTCAAGTATAAGTTGCCTATAAAAAGAAAATAGTGTTTAGTCAATAGCCCTGTTAGTCATTTATTACAGTAAATGTTTTCAAACATGAAATGTTGAAGTGCCATTTTTTCAGGTATAACCTGTAAGTTCAAATATCTTTTTAAATACTTTTTAAATATAACACTGAAGTAGCTCTTATCAGAGTCACAAAAGGCAACCTGTGTGACTGACATTGGTAAACTATCCAAAGAACTCCCATCACTGTGCTGGCTGTAATGTGGGGGGGAGGGGTAAAAAAAGTAACGGTCCCTTTATACAAACTAGCTGCTGTAAAGTAAGTTTAAATGTCCAGCATAAATGTTAGTGAATGGATGAAATTTAATGAATGTGTGAATGGATGAATGAATGAATGGGCAGGGTGGTAGGGTGGGTAGGTGGGCGAGGTAAGTGGGTTACGGGCTAGGTAGGTGAGGTAAGTGGTATAGTGGTGAGTGGGTGAGGTGGTAGGTGGGTAGGTTGGTTTCCGGGTGGGGTAGAAGGGGGAATGAGGTGGCAGACAGGTTGGATGTAAGATGGGTAGTTGTGTCATATCGGGAGGGATAATCAGGTGGGCCGGACAGGTAGTAGGGTGGCAGATGATAGCCGGACCAGGTCGGGAACTAGTCAGGTCGGGTTGGTGGGGGCAATTGGGTGGTGGGGGTAGTCAGGTCAGGTTGGGGGCTAATCAGGCCTGGTCAGGGAGTAGTCAGGCAGTCGGGGGGGTGGGGGGTAGAGTGGTTGGTAGGGGTAGTCGGGTCGGGTCAGGGGATTCGTTGGAGATGGTCAGGGCAGGTAGTCTAATGGCTGGGGGTTAGCATGGTCGGGGGGTTGGTTAGGGGGTCGGAGGTAGTCAGGAGTAAAGGGGAGTTCGGGGGCGGTAGCTGGGATTTTGAGGAGGTTGTCAGGAGAGTCAGTGTGAGAGATTTGGGGAGGTGAGGGGTAGCTACCCAGGGGTTAGATGAGTATCCTTCTGTCTAACATTTCCTGGGTAACTACTTAGTAAGTACCACAGAACTGTCCAAAGCCTCTGTCTCTAGCTCAGAGTCAGAGACTTTTGTGGAGGCTCCCGAGGAATTGCTTGTCAGATGTTCAACCTTCCTGGGCAATTCTCATGGAGGTTAGCACATCGGGACTTCCCCGGGATCCTGGCATGCACCTTGAATCATACATCCGGAGTCCGACAACCCAGAGACCGGAAGACCTGGGCCAGGGTTAATGTTGGGAAAAGTTTGCCCAAAGAGATCACCCAGCTGGTATAATAGATCACCCTATAAAGGCTTTTACTGAAAGCATCCGATTTAGATGTAGTGTGTCCATATATGTAGTCAATCTTGAGAAAACGCTGCTACATAAAGCTGAACAGATTGAATAAGCTAGTGTGGTGCAGAGCAGTGCATCACTATCTAAACAGGCTAAATTTGCAGTGAAGAGGCCAGATGGAGCCTCTCTTTCCCTTCACATCATGAAGTTTCAATCCCAGATGGGTCGGGGGGAGGAACACTGAGCAGAGAAAACTTGTTTCAATTGTGAGGGAGAAGTGGGCAATTGGGAAGGAAAACATTTCAAATGGAGATTCAGGAATGCAATGGCCTAGCAATAATTTGCAGTCATGAATTGGAAGATTAATTCTCACAAGGCCTACCAACTTAGATTTGGGAAACTTGTGGTGTAAGTACTGCTCTTCTGCAAAAGTGCTATGTTGTGCTCATCTTTAAAGGAATAACAAACCAAATAGCATTTACATTATGCCGTACTATGTCCCTCAGAACTACAAAAGTACTTCATGTACAAGTCAGAATTACTTTGTCAGTTTGTTGATGTCCTTTAAATGAAGTCAGCTGACATTTGACTCACCAAATCCTCAGTACGATCCAACATTGGTGAAGACTTTCAATAGGGGTGAGAACAGAATGCCTGGTCGCGGTAAAACCGGAGGCAAAGGGCGCGCCAAGGCCAAGACTCGCTCCTCCAGAGCCGGTCTCCAGTTCTCTGTTGGCCATATCCTCCAACTGCTGCACACAGGTCTAGCTGGCTGCCGCCCTCGAGTATCTGACGGCCGAGATCCTTGAGCTGGCCAGCAACGTGGCCCGGGACAACAAGAAGACCCGCATCATCCCCCGCCACCTGCAGCTCGCCATTCACAATGACAAGGAGCTCAACAAGCTGCTGGGAGGAGTCACCATAGCCCAGGGTGGGGTCCTGCCCAGCACCCAGGCTGTGCTGCTGCCCAAGAAAACCGGCCACCCCAACAAGGTTTACGCCTGAAGGGGTGAGATTGGAAAAAGGTCAATAAGATGTGTGGTCAATTAATACTTGTTTCTTGGTGAGGTTGGTTGAGAGAAGAATGTCAACAAGGATTCCCAGTTTTGCTTTGAATAGTGCCACGGGATTTTTCAAGACCACCTGAACAGGCACATTGCTCCTCAGTTTAACATTGCTTCCTTAAGATTGGTCCTTTTACAGTGTATCGCTATCCGAAAATGCACTCAATTGTCAGCCTCAATGGGGCTTGAACAAAGGACCTTCTGATTTATAGGTGAACAGATGAACATTTTCTTCTCCGCCGTTGCTGCCAGACCTGCTGAGTTTTTCCAGGTAATTCTGTTTTTGTTTTTGTTACAAAAATAGTGAACAGGAAAAGACCATTAGTTAAGTGAAGGTGGCAAGCTAGGTTATCAAAGAAATAACCTATTTAATTAGAAAATCATTAAGCTGAAAGAGATCTGCTTTTGGCCTTTGAAATAATGACTTGTTTTAAGCGTTTACATTGTTTGAGTTAGGTAGGTTAGAGAGGATCAGGGGAGTTAAATTACAAAATCATTGAATTAGTTAGGCTAGAAGATAATTATTTCCATAGGTCATTGACCTCTGGAAAAAATTGCTATCACGTGTAGTGAACATGGCTTTGTTGCAAGTATTCAAAAGAGAGCTGAATGTGAGCTCATTCAAGCACCACTCTAGAGATTTAAGCATATAGTCTTTCTCTCCACAGATGCTGTCAGAACTACCGAGTTTTTTCAGCATTTTATGTTTTTGTTTCAGATTTCCAGCATTTGCAGTATTTTTGCCTTAATCTATGTGGATGTTAGGTGGGTGACTGGAGGGCACATTACTTAGTTACTGAGATTTCCTGAAACTTGGTTGACATTAGTTAAATGAATGGGGAATTTTCCAGCACTCTTAAGTTGACCAAAGATTTGCTGTGTTTTTTTTGGCTTTCTCGAGAGATTGTATGGATAGCTGGAGGGAAGTGGGTGGATGCTTGTCACTCTGTGCTGAAGTTATACCGTGAGAGCGTAATACAGGCTCAGTGAAAGTGAGGAGGCGGGTATGTAGAAATATGTTCATTCAGGGTGTCTGGGATACTTTTCCACATGATGTGGTTAGGCAGGCACCATTACTTTTCATGGAAGATAAATGGTTGAAAGAATGGAGGATGCAGGGTTTTGAGGGGCGAATGAGGTTGAGGGGTTAGCTGTGGATTGCAGCAACAAAAAGCAAGCAGAAATATGATGGTTCCAATCTTTCTTCAACCTACATTTCAAGCTAGAGAGAATTTGTAAGCTGCATGATTAAAATGAATGGGGAATGGAGGAGAAAATGGAGGATTGGAACAAATTTTAGTAAGTTGTGAAAAATATGCTATTTCTGAAGGAACTCTCAATAGCTGTGTCTGTAAAACTATAAATTGCAAATTCAAAACTTGCATAACAAGGTTCACTATGGAACTGATGACATCTATAAGACAGATGGCAGACATTTACTCTGTTTCGTCTGACCTTTATGATTGCCAGAGCCATCCAGCACAACCCACCCTGGTCTGCTCCATCCACTTGGGTCTGTTTCAAGTATGTATTTTCCTTTTCACTTTATTAAAACCCTTCATAATTTTAAACAATTCTATTAATTTTTCTCGTAGTCTCCTGTGCTGCAGTGGAATTAGCCCCATATTGTCAAGTCTCTCAAATTAAAAAAAGGCTGACGCTCGAGTGCAGTGCTGAGAGAGCAATGCACCGTCGGAGGTGCTTTTTTCAGATGAGATGTCAAACCAAGTCCTTATCTATCTGCTCGGGTGGATGTAAAAGATCCCATGGCACTAAGAAGAGCAAAGGAGTTATCCCTGGTATCCTTGCCAATATTTATCCCTAATCATTGCTGTTTGTGATTGTTCACTGAGCACATAATGGCAGCCATGCTTCCTACATGATGCCAGTTCTTCGAGCAGTGCTTCATTGGCCATAAAGCACTCTGAAGCATCTGTTAGTCGTAAAATGAGCTAAAAAATGCAAGTCCTCCTTCCCTCCTCAAACTTTTAATCGCTTTATCTACCAATGCTCACACCTTAAGGGAAACTATTTAATTGATTAGCTTGTGTCCATGTATAGATGATTAAGTGCATATGTTGAATATCCTGATTAGGTTGTGCATTACTAAACTTTCACAGAAAGGTTACAGCACAGAAGCAGGCCATTAGGCCCGTTGTATCTGTACAGCCTCTTCCCCTTAACTTGCACATCCCATTTTATCAAAAAGATGTGGGCCAGAATTTTCCAACCACGTTGGCATTGGGCACCATGGCGAACTGGGGGGGACAATATGGCGAGAAGGCCAAAAATCAGTTTCATGCCATTGTGAAACCAGTTGCAATTGTCCACTCCACTCGTCAATGGCATGCCGCGTTTCTCATCAGGGCCCTAATTTCAACACTTTAACATCTCATTATAAGCCCTGCACGCCGCAATCATCCCCTCATGCTGGATCATCCGCGCATGTTCACAACTGTACATGTGCACTTGGCGAGCTGCACTTTGCTTGGGACTTTGAGCTTTGTTCTCCTACTTTGCTTTGGGCAGCACTCACGGTCATCATCACCAGGCTTCGGAGACGGCATCACATCACTTTTAGGGGGCTCACGGGCAGGTCTCTACCTACCAGAACAGCTGTAAGGCGGTGGTGGCTTTTCAATGGCTGCAGGGCTAGGACTTGCTTGGGGAAGGGGGAGAAGTGGCCTTTGGCAAGGGAAGAGGCTGCAGGGTGAGGCAACAGGGGTATCCCAGGGTGTGTGTGTGGGGGCACATGTTGATCTGTGCAAGCGGCCTCAAGATGGTGGGCTGAGAAGGCAGTCTCCAGAGGAGATGAGGCTAGATGGAGATGTGAGGGAGTGTGTGAGAGAGTGAGTGGTGATGTCCCTAGAGCTGGCAATGAGTGAGGTACCAGTGAATGTGTGATAGCCTTGAGAGTGTGTGAGTTTAGAGTGTTAAGATGGTTGTTTTACCCTGATGGAATAGATTAGATCATTCATCCATTTTTTGCTCTGGGTGGCTGACCTCTTGTGTGCAGCATTGACATTGACCACCTCTGTCACTGCCTCCCAAGCTGGAGTGGTGAGACTGATGGATCTCCTGGGGGTGAGGGTAGAGGACATCATGATGGGCCCCCATGGCACCCAGAAGGCATCCCTTCTGCACTCTTCTTGGCTTTTGGGGCCATGTCTTCACCGGAGCAGTCCTGGACTGCAAACATTGAGAAGTGTGTACGCCGCTGCAGTTTAAATATAGTGCCTTGTATGAGGAAGTGCTGAGGTAACGGCATGGCTGGCAAATCAGAAGCCATCCACCAGCGAGATGGTGTGTTTCTGTGGCTACATAATTAATGAGGAGGGAAGGGGATGATATGGCACAAAAACCCCACATTGTGGTCGGCAGGTAAAACGACTTTTTTCCTTCCTGCTAGCACACTTGGTGCAAATCTGGGACGCTTCCGTCCGTGATCATTTTGAGATGTCTTTCTGCTGATTTTATAAATTTGAACAATTGAAAGTATAATTAATATTTCTGAGATAAATGTTAATTAACCAAATAGGTTCAAAATAAATTGTCGACTTGTATGAAAGACGCTTTTGTGTTTTATATCTTGCAAAAGAAATTATACAAACACTAAATGGCAGTAATAAACAGACAGTGCATTTGGTGCCATATCAAATGTCTTTGGAGGAGCCTCCCTACTGGATTGTCTTGCTAAACTAGTTTCTAAGGTTGTTGGATGAATATTTCTGTTCATCATTAGTTCTTGTGATCTTCCAATATATACCATTCTGTGATCAACACCATAAAAGCAATAATACAGAATGTATACATTTGTCTGAAGTGTACCAAACCTGTATTTTTCTCTCTAGCTTCCCTGCCATTTTCTTTAGCCCTTCTCTCAGCTTATTCTGTCCATAAGTCCCACTTGCTACTTGACGCCATTCTCTTAAATGGGTGGGTGACCGACTAGCCGGCCTTCCTGGCCACCAAGTTAGTTCAATTTATGCATATTTCATTCTAACTTCAACTATTACAGATGTGTCAGTGAATGGTACTTTTAAGCATGACTCACATTATTGATTTTCCTCACATTGTCTTCATGGCTCTCCTCTCCTTTCTCTCTCTCTCTGCCCCTTTGAACATCCTTATTTTGTTTTGCTTTCCTGCAAAACCACAAGAAAAGGTTGTTACTGCAAACTGTTACCACTGCTACTTTTTAAAAACAATTTCTATTTTAAAAGCTATAAGGACTTTATTGTATATCTTTGAATCAAAATGTGCGATCTATTTAATTTAATATTTCACCAATCCACATTAACAATATACAGAATAGCTGTTGCTGTTCCATTATGAAAAGCTTCAAATACCTTCAGTGCTCAAAATTAATGCTTCAATTACAGTTAAAAGAAACAGCGAGACGTTTTTTCTGTTATATTTCCGGCAACAGAAATTCATGGGCCTGAATTTTTCCCATGTTGGGTGGGCTCAGTGGGAGGGGGCGGAGTGGGGGCGGAGCTGACCACTGCCCACGATCGGCTCGGCAGCGCCATTTTACAGGGGTGGGCCAATTAAGGCCTGCTCAGCATAATAAGTGAGCGGTAGCGCTGAGCGCTACCTGTGCAGGCGGAGGGAAGGGGGAGAGTCAGGCCCAGCGCTCTATCGTGCGCATGCGCACAACATAGAGCTTCAACCTCTCTGAGGCATGGAGCTGCCTCAAGGAGTTTGAAGTGCTTTTGAAAAAATAAATACATGCAATAAAAGTTGATTGAAACATATCCCCTCATGTTACTATGTCACATGAGATGGGACATGTTTTTATTTTTCAGAAACTGTTTTTATTTAAGTTGTAAAAGCTTTAGGAAACCTCATTAAACTTGTGGATGAGGCTTCCTAAAAAACATAAAGGCCGTTTGGCCTTTTCGCCTGCCCGCCAACCGAAAGTTGTACGGGCAGCGTAAACTTGAAGCTAATTACTTTGTTAATGGCTTTAATAGGTCTTTCAATTATCGACAAGCGTGCAGCAAGCGTCATTTTACATGCCAGTGTGTTCTCCCCCGCCCGCCCTCCCCAAAATCCTGGCCATAGCCTAGTTAAACTAGACGACAACATGCTAGAATGTTGAGGTGCAAACTAAGGAAATTATTTTTGAAAATGAAGTTATTTTGAAGCTAAATGGATTGCTATATTTGTTCCTGGGCATTGGAGCAGAGGGCAGTGATGCTGATCCCCATTATGGCCTGGATTTTCACTGAGTCACGATGACATGGGAACCCTTTAAAAATGGTAGCCAGAATCCAATTCTAGGATTCCCAAACCCATTCCTGGGGTTCCTGATTTTCGGGAGTACCTTTTCAGATGCATGCTGGTTCATGTTGTGAGCCTGCAACCTGTGTTCCTGATCTGGCCAGATCCATTGCAGGAATAGGTGTGTCCTAGTCCTCTGCAATTTTCATGAAGTCGGGCCAGCTTTTCAAGGAGCCGTAGGTCATGGCAACTCAGAGGTTTCGTGGACCATAGTCGGCATAAGGGGATCTTTTAAAAGGTAAGTTCAGAAGGTCCTTCTAATGCCCTCGATGCCAAGGAATGCACCCTCCCCCCACCACCACCAGGACTCTATGGCTTCTCATTCCCCCCATGCCAAGCAATGGCACTTCTATGTCCATTTATCCACTATACACTGTGTAGAAGCAATGGATGCTATAATGACAGTAGAATGTGGAAAAAATGCTTTAGAAAACAGTCATTCATTGATAATTTTCCACTTTCTTAAAAAAAACTCCTCTGAATGATTGATACTTTTGTTGGGCTGTAGTAAAAATGAGTTTTTTTTAGAAATTGGGAAGTTATCAATGAATGGGCATTTCTACAGCTTATTTTGTTTTACACATCCTACTATCACTGTGGGTTCATTGGTTCCAGGAACATGTATAATGGTGAATGGGCATGGAAGTGCTATAACTTGGCAAGGGGGGGGGTTATGAGAAGCAATAGGGGGTGGGTGGGAGGGCATGAAGTGACATGGGGGTCATGCTGGACCATGAGGGCTGGTTGGGGGGCATGGGGAGTGAGTGGGGTGGAGGTGAGGGGGTGTGAGACATGAAGGCTGGGAGGACTGTTCTATTTTTACTTTAACTGGAATGAAGTTCCACAGCACCAAGGCGGGACTTTTAAACAGCCCACCTCCACATTCAACAGCTCCTGTGGCTGCCTCTAAACTTTTTCCCAAGTTGGCTGGCCCAACTCCAGCAGGTACCACCGCCCCCCCACCCAACAATAAAAGTCCCATTCTTGCTGGCACTTTCTCCCGAGGCAGGCGGGCTGAGCCATGAATTTTCCCATCTCCTGCTACCCACCTCTTGGATGAAAATCCAGGGCTATGAATGCAGGTGCCTGTGTTCCTGATAAATGTTTGTTGTTATAGCATTATGCTTGGAACAAAATATTTCCACAAACAGATTTTGTTGCTATGTGCTAGTGCGTAATTAAGCAAATTAATTTTGGATGCCCAATGATATAGTCAGGTTTTTTGAGTTATTGCATCCCGGTATCTTGCAGCATTATGTGGCTCAGATGCTATGCCAGTAAAACTTTAGACTTGGAATGGATAAACTAGTGATGTGAAGTTGAAAGTTTTACTATGGTAATGCAGAGCATTTTTAACAGTATAAAGGAATAGATTTTGTATTACATTTGTAAAGATTGTTAAGTCAGATCAGTGTTACCTAAGTAAACTTGAAACTTGTAATTCCGTAGAAAAGTGCCTGTAAAGAAAAAGCTTTCCTAGCCATCATTATTGACAGAAAAAACAAGAGTGCTGAAATACTCAGGTGGTCAGGCAGCAGCTGTGGAGAGAAACAGAGTTAATGTTTCAGGTCGATGAACTTTCATCAGAACTGAAGAAAGACAGAAATGTAAGAGCTTTTAAGCCGTTAGAAGGGGGGTAAGGGGCAGGAAGAACAAAAGGGAAGCTCGGTGATAGGGTGAAGGGCAAAAGACATTAACTAACAGAAGATTTCATGGTGCAAAAACTCAAGAGAGTGGTAATTTTGTTTTATTCGTTCATGGGATAGGGGCGTTATTGGCTAGGCCAGCATTTATTGCCCATTCCTAATTGCCCTTGAGAACTGCATGGCTTGCTGGGCCACTTCAGAAGGCGGTTAAGAGTCAACCACATTGCTGTGGATTTGGAGTCACATGTAGGCCAGACCAGGTAAGGACAAGAGATTTTCTTCTCTCAAGGCCACTAGTGAACCAGATGAGATTTTAAGACAAAATTTGGTTTCATGGTTATCATTAGCCTTTTAGTTCCAGATTTAATAGGAACTTTATTGAATTCACGTGGTGGGATTGAACCTAGGCCCCCAGAGCATTATGCTGGGTCTCTGGATTACTAGTCTACTGACAATACCACCAGACCACTGTCTCCCCTTATAGTAAAGAAATAAAGATTGTGTCCAGATGAGATGTGAATAGCTATATAACAGCTATCTGAATGCAACATGAAGGGATAAAGAAAGAAAGAAGCCAGCAGAAATACATTTTTTTTAAAAGCATACAACAAGATAGTGGCAGAGGTTATGATATAAAGTTGTTGAACTCAGTATTGCATCCAGAAGGTTGCAGAGTGCTGAGACTTGAATTTTCATTGAGCTTCATTGGAACATTGTATCAGGCTGTGGATAGAAATGTCTGAGTGGGAGCAAGGTGGAGAATTAAAATGGCAAGCAAAAGGAAACTCAAGGTTATGTTTGCGGACTGAACAGAGGTGTTCTGCAATTGGTCACACAGTCTGTGTTTGGTCTCCTCAGTGTTCTCAGTCTAGCTTATAGGTAGCAAAGTTCCTTGCATGTCAGGAACAGCATTACTGACTGACCATCAAATTTCACAGATTACCATATAGTTATTGCTAATCATCGATTTCCTATTACGTTACACACAGTAAGTTAAGAATACAACATAGTCCTCCATCCTTCATAGCTATCACCTCATCAAAGAACGGTATAAGATTTATCAAGCACAATTTTGTTTTTAATGGCTGCTTCTAATTATTTTCTCTTCATGTAGATATTTCATAAGTTCATCAGAAGATCTCCAAATTTTCCCTACTTCAGGCCTATAATTAGCCAGGTTAATTCTTTCTCTCTTGAAATTAGCTATTATTACATTGGCCACTCCCTATTGTGCAGCAAATATTCATTCTCAATAGAACGTTGAAATATAATTTGCAAGGCCTATCCTGTTTCTTTTCTTCAGAGTAATGAATTTGATTAGTTCCTAGCTTTTGTCCTTGAGCTTAATTCATCTCTCAAATAATTTACTTCATTTATTATAAAATTCCATTTAATAAATTAAATCACATTTATGAAAGAAAGAAAAGCAGATGGCACACCTACAATAGCAGTAATTATTCTGGGAAATGTAGTTGGCGATTGACTTTGCGAATTGTTGTATAATGAACACCAGACAAAAGAACAGTTCCACCCTACTGTTGCCTGCATTCTGCCGTCAGAAAATATAACTGAACTAGCAGTCGTGTCGAAGTCAGTGGATGCTTGAATAGCTTGCTGCTGCCAAGGGGCCAGAAAATCCCTCCTAAGTTACAGTTGTAATGAATTCACAGGGAAAATAATACTGTAAGCACTGTAAGAATTTTCATTTTGCAATTATTCACAGCTTAATTATATAAATGTCACTTAGTTGCTTTCTACTAATTTTCTTTTGCTGGCTGCTATGATTCGGTTTTTGTCAACAGTGGTTATTTCAAGAAGTACTTTACAGGCATGAAAGGTTCCATCAGCTACTTACAAATAAAAAATCATATAGTCTTCAGCCTGTAGACCTAAAAGTATAGAATTCTGTAGCTAACTAATGTATTCAGCTTAATCATCCATTGTCAGCATGAACCATTAACCACAGTTGTAGTCCCTGACAATCCTGTGGTTATGATATGATCATGAACAGTGTTGTCACTCACTGTAGAAACTGTATGGAAAAGGGATTAAATACAATGCTTTGCAATTTTCCTTTTCAGTCTAAAAGATTTTTAATGTGTATTAATTGTTTGCACTGGTTGGTGAGATGATAAAATGGCACAATTTTAATATAATCAGAAAAGGTATTCAACGGGAGATTGAAAAAGTCCTTTACACAGGAGATGATTTGAATATGGAATTCTCAGTCACCAGTTGAAGCAGAGTTCTTATATTCCTTTCAAAGGAAATTTTCTGCTTTAAAAAAAAGGATATGAGTGAATGAGATTAGATGAAGTAGCTCATATGAAGAAAATCAATAGTTGGACTGAATGCCTACTTCTATCTCATAACATTCCATAATTTCACCCCTTAATTTCCAGTTTTCTCCCTAGTACACGTAAAATTGCTGCCTCATGATGCTAATGGTTCTGCTCTCTGTCTCACACAAGTAGCCAGTTTCCATGTATAAACATAAGTTTTGGCAGCCAATTTGATTTGTTATGAAATGGGAGGAATATCATAGCTGAGCCTAATCTTGTCTTTCAACAGATGTTTCTAGGTAGTGGGTAGGAATAAGAAATCCTAGCTGAGTTTTTTCCTTCCCCAAACACAAAATGTTGAGAACAATAGTACAATTAGATTAGCTAATTCAACACAGAATAGCAATCCCATCTAGGCCACCTTGGTGAATATGTTTGAGTATCGTTCTTGGCAGTGCATTCATCAACAACCATTTGGGATGTGCAGTATCCTTCTTTCACCATTTTTTTTTCATTTAAATGGCATTATACTCCATTTACTTTCCACTTTCTTTTTGAAAAAAAACATGGTAACACTCAAGTGAATTATAATGAATTTTATTTTCATTCCTATAGACATATTTTATTTTTCTATAGAACAGTGGATAGTATCAGTCAAGGGTGTCCAACTTACAGTGCATGAACTGCAAATTTCTCCCAACGAATCTGGTAGCGCAGGTTACTCAATATTAATCCACTTATGTTTTATCTCTTCCAATCTGTATAGTTTGAATTTACTGTGCCTGAAGATTTGGAATCCAGGTTTTTGGTGTTGTTGTGACTACAGCTCAAACAGGATTTAGTAGGATTGAGCAACCCATGACTGTAAACATTATATGATCTACAAAGACAAAAAAAGTTGATCTCTCTATAGTGTAGTGTATTTTAACTAGGAAACATGTGGGATTTGTTTGTAATAATTTTAGCTTGTGAAGAAAGCAAAATTGTAGGGCTTTGGGGAAAAGGTGGGAGAGTGGGGCTGGCTGATTTGTTCTTAGAGAGAACCAGAAGAGCCAAGATGGGCTGGATTTTCACCCTTGAGGTGGGCAGAGGCAGTTGGGATAATTTCCAGTTCAGCCCGCCTACCTCGGGAGAAAGTGCCCGCAAAGGACAGGATTTCCATTCCCAGGGGGTGGGTGCAGGCTGGAGTTGGACCAGCCAACCTGAGAAAAAGTTCAGAGGCAGCCACAGAGATAGCTGGGTGCCAGGTGCCAAGGTAAGTTATTTAAAAGGCCTGCCTCAGTGCTGTGGGACTTTGTCCCAGTTAAAACAAAAAACAGGGAGGCCCTCCAGCCCTCACCACCTTCCACCCCCACACACACTCCCCGTGCTCATCTGTATCACCTTATACCACTCACCCACCTCCCATGTCCCTTCATATCCCCCAAGCCAAGCTATGACCCCCCAAACATCTCCTAGGGCTCCTTATACCCCCATGCCAAGCTATGGCACTTCCATGCCCATTCATGCACTATACACTGTATAGAAGCAATGAACCCAATGTTGAAGGTAGGGTGTGTTTAAAAAAAAACTTTTAAAAAGTCATTTATTGATACCTTTCTCCTTTCATAATGAAGCTTGGCTGAGAGCCCAAAGATCCTTTAGCCTATTGAAACATCTGAGCCCCAGAGAAAACATTGCTTGATTGACAGCTGTGGCTCTCTCTGTGCTGTCAATTTCACAATGTTTATTTACTCAATATAAAGAGGTTTCACTGATTGCAATTTCTACTATTGATACTTTAAAGGGTCTGGATGATTGACATTTTTATTGGGCTGAAGTAAAAAGGAGTCTTTTTAAAGATAGTGGAAAGTTATTAATAAATGACTGAGGCATGAGGGGCCATAGGGAATGGTCGGGGAGCATAGCTTGGCATGGTGGGGGGGGCTATTGGAGGTTGGTGAGGGCATAACTTGGCATGGGGGATATAGGAGACCATAGGAGGTTCGTGGGAGTATAACTTGGCACGGGGAGCTTGAGGGGCATTGAAGTTGTTTGGGTGGCATGGCTTGGCATGGGGGTTGTTAAGAGCCATAGGAGTTGTCTGGCCGGAATATTTTGGAATGGGGGAGCATGAAGGGCCATAGGGGTTGTTTGGGGGGCACAGGTTGGCATGGGGTCATGAGGAAGACCTTTTGAACTTACCTTTCAAAAGGTCCCTCATGCAGACTATGGTTCACACACCTTTGAGGCGCCGTGAACCATAACTCTTTGAAAAAAGTCTGACTCGACCCCATTAAAACTGCAGAGGTCTGGGACATGCCTATTCCCACAATGAAGCCTGCTAGATCGAGGGTGCAGAGTTTTGATTAGACTTTGCTTGCACCCTTAAAAGGCACTCCTGAAAATTGGAAGCCCTGGGAATGGGGTTGAAAATCCCGAAATCAGGTGCTGGGTGGCCTTTTAAAGGGCTCCCAAGACATCTTGACTCTGAAAATCCAACCTGACAGGTCAAATTGTGTCCCTCCATGCTGTAACCATTCAAAATTCAATGATTCCATGAAGCTCATAGTAGTATCTGTAGTCAACCTGAGCAACAGGTTAAATGGTGAGAAAATTACAAAACTGCACTACCTTGAGAATTCCTCCAAGTGGTTTTGCTTTTACTGGGCAAATTTAACCATTTGATGTGTTGAATTGCATGGCAGCATATAAATGAAAATCAATCTTAATCCATTTTGTGTGATTTTGATTAAGCAGGAGCAGTTTGATTTAAAAGTTGAATGTTTGTTTCAACAGAATAATCTTCTGATTTGCTATCCTATACATGTCAATGATAGGGCTTATACTTGAATTTGAAAAACGCACAAAGTTTTACTGCAATATTTCAGGAAATTTTATTTGGTACACTGGCTTTGATTTAGTAAAAGCAATGTATACCCATTACTCATGGTGCAATTTATGAAATATTTTTTCAAAGCTGTAATTGAGAATTTGGTTGGCAAAATTTGATTAATAAGTCTACAATTAATCTTGTAAAAATAATGCTGTCAGACCTTTTAAAACTGAACCTAGCATTGTTTAAGCTGTTCATCCAATTTGTGTAATGTTTTGTTACACAAGCTCTTCATTAAACATTGATGACTGTGTCTGAAATAGCTTGTTGATTTTTTTTTTTACAGGAGTCAAATTATTCTGTCCAACAAATAGAAATGACTGTCTAACACATGCAATGTACAACTCATTTTTTCTCTGTATCTGAATAGTCCACAGGAGGTTGTCACTGAAATCCATAGAATTAAAAAATTGAACCAAAGCGATCAATGAAAACAGCTAACTGCAACTTGACAAACATATGTTTTCACCATGAAATGCTGTAATGTTTCTCTCAATGAGAAGTCCTAATTTATTTGATTCATTGAAACAGAATGCACGTGCAAGAAACCCTGTAAAAGCAAATGGTGTGGAATATCATGAGTTATTTTTGTTACTGCTCTTTCCCAGTATTTGGTTCCGTTTGGCAATCCACTGTACGAAACCTATACATCATGGTTATTAATGTTTATCAGAATTGCAGTCAATTTAAAGCCTAGTGGTCAACATACTTTAGTTTGAATTTCTGTAGCAATGTTTTTCCTGCACGGTTACAATTCTCAAAAAGATTATGAAGTAACTTTTTGTGGCTTTTATAAGTTGCAATAATTGGTCACTTGGAGTGAGTGTAATCTGACTATACGGGTATTTGCCAAGTTACATGTTCAGTTAATCAGATGCTTTATTTCCACTGTTTTCCTTTCGAAATTTAATTTACAGTCAATAGCTGCAACTAAAGTTTGTGGTTTAGTACCAAATGTGAAACTTGTATTTAGAGGTATATAATCCAGAAATAATCCCTTAGTTCTAAAATAAAAGCACCTATTGCTTTGATGTGTAAATTGAATCACCAACCATTGTGCTTACTGCTAGTCAGGTTAGCCTGTACACTTCTTTTTTACATCATTAAAGTAGTTTTTTAATTATATCGAAATTTCAAATACTGCTCACAGGAAAACCAAGAAACCACTTTTGAGTATGTAGCTTTAATATCTTTCTCTACATTGACTGTAAAAGTAAAAACTTAATTGTGAATATGTATAGAGTAAAATTGCTTTTTGACCTGATTCTCGTAACCTGCACAATTTCTGATAGATTTACGGATATTCTTGTTTATTCCTCTTTCTTCTTGTCACAATTTTAGCACTGCATAAATCAAGAAAATTGTGTCACTGTTGAGTGAAAGTAAGAGGGAGGTAAGTTGTGCATGTGCCAATATGGTGATTAGTACTACTTCTGGCTCAGTTCTGCACACCTGTCTTTTTTTAATTCATTCATGGGACATTGGCGTCACTGGCTAGCCCAGAATTTATTGCCCATCGCTAATTTCCCTTGAGAAGCTGGTGGTGAGCTGCCTTCTTGAACCACTGCAGTCCATGTGGTGTAGGTACACCCACAGTGCTGTTAGGGAGGGAGTTCCAGGATTTTGACCCAGTGACAGTGAAGGAACGGCGATATATTTCCAAGTCAGGATGATGTGTGTCTTGGAGAGGAACTTGCCAGTGGTGATGTTCCCATGCATCTGCTGCTCTAGTCCTTCTAGATTGTAGTGGTCATGGATTTGGAAGTTGTTGTCTAAGGAGCTCTAGTGAGTTCCTGCAGTGCATCTTGTAGATGGTACACACTGCTGCCACTGTGCGTCGGTGGTAGAGGGAGTGAATATTTGTGGATGGGGAGCCAATCAAATGGCTGTTTTGTCCTGGATGGTGTCAAGCCTCTTGAATGTAGCTGGAGTTGCACTCATCCAGGTGAGTGGACAGTATTCCATCACACTCCTGACTTGTGCCTTTTAGATAGTGGACAGGCTTTGGGGAGTCAGGGGGTGAGTTATTCCCTGCAGGATTCCTAGCCTCTGATCTGCTCTTGTAGCCACAGTATTTATACGGCTAGTCCAGTTCAGTTCCTGGTCAATGGTAACCCCGCGATGGTAATGCCATTGAATGTCAAGGGGCGATTATTAGATTCTCTCTTGTTGGAGCTGGTCATTGCCTGGCACTTGCCACTTGTCAGCCCAGACCTGGATATTGTCCAGGTCTTGCTGCATTTGGAAATGGACTGCTTTCAGTATCTGAGGAGTTGTGAATGGTGCTGAACGTTGTGCGATCATCCCCACTTCTTCTTTATGATGGAAGGAAGGTTTTGGTTGAAGCAGCTGAAGATGGTTGGGCCTAGGATACTACCCTGAGGAACTCCTGCAGTGATGTCCTGGAACTGAGATGATTGACCTCCAACAATCACAACAATCTTCTTTTGTGCTAGATATGACTCCAACTAATGGAGAATTTTCCCCTGATCCGTATTGGCTACAGTTTTGTTAGGGCTCCTTGATGCCACACTTGGCTAAATGCTGCCTTGATGTCAAGGGCAGTCACTCTCACCTCACCTCTTGAGTTCAGCTCTTTTGTCCATGTTTGAACCAAGGCTGTAATGAGATCTGGAGCTGAGTGAGTTTGGTCTGTCAAGTGCAAGTTTCTCACTTTTGTTTCCGTCTGTGTTGATGTGAAGTGGTGGATTTAAACAGATAGGTCAGTCTGTGCATTAAATTCCATTAATGGGGAAGCCACAATGGTTTCTGGAACACTGTACATGCACTGATTGTTCCACACCTGCAGTTCATTGCCCTCCAGTTCAACTGGAAAATGGGAACCAAAAGGAGGACAGCAACAGACTGAGAGCTGGAAAGGAAAGGTCATTGCCTTAGAATAAAAGCCTCTGCAAAATGACTGGATCAGCTCAACATCAAACCCCCAAATCTACCAGTTGTATACATCATGAGATTCCACATATATGCATTGAATAACGGGGTTGCTGATTCTGAAGTCTGTCTACATGGAGACAGGAACCAAATGGTATTAACTTGGATGGGATGGTACACATTGGCTGGTTTGACATTGCTCCTCTGAGATGCATATTAATTAGTAAAGGGACCTTGTTGGAGAAATTGAGTGATGTATATAAAAATAAGCTAAAAATGTACCTGACAGGATTTTAGAATGGTGCTATTTGGTATGAAATAGAACGAAATGGACCTCAACCAATACGCTTTAAAGCTGCATGATTTGTTGATTGTGCAATACTCTTAGAGATCATATCAAATTTTTCCCATCTTTACCACCGGGAACAAGCAGTACTTTAATGCAAAATGGTCTCTCCAGGCATAAAGTTAGAAAGGACTGGATGTTGGATTACATTTCAAGAGGGCAGAGTGCAACTGTTTCGCACGCCCACCATTACACTAAACCAAAAGCCCAGTAGAAACACTTTTATTTACCTGGAACTGTTACGTACACTTAACAGATTTTCAAAACCAATTTATTAATTGTAAATGACACAAGCTGTTTCATAAGTCATTGTCACCTGACAGCTTACAGCTGCCATACCAAATATGTCAAAGGCGTGTATACGATGATGAGGTAATTGATCATGCATGACTGTGATTTTTTTCTTTTCAATTGTTAAAAGTGGAAAAATTAGAGGCTTTGGAACTGGGTATTCCATTTATCCCATTGGAAACTTCCCTATGCAATGCTAATGCTTAGTTCAATGTGAAACCTTTTAAAACGTAAGGACTGCCTATAATGAAAGCAGAACTACATGTTAAAGGACATGTGGTCAACGTATTGGAGGTTTGTTAATCTAAATTCCTGGGAGGGAATGCTTTAAGAACTCAGCTCATGCTATGTTTTATTTCCCACAAGGATAAATTGGCTTCCAATAACAACCAAGTCTGATCAAGGAGTAAGAGCCAGAAAATGGTGACACCACCATGAATGGATTAATTGCAATATGTTATTCTACCAGTCAGATTAATTTGTTACAAGACATAAGGAATCATATAAATTATTAGATTATTCATATATGCCTTAGCAGCTGCTATGTTGCGTTTGCAAAGTACACAAGCTGCTTTATGGGAACAGAGTCTACAGAGTTCTCAAAGACAGTGGCTAAGATAAGTCAGATTGCAACCAGAGAGAGGTCACATGACCCAGTCCTTAGGTATAAAATATACTGGATTTGTACTAAAAGGCAGAGATAGGCTGCCATAGGGATAGAAGGGACAACAGTCTTACCCCCACACTCTTTCTTTGAAAACTTTCTCCTAAAAGCTGAGCTGTTTGTGATTTGAAAACCCACCAGAAAACCTCATTGCTGTAAACCGAGAGTTCTTAAAGGATTCTGAATCAACACCACTGTCTCCAAGTGTAAAGAGAATGAACCTGCCATAACTGTTCCAGTGAGAAAACCAAGTAGCAGCAGCTACTGTGGAAAGTGACCCTTCAGCCGGAAACAAGCATCTGGACAATCTACGAATATATTATTTTCTAACTTTAATTTTTACTTGATCAAGTTTTAAGATTTGATACACTGCAGAGTTTTATTTCTTTTATGCTTGTTTGGGGTGGGGAAGGGAGGGTTTTCTGTGTGTTGTTTTTGCATTAGTGGGTAGTTGGACATATTTGCACAATTTAAAACTTTTGCTAATAATTTCTGCATATTTGCCTAAGTGAGTTTTAGCAATAAAATGAACTCTTTACTTGTTAACTTAAGGAGCCTGGCAGGCTTAATTCTTACCTTGAGCTATGCACAGTAAGTATATTTATTAAATTGGCACTATCACCTTTTTAAATTAACACTATTATAATCACCCCAGGACTGGAACAAAGCAAGGAATCATTTCACCCCTCCTAACCCTGTTCATAACAATAGTGACCTTGTGGTGGAGGGGACATCCATTGAGCCACTTTTATGGGAGATGTATGTGTGTCTGTATGTAATCCTCACTGGAATGCTCCAGTCCTCAGGCCACACTCTAAATTCAAGAAAATTGGGAATAGAATTGTTATGAATGGGAGTAAGAACAAATAAGACTCATTTTGAACTATCTATAACCTAATACCTACTAAGATACCAATCTTATTTTACTTAAAAGGAACAAATATAATTACTTGAAAAGCTGCTATTATGCACTCCTCAGCTTACAAACCTGATAATGTGAAGGTGTGACACCCATTTAATAACATAGTACAGTGCGTGTGTTTGTTGCATCCCTTCAATTGCTACAAGATGTTTAATTTGTTGGAGATTGACATCTAGTGTGTACTTTTGGAAAAAAAATAATAGCTACTCTTTCAGATATGGTTTTGTTGGAAAATTGCCCAGGGAGACTGGTGATATATTAAGAATAGCTGTGGGTGAAGCTTGTGTAACCCTCAGACAAAATTTCATAATGTCCCAGCTATAAAACATTGGTATCAGGAATTTTTAGAAATTTTAAAAGTGATACAGCAGGTAACCTTAGAACCTTTCCTTTATCTTTCGGCTTCTCCCATTTCCTGAAGTTAATGACCGATACTGGTGAATGGTTCCGCAGGCACTGGTAGTCCTTGGATACCTCAAGCCAGGGGCAAATCATATTGGCTCAGATGGATATTGTGTCAACAATAGTCATCTGTCAGGTGTATCATAGCTGAATCTGATCCTGTCTTCACATGATGTTCATATACATTTCTTTCGTAGATAACAACCAGGAACAGGACCCGTGGCTGATTTTTCACCCTCCTCCCAATCTCTCCTCTCCCTAACAGCAGTGAGGGCAATTGGAAAACCCTCTTCAAATTTAATGGAGGTTTGACATCTGAATAGTAAAATTCGATGTACTGCGCTGAAGCCAGCCTGCAAAATAACTGGACTCATTGTGAATAAATTATTCTTTGGGCAGAATTTTCAGTGTCCACCGACGTCGGGCATGTTCAGTGGCGTGGGCAGACAATGTGGCGAGAAGGCCAAAATTCAGTTTCACAACATTGTGAAACCAGTTCGTGATTGTCCGCTCAGCTCATCAATGGTGGGCTGCGTTTCCCACCATCAGATGTCAGGAACCTCATTGTAACACATCAGCATATCGTTATAAGGCCAGCCTGCCAGAATCATCCCCCCCACCCCCCACTCCCCAAGCCTGCTGGATCGTCCGCCCAATCACGCCAACGTGTTTCACAATAGCATATAAAAGATGTGTACTTGGCAGGCTGCACTTTGAATGGAACTCAGAGGTGAGTGCACAGTAATGGGCAGTGCTCGCAAGGGATGCCTGTTGGACTTCAAGTTTGAGGCGTGTCTGTGCTGGGGGGAGGACAAGGGCTGCCCTCCGGTTGAGGCGACTTGGGCAGGGTTGGGGGGGTTTGTGGGGGTCAAGGGCTGCCCTGCGGTTGAAGGAAGTGCACAACCACATGCAGAGTGGCGGGGGTGGGAAGCCTCCACGCATTAGGGATGCCTTGTATAAAGTGGCCATTCCTTCACAGCTGAGAGAGTTCAGATGCAGCCACATTGACATGCTTGGAGTCCGGCCTCTAGCTTATCTGCCCACTAGAGCAATACAGAGGCATGAAAGTGTCACCAAATGCTCAAGAGCTTTTCACCCCTTGGACACAGGTTGTAAACTAATGAGCGTTTTAATGAACTGCAGAACAGTTAGTCTACTGGACACGTTGTACAATCTCCTTGCTAAAGCTGGCCATGGCGCAATCACTGTTGGAGGCGCTCACAGCCCTTTGCAATATCATCATCCTGGTTTGGACCAGTCTCCCCCATGGTTCAAGTTAACAGGGCAGACTTGCAGTGTGGGTTAGGAGAATGCCTGTGCCTGAGCTGAGAGCACAGTATGCAGTCCGGTGGGTGAAGCTGTTGCCAGTTGGTCAGGTGGAGTGGGGTTTTGGGAAATGCACTAAACTCTAGCCATCCAAGTGGTGGCCAGCACTCTAGGATGTGATAAGGGGCCTTCAGACTTAATCAAGAGAAGTTCTTAGTACACCCATGCTAACCCACGCATCTCTCTCTTTCATCCTGCAGGAGTGCATCAGGAACATGGAGACTGTATGCCTCGTGGCTTACAGAGACTGAAAAGGATGGAGAAGTGAGCAACGCAGGTGCCTGGCTGCACATAAGGAGCAGCAGCAACCTCAGGAAGAAGTGGCAGCTGGGGTTCCCGCACATGTTGCTGTAGAGCCACAGTGAGCAGTCTCTGGTCGGCGCCTAGCTAGACCTATAGAAGCCATCTATCATTCCTGCAGATGGCCAAGAACCAGTGTCGCCAAAGACTGTGCATGTCTAGGGATCTGGTCGGTCACAGCTGCCCCTGCAGGATTTGGCGCCACGTGGACATGGAGAGCATCCACTGTCAGTGACTGTGAAAGTGACCGTGGTGCTCAAATTTTACGCCAGTAGCTCCTTTTCAGGTCTCCACAGGTGATCTCTGTGGGATATCACAAGCCTCCATCCACAAATGCATCCATGAGGTCACGGACACCACTCTTGCGAGGGCACACAATTTTATGCATTTCATCCGGGACCAGGAAAGCTGGGATGCAAGAACGATTGGATTTACCCAGATCTCGGGTTTCCCATAGGTGCAGGGTGCCATCGACTGCACTCATGTGGTGCTCAGATCTCTATTGCAACAAGTGGTCAACTATGTCAACCGTAATGGATTCCATTTGCTGAATGTGCATGTGGTGTGTGACTGCCACAAGCGCATCCTGCATGTCTGCGCATGGTTCCCAGGGAGTGTTCACAACGCTTACATTCTTAGTCGGTCCCAGATTCCTGACGAATTCCAGAGTCCACAGAGGCTGCAGGGTTGGCTTCTCGCAGACAAGGGCCACCCGCAGAGAACGTGGCTGATTACACCCGTGAGGCATACTCAGTCTGCAGCGGATCAAAGGTATAATGAGGCTCATACTGCAGCTTGCAACTTGATGGAGAAAACCGTCAGGATTCTGAAAATGAGCTTACAATGCCTGGACCGGTCTGGTGGAGCCCTGCAATACAGTCCACAGGAGGTGTCACACATCATCGTCGTCTACTGCATGCTTTACAAACTGGCGCTGCAAGGAGGAAAGAAGCTGGCTGAGGAGGAGGTGGAGGAGCTGGAGATCTCCTCCTATAGGGAGGGGGGTTGACGGGGATGAGGGTGAGGAGGTCCTTAAAGGCAAGAATGACGGCAATGAGGCCCTCGCACTGGCCAGATGAGGCAGGCGCACTCGGGAGGCCGTCATATCTGCTGGATTCGTGGAGGATGACGACAACATGTAGTGAGGTGACACCATAGATCCTCACATTGCACCTACGACTGTTTGACTCCAGTCTGGCTTATGCCAGCGCACATACACTCTGTGATAAGGCTCCTGTCATGGAGATATAGTGGAGGCCTTAATAGTCGCTCTACTCCAGGAGAATGATGATGATATTCAGTGAGGACATTCCACAGTTCCACACATAGCCCCTGAGAATGTCTGACTCCTGTCTGGCCGAGAGCAGCTTGCTTGCACTCTGTGATCAGGGTTATATCATAGAATGTGTTTTTCAGCCCATTGTCTGGTTTTACTTGGAGCTGGTGTACTTGATCACCACCTGTATCCTTTCTGACATGGCATCCTTGGCCAGTTCCCCAGGCAGCAGCAGGCGCACGGAGGTCTGGATCTCCTACGAACTGATGGTGCTGCGCTTGTTGTAATGAGCCAGGCAGGAAGCCTCGCCTGCAATGCACTCCAAAATTTCATTCACGAACGGGTTCATAATGCTTATGGCCTTGGAGGAGATGCCAGTGTGAAGGTGTGTGTGTGAGAGTGAATGATGATGTCCCTTGAACTGGCAGAGAGTGAGGGCCCTTTGGATGTGTGATGGGTTTGTGAGTGTGAGTGGAGAGGGATGAGAATAATGTCTTATTCTGGCAGAACGGAGGAGATCATTCATCCTCTTGTGGCACTGGGTGGCTGTCCTCTTTTGCAGGGTGTTGGCGCTGACCACCACTGCCTCCCAAGCCAGACTGGTGATGTTGCTGCCCATCCTGTGGCCAGAGCGAGGGTAAAGGACATCACGGCGGGCCTGAGGCATCCAAAAGATGCTTGAGGGATGTGTTATTGAACCTGGGGGCTGCAGTCTTTTTGCCTTCCAGGGCCATGTCATCTTTGCAGCATTCCTGTTATTGAGAGGTGTGCGTGTGGCTGCACTTTAAATATGGCACCCGCCCTGTGGGAGCAGCAAGGAGTTGGCATGGCCGGTGTATGAGAGTCCGCCTGCCATCAAGACAGAATGTTTCCCAGTAATGCATAATTAATGCGGCGGGATTGGGACAATACGTTGTGAAAGTCCCCCCTTGCAGCCAGCAGGTGAAAAGTAGTTTCTCCCACCTACAACTGCAATTAGTGCAAATCTAGGACGATTCCGCCCCTTGTGAGAAAGTAATCATAATTATTCAGTACTGGCTTCTTATCAAACATTTATAAATCTAAAACAAAAATGCTGGAGAAACTCAGCAGGTCTGACAGCTTCTGTGGAGAGAAAGGCAGAGTTAACGTCTCATGTCCGTATATCGTACTCATATGGACTCGAAACATTAGCTCTGCCTTTCTCTCCACAGGTGCAGTCAGACCTGCTGAGCTCTTTCAGCATTTTTTGTTTTTGTTTCAGATTTCCAGTCTTTATATTTATAAATTTAAACTTGCAAATACTTAGCATCAAAATATCGTGATTAAGTTAGCTTTAGTTCCCTATTCTTTGCAGTCCGCATGTGTAGTTGTAAAGATGAAAGCCTGCCCATGTTACACACTAAAGTGCTGCCAATTTTGCCTCTAGTGTCAAATATCCTCCTAACCTCTTTAGAATAGACCCAGGCCTAGAGTTAGCATAAATCAGCAAAAACAAACAGTGCACAATGGAGCATCAAATCCACATTTAATATATTTCTTCTTTTAAGTCTTAAAAGTTAAGTTACAATTTATTTAACCATCATTCCTGCACATAAGGCACAGCATGTTTAAGAAACTGCAATCCAGGAAGCTTTACTATGTTTTAATGTGCCTTATATATATGCCATAAACAAAAGTTATAAATCAGGTTTGGGAGAATTGTTTTTTTTAAATGTTCCAGAAGTTGCACAAAAACACCCGAAGAATGACTTTATTTCCTGCCACACCTGAAAATCTGGTTGTGATTTTGAAACCCCCTAAACAAGCACAATTGGAAGTTATTGAGAGTCAGAGGCATGGCCAGTTTTATGGGCAGAGATTTGTGCAGATTGAAGGTTTGACGGACAGATGTAGTTAAGTGCATAACGCGCAAATTTCCAGAATTTTGAGGTGGGTTGTTTCTCTGCGGCTTGATTACTGGTGTACCTAAGTGCAAGTGCAAAGTAAACTGCAGACTGAAGAGTTGGTGGTTACAGCACTATTCTATTCCAAACTGGAAAGGGACTTTAAAAAGGTGTTGCATAGGAATTGCTGTAATTGAACATTAGGATGCTTTGCCAGTTTAAGATTGGCATGAAGTGAGTCCACATCTGAGCAGCATGAAATTTCCTGGACGGGGTTCTCTTGTACCACTTCCAGCTGATACCACATGCACTACAGTACCAAACCTGGTTTGCAAAGCTGTTGGACGTTCTTTAGAGAGAAGACAATTCACCCCTCGCTTTTCTCTAAAGAAAAAATTCAGTCTCTAACTTTTAGGAGATATCTATGTGCAGGCATGCACGTATACAGGCATGTCCAAAAATTTCTAAAGGGCACTTAAAAGCTCTAGCATAGGCAGGAGCTGTTCTCCTTGGCTCTAACTCAAACCGCAGCTACTGGTTTGAGAACTTTAGTTGCATTGTAAATGCGTCCACTTGCTGCATTTGCTCTTTCTATATTTAGTCTAATGCAAACCTGAAATTGTGTTGCCCTCCTGTTATTCTGATTGTTGCACCATTGGCGGCCAAGCCTTCAGTTGCCTAGGACCTAAGCTCTGGGATTTCCTCTCTACACCTCTTGACCTTTCCACCTCGCTCTCCTCCATTAAGACGCTCCTTAAAAGCTACCTCTTTGACCAGGCTTTTCTAACCTGATAGCGCCTTATGTGCCCCAGTGTCATACACCTGTGAAGCATCTTTGGATATTTTATTACATTAAAGGTGCTACATAAACGTAATTTGTTGTTGCTGTTATTTAAACCTGGAGTGTTAATCAAGTATGAAGACCTGAACTGACTATAAAGTGAAGTGGAACACCCTGCTCCATGGGTTCTTGGTCCAGTTTGTTCTGGTGTCAGGCCTCAGCTGTCACTGGATTTGCCCAATATTTCTGTTATAATCGTGGTGTCTCGCAAAGCACAACCACCTTGCTCCTAGACCACATATGTGCCATGCTGCATCCATGGAATTGTCTAAATGGTGTACTAAAAATTCCAGTTTGGCATCCTTCTCCATTAAAAAGTCAAAAAACTCTGACTTTGTACTTCAGTCAATATGTGGTACCTTCTTTATTCCGTATGTTGCCACTGATCTAAAGTTCACTGATCTAAATAATGTTTTAATTCTCCTGTTTTTGCTGTTAAGGATTGTATTGTTTAAACAATTGCATGTATTATGTTGAATCTAAATTTTTTTATAAAATAAAATACTTTGCCTGAATGCTCAGCTTTAGCATAGTTATAGCAACAGGATGTAGTTTTTCTCCAACTTTATAAGTATCTGTTTCCACACAATACCAGTGAGGTGGTGGCATTAAGGCTATATATTTGAGTGTGGTTTGCAAGACTTTATTTTATTCATACATGGGAAGTGGGCTTTGCTGGCTAGGCCAGCATTTATTGCCCATCCTAAGTTGCCTTTGAGAAGGTGGTGGTGAGCTGCCTTCTTGAACTGCTGCAGCCCATGTGATGTTGGTATACCCACAGTGCTGTTAGTGAGGGAGTTCCAGGATTTTGACCCAGCGACAGTGAAGGAACAGCGATATATTTCCAAGTCAGGATGGTGAGTGACTTGGAGGGGAACTTCCAGATGGTGGTGTTCCCATCTATCTGCTGCCCTTGTCCTTCTGGTGGTCCTGGGTTTGAAAAGTCAATATTATAACTAAATAATTTCACACTCAGTAATCACCCACTCATATATCGTGCTATTTTCCATATACTTATATACAATTTGGGCTCAAATAAGAACTGTTTTCAGTAAAGTCAAATGACTTGAAGTAAGTTGCTTTTTCCAGATTAATTTATGATGGATTGGCATGGATAGCAATAAATTTGTTTTAGCTTAATAATTGTTCAAATGCATACGTATGTGTTTCCTTACTTTTTTTCTCTTATTATTGCAGTTTGTTCGGGCACTGAAAACAAACTAAGTTTATTGTCAACTGTGGATGAACATTACAATATTCTTCGCAGAACTTACAGTGCCTGTGAGGTAGTGATGGGCAATCTAGAGATAACCTTCATGCAACCATACCATGATGTGTCCTTCCTTAAGGTAATGTTTTTATATTTATGTTTTATTTACGTTTTTCACATCCAAGGCTAAGAGCAGTCATGTAATTCAGCATCAGAAGTGGTGTAAATGCCTGTCATGTTACCTTGGGGTTTTGCTTGTTCCATAATACATATATTTTTCTATCTCTTTGTTTTCTCTCTCTCTCTCCTTTTCTCTTTCTCCCTCATTGTCCCTTAATTGGCCCTGTTAAAGTCACCGTGCAGCCTTTTCAAAAATGTGTATAGTATTGCTTGGGCTGCGCCCTCCAGAAAAGGAATAGGAGTTATTGGACCTAAATCCTTACATTTATGATTACAGTTATGAACAACTCACTTACCACGTTTTCGTCAATTCTCAGTTAAAATAAAGCAGGAAAGCTCTAGAAATTATGTAGCGTAGTTTATAAACTCAAGATGAACCACATTCAAACATGTAGCCTTAATGCCACCACCTCACTGGCATTGTGTGGAAACAGATACATATAAAGTTGAAGAAAAACTAGATCTTGTTGCTAAACTATGCTAAAGCTGAGCATTCAGGCAAAGTATTTTATTTTATTAAAAATTAAGTACTTTTGAGGTCACCTAATATAGGGAAACGCAGCAACCAATTTGTGCACAACAAGATGCCACAAGCTGCAATGACATTAATGATCAGATAAACTGTTTTAGCAATTGTTGAGGATAAATATTGGCTGAACGGCAGGAGAATTTCTCTGCTCTGTTTTTATAGTGCCATGGGATCTTTTTTATTTGTGAGGACAAATGGAGTCTAGTGTCATCTGAAAAATGGCACCTTCATCAATGTAGCACTGCCTCAGCACTGCACTGAAGTATTAGCCTGAATTACTTGCTGAAGTCTCTGAAGTGGAGCTTAAACCCCTGATTTTTATATATCTATATATAGACAAATAGAAAAACAAATTAAAACAACTTCTATAAATTTAAATAAACATTTCTATTAAATAGAGTATGTTTTCAATGCCTGTTTGTATAATTGCACATCGTTGGCTACACTGAATACAATGGGAAGAGGAAACCAGTGACAGCCACCTGTTCATCAATGTAAACCCTGAAGAATGTCTGTTGAATTAATCAGAGCTTGAAAAGATGTTATTTTTAAATGAATGTTTTCATCAAGAGGATATCTGTTCACTGCCATGTTCTGAATCATCAAAACAAGTAATTGGTATCATAATATAACCAATATTTATAGGAATCATTAAGTGAAATTATGAAGTGATAAGTTAACCCAGTGTTATTTGTTAACATTGGAAACTATGTACATTTGTCCCTTGTAGTCCGGTAAAAAAAAGGTCTATTTATTTCATTTTCAAAGACTCATTATTACCTCATGGATAGAATTTCACGCCAGCAGAATTTTACGGTCCTGTTGAAGTCGATAGAGTTTAGAATGGCTCGCTGCATTTTACGATCCTGTCCCCACCGCGAATTGGCTGTAAAATTCCAACCCATGTGTGTAATCTCAAAAGCCATTTTGGTTCAGTGGCTGCGCTCACATGTTTAGTCAGAAGATTGTGGGTTCGAGCTCCACTTAAGACTGGAGCATGCAATCCAGGCAGTCACTTCCGTGCAGTACTAAGGAAGTGCTGCAATGTCAGAGGTGTCATCTTTTGGATGAGTCCTTAAATGGAAACCTCTTCTGTCCTGTCAAATGGACATAAAAGATCCTTTGGCACTATTTGATAAAGGGGAGATTCCTCCCAATTCCCTGGTGAATATCTATCACTCATCCATCATGACTAAAGAAAAAGAATGTGAAAATTGGCTGCCATGTTCCTTACATTGCAACAGTGACTGAACTTCAAAAAGTGCTACCTTGGCTGTAAAGAACTTTTGAGAGACCTGTGGCTGTGAAGGACATTAAATAAATATACATGCATTCTTCCTTCTGCATGAAATATTCTGCCAAAATTGTGTCATCACTCTCCATCACCTGTCATCTCTGCATCTTTTGCTTTATCCTCAGGTTTAATCCTTACTCCCTAATATCTGTTCATGCAATTACAGGACCTGGTTCCTGTAACAATTAAACTCTGTAACTGGGTATAATAAGCTTGCACCTCACATGTATCTTTCCAGTCTTCTTAAAGGTGTACTATTTAATACTTTAGCAGGATGAGGCCAAGATAATTTATCACATTGCTTTAACTACAAACAATACATAAAGAAATAGAATAATGCTTACAGCAAATTTCACCTCACTTCAACTTAGTTCTGTAACATGCACTGTAATGTAGAAAATAAGAATTATCCTACCCTGTACCTGTTGGCAGACTAAAATGCAATCTTCAGACTAGAGAATTGACTGCAACTGGTTAGACCTGAACTTAAATGAAATCTTTCACTGCTGAGATTTGGCATTCGTAGTAGCTCCCATGGACTGTTCCAGACACTAGCAGTTCTATCCTAGGTGTGGAATGGCTAAATAAACTTCCACCATCTCAGAGTGAAGTTGTATTTGGAAGACATTACTTTGTCAGCTTTCTTGTCTTGTTTTAATCTACATTTCCTGATAGTTGAGTGCAGTGGATTTAACCTCCAAGTTAACTTAATATCATTTTAGAATAAATACTCCAAAATGTTACTATGGAAAATAGGCAGAAATTCTGAAATATGATACCCCTTGGATCTTTCTCACATGTTGCATCCTGGAACACAGAACTGTTTCAGTTATTTTCTTATTAATTAATTCCTTCACTTGGCATTGCATTTATCCAAAGTAAATAACATTTTCTATTCATTGACCTAACTCCCAGGGGCACTCAGCATATTTTATTTGGTTTGCCTCAATTCTTTGAACCCCTTCTGCTAAATTTGGTGATTGGCAAATTTTGACAGGATAATTTAAAGCACCAAATGATCTAAATCTAAATAAGTAAATAATAGTGGTGTTGGCAGCAATTTCTGTCGTACCTCACTAGTGATTTTTTGCCATGTAAATGCTGCTTTGATTTCAAACATTGAAATTTCAGCCCATATCTGTAGCTTGTCTCCTATTCTACACCATCCTATTTGGTTGAGTACACATCAAAAGTCTTTGTGAAATCTAAATATATCACATCCTTGGAACATTCCTTGTCTGCAAGGTCAATCATTTCTTCAAACAGTTCCAGTAAATTTGTCAGCAGAGCCTCCCTTCCATAAATTCATGCAATGCCATACGATAGCCATGTAGGTTTATTTCATCAAATCTTTGCTTCAGGATGCCCTCTAATAACTCATGTCAAGCTTACTGTTTTGTAATGCCCCTCTTTATAAACTGGTGGAAGGCTAGCTGCTCTCCAAACCTTGGTGATATTTCTATGTAGAAAAATTCCCTAAATATGGTGTGGAAGATGTGACTGATTTTGATGGTCACCTCTTGAAATGATCTAGTATCAGTATTAGTGAGCCATCAGCACCGGCAGAATTGTTTACAACCACAATCTGTAACTTCATGACCTGGCATATTCCTCACTCTACCATTACCATTAAACCGGAGGATCAACCTTGGTTTAATGAAGGGTGCAGGAGGGCATGCCAGGAGCAGCACCAGGCATACCTAAAAATGAAGTGTCAACCTGGTGAAGCTACAGCACAGGACTACTCGCATGCCAAACAGTGGAAGCAGCATGCGATAGACAGAGCTAAGCGACCCCACAACTAACAGATCAGACCAAGCTCTTCTGTCCTGCCACATCCAGTTGTAAATGGTGTTGGACAATTAAACAACTAACAGGAGGAGGAGGCTCCACAAGTTTGCTTTTCCTTTGATCCCATTCTACATTTATCAACTTCACATTACAGTCTGTACTCTTGTCGTGTGATGCGTTCTGCATTGCCTTCAGTAAAGACAAAGAAAATCTTGGGAACTTAAGTGAGGTACTGAAGGGTGTTGATGCCTACTGTGTTGTACCTGCACAAGGAATCTTTGTCTGCAGGAAAACAGAGCAGGAAATTAAAAGAGAGAAATTGACAACTGCATGCGTGTATGACCGTTCCATGTTTATAATTTGTATATCTCTTGTAGCTGTTTGTAGCTTTCGTATTGTCAGTGGTACTTCAATATCACCGGATCCTTCTGATAAATGATTTTCCAGCATATAATACATTATATGCTTTCTATTGATTTACAGAGTATTCAGGAAGTTTCAGGTTACGTCCTCATAGGGCTCAACGAAATTTCAAGGATCCCGCTGGAGAATCTTAGGATCATCCGGGGTCACCAGCTTTACGAAGACAAATTTGCTCTTGTTATTTTGTTAAACTATAAGCAGGAAGAAAGAATCGGGCTTAATGAGTTACCTTTAAGAAATCTTACAGGTTAGTTTGATGTGTATTATCAATGCAAAATGATCAGAGTGCATTTTAAATCAAGCATAATGTGTATTATTACCCACCCCTAATTGCCATTGAGAAGGTGGTGAATGGCCTTTTTGAATCAATGCAGTGTAGATACAGCCACAGTGCTGTTAGGTTGGGAATTCCAGGGTTTTGATGAAGGTAGGGTGATATATTCCAAGTCAGAATGATGTGTGACTTGGAAAGGAATCTGCAACTGGCAGTGTTCACATGAGGTCCTTGCTCTTCTAGATGGTAGAAATGGCAGGTTTTTACTATCACCTGGAAAAATACGAGCTTGCACCTACAGTTATCCACATGGTAAATTCTAGATCTCTGCTCTGATTCAGGGGGAGCACTGATTAGAGGGAAGAAGGGTTAAGGGAAAATGGAAATTCAGTCGCCTAAGCAGTTGGCTACTGTGCTGCATTGGGAACAGGTCTTCATCCTACCACCAACCAATGATGTTTGACAAGCAGCGACTCCGGTGGGAAGGAAGAAAAATAATCTCTAAGTTATCTATGTTGTGACATATACATTGCAGTAGCACATCATTTAGATTGTGTGATGTTTTTATTTTTAGATCAATTATAGCATGCTACAGTAACTTGTTTGTCATCGAATGTACATTTAGTGATCTCACAAGATACTCCAGAAACATTTAAATGGATTTTCAACTAATACTGGAGAACCATAAACCATCACTGTAAAATAACGTTGTCTAAACGGTTGTGGAGCACAAAGCTGATCTGTTGTGGAGTCCTGATATTGGCTTGGCTCTAAATGAACCAAGTGATGGGAAGATGTATGAATCCAAGTAAAGAAAAGGAGATATTGTAGTGATTGGCTTTTTATGTGATGTACATATAAAATCAACAAGATAAGTTTTTCTTAGGGACTTACTGGAGTCCCTGTAGACTATTACATTTATCCTTATGTTTGTAGTATTACCTTGAACTCACCTGCCCAGTGTTGTTGGATAAAAACAAAAAATGCTGGAAAAATTCAGTGGGTTAGGCAGTGGAGAGAAACAGACTTAACATTTCAGCTCCATGATCTTTCATCAGAACTCCTTACCGGAGCCTGACCTGTTCAGCATTTCCAGCACTACTTAGATTTCCAGCATCTGCAGCACTTTGCTTTTTTTGTTGATGGTTAAGATGTTTTATTTCTGAGATGGTATCTTGCAAGTAAAATTGGAGATTAGGAAAGATATGTCAAAAACAATTCCTAAACATCAAATAGTTACCAATCCTTTAAATGAGTTTCATCTTTTAAGTTTCCCGGTGTGTGCAGCTTGCCACACAAGTTTAGCTCGGCCAGAGTACAGACGGCAAACCTGCTCACTGATATTAATCAGTGCTCCTTTTTTATTAGCTACTATGAAGTGCACAGTGGTGGTTCAAATTTACTTTGCTGCCAAACTCAGGAATGTAGCTCCCCTTTGTTTGGCATCACTTCATGACAGAATTGCCAGCCAGATAGTCAAGGGGAGTTATAGCCTGTGTTTCCTGAAACAGAAACTTTATACAGGCAGCTGGCTTGCTGTATTTAAAAGAAACCTGAATCAGCAGTTTATCTAAAATGTTTAGCTGTACCCATTCTTCTGCCAGGTAACTTTCAGCTCCAGCTGTTCTCCATACCAAATTTACCTTTGATTCATGCACAGACATGGGATCTGAAACAAAAAGAGTAACTTGGAACAATATAGCATGTTTCTGATTTCAGCTTTGAGTTAGGAAAAACGTTATATACTTCCTGTATATAATGATTCTTGTTAGATGATTTACATCTACTAAATATGGAACACTACTGCTGAAATTTGCCTTGCAAATTAACCTTTCAAAGATAGAAGGCATGGTGCAGAGAAATATAGGAAAATGGTACAAACAGGAACACTAGCTGCAACTGCCCACCTTGCTACCTTCTCAAACTGTCATGGTGGGTTTCAAACTCACATTCTCTAGATTATTAATCCAGGTCCAGGTATGGTGTTAGTACCATTATCACCATATTACCACACTCCCAAATGATGCATAGCAACAGTCATGCTCTGCTTCCTCTCCCAATGACTATCTTTCACGAGCAAGCCTGGACAGTAAGTTTTAGAAGGCTAAGTGGCCTTTGCCCCTCTGCTGGAGTTAGATGAGAAAGAGAGAGCAGGGCTCATTTTTTTCTTTTTAAGGGCTCCATGTGAGATTTTCTCGAGGGCTACTTTTTGATAATTGGGTCCACTTCTCAGTTTTCAGGGGCTTCTTTTTCATTCTCACTAATTCCTTTATTAGGTGCTGCAGTAACATAATATCATTGCCTTCTGTATGTGTTGAATTTTTTTTAGTGTTTTCATCTTTGGATAGGTAAGATATCATAAATGCAAAATAAGATGGTTTTGTTCATTTATTATAAATAAATCTCCTGTACTCTGTTTCCAAATTAAAATTTGAACTGCTTGGCACAAGACAAGTTTTGCAGCACCTTTTAAAAATTAATTGCAAGTATTAACACTTTCCAGCAGTCTTTGATTTTATTCTGTTAGTTTCTTTCCCCTCAATACTCCAATTTAAAATGCTGACGAACACATCAGGATACTGACTTCCAAAGGTCAAACTGTGCAACAAGGGGAGTAGACACAAATTAATTCTGCAACGCCAAGCCAACCATCAGATAATGAGTGGTTTAATTCACATTTCAGTAATTTTTCCAAACTAATGCATCTTCTCACTTGATCATCCTCACTTTAATGATGCATAGATTGGATTAATGAAAGGAACATTAATTATGGTTCTTTATGTCCATATTAAAAATAAAAGACATGTGTTTTATTCTTAGTGGAACTGGTTAGGGAGAATAAATATTTAATGAAATCGTAAACAAAAAGAACTCATAGAACATAGTTCCAAGATAGCATAAAGCTACCCTTTGCCGGTAAATAAGAAAATCTATGCTTTCGAGGTTCTTCGTAAAAATATTGGGTTGCATTTTATGTGCCCCTGCTGGGTGTGTTTCTGGTGGGGGTGGGATGAGGCATGTAAAATAAGGCAGGTGCCCACCCCACCATCTCCCACCCATCCCCGAGCTCACCCACATATTAGAGGGAGCTGGCAGGCTCCAAATCAGCAGCCCGCCCGCTATATTCAAATAGGTAATCCAGGGTCAATTAGGCTTGTTACCAAGCCAGTTGGCACTGATAAAATGCTGGCCTACGGCCATACTAGTCTGAAAACGCCCGATCTCGTCTGATCTCGGAAGCTAAGCAGACTCAGGCCTGGTTAGTATTTGGCTTGGCCTAAATAGCCAAGTGGTTATGGTAGTGGGTTTGTAACCCCAAGATCAAGAGTTCAACTCTCACAATGGCAAACTATGAAACAATGTAACTTCATCTGAAACAGATGGAAATGTGTTTTGAGCTTGGCCTAAATAGCCAAGTGGTTATGGTACTGGGTTTGTAACCCCATGATCAAGAGTTCAAATCTCACAATGGCAAACTATGAAACAATGTAACTTCATCTGAAACAGATGGAAATGGGTTTGTACTCAAAAGAGCTGATAAAATGCTGCTCATGCCATAAAACATTTGGTTTGGGCAGTCAGACGGGAGGGAGTCAGCCCAATTTTTTCAATGAAACCTTCAACGAGCGGGAAGGGAGGAGAGGGTCGGTTTCGATCTTCAGGGGCTGCCCTTTGCAGATCGGCGGGTGACCCCTCCAAGGTCAAACCAACCCCCCTTTTCTTCCGAAACCCCTGCAGCCTTAAACCGAACCCCTCCCACTAACCCTGTCCCTCCGTGACCTGCCGAAACCCTTCCTACCCAAAACCCTGTACTTCCCGGTTCCCAGGGCCTACTTACACTTCTTGCAGTCCCAGCAGTGGCCATTAATGTGCTCTTGATGCTGCGGGGCTGATGGAGCTGCCGGCCAATCAGGTTGGCCAGCAGCTCCAGAGCGATGGGACGTCCTCCCCAATGAGGAGGCAGAAGTCCCACTTAGCCCTTGTCAAGCCCGCCAGCAGCACATTATGGTTTTGGGGTGGGCCAGCATGGAGCTGACTGTTTCCGGGGTGGGGAGGTGGGGGGCAGGCGGGGTGTGGGACGAGCTATCCGCCCAGCACCCCCACCACCCCCCCGCACCACCACGGTGTTTTATTCAGCCCATTGTTATTTCATACATTTGTAGATTTCAGCCATATTCCCTGATTCCCGAGCGACGGAAGATTCAGTGAAGCCCCTCTTCCCACCCACCTCCATCAAACACACACACACGCACACAGACACACACACACGCACATATTGTAATCAGCCCCTCTCCCCTATCAGTAACACTCATGCCCCTCTTTTAAACCATTCTGCACCTCTGAGCAGCCAAAATTTGGGATGCACAGTGCAGCCCCCCACCTCCACCCCCACCCCAGCCGAGACACAGGCCCGGCACTCATCATCGCTGTCATGATTCAACCCCACCAATCCACCCTCAGCCAAGATATGCCCCCCCCCCCCCAAATGGGCACTCACCTCACTCAAGGCTGTGATGGCTCCACCAGGCCTGTTGAGGCCTCTTTACCAGCGGAGACTTCCACTTCCTTTAATTTTCTAATTCGTCCCCTGGCCTCCTGGATGATGTCCAACGATTGCTGATAGTGCAGCCAAAAGTCTCCTCCATAGCAGCAGCGGGACCAGCCAGAATAATTTATCCAATTCCTCCAATTATAGGCTCCCTCCCTCCTCCTGCTCCTCCAATCATAGATTTTGTCTCTTGAGGATCAGCAAGGTCGTGAAGAAGGGAACTTATGATTGGAAGAGCTGGAGTAGCCAGCAAAGACAAAGTCTTTGACAAAACCTGTGATTGGAGGAGCAGCTCCTCACAGATTCTATCTCTCCCATATCAGAGGACGACTTACTCTCATTTGTTGTCCCCGTCATTGAATTTTTCAGGCTTTTGAGGGCAAATTCGCCCACCGTCCCCATGCATCTTGAATTCTGAAAGGGAGGCTTATTCGGTTATGCCATTGAGTAGCTTAGTTGGATATTTCAGGAGGTTTACAAGTTTGATCATGTCTTTGCTAAATTAACTAGAATTAGCCAATTTAGATCTAGTAATGTGTAAAGATGCAGGATTGGCCTCAATATTCCTGAGTTACAGGAAGGAAAAATAAAAGCAAAATACTGCGGATGCTGGAAACCTGAAACAAAAGCAAAAAATTCCTGGAAAAGCTCAGCAGGTCTGACAGCATCTGTGGAGAGGAATAGAGAGTTAATGTTTGAAGTCCGTATGACTCTTCTTCAGAACTGAAGAAAGGAAGGAAAATTGTCCAAAATTCCTGCTTCTGAATGCTACCCAGTAAAGCCTCAAAATGTGGGAATGGTATATCTTGATAGAATCAGGTTTTGGTATGTTGCCCCACAATCACTTAGCCTTCTAAAACTTACTATCCAGGCTTACACATAAAGGATAGCCGTTGGGAGAGGAAGCAGAGGATGACAGTTACTATGCTTCATTTGGGAGTGTGGTAGTACAGTAGTAATGCTACTAATGGGCTAATAATCAAGAGAACGAGAGTTCGAATATCACCATGGCAGTTTGAGAAATTGACTTCAGTTTTTAAAAATCTGGAAATAAAAAGCTGGTGCCAATGGAAGTGACAATGAAGTTTAATCAGTTGTTGTAAAACTGCAACTGGTTCACTAATGCCCTTTTGGAAAGGAAATTTGTTATCCTTGCCCAGTCTGGCTCGTATGTGACTGACATTATGTCCCACATTAACATGGTTGGCTCTTAACTGTCCTCTTAATTGGCCTAGCAAGCTACCCAGTTCCATCAAGCTGATTTGCTGAAGCTCAATGAGAGTGCCTGCCACCAAAACCTCAGGGCAACCATGGGTGGAGAATAAATGTAACTCTGCCAGGAACATTCACAGGCTAAGTATGGATTTACCTTTAAACTAAAGAAGAGGGGCAGGTTAAAAAGGACCAAACGAGAGGATGGAAGAGGATTGAAAACTGTGTGTGATTTCGGGTGCTCCTGTGGCTTTGGATAACTTGTTTATTTTTATCTTTAAGAAATTTTATCAGGCACTGTGAAAATCGCCTCCAACCCGGAGCTCTGTCACTTGCAATCCATTCACTGGGATGACATTTTGGAAACGAGCCAGATGGCTGAATTGTCAGTAGGCTTCACTGCAAGGAATTGTAAGCAAAATGTTAATTTTCATCTACTTTTCTGCAACTGAGAATTAGTTTGAAATAGAAAAGAAACTGATCGTTCATTGTTTTGGTGACATTTTCATTTCATCTTGTAATCTGTATCCATGCTACATATAATATTACCTCTTGAGCAACAGTGAGCAAACTAAAGACATATTTTACTTTTCTAAACTAATTTCAGTTTATATCTTTGTCTTGCATATGGAAATGAATTACATTTGTGTAACCATCTGTAATTGTTTATGACTGCTCAAAATTCTGTCTACTAGCCTTTTCTCTTCATGGAGGATTGCAGAATTACAGGGAACAGTTATTTATATTTTTTTGGTGCTCCTTGTGTTCAGTGCTTTGCAAGGCTTCTGGAGATTGTGCAGGAGGGGGGAAAATGTTTTAAAAGACCATCGGATGTCTCATTGCGCTTTACAGCCAGTTAAGTACATTAATAGTGTAGTCACTGTTGTAAAGTAGGAAACAAGGCAGCCAATTTGAGCACAGGAAGCTTCTACAAACAGCAGTGTGATAAACAGATAATCTGCTTGATGGAGTTGGCTGAGAGATAAATATTGTCCAGGACACTGTGGTTAAGGGCCCTGTTTCTCTTTGAAATAGTGTCATAGGATTTTTTACAGCTACCTGAGAGGGCATATAGCACCTGAACTTAACGCTTTATCCAAAAGATAGGACTTCTGATACTGGAGTGTCAGCTCTGATTTGAGTGCTCAAGTCCTGGTTACGGAGACATGATTGCAAGGTGACCAAAGCTGGGAACTGATATTTCAGGGATACTCGACATTTTGAAAGTATAGGCAAAAAGGAAAAGAGGATGGGCTAGCTCTGTTGTTAAAGCATGAAATCAATACAGTAGTGAGAAATTATTTTGCTTTGGAAGATTAAGGTGGAGAATTGTCTTGGCTGGAAGTAAGAAATAACAGGGGAATGAAATCAATGGCAGGATTAATCAATAGGCCCCCTAACAGTAGCTACACTCTAGGACAGAGTATAACTCAAGAAATAGTGGGGGCCTGCAAGAAAAGTTTTCAATAATCACAGGTGACTTTAATCTTCATGCAGATTGTACAAAACAAATTCGCAAAACTAGCCTTGAGGACGAGTTTGTATCTGGGACAGTTTCTTAGAACAATACATTGTGGAACCAACCAGGGACAGGCTATTTTAGATCTGCTAATATGTAATGATGCAGGATTAATGACTTCATAATAAAGGATCCTCTGTGAGAGTCATCGTAGTATGATAGAATTTCATATTCAGTTGAAGTGTGAGAAACTTTGGTCTGAAACTAATGTCTTAAACTTAAATAAAGGCAATTATAAAGATATGAGGCTAGAACTGGCTATAGTCAACGGGGAAAGAGATTAAAACCTTACAGGTAGATGGTAGACAACTGTCAGCATATTCTCTACAAAGATATATTCCATTCAGAAAGAAAGTCTCTGAAGAGAAGGATGTATCATCCATGGTTAACTAAGCAAAATAGTTGGTATCAAATAGAAATAAAAGATGTACAATACCAGGAAAGGTAAGGCCAGAAGATTGGGAAAATTATAGAAATCAGCTGGGATGACTAACAAAAAAGAGGGAGAAAATAGAGTGACACTAACAAAGAAGAAATATAAAAAAAGATAGTTAAAGCTTCTTTTTTATATACTTTTAGAAGAGAGCAGCTAAAGAAATGTTGGTCCCTTACAGGCTGAGAGATATTGGAAATAGCAGAGACTTTAAACAAATGTTTTGAGCAGTATTTTCATCTCGGAGGCAGGAATCTGGAGACAGGACTAATCTCACTGTCACAATCCGGCTGCATTGCCAGGCTGCCATGAAATAGGATTTTCTGGCAATCATGGCCTCAGTTGGGCTGAGACAGGGCAGAAACAGGATGATGCAGGTTAAAAAGCATTCCCTTTCTCCATTCCCATAAAAACATTGGTCTGATTCTTCCAATCGAATCAGTGGTGAAGGTTGAGCTATATTAGTACTCCAATGGATGCCTGGGATCTCATCCAAGAATACTGCTGAGGCTCGGCTGAATGCCCAGAAATCCATTAGCTTGTTGAAACGCCTGACCCCCAGAGAAAACATTACTTGATTGATTGTTTTGTCTCTCTGATCTATGCTATCAATTGCAGACAATTTATTTTCACAAGATGGAGGTTTCAACTGCCATTGATAAATTAAAGGGTATGGTTGACACATTTATTGGGTTGTCGTAAAAAGGAAATTTTTTAAAGAAAGTGCAAAGTTATCAATTAATGTTTTTTTAAAGTTTTTTTTTAGACATCCTATTATCATTATTGGGCTCATTGGGCAGAATCTTCAGCTTGGCGAGCGGGAGCGGGGCCCGCTTGCTGAAACGTAAAATGACGCACGGTGAGATCGGGCGTGTGTCCCAACGCCACTGCACGTCATTTAGATTTTCAGTTTGGCGGGCATGCAGCCGACTCGGCTGCATGCCCGCTGAACAGCCAAAGGCCTATTAAGGCAATTTAAAAAGCCAATAAAGCAATAAGCTGAGCTGCCCGTCCAACCTTAAGGTTGGCGGACAGGTGAAGAGCCCAGGCGGCCTTCGCATTTTTCATGCACCTCATCCAGGGTTGGGATGAGGTTTCATGAATGTTTTTAAAGTGTTTGAAAAATTTTTAATAAAATTAATGGACATGTCCCAGCTCATGTGACAGTTTCACATGAAGGAACGCATCCTTAAAATATTTTTTTACCTTTATTCAATGTTTTATAAGTGAAAGTAACCTGTGTGCCTCAGGGAGATTTCTGCACTCTTTCGTGTGCATGCGCGAAAGAGCGCACTCCCCGACTCAGGCAAACCCCGCTGCCCAAACAGGGAGCACACAGCACTTCTGGGCATGCGTCACACTGGGTGGACCAATTAAGGCCCGCGCACGTAAAATGGCAGTGCCCAGCCAGTCGGGGGCGTCAGCCTGCGCCCGACGCTGCACAACCTCCCCTCCAACAGGGAGAAAATTCTCCCCATCGTCTCAATACAATGTATAATGGGTGAATGGGAATGGAAGTGCCATTCCTTGGGATGGAGGGCATTGAACTTGCCTGTCAAAAGGTTCCCTCGTGCTGGCTATGGTTTGAGCCTCATGTAGGCTCTGAGGTGCTGTGAACCACGACTCTGAAAAAGTGACTAAACTACATGAAAATCGCAGAGGACCAGGACATGCCTATCCCTGCAGTGGAGCCGGCCAGGTTGGTCGGGCAAGGTGCGGGCTCATGACCCGAACCAGCCCGCATTTTTAAAAGGCACTCCTGAAAATCAGAAGCCCTTGGAATGGGGCCAGCTGTCCAGTAATTGTGACTTGCCAACATTTGTAAAGGACTCCCAAGTCATCCTGACTTTGTGAAAATTCAGCCCTGAGTTGTTGAATATATTGAAGGCTGATTTGGACAAATATTTGAACTATAGGGGAATCAAGGGTTTTGGGGAACAAGCAGAAAAGTGGAATTGAAGCCAAGGTTAGATCAGCCATGATCTTATTGAATGGCGGAGCAGGTCAAGGGGCCGAATGGCCTACTCCTGCTCCTATCCTTATTTTCTTATGTTGTGACTCAGAGACAAGAGTCCTACCAGCTGACCCACACTGGCAATGAGTTCTCAGTTGGTAAAAAAGGGTGAAGGCAAAACTAAGGGCCAGAAAATCCCTGTCCCGTCTTGGTGAGACCCGCCACGAGAGATTCAGTGGCCCAGCCAAAAGTCCATTGACTTTCAGCAGGACCAGATGCTCCCGGTGCTGGGTGGGGCTGGAAAATCTCGCCCAAGCAGCTGAATCCATAGGAAGCTTCTGAATAATGGGAGGAAGACGACAAAATGGAAATACTGAGGAGGGAGAGCCTGGTGGCAGAGACAAAGGGATTTTGAGCATTCACAACTCCTCAGATACTGAAGCAGTCCATATCCAAATGCAGCAAGAACTGGATGATTTCCAGGCTTGTGCTGGCAAGTGGCAAGTAACATTCGCGCCAAACAAGTGCCAGGCAATGACCATCTCCAACAGCAGAAAATCTAACCATCACCCCTTGACATTCGATGGCATTACCATCCCTGAATCCCCCACTACCAGCATCCTGGGAATTACCATTAACCAGAAACTGAACTTAACTAGCCATATAAATACTGTGGCTACAAGAGCAGGTCAGAGGCTCGGAATCCTGCAGTAGATAACTCACTTCCTGACTCCCCAAAACCTGTTCATCATCGACAAGGCACAAGTCAGGAGTGTGACGGAATACTCCCCACTTGCCTGGATGTGTGCAGCTCCCACAACACCCGAGAAGCTTGACACCATCCAGGACAAAGCAGCCCACTTGGTTAGCACCAGTTCCACAAACATTCACTCCCTCCATCACCGACAAACAGTAGCAGCAGGTGTATCATCTACAAGATGCACTGCAGAAACTCACCAGCTCCTTAGGCAGCATCTTCCAAACCCACGAATGTTACCATCTAGAAAGACAAGGGCTGCAGATAGATGGGAACACCACCACCTGGAAGCTCCCCTTCAAGTCACTCACTCTCCTGACTTGGAAATATATCACCGTTTCTTCACTGTCGCTAGGTCAGAACCCTGGAACCCTCCTCACTAACAGCACTGTGGGTGTACCTATACTGCAGGGACTGCAGCAGTTCAAGAGGGCAGCTCACCACCACCACCTCATGGGCAATTAGAGATGGGCAATAAATGCTGGCCTGGCTGGCGACGCCCACATCCCATAAAATTAATTTTAAAAATGTATATTTTTAAATATAAAGGTTTAAATTATTGCTTGCAACAATTTCACACAATTTTTAACACATTCAGGGGACAACAATCCCTGAAGATCGCAATTCTTTAGGATATTAAATCTATTGTTTTCTTTCCTCTTAAACGCTTCCAGAAAATAATTAAATCTAATGTTTTTCCTTCATCTTCAATTATAATACATATACTCTGATTCAACATTTTGGGAGCAAAATGATTAAAGTTTTAATCACCTATTTTAAATTGATTATTTTACTCTTGATCTTTTGGACTAATTTTGTTTTGTAGTTGAGTTCTTTTATCATTATTTCTTTGGTTTACAGGTTCAAAATGTCACACACACTGTCAAAATGAAGCGTGCTGGGGTGAAGGTTTAGAGAACTGTCAGAAATGTAAGTGTTAACTTTTCAGCTGCTAAAGTGATGGTTTGCAATGTCATGTTTAAAAATTAGACCATTCAAGCTGTGGTTTATCACAAGATTGTTCTTGAATCAATGGGTATGCAACTAGTAGCTGTTAAACACTAATCTGTTTAGACACTCGTGCAAGACCTTTCTATAATCTGCCTTCACCCTCGAAAAATGAAACTAAGGCCCCAATTTTAGTGGTCAGCTATTTCTTAAAATTGTACAAGATATCTGCTCTAAGGCAGTTGAGAAATCAAAACTTTCTTATGTCAAGATTTTGCTATTTTGAAGGATATCTTGCCATGTCATGCTAGCAATCTTCTTAGCAAGATCCCAATGCATTTGTAACTTTTTAAACAATTTTGCTTAAACCAAAACTTCAAATGGTACCAGAAATGTAATCTAAAATCTCCAATGATTTGGGCTGCAAAATAGCTTCAATGGAAGAGTTTAGTCATTATTTGTGATAATTAAGGCAGTTGTCATCCAATAAATTTCTGTCTGATATTTCGTAGTTGTCAATGTGACAAACATGAAGCACAGAGAATTAGAGATTACTGCAAAATTCCATAAAAAATGTTACAACTATTGATTCCTTATAATGGAGAGGGATGAAGCTTCTATTGGAGGCAAAACTGAGAACTTTGTTTTCTGCTATTATTTCAAGTCTGAGATGTCTTGCTGCCTTGTCCAGGTTAAAACTAAGGATAACATAGACAGTGTTGTGGTTTAGGCCGCTTGAGTTATGAGGAGGAAAGGAGATTTGCCGGGAATGTGATCCTAGTTTTAAAATGTTGAATGGGTAATGTACTACTAAACACCTTTATCTTAAATTTAACTGGAAATATCACTTCAGTTTAGTTTTTGTAAAACCAAGATAAAAGGCCAAACAGAGTCTTATTGCAGAATGCCACCAAGTTTGAAAAAAGTAAAGAAGACAAGGTAATCAAAAATTAATTAATACTGATGTTGGGTTCTAAAAGCTTGAAGATTTGTAACTGGAGGAAAAGATTGAGGCAAGTATTTCCACAGTTTGGAAGCTCTGCGATCAACTCTTTCAATGAATAGCTGAATGGGCATCTTGCTCAAAGCGAGATTGGAGGTTTCTGAGTTCCTTAATTCACAAAAAAAAATCTTCAGTGAGATGCAGCTGATTATCTGGCTCAGATGAAGTTTGAGACTCATGTATATATCCCATGGCAGCCATCACTAAGGCTGTTGGTTGTCCTGAAGGAGAGATCTGCAGCTTGTGCCAAAACCTTCCACTGCACCAGACGGAAATGAGATGTCACAGGGGGGCCATGGGCCTGACAACCAGGGTAGGGCAGACCCTCGCTTCATCGATACAAACCGGAATCTAAAGCTGGAAGATGTGAGGGGAAGGAGGGAGGTCGTGTTACGGAGAGTGGTAGGAGGCCACCATGTTATGCAGGGTACCTCTCTGTTCGGTGTCATCTCCCTCCGCCTCACTTTCCTCCTCCTCTCTTATCTCCTGCTCCTCCATAGACGAGCTTCCTCCTTCCAGAGTCTCACCATCCTCAAGGTTCATATCTCTCTGGGGTGCCATTTTATGGAGAGCGCAGCGGACCCCCACAATGACTGAGACCCTTGCAAGAGGGTATTGGAGGCAGCACCAGACTGGTCCAGGCACCAGAATAACATCTTGTAAAGCAAAATAGCCTGTTGAATAGGCGGCATTGGTAGTGCTGCCTCTGTCTCGTAGCTCCTGCAGACGGGTAGATAACCAGCTGGTCAACAGATATCCGTTGTACTGTGGGATCCATCCATGCACTTTGGGGTTAGAGTGAAGAACTGGGGCAGCCTGTAGTGTTAGAGGATAAAGTAGTCACTGCAGGAAAGTGGGTGCACGCAGGGAGGAAGCTCTTGTTGTGATTGCAGACCAGTGGGATAGCCTGCTGTTGATTTGCACTGGCCGGGCTTGATGGTTACATGGGTCCCTGCAATGGGAGCAATCCAGAATGGTGGCTAAATCCAATGTCCTTGTGACCCCGTGCCTGTCATTAAATGAATGTGCTCTTCTGCCCACTTGATGTCATACAGACACATGAAATTGGAGCAGAAGTAGGCCCTTCCAGCCTGCATCCAGTAAGATCATAGCTGATCTGTCGTGTTTCGAATTCCACATTCCCCATCTACCTCCGATAACCTTCTGTTCCCTTGCCTAACAAGAATCTATCTACCTCTGTCTTAAAAATATTCAGTGACTCTGCCTCCACCGCCTTCTGAGGCAGAGTGTTCCAAAGTCGCACAATCCTCTAAGGGAAAAAAATTCTTTTCATCTCTGTCCTAAAAGGCCGACCCTTCATTTTAAAACAGAGCCTCGTAGTCCTGGACTCACCTAAAAGAGGAAACATCCTTTCCTCATCCACCTTGTCAATACCGTTCAGGATCTAATATACTTCAATCAAGTCACCCCTCACTCTTCTACACTCCAGTAGAAACAAGCCCAGTCTGTCCAACCTTTCCTCACAAGACAACTCACTCGTTCCAGGTATCAATCTAGTAAACTGCCTCTGAACTGCCTCCAACACATTTACATCCTTCCTTAAATAAGGAGATGAAAACTGCCCACAATATTTGAAATGTGGTCTTACCAATGCCTTGTATAACTGAAGCATAACATCCTTACTTTTATGATCAATTCCTCTTATAATAAAGTATACCATTCCATTCGCTTTCATAACTATTTGCTGCACCTGCACACTAATCACCTTAGAATTCTGCAGCCGTTCTCAGTTTAAGTAGTACTCTGCTTTTTTAATCTTCCAGCCAAAATGAACAACGTCACATTTTCTTACGTTATACTCCATCTGCCAGATTTTTTCCCATTCACTCAACCTATCAATATCTGTCTGCAATCATCTTACGTCCTCTTCACAACATACTTTCCTACCTATATTTGTGTTGTTTGCAAATTTAGCTACCATGCCTTCACTCTCCTCATCTAAGTCATTGATAAAAATTGTAAAGATTCGAGGCTTCAGCACCTGCAGGAATCTGCTTGGCACATCCTGCCAATCAGAAAAGGACCCATTTATGCATACTCTCTGTTTTCTGCCACCCAGCCAATCTTCTATCCATGCTAATGTGTTACCCCTACACCAAGAGCTTTTATTTTCCACAAGAAACTTCGATGTGGCACCTTATCAAATAGCTTCTGGAAATCCAAGTACAGCACATCTACAGGCTCCCCTTTATCCACAGCACATCTTACTCCTTCAAAGAACTCCAATAAATTGATTAAACATGATTTTTCAGAAAACTATGCTAACTCTTCCCAATTACCTTGTGGCCAGAATCTTCCGGTCGCTTTACGAGGGTGGGCCCCACATGCCAATGCGTAAAATGACGTGCGGTGACGTCGGCATGCATCCCAACCTCAGTGCGCGCCATTCTGATCTTCAGTTCGATGGGTACGCACCAGAGTCGGCTGCGCATCCGCCGAACTTTCAAAGGCATGTTAAGGCCATTAAGTAGCTAATTAAACTGATTGTCTGGGCTGCCCTTCCAACCTTAAGGTTGGCAGGCAGATGAAGAACCCAGGTGGCCTTCACATTTCTCATGAAACCTCATCCACGGGCGGGATGAGGTTTCATGAAGGGTTTTATTAATTAAATATAAATTTTAATTAAAATTCATAAACATGTCCCAGCTCATGTGACACTGTCACATGGGGGGACATGTCTGCATAATTTTATTATTTTATTTTAAACATGTTTTGAGCTGAAATTAATCTCCCTGAGGCAGCTCCGAGTTTCTCAAGGAGATTTTTACATTCTTTCACGTACATGTACGAAAGAGCGCAGGCCCCCGCTCTCCCTCCTCACCCCAGCCCGCACAGGTAGCGTTGAGTGCTTCCAGGTGCACTTCACGCTGGGCGGGCCTTAATTGGCCCACCAACAAAAAATGGTGGCACGCCGTGATTGGCTCTGCACCCACTCCTGAACCGCCCGCCCGACAGGGAGAAAATTCTTCCCTGTGTTTCTCTAAGTGCACAGCAGTCACTGCCTTGATGATCGATTCTGACAACTTCCCCATGACAGATGTCAAGCTAACTGGTCTATAGTTTCCTGTTTTTTTCCTCCCTCCCTTTCTCGAATAGAGGGATTATATTTACTACTTTCCAGCCTAATGGAATCTTTCCTGGGAAATTAACACCAGCGCATCTACTACCTCATTAGCCTCCTCTTTTAAGACCCTAGGATGAAATCCATCAGGATCGGGAGACTTGTCAGCCCACAGCTCCATCAGTTTGCTCAATACCATTTCCCTTGTTATTGTAATTTCACCAAGTTCCCCTCTCTTTCACCTTCTGATTTATAGCTCTTAACTGGAATGTTTTTTTGTATCCCCTGTATTGAAGACAGAAGTAAAATATTTATACATTTCATCTGCCATTTCTTTATTATCTATTATTAACTCCCCATTGTCACTCTCTAGAGGACCAACATTTACCTTACTTACTCTTTTCCTGTTTAAATACCTGTAGAAACTCTTGCTATCTGTTTTTACATTTCTAGCTAGCTTCCTCTCATACTCTAATTTCTTTCTCCTGACTAACCTTTTAGTCATTCGCTTTATATTCTGATCAATCATCTATCCTGCCACTCTTCTTTGCAGATTTGTATGGTTTTTCCTTAAGGCTGATGATTTCCTTAACTTCTTCAGCTAACCATGGATGGTGGGTCCTCTGCTTAGAATTTTTCTTTATAGTGGGAATATACTTATTCTGAGTATTCTAAAATATCCCCTTAAATGTCTGCTCCTGCTTCTCTATTAATCCATCCCCTAGCCTAGCATCCCAGTTCATTTCAGCTAGTCAGCAAGTTGCTGACTCTGTCCAGTGCACGGGTGCTGAGTGTCCACTCCCCCTAGCACCTCTGCAGTGTTCAGGGTACTCCCTTACCAAAGTCCATTCCCCCTTTTTGGAGCTGGGGAGATGCCTTGGGGCAACTATGAGTATCTTTAAAGTTCCAGCCTTGACAAGCTCTTAATAAGCTTTTCAACGGTGTTATAATTAACACTTTACATAGGAGTAGAGCAGGATTCTAGTCCCACCTTCCCCCCCACGCTAGTAATTATTGCCAGTATTAGAACTGACATTTTGAAATTGACATGCTGCCTGGCACTGGTATTTTCGGGGGCCCCCACCCCAGCTCCATTTTTGCCTTCAAGGGTATCCTGAATATACAGCCCATAGTGTGTGAGGGCTCTTAACTTCAAGGGGTAAATGATTGATCTTTTGTTGTTTTAATGGAAATTATAAAATCAACACACTCTGAAATAGCTGCAAATAGCTTTTCTGTTAGATAACTAATCTTAGTTTTGTATGTCGGAACCAGTTTTCTGGATATATAAACGTTGCAGCATTTTCATCCGTCTAAGCATTTAGATGTAATAATAAACAGATATCTATAGCTTAAATATGAAATTTAAAATAAGGAAATGCACTTGTACAAGTTATTAATAATGCTAACTGGGAATTATATAAATAAATAATATATGAATGAGCAAATCCCTTTCGGCCTTCATCTCCATCTTCCATCACATCCCGAAATATAATTGACTCTGTCACGGACTGTACCTCACACATTCAAATCAACTGAGTGTAAATTCAGCATAATGTACCTCTCAAAAGGTATTGGGAAAATAATTCTAAAATTATCACTTATTTTCATATTTTCATTATTCAACCTTGAACTGCTACTGTATAAATGCAAGGCATAGAAATGTTGTTGAATGCAGCTGTTAAACAGTTAGCGCACCATCTGGAAGTCACCAATGGCAGCAATGGTTGTTAGGACATCAGCTTCAAGGGCTTATATAAGAATTATATTAATCCATCAGAAGTAATGAAAATGATTTTACCAATCTCTGCCACATTTTCAGTTACAAAGAAAATCTGCGCTCAGCAGTGTTCAGGTCGATGTAGAGGTCCGAACCCCAGTGACTGCTGCCACAATCAGTGTGCTTCTGGATGCACTGGACCTAGAGAATATGATTGTCTGGTAAGAAAGTTAACGATTTGTCACCATTAATTTATAGATTTGAGGAAAGTGTGTTTTCTTATTTCCCTCCTTCCTGGGTGACTGAGATGATTTAAGATGTCATGGGTGTATCAAAGAACTAGCTAACTGCTGTTATCAATCATGATGTTGTTTGTTATCTGTTGCGGGATTTAAATGATCTGTATCAATGTTATTAAGTCCAACTTCTCTTGAAGTATAAAAATGTAATACTGTTTACTGCTGTTTCAAAAGAAGAAAATGTAAACCAGGATATTTCATGATATATGTCCGTTATATATTAGAATATTGAGTTGGTCACAACAAACTGGGGAGAATTCTCCACGCCCGCTGGCATTGGGTGGGTTTGGTGGTGTGAGCAGACAATATGGCGAGAAGGCCAAAAATCTGTTTCACGAAATCGTGAAAACAGTTTGCTATCGTCCTCTTAGCCCGTCGATGGCAGACTGTGTTTCCCGCCATCCGATGTCGGGAACCTCATTGTAATGCATCTGCATATAAGGCCAGCCCACCAGAATCATCCCCACCGCAGCGCCACCCCGCCCCCCCCACCACCACCTCCGCCTGCCCCATTGGATCGTCCACCAAAGTCAGCGGGAAAACACGCCGGCGGAGAACACGTCTTGACAACTGTGATGTCAAGAAGTCAGGACCTATCGCCAGGGCCTTGCTCACATCGCAGACATCTGAGTAGCAGAAGATGCTGGAGCCCGACAGCAACGGGACCCTGTAGGTACGTCCATGGCAGGCTGGTTGGATTCTCATGGGCATGGCTCTGCCGCAAAGCAGCTCATGGAATGTGGAAAGTCACTGTTGAGGGTCTTCTCACAATGGATAATTGTCGCGGGGGTGGAGAGGAAGGTCCAGCTGTATTTGGGAGAGGAAGATGTACCGGGGGCTGGGAGAGCAAGGTCTAGGATCGACTGGGAGAGGCAGAGGTATCAGGTGTGGAGGGCTGAGGTTAAGGGGGGGGAGAACAAAGCTGTCGGAGGAGGGTGTCGGGGGGGTGAGGTTGGGAAGGGGAATGAAGGTGTCGGGTGGGGACATTGTGGGGGGAGGGACTATGGGGAGGGGGGTAAAGGGGAGAAGGCAACTAGCAGGTGGATGTAAGGGGGGGTGGAAAGTGTAAAGAAAAGACTTTGGAGGGGGGATGGTGTGCGGAGAGGGGAAGGAGTCCAGGGGGAGGAAGGAGTCCGGTGGGAGGAAGGAGTGCAGAGAGAGGTGGGAGTCCGGGGGGAGGGAGGAGTGTGGAGAGGTGAAGAATGAGGGTGGAGGAAGAAGTAAGAGGGGAGGAAGGAGTGTGGAGAGAGGAGGGATTAAGTGTGGAGGAAGAAATAAGGGTGAGGGAAGGGCTAAGGTGGGGGCAGTCCGGGGGGAGGAAAGAGTTCCAAGGGGGACACAGAGTCCAGAGGGGTGATGTCCAGACGAATGTGCGGGGTCGGGCTTTGATGAGTCCATGACTGCTTCCTGGGGAGCTAACTGATGATGGGCATGGTGCAAGGAAATGGCGAGAATGACTGAGGGTAGAGTGAGCTGGTAAGATGAGAGGGTGAGGGTTGACAGTATCATTAGAAGGGACAACGAGGGTGGTTGGTGGGGATTGGGAGACAGATACAGATGCTGGGGGTGGGAGGGAGGAGGTAGGGGAGTTTAATGTGGATGGGGTTGGGACCTTCAGGAAGGAAGCAAACGTGCACATTCACTTGGACATCCCTGAAAGAAAAGGGTTGTGGCTGGTAGGTCACAGAGGGGAAGTGGAAGGTGATGCAGGTGGTGGGAGAAAGGAAATGGGTGACTGGGGGAGGGGAAAGGACAGGGGAGTGAAAGAAAAACTGTATTACCACCATGCTGGCTAATTTGAAAGTGAAACAAGGGTCGTGATGGGCGAGACCACGTGCTGCATGGGAGTGTGATCAGTGGGTGGGTGGAGATGCAGGGCAGCTCAGATGGACAACTGAAAGCAAACCCCAGCAAGCAGCATTGAAAATGATCAGGGCATTAAGATGACTGTGACATGGGAAGGAAAACACACACACACACACACACACACACACACACACACGCCTCCCTCCAGAATCCCTCATAGGTTGGCTGCGTGCAGCTGAATGCTAGTGGGGGTGGATGCACTGGAGTACACACAAAGGCTGAAAGACACCATTACATGTTATTCAGTGAAAGTGAATATATTGCCAGATTGTAAAGTGGCAAAATGTGTTCACAAATGCATCCAACTGTAATCAGAATTTCTTAACATTTGAATATCTTAGACTTCTAGTTGCTGCCCTGACATCTGCAGCAAGGGTGGAGACAGCCTGTGTAATGATTGGCCCTGTTGCCTCTGACGACTTTGGCTTTGGTCCTCTGGAGATCTGAGGCCTTGGGGGTCCCAGCTCTGGACCAGCTGCTCCCTCTGTGGTGACAGAGGATGAGGTTGAGGGGGTCACAGGCAAAGTAGACTTGGAGGGAAAGGACAGCCTCTGAAATTCCTGAGTGGATAACCCAGGGGTGTCCAGCTGCCGCTCCTCCTTCCTTCGGGTACCTTGGGGGCCCAGCCTGATTCCTTGAGGGGAAGGAGCACCTGGGAGGACGTCAAGGTGCTCCTTCAGCGGTTCATCATCTGACTTGACCTCACAGATGTTTGTTCCCCAGCAGCCTCCAAGTACTGAGCAGCTGGGCTGAACCTGCGTCCTCCTATTGCAGACACGTGTCCGTGCGATGACCACCAGATTGTGAACCCAAGCCTGCTCTAGATCTAGGTGCCACCCAAGTGTGTGTCCCTGCGCTGTTGCAGGGTGTGGGTAAGCGCTGTGACAAGTTTTCCAGGCTGCTTATTTCCAGCTCTTCAATGGAGGATGGGTCCTCTTGACTGGAGGTGAGGATGTGGATGGAGCTGAGGGACTGACTGGCTGAGGGTGTTGGCTGCTTGTAAGAGCTCCATGTGAACCAAAGCAGAGTTAATTGTGTATGGCAGCAGAGTCAAAAGCAGGGGAGAGAGTGCTCACATTTGCGTTGAGAGATGGATGATGGGATGCAGGATTCTCACGAGGGTGTTCACCGCCGACCTCACCATCACCGCAGGCACGCTCCACACCTTCACTAGTCAGCACGATGGCACGCTCCCAAGAGTGAATGAGGGGCCTAACGTGGGCCACTCCACCCCCTGGCTGGAACCTCTCCCTGATGATGTGAGCCAGCTTCTCCTGCATGAAAAGAGATGGAGAGAGTGAGCAGGACACATGGCACTGCAGGGAATGTTTGTGTGGTGACCAGGGACATGGATAGGATGGGGATGCAAGTTCCAGAGGATATGAGTCTGAGGAAGATGTGAAGGTATCTGTGAGAGGTAGTGCTATTGTCCCTTGAGGTGTGAGATCCCTGTGGATGTGTGATGGGTTTGTGAGTGTGAGTTGAGAGTGATGAGAAGAATGACTGACCCTGTCAGAACGGAGGAGATCATTCATTGTCTTGCTGCACTGGGTGACTGTCCTCTTTTGCAGGGTGTTGGTGCTGACCACCTCTGCCACTGCCTCCCAAACCGGATCGGTGATGTTGCTGCCCATCCCGCAGCCAGAGCAGAGGAAGAGGCCATCACGGCGAGCCTCCATGGCATCCAAAAGGTGCTCAAGGGATGCATCATTAAAGTGGGGGGCTGCAGCCTTCTTGTCTTTCGGGGTCATGTCTTCCATGCAGGGCTGGGCTGGAAGCACTGAGATGTGTGCGTACAGCTGGCCTTTAAATATGGCACCTGGCGTGATGAAGCAGCGAGGTGATGGTATGGTGGGCAAATGAGAGCCTGCCTGCCTTTGAACAGTGTATTTGCTGGGAATGCACGATTAATGCAGTGGGTTTGGAATGATACAGCGTGAAAAGCTGCCATTGTGGCCGGTAGGTAAAACGTCGTTTTTTTCCACTCGCTACCGCACTTAGTGCAAATCTGGGACGATTCCACCCAACGTCTCAAAATGCATTGAAAACTCTGATATTAGTCTTTGTGAATGGGAAAATATATTTTAAAAGTGCTAACTTTTACCTGCAGCATCAGTTACATCTGTAGCTGTTGCCAAGATTGTAATATATGTCTGTCACATAGCGTTAGGTATTCTTATGTGGGCAGCAGTCCTGGCTGCCATGTGTCTTGCTCCCTACTGGTCCCTTGGCATGACATGGCATGTGCTACCTCCTAGCAGTTGCCCCTGGTGCACTGGTATGCTCATTATATCCAGCCACAATATCTAGTGCTTCCACCTCGACCTCTGGCCTGCACCTTCTGGCCATGGCTCCAACTCAGAGCTGCTAGTCTTTTTCTTCCTCTCCAAGAACACAGAAGAACAGAAGAAATAAGAGCAGGGGCAGACCATATGGCCTCTCGAGTATGATCATGGCTGATCTTGGGCCTCAACTCCACTTTCCTACCCACTCCTCATATCCCTTGATTCCCTGGAGACCAAAAATCTGTCTATACCAGCCTTATATTTATTCAACAATGGAGCATCCACAACCCTCTGGGACAGAGAATTCCAAAGAATCACAGCCCCTTAAGTGAAGTAATTTCTCCTCATCTCAGTCCTAAGTGGTCGGCCCCTTATCCTGAGACTGTGCCCCTGTGTTTTAGATTCCCTGACCAGTGGAAATAACCCCTCAGGGTCCAGCCTATCAAACTCCTTCAGAATCTTCTATGTTTTCAAAGGGATTGCCTCTCATTCTTCTAAACCCCACGGAGTAGAGACCCAATCAACTCAGCCTCACATCAAAGGACTCTCTCTCCTTCTCCTATTCTGCTTCAGTCCTGAATACTGGTGAGAGTGATGGTTCTGGCTGCACTCCCCAGATATTCTAAGTCAATGGCATCACATCTGGTTCAGCTGTACTGTACAGGGAGCACAAAGAAGATTGGAAGAACAATTGTGATAGGAGTTGGCATAGTTAGAGGAACAGACATGTGGTTCTGTGGCTGCAGACCTGAACCCAAGATGATATGTAGCCTCCATGGTGCCAGGGTCGTGGATGTCATTAAGTGGCTGCAGAACACTCTTGAGTAGGGAGGGTAAACAGTCAACAGTTGTAGTCCACAACCGTACCAACAACAGAAAGGGTTGTGGTCCTACATATAAAGTTTAGGGAGCTAGGAAAGAAACTGGCAAACAGGACCTCAAGGGCAGTAATCGCCAGATTACTCCCAGTACTACACACAAGTGAGGATAGAGCAGATTAGTGAGTGGCAGGAGAGATGGTGCAGGAAAGGGGGACTTTAATTTCGTGGGACACTGGGACCTGGAGATGGGAACTGTACAGGTCAGGCAGATTATAGCTAACAGAGTTGGGAACAATTTCCTTGTGGAACAATTTGTTAGTGCTATTGAGGAGGGTCTAAACCAATTTGGCAGTCATGTGGGAACCAGGAAATAATATTAGAGAGGAACACCAAGGTGCACAGAGAATTAGGAGAGACAGATATCATACTATTACTTACTCTAATGTTATTAGCTAGAGTCAGAGTAAGAGAAAATGTAATAAAGTCTAAATTAGAGTTACTGTGTATGTATGTGAATGCATAGAGTGTAATAAATAAGGTTGGTAAGCTGCAAGTGCAAATAGCCACATGGAAGTATAATGTTGTGGCTCAAAGAAGGCTAAATATTCCTAGATGAAAGGTTTTCAGGAAAGAAAGGAGGAGGGGCAGCAGTTTTGATTAAGGAGAATATTACAGTGCTGGAGAGATCAGGTTCAAGGACAGAATCTATTTAGCTAGAGCTAAGAATCAATAAAGGTACCGCTACATTGTTCAGTGTTGTCTATAGGTCACCAACTTGTGGGAAAGATATAGAGGAACACATTTGCAAGGAAATTACAGAGAAGTGCAATGATTATAGAGGCTTTATAATGGGGAACTTTACTTATCCAAAAAAGACTAGGATAATAGTGTAAAGGGCAGAGAGGCAATTCCTAGAGTTTGTTCAGAAGAATTTTCTACATCAATATGTCACCAGTCCGATGAGAAAGGAGGCATTGCTGACCCTAGTACTTGACAATGAAATAGGTTAAGTGGATCAAGTGTTATTGGGGGAATATTTAAGCGACAGTATTATTGTATTTATAAGGTTTAAGTTAGCTATAGAAAAGGACGGTGAACAGCCTGGACTACGAATAATTAACTGGGGGAGAGCAAATTGCAAAGGCATGAGAATGGATCTGGCCCAGATAAATTGGAATCAAAGATTGTCAAGCAAAACTGGTACTGAACAGTGGGCAGCCTTTAAAAAGGGAATAGTTCAGGTACAGTCAAAGTACATTCCCACAAAGTGGGGAGGTAGGGCAAATAAATCCAGAGCTCCCTGAATGATGAACGAGATAAAGAGTAAGATAAAGCAGAAAAAGGTTGTTGAAGACACATGTGGTAGAAAATAAAATTGATAATCAGATTCAAAATAGAAGTGACCCTTCTAGAAGGGTATTGGGAAAAAACAAATAAGAGAAACACAGAGCATGAGAAGAGATAGGCAGCTAAAATAAAAGGGAATCCAAAAGTCTTATGTAACCATATAAATAGTAAACAAGTTGTAAAAGGAGAAACTGGGCTGATTATGGACTCAAAAGGGAATTTACATGTGGAGGTAGGATGCATGACTGATGTACCAAATGAGTACTTTGCATTTGGAAGATGCTGCCCAAGTCATAGTGAAATGGATAGCAGTTGAGACATTATATGGGGTTAAAATTCCCCCCATGTCCCCTCATATGCCCCATGCCCCCTCATATGCCCTATGCCCCATGCCCCCTCATACTCCCTCATATCCCCCCCCATTTCTCCCACATACTCCATGACCCCTCATATACCCTATCACCCCCATACTTCCCATCTATCTGCTATAGACAACATCCACTGTGGGCAGACTTCAGGATGTCTTCGAAATGAACATTAAAAAAACTGCTAACAATCCAATCGCATTCAAATGCACCGTACTGAAAAAAAGACTCTCCTACAAAAGGAAGGCCATTCCAAAAAAAATTATATCCACTCTAGTGGTCAAACTGCTGTAAAAACACAAACCTATTTCACTAATCACATCAAAGACAGCTAATCCTTTAATAACCTCTTACAACTGTCAATCAAAATGTCGACACAGCCTCCTGCTGGGATAAGTGGTTCTGAACCTTTTGAAACTGAGCCAAGCAGTCATAATGGGCTTAGCTGTTAATACAAACCTTTCCAGTTCACAGACAATGGAGTCTATTGAAATTGCAAAAACAGATGACTAAATGTGTCCTAAATAACACTAAATGACATGCAAAACAATGCACTCCAGCATAAGGTGTCTGTTTTTTTTTCTGTCTAACAAACATTTCCTGAATGTTTTGAAAGGGCTGTGGGCATTTAAATCACTTCAGCTTATTACACTAGCAATCCCAAACAATGTTTACTTCAGTTCTTAATGCATAAGAGTGCATTTCCCATGGGAAAAGTATTCTAACACATCTCAACACTGACACAATACTGATCAATGTAATGATCAACTTACCTTTCCAAGACAGAGCCCTATAGCCAATCACTGCATTAAAAATACATCTAAGTTGCAATACAGCATCCAACTGTTGAACTCACATAATCCCACAGTATGGAAGGAGGCCATTCGGCCCGTTAAGTCTACACTAGTTTGTGAAAAAGCATTCCACCTAGTCCCTTTCCTATGTAATCTTGCACATTCACTCTTTTCAGGTAGCAATCCAATTCCCTTTTCAGTACCGCGATAGGACAAGCGTCCACCATCCTCTCAGGAAGTTTGTTCCAGATTCCATACACCCTCTAGAAGTGCAAGAGCAGAAAGATCTGGGGATCTATGTGCACAAATCACTGAAGGCAGCAGGACTGGCGGAGAGCATGTTTAATAAAACAATAAGATCCTGGGCTTTATAAATAGGGGCATAGAATACAAAAGAAAGGAAATTATGTTAAATCTGTATAAAACACTGGTTCGGCCTCAGCTGGAGTATTGCGTCCAGTTCTGGATGCCACACTTTAGGAAAAATGTGAAGGCGTTAGACAGGGTGCAGGAAAGAGTCATGAGAATGGTTCCAGGAATGAGAAACATCAGTTGTGTAGGCAAATTGTTCAAGTTGGGTCTGTTCTCCTTTGAGAAGAGAAGCTTAAGAGGATATATAATAGAGGTGATCAAAATCAGAAGGGTTCTGGACAGAGTAGATAGGGAAAAGCTGTTCCCATTGATGGAAGGATCTAGAACCTGAGGGCACAGATTTGAGGTGATTGGCAAAAGAAGCAATGGTGACATGAGAAAAAACTTTACGCAATGAGTGATTAGGATCTGGAATGCACTTCCTGAGAGTGTGGTGGAGGCAGATTTGATCAGAAGAGAATTAGATTATTATCTGAGGAAGAAAAGCCTGCAAAGCTTGGGGAAAATGGAGGTGAGTAGCACGAGGTGAATTGCTCTTGCAGAGAACCAGCATAGACACAATGAGCCGCATGGTCTCCTTCTGTACTGTAAGCATTTAATGTTTCTGTGAAAAGTATAGAGAATCTTCCTAACTAAACCCATAATGTTGGCATAAGTAACATGAGATAAGATGCTCTGATCCCTGTGTCCTGCCGAAGAGTCGTGGAAGATATCAAGCTCATTCTCCTCCTTCTAGCCTGCCAGTTCTTTCTTGATAGCAAATATCAGCTTCATCTGAGGACTTTCCTTTGCTCCCTGTATGCTGAGCCAAGGAAGGTCAGTTGTAGAATCATGGAATCATAGAATAGTTACAGCAGAGAAGGAGGCAATTTGACTCTCCACGTCCCTGCTGACTCTCCACAAGAGCAACTCCACCAACTTTTCCCCATAGCCATGTAATTCTTTTCTGTTCACATCATTATGCAATTCCCTTTTGAAAGCCACAATTGAACCTGCCTTAGACAGATTTTTGGTCTACAAGGGAGCCCACGGGTTCTGGGGGGGGGGTGCAGGCAGGAAAGTGGAGTTGAGACACAATCAGATGAGCCACGATATTATTGAATGGCCAAATAGGCCCAGGGGCCAAATGGCCTACTCCTGCTCCTATTTCTTATGATCTTATGACCCTCCATCATACTCCTACAGCACTTCACAGTCTAATTATTCACTGCATAAATTTTTTTTTCCTCTTGTCGCCCTGAATCAATCACTTTAAGTCGGTATCCTCTGTCTGGTTCCAGGAGTTTTGGGGGTCGGGGGGCCAAGGATCCTGAGGTGAAAATACCTGATGGAGGATATTATACAAAAATGAGCCCATCACTGAGAGTACCTGAGATCAGTACTGATGTTTATGCTAGGTTCATTATCAGAGTGTGCCTTGATGGGATATGAGTGTCGCTGACAAGGCCAGGATTTGTTGCCCATCCCTAATTGTCCTTGAATGGAGTGGCTTACTAAACCATTTCAGAGTTTAAGAGTCAATAACATCACTGTGGGTCTGGACTCACATGTAGACCAGACCAGGTAAGGACAGCAGATTTCCTTCCCTAAAAGGCATTAGTGAACCAGATGGGTTTTTACGACAATTGATGATAGTTATCATGGTGGCCATTACCGAGACTAGCTTTCAATTCTAGTTTTTTTTTGTGAATTGAATTTAAATTCCACCAGCTGCTGTGATGGGATTTGAACCCTGTCCCCAAAGCGTTAGCTTTGGTCTCCAGATTACTAACCCAGTGATATTACCACTACATCACTGTCTCTCCCATGGGAATAGTTTCTCCCTGTCTACTCTGCCCAGACCCCTCATGATTTTGAACACCGCTATCAAATCTCCTCTCAACCTTCTCTTCTGTAAGGAGAACAATTCTAGTTTTGCCTACCCTTCCATGTAAAAGAAGTCTTTCATCCTCTGAACTATTCTCGTAAGTCTTTTCTGCACCCTCTCCAATGCCTCCATTCCTTCCTAAAGTGTGGTGCGCAGAATTGGACACAATGCTCTGGTGTTTTATAAAGGTTCATCATAATTTCCTTGCTTCATCATGTTAATTTTTTTCTCAGAAAGAAGCATGGGTGCCACAGTAGGAAGCATATTGCTTGCTGTCTTGACAGGCAACAATAACAAATAATTTTTACAGTGGGGCTTACAGAGGTCAATAATCAAAATAATGATCTAAGTGACCAGTTTCATTATGGATTATAGACAAGTAGTTGTACTTTTGTTCTGTCTGCTGGTTCTGTGGGTCTAAAGTGAAATGAAATTCTCAGTTTTGTTTTCTGTCAAAACTGCCCTGGAATGTTAGTAGGATTTACACCTTTTCATGCTATTGCACTGACTGTAATAATAAAAGCATATGTTACTGTCAGCACCAGATATATTGAGCAGAGTGAGATAAGAAAGCAAGTATATTAAATGTGCTGAATATTATTTCTTTTCTCAGGCATGTCAGAGGTTCAGTGATGGAAACACCTGTAAAGAGTCATGTCCTCGATTGGAAATCTACGATACAAGCAAATTTCAAATGATACCAAATCCAGATGGAAAATACAGTTATGGTGGAACCTGTGTAAAGAAGTGTCCTCGTATGTTGTATAAGTTCTGGAAATATTCATTTTCATTAGTAGCTGAAATTAATAGGGATTTCTCTAGCAGGCTAACTGTAGACTCATACTGAATGTTCATTGTCTCATCAATTAACCAAGTAATGGTTCACTTTGGAAGATGTGAGGGGCAGATAATACTGCCAGTACTTGTCTTTAATTTATGTTGAAACTATTATGTAAATCACAGTTTAAATTATCAGTCTCTGTATGCCCCTCTGTATGAATTACTTGTTGCCTGTCAAGCAGCATGAGAAGCCAAATTGTAGGAGCTGTCTGGTTCCAGGATCTCTAGGGGGTCAGGGTTCCAAGAATCCTGAGGTGAAAATATCTGATGGAGGATATTATACAAAAATGGGCCCATCATTGAGAGTATCTGAGATCAGTACTGATGTTTATGCAAGGTTCATTATCAGAGTGTGCCTAGGTCTCTAGATTACTAGCCCAGTGATATGACCACTACATCACTGTCTCTCCCAAAGATATAGTTAACTCACTCACTCATTTTCCTAGAGCCACTTCATCCAATTCAGAGTCATGGGAGTCAGAGCCTATCCTGACAGGCAATGGGCACTAGGCAGGGTACACTTAGGAAGGGATGCTAATCCATCACAGAGAACAAACACCCACATACACTGGGGGACAATTTACTGTTGCCAATCCACCTAACCAGCACATCTTTGGGCAGGAGCACCCAGTGGAAGCCCACACAAACACGTGCAAACTCCACACAGACAGACACCCGAGGTCAGGATCAAACCTGGGCCCCTGGAGCTGTGAGGCAGCAGCGCTAACCACTGCACCGCTATGTCACCCAATATAATTAACTTAAGTATGAAAATTAACATCATTTATTTTCACCTGAGCAGCTTTATACTTGACTCAAAATTTATTCCTCTGACTATGAAATTAAATGTTTTCCTGTTAAATTTTGCAGAACAATATTAATTGAATTTTAAATCTTCTTTTGAATATTGTGATGACTTCCATTCTTCATATTTTAGATAACTTTGTGGTAACAGACCTTGGCTCCTGTGTACGAACCTGCAGCCCTGGCACATATGAGGTAGATGAAGGGACCCTCAGAAGGTGTAAAAAATGTGAAGGACCTTGTCCAAAAGGTAGATATCTCTGAACTGTCCTTTACTTAACACGAACTATGACTTGGAGCAGATCAACAATTATGTTGTGTATGACTGAAAAAAGATACTTTGTCGAAGCTTTTCATCTTACACTCATCAGGACAATCACAAGAATACCAATGTCAGGGGAAGCAACAACTTTATACTGTATGAGGAGAGAGTGCTGATTGGTTGGAAAGTAGACTCTGATGGGTAGAGGCGTTACCATGGAAAATGTACCAGTTCATGGTGACTGACAGTTAACTGCCAAGCATTGTTTGAAATTTAAACCACCTTAAGACTTTAACTCTGAAGAAGAGTCATATGGACTCAAAACGTTAACTCTGTTTCTCTCTCCACAGATGCTACCAGACCTGCTGAGTTTTACCAGCATTTTCTGTTTTATTATTATTATTATTATTGAACTCCATCTGCCACTTTTAACTGATTTCTCTATCTTGTCAGTTTCCCTCACAACTTCCTTCAGACTTCTAAAGAATTAACCCTGCCTATTATTAGTTATGGTACCACTTCCTTGAAGCCTAAATCTAACTCATTGATATTCTCTGTTACGATCCCAGCGATATTAATGCTGGGCAAGTCAGATCCCAGAGTGGAACTTGGCTAGTGAAAAGATGAATTATATTTCACTACTCCTTCATCCCAACTATACCTTACAAATATATACGAATTCATAAAGGTAATATAAGTTACAAAATCCATCTTATACTCTAGTGTGCACAGTCGGTACACAGTCTATGTAAATTAATTGGCGAACTGTGGTCAGACACACCACACTCCAAAACCAAGTTTCCATGGATTTCTCATCAACTCCACCCCCCAGACGCTTATCACGCCATGAGCCAATTGGTCAGACTGTCTGTCTCACGAGGGTTTCCAATCTCCAAGTTCAAAGAATTCGTTTTGGAATTCTCTCCCAAATGACGGTTTCTCTTGGACATCTCCAACAAGGATCTACCTCCAGGGTTTCAGCCTCTCTTTCCGATGTTCCTTTCCCCTGGCTCTCTACGTACATTCAAGCTTCACCTTCCACGTGCACTCTCTCTGATAATCAGCTGTGCCAGCCAAAACACCACTGCTCCAAAAGCCTGTAGTAAAGGAGTCACCAACCTTCAGCTGCCTTCTCAAATATTCTGGCTTCTCTCAAGCCCACTTTGCTTTAAGTCTGCTCCCTGAAGTTCTGTCGCTTTAATTCAGAGTCTTTTCTTCTGCTCCTTAATTTCAATTCCACTTAACAGGACCTGATTCAGATTCCTGTTCTTGTCCCTTGACTTGACTGTCTCTCTGGGCCTCCTTTCTTTCCTCCTACCTGGTTCTGAGACCTTTCTTTGTTTTTGGACCTGCTCCCTGCAGCTCCTGTGTCCTGCTTCTGCTAGCATTTTTTGCAGATTGGTGTTCCTCTGTGGCGATCAGGAGGTCACCTGACCTCCTTCTCATGCTGTTTCACTTTCTTCCTCTACCTTCCCTTCTGCATGGGCATGCAGGAACCGTTTCCATCTAAATATATAAAAACAAAGAACTGTGCATGTGTGCAGGGCAGGGCTGTTTATCAGCCTGGAGACCAGAATCTGCACAAACTGCTCCTGTGCAGCCATTCTCTGGCCAGCACATGCACAGAGACTGCCGGGCCTTCTGGGAACTGTAGTTCCCAAATTCTGAGGCCCAATCTCTGATTCAAGATAAGGTAAGTTACTTTCTTTTCCTTTTTGGATTTGTCACAACACAGTGAACAGGAGTGGTACCAGGACTCAACCGTATGGGACACCGCTATCCACATCCAACCATTCTGAAAAACTGTCCTTAACTCCCAATCTTTATTTTTTCCCTTCTAAATAATTTTAATCTAGTTCGCCATTCTCTTCCTAATTCTATACCCCTTAATCTTCTCCAGTAATCTTCCATGTGGCACTTTGTGATTTTCCTGATGTCTTCTTCGACTTTGTGTGAGCCTGTATCCAAGGGAAGAAGAGAATACTTTGTATAGACTGCTCTACAAGGGTTTGTAAGGCAGAGGAAATTCCTAGCTGATGGAAATCTCTGAGATTCTGAGTGCCATTAAATGCTGATTGGAATGTGTAATTAGGGTCAAAGAAGGGTGAGGATCTTATATGATTGCAACCCAGTGAAAAGTGGGCAAATAAAAATTTCCTTTTCACTCACCCATATGTATTTTGAACATGCTCTTTAGGGGGCAATATGTAGAAAATGGGTAATGACTGATATTTAAAAATAGACACCAGGCTAAAAAGTCATCACTGAGACTTCAGCAATTTAGATATTTGTTTGCCTTATCTAACTATAAGAATAGTTTACTTTCTCTCTCTCCATATGGAGAATTAAGAGATGCACAATTTAATTAAGCATTCAGTATCTTCCGGGTATTCAGGGTAAACCTCAGGCTCTACTTTCTACATGAAGTTCACTTTGCCAGATTTGATAAAAGAAATACAAAGGATTGAATCAGACACATTACTTTATCAAGCAATACATCCCGTTAGCATATTAATGGAGAAGAATCTCCATTTACTCTGGAGAAGTGGATAACCGAGCTAGATGAATGTTGTCATGGGGATCATATGTAGGTCCTTGCCGGTGAATGTTAATGCATTGAGTAGGAAGCAAGTGCTGTTTTTCATAGACTGTTTTAGTCCAAAAGGCACTGGTTTATAAATATTTTTGGTGGGAAAGGGATTTCCTTTGGCCCTTGATTCCTTCTTTGATCTCTCTAAAAATAAACTTGTTTGTGGAAGAGGGAAGAACAGGAACTCTAGCAGATCACAGCAACGCGATGGCCTTCGTAAAAAGGGGCTTTGTTATCTTGCAGAATTATACCCTATTGTAATCAAACTTTGCCATTTTTGGACTTGTAAATAATACATGCATATTGCATTGGAGCATCTATAAAGCAAATTACTCTCAATCTATGCTCAATTTTTATCAGCAGCTTTATTCCTTTAACAAAGAAGCCTTAGAAAGAAATTTCAAACAAAATAACACTGTGGCACTTAGTGGCTTTTAGATTAGGATGGGCAATTGGAAGGTCATCATCTGCAGCAACTTAAAAAGTTCCTCAAAGAAGTGGTTGAAGCCAACAATCTGAAAAATAATTTTGTGCTGATCAACAACTACTCCCATTTCTGTTGCATTTCTCTTGTACAGAAAGACATCCCCAAGATCAGCTATTTTGAATCTGCTCTGGTCTACCAGATATTTAATGATTCATGTAGAAGCAGGTCAGGCTCTGGTAAGGATAGAGAGCTATAATCCGAAGGTATATTACAATGATATTATAATATTTAATGTGTAAAATGGAGAACATTTGCTCCAAATGCTGAAAAACAAGCAAGGAATATTCTCTTTCTCCATGGAAATTCTATATAAGCTGTGTACTGAATTGTATTGTAATCAGGAATAATATTTGAGATAGGAAGGAGACTAACAAGGAGGACCTCAAAGCTATAATCTCTATATTACTTCTGGTGCTATGCATGGATTAGTATACAAATAGGAGGATTGAGCTATGACTGCATAGCTGGAAAGAAGTTCAGGAAGGAGGGCTTTAGATTCCTGGAACATTGGGACTGATTCTGGGGGAGATGAGACCTACACATGCCAGACAGGTTATACCTCAACACCACCAGCATCAATGTCCTCACGGAGCAGTTTGTTGGTTTTGTTGAGGAGAAGTTAAACTAATATAACAGGGGGCTGGGCACCAGAATATAACATTAGAAATGATAAGCAAAGTTCACAAAGAATTGGGGTGAGAGAGATTGCACTAGAGTTAGAAAAAGTAAGGCATGAGTTGGGGTCAGACTAATAGGCAATGCAATAAGGTTTAAGGTAAGGTAACTGTGCACGTATGCAAATGCACTAAGCACAGTAAATAAACTGGGTGAGCTGTAGGTGCAAGTAGCGTTATAGGAATATGATGTTGTGGTGATAACAAACACCTGGCTCCAAAAAGAGAAGGATTGGGTACTAAATATTCCAGGAGCTGAATGGGCTGAATTTTCATCTAGGTGCAAAGACTCATTTCAGTGCAACATTACAAATGTCTGCCTCCTCCCTAACCAAACCTCAGTGTCCTCAAATTCTCTCTTTATACCTCATTTTGGCACCAATAACCAATTGAGTGGACCATGTGGAAGGGGCATTGTAACGGAAATAAAATCTTTAAAGGATAATGCATCGTAGCACCCCCCTCACCCCTCTGCACCACCGCCCCCCCACCCCCCCCCCCCCCCAACCCATCACCAGTGCCCAGCAGCCGCAAAAGGCTTCCAGCATGCTGGTGGACATCTCATGCTCCCTCTCCAGGGAATACCCAGACACAGATGTATGCATGGAAGAGTAGCAGGCAGTCAGACCAATGACCCCCTCAAGTCACTCTTTATATCTCTCTTGACAATTCAATTATATATGTGCTACCCCCATGTACTCTTGTATAGCTCCCGAATGTTCCTTTGGCCAAGAAACAGAAGCAGAAGGCTATTGGTGATAGGGTAAAAATATTACTTGTATTGAAGCCAAAAGAAAAAGACTAAACAAGTATGAGATGCAGCTAGAAATTAGCAATTCCCTTAAGGGCAGGAAGGCCTCTCAGCCATTGTGGGCTCATAGCTCTGAGTGACCACAAACACTTGTGGAAACTCATTCAGCCTCAAATCTAGACGCTCTTAGGTTCTCATGGGCCTGCCTGCCAGTGTCACAACTGTCCTGGCTTCTTCAGCAGCATCATCACCATCGCCTCCCTCAGCATTTCTGTCATCCTCCCCTTCCTCCTCATCTGAGGTACATGTGGCTCGCCCATCTGTCTCTCACCCTGTCACTCAGCTAGGTTGTGAAAGGCACAGCAAATGATCACAACCCTGTCAACTCTGTCTGGCCCACCACCCACCGCCCAGCTACCATTGCAAAGTAAAAGTTGCCCTTCAGCACAGACTTCAATGTATCACCCGACCTGGTTGAGATTTTGATGTCATGAGAGCATGGGAACATTTGTGCTGTCCCGAGCACATTATTTCAGTGTTCATTATCCAACTGAGTGCAAGTGCACTTCCTTTTACTGGTTTCTGTTTCGCTTTGCATTCATTTGGAAATGTGAGTAGTCCAGGAACTTGTGGAACCAGACCTGAGGCCTCTCCCATCTCTACTACAAAGTATCAGTGAGGGACTGCATAGTGAAGAGTTGAAGAGGTGCGCCTTACTTTCTTTTCTGATTCTTTCACTCTCAATCCTCTCCATGTGACGTTCCAACTTCCCTCATCACCATAGATGTTCTTATATTTTCTTTTACCCTGCCCTCTGTCATCCTTTGACCCTCCCCCACCCCCAGTCACTCTGGACCCATTCACCCTTACTCTGGATCTCAACTCCCACCCTTGTTTGTTCCCCTTTCCCCTGTCACTGTAATTGTCCTCTTGGCTCCCCAGTTGTCTGTGTTTGATACCAGGGACCCTTCTGCCGACCCAACCGAACACGCCCTTTCATTCCATCCCTGCCTGATACCCCTAACTGTCCCATGTTTAACTTCACCACTGAGGCTCACATTGCACCCTGCCTGCCTGCCCCGGACAGCGATCCAGCCATGAGCCGGCCTCCCTTGGGGAGGCTCCATGCCCTGGACAGGCTGCCTCTCTTGGACGGCAACTTATTCAGTGCAACAACGGCCTGGCACCACCCGTTCTGAATAATTGCCTGGCAATGAAGAAGCCTGTATAAGAAGCATGGAGTAACGTGTACTCACTGGAGCTCGCAGGAAGAAGTTTATCTCACTTGTGCAATCGGGCTTCTGAAGACACATTTTTCTCACTCATTATTAACAAGATTGCATCTGTGAATGTGATCCCAGTGGGCTGGGGTTTAAAGACATACCAATAAATGCAAAAGAGCTTCCTGACCGTCAACATTGGGAACATGGACCCACCTGAAACGTCCTTCTATATTAATACCAAAAGTTTAACTCGCCATCAGAAATCTGAATTTTGGTTTCCCGCGTCATGAAGGCCCTCCTCCCACCTTTCATCATGCTTCAGGCAGGCCCGGAAAATTCTTCTCCATGTTCCGGATCCTGAGTAGTGCCCTAGTAAAAGGCAGGCAGCTCCCGCCAGGAGGCATGGAGACTTCCCAGGTCAGTGAACAGGAGCTGCATATCGTAATTGAGGCCGTGCACATGATGGAAAAAATGTCGCCAGCGCACACCATCTGAGAAGAGGCTCAACATAAGGGTATCTCTGCAGGTTCTAAAGGTGGAATGCTTCTACCTGGGTGCTCAGGCATAACAGTGCCTGACCAGCCTCCTTTAGTGGGAAACTTGAGCACTGCTGCAGCGGCCCAGCATACCCTTTTGTCCCAGAAGTCATCAATGAGCTTCTTCTGTAACTTCGTTATAAATTCAGCTGGAGGGACCAAAGTAAACAACTGCTACCACAATATGACAGCCATTATTTGTCTATGACCAACAGTAGATCCCTGTAGGATAGCACTCGGAGCAGACCTGTGCAGCGCCCTTGGTGAGTGGTGACTTTGGCCTCCAGCTCTTGCCAGTTTGCCAACTAGGATCCCTCAGCTGGATAAAGATGGACTCCCAAATAGAGAAGGTGGGTGGTGCTCCAGGCAAAAGACCTGAGCTTCTCCAGCAGGGAGTCTGGCCGCCACTGACCAAATAGGAGTACATTTGACCCGTTGATCCTGGCAGAGGATGCCAAGGCATAGACTTGCTGACAGTCAGATCCTCCGCAGGCTGACAGGATCCTTGAACATAAGCTGAGGGGAACAAGCTCCAAGTGCAGTTCACACAGAGCAACTCCCATCAACCACCTCCACAACAGGCATTCCTTTCCCAAAGTGGACGGGTGCCACCAAGGACACGTAAACCTTAGACACTCCAAAGTGGCATACAGAAGCTTGATCCAGATAACGAAATGCGTCCTGAGCCTGAATGCCTGCAGAATCCCAAATAACCACGTGTGATCTACCTCATCACAAGTCTTCTCCTGATCAAGGGCAAGGAATATGGCCAACAGACAAGCCCCTGGGAAAGCTGGATCGGGTCCCAGACCAGATGGATATTATTATAAATGGTCAGCCCTAAAGAGACACTTAAGGACACTGGTGGAGGGTTGTAGAGTTAGGAGCTCATTCATGTGTGCTCTGCATGAAGGTCAGTCCTTGGCTCATTGTCTGCTGATGCTGCATCCTCAGCTGTTTTTCTTGGCAGTTTTCTTTTGTCATTGGTGGTTTGCCATTGCCTTCCACTCTCAGGGACAAGGCAAGGAGGCAGATCCCAAGTCTACCTCAAACAGAATGGGAGTCAAACCCATGCTGCTGGTGTTATGCTGAACCACATGCTAGTCCTCGAGACAATTGAGTGAACCGATACCCATTAAATGAATGAATTTCTTCATCCCTGGGTAGTCTCAGACCACCAACAGCCAAACATGCTAACTGATTGCGTCACAGAGAAACAAGAATGTTCCCACTGTGACAGGTGGTGTGTTAGAGTTCACTCAGAGTCCGAATTGCTGTGGAAACGTGCACTTTTACATGCATGTTGTAGCCTGGAGCTGAGGATAGTGATGCCAGAGGATCCAACTTTCTTGCTATCAGATGGCTGACCAAGAATCTCTCCCACTCTTACTGCCTACCATTGGTGTGTGTTGGAAGGATCTGCAGATTGATAATCAACCATTTTGGCTGCGTTATGACCACACCTTCCTTGGCCATCATATGTGAGGTAAGACTCGAATCTGGAGCTTTTGGCTCAGAGGTAGGATTGTTACCCACTGCGCCACAAGACCACCCCAAGTCTCTCTTTGTACTCTTTTGAAAATAAACAAATAATCAACCCCTTTGGCAGGGGCATTGTAATGTTATTGTAACATAAATAAAGTCAAAGGAAATTTATCAAATTAAAATTAAATTCCCAGGAGTGATTGTGCACTCCATCACACCCCCTGCCCGTCACTTCCTTGTGGTGCCCACTGGCCATGGAAGGCCCAAGCACACCAGTGGATATCGCATGCTCCCTCTCCAGGGACACCTGGTGTGGACGTAACCATAGAAATGAGGCAGGAAGTCAAGATGGGTGACCCCCTCAACAGCCCACTGCCTGCACCTGTTAATGGCCACCTTGCCCAGGAAGCCTCTCTTTGTACCGTTTTGAAAACAAAACAAACAAATGAAATGATCAAATCATCAACCCTTTGAAAAGGGGTACTTTCACTTAAGTCTGTCCTTATATACTTTTGACGCCCAATAAACAAATTAACTAATGATCAACCCCTTCAAAGGGGTACTGTAACTTCAAACAAAATCTTTGACGAAAACTTATGAAATTAAGATATTATTAAAATGAGGGGATTGGATAGAGTGGACAAGATACAATTGTTTCCCTTGATGGAGAATTCTAGAACCAGAGGACATCGATTCAAGATATGTGGCAGAAGGTGTAGGGGGAACATGAGGAAGAACTTTTTAATGCAGAGGGTAGTGGGTATCTGGAATTCGCTGCCCAAGTTGGTAGTAGAGGCAGAAACTCCAAACTCTTTTAAAAAGTACCTGGATCTGCACCTAAAATGCTGTAAGCTGCAGGGTGTGGGCCGCGTGCAGGAAGGTGGGATTAGAAAGGGCACCTGGGTGCCCTCGGGCTGGCATGGACAAGATGGGGCGAATGGCCTCCTTTTGTGCTGTAACTTTTCTATGGTTCTATGGTTCTACCAGGGCTGATGATGCACTCCAGCCCCTGCGTCACCCACTGGTCACAGAAGGCCTCAGCCATGATCTTATTGAATGACAGAGCAGACTCGAGTGACTGAATGGTTTATTCCTGCTCCTATTTCTTACGATCTTATGATCTTAAACAGGACAGTGGCAGCATTGATACAAAGTTGGCTGAGCGACAGGAAACAGAGGTAGTGGTGAACGTTTATTTTTGAGGTTGGAGTAGGTATATAGTAGGGTTCCCTGGGGATCAGTATTCAGACCACTGCTGCTCTTGGTTAACGTTAATGACCTAGACTTGTGTGACAGGGCACAATTTCAAAATTTGGAGCTGAAACAAGATTTGGAAGTTTTGTGAACTGCGAGGAACATAGTGATAGCTCTCAAGAAGACACGGTGTGGCTGGAGACATGCAGATGAAACTTACTATAAAGAAGTATGAAGTAATACTTTTTGGTAGGAAGAATGAGGAGAGGCAGTATAAAATAAAGGGTCCAATCCTAAAGGGAGATGCAGGGGCACAGAGACCTGGGGATATATGTGCACAAATTGTTGAAGGTGGCAGGGCAGCTTGAGAAGGTCATTAAAAAGGCATATGATCAACCTCTGCCTTGAATGTACCCAGAAATTGGGCATCTGGGCGGGAGAGTTCCAAAGGTTCAGAACCCTTTGAGTGAAGAAATTTCTCCTCACTTCAGGCTTAAATGGCTGACTTGTAGTCCGAGTCTGTGACTGTCACTATATCCCTAACCAGGAGAATAATTTTCTCAGCATCTATCCTGTCAAACCCTTTAAGAGTTTTTTATGTTTCCATTAGCATTAGATCACCTCTCATTCTTATAAACGATCATGAATGTTGACCTATTTTTCTCAATCTCTCCTCATATGTCAATCCCCTCATATAGCAAAGACAAGGGGCCATTGCTTCCGATTTAGTGGCAATTGAGTCGGATTGCCCCTCTGCTTGAAAGTTCCTACCTGGAAACCCAGGTGATCCTACTTCCCCCAACCTTCCGACTCAGGCCGGGCGAGACCTGGGTAATGCAGCACTCATCCAGAGGGCCTAGTGTCAAAAGGCTGTAGAGTCGCTAGTAATAAACCCTGCAACCCCCCGCCCCATCCCCACTTCTTTTACAGCACTAGCTGCCATAACACAGTTAAGTTTAAAGATCCAGCTTGGTTTAAAGAGCTTTGACAAGATAGGCGTATAAGGTAAGTGTGTAGGATTGGGAGGCAGGGGGCCAGGTCAGGCCTTGGGGAGGGTGTGGGGTCCAGCCACCTTGCAGCGGGAGTGGGCATGTCGCCTGTCATGGCGGGGGTGTGGGAGTGAGGTCTCGCGGAGAGGGAAGAGTCCCCATGCGGGTGGGGGATATCCTATGAATTGGGGAGTTCCTTCAGGGGGTGTAGTCCCTTGAGGCTGGGGGTAGTCCCATTGGAAGGGTGGTCAGGGTGATGGGGGATTCCCATGATGGGGGGGAGTGACCAGGTTTGGGGGGAGTCCCTTGGGGGTTCAAGGGGTGGGGGAGCTTTTGGGGCTTCTGGGGTTTGGGGGGGGGTTGGCATGGGTCTCTGCAATAGTCACCCAGACACTAGAAGAAATTTTAATTCTTCTAACATTGTTGTAACACAATCGGAACCACCCAAAGCTTGTGATTTAAATCACATTTTTGGATGGTTCGCAGTACAGGCAATTGTCCATCAGATGTTTGCACTTCCCGGGCAATTGCCATGCAAACCTTACCTGAAAGCTTTCTTGGGGGGTTCCCCAATGCGTCTTTGGGGTATCCGCCCTCCACCACAACATCATGCCCTGGAGCTTGGAAGTTATGGTCCATTATATCAAAAATCTTATTGTCTATAAAACCTTACTTCAGTAACCAAATTTATGTGTCAACATTTGCTATTATGAATTCCAATGTCCACCTTTATAGTGGAAACTGCCTACATAAACATGTTGCTCTCTGCTTACACTCTTCAGCCACTGGTGGCACTGTAGCATCTCAATCTCCCAGCTCCTTATCCGATGTTCCAAGCAACTATATACCTCTTCTCCCCAAATTGCTGTATACTTTTCGAATTAACAAGAGGTAACTTAAAATTCAGGAGAGTGTTACAATCCTGTAAAGGACCAGTAATTGTTTGTTTAATGTAGACTAAGTTTGAAATCCTAGATACCCACTAAGAGAATGAAGCCACAAGGTTCAATGTTTTTAAATAAACAAAATAAACTTTGCTATACAAAGTCAGAAAAGTAAAGCAATTTACAATATCTATCTTATACTCTAACATTCAGAATTAACATGAGGTAAATATAAAAGAACTTGCAAATTGTAGCTAAACACATCATATTGCTCATTAAATGGCAAATGTGATCAAATCAGATCCCATTGATTTCTCAGAAACCTATTACACACCATCATTCTTGTAAATTATTATCTCCTTAGGGATAAGGCATTCATGGTGTCTGCTGTAGCTCAGTGGTAGCAATCTCACCCAAGTCAGAAGGTTGTGTTTAGAATTATAGAATGATACAGCACAGAAGGAAGTCATTCATCTCATCAGCCCTATGTCAGTCCCTTGCAAGGGCTATCCAATTATTCCACTTTCCTGGTCTTTCCTATTGCCCTTCAAATATTTATCAAATACTCTTTTGAAAGATATGATTGAATCTGCTTCCACCATCCCTTCAGGTAACACATTCCAAATCATAACAACAAGTGGTTCAAACTCCTCTCCAGAGACTTAAGTTGACACTCCAGTGCAAAATGGAGGGAGTGCTGCATTGTTGTAGGTGCTGCCTTTTGGTTGAGTTATTATATCTCATCTCATATGGATGTAAAAGGTCCCATGGCACCATTTTTAAGTAGGGCAGTGACGTTCTTCCTGATGTCCTGGTTAATATTTATCCCTCAGGCCCCATTACTAAAGCTGATTACCTGGTCATTTTTCATTACTCTCTGTAGGACCATGCTGTGCACAAATTGGCTGCCATGTTTCCTATATTAGGACAGAGACTACACTTCAGAAGTACAGTATTAGCGGTAAAGAGCTTTGGGACATCCAGTGGTCATGAGCAGCATTATATAAGTGCAAGTCTTTCTTGATTTAAAAATACACATGCCACCTTTTTACTATTTGCTTGTTTATAATGTCTTTATATCCTTTTTTTCTCAGATTGCAATGGATTAGGAGTACCACCATTCAAGAATACAATGTCAATCAATTCTTCAAACATTGATTCTTTTAAAAACTGCACCAAAATTAATGGAAACGTAATCATTATGGAATTGGCTTTCAGAGGGTAAATTATTTCTCTTTTCTTATAATGTTCTAATCGTGCATCATGCCTGGTGAATGATCAAGCAGATCCTTTGCTGGTTTAAGGGATGGAACTAAAGATTACTTGTGACATACCCTCTGAAATCAGTTAACCCGGCATTAAATTTGTTAAATCTGTAAATTTTGTGTCATCCTCATAATTCGGTACCTGCTGCTGTCATGATTTTTCAATAAACCAGTCATCTGTCTACCCATCCATCTATTCACTGAGGCATAAAAACTTGGTCTGCAAGAAGTTGATTTTATGTGTGATTGTTTTGTAGTTTTGTTGACTTTATAATTTTAGTTTCTGCCTTGTTCATTTTTAATAACTAATAAATTATATTTTTTGTTGTATTCCAAGACTATCAGCAAAAATCATCTCCTCCCAAGCCATAACAGATATTTTACAAACCCACATGTACAACATCAATAATAAGTTACCACACTGCAAGTTCGACTTGTTTGAGTGATGCTATCCCAATGCATATGTTCATTCGCCAACAATTATCTAGTATTTGTTAAAGCTTTCTTTTCCCAGAGAAGATCTTACAATGGTCTTGTCTTTGACTATTTGTCTGAAAAATGTGCCTTCTGACTCTTTCCTCAAATTGTAAAGGAGGAGACACCTAATTGTGGATCTTATTGCATGGTATTCCTTTAATTTGTATCAATCAGAACCGTTAGTTTAAAGATGACCCACTTACTATTGGATAAAAACTACCTTCTTGAGAGCATCTAGGGATGCAAAATGAATGCTGACTTTCCCAGCAAAACCCCCACCCTGATGTGAATTTTAAAGAAAAAAGCTATTGCAAAAATTGCAGATACTCTATTTGCACTGGACGTAATTTCAACTCTCAACTTTTTTTTACTGGTTTCAGGCAAATTTTGCCAGAAGAACCAGCACGCTCTAACAGAAATTCCTGCCCTGTACGTGTATAATGTTTTATTAATGGTAATTCATGCTTTCCTATTCTAGTGATCCCTTCACAAATACAACTGCTCTGTCTTTAGAGAAACTAGAAGTCTTCAGAACTGTGAAAGAAATAACAGGTTGGTTCATTCAAAAACTGCTTCCAGGTCCATCCATGTTAAAATAAAATGCAATTTATTTGTAAAGTTATGTTAGTGGAGAGATCCAGGATGTAATATATCACTTTCTCAACACTATGGGCTGGAGTTTATCCTCCCCCATGGGCAGGTTTGAAGGCTGGGGAGCACATAAAATCCAGTAGTGGCCTTACCACCACTTACTCACCTGCCCCTGACCTCTCTGAAATTTTATGGTGGGGTGCGGGGGAGGTATCGGATGGTATGCTCAACCATGAGCCTAGCTAGGCTCTTAAGTGGCCAATTAATGGCCACTTGAGGGCCTCATCCAGCCTTCACTGGTATTATATCCACAGTTGGGGGCAGTCCATGTAAGGAAACCCAGCAGCTTTAGCTGGGTTGGTTGCTGCCTGGCAAAGGGAATTGGGGGAGGGTGTGGTGGAATCCTCCTTTGTGGGTCCCCTGGGCCATCAGAGGCACTCCTTCGTGCAGGTCATACTTCCCCATTTATCCTCCCTCTGGCCTCTCAAACCCAGCCCCCAACCTCGCTTACCAGGACTTGACAATCTGGCCCCAGCCATACCCCGGACTTTGAGTCCAGGTTCCTCTTTGTTGGGACTACCTGTAGTCCCAGCAGTTGCCACTGCTCCCACCTGGTACAGCTGGGACTACTGTCTGTCATTTGATTGGTCAGCAGCTCTCTAAGGCAGGACTTCCTCCTAATGGAGGGACAGAAGTCTTGCCTTAAAGCAATTAGTACTGATCATGGTATTAAATTGCAACAAGGCATCTGCCAGGATCGACATTTCAGCCAGGGCTTAGGGTGGCGGGGTGAGACAGGATGCAGGACTCCATAAAATCCTGCCCCATGTTTCTTCTATATGCGATTAATTGTTACATCACTGCAGTCTTGTTTGGTATTTCACTGTAACATTTTGAGACTTTCAGCTCAAGCAAAACAAATTTGAAGTTCTTCAAAGAAGACAATGCTTGATTTTGGAAAACATATTAAAGCTGTGAAAAAATACATTTTAATCATTACTCTTTTTTATAATCATTTATATTTTATAATCATTAGTCTGCAAAAGGAACCAAGGCTCTAATTTGGATCAGAGTAGTGATGAAATGTACTTGACCTTCAGAATGTTGCAGCATGCTTGTTTATTTCGTACACCCTTACAAAAAAGCCTCAGGTCACTTTTCGAAGTTAAAAATGTGATATAAATAGGAGGTTTTGCAATTTCCCATATGAAAGTTACTGAATCACTGTGGAAAAAGGATATAGGGCATGAAATGTGAGACCGCCATTTCTGATGATTTTTATGTTGGAATTACTAGCAGACAGTTGTTTAAGTGCTTTAGGAACAAAGGAATGTACACAAGAGGAATACAAAAAAAATGGTTCAGTTTAACTGTCCTGTGAACATGTCCCATAATAACTATTAGATCCCACTAACATTTTTCTTCAGAGACTTATCCAAATCTCTGTTTGCAGATGCAAGCAGCTCACATGTCTTCATTACTAGTCCATTCTATATATTCATCACCCTCTACGTAAAGTAGTTAATTTTAATCTTTCCTTTCACCCTCCTCTGCTAAGCTTGAAGCTATTAATAAGAACATGATAACAGGGCAGTTAAATGATGATAATATGATTGGGCAGAAATTGATTTATTAAAGAAAAATAGTGTTTAACAAATCTGTTAAAAATTCTTTGAGTTTGTGATTAGCAGAGTGGATAAAGAAGAACCAGTGTATTGACTGTATTTGGAGTTTTCAGAAGACAACGATAAGATGCAGCCCAAAATAGGGCTCATAGAATTGCGAGTAACATATTACCATGGATTGTGGGATAAAAGCAAAAAATTGCGGATGCTGGAAATCCAAAACAAAAACAGAAACAGAAATACCTGGAAAATCTCAGCAGGTCTGGCAGCATCGGCGGAGGAGAGCACAGTTGACGTTTCGAGTCCTCATGACCCTTCAACAGAACTAAGTAAAAGTAGGAAAGGGGTGAAATATAAGCTGGTTTAAGGGGTGGGGCGGGGGGGAGGGGTTGTTGGGACAAGCAGCCAGTGATAGGTAGAGATAACCAAAAGCCGTCACAGACAAAAGAGCAAAGAGGTGTTGAAGGTGGTGGTATTATCTAAAGGAATGTGCTAATTAAGGGTAGAAGACAAGACAGATAAGGTACAGATAGCCCTAGTGGTGGGAGGGGAATACTAAAAGGTAGAAATAAACAATAGGTGGAAGTACATTTAAAAATAATGGAAATAGGTGGGAAAAGAAAAATCTATATAAATTATTGGAAAAAAACAAAAAGGAGGGCGAAGAAACGGGAAGGGGGTGGGGATGGAGGAGAGAGTTCAAGATCTAAAATTGTTGAACTCAATATTCAGTCCGGAAGGCTGTAAAGTGCCTAGTCGGAAGATGAGGTGCTGTTCCTCCAGTTTGCATTGAGCTTCACTGGAACAATGCAGCAAGCCAAGGATAGACATGTGGGCAAGAGAGCAGGGTGGAGTGTTGAAATGGCAAGCGACAGGGAGGTCTGGGTCATACTTGCGGACAGACCGAAGGTGTTCTGCAAAGCAGTCACCCCGTCTGCGTTTGGTCTCTCCAATGTAGAGGAAACCGCATTGGGAGCAACGAATGCAGTAGAATAAGTTGAGGGAAGTGCAAGTGAAATGCTGCTTCACTTGAAAGGAGTGTTTGGGCCCTTTGACGGTGAGGAGAGAGGAAGTGAAGGGGCAGGTGTTGCAACTTCTGCGGTTGCATGGGAGGGTGCCGTGGGAGGGGGTTGAGGAGTAGGGGGTGATGGAGGAGTGGACCAGGGTGTCACGGAGGGAACGATCCCTACGGAATGCCGCGGGGGGTGGGGGTGGAGGAAGGGAAGATGTGTTTGGTGGTGGCATCATGCTGGAGTTGGCGGAAATGGCAGAAGATGATCCTTTGAATGCGGAGGCTGGTGGAGTGATAAGTGAGGATAAGGGGGACCCTATCATGTTTCTGGGAGGCAGGAGAAGGCGTAATGGTGGATGCGAGGGAGATGGGCCAGACACGGTTGAGGGCCCTGTCAACCACCTCCGTTCTTGAGCTTTTCCACCCACGGTAGTTGACAGGGCCCTCAACTGTGTCTGGCCCATCTCCCACGCATCTGCCCTCACGCCTTCTCCTCCCTCCCAGAAACATGATAGGGTCCCCCTTGTCCTCACTTATCACTCCACCAGCCTCCGCATTCAAAGGAACATCCTCCGCCATTTCTGCCAACTCCAGCATGAGCCACCACCAGACACATCTTCCCTTCACCCCCCCGGCGGCATTCCGTAGGGATCATTCCCTCCATGACACCCTGGTCCACTCCTCCATCACCCCCTACTCCTCAACCCCCTCCCACGGCATCCTCCCATGCGACCGCAGAAGATGCAACACCTGCCCCTTCACTTCCTCTCTCCTCACCATCAAGGGGCCCAAACACTCCTTTCAAGCGAAGCAGCTTTTCACTTGCACTTCCCTTAACTTAGTCTACTGCATTCGTTGCTCCCAATGCGATTTCCTCTACATTGGGGAGACCAAACGCAGACTTGGTGACCGCTTTGCAGAACACCTTCGGTCTGTCCGTAAGAATGACCCAGATCTCCCTGTCGCTTGCCATTTCAACACTCCATCCTGCTCTCTTGCCCAGATGTCTGTCCTTGGCTTGCTGCATTGTTCCAGTGAAGCTCAACGCAAACTGGAGGAACAGCACCTCATCTTCTGACTAGGCACTTTATAGCCTTCCGGACTGAAGATTGAGTTCAACAATTTTAGATCTTGAACTCTCTCCTCCATCCCCACCCCCTTCCCGTTTCTTCCCTCTCCTTTTTGTTTTTTCCAATAATTTATATAGATTTTTCTTTTCCCACCTATTTCAATTATTTTTAAATGTATTTCCACCTATTGTTTATTTCTATCTTTTAGTGTTCCCCCATCCCCACTAGAGCTACCTGTACCTTATCTGTCCTGTCTTCTACCCTTAATTAGCACATTCCTTTAGATAATATCACCACCTTCAACACCTCTTTGTTTTTTTGTCTGTGACAGCTTTTGGTTATCTCCACCTATCACTGGCTGCTTGTCCCAACAACACCCCCCTGCCCCTCATCCCTTAAACCAGCTTATATTTCACCCCTTTCCTATTTTTACTTAGTTCTGTTGAAGGGTCATGAGGACTTGAAACGTCAACTGTGCTCTCCTCCGCCGATGCTGCCAGACCTGCTGAGTTTTTCCAGGTATTTCTATTTCTGTTTTTACCATGGATTTTGGATTGGTTATTTGGTTATGGACAGAAAACAGAGTAAGAATAAACGGGTCATTTTTGGAGTGGCAGTCTTTAGCTAGTCGGGTAATACAAGGATCTGTGTGTTGACCCTCACCTGTTGGAAATCTATATTAATGTCTTAGGTGAGGGGACCGAGTGTAATGCATCCTAGTTTGCTGACAAATACAAAGCAAAGTGCGAATGAGTAGGATGTAGAGAAGCTGCAAAGGGATATAGATCGGTTAAATAACTAGGCAGGAAGGTAGCAGTTGGAGCATAGTGTGCAGAATTGTCAAATTTGGTAAGAAGAATTGAAAAGCAGATTTTTTGAAAAAGGTGAGTGACTAGAAAGTGTTGGTATTCAGCGGTATTTGGATGTCCTTGTGAATCAGAAAAAACTAACTTGCAAGTACAGCAAGCAATTAGGAAAGCAAATGATATGTTAGCTATTACTACAAAGGGATTAGATTATATGAGTACAGAAGGCTCACTGCAGTTATATAGGGCTTTGAGGAGACCACACCTGGACTACTATGTACAGCTTTGGTCTCCTTACTTATTTGCCCTAGAGGGAGTGCAGCAAAATTTCACTAGACTGATGATTGGCATGAGGCCTAGGAAAATAGACCTATATTCCCTCGAGAAGACTCTGCCTATATTCCCTAGAGTTTAGAAGAGTGAAAGATGACCATGTTGAAACAGATAACATTTTTAACAGAGAAGATGCTGAGAGGCCATTTCCTGTGCCTGTGGAATCTATAATCAGTAGTCACAGTCTCAGCCTTTTAGGTCCAAAATTAGGAGAAATTTCTTCACTTGAGGTTGTGAATCTTTGGAATTCACTAACCTAGGAGGCAATGGATGTTCAGTCATTTAGTGCAGCATATTCAATGCAGAAGTCAATAATTTTTTAAATTCTAGAGGAGTCGAGGGATATGGGGATATCATGGGAATGTGGAGCTGAGACATGATCTCATTGAATGGCAGAGCAGGCTCAAGGGCCAAGCGTACTTACTCCTTCTCCTGTTCCTTATCTTCTTTTCAACTATGTTCTCTTGTAGAATCTGTGACTATTCTAAATACTTTGATGTTGTATTACCTGTAATTGTTGAGTATTTCTTTAAAATTTCCTTTGAACATTCAGCTTTGGCCCTGCTCCTAATCAGATGCCTAATCCCATTCAACCAGTGTCTCATGTTGTCCTGTCTTCAATGCCTAGAAATCTTTCTTTAGCAAAGTGACCAAAAATGTCAGCTGTCCCAGCACACCTTATAAACTCAAATCACACCCGGAGATTTACGTTCTGCACTGTGGCTAAACAGTGTAAGATTCCATGTGCTGTTTTCATTGCCACCCACGTTTCTGCTGATGGCTTCAATAATGTATAAAAATGTATCCCTTAATTTCTTTCCTGTATTAATTCCTCACAACCATATCAATTAGTTTATATCGCCACTTTATATTATCCTTTCCCAATCTTGTGACTTTGCGTTTGTCAACCTATACTAATATATGCCATTCATTAGTCCAATTCATCAGTCAAGCCAGGTCCTCCATCAACTTCATTACTTAAATTGACTGTTTACCTTTTGTTCAAGACTGTTCAGTATCCCTGTTTGGTGTCAGCTGAAAACTTGAAGCGATTTGTTTCTTTCCCCATTTCCAAGTAACTCCTGTGCAGGAATAGCAATGGCCCCACCCTACTAGTTTCCTCTTCCATGATGATCAGCTTTGATTATAACCACTCTTCCTATGTTCTTAGAGTACATTGTTACATATTGGATTTCTCTGAAAATTAGGAATACAGAACCACTTTACTGATTGATTCATTTTAAGATAACTACATTTGATTTATTATTAATTCAATCTAATGTGGATAGGAGGGGATCCAACTGAAGAGCATAGATTAGTGATAAACTTTAAATCTGTGCAGTGATAGGCCATAGCTTCTGCGTTCCCCAGCATCGCATTTGGGCGGTTCAGAGTACCCCCCAAAAGATGCGCTGGGGAATCCATCTCGGAACTTCACGGGTAAGCACTTAAAAGGCAATTGCCCAGAAGTGCACATTTCCTCTGGGCAATTGTGCAACCTGGGAACCATCCGAAAATGCAATTTAAAATGCAAGCTTCAGATAGTTCCGACCAATGGATGGGTCACACCAATAGTTACCCAGAAAAAGTTAGAAAAATTAAAACCTCTTCTAAATTCTGGGTAACAATTGTAAAGACCCAGACCGATCCCCACACGGGACTCCCCCAATATCCCTGACCACACCGCACCCCCCGGGGCTCCCACAACCCTGACTAACCACACCCCCCCACAGTATTCCCCACCCACCGGCCAATCTGCCATGGAGATTCCCCAGAGCTACATGGGACTCCTCACCTAATCATCCCCCACCTCAACAGACTCGATTCTCGTTTCTCCAACCCGAACAGACCATCCCACCCTTGGGGTCCAACCAGACACACATCCTCTTATGTCCGACCACCCCAACTCCCCATCCACCCACATGTCCGACTCCCCACCCCCGACCCCCTGGAATTCCAATCTCCCCCACCATGCCAAATGTCTGACCCCGCCCAAAATTCCAATCACCCCCTAACCCCCTCCTGATGTCTGACATCCCCACCCTCTTCCGAATGCCTGAAACCTTCTCCCCATCCCAACCATCCTCCGAACACTGCCAACCCCTCCGCCAAATCCTATCCGCTTCTCCTCTCCCTGGTCTGTCAGACATTTACACTTTCCTGCTTTACAGCAGCTAGTGCCGTAAAAAAGGCAGCGTGTCCACCTTCAACTTGCTGGTGCAGGAATGTGACCCTGGACTTGGGAGAAAGCTCCACTGGCTGGTTCTGATCGTCACTCCGAGGAAGTTGCAGCCCATTATTTCTTGAGTTTCTTCAATATCTATTAGCGATATGATGTTTCACAAACCTTTTGTAATTCCTTATTAACATACTTCTGTTTTATAAGGGTATTTGTTCATTCAAAGTTGGCCAGACCATTATGAAAATCTTCAGGTTTTTGAAAATCTTGAAATTATACGAGGCCGGACACAACATCGGTAAGTGGCTTATATAGCTGTAGTTTAATAGGAACTATTTATTAATGGTGAGAAGTCGTTTATTAAGTTAATTGTGTTGTAAATACAAAGTTTGAATTGTATTTTGATTTTGATTTGCAAAACTGGAAGTGCAATGAACTAAGAACACACAGACAGTGAATGCAGCACTTCACTCAGGAATGAATTTACTTTTAAAATGTGTGATTATTCATTTCATTTGTGTCAATGAATATAAATTGTCATTGAGCTTGGGCCTAAACAACCATCTGGTTAATATAGGTGTAATTTTCTTTACCTAATGTCTTTCTATTTTTGTACATATTTAGTAGTAGTATATCATTCGCTTTGGTGAAGCTGAACATTACTTCTCTGGGATTGCGTTCACTCAAGGAGATTAGTGACGGCCAAGTAAGCATCGTCAATAATTTCAAACTTTGCTACGCTGACACCATAAACTGGGAGCAGCTTTTCAAATCGAGCAGGCAGTCATCGAAACTAACACAAAATAAACCCAAGAAAGAATGCAGTAAGTGAATAACTTTTGAATTTTTTATATGGGATATTTGAGTGGTCAATTAGAAGTCGTTCAAATCTTATTTGGCACTGGAGTTCTGGAAACTACTCTGGTTTTGATTTGTTTGAATATGTCAAAAGCATTGCTCTATATTTTTTCAAACCTAAAGCTTGATGCCATTTGTTTGACAACACTAAGCTTTTCTCAATAATTTAAATATACCAATATATTTTTGAACAAAAACTAGACACAGATTTTACTCTTTTCTTGGAGGAATGATGACCAATATTTCAAAAAATGGGTATTCCAGGTGTGCGTATGTTTTCACTCATTGTAATGCTTTAGTAATATAACAATTATTGAATTCCACCTTGAACCCTAGAGAAAACATGGCTTGATTGATAGCTCTGGCTCGCTGATTTCTGCTGTTAATTGTGCAGTGTTTATTTACACAAGGTTAAGAGGTTTCAAGTGCTTGAAGTTTCTGCTATTCATACTTTAAAGGGTCTGGATGATTGACACTTTTATTTTCCTGTATTAAAAAGGAGTTTATTTTATCATAATGTGAATGACTGAATGAATGACTAAGATTTTTTTACACACCCTGCTGTCACTATAGAGTTCAGTGGTTCTATACTGTGTATGGTGGTTCAATGGGCATGGAAATGCCATAGCTTGGCATAAGGAGAATGGTCCATGGGGGGCAGTGGATTTGCATAGCTTAGCAAGTGGGGAAGAGGCCATGCGGGGTTAGGTGGAGGGGCAAAGCTTGACATGGGGGGGCATGAGAGGCCATAGATGTCTGGAGGATATACATTGGCATGGGCCCAAGAGGGGCCATAGAGGATGGGTGGGGGGCATGAGGAGACATGGTGCAGAATTTTCCCAGATTTGCACTAAGTTTGGTAGCGGGCAGATAAACCAACGTTTTACCCATTGGCCGCGGTGGTGGGTTTTCAAGCCGTATCTTCCCAAACCCGCCACATTATTTATGCATTCCCAGGAGACATGCCATTTCCATGCCAGACGGGCTCTCATTCGCCCGCCCACCATCACCCCACCGCTGCATCATGCCGGGCGCTATATTTAAAGTCCAGCCACAAGTACACATCTCAGTGCTTCCAGACCACCACTTCTGCACGGAAGACATGGCCCTCAAACTGAAGAAGACTGCAGCCCCCAGGTTCAGCAACGCGTTCCTCGAGTACCTTTTGGATGCCAAGGAGGCCCACCGGAATGCCCTCTACCCCCGCACTGGCCACAGGATGGGCAGCAACAGCATAAACCCAGCTTGGGATGTGGTGGCAGTAGTGTCCTTCAAAAGAGGACAACCACCCAGTGCCACAAGAGGATGAATGATCTGCTCCATTCCACCAGGTTAAGTTACTCTTCTCATCACTTTCAACTCACACACTCACAAACCCATCAATATCCACAGCTCAAGGGACGTCACCATTCACTCTCTCACACTCACCGTCATTGTCCTTATTCTGTCTATGGGACCACTCTCCACCCACACAGGCCAGGTATACTGATCATCTGGCCTGGCAGGCATCCTGATAACACTTTCTCCATCTCTATTCATGAAAGACAAGCTGGCACACAACAAGAGGAAGAGGTCACAGACCAGTGGCAGAATGCCTGAAATCAAGTCCTCACGGACTTTGAAAACAGAGCCATCCAGCTTGCCAGCAAGGATCTGGACCATTTCTGTACTGACGATGAGATTGGCAGTGCTCCACTAAGTGAAGGTCCAGCGGTGCAACATCTATCAGACAACCATGCTGTGAGTGATGTGTCCTGTTTCACAGGTCACTGCCATGCACTAATTATCTCTGCTTGCTTCCACAGGCACATCTGGGAAACAGCTGATGGAGTCCATGACCAGTGGCCTCCAATCAAGCCCCGAAGAAACCTCTGAAAAGGAATCTGGAGGCACCCCCCTTGTAGTCCCATCACAGCGCTCACCTCTCCCTCCACCAGCATAGAGACACACACCTCGATGGGACCTAGGTTTAGAATACTCTCGGCATCACGACCTGGTGAGCACATTGCACTGTCTGATCCATAGATGGAGGCATGGACCACCCTAGCGTCTGGCACTCGGAGGATTGCTGGAGGCCAGAAATTTGCTGAGTCCAAGCCAGATGACGAGCATCTGGACTAGATCATGCCACAGTTGCTAGAGCTGCAAAGGCAAGCTCGGGAACATCAGGAAGGAATGCTTGCTGCTGTCTTCAGATTGCAAGGCACGGCAGAGAACTCCATCTGCCTTCACTCTAAGGTGATAGAACCGACATGCCAACGCACCGAGGTCAACACTGGTAGGATGGCGGCCGCCATGGAGACCTTGTCCAGGGCTTTACTCCTGCACTGCTGCACGGGCTCAACTCCATCGCTGCTGCAATTGTTGGCTTCCAAAAGTGTGTATGCGAGAGGGGTGCCAGGCAGCTCGATCTCACTCCAGCTACCCCTGCTCCTCAAGGAGTCAGCCTGGGGCCCCTGGGCACCCATAGGGAGGAGGATCAACAGGTGCACACTCCGGTCCCATCCATCCAGGTGACTCCGAGAGTGCCCAGCACATCCGACTCCCCTCTACCTGTGACCTCAGCAGCTTCAGCTCCACAGGCCAAGTAGGGTGCTAGTGCCACGCAGCAGGACCCCGGAAGCAGGCCGGGGCCCTCCAAGTCTTGGCCCTCCAAAGGACGCCCATCAAAGTCACCACAGACGGGGCGTCACGGTCAGCAGGCTGCCTCTACTTCCACTATGGATGTCCGGGGAGCACCAAGACCCAGCAGCAGAGTTAGGAATGTTAAGGAGAATTAGTTGCATGGCCTGGGTACAGGCGTTACTCGCTTCTACAGGCTGTTCACTATTGTCAATAAACTCCCAAGAATGTCTCCCTGTCTATGGCTCATTGATCTGATGAATAGTGTTTTTGTCACTCAGATGTGAAACTTTTCTGCACAAGATAAAGGCAGGTGTCTCAGTCCAGGGCCTCTTCCCTGTGCTTTGTGCAGCCTTCGGTCCAAAGTGATGGTCCGTCCTCACACTCCCTGGACACATTACTGATGCCTGCACTGCAGCAGTGCTTGTCATTGCTGCCAGATGTCATGGGCAGGCGTCACAGAGTTCTCTCATTTCCTATATGCTCTCAGCACCTTTAAGGTGGGGCTGGCCCCATCTCTTCAGCATCTGTGACCACTGATGTTGTGCTCCAGCTCCTGAAAGGCTCAGGTGCTGAAGGCAGACAAAGGATCAGATCTTTCTAAAGTTTCATGGCTGCGTCTCTATGATATGACCCTGATCACAGAGCACAAGCAAGCTGCCCTAAGCCTCTGAGAATGATTGACTCCTGTCTAGCTATGTGGAGATCTATGGAGTGTCCTCACTGCATGTCATCACCATCCTCGTGCAGTCGAGCGACTATGAGGGCCTCCATTGCACCTCCATGACATGAGCATTATCACAGAGGGTATTCACCATAAGCCAGACTGGAGTCAAACGTTCACAGATGCAATGTGAGGATCTATGGGGTCTCCTCACTGCATGTCGCCATCATCCTCCACAAATCTAGCAGCTGTGAGGTCCCGCTGAATGCGCCTGCCTTATCTGGCTAGTGTGAGAGGCCCAACCCCGCCATCTTCACCTCCAAGGATGTCCTCAGCCCCCTGTCGGCACCCTCCTCATTGGAGGCAACGATGATGCTTGACACACTCTGTGGACTGTATTGCAGGGCTCCACCAGACCTGTCCAGGCACTGGAACCTCATCTACAGCATCCCGATGGCTAACTCCACCAAGCTGCAAGCTGCAGCATGAACCTCATTATAGTGTCGCTCTGCTGCAGCCTGAGGCTGCTGCACGAGTGTCTTCAGCCACGCCCTCTGTGGGTAGCACTTGTCCCTGAGGAGCCAACCCTGCAGCTTCTGTGGAACTGGAAGACTCCAGAGATCAGTGACCGACTGAGGAGGTAGGCATAGTGCGCACTCCCTAGAAACTGTGCGCACACCTGCAGGATGTGTTTCTGGTGGTCGCACACCAACTGCACATTCAGCAGTTGATGTAGTCCACCGTGTGTAGCAACAGAGATCTGAGTGCCACATGAGTGCAGTCAATCACATCCTGAACCTGTGGGAAATCTGAGATCTGCATGAATCCAATCGTTCTTGCATCTTGGCTGTCCTGGTCCTGGGCGAAATGCAGAAAGTTGTGTGCCCTCGCAAAGATGGCATCCGTGACCTCAGGGATGCATTTATAGTTGGATCCCGCAGAGGTCACCTGTGGAGTCCTAAAAGGAGCAGTAGAAATTGAGCACTGCTATCACTTTCACAGCCACTAGCAGTGGATGCCATCCATGCCGTGGTGCTAAATCCTTCTGTAGCTAGCAGTTGTGCCCAACCAGTTCCCTAGACATGCGATTGGCGGCAGCTTTGCCCATTGGGCTGCATGCTGTGCTCTCAGTTCAGGCGCAGGCATTCCCCTAACCTGCGCTGAAAGTCTGCACTGTTAGCTTGAAACATGGGGGAGGCTGGTCCAAACTGGGATGATGACATTGCAAAGGGCTGTGAGCACCTCCAGCAGTGACTGCTCCATGGCCAGATTTAGCGGGGAGATTGTACAATGTGCCCAGTCACCCAACTGTTCTGCCCATGACTAAAATGCTCATGACTTTGCAATCTGTGCCAGGGTGGCAGGGGAGGGAGGTGAAAAGTTTTTGAGCACTTTGTGGCACTTTGATGCATCTGCATTGCTTTAATGAGCAGATAAACTCGAAGCCCGACTCAAACCATATCAATGTGGCTGCACCTGATCTGTCTGAGTTGCAGAGGAATAGTGACTTTATACAGGTTTCCCTAATGTGCGACCACATCCCACACCCACCCTACCCCTCCACCCCGAATGCTTGGGCTCTATGTTCAACAGCAGGCCCTTGGCCCACCCCCCCGCACAAGTCGCCTCAACGGCAGGGCTGAGCTTAACCCAACCCCCCAGTGCCTTTCAAGCTTGAGCCCAACGGGCGACCCTGACGAGCGCTGTACAATGTAATTGCGTACTTACCTCCGAGTTCCCCTCAAAGTGAAGGTCGCCAAGTGCACATTGCTTATGTGCTGTTGTGAAACATGTCAGCATGCTTTTCCGCCAACGTGGACGGACAACCCAGCAGGGCAGCGGAATGATTCGGCGGCCTGACCTGATAATGATGTGCTGATTTATGACAATGAGGTTCCTGATGTCCGATGCCTGGAAACGCGGCCCATCATTGTCAGGCTGAGTGGATGATCGCGAATTGGTTTCATGCCGTCACACCATTTTGTCCACTCATGCCACTGATCACGCCTGATGCCATTGGGCACAGACTATTCTGCCAATGATAGGGCATGGGGAGTGTTTGGGGGTGAGGGGTCATGAGGGCTGGAGGGTCTTTCTGCTTTTATTTTAAACGGGACAAAGTTCCATGGCATCAAGGTGATTGACCTCCAACAACCACAACCATCTTCCTAGATAATCGAGAGTAGACTGATGGGGCGATTATTGGTCTGGCTGGATTTGTGCTGCTTTTTGTGTAAAGGACATCCTTGGGCAATTTTCCACATTGTCGGGTTGATGCCAGTGTTGTAGCTGTACTGGAACAGTTTGGCTAGAGGCGCGGCAACTTCTGGACCACAAGTTTTCAGTACTATTGTGGAATATAGACAGGGCCCATAGCATTTGCAGTATTCAATGCCTTCAGCCATTTCTTGATGTCATGTGGAGTGAATTGAATTGGCAGACAACTGGCATCTGTGATGCTGGGGACCTCTGGAGAAGGCCGAGATGGATCATCTACTCGGCACTTCTGGCTGAAGATTGTTGCAAATACTTCAGCCTTACTTATCACACTGATCTGCTGGGCTCCCCCATCATTGAGGATGAGGTTATTTGTAGAGCCTCCTCCTCCAGTGAGTTGTTTAATTGTCCAGCACCATTCACAGCTGGATGTGGCAGGACTATAGAGCTTAGATCTGACCCGCTGGTTGTGGAATCGCTTAGCCCTGTCTATCACTTGCAGCTTCTGCTGTTTGACACACAAGTAGCCTTGTGTTATAGCTTCATCAGGTTGACACCTCATTTTTAGGTGTGCCTGGTGCTTTTCCTGATATGCCCTCCTGCACTCTTCATTGAATCAGGGTTGATCCCCTGTTTTGGTGATAATGGTAGAGTGGGGCATATGCCGGGCCATGAGGTTACAGATTATGTTTGAGTACAATTCTGCTGCTGCTGATGTCCCGCAGTGCCTCACAATCATCCAGTCTTGAGTAGCTAGATCTGTTAGCAATCTATCCCATTTAGAATGGTGGTAGTGCCACACAACACGATGGAGGGTATCCTCAGTGTGAAGACGGGACTTTGTCTCCACATATGCAGGATGATGTTGATAGAAGCATTGCAAATAGAATTCAGTGTGGAGAAGAATGAAGTGATTAACTTTTTGGGAGGACTAACATGAAACAACAGTATATTATAGCAGGTATTTTTTTGTACAATAAAGATAAGCAGGGAGACCTTTGTGTTCTTATACAGAAATCCGAAGTGTTCACAGAGCAAGTTGATAAGGTAGTTAAACAAGAAAATTGGTCACTTGAGTTAATGAATAGAATATAAAAGCAGAGAGATCATACTGGAACTACATAAATTACTGGTTAGGCCTCAGCTGAAGTATGATGGGCAATTCTGGGCACTGTGTTTCAGTAAAGATGTAAAAGCATTAGAAAGGGTACAGAGGAGACTTAACAAGATGATACCAGGGATGAGGGACCTCAACTCTGAGGAGAGGTTAGAGAAGTTAGAACTATTTTCCTTGGGAGAGGGAAGGTTAAGAGGTGACCTAATAGAGATTTTCAAGCTAATGAGAGTTTTGATGGAGTAGATTGGGAAAGAAATATTGGGCAGAATTTTACGCTGATCGGGCGGGCACACGCCCTACCTGATTGGACGCAAAATCGCGTGAGATGACATTGGGTGAGCTTTGGTCGACGGGCACGTGCTAAACTCGGAAGCACACCTGCTGACAATTAGAGGCCAATCAAGGTTATTAAAGATGCAATTTTCACTGATTTTTCTTGGTCCGTCCAATCTTGGTGGACGGGGGACTCGACCAGGCGGACTTTGCATTTTTCATGAAACCTTTCATCTAAGTGCGGGGCAAAGTTTCAGTTACCAAATGAAAGAAAAAGAAAAGTCTATGGACAGCATTTTTATCATGTACTTGTTCAGGTGACTGTGATGCTTGGATTTTTTTCCTGATTTTATAAACCTTACTTAACTGTTTTCAAGTCTTCAGCTCCCAGAGTCTGCCTTCAAGGAGCTTTCTGCTTTCTCTTGATCTTTTCATTGAGAACTGTCGGTGCGACATTAGTCGTCTCAATTTCTCTGCTCCTCTCACCCATTCTAACCTGTCTCTCTCTGAAATTACTGCACTCCATTCTCTCAGGTCCAACCCTGACATTGTCATCAAACCCGCTGACAAGGGTGGTGCTGTTGTTGTCTGGCGCACTGACCTCTACCTCGCGGAGGCTGAGCGTCAACTCGCAGACACTTCCTCCTACCTCTCCCTGGACCATGACCCCACCACTGAACATCAAGCCATTGTTTCCAGGACTGTCACTGACCTCATCTCCTCTGGGGATCTCCCTCCCACAGCTTCCAACCTGATAGCCGCCCAACCTCGGACGGCCCGCTTCTATCTCCTACCCAAAATCCACAAACAGAACTGCCCCGGTAGACCGATCGTGTCAGCTTGCTCCTGCCCCACAGAACTCATTTCTCGTTATCTTGACTCCCTTCTCTCTCCCCTTGTCCAGTCCCTTCCCACCTACATCCGTGATTCCTTTGACACCTTACGTCACTTCAACAATTTCCAGTTCCCTGGCCCCAACCGGTTCCTCTTCACCATGGACGTCCAATCCCTCTACACCTCCATCCCCCACCAGGATGGTCTGAGGGCCCTTAGCTTCTTCCTCGAACAGAGGCCCGAACAATCCCCATCCACCACTACTCTCCTCCGTCTAGCTGAACTTGTTCTCACGCTGAACAATTTCTCCTTCAACTCCTCTCGCTTCCTCCAAATAAAAGGTGTGGCTATGGGTACCCTCATGGGCCCCAGCTATGCCTGTGTCTTTATGGGGTATGTGGAACATTCCTTGTTCCAGTCCTACTCTGGCCCCCTTCCACAACTCTTTCTCCGGTACATCGATGATTACTTCGGTGCCGCTTCATGCTCTCGTCGGGACTTGGAAAAATTTATTAATTTTGCTTCCAATCTCCACCCCTCCATCATTATCACGTGGTCCATCTCTGACACTTCCCTTCCCTTCCTTGACCTCTCTGTCTCAATCTCTGGTGATAGACTGTCCACCAATATCCATTACAAACCCACTGACTCCCACAGCTATCTCGACTACAGCTCCTCACACCCCGCTTCCTGTAAGGACTCCATCCCATTCTCTCAGTTCCTTCGCCTCCATCGCATCTGTTCCGATGATGCTACCTTCAAAAACAGTTCCTCTGACATGTCCTCCTTCTTCCTTAACCGAGGTTTTCCACCCACGGTCGTTGACAGGGCCCTCAACCCTGTCCGGCCCATCTCCCGCGCATCTGCCCTCATGCCTTCTCCTCCCTCCCAGAAACATGATAGGATCCCCCTTGTCCTCACTTATCACCCCACCAGCCTCCGCATTCAAAGGATCATCCTCCGCCATTTCCGCCAACTCCAGCATGATGCCACCACCAAACACATCTTCCCTTCACCCCCCCTATCGGCATTCCGTAGGGATCTCTCCCTCCGGGACACCCTGGTCCACTCCTCCATCACCCCCTACTCCTCAACCCCCTCCTATGGCACCACCCCATGCCCACGCAAAAGATGCAATACCTGCCCCTTCACTTCCTCTCTCCTCACCGTCCAAGGACCCAAACACTCCTTTCAAGTGAAGCAGCATTTCACTTGCATTTCCCCCAACTTAGTCTACTGCATTCGTTGCTCCCAATGTGGTCTCCTCTACACTGGAGAGACCAAACGTAAACTGGGGCGACCGCTTTGCAGAACACCTGCGGTCTGTCCGCAAGAATGACCCAAACCTCCCTGTCGCTTGCCATTTTAACACTCCACCCTGCTCTCTTGCCCACATGTCTGTCCTTGGCTTGCTGCATTGTTCCAGTGAAGCACAACGCAAATTGGAGGAACAACACCTCATCTTCCGACTAGGCACTTTACAGCCATCCGGACTGAATATTGAATTCAACAACTTTAGGTCATGAGCTCCCTCCCCCATCCCCACCCCCTTTCTGTTTCCCCCTTCCTTTTCTTTTTTTTCCAATAAATTATATAGATTTTCCTTTTCCCACCTATTTCCATTATAAAAAGAGAAAAAGAAAAAAAAAATATTTATTTATTTTTTTACATCTTTTATGCTCTCCCCACCCCCACTAGAGCTATACCTTGAGTGCCCTACCATCCATTCTTAATTAGCACATTCGTTTAGATAATATCACCAACTTTAACTTTAACACCTATGTGTTCTTTTGTATTATTGTTGTTGACATCTTTTGATGATCTGCTTCTATCACTGCTTGTTTGTCCCTACAACCACACCCCCACTCCACTTCTCTCTCTCTCTCTCTCTCTCCGCCCCCCCACACACACACCTTAAACCAGCTTATATTTCAACTCTGTCTTGGACTCGAACTCAAGTTCTGTCGAAGGGTCATGAGGACTCGAAACGTCAACTCTTTTCTTCTCCGCCGATGCTGCCAGACCTGCTGAGTTTTTCCAGGTAATTCTGTTTTTGTTTTTGTTTTGGATTTCCAGCATCTGCAGTTTTTTTGTTTTTATTTCTGTCAGCGCCCGCCTTCCTTCCACCCCCACCCCAGCAGCGCTGAGCATCTCAACACGTGCTTCACGCTGGCTGGCCAATTAATGACCAACACTCGTGAAATCGCGGTCAGGGGCTGATCAAGGGTTGTCGGTCCTTTCCACGGCCAATCCCGGACCCACCAATCGCACCTGCCTGCCAACCTAAAAATTCTGTCTATTCTATCTGGTGAATGGGTCAACAACTAGAGATCATGGAGTTAAAATCACTAGAACGAGATCTAGAGAAGGAGATGAGGAGAAACTTATCACTGAGTTTTCAGGATTTGGAACAGTGAACCAGGAATGGTGGTGGAAGCCAACTTCATGACCATTATAAAAGAGATTCAGACAGATACTTGAGGATGAGGTACTTGCAGGGCTATGGACAAAAAACAGAGATGTAGGTCTAAGTACAGATGCTCTTTCAGTGAGCCAGCACAGGTACAATCGACTGAATGGCCTCCTGTATTGTAAGTTTCTATAATTCTATGATAAATGACATATTGTTTTACCTGATAAGTTTAATGCAAACATGCATTTCCCCTCCACCCTAAACAGTGCACTGAATTTCTCTTAGGTTCAGTTGGAACACCGATACTTAAAGCTAGCATAAAATGTCATGGAACTTCCTACAGCAATCTGCACTAGTCGGGTGAGACTGTTAATTGGCAGGGTAACAGCTTGGAGTAGCTTCCAGGTTTGCAGCATATTTCTCCAGCTATTTCCATTTCCTCCCCTTCATCCCTCAAAAAGAGATGGAAAACACGCTGCTGTATCTCACACAGCAGCTCAAATACCAGTGCTTCTGGTCAAAGCGGATAGCATTTAACTGTGCAGAAATTCTGCCAGTTTTTGGCGGATTTGATTATTTGATGACTCCCTTCTGTCAGATGTAAAGACTAAATCAATAATCTTAGTTCTGTACTTCCTCAGAATTTTAGAAAGTCTGATACAGAAGGCACACGTTTGTCTGTTTTGTGCCCATTCAGGTGCCAACTCCCCCAGTGGGGTCTATCTATTCTAATCTTATTCCCCTCCTTTTTTCTCACTTCATTGATATTTCCTTTCAAGTGTTAATTTTCTACTCTAACTATTATTAACAATGCTGGCTGTGTTTATTTCAGATTTTTGTTCTTTTTAAAAAATATATTGGTATCTTGGGGGAAGCTCATCTCCCGGATACAATTACAGCAATTAGCAGCAGTTTCTGCTCATGTTGTGAAACCTTAAGTTAGTCAGCTTGTTTATTATCAGTCATGACAAGTCACATTTGTATAGTTAAGATGCATTTCTTGCATACCATCTAATTGTAACATTGTTTCAAATCTGGAAATTCTTTCTTGTTTCTACCTACCTAGCTGCTGAAAAAAAAGTCTGCCACCGGCTGTGTTCTGACAATGGCTGCTGGGGCCCTGGACCCTCACAATGCTTCTCCTGTCGTCATTATGTCCGTGAAAGAGAGTGTGTTGAGATGTGTAACATTTATGAGGGGTAAGTACAATATACGACTTATTGGAATGATTGACGAGGCCATAGTTACTTCAAAAGGTGCTTTTGCATTGGTTTGGGGGATTACAGGCCCCCAAAGTGTTAAGTTTCCAGCAGCCAGTCACAACCCCAGTGGAAGCTTCCAAATTTGTTGCAAAAGAGCGATGGAAGCAAATTCAATCATAACTTTCAAAAGGGCATTTAATAAATACTTGGAAGAGGAAAAATTTATAAGTCAATGTAGAAAGAGCAGAAGAGTAGACCTAATCAGTTGCTCTTTCAGAGAACTGGCATATGGAGGATAGGCCGAATGGCCTGTTCCTGTGTTTAAGATGCTATGATTCTATATGCTAATACGAATATCCAGGAGGTGCTGATCTCCAGAGACTTAAGTACATAATCCAGGCTGCTTCTTCAGGGCAGTACTGAGGGAGTGCTGCACTATCAGATGGGATGTTAAGGCAAGGCATCCTCTGAGATGCACTCAAAAGATCCAATGACACAATTCAAGGATAAGCAGGGGAGTTCTCACAGTGTTCTGGTCAACATCTTATCTGGCAAATTCATATACTATTCAAATGCCGAATGGCCCATTACTGTACTTGGATACTCAAAATATATTTTCTGTTTTTTTTTATTTGTTCATGTGACATGGTTGTCACTGGCAAAAAACTATTTATTGTCCATCCCTAATTGCCCTTGAGAAGATGATAATAACACACCTTCTGAAACTGCTGCAGTCTTTGTGGTATAGGTAAACCCACTGTGCTATTGGGGAGGGAGTTCCAAGATTTTGATCCAGTGCCAAAGAAGAAACAACAATATAGTTGGAAGCCAGGATGGTGTGTGACTTGGAAGGGAACTTGCCAGGTGGTGATTTTCCAATATGACTGCTGCCCTTGCCTTTCTAGGTGTTAGAGATCGTGGGTTTGGAAAGTGCTGTCAGAGGAGGCTTAGCAAGTTGCTACAGTGCGCCTTGTAGATGGTACACACTGCTACCACTGTTCTAGTGGCGGAAATTATTATATAATTTAGTGGATGAAGTGTCAAATCAAGTGAGCTGCTTTATTCTGGAAAATGATGGGCTTCTTGAATGTTGTTGGAGCTTGTCCCTTGTAGATGGTAGAAAGGCTTTAACAAGTGAGACACTTGCCACAGAATTCCCAGCCTCTGACCTGCTCTTGCAGCCATAGTATTTATATGACTCATGCAGTTCAGTTTCTGGTTATAATAAACCCCAGGATGTTGATGGTGGGGGTTTCAATGATGTTAATCCTGTAAAATATCAATGGGAGGTGGCCAGGCTCTCTTTTATTAGAGATGGTGATTGTCTGGCAACTGTGTGGCACAAATGTTACTTGCTACTTACCAGCCCAAGCCTGAATGTTGTCCAGGTCTTGCTGTATGGAGCATGGACTGCTTCATTATCTGACAAGTTGTGAATAAAACTGAACACTATAATCGTCAGCAAACATCCCCACTTCACACCTTATGAAGGAGGTAAGGTCATTGATGAAGTAGCTGAAGATTGTTTCACTTAAGACACTGCCCTTGTAGTGATGTCCTGGAACTGAGATGATTGGCCTTCAACAACCACAACCATCTTCCTTTGTGCTAGGTATGACTCCAACCAGTGGAGATTCTTCCCCCTGATTCCCATTGACTTCACTTTTCCTAGTATGGCATCAAGGATCTCTCAGTCAAATGCCACCTTTATGTCAAGGGCAATCACACTCACCTCACCTCTTGAATTCAGTTATTTTATTCATGTTTGGACCAAGGTTGTAATGTAGTCTGGAGCCGAGTGCTCTGGTGGATCCCAAGCTGACATCAATTAGCAGGCTATTTGTGAGTGCCGTTTGATAGCACCATTGACGACATCTTCCGTTAGTCTGCTGATGATTGAGAATAGATTGGGCAATAATTGGCTGGATTGAATTTGTCCTCCTTTTTCTATGCATGACATACCTGGGCAATTTTCCACATTGTCGGGTAGATTCCAGTGCACTGGAACAGCTTGATAATTCTGGAGCAAGTCAAGATTTTATCATAGCCCATAGCCTTGTACCAGTGCGATCAGCCATTTCTTGATATCACATGGAGTGAATCTGAAATGGTGGGTATCTCAGGAGGAGGCCAAGATGGGGGATCATCTGCTCAGCACTTCTTGCTAAAGATGGTTGCAAACACTTCAATCTTGTCCTTTAGACTAATGTGCTGGGCTCTCCCATCATCTTCCTTCCCTTAGTTGTTTAATTGTCCAACGCTATGCACAAACGGATGCAACAGAATTGTAGAGCTTTGACCTGATCAATTGATTGTGGGATCGCTTAGCTGTCTGTAGCATGCTGCTTCCATTGTTTATCTTGCACATGTCTTGCACATGGTCATGCGTTTAGCTTTACCAGCTTGGCATTTTCAGGTACACTTGGGACAGGATCTTGAGGTCGGCGAGAGGGCAGTGGGGCCCGCTCGCCAGAGCGTAAAATGACGTGGGATGACATCGGGCAGAGCTCCCGACATTAACCTGCGTCATTTCAATTTTCAGGCTGGCAGGGGCGCAGCCGAATCAGCTACTGACAAAGTCATTAACCTCATTAATGGACCTGCCCGTCCAACCTTAAGGTTGGCAGGCAGGCCAGGAGCCCTGGCGGGCTTCAGAAAAAGCATGAAACCTCATCCATGGGCAGGATGATGTTTTATGAGGGTTTTTAAAAATTTAATAAATGTTTGATTTAAAGTGATGGACATGTCCCAACTCATGTGACAATGTCACATGAGGGGATACGGCAAGGAAATTTTGTTTGTGCACCTTTGCCATTTTTATATTTGGAGCCAATCTCCCCGAGGCAGCACTCAGCCTCAGGGAGATGAGTGCGCTCTTTTGCACAAAACAGTGCACTCTCTGCTTAGGGAATCCGCCCCCACCCCCCACTCTCACAGGGAGCGCATAGCGCTTCCTGGCAGACATCATGCTGGGTGGGCCTTAATTGGTCCGCCCACGTAAAATGGCAGCGTGCCCCCGATCAGAGGCGCTGATCGGAGGTGTGCCTACCCACACCCGCTCCTGCACTTCCCCCCATTGGGGGGAAAATTCTTCCCTTGGTGCTGCTTCTGGCATGCTCTTCTACACTCCACTGAATCAGGGTCGGTACATTGGCTTAATGGTAATGGTAGAGTGAAAATATGCTGGGCTATGAGGTTACAGAGTGGTTGAATATAATTTTTCTGTTACTGATGGCCCACAGCACCTTATGGATGCCCAGTTTTGAGCTGCTGGATCTTTTCTGTATCTATCCCATTTAACATACTGGTAGTGCCGCATAACACAGTGTACGGTCTCCTCAGTGTGAAGATAGAACTGTATATTTATACACACTGTGCAGTGGTCACTTCTACCAAATACTGTCATAGATTCATCTGTAACAGGTAGATTAATGAGGACAAGACCAAGTTGGTGTCCCCCTTTAGTTGGTTCTCTCGCCACTTGGCTGCAGGCCCAGTATGGCAGGAATGTCCTTTAGGACTTAGTCAGCTCAGTCAGTAGTTGTGTTATCACACTTGGAGATGGGAAATGATACCCCCACTCAGAGTACATTCTGTGCTCTTGCTACCCTCAGTGCTTCTTCCTTGTGGTGTTCAACATGGAGAAGCACTGATCATCAGCTGAAGGAGGGTGGTAGGTGGTAATGCGCAGGGGATTTCCTTGCCCAGTCTCCATCTGATGCCATGAGAATTCATGGAGTCATATTTCAAGGTCACCATTACTAAAGCTAGGTTTTTATTCCAGATTTATTTAAATAACTGAATTTAAAGTGCCTAGTTGCAGTGGTGAGATTTCAATGCAGGTCTCTGGATTACTACTCCAGGAACGTAGTACTATGCTACATGTACCTTTTGCTGCAAAGTCTGTAACTTTGCCCTTTTTCCTTCCTCTGTCCATTAAAAATAACCTTATAGAGCATGAGGATGGGGGGGGGAGGTGCTATTGTCATTACGTATGCCTTGGCTGAGTACGACAATTTGAAAAGATTCATTGATGCATGCCTATGTCTTGTAACCCTTTCCTACACCTTCAACTGGCAGAACCTATAACCAGCTGGACTATTCTTTTAGTTGAGAACCTAGATATTGGATTAGGTACAATCTCCTGAAATTTATTTGATACCATAATACAACTTAACAATATAACTAAAAAAGAAAAATAGTAACTTCAGACAAAAATTTGAATTGTGTGAGAACTTGAATTAAATAACTTTTGAATTAAATGTAGATGCACTAACTATGTTGCGCTCTTGTGCGAATACCAACCCTAAGTGATATCTTTCCTTTCATGTGTCGGTTTGACAATAATGTACTCCCCTTAGGAGTCTGATATTCATCTATTTTAACAAAGTGAATGTCTTTGCTATAAGACAAGAAGATGCCCTGCAGTAAAAACTTTTTTGTGATATTTCTGCCAGTGGAATCAGACTGTTTACAGCGATAGACAGCTGTTTATTTTTTAAATTGTAAATATTTGGTAAAGCGAAGAAAACAAGAAATCCTTATGACTAAAGTGTAAATTGTTGTCATCCCATTGCAATCGCCGATGAAGGAAAGATGAAAAATCGGCTGTAACCTCTGATTCTTGAAACTACGATGATTGAATAAGTTATTAGTGGAAAAAAATGTCTTGGATTTAAGTTGGGTTGAGTAGCCTACACTAAACCTGCTTTTAATTTTCTTTTTCCACTTGCAAAAATATCATGGTAAAGCAAGAATATTTCTCACTTTGGCCTAGCAGCTGATTTGTTCCAATGGCCAGCTATATTCTGAAAATAGCATATTGCAGACACCCAGTTACTAACATCAAATAATAGATATAATTCTCTCAAATCTGTTGTCTTTAATATCTTAATAGGGAAATTAAACCTTGCTGAGCAAGTTGGACCTTATTTTTGATGTTTATTTTCCTTTCTCTTCATGCTCTTCTGTATCTTTGAGAGGTGATTTCCACATGTAAATGGTGGGGAGGTAATGGTGGTTGAGGAGGGAGATGGGGGTTGGGTAATGGAGAAAACATTGTAACCGCTTCGAGGAGTGATAATCCATACATTTTTTGCGGGTCACCCATCATTAATACAGAGTAGCCTGGGCGAGCTGAGAAATGTCAGCAACAGTCATCTTGCCGATTCAGATTGTGTAGATGCTCTTCAAGGGGCCTGCAATAACTTAATGCAACAGAATGATGCAGCAATGTAAAGCAGCAGCCAACCTAATTTAAGAACCTACAGAAGCAGTCTATACCCAAATGCAGCAAGACCTGGACAATATCCAGGCTTGGGGTGACAAGTGGCAAGTAACATTGGTGCCACACTGTGCCAGGCAATGACCACCTCCAACATGACAGAATCTAACCATCGCCCCTTGATGTTCAATGGCATTGACATCACTGAATCCCCCACTATCAACATCCTGGGGGTTATCATTGACCAGAAAACTGAGCTGGACTAGCCAAATAAATACTGTGGCTACAAGAGCAGGTCAGAGGCTAGGAATTCTGCGGCAAGTAACTCACCTCCTGACACTGCAAAGCCTGTCCACCATCGAAAAGGCCTAAGTCAGGAGTGTGATGGAATCCTCCCCATTTGACTAGATGAGTGGAGCTCCCACAACACTATGAAACATCCAGGACAAAGCAGCCCCCTTGATTGGCACCACATCCACAAACATTCAATCCCTCCACCACCGACGCAGAGTGGCAGCAGTGTATACCATCTACAAGATGCACTGCAGGAATTCACCAAAGCTCCTTAGGCAGCACCTTCCAAACCCATGACCACTATCACCTAGAAGGACAAGGGCACATGGGAGCACCACCACCTGGAAGGTCCCTTCCAAACCACTCACCATCTTGACTTGGAAATATATTGCTGTTCCTTCACTGTCGCTGGGTCAAAATCCTGGAACTCCCTCCCTAACAGCAGTGTGGGTGTACCTACACCACATGGACTGCAGCGGTTCAAGAAGGCAGCTCACCATCACCTTCCCAAGGGCAATTAGGGATGGGCAATAAATGCTGGCCCAACCAGCGAAGCCCACACCCGGTGAATGAATTAAAAAAAGCAACTAAAAGCACTTTCATATCTTTTAAGGTGAACGCACTTGGAATCTAATGTGAGAAAAATGTTTCTAAAAGCTCGAGACATCTTTCAAGAGCAACTGTGGATCTATTTTAATATTCCATTAATGGCCACCCAGGGTTTTTGTTTTGTAGGAGCAGGAAGTGACAATAGCCTGGAGGCATGGGTGAAATAAATGACGTAATGTGACCCTTGTTTGCAAATAATAATGGCCACTGCTTGTTTCATATGGGAGTTGTAGCCTCCAGAATTCATGTACTCCTGAAAATCAGACAACAGGCAAAAAGCGCCAGGACATGGGTGGGTCTAGCATACGCTTTATTTTACAGGCATTTACACCCCATTTCTGCATACAAATGGGGCACCATTGAGAAATACATCACTTTCTTGTTGCTTTGTGTTCAGACTCTTCCAGAATTACTTATCTAGCTGATCAACACCTCTGGATGCAGTAAACAGGGGATGGGTTTTCCCTACATAAAATCCATCCTCACTGTAGGCTGGTCATTTGGATAAGTTAGAGGCATATGCACATTCCCAGACTAAACTGGTGGGAGATTCACAATGCATTATATTTAACCAGTGCTACATTGGATTTTTTTTTTTGGAGTTATCAGTGTAAAAATGCTTATTTTTAAATTTTTCAATTGTCAATTTTTAACACATTTCTTCAGATTTTAACTTTTAAACTGTGAATTTGTTGTTTTTTTCCTTTCTGCAAAGGGAGTTAAGAGAGTACGTGGATCAAACCAAATGCATTCGATGCGACACAGAATGTAAACCACAGAATGGGTCCGAAACCTGCACTGGTCCTGTAAGTCAAAATTAGGAATCAGTAAAATTGAAAAATAACATAGTATTCAAATACATGATGAGAGAAAACAAAACTATTAGCTATTGAAGGTTAAAATATTGCATGCAACAGCAGCTCAAATTACTGGAATGCTGTATCCACATCTCAAAACAAAAAACAAAGTTAAGGGTCAAGTTGCTATTAAGATGGTGAGAAATCAGTATGAACACCCACTAAGAAGGGGATGTGGGTTTTAAGGGGCCTTCAATATGCATTAATAATTTTAGGGTAGCAGACTGGCACAGCATATCAGAATACCATATCGGAATACCAGCCGATGGCATTGTAGACTGTATACAATAAAAAGCAGCCCTGACAGATTGTCTCTCCTCTGGAAAATAAATATACTGGTTAAATTAGTGAAGTTCTGAAAGGTATTGGTGGGAGCCTGGGAATAGTTCAGCCATAATTGTTCTGTGGTCAATGAAACCGGGGAAAGTAGAGAAAAATAATTTTGGGGGCCGGTGAGGGGGGCGGGGGGGAGGGGAGGAGGGCGGGGGGGGCGGGTTGTTGGTGGGGGGTGGGTGGTGGTGGTTGGCAAGGAATTCTCATATCCAGCCTACTCTAACATGGATGCCTAAATATCATTCAACCCACTATCGCGTTGGATATATTTCAGGTGCCCTTGAGACATGCAAGACCGCACCAGGAAATTGGTACATTTTGCCTCTCTTCTGCACCTGATAAACAGGCATCAGGATCCAGTTTTTTTCTCTGTTTTAAAAAAAAAGATTCTTCTCTTCTCTGTTCCAAATATCTTGCATTTAATCTTGTTGTATGGCTTTGTTCTTGACCCCACAGTACTTTGCTTCCAACAATCCGTTTTTTCATAATTCAAAACACTTGTATCATATCATTCCATAATCTGCATTGTTCTAACAAATAGGCCCCATTTGCACGCCTGTGTTCATATTTCATATCAGTTGCGGTTCAGTTCAGAGCACCTCTAATTGAGCACCGAACTCACCCCCTGGCCAAGAGGCAATTTGCATTTAAAAATCAGGTCACCCAGGTGATGCAGCTCGGATAAGGGGTCGCACCCCAGATTCCTTCCAAGTGTCAGGTTCCCAACCCTGCTTTAAAAATCCGGCCCTTGAATGTTGATAGCGGTATTGAATTCTCCTCAGAAAGTCATCTGAGAAAGAAGGGACAGAATTGCTATGTAACAGGTTCTATTCTTGAGAGGCTACTTTTTTGCCCCCAAAATTATTTTTCTCTACTTTCCCTAGTTTCATTGACCACAGAACTATTCTGGCTGAACTATTCCCAGGCTCCCACCAATTCCTTTCAGAACCTCACTAATTTAACCAGTATATTTATTTTCCAGAGGAGAGACAATCTGTCAGGGCTGCTTTTTATTGTATTAGGATTCAAACTTGTTTCCCATCAGTCTACAACGCCATCGGCTGGTATTCCGATATGCTGTGCCAGTCTGCTACCCTAAAATTATTAATGTGTATTGAAGGCCCCTTTAGTTCATTGGGCAGCATGTTTAATCAGCTTCAGAAATCAATTTCTGGAAAGACTTCTACTATCACAACTAATTTTAAAACGTAATGGCAAGAGTTATTTTGTCTCTAGGATTTGATAATTATAAAGTTTTGGAACTAAAATTGAATTGCAAATTCCTGCTGGAGGTTTCAAAGGTAGAATTATTTTGTTTCCTTGTGGCCAGAATTTTACGTCGATCGAGCAGGCACCAACCGCACGTGAAATTGCGCAAAATGACGCCAGGCCTGCGTCCTGACATCATCGCGCACGCGAGTAATATTCAGGTCAGCGGGCACACGGAGTCGGAACCAAGCCTGCTGACAATTAAAGGGCCAATTAAGGCCATTAAAAAGCCTATTGTCCATGATCTTATGTTGCCTGTGCAATTTAGCACTCATTGCACGGGCAAAACGGGCTGGCAGACAGTCCGTTTTTAACAATTATCATTCAAGGGTGGGATAAAAAGGGTCTGGAGCATTTCCATTATAAGTAGTGAGGAGCTTAGGGGATAGCTTGCTGCTGGTTGCTTAGTGAAACTTGACAGCTTCGTCTCTGTTTTGAGCTTCAGTCTTTGCATTGCTGGTCTTCATTTCTGGACTCATTAGTGTCTCCAAGGCCCCTGGATGATTTATACCATGTGGACCCTTCCAGGTACCAGACAGCCTTCTGTTTCTCTGGGGATTGAGAACCCCGCTGTTTGCAGCTCCTCTGAGGAGGAAGGGAGGGGCAGAAGGGAGAGGAGGCCATGTGTCCACGAGCAGCATCCAAGGGAGTGACCTATGGGAGGAAAGGCGCAAGCACAGGGGTGCAGGGCCAGCAGGGGGTCCAAGGCGGAAGGGGCCACAGAAGACGCCACTAATCTGCTGCCAAGATTTACAGGCAGCAATGCAGCTATCTCAATATGTCCGAGGTGCGATGTCGAAGGAGGCGCCGCTTCTCCAAGGAGACAGTGACCTCCATTTGTCAGATGATTGGACCTGAGGTCAGCTCCGGCTGTGTGGGTGGACACCACATGCCCGTGGCTCTGAAGGTCACAGTAGCCCCCAACTTCTATGCCTCTGGTTCTTTCCAGGGGTCATTGGGGGATCTGTGTGGAGTCTCCCAATCAGCTGTCCACAGTTGCATAAAGCTGGTCACTGACGTTCTGTTCAGGCAAGTCATGACATTTATTCATTTCCCGATGGACGAGGCCAGCCAGGCTGAGTGAGCCAGAGGCTTTTCTGCAATTGTTGGTTCCCCTGCATCCAGGGTGCCATTGACTGTACACATGTAGCCATCAAGGCACCAGCGGGTGAGCCGGGTGCCTTTGTCAACAGGAAGGGTTTCCACTCCATGAACGTGCAGAGAGTGTGTGACCACAAGGTGCAGATTCTGCACATCTGTACAAGGTACCCAGGCAGCTCCCACGATGCCTACATCCTGAGACATGCCCAGGTGCCAAGGCTCTTCAGTGCTCCAGCCTGACTGGATGGATGTCTGCTGAGTGACAATAGCCACCCATTGAAAAGGTGGCTTAAGGCACCTCTCCAGCACCCAAGAACAGAACCAAAGTAGAGGTATACAAGGAGTCATGCCTCCAAAACGGCAGTGATTGAGAGGACCATAGTTCTGCTGAAGATGAGGTTCAAGGTTCCTGGACCGTTCAGGGGGAGCACTACAACACCCTCCAAAGCGGTGTTACTGATAACAGTTGCGTGCTGTGCTCTCCACAATCTGGCACTGGCTAGGGGGTACTCACTGGAGAAATAAGATCTTGAGGCAGCTGCACAAGCCAGTGGTGGATCAGAAGAGGAACCCGGGAAAGGACACAGTGAGGATGCGGAGGCAGACCTCTGGAACCTTCAGGTAGACAGGGACACCAGGGAGGCCTTGATTCAACGCTCCTTCAGCTAGGCTGCCAAGGCACTGCTTTCAATTCATGCCAGGGCTGCCGCGTCCTTACCAGATGTTTGAAATGACCCATTCCATTGAACCCAAAGTCCACTCAGTACCTGTGCAGTAACGTTTAGAGCCACAAACGTCCAGCATGAGATACTGGTGTGCCCTGCACCTACACAACAAGTAAAGCACACTCAGGCCATTAACACAAAAGCAAAATTAATATAATGTTGACACTCACAAAAAATGAACATAACAATATAAGGTGTTAATGGTCACACCAGTAAACAATTAACACAACATGACAGAACAGAAAATCACCCGTGAAAAGTCCCTCTTGTTCTCACGGTGCCTTAAACTTATGTTTATGAGTGATGTGTCTTGGTGGCATTGGAGACAGCCTGTTGATTTTGCTGTCCTGTTGTCCTTGATGACCTTGTTGGTCGTCCTCTGGACCCTGTGCTGGCCCCGCCTGGTAGGGAGAGTCCAGCGCCAAAGCTGGGTGCTTCTCAATCCTCACGCCATCATTAGATGCCACGGTCACTGGCAGAGGGTCAGAGGAGCTGCTACCATCATACAGAGTGCCCTGAGAGGAACCCCCAGAGACAACAAGCAGCTCGTACACCAATGTGAAGTTTGTCCGGACCTCCCTGCTCACCATTGATGGACGGGAACTTAACAGAGATACTGGGTGCCTCACCATCTCTCATATTGTCAGAGATCTCCTAAAGTCAATGCCAGTGTGAGGGCTTACAGGTCCGAGTGCAACCCAGAAACCCTTGATTCTGTCCCTGGAGCTGACTCTCCAAGAGAATCGCCACTCTCTTAATGGAGGAGGCAGTGCACTTGGCCATGAGGGCCAATGCAGTGCTCATAGTCTGCATGGATGACTCCATGACATAGACCATGGCACACAAATCCTCAGGAATCTCCACCAGATCCTCCTGGTCATCCCGCTGGCGATTCAGCATCTGCTGCCTAGTAGACAACTCCAGAGGCCTATCATCTACCTCGGACTCAGCATGGTCCTGGTCTCCAGCAGTCCTCTGACTGTCCATGCCCTGGGCACTCTGCTTCCACCTGCTCCTCATTGTGTGAGTGTGCCATGCCCTCCCTGTGTGCACCGACATTACAGCTGATAATCTAATGCCCACCGAAGTGTTTTTATTTGCACTGGTGCCTGGTGCAGAGACGGGGTGTGATGCAAGTGCATCTGACGGCCACTGATCCTCTGCATCAAGGGTAGTTTATCGGGGTCCTACACTTGTTGGCTGGATGGCGATTCTAGGGGAGGAAAACGACATGTCAGTAGTATTAGTCATCACACCATCACTGCAGGCTAGGCGGGCTGGTGAGACAATGGAGATCTGCATCATGGTGCCATCATCTTTCAATGAACAATGGGTACTCTAGGTTTGAGTTTTCCAATACAGATGAAACAACACAACAATGTTTACACACCCCGACACTCGCATCTGTACACTGCAATCTTACCTTTGTCAGAAACACCTGCTTGTTCACGACTGATGGAACCAGCTGTGCATCGGCACGCCACATCTAAGGCATCCATCTCATACCTCGTCAATATGAGCAAGTTTGGTGGGCCTCCGCTTGTCCTTGACCTCTCGATGTTGTTCTGGCTTCTCTTCTGAAAGGACAGAAGAGCATTGATTAGTCCACCCTCTACCTGCAGCGCCATTGCAGCCTGGCCAACCCCCAACTGAGGAACACCTTGCATCTGAGTCGTGGCCGTCAACCCACAAAGCAATCAGACCAGCAGCCAAAGCTCGCCGCATTGGCCAGATCCAGTGTCAGTGACAGTTGGCACTCAGACTCTTACACCCCTGAGCACCACAGGGGGACAGCCAGCCGATAACACTTCTCCACACAGATCCATGCCAACTCGGTATGCACCCTTGACAGGTGCAGCAGATCGTTGAACCTTTTGCGGCACCCAAGTGCACTGCACAGCATCATGGCCGCTGACCTGGGCTGCCACCCCTGTCCATGCTCTCTTGGTCAGGTGCGGAGGCCTCCTCTTGCCATCCCTGGAGATGAGGATGTCCCTCCTGGCACTGACCTCCTCCAAAGGATTCCCAGGCACCCATCTGAGAACAGGGCTGTTGAATGTCCACAGGACTTGCCCTCCCGCAAGGCATGCCCAGCAGGCGCGGATGCTATTGCAGCTCAAAAAAAATGTTTCGTCAAACAACTCCAAAGCTACAAAGTTTCCCCTGGCAGCCTTCAGGAAGCTGCCTCTGCTGCTTTTAAATCTCCCACCCTTTCGACCATTGAGCAAACACATTTCACGCTTGGCCACCCAGCGTGAAATCGCATTGGCAAGGCAATCCCGCCTGGATTGTACATCTGTTTCCAGGCCCGCCGACTTGGTGCACACACCAAGTGTGAAATTCCCACCATGATTTGTCTATACTTCATACTTCTTTATTTTTCTTCTGGTATGGTGGTATATGAAAAGTGAAGGGCAGTACTAAACTGAAGGATTTAAAACACTCATGACCAAATCAGTCACATAAGGCTAACATCTTTTTGATTAAAAGTCTATTGAGTTGGGAGTCTGGTTTCAGCTTCGAGTCTAGGCGATATACCAGGCTCTGTGGTAAAGTCCAGAGCATTGAATAAAATTAAGCAAAATTACTTTCATTGTTCTTACTAAGCAAGTAATGGATACATTCATGTTGCAACACCATGGATTTAACCCTGTGCAGGACAAAACTAAATCTTGATTCATAATGTGAAAGGTGCTGTTTGCTTTTATGAAGTCACTGTTAATCTGTTGAATAGTTATGTCCAATTTACCTCTTACAAGTTATGTTCAGGATTTCTTGGGCAATGATATACTGCTTCTCTCTCCTGTAACACTTGTCTGCATTTGTTCATTTCATTAACTAGAGCAATGAAAACTGTAAAGAATGTGCTAATGTTAAAGATGGCCCACGGTGTGTAAGCAGCTGTCCCTCTGGAATCTCAGGAGAAAATAATACTTTGGTCTGGAAATATCCTGATGAGGATAAGCATTGTCAGCTATGTCACCCAAATTGCACCCAACAGTAAGTAATGTTTGGTTCTATGTAATATTATACATTTATTTACATTGATGCTGAAGTACTTAATTAGCTTAAGGACTAATTTTGAATGCCTAAATGAGTTGAAAGGAAATTTTCTGGATATTTTTTCCCCTTCATTGTTCTTAGGTTTTTTACCTTTCTTTCCAGTCCCAGCAGTGTTACATAGCCACAAGTTGACAGGGAGTGTCTGTATTGTGATGAGGCATCACCATTGTATGGGACAGGCTCGATTGCCCATTTGACATATTTTTATGTTTATATGTACATTGGCTCTGCAAAAGGAACACCTTTCTCCTGAGGAAATATAAAGAGAGATTTACCTGATTCTGCATTCAGATAATTCTGGATTGCCCGGGTGGAGAAAATATTACAGAGCCAGGTCCACCGGGCCCATAAGGGGGACTCGAATGATTTTTCTCCATTTAAATGTAAAATCAGGCAAATTGCTCAATTCTCTGCTGTTCACTAAGCCCCAAGCACAGACCCAGGAAAATCTCTCCTATGAGATTATTATTCAAAGCATTTTAGACTTATATGCAAATCTTAAAAACATTACTAAAAAGAAATATGCTGCTGAAGCTTTTTGTCTTTCACTCATCAGGACAAATGCAAGAATACCACATTTCAAATGATCACAACAATTTATGTTACAGTAGAAAAGGATGCTGATTGGTTGGAAAATTGAGTCTGAGTGGCTGAGGGGTTGCCATGAAGAAAGCAACAGGGAACTATAGACTCCCCAAGCTCCTGGGTAGTTTAAAAAAGGCACAAGGCTTAAACATATTCCTTTTGATTGGTAGAGAACAGGACCCTGTGTATGAATGTATATCACTTCTGGCAAGCATACATGAGCTGCATCATGAGCTTGACTCATTATGTTAAATTTGTGTTAGTGTCGCTATTAGCGCAGTCAGAGTTATTCAGCAATTGATGTCCAATCACAGAATCATATCTAACAGCAAAAGTTTCGTTTTGGGTTTTGTAAGTTCGGGCTGGGTGAGCACAGTCTGTGCTCTGCCTTTTGCGAGAAACTGAAGGAATATACAGCTTGATTCGATCGCTGGGATGTACAGGCCTATGTGCCTGGCATCGCACTGGCACTGACATTCATACATAACATTGCTCAGTTGTGTGGTAGGCAGAACTTCTTTTTTCACTGATGGCAGTATCCTTTTGTGGAAAATACACTCATGTAGCCACTGCATGGTGACAACATGAAACAGCTTGATTAACCTGTTGTTCAAATTTTTGAGATACTTTGCCCTTTCCAGGGTAATTTGAGGTAGACCTTTTAAGGTCTAAAAGTAGCAGTCTTTGGTCCCCATTTGTGAGTTTGTGTGATACACAATGAACAATGATCTCATTGGAATAGCCATCGATCCGCAAGATAACTTTGATACACTCTATTTCTGCACCAAGCTTGCAAAGTGAGCAAATAACTAGGGCCCTATTTACAAGATTGCTGATAAGCCCAAGACCTATGTGAATCCCAACATGTATATTGACAGATGAAGGTAGGCTTGTAGTAGGCAGTAGTGGAGAACCCATGAGCAGATTTCTCAACTAGCATGCTGAGGAAAGGGAGTGAGTTATACCGCTCCATCTCAAAATTGAATTTGGGCATGGGATGTAGAGCATTAAGGAAATCTTTACCCATGGCTGCAGATTCAAAGATCGCAAATGTATCATCTACGTATCGGAAATATGCATGTGGTAGGAGGGTCAGGCTCATTCCATCAAAATGAGTTTTTCCTGGAAATCAACAAAAATGTTAGCTGGACTTTGGGGATCCAATGGTTACACCATCTATTTTTCATGCTGCTACTATGCTGTGACTGTGGGGGTGGTATTTTCCACTTACAACCCAAAAAGATGTTCTTCCCACCACACAATTGAACAGCATCGTGTATGAATTTCAGTGCTGGTGCAATGCCAGGCACATAGACCATGCGTCCCAGTGATTGGCTGATCGAATCAAACAATATGTTCCTTCAGTTATTTGTAGTAGGCAGAGACCAGGCCGTACTCAATCAGCATAGACTTACAAATCATAAATCAAAGCATCCACTGTTAGATCTACCTTTGTGGATTAGACAGCACTTGCTGAACAATCCTGAGTGTGCTAATAACTACACTAACAACTAATTTAAGATAATCAGTCAAGCTCATTTATGCTTGTTGGAAGCAACATATATTCTCACACAGAGACCTGTTCTCTGCAAATGAAAACTATATGTTCAAGCCTTGTGTCTTTTTTGAATTACCCAGGAACTTGGAGAGCCTATAGTTTACCGTTGCTTTCTCCATGGTAACATCTCAGCCCATCAGTCAACTCGCCAACCAAACAGCACCCTTACCTCTTGTAGTATTAATTGTTGTTACTATTTGAAACCTGGCGTTCTTGTGTTTGTTCTGATGAGTGCAGGAGAAAAAGCTTCAGCAACATGTCTCTCTTTTAGCAATATTCAAGTTCTGTACTACCAAGCAACTCTTTAATCCAAAAAGATTCTCTCCTGGCATGGAAGTACTTAGCCTCTAGACATCATATCCCTGTAAATCTCAGCCTGGAATCGAAATGCAATCTATAAAGAGTCCTGGCTCTGCATACTCCCTCTGTGTAGAGTGTCACAACATAGTATGACACCTGGCCACCAGCTGAGTAGATAGAATCATACAATAGTTGCAGCACTGAAGGAGGGCATGCAGGTCATCGCGTCCATGCCAGCACTCTGCAATAACTGCTTACCTAGTGTCCTGTATTTTTCCTGCAGCCATGCAAAATGTTTTTCTTCTTATAATTATCCAACTCTTTTTGAAAGCCACAGTTGAATCTGTCTCCACCGCATTTGCAGGCAGTGCATTCCAGATCCTAACCACCCACAGCCTAAAAAAGGTTTCTCTTCATGTTGCCATTGCTTCTTTTGCTAATCCACCTTAAATAGGTGTTCTCTGGTTCTTGATCCACCAATGGAAACAGTTTTCCCCCTGTCTATTCTATGAAAAAAAAACATGGTTTTGAACAATTCTAGAAAATCTCCTCTTAATCTTATCTTCTCCAAGGAGAACAGCTGCAGTTTCTCCAATCTATCTACCAAGTTTCTCACCCCTAGAAGCATTCATGTGAACCTTTTCTCCACCCTCTAATACCTTCACATCCTTCCTAAAGTGTGGTTTCCAGAACCGGACACAATACTCCAATTGAGGTTGAATCAGTATAAGTTATCATAACTTCCTTGCTTTGATACTGTATGTTCCTATTTATAAAGCCCACTTTCCCATATGCTTTATCAGCCACTTTCTCAACCAGCCCTGCCACCGTCAATGATCTTGTGCACATATAGCTCCCAGGTTCCTCTGCTCCTGTACCCCTTTAAAATTTTACCCTTTATTTTGTATTGGCAGGGATTTTCCATGCCCACCAGCATTGGGTGTGCTCGGTGGTGAGCGGACAATATACACAATCGGGTTCACGATGGTGTGAAACCAGTTTGTGATAGTCTGTTTAGCCTGCTGTTGGCAGGCCACGTTTCCCGCCATCGGGTGTCGGGAACCTCATTGGACTACATCTGCATACCATTATAAGACCGGCCACCGGACTCATCCCCCCACCACCCCTCCTGCCCAACCACTGGATCGTCCACTCACATCAGCAGGAAAACACGCCGATGTGTTTCACAACAGCACATAAGTGACGTGCACCTGGCAGGCTGCACTTCACTCAGGACTTTGTGGTTTGTTTGCCTACCTTGCTTCAATCAGTACTCACAGTCATCAGCGCTAGGCTTCACAGACAGCACCACATTACTTTTAGTGGGGCTCATGGGTCGGCCTCTACCTACCAGATATGTCATATGTGGGTGGCTTTTGAAATGCTGCAGGGCAAAGCCTTGCTTGGAGAAGAGGGAGAAGTGGCCTCAGGCAAGGGAAGAGACTACAGGACGAGAGCTGCACTGGGGAAGGAGGATGTCCAGGATGTATGTGGGGGCACATGTTGATCTGTGCAAGCAGCCTCAAGATGGTGAGGACTGAGGAGGCAGTGTCCAGAGGAGATGATGCCAGATGGACATGTGAGGGTGTGTGTGTGAGAATGGGTGGTGATGTCTGTTATGACCCAGCAATTGGTAAAGCTGAGTTATTTTTAAAAATGCCAGGAGGAAAATTTAAACAACTGTCATAACCTATATTTTAAGTGGTATGTTTGAGCTCTAAATTCAGGAATCAGACCACCAGTTCTTGAGAGGTTTTATATCAAAATACATGAGACATTTATTAATGTACACAAGTTAAGTATATACATATGGCTACAAATTATTACTATCATAACTTTTAACAAATTCCCAGACTAGTCTCCATTAAGACAACAGCAACTCATAGACTTTCAGCAGACACCAAGCAAAGCATTTTCACCTTAAAAATCCAAAATGAGGTTCCTTTCACTTTGGATCGTTGGAGACAGTTGGAGGCTTACAGGCTTTGATATTACATGCCTATGTCCTGCACACACAAAACTGTTGTCGGTTATATCTAGTACATCTCACTGAATGTAAATTCTCATTTTAACTCATCAAAAAAACTCAATCAACTTAGTTAAATACAATTTGTCCGTAACAAATCAATGCTGTCTTTCCTTAATTAATCCACATTTGTCCAAGTGACTGTTAATTTTGTCCTGAATTATTGTTTCTAAAAGCTTTCCCACCACTTCCTTAAGCCCTTTTTTCGAAGTAGAGTGTAATATTTGCAATTCTCCAGTTCTCAGGCACCACTCCTATATCCAAGGAAGGTTGGAAAATTATGGCCAGTGCCTCCACAATTTACACCCTTACTTCCTTCAATGTCTTTGGATGCATCTGATCTGGTGATAAAACCTTCAACTAGAGCAGACCTGGTCCATGTAGCAGTTCTTGGACCTACACAGAAGACAAGGATTCTCTAAACTACCTGGAAAAAAGACCGCTTTCTATTAAATATATGTAGCTTCTCCATTAGGTAAAATATGTCCACAGCTGTCATCTATTCAGAAAAACTAGACTCTTTGCAGCCCTTTTTCTCAAATGCAGAGACTCTAATTATTTTTCTTATTAAATTTTGTGAATGCTGTGTTTCTATAAAACATCTTGGGTGTGGATAACACAATGAGCTAGTTGAAGCAATTGCCTTTCTTGTTCTTAGGATTTTATGCAGCGCTATTGCTACAAGAGCCTGTTCTTGATTGATTTTGATTTTGTTTGTCTTACTAAAGATAAAATTAATCAAATCATTCAATTGTAGTAAACTCTGAAATTGATCTAAGTAATTGAATACTTATTTATTTTTATTTACGTTTAATTCAATGTTTATTGCAAAACAGGTGTAAAGGACCGAGGCTTGAAGATTGTGAACCTACTAGGTAAAGTATTCCAACAAATTCATAATTTCAATAACATTATTTAATTCTGTTGATCATTGCTAGTGCTTGACATCAGTTTATAATTGTCACAATTTAGCATTTTAAAAATCAGCACAGCAACAATTCAGACAAGAAACAGCTGATAAGAGCAGTCTGTGATGTTGTTTCTAGGGGTTGTACTAACACTAGGTGATAGAGCAGATGTACTTCTGTGGTCTATTCTTCTCAAGTATAATAATGATGTAACCCACATATTTGGATCAGAAGTTGTCATGCTGTTCCAGAGATCTGCTGTTAAGCCCCTCACTTTGAAAGTCAAATTTCAGCTGTATTTCATTCATTGGATAAATGCCATGTATTTAAACATATGATTCTACCAGTTGATCATATGTGATGTTGCACATTGGGAATTGAGACCTGTATTGTGCTGAGTAGTCTTATCTCCACATCCTCAAAAGAATGTAATAACAATTCACAAAATAATAGTTGCTAACAGAAATGGTGCCAACTGCAGTCGGAGATTTAAACATACTGGAATAAGCTGGACAATTAAAGTGTTTGCTCCTTACACCATGCAATCACAGCTGGTTAAATAAGCTCACAAAAACCAATACAAACCATCCTAAACCAAATACATTCTGCTCACTGACAACAAGATGACACTGATAAATATTACAGTGCAGTTAAGTAGATACCAGTGAATTAATAAATTTATGACACTGTCAGCACCACTAAAACAATAAACCCATCCTTCAAATGAGTCATTACACTGAGACCACATCTACCTTCTCAGGTGGACGTAACATAAATGTTTGGCCCTATTTTGAAGATGAGCAGGGAAATCCTCCCTATTGTTCAATGTTTATCCCTCACCAACATTACTAAAACAGATTGGGCAGAATTTTGCCCTTGGTGGGTGTGCGAGCCCCACCAGCTCGGCGGCGGGCGGACAGCCAACACCCGCCGCAGAAATGGGGCCCACCGCCATTTTGAGTGGGCAGGCCAATTAAGGCCTGCCTGACAGGAAGCACTATGCACTTCCTGTGCGGGATGGACCGGGGGATGGGGGGAATCCCCAGCTGTCAAAGTGCACTCTTTCGTGCATGCATGCGAAAGAGCGCACTGCTCCCTGAGACGAAGTGCTGTCTCAGAGAAATTAGTGACAGTGTACAAAACTTAAAAAATAGAAAAATAAAAATATTATTAGCATGTCCCCCTTGTGTGACAATGTCACACGAGATGGGACATGTTAATAAATATCATTACATTTACTGAAGTTTTTAAAAAGGAACATGAAACCTCATCCTGCCAGTGGATGAGGTTTCATGTATTATCAGAAGCCCATTGGGGCTCCTGGCCTGCCCACCAGTCTTAAGGTTGGACAGGTAGGGCCTTTAATTACTTTAAGTACCCTGTCAATGGCCTCAATTGGCTATTGACAGGTCGGCGGGCGGACAGCTGATTTCGCTGTCCGCCTGCCTTGCTGAAAATTTAAAGGGACCAGGATGACGTCGGGGGTTCCTCCTGATGTCATCCAGTGTCATTTTCCAGTCGGCAAGTGGGCCCCACCCCCAAATCGCCAACGGGAAAATTCTGGCCATTATCTGCACATTACCTCAATGCTGTTTGTGCGTCCTTGCTTTTTCAATATAGAGTGCTGTGTTTCCTATTTTCAGCAATGACGACACTACAAACAGTGATTGGCTATAAAACACTCTAAAGTGTTCTAAGTTCATGAAAGACTCTACATAATTGCAAGATCTTTCCTTAAATTTATAGAGCAACAAGCATAAGGGAATTAAATACAGAAGTGGGTTGCAGAGAATTAATACATTTATTGACCGGGAAATTAGATCATAGGATCATAAGAAATAGGAGCAGGAGTAGGCCATTTGGCCCAAAGAGCCTGCTCCATCATTCACTAAAATCATGGTGGCATGATTGTGGCTTTAACTCCACTTTGCTGCCTGCCCTCCATTCCACCTTCCAGTCTGCCCCCATAACCCCTGACTCCATTGTAGATTTAAAAGCATCTGAATTTATTTAAGGCTGAGTTAGGCAATGACCTGTCCTCTACTGCTCTTTGTGTAAGAGAATTCCAATGACTAATGACCCTCCGAGAGAAAAAAACTCCTCCTTATCGCTGCTTTAAATGGGAGACCCCTTATTTATTTTAAACTGTCCCCCCAGTTCTAGATTTTCCCATGAGGAGAAAGATCCCCCAGCATTTACCCTATCAAGTCCCCTCAGAATCATATATGCTTCAATAAGATCACTTCTCATTCTTCTAAACACTAATGAGTATAGGCCTGAGCTGCTCAACCTTTTCTCATAAAACACCCTTTTATCCCAGGAATCAGCCTGGTGAACATCCTCTGAACTGTTTCCAATGCAAATATATCCCTCCTCAAGTAAGAAGAGCAAAAATGCACATGGTACTCCAGGCACAGTCTCACCAATGCACTGTACAGTTGTCGCAAGACTTTCTATGGTCCATCCCCCTTGTAATAAAGGTCAACTTTCCATTTGCCTTCCTAATTACTTGCTGTACCTTCATGCTTACTTACTGGGTTACATATACATGGACACCCAGATCCCTCTATACTGCAGCATTCTGCAGTTTCACACCATGTAAATAATATTTCTTTTCTATTCTTCTTGCCTCACATTTTCCCACATTATACTCCATCTGCCAATTTTTTGCCAATTCACTTAACCTATCCATATCGCTTTGCACACTCTTTGTATTCTCCTCACATATTGTTTTCCTACCTATCTTTGTATCGTCATCAAATTTGGCAACAATACAATCAGTCCCTTCATCCAAGTGATTAATATAGATTGTAAATAGTTGAGACCCTCCACTGATCCCTGTGACACCACTAGTTGCAGTTTGTCAATCTGAAAATGACCAATTTATCCTGACTCTGTTTCCTGTTGGTTAGCAATCCTCTATCCATGCTAATATATCACCTAAAGGCCATGAGCTCTGATCTAGTAGATATCTAGATACGAAGAACAAAGAAAGGTACAGCGCAGGAACAGGCCCTTCGGCCCTCCAAGCCTGTGCCGATCATATTGCCCGTCAACTAAAACATTTTGCACTTCCGGGGTCCATATCCCTCTATTCCCATCCTATTCATGTATTTGTCAAGCTGCCTCTTAAACACCACTACCGTACCTGCTTCCACCACCACCTCTGGCAGCAAATTCCAGACACTCACTACCCTCTGCATAAAAAAACTTGCCCCATACATCTCCTCTATAGTTTTCTCCTCTCACCTTAAATCTATGTCCCCCAGTAATTGACTCTTCCACCCTGGGAAAAAGCTTCTGACTATCTACTCTGTCCATGCCACTCATAATTTTGTAAACTTCTATCAAGTCGCCCCTCAATCTCCGTCACTCTAGTGAGAACTATCCGGGTTTCTCCAACCTCTACTCATAGCTAATAACCTCCAGACCAGGCAGCATCCTGGTAAACCTCCTCTGCATCCTCTCCAATGCTTCCATATCCTTCTGGTAATGTGGCAACCAGCATTGCACGCAATATTCCAAGTGTGGCCTAACCAAGGTTCCATACAGCTGCAGCATGACTTCCCAGCTTTTATACTCAATACCCCTGCCAATGAAGGCAAGCATGCCATATGCCTTTCTGACTACCTTATCCAGCTGCGTTGCCACTTTGTGACCTGTGGACCTATACACCCAGATCTCTCTGCCCATCGATGCACTTAAGTGTTCTGCCATTTACTGTATAATTCCTGCCTGTATTAGACCTTCCAAAATGCATTACCTTGCATTTGTTCGGATTAAACTCCATCTGCTATTTCTCCGCCCAAGTCTCCAACCGATCTATATCCCGTTGTATCCTTTGACAATCCTCTTCACTATCTGCAACTCCTCCAACCTTGGTGTCCTCTGCCAACTTACTAATTAGCCCAGTTACATTTTCCTCCAAATCATTTATGTATACTACAAACAGCAAAGGCCCCAGCACTGATCCCTGTGGAACTCCACTAGTCACAGCTCTCCATTCAGAAAAACACCCTTCTACTGCTACCCTCTGTCTTCTATGACCGAGCCAATTCTGCATCCATCTTGCCAGCTCACCTCTGATCCTGTGCAACTTTACCTTCTGTACCAGTCTGCCATGAGGGACCTTGTCAAAGACTTTACTGAAATCCATGTATATAACATCCACTGCCCTACCATCGTCAATCCTCTTTGTCACTTCCTCGAAAAACTCGATCAAGTTAGTGAGACACGACCTCCCCTTCACAAAACGCCCATTTGCTTCCAAATGGTAGTAAATCCTGTCACAAAGAATCTTATCCAATAATTTCCCTACCACTGACGTAAGGCTCACCGGCCTATAATTTCCTGGATTATCCCTGCTACCTTTCTTAAACAATGGAACAACATTGGCCATTCTCCAGTCCTCTGGGACCTCACCCGTATCCAGTGAGCATACAAAGATTTCTGTCAAGGCCCCAGCGATCTCCTCCCTTGCCTCCCTCAGTACTCTGAGGTAGACCCCATCTGGCCCTGGGGACTTATCCACCTTAATATTCTTCAAGACACCTAACACCTCTTTTTTGATTTCAACATGATCCAGGCTATCTACACATTCTTTCCTAGACAAATTGACCGCTAAGCCCTTCTCTTTGGTGAATACTGATAAGAAGTATTCATTTAGTATCTCTCCCATTTATTCCGGCTCCACACACAGATTCACACCTCTGTCCCTGAGTGGGCCTACCCTTTCCCTGGCTACCCTCTTGCTTTTTACATATGTATAAAAGGCCTTGGGAGTTTCCTTAATCCTGGTTACCAGTGACTCTTCATGACCCCTTTTAGCCCTCCTGACTTCTTGCTTAAGTTTATTCCTACTTTCTTTATATTCTCCACGGGCTTCATCTGTTCCCAGCCTTCTAGCCCTTACGAATGCTTCCCTTTTCTCTTTGACTAATCTCGCAATACCCTTCGTTATCCAAGGTTCCTGAAACTTGCCATACTTATCCTTCATCCTAGCAGGAACATGCTGGCCCTGAATTCTTTACCAACTGACGTTTGAAAGCCCCCCCACTTGTCAGTTGTTGATTTGCCCTCAAACATCCGCCTCCAGTCTAGATTCCTCAGTTCCTGCCTAATATTGTTATAATTAGCCATCCCCCAATTAAGCACCTTAACCCAGGGACTCCTGTTATCCTTATCCATCAGTACCTTGAAACTTACTGAATTATGGTCACTTTTCCCGAAATGCTCCGCTACTGAAACTTTGACCACCTGGCCGGGTTCATTCCCTAATACCAGATCCAGTATTGCCCCTTCTCTAGTTGGACTATCTACATATTGTCTCAGGAAGCCCTCCTGGATGCACCTTATAAATTCTGCACCATCCAAACCCCTAGCACTAAGTGATTCCCAGTCAATATAGGGAAAGTTAAAATCATCCACCACAACAACCCTATTGCTTTTTCATCTTTCCAAAATCTGCCTACATAAATGTTTCCGCCAGCAATTGGGCGGCCTATAATAAACCCCCAACATTGTGACTGCACCCTTCCTATTTCAGAGTTCTACCCTTATTGCCTTGCTGCGTGAGCCCACCAAGGTGTCCTCCTGTCGTACAGCTGTGATATTCCCCTTAACCAGCAGTGCAACTCCCCCACCTCTTCTACATCCCACTCTATCCTGCCTAAAACATCTGAATCCTGGAACGTTTATCTGCCAATCCTGTCCATCCTTCAACCAAGTCTCTATAATAGCAGTAACATCATAGTCCCAAGTACTAATCCAAGCTCTAAGCTCATCTGCCTTGCCTGTTATACTTCTTGCATTGAAACAAATGCATTTCAGACCCCCAGTCCCACTGTGTTCAGTAATTTCTCCCTGCCTGCCTTCCTCTTAGTCCTACTGGCCATATTCACTGGTTCCCAGTCATTTATTTCACCTGCTGACCTATTGCTCTGGTTCGCACCCCCCTGCCATACTAGTTTAAACCCTCCTGAGTGACACTAGCAAACCTCGCAGCCAGGATATTGGTGCCCCTCCAGTTTAGATGCAACCTGTCCTTCCTGTACAGGTCCCACCTGCTCCGGAAGAGATCCCACTGATCCAGATATCGGAAACCCTCCTTCCTACACCATCTGTTCAGCCACGTGTTCAGCTGCACTATCTTCCTATTTCTGGCCTCACTGGCACGTGGCACAGGGAGTAATCCTGAGATTACAACCCTAGAGGTCCTGTTTTTTAACTTTCTCCCTAACTCCCTGAACTCCTGCTGCAGGACCTTGTCACTCTTCCTGCCTATGCGCAGTAACCTTTTATGTGGCACTTTATTGAATGCCTTTTGGAAATCCAAATGCACTCCATCTACTGATTCTCCTTTATACCCCCCTGCTTGTTACATCCTGAAGGAACTCTAACAAATTTTTCAAACATGGTTTCCCTTTCTTAAAAACATGTTGACTATGCCTGATTGTATTATGCCCTGCTATTGCTTCCTTAATAATCGACTCCTGCATTTTCCCAATTACAGGTGTTAGGCTAACTGGCCAATAGTCTCTTACTTTCCTGACTCCCTCCTTTCTTGAATAGTGGTGTTACATTTGTGTTTTTCCAGTCCACTAACAATTTATCAGAATCCAGTGAATTTTGCAAGATTACAATCAATGCATCCACTATCTCTGCAGCCACCTCTTTTTAAATACTAGAATGCAGCCCAGCAGGCCCAGAGGACTTGTCAGCCTTTAGTTGGTTCTCCCAGTTCTTTTTCTCTCATGATCATGATTTTTAATTTACTCCCTCTCTTTTACCTCTTAATTTTCCACTACCTTTGGGATGTTTTTTGCATCTTCTAATGTGAAAACAGATACAAAATGCTTGTTCAAAGATTCTGTCATTTCATTGTTTCCTATTGTTAACTCCACAGTCTCGTCCTCGAAGGTGCCAATGCTCACTTTAGCTACACTTTTTTTTATATACATGTGGAAGCTTTTACTACCTGTTCTTATATTTCTTGTTAGTTTTCTCTCATATTTAATTTCTCCCTGTTTATTATTTTTGGTGGTCCTTTTCTGGTTTCTAAAGTTTTCCCAATCTTCCATGCTACCAGTAATCTTTGCAGCATTGTATGTCTTTTCTTTCAATTCAATACCATCCTTAGCTTCATTAGTTAGCCATGGGAGGTACATCCTTCTCATAGAGTCTTTCTTTCTCAATGTAATATATCTTTGTTAAGAGTTATGAAATATCTTAAATATCCGCCACTGTCTCTCTACCATTTTACTTTTCAACCTATGCAAGGAATAGGTCAGAATTTCATGGCCCCTCCCGCCCAGTGCGATATTACAGTCCCGCCGAACTGAATGGAGATTTAATTGGCTTGCCGCATCCACCAGAGGGAGACACACTGCGGCGGGACCATAACATCCTGGCCATGGTATTTTTTTAGAATATTATAGAATTCTGATGGAGCTAGTAGCCACTGCAGCAGGACATCTGGCAGAAAAGTTATTTATCTTCTCTTCCTGGAAAAACACATAAACAATCCCTAGAAATGTTGAGGACTGCTGTTTCAAGCTTCCATGTTGACATTCTAGAGTCAAAAGGACACTGTCCTGTACCCTCTTATCTATAAAAGTATCAAGTAAAGGCAAACAAATGGCTCCCAAAGATGACCTCGATCTAAAGTGATAGACAAGAGGGGGATGACTCCCCCAACACCTTGGATACCTGTCCTGAGGTCATTGCCATAGGTATTCAAACAAATAATTGACATAGGATAAAAAATTCCTTAGGAATAAAGTATGTTTATGGGCAGTCAGAGGCAGGAGATAGTCTTCCTCCTGCAGGTGGAGGAAGACCAGGGAAGGTGGAGGAAGAAGGGGGGGAAGAGTTTCCTAATACTTCGGCTGGAGGGCAGGAGACTGCTGCCACAAGCTACAGAGATCAACACTCCCTCTGTGCTATCCACCTATTTGTACAATGGGATCAGCAAACTGCTCTCACCTGTAACGGATGATATACTTTATCTATCTATTTAGTTTCTGCAACATACTGTATCTAAACTGTTGCTTCTTGATCAACTTAATAAACTTAAAATCACTTATGAGCTATCAACCACCTATTTTGGGTGAGCTGTGACTCCCAAACTCAAAACTTACGTCTATTTTCCCAGTCTACTTTAGTCAACTCGGTCTTCATAACCTTGAAATTGTCTTTACTGAAATTTAAAGCTCTAGCTCAGAACCATATTTCTCAGCCTCAAACTGAATGTGAAATTCTATCATGTTATGTCACGCTTAGCTAGAGGATCCTTCACTATGAGGCCATTATTTAATCCTATTTCATTACACATTACCATGTGTTACAATCCCCATAGAAACCAAAAACTTTACACAAGAGAGCTGAATTCACAATGACCAACTGAAAGGAATGCACAAGAAGATTTCAAGTTTTAAGACTTTTACTGTATTGGGGAGGCGGAAGCGTAGTGTTAATGTCACTGGACTGGTAATCCAGAGACCCAGGGTAATGCTCTGGAGACCCAGGTTTGAATCCTGGCATGGCAGATGGTGGAATTTGAATTCAATAAAAATCTGGAATTAAAAGTTGAAACCATCTTCCTTTGTGTTGGATATGACTGCTACCGCCACAGAGGATTACCATTGATTCCAGTTTTGCTAGAGCTCCTTGATGTCACACTCGGTCAAATGTGGCCTTGATGTCAAGGGCAGTCACTCTCACCTCACCTCTGGAGTTCAGCTCTTTTATCCATGTTTGAAGCTGGAGGCTGTAATGAGGTCAGAAGCCGAGTGACCCTGGTGGATCACAAACTGAGCGACAGTAAGCAGGTCACGGCTAAGCAAGTGCAGCTTGGTAGCACTGTTGATGACCCCTTTCATCACTTTACTGATGATGGAGAGTAGACTGATGGGGTGGTAATTGGCTGGGTTGGATTTGTCCTGTTTTTTGTGTACAGGACATAACTGGGCAATTTTCCACATTCCCGGTTAGATGCTTGTGTTGTAGCTGTACTGGAACAGTTTGGCTAGAGGCATGGCAAGTTCTGGAGCACAAGTCTTCAGTACTATTGCCAGAATATTGTCAGAGCCAATAGGCTTTGCGATATCCACTGCCTTCAGCTGTTTCTTGATATCATGATATGGAGTGAATTGAATCAGCTGAAGGCCAGCGCTTGTGATTTTGGGGGGCCTGTGGAGGTGGCCAAGATGGTTGTGGTTGTTGGAGGTCAGTCTCAGCTCCAGGACATCACTGCAGGAATTCCTCAAAATAGTGTACTAGGCCCATACATCTTCAGCTGTTTCATCACTGACCTTCCTTCCATCATAAGGTCAGAGTTGGGATGCTCAGGGGGAGGTGATGACATAGTGGTATTGTCATTGGACTAGTTATCCAGAGACTCTGGGGACCCAGGTTTGAATCCTGTCACAGCAGATAGTGGAATTTGAATTCAGTAAAAGTTTGGAATTGAAAATCTAAGACCATGAAACCATTGTCAATTGTTGTAAAAACTTGACACCATCTGTTCACTAATGTTCTTTAGGGAAGGAAATCTGCCATCATTACCTGGTCTGGCCTACATGTGACTCCAGACCCACAGCAATATGGTTGACTCTTAAATGCTCTCTGAACAAGGGAAATTAGGGATGGGCTGGCCTAGCCGGCAATGCCACATCCCATGAATGAATTTAAGATAAAAGATTGAACCATTCGTGACTCCTCAGACACTGAAGCAGTCCATGTGCAAATGCAGCAACACCTGGGCAATTTCCAGGCTTGGGCTGACAAATGGCAAGTAACATTTGTGCCAGGCAATGACCATCTCTAACATGAGAGAATCTAACCATCGTCCCTTGACATTCAATGGCATTACCATTGCTGAATCCCCAACTATCAACATCCTGGGGTTTACCATTGACCAGAAACTGAGCTGGACCAGCCACATAAATACTGTGGCTACAAGGGCAGGTCAGAGGCTGGGAATCCTGCAGTGAGCAACTCACCTCCTGACTCCCCAAAACCTGTCCACCATTGACAAGGCACAAGTCAGGAGTGTGATGGAATACTCTCCACTTGCCTGGATAAGTGCAGCTCCAACAATACTCAAGAAGCTTGACACTGTCCAGGACAAAACAGCCTGCTTGATTGGCACCCCTTCCACAAACATTCATTCCCTCCATCACCAACAAATAGTGGCAGCAGTGTGCACCATCTACAAGATGCACTGCAGAAACTCACCAAGGCTCCTTAGGCAGCACCTTCCAAACCCACGACCACTATCATCTAGAAGGACAAGGGCAGCAGATACATGGGAATATCATCACCTGGAGCTCACCATCCTGACATGGAACTATATCACGTTCCTTCACTGTTGCTGGGTCAAAATCCTGGAACTCCATCCCTAACAGCACAGTGGGTGTATCTACACCAGAGGGATGCTACAAAAATAATAAAAAGACAAAACTAAAGGCTCGGTATCTAAACGCATGTAGCATTCGAAACAAAACAGATGAACTGACAGCGCAAATAAAAACAAATAACTACGATCTGATGGCTATTACAGAGACATGGCTATAGGATAACATAGATTGGGACCTGAATATTGAAGGGTACGTGACATTTAGGAAGGACGGGAAGAAAGGAAAAGGTAGACAGTGTCTCTGTTAATTCACGATGGTTCAGCACATTAGAGAGGGATGACCTAAGTTCAGGAAACTAGGATGTAGAAGCAGTTTGGGTTGAGTTGAGGAATGATGAAGGCAAGAAGTCACTTGTGGAAGTGATGTACAAGCCCCCTAATTGTAACTACACAGTAGGACAGAGTATAAAATAGATAATGGAAGCTTGTCAGAAAGGTACAGCAATAATCATTGGGGATTTTAATCTACATATAAACTGGAAAAATCAGATGGGATAGGATAGCATAGACAAGGAGTTGATAGAATATTTTCAATATAGTTTCTTAGAACAGCATGTTCTGGAGCCAACCAGAGAGCAGGCTATACTCAACCTGGTATTGAGCAACGAGATAGGAATAGAAGTTAACCTCCTAGTGAAGGCATCCCTAGGTAGCAGCACTCACAATATAATTGAATTTTACATTAATTTGGAGGGAGAAATGAGTGCTTCCAAGACTAGTATTTTAAACTTAAATATGGGCAATTATGAGGGCATGAAAGCAGAGCTAGCTAAAGTGAACTGGCAAATAAGGTTGAGGGATATGTCAATAGGAGTTCAGTGGCAAACATTTAAAGGGATATTTCAGAATACGCAGAATAAATACATTCCAATGAGAAAGAAAAATTCCAAAGGGAGGGCCCACCATCCTTGGTTAACTAAGAAAGTTAAAGACAGTATCAAACTTAAAGAAAAAACATATAGGGCAGCATTTTCCCGTCAGCAAATGGGTGGTGTGCCACCAAACTGTCAAAGGCCTATTAAGGCATTTAAAATCTAATTAACTCAATTTAATGAGCTGTCTGTACAACCTTAAGGTTGGCGAGCAAGCGAAGAGCCCAGGCGGCCTTTGCATTTTTCATGAAACCTCACCGAACTGTCACATGAGGGGACATGTTTTAAAAGTTTAAAAATCCTTTATTTAAAAGTTTAACACTGAAAAAAATCTCCCTGAGGCATCTCCGTGCCTTAGGGAGATCTCTGCGCTCTTCCGCACATGCACAAAAGGACGCAGGGAACCATTTGGAATCTCCCGCACAGGGAGCACTCAGCGCTTCCAGGCGTGCATCTCAATGGTCGGGCCTTAATCGGCCCGCTCACGTAAAATGGCGGCGCAGACCTGATCGGTGGCACCAATCGGGCTCGTGCCCATCCCCACACAACCCCCCGATGGGGGAAATTTCTGGCCATAATTACACAAAGACACAAGCAGGTCAGAAGATTGGAAAGAATATAAAGAACAGCAAAGAATGACAAAAATATTAATAAGGAAGGAAAAATTAGAGTATGAAAGAAAGCTAACTAGTAATATAAAATGGGATCATTAGAAAAGAGTTAACAAAGTGAACATTGGTCCTATAGAGAGTGCGTCTGGGGATTTGATAATGGGAAGAAGGGAGATGGTGGGTGAATTAAACAGGCATTTTGCTTCTGTCTTCACTATAAAGAACACAAGTAATATCCCAGATATAGCTGTAAATCAGGAAATGGAAGGGAGGAACTCGGGAAAATTACAACCACCAGGGAAGAGGTATTGAGCAAATTGTTGGGGCTGCGGGCTGACAAATCCCCAGGTCTGGATGGACTTTACCATAAGGTCTTGAAAGATGTGGCTAGTGAGATAGTTGGTGCACTAGTTTTAATTTTCCAAAAAATTCTAGATTCAGGCAAATTTCCATTAGATTGGAAAATAGCAAATATAACTCCTTTATTCAGACAGGGAGGGAGACAGAAAGCAGGAAACTACTGGCCAATTAGTCTAACATCTGTCATGGGGAAAATGTTAGAAGCTATGATTAAAGATGTTATAGCAGGGCACTTAGAAAAATTCCAGACAATCAAGCAGAGCCAACATGTAAAAGGGAAATCATGTTTAACCAATTTACTGGAGTTCTTTGAAGGATTCACATGTGTTGTAGATAAAGGGGATCTGGTGGATGTACTGTACTTAGATTTCCAGAAGGCATTTTATAATTTCACATCAAAGGTCATTGAAGAAAATAAAAGCTCATGGTGTAGGGTTAACATATTGGCATGGGTAGAAAATTGGCTAACTAACGGAAAGCAGAGAGCTGGCATAAATGGATCTTTTTCTGGTTGGCAGGATGTGATAAGTGGTGTGCCACAGGGATCAGTGCTGGGGCCTCAACTTTTTACAATTTATATAAATGACTTGGATGAAGGGACCGAAGGAATGGTGGCAAAATTTGCTGATGACACCAAGATAGGTAGGAAAGTAAATTATTCAAAGGATGTAAGGAGGCTGCAAAGTGACACAGATAGGTTAAGTGAGTGGACAAAGATCTGGCAAATGGAGTATAATGTGGGCAAATGTAAAATTGTCCATTTTGGCAGGAGGAATAAAGAAGAAGTATATTATATAAATGGTGAGAGTTTGCAGAGCTCTGAGATTCAAACAGATCTGGATGTCCCAGTGCATAAATCGCAAATGGCTAGAATGCAGGTACAGCAATTAATTAGGAAAGCTAATAGAATGTAACTGTTTATTGTGCGGGGAATTGATTACAAAAGTAGGGAGATTATGCTTCAGTTCTACAGGGCGTTGGTGAGACCACATCTGGCATATTGTGTACAGTACTGGTCTCCTTTTTAACGGAATACGTAAATGCATTAGAAGCAGTTCAATTAAGGTTTACTAGAATAATACCAGGAATGGATGTGTTGTCTTATGAGGAAAGGCTGGACAGATTAGGCCTGTACCCACTGGAATTTAGGAGAGTAAGAGGTGACTTAACTGAAACCTTTAAGATCCTGAGGGGCTTGACATGGTGGATGTGGAGAGAATGTTTTCTCTTGTGGGAGAATCTAGAACTAGGGGTCACTGTTTAAAAATAAGGGGTCGCTCATTTAAGACAGAGAGGAGAAATTCTTTTCTCTGAGGGTTGTCTTTGGAACTCTCTTTCTCAAAAGGCGGTGGAAGCAGATCTTTGAATATTTTTAAGGCAGAGCTAGACAGATTCGTGGTTAACAAGGGAGTGAAAGGTTATCGGGGGTAGGCAGGAATGTGGGGTTGAGGTTACAATTAGATCAGCTGTGATCTTATTGAATGGCAGAGCAAGCTCGAGAGGCCCAGTGGCCTACTCCTGCTTCTAATTTGTGTTCATTTGTAGGGACTACAGCAGTCCAAAAAAGCAGCTCAACACCACCTTCTCAAGGGCAATTAAAGATGGGCAATAAATTGTGGCCTAGCCAACAATGCCCACATCCCATAAATGAATTTAAAAAACAAACTAAAAGCAGCATCAACCAAAAACTATTTAATAGGAAACTAATGCTTTAAACTACAGAAAAGATATGCCCCCTTTAACTTTTTAACATGACCAAAAACCCCACACCACCAGGTATACTTTATTCCCGAACTCTGCAAAATAACAGTTTTCACAAGAACCAGTTCAACATCACTCCCAGTTTCTAAAGCATTTTCTCCTCTCCGTGTCACCGAGCTGTAATCTCGACTGATCATCAGAAGTCACTTTTCTCAGTTTTCAGAGAGTATCTGAATCAAATAAATAGCAAGGCCCACTCCAGTGATTCTTTCCCCCCACCAGGCCATGACAGGAGGAATGTTCTGAATGCATTAGATTAACACGGGACGTGCATCTTTGACTAGAGACCGTCATTTCTCCTGCATTTCTGCTTGGTAGTTCACAGAAACTACGCAGCCTTATTCTCTTTACTGACCACACCATCTGCAGTCCCTTGTCTTTCTGCGAGACCTCCCTCTTCCTCTCTTTCTCTTTCCATTTGAAATCTTGGAGTTTGAAAGTCTTTCCACAGTCAGCACATCTACTCTTGCCTTAGTTTTCAGATGTGAACATTTTACATTTTGTTCCCAGTAGGCTTCACCTGAGGCTTTTGAGTCCCCATAGTAACAAAGCCATCCAGGCTTATTGTCAAACAGATCACATGTCTTCACTATTCCATTTTACCTAAAATTAAAGAGACAGTCCCGAAACGAATAATCATCTTACAAAACCTTGCATTCATAACACAGGTCTAAAATAAATTGTTCCCTGGTTGGTTCAGAACATATTGTTCTAAGAAACTGTGCCGAACACACTCAAATGAACTCACCCTCCACCCTACCTTTGCCAATTTGATTTGTCCAATCTATATGAAGATTAAAATCTCTCACAATTATTGCAATACCTTTCCCACAAGCCCCCGTTATTTCTTGATTTAAACTCTGTCCTACAGTGGAGCTATTGGCAGGGGTTTATAAACTTTTGGAAGGTCTAATACAGGCAGGAATTATACAGTAAACGGCAGAACACTTAAGTGCATCGACGGGCAGAGGGATCTGGGTATACAGGTCCACAGGTCACTGAAAATGGCAACGCAAGTGGATAAGGTAGTCAGGAAGGCATATGGCATGCTTGCCTTCATTGGCAGGGGTATTGAGTATAAAAGCTGGGAAGTCATGCTGCAGCTGTTTCGAACTTTGGTTAGGCCACACTTGAAATATTGCGTGCAATCTGATCACCACATTACCAGAAGGATATGGAGGCGTTGGAGAGGGTGCAGAGGAGGTTTACCAGGATGCTGCCTGGTCTGGAGGTTATTAACTATGAGGAGAGGTTGGAGAAACTCGAATTGTTCTCACTAGAGTGACGGAGATTGAGGGGCAACTTGATAGAAGCTTATAAAATTATGAGTGGCATGGACAGAGTAGATAGAAGCTTTTTCCCAGGGTGGAAGAGTCAATTACTAGGGGACATAGATTTAAGGTGAGAGGAGACAACTATAGAGATGATGTGCGGGGCAAGTTTTTTACACAAAGGGTAGTGAGTGTCTGGAATTTGCTGCCAGAGGAGGTGGTGGAAGCAGGTACGACAGGGTGGTTTAAGAGGCAGCTTGATAAATACATGAATAGGATGGGAATAGAGGGATATGGACCCCAGAATTGCAAAATGTTTTATTTGACAGGCAATATGATCGGCGCAGGCTTGGAGGACCGAAGGGCCTGTTCCTGTGCTGTACTTTTCTTTGTTCTTTATTCTTCTTTGTACTCCCACCAGTGACTTCTTTCCTTTGCCTCTTCTTATTTCCACCCAAACTGATTTTATGTCTTGTTCCTTCGAAGCAACAATTTAAATCAACGAGCAGTGGGCACCAGTGCGTGAATAAGTTCATAGAAGGGTAGGCACTCCAAAAATGAATAAATTATTGGAGTTGTGAGTACACAACAACTAAATTATTAAAAAATGGGCACCACAACCTTAAGAAATTCAAGCACGCACAAATTAAGATTGAAGCAATCAATAGATAAGCATAAAGCACCTGACAGTGGGAGTAATCAGGCAGCTGATGATCAGAGAGGCCTGAGATCAGGTAAGAGGTCCCCAAGTACCCTGTCTGTTGGCTGTCAGATCCAAAAAATGGATTTTAAACTCTTGAATAATAGAGGCAAACACCCAGCAAAGGAGAAAAGATAAACCAACTGTTGCAGGAGCGGCTGGGAATTGCATGCCACTGAGTGACTAAAGCCTACAACTACATTGTGACAAGCAATCATTTCTTGGCAAATATAAATGTTCACCCACCATTTGATCATTATAAATCTCTCAAAAATTTGCTACAAAAATTTATGACAATAGGAAATGCATGCATATTCAGCATTTTTAGTAATCTGCAGATAAATTTGTGTCATATCTGTTTCTGTTTGCTCAGAGTCCACTCAGTTGACAACTATTCACAGTAGGTAAACAGGCCCTTCAGATTACAAGAAAACTCTATGCTTTGTATTGAGTTCTTCAAGTTAAATAATGACTTAATCCGATCTAATATTAAAGACAGAAATTTATTTACATTATTCTACTTTTAATTAGAAACCATGTAAATGGAATAAACTAGATTTTGTGATTAATTAAAGTGCACGTATACAATTAACTATGAAACTGGCTGCATTATTTCTCAATTTAATTATGTTTGAAATGGGCGACATAAGAGTACAAGATGTTGAAAACTCAAAATATTGCAAAACATTGGATGGAAATAGTTTTCTCACAGATCCTCTTTCTTCTCCAGTTCTCGCATCCCATCCATTGCTGCTGGAATTGTCGGTGGCCTTCTCGGTGTAGTCATGGTGGCTCTATTGATTGCAATATGCATGAGGAGAAGACATGTCAGAAAGAAGCGTACGTTACGACGTTTGTTGCAGGAGCGGGAGGTAACCAACTATAAAATTGTTTACCATAAAGCTGAAGCCTAAAGAGATAGTGATTTAGTGGATTCATAAGTAAAAGCTAGTTTTAGGTTTCATCCTTTAAAACTGTTAAACAAACCTTAGTGTTTGTTAGGGGTTATGGAGGTCTACTGGTTATGGTACCAGTCTAGCAACTCAGACCAAATTCCAACATGGCAAGTTGCAAAATGGTAATTAAAAAAATACCTGCTCATTTGTGTATTAACATCAGAAAATGACACTGAAAGCTGCCAAATTATAGAAACATAGAAAATAGGAGCAGGTCAATCAGCCTTTCCAGCCTGCTCCACCATTCAATATGATCATGGCTGATCTTCTAACTCAACACCGTACTCCTGCGCTCTCCCCATACTCCTTGACACCTTTCGAGTCAGAATTCCTGGATTCTTCAGGAATTGGACCCTACCACCCCACCTGATCTTGTCTATATGTCCAGTTCCACACTATATGGTGGACTCTTAATGTCCTTACAACCAAAGGAGAGGCAATATATCTTCTCTTAGTTAGTCCCTCAAGAATGAGGATGACTTGCTTCCACTCCATTTCATTGCTTCTGAGGTGACTGCTAAGTCCAATGTGCGATCTGAATACTTTGCCACCTGTGGGGCAGGTGGTGTTTAAGCCGATGAGGTGTTTGAAGGTTTAGCATCCTCTCCAATGCCTCAACTTTGTGTTTGTGTGTTCCTGACAGAGACTCTTGATGTGTTCAGTGCCTTCCCAATTGAACATTCACCATTTTGGTCAGCCACAAGCCAAGGATTTCAGCAGTCAGCAGGGATGTTTAATCTCTTCAGGGATGCTTTGAGGACACCCCTAAAACATTTCCTCTGTCCTTCTGGCTGTCTCTTGCTGCAACTGAGTTCCAAGTAGAATATTTGCTTCAGGAATCTAGTGTCAGGCATATGAACAACATGTCCCCCCCCAACGGAGCTCATTTTGAGTGATTAGCACCTTGTTGTCTTGGAAGAGGGTACAGCTATTGGATTGTCTTTCTTGGCCAGCAGCCTTGGAGGATCTTGCAAGGGCACAACTGATGGTATTTCTCCGGTGCTTTGAGGTGCCTGCTATAGGTTGTTCAAGTGTCCACAGTTTTTAGGAGGACAAGAATTACTGCTGCCCAGTAAACCATAACATTAATCTCAGATTTGAGATCCTGGCCCTCAAATATTCTTTTCTTCAATCTGCCAAAGGCAGAGCTATAACATGAAAGGCAATGATTAATTTAACCATCTATGTCTGCCTTTGTCAAGAGGAGGCTCCCAAGGTACAAAAAATGGTCCACATTTTCCAGAATCTCACCATCAATCTTAATCAATGGGGCAGGTGTTTTGCTGTGGGAGCTGGTCGGAAGAGGACCTTAGTTTTCCCGACGTTTTGTGAAAGGCTCATTTTCTCGTATGTTTTAGAGAAGGAGCCAACAATGACCTAGGCTCAATTTCTGAGTGAGTGCACACACAACTATCATTTGCATACTGAAGCCCTATGACTGAGGTTGGAGTGATTTTAGTTTTGGATTGAAGGCGATGTACATTGAACAGTTTCCCTTATGGTGTGTAGATTATCTCCAGACCTGTGGGTAATTTGTTGGAGGTGAGGGGTGGTATTGCAGCGAAGGAAATGGAGAAGAGAGTTTGTTCAATGAGACAACCTTGTTTGACCCCAGTCTTCACTGAGATAGGGTTTGTCATGATTCCATTGGTGGGGATCATGGCTTGCCTGTCATCATGGAGTAGGTAGAGGATGATGACAAATTCCTGAAGACAATCACATTTGAGGATGATACTCCAATCGAGGGGCAATAAATGCTCCATTTTCTGTGTTACCTACAAATTTTTAAAAAGTCCCCTATGACTTATCATGGACAAATCTACTGACATCCTCATACTGACAGCAATCTGAATTAGATGTAATGAATGAATCCTTCATCAAAGATATATATTCCACCATTTACCCCACTTTAATCACCGTAGTGATGATGTGGGGATTCCATTTGAGGGCTGAAAAAATAGTGAGGCTGAGAACGTTGAATGATGGAATAAGAAAAAGATTTTCAGTGCCCCATCAAAGAATCAGGGAAATTAAGAGTTAGTGTTTTAGCTATGAGTTTGTGAACACTGTGAGAATTGAAGGAAGCTGATGAATACAAAGTGGAACCATCAATAAAACAGTGTGGGAGGTCAGTGACAGAGAGGACAGAGCTCAGGGAGCCCTTGAACAAGTGGAACAAGAATCGGGGAAATCACAGTCAAATAGAGCACAGATCAGCTAATTTGAGGGGAATTCAATAAACAGAGATTAATCTTGTGCAGACAACTTCAACTTGATCAAAATGCCAATTGTGACAGGCATACTGTTTACAAGAAACAGCAAAATGACAGCTATGCACAAAAATGTCACGTCAGCTCGGATAGAAAGATAAGGGTTAAGGTATGAAATTATCCACATCAGTGAAAATAACATCAATGATTTCATTAACACTGATGCACTGGTTGGTAGAGTGAAAACAGCTATTGAGCTAGGTAGCAAAGATTTCTCAGTCCCATTGGGTTGACTTTAAGAGCTGATTTTGGGATGTGCTGTGGAATGGTGGGTGAAGCATATAAACTCTGCATGACTTCACCTACTTCATTTGCTGTGCACTACATTTTGCAACCTAGACTTTAGGAGCAAAATGACACCAGACAACATGCATGTAACAAGCCTCATCAATCTTTCCATAATTGCTAAAGTGAGCTTCCATTTCATATCTTGTGACTTTGGGTGAGGTTTTGCCCACAGTGGCACATTGGAATTCCTGTGTCCTACTCTCCTCATGCAAACATCTCAAAGGGGCATCAGTTTGAATTATAGTATTTGATTTTTCCTTTTTGCCTTGCAGTTGCCCTTTACTGCAGTTTTCCAGTGGTATAACTAGCAAATCAGCTTACCTTGGCTGTTGCTTTCATTTAAATAGTATCATTTGATGTGGTAAGTGGAAACAACAATGGCAAGCACAGCCCTGTCAACCCTGAAACATCCCCCTTATTAATGCCTGGGGGCTTGTGCCAAAATTAGGAGAGCTGTCCCACAGATTAGTCAAGCAATAGTTTGACATAGTCACACTCACAGAATTATACTTTACAGAGAATGACCCAGACACCATCATCACCATCCCTGGACATGTCCTATCTCATCGACAGGACAGACCGACCAGAGTTGGTGGCACAGTGCTTTACAGTCGGAAGGGAGTTGCCCTGGGAGTTCTCAATATCAAATCTGGACCCCATGAAGTCTTGTGGCATCAGGTCAAGTATGGGCAAGGAAACTTCTTGCTGATTGCCACTTACAGCAACCCCGCCCTCGTCAGCTGACGAATCAGTACTCCTACATGTTGAACACCACTTGTAGGAAGCACTGAGGGTGGTAAGGGCACAGAATGTACCCTAGTTGGGGAACTTGAATGTTCATCACCAAAGCTGGATCAGCAGCACCACTACTGACCGAGCTGGTCAAGTCCTAAAGGACATAGCTGCTAGACTGGGTATATGGCAGGTGGTGAGGGAACCAGCAAGAGGAAAAAACCTACTTGATCTCATCCTCACCAGCCTGCCTGCCGCAGATGCATCTGTCCATGACAGTATCAGTAGGAATGACCACCACACAGTCCTTGTGGCGATGAAATCCCATCTTCACATTCAGGATACCCTCCATCACGTTGCATGGTGCTACCACCATGCTAAATGGGAACAGACTTGAACAGATATAGCTGCTCAAAATTGGGCATCCAAGAGATGCTGCAGGTCATCAGCAGCAACAGAATTGTATACAAGCACAATCTGTAACCTCATGGTCTGGCATATCCCCCATCCTACCATTACCATCAAGCCAGGGGATCGACCTTACACAATCAGGAGCCAGAAGCAGCAGCAGGTATAACTAAGAATAACAACCTAGTGAAGCTACAACAGAATACTACTTGTGTGCCAAACAGCGAAAGCTGCAAATGATAGATAGAGCTTAGTAATCCCACAACCAACGGATCAGATCTAAATCTTGCAGTCCTGCCACATCCAGTTGTGAATGATGGTGGACAATTAAACAATTCACTGGAGGAGGAGGCTCCATATATATCCCCATCCTCAATGACAGAGGAGCCCAGCACATCAGTGCAAAAGACAAGGCTGAAGCTTTGCAACAATCTTCAGCCAGATGTGCCAAGTGGTTAATCCAACTCGACCTCCTCCAGAGGTCCCCAGCATCACAAGCCAATCTACAGCTAATTTGATTTACTCCACATGATATCAAGAGATAGCTGAAAGCATTGGAGACTGCAAATGCTATGGCCCCTGACCACATTTCAGCAATAGTACTGAAAACCTGTGCTCCATAACTAGCTATGCTCTTAGCCAAGCTGTTCCAGTACAGCTACAACACTAGCATCTACCTGGCAATGTGGAAAATTGCCCAGGTATATCCCAGGATTGTCCACAAAAAGCAGGACAAATCCAACCCAGCCAATTACCGCTCCATCAGTCTACTCTCGATCATCAGCAAAGTGATGGAAGGGGTCGTGGACAGTGCCATCAAGTGGTATTTAGTCAGCAATAACCTGCTCACTAATTTTCAGTTTGGGTTCCGCCAGGGCCACTCAGCTCTTGACTTCATTACAACCATATTCCAAACAGGGACAAAAGAGCTGAACTCAAGAGGTGAGGTGAGAGTGACTGCGCTTGACATCAAGCCAGCATTTGACAGAGTGTGGCATCAAGGAGCCCTAGCAAAACTGGAGTCAATGGGAATTAGGGAGAAAAATCTACACAGTTCAAGTCATACCTAGCACAAAGGAAGATGGCTGTGGTTGTTCAAGGTCAATCATCTCAGTTCCAGGACATCAGTGCAGGAATTCCTAGGCCCAACCATCTTCAGCTGCTTCATCAATGACCTTCCCCCCCAATCATAAGGTCAGAAGTGGGAACATTTACTGATGATTGCACAATGTTCAGCACCATTCACACCAACTCAGATACTGAAGCAGTCCATGTCCAAATGCAGCAAGATCAGGGCCACATTCAGGCTTGGGCTGATAAGTAGCAAGTAATATTCGTGGCACACAAGTGCCAGGCAATGACCATCTCCAAGACAGAATCTAACCATCATCCCTTGACATTCAATGGCATTATCATCGCTGAATCCCCCACTATCAACATCCTGGGGGTTACCATCAGCCAGAAACTGAACTGGACTAACCATATAAATACTTTGGCTACAAGAACTGGTCAGAGGCTGGGCATTCTGCAAAAGTAACTCACCTCCTGACTCTCCAATGTCTCTCCACCATCTACAAGGCACAAGTCAGGAGTGTGATGGAATACTCTCCACTTGTCTGGATGAGTGCAGCTCCAACAATACTCAAGAAACTTGACACCATCCAGGACAAAGCAGCATGCGTGATTGGCACCCCATTCACCAACTTGAACATCCACTCACTCCACTGCCAATCCACAGTGGCAGCAGTATGTACCAACTACAAGATGCACTGCAGCAATTCACCAAGGCTCCTTCAACAGCACCTTCCAAACCCATGATCTCTACCACTTAGAAGGCCAAGGTCAGCAGACACATAGGAACACCACCACCTGCAAGATCCCCTCGAAGCCACAGACCATCCTGACTTGGAAATATATCGCCATTGCTTTGCAGTCGCTGGGTGAAAATCCTGGAACTCCCTCCTTTACAGCACTGTGGGTGTAACTACACCATATGACCTGCAGCGGTTCAAGAAGGCAGCTCACCACCACCATCATGGGCAGTTTGGGATGGGCAATAAAAAATGTTGCCCTAACCAGTAACGCCCATGTCCCGTGAATGAATATTTTTTTTAAATCTGTTAAGTGTAAAAATTCCTTTGGAGTAATCTGATAGTGCTGCATGATTTAGATGAGAAAGACAAGTTGATGGGAGAATAAGAACTGCAGAGAAAGAAATGCCTATCTCTACCGCAGGATCTTGGTTTATAGATCCTTAGATATCAAAGGAAATGATTTTTTGCTGCCTTTCCTTCCCAGAATTAAACTATCTGCTGTAGGGTAACTTGCTGACAACATTTGGTACAAGGACCACTCTTACCGTAGAAATAAAAGTTACCACAGTGCAACTTAATTCAATCATATCATGAGAGGAATTATTGTGATGGCTGAGGGAATGATTCCTCAGAAGAAATGTCAGTCAACATTAAAATATTTTTAAAACTCTCTTTCCTGTCTGATAGCCAGTCAGATTGAGAGGCTTACCAACTTACCTGCAACAGCAAACTGCTATTCATTCTGAGCTAGAGGGCCTCCTATTGGCTTTCCAACATTTAGAGTCACTAATTTGTCAATTCAGGGAGAATTACTGCTGGGTGACAGTTTCTCACACAGCATGCTGGATTTTTCCCACTCACTATTGAGTTTGAAGGTGGGCGGAGCACATAAGATACAGTGGGTGGCCTTCCTGTTGCATACCTGCCCACCCCTGACCTATCTGAATTTTGACGTGGGGCAGTGGAGGCACCGGATGGCCCACCCACCCTTGGGTCTTTTGCGATCCTTAATTGGCCAATTAATGGCCACTTAAGGGCCTCATCCTGCCCCCACCAATATTTTACCCACAGTGGGGGGGAGGCCCACACCATGTGGGAAGTCTGACAGCTTTAGCTGTATGGGCTGGTGTCGGGAAAGTGGAGGGTCCTATTTTTTGGGTCCCTGAGCCCATCGGACCTCTCCTCCCACAAAGTTCACCTCCCCTTTAACCACCCTCCCCCCCCACAAACCTCTTGAACCCTGTCCCCTACCCCTCTTGCTGAGGCAGCCCGCCCCAAACTTACTTTGGCTCCTCGGTGGGGTTGGACTGCCTGTAATCCCAGCAGTGGCCACTGCTCCCAACTCGGCACTGCTGGGACGACAGAGCTGTCAGCCACTCAATTGGCAGCTGTCTAAGATGGGACTTCCTCCCGAAATATGGGCGGAAGTTCCGCCTTAAAGCAATTAAAGCTGCTCCCAGCATTAAATTGCAGAGGGGCAGTCATTAAGATTGTGGGCAGGCTCCCCACTGACATTTTAGCCAGGGCGAGAGGGAATCATGGTGCCCTGTAAAATCCAGCCCTGTCCTGGTTCCAACACAAAGCCCAAAATCCTGCTGTGTGAGTCTAGTAGGGATGGCGGGGTTGATGAGGCAATTACTGGCAAAGATTTGATTGATGGGCCAGGGGAAGCACTCCTGCTTCTCCTAGCCCACAAGCAGCGCAGTAAAGAGCCCTTACCTGCTGAATCTGGATTCTCCTGCCTCACTTTGACTGGCAAGTTTCCAAAACCGAGGAAATCTGGCTGGCCAGTGGTAACTTTAAATGACAGCCAAAGTCTGTGGAATGGAACTTCATTAACATATTATAATCAGAACCAACCTCTCCAGAGTGGGTTACTCAGATGCCCCTCGACCAACTTCAGTTAAAGTGGAAATTGGTGCATTCATGGCTGATTGGATTGGGCTTTTGCATATTTGCCCATTTAAAGCAATTAATGTTGCTCCCGGCATTAAATTGGAGAGGGGCAGTCATTAGGATTGTCTGTGTTATGTCAGGTTAAAATTGCATGAAGCCAAGAGAACCAGTGCCATCTTGGTGTTGAGGACGAACCAAGTTTTATACATGTACATGTACAACAGACAGGAGGGTGTCACCCTCCATCCCCCTCCCACCCACCCCTCAAACTCTTTCCCACCTGTTGGGTGAAATTTTTTGCACCCCTGGGGCAAATTTGAAGGCAGGGAGCATTAATCAGGCAGGAGAGCTCAGGGTGGGACTCCACTGCCTTCCCATCTCCACCTGATTCAGTCCATTCACCCGCTCATCCATTCATCCACTCACCCATTCACCTGCTCATCCATTCATCCACTCATCCATTGATCACTCACCTACTCACACATTCACCCATTCACCCACTCATCCGCTCACCCACTCATCCGCTCACACAATTACCCACTCACACATTCACCCACTCACCCATTCATCCACTCATCTATTCACCCACTGACCTACTCACCCACTCGTCCATTCACTCACTCACTTATCCATTCACTAACCCACTTACTCACTGGAACTATTGGGACCTTTAAAAACTTACCTGAATACGGCATGCCCTGTTGTCATCCATTTTCTCTTGTGCTGAACGGTCTTCCCCATGGATGTCTGCACTGACCCATCGATCCTTCAGCCGGGATTGGAAGTTCTAGCTAAAAAATTGCAAAAGGGTCATGTCGCAGAAATCTCCATGGGCAACGGCAGTGTGCACAGCATCAATGTTGATTTGTCTGCTAACATTATAAACTTGTTCTTGTAGCTGTATATATAGCTGCTTTTAAATCATTCTTCAGCTTCTGATTCCCAAAGAATCTGGTGCAATCAGCAGCAATATAGAGGTGTATTTGTGAATTGTTTTTTTCATGTCAGTGCACTGGTGGACTAGTATTTTTTTAATGTTTTCCGCATATCTGATGATTTTCCTAGGACTTGCTGATGCAGCAGCAGTGTGTATTCGTAACATCATAATGTCATGCATACACTGACTGAAAACTCAAGCCCAGTCTTTATGTTCATGGAATTTCAAACTCGAGTGTAGTGAGTTAACAGGAATACCAAACACACTGCACACAATCAAACATGGGAGAGCTGTGCATTTTAACTCATTCTCCCACAATCTGGACTGCAGAACACAAACAGTTTATAAAGTCACTATACATAGCTTTCAGAGCAGTTCTTCCCCCACGGTGAGTAAAAAGGTTAATAAATTCACAGTGTGACTTGTAAATTTGAGGGAGTGAGTATATTTTGTCCCTCCTGACTGTGGATTTGTTCCTGACACAGCTGGTTGAGCCTCTAACCCCTAGTGGAGCTGCTCCCAATCAGGCCCTTCTAAGGATCCTTAAAGAGACGGAATTCAAGAAAATTAAAGTGCTTGGCTCTGGAGCATTTGGCACTGTGTACAAGGTAAGCTATCTCTCAGACATAATAGTATAACAAAGAAAAAAATCATGTTGATAGTAGAAAAACTCAAATGTTACATTTTCCAGATGTCTAACAAAAATCATTGTTAATTTCTACTGTAGTTGGGAATGCAGAGCAATTGATCGTGTCATTTTTAAAGGGAGAGCGTGCAATGGATTATTTTTATCAATTATCATGTTGGAACGGACTGGTGGAAAGCTAATTCTGGTTAGACCACCAACAGCCTGCATTTGTATAGAATGCTTAACAGGATAAAACATCCAAAACAGTTTCACCTGGGAGAGCTGTAGAAGAAGAGTTGAATTAACTGAAAGTACATTTGAAAAGGCAAATTTGAGGGGATTCTTGACAACAGATGGGGGAATAGTAAGGTGAAGAAATTTAGTGACAGTAGTATAAATGAAAGCTGCACCATGAGGGAGGAGCACCACAAAGTGAGAGACATAGGAGAGATAAGGTTGGAGGGGTGTAGGGGACAAGCTAGGACATAGAGCCGAAGGAGATTACAGCTGTAGGGTGGAGTGAGGTCATGGAAGAATTTGTAAATGAGGACAGTGATCTAAAATTTGGCCTTTTGAGAGATTGGGAGCCAGTGCAGGTTGGTGTGGAAGGGGGCACTGGGCAAATGGGACTTACTGCAGGACAGGCAACTAGTAACAACATTTTTGACAAGGTGCAAGAGGTTTGGGACATTGGTGAACCGAACTTTCAAGAAATTGCATCACACAGAATATCACCAATGACCTTTCTGTAGGGAAGTCTCAATTGTGGACAGGGTGGAAACTAGGGATTTAAAGTGGGAATCTCATGAGAGATGAGCACAGAGCTCGGTGGCAAAATTCATTTATGGACCTCGGAGAGGAAAGATTGTTATGAAGTGAGATTTTTTAGGAATGGAGTTTCGGGCATAGGGAGCCATTCATGATGAATATTAGTTAAGAAGAGAGTGTTTAATATTCAGAGTTGGGTAGCTAGGGTGATGAGGGAGCAGGGGGGTGAAACTCAGCACTGATGGGACTGGTGACAGACAGATGGAATGAGTAAAAGCAAAGTAATCAAGGATCAAGGCAAAGACTGGAGCAAGGTGAATGAGAAGAGAAGAGGAGGAATAGAGGTATACAAGATAGTTAAGGATATGAAGTAGATAAGTCCAGAATAATACTTAAAACTCCTACCTTACAGCACCGTGGGGTACCTATAGCGCAAGGAGTACAGCAGTTGAAGAATGCAGCTCACCAGCACCTCCTCAAGTGCAAATTGGGATGGATAACATATGCTGGCATTGCCAGAAATATCCACATCCCATTAATGAATAAAACAAAGTAAATTGCAGGAGTGAGATGAGGGAACACTGCTTCTGATAAAGTAGTATGGTAAAACTCCAGAATCACTCAAGATAAAAATGCACATTGGAGTGACAGTGTGGGAAGAACTATAGGATCCTTCTGGATGAATGAAGTAAGATGGTGTCCCTCATCTGTAATTTTCCTATGATGTAAACAGGACCCAGTATCTCCTTCGACAGTCCACTATTAATTTCTAAAACAGTTTCTCAAAACTGTAAAGAAATGATCTGCTGTTTCATAGAAGCTACTGATACACTTTGAGATCAGGGAAAATTTTGCAGATTCGTGCTCCTGGCATATAACTTTTCCCATTGGAGGACACATCAAACATTTGATGCAGAGATCAGTGAGCCCTGCAAGATGTTCTATCCATTTTTAGTACTGAAAAATCTTGTGAGGTCCTCTTGACCCTGCACTGAATTCCCAATTGATATTCCCACCAAGTGAAGTTGCTTTTACAGTCTGACCTTCTTTCTAGTGCATGTTTGAAAGATGTCAAATGGATTTAACTGAAGTTTTAAACACTCGGTGATTTTTATTTCTAAACCTGATCCATTTGAAATATTTTCTGTCCACTTCATTTTTGTTGCTTATTTCATTTATAGAAACAGAACCCAAATAGACCAATGTTCAAATAGTTTAAAAGGCCCGCTAAATTCTTAACTTGTTTTGATACCTCTGAGGGTAATGTCTTTTCATCTAATCACTGACAAAAAATATACATGCATTTTTATCATGTTTTACTGCTTTGAGGCTTATTGAAATTTTCACAATTCGTTTACCACAAAAGCTGCTTTTTATGGTTTGGTCAAACCTACATGGTCAGTAGAAGAAATAAATTCAGTTTAATTTTGAGCTCAGTGTATGCTTGAAAAACTTAATCACAATGCTTGAATAAGTCAAGAGATTTTTGATTTTTTTAAAAAATTTCAATACCTCTGCAGGGCTTGTGGAACCCAGAGGGGGAAAATGTCAAAATCCCAGTTGCCATCAAAGTATTAAGAGAAGCAACCTCCCCGAAAGCTAATAAAGAAATTCTTGATGTAAGTGGATATTGTGGTTGTTGGTTTTAATACAAGCTATCTATGCTATATTTTAACAGTAGGATTTGTTCATCAACTTGTACTTAATATGGGAAAATGAGTAGAAGTCTACTGCTGCCAGTTAAATCCAAACTGATTAAATGACAGTTCTCCCTCCCTGTAACATATTGCATAAGAAAAATCCAATTTCTGTATCTTCCTATTGCACACTCTTTTCCAGGGCCCAAGTTCAGCTTTGGTTCTGTTTGATTATGTTTCAAGCTTGGATGCATCATCTATTCTTACCAGTTTTACTGGTTGACCATCCCAAATAGGTCTGATTGTGGTTTTGACTCGAGTTGACAGATATAAGCACACTTCACTGTATGCAGATGCTCATTGTTAAATCCTGCATTTCTTTTTTGTTTTTTTGAGAGGAATTATCTCTCCATTCATTCATACATCCACACAGACAGGCGCACAAGAATTGTAAGGTAATTGTATGAAAAGTTTTCTAGCTTTTGTCATGGGGCAACCTCCAGTATTCATTGCTCTGAACTGCCTCAGATTATTAGAGACATCAGCATTTAGAAACACCATTTGTAAATTTACAAAGTACAACAGGAGGGTTGAGAGCATTACTATTGAAGGTGATTGAATGAGTAACAAGAGACATAGACTCAAGATCGTTGTGAGGAGAATGAAAGGGAGCATGAGAATCAATACCTTCAGCTGCTTATCACAGTATGGGATACTTCATCACAGTTGGCAGTTGAAGTCAGAAATTGGAATTGGATAACTGTTTATATAAGAGAAGAAATATAAAAGATTAGTAATGGGCAAGGAAATTGGATTAGAACTGACAGCTCCAATCAAAGAGCAGTAGAGATGGCAAATGTTAATTCTATGTGCCCAATATTTATGGAAAGGAAAGGGGGTGGGTACATATTTTGCAACTGGGCAATTCCAGGAATGCAGAGATCCTGCCGAATTCAACAGCAGGATCTAATTGACCCTTTTTTTTCATTCTGATACTTGCCAGAGTGGCTGGCTGTTGAGCAGGAAAGCCAGTGGTAAAATTGGGGCATGGTGAGAGGACATGGAGGGCATCAGTGAGGAGGGAGGGACAGATTATGGCAAAAAAAACAGGCTAGGTGGGCTGCACTCCTGCTCGACCTGGCCCACAAGCAGTCCTGGCTGGTGCTGGCAGCTCTTGCCTCCCTTTGGCTGCTTGTTTCCGAAGTCACAGACATTAAATTCAAATCGTTCCCAAAATCTGAGGAACAGAGCCTTATTAATGTATTATGATCACTGATTCACCTCTCCAGAACGGGTTACTCAACCCAAACCCGTTCTGTTTATATACAGATGTAGCCACATATGTAGCAGGTTGGTGTTGCAGTTCGCATTTTTAATGAGTTAACCCTTCTCCTGCCTGCTCTGGTTAAAAATCCCCCCTATCATTCTGTAACATGAATGTTAGGTACTAACTGTTAACTCATTGATAAGATGAGCTGAAGGGCCTCTTCTGCACTGTGGTTCTGTGATTCTATCCATTGATTCTACATTGTGATTTAACTATATTTGAAAAACTGTATGTTCGATACCTTTATTAAAAATAGTAGTAACACACAATAAAAAGGAATTGGTAAAAATCCAGTACCCTAACTTCCATAAAGGAGAAGGTTCATATTGACTCATGAAACCTATTATGCACTATTTTGTAGTGCTATTGGATTGTGTAGTTTTCCTAAATAGCTTCACATAGAAAAATCTATTGTAACTAATCCATCCTGCATGATATGGTTCATGGGTATAGAATAGAAGACGTAGGAACATCCACAAGGACAGTGCTAGTATTAATTAGGACACGGAGGCCAGTGTGCACAATGTTCCCATGTGGAGTTATACAAGAAATTATAATCATGGCACTGCTTGAGATCAATGCTGCCATTTTATAAAGTTCATCATTTTCAGTTCTGATAGGGAGAAATGTTGTAAAAATGCTGGTACGGAAGAGGAGTAATTTATCAGAAACACCATGGTTGAGACCTATTTGGGTTATTAATATTCAATTCTGTGCAGAGAAGTGTATTATCATGATGAAGAGACAGAACCATTCTCGTAATCTTCATGTTGCTGCCAGTGACTTGTCCAAAAATTAATTACTACAAAGCAAATCCCAAAAGAGCTTCTAGGAATGTCAGGCATAATTCAGCAAGGTCATTGTGCACTGATTGCAGGATAAGCAAATATGAGCACAGAATGATAGCCTGAAAGCAGCATTTGAGGAGACCTTCAGAAGAAGCACAAAAGATTTATCAAAGGCAGCAATAAGAATTTAACGGAACATTAATCAATCTTTATGTGCTTGACATGGACTAGAACATCTATTGATTTGTGAAAAACCTCAAGCATTTAAGCTTCATTTAACATATTGTGGCAAAATGTTGCATTTGTTAAGGAAAGATGGTGAGCTAATATTTTAACTCTTTGTCCAAATCTTTTATAACATGATTAAATAGCCATGCTAGAGTTTGCCTCCAGAAACACAGATGGCTCCCTGCTTCCTCAGTTAAGCATATGTAAGCCTTAATGATGAGGGCCAAGTATCACAGCCTAGCCCAGTTCTGTCTTTATGAATAATGATCAGGAGCAGGAAACCTATATGATTTTTTTTCCTCAGTTTAGAAATGCTGAGACTGTGGCTAAAAATTGTTAACATCCCATATATCGCAACAACAATTTGTATTAATATAGTGCTTTTAACATGGTAAAACTCCGAGCCGCTTCTGGAGAATTAGCAAATAGAGTTATAGAGTCATAGAGGTCTACAGCACAGAAAAAGGCCCTTCGGCCCATCTATGCTCCCTGGTAATTGATCCCTCCACCAAGGGAAAAAGTTCCTTCCTGTCTACTCTATCTATGCCCCTCACAATTTTATACACCTCAATCATGTCCCCGCTCAATCTCCTCTGCTCCAGGGAAAATAACCCAAGTCTATCCAATCTCTCCTCATAACTAAAACTCTCCAGCCCAGGCAACATCTTGGTAAATCTCCTCAGCACTCTGTCCAGTGCAATCACATCCTTTCTATAATGCGGATTCCAGAACTGCATGCAATACTCTAGCTGTGGCCTAACTAGCTTTTTATACAGTTCCAGCATAATGTCCCTGCTCTTATATTCTGTGCCATGGCTAATAAAGGCAAGTACTCCATATTCTTTCCTAACCACCTTATCTACCTGTCCCGCTACCTTAAGGGACCGGTGGACATGCACACCAAGGTCCCTCTGATCCTCGGTTCTTCCCAGGGTCCTTCCATTCATTGTGTATTCCCGTGCCTCGTTTGTCTCGCCCAAATGCATCACCTCACACTTATCTGGGTTAAATTCCATTTGCCACTGATCAGCCCATCTATATCCTCCTGTAATCTAAGGCTATCTTCCTCACTATTTACCACCCCACCAATTTTTGTGTCATCCTCGAAGTTATGATCAACCCTCCTACATTCAAGCCTAAATCGTTTATATATACCACAAACAGCAAGGGACCCAACTCTGCTCTCTGTGGAACCTCACTGGACATAGGCATCCAGTCACAAAAACACCCCTCGACCATCACCCTCTGCTCCCTGCCGCTCAACCAATTCTGGATCCAATTTGCCAAATTGCCTTGGATCCATGGGCTCTTATCTTCGTTATCAGTCTCCCATACAGGACCTTATCAAAAGCCTTGCTGAAGTCCAAGTAGACTACGTCAAATGCATTGCCCACACACCTGATCACTTCTTCGAAAAATTCAATCAAATTGGTCAGACATGACCTCCCCTGAACAAAACCATGCTGACTGCCCTTGATTAATCCATGCCGCTCCAAGTTTAGATTAATTCTGTCCCTCAGAATTGCTTCCAATAGTTTCCCCACCACTGTCGATAGACTCACTGGCCTGTAGTTCCCTGGTTTATCCCTTCCTCCTTTCTTGAGTAACGGTACTAGATTGGCTGTTCTCCAGTCCTCTGGCACCTCTCCAGTGGCCAGAGAGGCATTGAAAATTATTGCCAGCGCCCCTGCTATCTCCTCCCTTGTTTCACTCAACAGCCTGGGATACGTTTCACCAGGCCTGGAGATTTATCTACTTTTAAGCCTGCCGGACCACTTAGAACCTCCTCTCTTTCTATGCTAACTTCTTTAGAACAAAGAACAAAGAAAAGTACAGCACAGGAACAGGCCCTTCGGCCCCCCAAGCCTGCACCGATCATATTGCCCATCGACTAAAACGTTTTGCACTTCCGGAGTCCGTATCCCTCTATTCCCATCCTATTCATGTATTTGTCAAGCTGCCTCTTAAACACCACCATCGTACCTGCTTCCACCACCTCCTCTGGCTGCGAATTCCAGACACTCACCACCCTCTGCGTAAAAAATTTGCCCCGCACATCTCTTCTATAGTTTTCTCCTTTCACCTTAAATCTATGTCCCCTAGTAATTGACTCTTCCACCCTGGGAAAAAGCTTCTGACTATTTACTCTCTTAATTATATCACAGTTCTTCTGCCTGATTTCCATATCCATGTCATCCCTCTCACTTGTGAACATTGACACAAAGTATTCATTTAGAACCCAAACTACGCCTTCTGGCTCCACACACAAATTACCACTATGGTCCTTAATGAGCCCTACTCTTTCCATAGTTATCCTCTTACTCTTAATGTACTTGTAAAATAACTTTGGATTTTCCTTCATTTTACCTGCCAATGTTTTTTCATGCCCCCTTTTTGCTCTTCTAATTTCCTTTTTAAGTTCCCCCCTGCACCTTCTATACTCCCCTAGGGCTTCTGCTGTTTTGAGCCCTCGGTATCTGCCTTAAGCCTCCCTTTTTCTTTTTATCCAATCCCATATATCCTTCGACACCCCAGGTTCCCTGGATTTGTTGGTCCCATCTTTTGCCTTTACTGGAATATGTTGGCCTTGTACTCTCCCTATTTCTTTCTTGAATGAGTCCCACTGCTCTGATGCAGATTTACCTAAAAGTAGCTGCTCCCAGTCCACTCTGGACAAATCATATCTAAATACAATCAGGTACCCAGTCACATAAGGAGATATTAGGGCAGGTGACCAAGAGCTTGGCCAAAGCAGAGTGTAATAAAAGAGGAAGTGAAGTAGCAAGGCAGGGAAGTGTAGGGAGGGAATCCTAGAGCTCAGGTGCCACGGCTGCTGAAGGTATAGCCACCAATGTCTTTCTCTCCACAGATGCTGTCAGACTTGCTGAATTTTTCCAGCAATTTTAGTTTTTGTTGCATAGCCACCAATAATTGATTAAAATTGGGGATGTGCAAAAGGCCAGAATTGGAGTAGCTCAGATACCTTGGAGGATTGTAGGGTTGGAGGAGCTTGCATTTATAGGGAAGGGCCAGGCCATAGAGGGATTGAAAACAAAGATAAGAATTTTAAGACTGAGGCGTTGTTCACCTGACATCCACTGTAGGGCATGAAGCACAGGGGCGATGGGTAAATGGAACTAGGTGCAAATTAGGATACAGAGAGCAGTTGTGAATGAGTTTAAGCTTGTGGAGACAAAAAGTGGGAGCATGGACACGTGCTTTGGAATAATCATGTCCAGAGATAATAAAATCATGATGAAGATTTCAGTAATAGCGAGCTGAGGCAGAGGTGAAGTTGGGCGATGTTACAGAGGTGGAAGTAAGTGTTCTTTGTGTTTGTTGGAAGCTCAGGGTCAAAAATGCCACTTTTTCCCAGCTTGCTGTACCTGCTTCAGTTTGAAATGGCATCCAATTGATGGGACCTTCGCTTTGGTACGAGGTCGGACGTGAGATGGAATGGAGGCTGCCACCCCCCAGGAACAGATTGGAGGCTGTCACAGGTGGTTAGAAGGCCCGTCTCAGTGTTCTAGGACTTTGTCCTTGTTGTTTGGTTATATTTTAAGCCCTCTAGCCCTCACCTCTCACAGCCTGCCACTCCCACATACTACCTCCATGCCCCCCTGCCAGCTTAATGTCATAATGCATGCTTGGCTGAGAGCCAAAACTCATAAAAAGATTATTAGAATGGGAGGTTGTTTACACACTGGAGAAAAATGTTGACTTTGCTTGATTGATACCTTTATGTGGTTATAATTTATATTTTTCTATGATCCCTTTTGTCAACGTCTCAATGTTTATTTGCACAAGATTAAGAGGTGTGAAGTGCTTACAGCTTCTGTTATTGATATTTTAGTGGCCTGTATAATTGACACATTTATAAACTTGTAGGAGTGCCAGTTTTTTTCTCAATTATGCATGGCTTTTTTGTAAGCAGTTTCACATATGCCATTGTAACGGTAGCGTTCATTTGTTCTGCACATAGTATATACTGGGTGAATAGAAGGGCTGTGAGTTGACATGGAGGCTATAAGTGGCCATTGGGGGTGGATGGGATGATATGAGTTGATGTTGGGACGATAAGGGACCATAGGAGGGGGCATGTGTAAGATCTTTTGAACTTAGCTTTCAGAAGGTTCCTGAATCCAGCCTATGGTTCACACCTCCTCTGAGATTTGTGAACCATGAGTCATGGAGAAGCTGGCCCAACTCCATGAAAATTGTGGGGTGGAGCCGGCCAGGTCAAGTGCACAGGGTGCAGGCTTGTATCCCACGTCAGTGAAAGTTGAGGGTGCTAAGAATGGAAAGGGAATCCTAGAATCCTGTCCAGCCTGTCGTTTCTAAATGGTTCTGAGCCCTTCCACCTCCGTGAAAATCCGGGTTTAAGATTGCAAAAAATCTGGTTCAGCTTCACCTAGATGTCAGGGAGTGGGTAGCTCAGGACCAAGAATGGCTTCAGTGTTCCCAATTTTGGATCAAATTTCTGCTCATCCAGCGCCAGATGTCAGATGAGTATTCTGACAATTTAGAGACAGTGGAGAGGTTGGGAGATGAGTTGTGTGCCATCCGTATGTTGGATGATGTCACCAAGGAGCAGCATACAGATGACAATCCCAGGTTTTAAAAAAATAATTGGAATCTTGCATATACCTTTAACCCTCTGAACTGTTTTGGAAGCCACATCATTTTATTTCTAGTGTTTAATGGCTTAGCCTTGGTTAATTAATTCAAGGATATGTGTCAAAGACCATGTTATCAATTTTTGTTTGCTTTTTATTTTCAGGAAGCATATGTGATGGCCAGCGTCGACCATCCCCATGTTTGCCGACTTCTGGGAATCTGTCTCACTTCAACTGTACAACTCGTCACGCAGCTGATGCCCTATGGCTGTCTGTTAGACTATATGCGGGAAAACAAAGAGCATATTGGTTCCCAATTTCTCCTCAACTGGTGTGTGCAGATAGCAAAGGTAGTTTTATATAGCAGCTCTTCCTTTTCTCTATGGAATCAACATATCAGCGTAAAATTTAAAGTGTTTATGAATTAACTATGCTAAATCCAATTGTAACACTGGAGAACAAGTTGGTAATATAACTGAATTGAGATTTTACAAAAATATTCACTCCTATTCACTTCAGTGAGTAATTTTAAAGCACTTTAAGGTATCAGATGAATGCAATTCCCTACACCTTCATATGCATAGAACATATTATACTGTACCAACTTGATACCTTGGGTTTTAGGGGTACATACGGAGTCCCACAGTTTTAAGGTTTTGGGGAAGAATAGGCAGATTGTGATGAACATCAATGCCAACAGCAAAATTAAAGCCATGAACTACAGCCTAGATGCAGTGATTTGAGTGGAAAATAAATACCCATGAACATAGCTTTTATTATATACTACGTTTTGGTAACTTATTTAGAGGTGCAAAGTGTCCAACTCTGTCAAGGGCTTTGGAGTTGTCCAAGGTGTTGACAAACTAAGCATCAAGTAAGAAAATGTGTGTGTGATTTTTCATTATGGTATTTTAAATGAAGATGCTGAATGTGATTTAGAAGTGGTTTCACCTGACTGTACCTGAGGAGTATCTTTGTGTCTACATCAGGAGAATGATCCATAATAGTTGTTCAGCAATGTCTATAGTTTTGAGCAGAGACCTTTGTAGTTAATGGAACTTTCTATATTCAGAAATTATTCAAGCAATAGCTTGGTTTGTGGTTAGACAATGTTTCTTTCAAATGCTAATCAATGCATGTTCATAGACTGTGAGAAGACACTTAAATTCATCGGTGGTCATTTTAAAGTGACAGGTGGGTTAGGTTCAGGTGGGAATTGCAAATGTCAGAAATTTCAGACATGACTCCAACCTGCCTCAAACTCACCCACTTCCGGTTTTAATAGAGGTGAGTTGAGGGGCAGGTGACAAATATGCTCTCAGGTGATAGAGCAGTTGTTGAAATATTTTCAAGGAGTGCCTGTGCCTTAACAAGGTTATTAATTTTAACTACTGTTAACCAGATTTCACTGGTCTTGGAAAACCTAGCAGGTGAAAAGAGGCTAGACAGGCTGAACCCATAAGGTAAGTTTCATTACAGCATTGCATATGGTCCAGGAGAAGCAGCAGTGTTTCCTTCAGGCACAACAAGCTATGCAGTCAAGTAACCCATGTCCCTGACCCCAAGAAACCCTGGTGCCGTGGGAAGGGGATGAGGAGTTAGGGGTGATGGAGTAGTGAACCAGGGTGTCACAGAGGGAACAATCCCTATGGAATGCTGACAGACGAGGTGAGGGGAAGATGTATTTGTTGGTGGCATCATGCTGGAGTTGGTGGAAATGGCAGAGGATGATCATATGAATGCTTAGGGAGATGGGATGAAAAGTGAGGCCTAGGGGAACCCTGTGATTGTTCTGGGAAGGAGGGGAAAAGGTGAGGGCAGAAGTGCGGGAGATGGGTCGGACACGGTTGAGGGCCCTGTCAACCACAGTGGGGGGGGGTTAACCTTGACTCAGGAAAAAGAAAGACACGTCAGGAGCATTGTTTTGGAAGGTAGCATCATTGGAACAGTTGCAATCGAAGCAGAACTACTGGGAGAATGGGATGGAGTTCTTAAAGGAAGCTGGGTGTGAGAAGCTGTAGTCGAGGTAGCTCTGGGAGCCGGTCGGCTTGTAATGAATATTGGTGGACAGTCTATCACCAGAAATGGAGGCAGAGGCATCAAGGAAGGAAAGAGAAGTGTCGGAGATGGACCATATGAAGGTGAGAGAGGAGTGGAAATTGGAAGAACATTCGATAAATTTTCCCAGGTCCAGATGAGAGCATGAAGCGGCACCGAAGCAGCCATCGATGCACAGCAGAAAGAGTTGTGGGAGGGGTCTGAGTAGGACTGGAACAAGGAATGTTCCACACACCCCATAAAGAGACAGCCATAACTGGGGCCCATGCAGGTACCCATAGCCACACCTTTTATTTGGAGGAACTGAGACAGGTTTAAGGAGAAATTGTTCAGTGAGAGAACAAGTTCAGCCAGATGGTGGAAAGTGGTCGTAGATGAGAATTATTCAGACCTTTATTCAAGTGTGAAGCGGAGGGCCCTCAGAGCATCCTGGGGGGGTGGGGGGTCGTGGCAATTAGAGGGATTGGACATCCATAGTGAAGAGGAGGTGGTTAGTAAACTGGAAATTGTTGAAATGATGTAGGGCGTCAGAGAAATTACATAGGGTAGCAGAGAAATCAACAGTATAAAATCCATCACATTTCTCCCTCTCTTCAGCTCTGAAGAAGTTATACAGACTCGAAATGTTAATTCTGTTTTCTTACCAGAGGTGCTGCCAGATCTGCTGAGTTTTTCCAGCATTTTCTGTTCTTATTTCAATAGTGTCCATTGTCTGTGCGCTACAGGTGCCATTTGGGAAACAAAATGGTGCCTGACACACACACACATGTCTACTGGGTATCATGCAAGATGCCATCTTGGTAAATGATTAACAGGGCTTCCATTATCCACATCTGAAACAGGCATTAGTCCATTTACAAGTGAAAATAAGGGACAGAAGACCTACATTTGGTTCCTGCTACAAATTTGATTTGCTCTGAAGCAGTTCCAGTGTTGATTGTCTCTGGGAAAAACAATGCGAAACACCACCTAAGATAATGAAAGTACTCAATATAATCACCGCTGCTTCTGGCCCAGGGGCCCAGGAATCTCCAAACTCCAGCAACCACCCACCCCCACCCCACCCCCGCCTACCCCCAGCCCCATCTCCTCCCTCTCCCACCATCAAACTCCTAAGCCCTTCCTCTCCATCTCGACATCACTCCCAAGCCCCCATCAGTACTCCTGAGGCCTGTGACCTTTCTACCTAATCCCCCATTGAACTCAGAGCACAGACTCTGAGGCCCACTCTTCTCCTCATGATCCAACACAATCACTTGCCTGGGCAGGGTTCTACCAGAGCGTCTACATTATGATGAGGACAGACGCCCAAACTTTGGGGCTTTTCGGGCTTCCCTATTCGAGCCAAGGCTGTTAAAACTGGGCAAGTAAGATAGTCAAAAAAAGGTGTGTTGGAATAGGATATTATCGTCAATGGCTGACACCTTGGAACATATTTGAGAGGAAGATAATGACGCAACATTAATGCATCAGCTTGAGAAACTTATTTTGGCTTAAAGATGCTTAATAAGCTGTTCAGTTTCAGTTTAATTTTAGTTCAACCTAGTTCACAATCAAGCTTCATTCAGTGGGCAAGAATTTCACATCAACCATTCTGTTGGTTATCCCAAAAACATGGAGGTTTGTTGGGACGAAGTGGTGTTTAGTTTGATAATTTGAAAGTCTTCGAAAATGTCACCCAAAAGCCTTACTGATCGCTAAAGTGAATAAAGCGTACAGTTTAACGGTATTGTATTTCTCACTTTTAACATTCATATTCACAACAATTATGCATTTATAAGTTAGAACCTAGAAATTTGACAGCATCCCTTTTTGGGCTCCTCACCTGCAGAGTGCTAACGGCCTGTACTCAAATGGGAAGGTCTAAGGAGCCTGGGATTTTGGGCCCCAGACCTCAATATCAGCAACGGGAGCCCTCACAAGTTTGTGTGCCCACATTCAGGTAGGTGATTGGGTAAGATCATAGTGGTCTGTAACATTGATGGTTGAGCCACAGAATGTGATGGGAGGGTGGAACTTAAGTTGGAAAAGAACACCACCGAGGTTTGCAGTATTGTTAGAGGGCCTCGGAATACAATTGAGGCTGGGGGGGGGGGGGGGGGGGGGGGGGGGGGGGGGGGTTGTGGTGGTGGGGTGGGGGGCAGCGGTGGTTGTGTGGCAAGGAGGTCAGAGTTGGCAAGGAGGTAAGAAGTTGGAAGCAGCAGTGATTTTGGTGATCACTAGCCTTTTTTCCACTCCATACTACTCAATGCTGCTTTTCCAAGAGGTAAACTAAAGTTGCAAGCAGGAGCAGAAACAGGCATTAAGCTCCTTATTATCCACATTAATGGTCTATCACCTGCTTCTGACATGGGTAAAGGATGCTGGTTATTTGGCCTTTACCAAAGTGGCATCATGTTTGTCCCATACCAGCATTGTACATGTGTGACATAGACGCCGTTTTGGATATAAAATCTGTAGCACCAAAATCCCAGTCATTACGAAGCTGATTTTCTAGCCCTGTGTCTGCAGATACATGAGCTTCAGAGGAGATAAAAGTTTTATCATCCGGTTATGTTATCAACTCTGCATCAAAGATATATCTGCATATAACAAATTTTTAGCATGACGGACAAAAAGCAAAAATAAACTGCAGATGCTAATAATCTAAAAGAGCTTATTTATTCTCTCCGCAAATGCTGAGAGACTGCTGAGTGTTTCCAGATTTTTCTTGTTTTAGCATGGCTATTGGCTATTGATATTAGTTACTGTACTAATAAATCTCAACTGTTAAAAGCAATAGCATGTAATAAACTATTCCGTTAACATTTTTTAGGGGTTAGATCAGTAAAAAGGACTGAACAGGTCTGCTAAATCAGGATCATTTAATTGGAATCAAATATTCTTTCCGTGAATAGTCACTGCTTCCCTCAAGACATATCATGCATAAAAATTGATAGTTCAGCTCCTCTATCTTAGCATTTTTAAACTACTTTAAAATGGTCATTTAATAACCTCTTACTGCCTGAAGAATAAACTGCTCCTAAGTTTTAAAATTTGTTTATGTATAGTTGAAAAGTTTTGTCTAAGAAAGGTGCTCACATTTCTTGACAAATAAAATAGCATGTCAGGAAAGAATTTAGCTCTAACTGGATCCTTTATTACTTTGTTCAAGTATTTGCGCTTAAAATATTCCTTCCTTTTCTCTTCAAACTTTGCCATTTTTTCATTGAAGTATCTATAAAGCATAAGTTTTTGGATACATTTACTCATCAGGTTCAGCCAAAGTGCAGTATTTTTATATGGTCTTTCATTGACTGTTATCATACAGAGTGTTTAAAGCAAGGAGTACGTGTTTAGATAATGTTGTAGAGAGAGGCCCTAAGTGAGGAGTTGACTACTGTACTGTACTTACTAGCTGAAGTTTCTCTCCCACTATGGAATGAATTGGAATGCCTTCGCAAGCAGAATAGGAGGAGGGTACTAGTTTGAATAGGGAGGTCTGGGGTATAGTGATTAGCATCCCTGCCTCTGAACCAGCATCTCTGAGTTTGACTCCCACCCCAGGGCTTGATGGCTGCAGAAGTTGCGTTCATAACACAGCCAAACAAGTTGAGTATGAGCCTGCAAATCCTTCCAACACACACCAGTGGCAGGCAGTAAGAGCGGGTGAGATTCCTGGTGATGGAAAAAAAGTTGGAGCCTCTTACATCATTATTTATAAATCCAGACGACAACATGCATGTAAAATGTGCATGTTGCCACAGCAACTTGGACTCCCTGAACGAACTATAACATACCACCACCACTGGTTTGAGTGTGAGGCTGATCTTATTATTTTTGATATCATGGTACAAGGGTTGTGTCCACAAACTCTGAATTCAGCAGTACCAGGTTTTTCTATGAACAGTTTGTCGCTGAACTGTAGGAGCTCTGAAAAAGGGCATTTAAATGCAAAGCTCCCTATAATTCACTTGGAAGAAAATTACATTGCTAAGTCCCCTTCAGGCATAGACATCAGAAAAGCTACAAAGGAAGTTTATGTTCAGTGCTATAGAGAAGCAAAATGGGAGCACAAGATTAGTTCAATTTACCTCTGTCTTGCATCTAATTTTCAGAAGGTATTTGGGAAAAGGACAGAGGTAAATTGGCCCAATACTGTGATTAAGGGGTATTTTTGTAGCATGTTACAGGCTATCCTACTAACAACATGCAAAAAGGCATTCATCAGTATTGCTTCATAGACGACTTGGACTCTCTAAGGTAGGCGCTGTGCAATAGTTTTGCAATTAGCTTTCAAATTGCAGTCCACATGAGCAATGTTGCCTTTAACGTTTAGTTGCTATGCGTAGCCCATTTTTGTTCACTGTGAAGTCCCTTAAAACTGTCTGTGTGACCATGCACGCACATTATTTACCAAAGAACAAGGCCTGCACGGTACCTGTTAGGCTGCTGCTTGGCCACGCATTTGTGTAGCTTAGAGGGAATATTGCACATAAGGGCAACCTGAAGCATCAAAAGGGATGAAGAAACCAAGTTTAGGATGGGCCCATTCTGAATACAGCCTGTTATCCCACACTGTCTCTAAAGGGATCCAAAGAGAAAAGTCTAATATAAGACTTCAGTACTCACTTTGGAGGACAGGAGGTTTTGGCAGCCTGCGGTAATCATTGAGCTTCAACATAAATAGGTTTCAAGCAACTCAGTACACTTATATTCATGAAATTGCTTGAAAATTCAGGTAATCTGTGCACTACAAATGGTACAGCCAGTAAATCTACATGGTGTTCAGGACATTTAAATTACAGGCAACGATTCATTTCAACTTATACCTCATCGGTGCAGTTGATTATAATGATGCTTAGCTATCTTGACAGTTCTTTATTTTGTTCATAATACAATTCACATTATTAATTGGAGAGTACACTTCATTAGTATAAGTGAAATTCAATTATGTTTTATAATAGAAACAGATTTAAGAAATGTGATGATGGAGCAAAAGCAAATTGTTAGTAACGATACATTTTTCCAAAATCTATAACAATATTCGGTTTTGTCTGTTCAGACTGTTTTAATTGGTCAGTTTACGGGACACCTCGGTTGGTTTATTTGGGGGTGGTGCCTGGCGCATGTGGAGGTAAGTGGAGTGCGCATAGGACCAAAGTGTGTGATGCATTTGCAGCTGCCAATAGTTGGTGACGGTGGTGGGAGCAGGATGGGAGGGTGGTGGAGAACAAAAATAGCAGAAGGTAAAGGAAACCCAACATCAAAGTTACCCTGGCAGGGCAGATTGTTTCCCTGAGGGATGGGATGGGATTGATGGGAGGGATGGTGATGGCAAAAACAGGGTGGGGTTGACATGTGGGAAATGGAAGAAATGGGATGGAGACAGCATGGGAGGGGTGGTATGGGAGGGATAGAAGCGATGATGGAATTCATTAAGTGTGGAAAAATGGCAGGGACAATTATTTGATACAACTTCTTATTCAAAAGTTCTTCTTCATGCTAAAAGGAGGTATCCCTAGATTTGGATGAAAAGCTTTGAGGAAAACTCGTCAAGTGAATTACAAGAATATATCAGCATTGATTCTATAGACGAAGAAGGTAATAACAGTCTATATGCACGAGACTTTCTACACTGTACCATGTACAAGATGCACTGCAGCAACTCACCAAGCTCCTTCAACAGCACCTTCCAAACTCACAACCTTTACCACTGAGAAGGACAAGGGCAACAGATGCATGGGAACACCAGGGCCTGCAAGTTCCCCTCCAAATCACACACCATCTTGACTTGGAACAATTTCACTGCTACTTCTCTGTTTCTGGGTCAAAATCCTGAAACTCCTTCCCTAACAGCATTGTGGGTGTTCCTATAACATATGGACTGCAGAGGTTCAAGAAGGCAGCTCACCGCCCCCTTCTCAAGGGCAATTAGTGATGGGCAATATATGCTAACCTAGCCAGCAACACCCACATCTCATGAACAAATGAAAAACACAGTCTGACTCCAATGGGTATGCCAATGCATACAATTGGACTCGAGGAAGAAACAGTTATAATGTTGCTATGAAGCTTGAATCCTAATCAAGGACTTGGTCATGGAGCAAGATTGGTAGTTGGATGCTGTTTTCTTTGATGATAGATGCTAAAAAAATGGCAGATTTCTCGGAAATAGGGTGTTTATTCCTCAAATAATATTAAGTTAGAATTTCTGTCACAAGTTACAAGGCCAGCCTCTTCATACTCTTAGGCCTGTTTTTATACATGGACAGCTTTATGCAGCCTTTTCCAGAGTGAGAGGTTTTGACTGTGTTAAAGTATTTGGTGAAAGAATAATTCAAAATTCTGTATTTAAAGAAATACTGGGCCTGAATTTTTCCCACGTCAGGCAGGCTCGGCAGGAGCAGGCGGGAGTGGTTGCGGAGCTGACCACTGCCCGCGATCAGCTCCGCACCACCATTTTACATGGGCAGGCCAATTAAGGCCCGCCCAGCATAATACGCGAGCGGTGGCGCTCAGCATTACCTGTGTGGGCAGTGGGAGGAGGGAGAGTCGGGGCCAGCACTCTTTCGCGCTACCTCAGGGAGATTAAAGCACTTTTGAAATAAATAAGTGGAATTCAAATTTAATGAAATGTCCCCTCAAGTGACCATGTCACATGAGATCGGACATATTTTTATATTTCAGGAAACTTTTTCATTCAGTTTGTTAAAGCTTTAGGAAACCTTATCCCGCTCGTGGATGAGGTTCCCTAAAAAATGTAAAAGCTGTTAGGTCTTTTCGCTTGCCTCCCAACAATTAGGTTGGATGGGCAGCGTAAATTTGAAATTAATTAATTCCTTAATAGGCTTTGTAATTATTGGTGGGTGCACAGCTGACTCCGGTGAGCGCCTGCCGAATGAAACATTACGAGACAGCACGATGACATCGGGACGCATGCCTGACATTATCGCGCATCATTTTACGCATTGGCGTGTCGGGCCTGCCCCCACATGTCGACTGAAAAATCCTGGCCACTGTGGCAATAAAGAAGCTAATTTGACTGCAGATATTTTGTGGTTCTCTGCTAGTATGGAACAAATATTTTACCTTTTGTTGGGAGCGCAAGAAATATTCTCCTAATGTTTGCTGATACACTGCCTCTACAAGTATCCCCTTTGTCAGTATAAATTTTACTTTTCAAATCTAAACTGAAACTCTCCTAACTCAGCTGTGATCGTGTTCAAACTTGTTGCCCTCATCAGCCTCGATTGTCCAAGCAAATTATTTTTTCCCTCAGGGCAAATCGAGCAGCAAGAAAATGCGGGTTTCATCTACAATACACTAACAATTTATACAGTATTGCTGTTAACTGATTTTATAGTATCTAGAATAAAGGTTAATTTCAAAGGTTAATTTGAAAATGACATCCAGACAGTCATTGCTGTTGGGTATTTGAACGTGAGTTTTATTACAGTCAGCTTGTTTCAGTATAATTATAATGTTACAATTATGAGGTTTATAAGATGGTTATGTTTTGGAACTGTGTTTTTAATTCATTGCCACAGAAGGCTGTGGAGGCTAGGTCATTGAGTGTATTTAAGACCGAGTTAGATAGGTTCTTGATTGGCAAGGGGATCAAAGGTTATGGGGAGAAGGTGGGAGAATGGGGTTGAGAAACTTATCAGCCATGATTGAATGGCGGAGCAGACTCGATTGGCCGAATGGCCTAATTTCTGCTCCTATGTCTTATGGTCTTATCGTCCTGAAGTCTGCCTGACTGCAAGACTGGGTGATTTGATGGTTAGAGATTAAAGGGGGCCCACATTGTTTTAACTAGGAAGAAGGTGGAAGGTGTTTACACTTGGAGACAATGGCAGCAGCCTGAGTGCCAACAGTAGATAAACTGAGAGTGTCCAAAATCCCAAAAATGGGTTCAGAATGTTAGGTTGTAAACAGTTGTGCTCTAAACTGTTCATTTAATTTCACGATAGAGTAGAGATGGGGTGTAAAGAATAGTAAATCAGCATTTCTACCTGGATACAACGTCCATGTGATTCACATCGCCATGGGGATGGGCTTTCAGATGGGAAGGGTACAGTGGAAGGCATTGTGATATTGGGTTACAGGGTTTCTGAAGATACCTCTAAAAGCTCAAGATTAGTCTTCTAGGATCTGGGAGAGGGGGAGGGCAGCAAGATGCTGTGGTTCACCATACAAAAATGCGGCTGGGTAATCAGGCTTGGATTGAAAAGACCAAATTCATGAGTTAAAACAAGGCTGGAAGATTTGCTGTGCTTGCGCTAGAGAAACAATCTCTAGGGGAGAAAAAAACCTCACTGTGAAAGACAGCTCTAAGATTAAAAGTTCCCAGATGTGCTGCCCCCAAACGCAGCAATTTTCATGGGGGCAGGAATGGGGTTGGGTTGTGTTTCATGCACGCACGTTTCGTAGTGGCAGCTGCCCATAGAAGTCAGCAGCTGCCTCCACTCATGTGACTTTGGTGTGAGAGGTGCCTGGAACCTGACGTGTGCAGATGAGACCTGGTAGGAGCAGGTCTGAACTTTTAGCCAGTGTACCCTTTTTGGAGAGATAAGGTAGACCTTTGGATATGGTCCCTGTATCCCGTTTGGGGGAGTCAGGTGTCTTTTGGGAGAAGTAAGATGCCGTTTAGTATTCTAAAAGTGGGCATGAATGTGCATTAAAAAGTGCATAAACTCATTGGAATGTGAAGTTCATTGGAACTATCAAAAACAAGTGCCAAAAGTGTCAAAATGAGCTATCAAGAAGAACTGTCAAAACCAACTGTCAAGAGTGCCATGAGGAGCTGCCAAACAGAGCTGTTAAGCTGTCAAGGCATTTAAAACTCCTGCCCTTTAACTCTGAAAAAAACGTTTTTAAAAAAGGATTGCTTGTTATTTCACTCTATCTGTTGACATCAGCCTTAGGGCTACCATTATTGGATTAATGCTACCATTTCACAGTTTGATTGACAGCTCCAAGTGGTTGGACTGTGAATTCCAATGCTTGTTTTATATAAGGGATTATGAATGAAATGTTTGTTGTTATACAGGATAATGTAACTGAAGGAATATAAATGTAGTAAATGGTTTTTATGAATGAGGGTTTTTTTAAAAAAAATAAGCCTGCAATAGATAATTGGAGTTTTATTTTGGGAGCTTTATTTTATCTCAGCATGGGTCTGCTGAATAGTGGTTACTATGTGAGTTAGCATGGTAGATGTAAGGGCAACGTGTGGTGCGTGGGGCATGCATTGGCATGAATTGGCACTAGACTGGGATATAGGCTGTAAAGGAGTATGGAGGTGGGCAGAGGGGCATGGGTTGGCATGGAGGGCATGAGGGGCCATGGGGGGGGTAAATGGAGCATAGATTGGCATGGAAAGTATGAGGGACCATTGGGAGCTGAGTGGGGGCATGAGGTGACATAGATGGTTGCATTGGGACTGTGAGGAGCGAGGGCTGGAGGTCTGTTTTGTTTATTTTTGTTTTTTTAAAAAACTTCGATACAGTGACAGGCCTTCTGCTCAGCCCGCCTCTACACCTGGCATCCATTGCATTGGTTGCTCGGCCCAAATCCCATAGAACCGATCCACCCTGGAATGAATATCCAACCTTCTAGGCCACTTTCTCCTGGGTCAGTTTTGCGGCACTCGGAAACATTCCAACTCTGCGCCCCCGACTTGAGAGCAAAAACCCTGGCCACTATGTCTAACCTAGTCAGCCTTTTGTGTCTTGCCCCAGTCCTATAATTACTTCTGATGAACAATTTATACTTTTACAATAGGCTACTTAAATATACTTGCTTCTAAAAATTTGCTGAAATATTTATTGCACCTTTCTAATTTTTAATAGATAATGCATCAACAGTGGTATCCCTATTAATACACATCTATATTTAAGAAAAGTCTATTCTATTGATAATTTATAATGTTTTTAAAACTATTTCTGACACTCAGGTGTACAATTACTTTTTGAAATTAAACTTAATGTGATTGAAGGCACTCCATTCAGGCATAGATCAATTGGGAAATGGGACTTCACCCACATCGTATGAATGAACTCGAAGCAACTGAGCATACTTCAGAAGTCTTTGAACACAGAACATTATCAACATTCAGCTTTCTACAGTATATCATATGACTGTGGGTTAGCCCAAGGAGGTGGCTGTGGAAGGATATAGAGTCATGATGAGAGTATGGAGTTTGTGGGTGGGGTCCAAAGATGATGGCTTCAGGCTTTTAATGTTTAGCTGGAAGAAGTCATCTGAGACTAGGGACAGGATTTTTAAGACACAGCACAGGTGGGAACAGAGGCGAGTGGCTTCCTGTCACCATTCCCGCCACAGGCAGGTTTCATCCAAACGGGAAGGCTGGCCCTGGAAGCCTGCCCAATTCACCAATAAGGCCAATTAAACTAATTAATAGAGCTCGTTGGGGATAAGTTTGTGATTTTGGTGGGGGGTAGAGGATGAGGGGTGGGGTGGCGAACATAGGTGTCACACTGAGTCAGGGCCAGGTGAGGTGCATGGGGGCGGCGACTGAGCAAAGAGCCAAGCTGGACCATCAAGTTATGTGGGCCAATTAAAGGGAGCACAGTTCGGGGGCACATTCAGTATTGGCACTCAGATGCCATCGTGTGCACGGGTTGCAGAGAGAGTGATCTGTACTTGCTTGGGGTCGTCACACTCCTGGCATCGCAGGGGCATAAGAGAAGGGGGTAACTCTTCAAGATATTATTGGGAGTCCAGCTGAGTACAAGTAAGGCAGCAGATGGCAGTGGGAGCGTGACTGTCAGATTTTGGGTCTAGTTACGAGTAGAAGCAACATCCTTCACAGGAAGGGCAGAAATCCAGCCATGAGGAGGGCAACAGAGAGGGACAAGGGGCATGAAGGCAACGGAGGCCATACCAACAGCATAGCTTCTGCTGCCAAAAATGGAACTACCTGGACATAGAACCATAGAAAAGTTACAGCACAGAAGGAGGCCATTCGGCCCATTTTGTCCATGCCAGCCCGAGGACACCCAGGTGCCCTTTCTAATCCCACCTTCCTGCATCCGGCTCATAGCCCTGCAGCTTACAGCATTTTAGGTACAGATCCAGGTACTTTTTAAAAGAGTTTAAAGTTTCTGCCTCTACCACCAACTTGGGCAGTGAATTCCAGACACCCACTATCCTTTGCGTAAAAAAGTTCTTCCTCATGTCCCACCTACACCTTCTGCCACTTATCTTGAATCTATGTCCTCTGGTTCTAGAATTCTCCATCAATGGAAACAATTTTATCCTGTCCACTCTATCTATTCCCCTCATAATTTTGTACACCTCAATCAAGTCACCTCTCAGTCTTCTTTGTTCTAAGGAAAATAACCCCAATGTCCAATCTCTCCTTGTAGCTACACTTTTCTAACCCTGGCAACATTCTTGTAAACTTCCTCTGCACTCTCTCCAGAGCTATTACGTCCTTCCTGTAATGTGGTGACCAGAAGTGCACACAATACTCCAGTTGTAGCCTCACAAGTGTTTTATACAATTTCAACATTATATCCTTACTTCTATATTCTATACCTCTGCCAATGAAGGAGAGCATTCCATATGCCTTCTTTACAACCTTGTCTACTTGAACTGCTGCATTCAGGGACCTGTGTACTTGTATGCCAAGATCTCTCACTTCATCTCTTAGTATTTCCCATTTATTTTGTAATCCCTGTAACTGTTTGACCTCCCTAAATGTATGACCTCACACCTCTCTATGTTAAAATCCATCTGCCACTTTACCGCCCACTCCTCCAATCCATCTATATCATTTTGGAGATTATGGCTATCCGCTACACTATCCACTACTCGGCCAATCTTCGTGTCATCTGCAAATTTCCCAATCATGCCCCCCACATTCATGTCCAGATCATTAATATATAACACAAACAGCAAGGGTCCCAACACCGAGCCCTGTGGAACACCACTTAAGACAACTTTCCATTTGCAGGGGCATCCATCAACCATTAGCCTTTGTTTCCTGTTACAAAGTCAACCTTTTATCCAGTTTGCCATATCACCCTGAATACCATGGGCTTTTACTTTCCTGACCAATCTGCTATGTGGGACCTTGTCAAATACCTTGCTAAGGAGAACCAGTGCTGCAGGAGAATGTGACTCTCCACACAGATAGAGAGATTTATGCCCTCATTGTAGAAGACCTTACACGGTGCAGCACTGCTTGATATGCCCTGCCAGTAGCCATTAAATTAACTGTGACCTTGAACTTCTTTGCCTCTGGCTCATTCCAAGGATCAACTGCAGACCTTGGTGCTGTCTTGCAAGGGTCTGCATGCCATTGCATCTTGCAGGTTACTGGTACCCTGCACAGTTGCACAGTACATTCAATTCCAGACAGACAGGTCTCGTATGCACAAAGGGAAGTGGGTTTCGCTCCCATTGTTGGAATCCCCCAGGTGCAGGGCATTATTCATTGTACCCATGTGGCCATCAAGGTATCAACTGACCAGCCAGTGAGATTCAACAACAGGAAGGTCTTCCACTCCCTCTACCGTCAACTGTTCTGTGACAACAATAAGAGCTTCCTGCGTTGTGTGCACTCACTTTCCTGGCAACTGCCATGACTCCTTGATCATCCTACAGTCCAGGATGCTGTAGCCCCCTCTGTCCCCAAATTATGTGGATGGATTCTAGAGACCAAGGGATATCCCTTGAAGAGATGGCTACTCACTCCTTAACAAGACCCCAAGATAGGGCCATCTATTCAATAGAATCAACATCCGGTAGGCCAACGGGTTTCTGAAGATGCGGTTCTGGTACCCGGAACTTCAGGTGGCACCATGCAGTCCTTGTGGAAGTCCCCTGTGCCCCCCAGGCCTTGAAGAGGGTAAGACCCTGGAATGATACAGCTCATCAGAGCAAGAGGAGGAGCGGCCCATGGAAGAGGAGAAGAAGGAATATGCAGAACCCAGAGCAGGCTCTGCTGTGCAGGGAGGTGGCTGGGGCAAGTGCAGGACTCAAGGGTCTTGTCAGGATGCTCTCAACATCAAGGATCACCTGATTCAGTCTCGTTTTAGCTGAGCACTCTTAACCCAGGAGGATGGCATGATCTGGAACTCACTTTGAGCTGTCTGTGAGAACACTTCCATTGGAGTCATGTGTCAACATTTACATTATGTTGTATCAGAGAAAAAGTGCAGTTATGGACGAAATAAACCCCAGGGAACCACTCAGTTCCCTGGTGGCATCCACTCTTGGCCACTTCTACACAGTGCTCCCCTTGTGGCCTCAGTTGAGGTGGAGGAAGCCTGCTCGCTTGTCTCAGCTTGCAGAGAGATGTAAATGGCAGTCGGCCTTATCATACTGCAGAGGCTGCTGCACTCGCATCAATGCAGGGGCAGCCTCCGGCTCTGGGCCCTACTGCATTGATGATCCTTCAATCAGAGGGGCCAATGAGGCCGATAATGGTAGTGTCCCTTGAAGGGTGGCACCCTTTATAGTGACTGCCTCAGCCATGGGCTTGTGCTCCAGATAGCTGGAGGGGAGCCATTGCATCATCAGCATCCACTCCAATTGCTCCAGCATAAGGCTCTCCATGAGATTGGCCATTGTCTCCATGGAGGAGCCCCTGCACTGAAAGCCATGAGCCAAGGCCAAGCACATGAACTGATTGGACGCCTCCATCTTCAGCCTATGACCCTACTCTGCCCCAGGGAGCTCTAACATGTGGGGACACACCTGTTGCTGCTGGCCTAAGTACAACCTCCTTTCCTGTAGTTCCTGCGGCCCTGCATCTGAGCCCAGCTGAACAAGGCTGTGTCTGCCCTCCATTCTCTGAGCAGGACTGTCCACTGCTGCCTCTGTCACCTCCTCCTGCTCACTCATGGCATGCTTATCACCCAGTGTCACCCTATTTAATTACGCATGAGGACCCATCAAGTTGACTGTCTGAGCTGGTGGAGGGGTGTTTCTAAACGCTTGCCGTGGTGCAGGCACAGAACTCTGTCCTTCCCTCTCGACATCAGAACCTGTGGGGGATACATAAAGAGATCATGAGAACTAGCCTTGGAGAGCAGTAACCGCTGATGTACAGATAGCAATATATTTTCATCTTCTCCACCAGGAACACCCACCTCGCTTTTCTGGACTTGCTTCAAGGATGCCACCCTGGCGATCCCCATCATTCCCTCCCTCACGGCAGTGACAATATGGAGGTGGGGCACCCCTCCTCCTGTAAGTGCCCTTTTGCGGGTGTTAAGAGCCCCTTTCTCTTTCAAGGACAAAAGAGAGAAAGAGATAAGACAGTCTTTTGCTGGCCTCTGTGACCAATGCCAGCAGCACATTGAAAAAGGAAGCTACATGTATCCATTCTGGTAAGTCTTCGACAGAATTAGGCCTCTGAGACTTGCTTGAGGGGTCAGTTAGCACCCTGGGCACACACTCCTCCAATTTTCAGGCTCCTCAGCTAGAATTTCTGCTGGGGGTTGAATACCCAGAGGCCTGTCATGAGGATCTAACAATGAACTTACATTGCCAGAGTGAATAACATCATTGAATATTTACTGGCATTGGATGCAGTTCCTCCTGATGATACCTAGCCAACTGATGTTCTCAGCAGCCTCGGCCCATGACTGCTTGGTTTGGAAGGGTGGCTTTCTCCTGCCGCCCTTTAGAAAGAGGACCTCCCTCCTCTCCCTCACTTAGTCATAGAGGACATCCAGGGTAGCCTCTGCAAAGCAACAAGCAGCCCTGTCCAACCTGCCAGCTCTTTGCCTTTCCTCTCCTATCACTGCTGCATCCATTCCTGCCAGAATAATGCTGTGCCATGCTTAAATTGGGCCCGCACTTGCACAGTCTGTCTTTATTCCCACTCCCATGGCCACTAATAAGCCACCCAACACACCCTCCAGCCAATTAGCTGTCTGTCACCGTGAAAATTGACGGCCCTAACTGCTTCCCCCTGCTTTCCCCCAAACCCGGGGGAGGATCGAATCCAGAAACGGTCCTAACATAGAGCTCCCGATCATGGAAGGAAAATCAGGCCCTAGGTATCAAACAAGCATCTATTAAATTCATTTTAGAATTGTTAATTTTATAAAAATAAGGAAGAAATGCTTTACTGATACACTACAGTGGATTGTTTGGTCCATACCCAGTGCCATGGAATGAAGGGATGCAGGTTCAGTCCTCCTGCTATGTTGAGTTAGCGCTCAGCCTCGTTGCTGTGGGGCGGCAGATCTGCTCTGCTTCCTTTTTTGGTGGGAGTAGAGGGGAAAGGAACATTCAGAGGAGGAGTCATTACCAGTCATTGAGCGGTATTTGTTTAGGAGCCTTTCCAAAATCATGTTGTGTCTCTTTTCATTTTGCCTGCAGAAGCTATGTAGGTCTGAAGACAATATAGGAAAAATAGCGGGAATGATGGGTTCTTTTATCTTTCTTGGTTTGGGGAATTAATGGAAACAACTCAAATTAACTTATAACATTTTACAGACATGTATTTCTTTTTACAGGGAATGAGCTATTTGGAAGAGCGAAGGTTGGTACATCGGGACTTGGCAGCACGGAATGTTCTGGTAAAGACACCGCATCACATAAAAATTACTGACTTTGGACTTGCCAGGCTCCTGGATGTGGACGAAAAAGAATACCATGAAGATGGTGGCAAAGTAAGAGCTGATATCTCTAAATAACAGACTAGAATGGAACACAGGTGTCATGATTAATTATTGATGGATAGTGATACAATGTGTTCCACTGTAATTAGACACTACAATAATTTAACATTGGTAGCAGATTCACTTAGAAATAAGATGTGGCTGTTGACCATCTGTCCCACAAACTCTTGTAATTGAATGGGTAATCTTGCAGCATAAAATTAGCAAAGGAATAGGAGGAGAACAAAGTAGCAGAGCACTGGTCGCAGCCAGAAAGTACAGCTTGTTTAGACTGTAAAAATAGATGGCTTTTGCCACGATGCCAATAAAAGAAGCTTCATATCAGAACCCTTTCCATAAATCAAACTATTAAATACAATTACAGTTAATTCACTATTGGCATATGCTGTTTGTCTATGTTGTATTTTTAACACTTAAACACAACTGACAATGTAAGGGGTGCTTCTGACTTGCATCTTCCACAAGCTTAAAATTGCATTGAAGCTGAATAGACGATCACAGTTCAATAATGTGGAATATTCATCCTAAACTACCTTGAATTAATGGTATAATGATCTTGAAATGTTTCCATAAATTAAAAGAATTTTGAAGAACATGATTTGGTCTTTAGCCCTTAAAGCCTGTTCTACCTTTCATTTAGCTCCAGGCTGATCTATATCTCAACTCCATTTATACGTCTTAGTCCAATGTTCCTTAATATCCTTGCTGAGCAAAAACCTGTTAATCTCAGTTTTTAAATTTTCAATTGACTTAACCTAACAGTTTTTTGGGGGAGAACTTTACACTACCTTTTGTGTTAAGAAATGTTTCCCAAGTTCACTCCTGAATGGCCTAGGTCTAACTTGAAGGTTTGCCCCCTAATTCTGGACTCTCATTGGGAGAAATAGTTTCAATCTACCTATGAATTCCTTTAACAATTGGATCTGCAAGTTAACTATTTAATTGTTGCTGTTGAATATTAAAAAAAAATCTTCCTCATCTCTGTAGTTACCCATCAAATGGATGGCACTAGAATCAATCCTTCAAAGGACATTTACCCATCAGAGTGACATCTGGAGTTATGGTAAGACATAGTAGTTCTCACTTTTTAAAATGTAAGAAATATCCCATTACCTCTCAACATTGGCTCAATGGTAGTGTTCTTGATTTTGAGGCTTATGATCCTCACCAAGGTTTAAATCTTGCCTCAGTGAGAGCATTTGACTATAAGTCAGAAATTTATGGATTCAAGCCCTACTCAACTGACTCAAGTGAGTACAAATTCTGTGCTGATATCACAGTGCAACATTGAAATATCCCTTTAGGTGATGCAGCAAAGCAATGCCCTGTCCAGCCCCTCAGGTTAAAAATCCCATGAGAACAATGGAGTCCTCCTGGTCTTCTCTCAATGTCCTAGCCAACCAATCCTTCCTCAATCATCACTGCTACAACAGATTAATAATGATGAGATGTTCTCTGCCTGAAATCATGTCCATAGTTCATTGTCTGCTGATGCTTCATCCTGAGCTGTTTTCTTGGCTGTTTTTTTTTCAGTGGTGGTTTGCCAATGCCTTCCATTTATTACTAGGCAGGCCCCAATTCTGCCTTAGCCAGAACAGGAAAAGAACCCTTGCTGCTGGCATTACTCTGACTACACACTAACCATCTAGCTAACAGAGCTAACCAGCCCCTTATAACACATAGTCTGATTAATTATCTCATTGATGTTAGATTTTGGCTGTTACGTTTCCTTGCATTACAACAGTGACTCAATTTCAATGGTACTTGATTGAGACGTCCTGAGGTTATGAAAAGAGAAAATTAGTGATAAATGTACATATTATAAAGGCTGTACAGAGGGATTGAGCAGAATGGGGAAAAGTAAAAGTCTTCATGAGAACAAGGGCATCAAATGTGGTGGTGAATATTGGAACAGATGGGGGAGGTGGCGGGGGGGAGGTCAGCAGACCAACAGCTGCAGAAATATTTTAGTAAATGGAGGGCAAATAAAATTAGGCCATTGGAAGTTTAGAAGTCCATTTGTGACTTGGGGAAGAGTTTAATCGAGGGGTTAACGCTTAAGGATCAGAGTTGGAAGGGTATGGATGTGAGCGGTGAGAGACAATATGATCAAAGATGTCCTAGTCTTAAAAATAACCAAGAATCTCTTTATTCTTGATATTAATGAAATTAAACATTTGTTTTTTTTTAGATATGCAAAACCAGGAATATGTTTGTCAAATTATTCTCCAAAGCTTAAACCTCCTGTGTCTCTGAATTTGATTGACAGTTTTTTTTTCAGAAACCATCAATCTGAAGTACACACTGAATATCTTTCTCAGTGAATTAAATCTTAAATTGGTTTTCTTAGCATGGAGCTTCACTTTCATTAGGTGGGCCACTAATTAGGGTGTTGACCTCCACACACAATTGTCCAATTTGTCCTCCTTTCAAACAAGATTCTGTGTCCGGAGTGCTAATTTATAACAGTTATCTCAATTCTTTTAGTAAAGTTGAATTGTGAGGTTGACATCAGAATTACTTTGCCCATCTAGAATAGGCTACTTCCTGGAAACATTATCTGACTCCATAAGAAATCCATTCTAAAGATAATATAATAACCTTGTTTGGACTGACTGTATCTTAAAGCTTTTATGTACAAACTTGCGGTGCCTCTCTGAGTGACAGCCTTCCATCTTGTGAGACAATAGTTTGTGCAATGGTGGTCAACTCTTTGTTAAACGTCACTTGGTGCGGCACAGGAGCACCACTCTGGCATGGCAGCCTCTGCTGCACAGGAAGTCAGTAGGCTGAGAAGATGCTGGATTCACTGGCTTCTCTTTTCTCTGGGCCCTCTTCTCAGCCAACTGATTTGCTGTTTCTGCTCACCTCTTCCAATGCTCTTCCAAATAGTCAGCCTCCAGAGGTGACAGCCATCAGCGACTATCTCCCAATTGTCAGTGTCAATGTCCGCCATCTTCATGGGAAGAATTTCCAGGTCGGCGAGCAGGGGCAGGGCCCACTTGCTGACACGTAAAATGACACGTGGTGACGTCGGGCAGGTGTCCCAACGCCACTGCACGTCACTTAGATTTTCAGTTCAGCGGGCGCACAGCCGAGTTGGCTGCACGCCCGCCAAACTGTCAAAGACCTATTAAGGCCTGTTAAAAACTAATTGAACTAATAAAATAAAGCTTAAGGTTAGCGAGCAGGCGAAGAACCCAGGCAGCCTTCACATTTTTCATGGAAGCTCATTCACGGGTGGGATAAGGTTTCATGAAGTGTTTAAAAATTCAATAAAATTTTTTTTAAAAATTCATTGACACATCCCAGCTCATGTGATACTGTCACATGAGGGGGCATGTTTTAAAAGTTTTTAATTTTTTTATTTAGCTGTTTAAAACTTAAACTAATCTCCCTCTCAAGGAATTACCCCACCCGCCCAGGGAGCACTCAGTGCTTCCAGCTGCGCGTCACCCTTAATTGGCCCGCCCACGTAAAGTGGCAGCGCGGACCCGATCAGGGGCGCCAATTGGGTTGCACCCACTCCCGCACAACCCCCCAACAGGAGGAAAATTCTGCCCCATATCTCACTTTCAGGTATCCTTGTAGCAGAGGTATGGAACCCAGCAGGGCATAACCATGTGGCCAGGCCATGTACAAAAGTTCTTCAGATGGATGATACCCAATGTATCACCAAGCTAGAGCAGATCTCATTGTTTAGAAATTAGTGTATGTTGATCCAATTAGCAGACTCCAGGACTTGTGAGTTGGTGACCTGATCCTGCCAAAACTGTGTATTAGCATGAACATAACGGGCTGGTAGGCTGATTGGAGAAGACCAAAGGATATGGTAGATACCTCACTTAATCACTATAGAGTGCTATACCATAATTGAAGGACTAATGGTTAGTTGCATGGTTGGCTATTTCACTGAAGTTAGAGATGCATTGTTGCTTTCAGTGTCCCTGAGCTGAGAAGATAAAGAAATCAATTAGTCTGTTCACTGTCCAGAGATCCTGGAGTGATTAAGCATTACATATTTAGAACTACATTATGTGTTTTCTTTAGGTGTGACCGTTTGGGAACTAATGACATTTGGGTCTAAGCCTTATGATGGAATTCCTGCCTGTGAAATTCCATCTATCTTGGAGAAGGGCGAACGGTTACCACAACCTCCAATCTGTACAATTGACGTGTATATGATCATGGTGAAATGTAAGTCGGTTATAGGAATATTTTAGTTATATCTAACCTATTTTTTGGGAGTCGGGGAGAAGGCAGATATAACAGTTAAGAAATCTTTGTTTCCCAAGGGTGCTTTTGTAAATGCACCATCTATTCTGAAAACATACCCTACAGGCCAAGAAGTCTCACAATTTATCCCTGATATTCAATGGCCTGAATTTTACCGTTGGCGATTTGGGGGCAGGGCCCGCTCGCCGACGGGAAAATGACGCAGGATGATGTCGGGAGGAACCCCCGACATCATCCCAGTCCCTTTAAATTTTTAGAAAAGCAGGCAGACACCAAAATCAGCTGTCCGCCCGCTGACCTGTCAATGGCCAATTGAGGCCATTGACAGAGTAATCAAGATAATTATAGACCCTGCCCGTCCAAGCTTAAGGCTGGCGGGCAGACCAGGAGCCCCAGCGGGCTCCAGATTATTCATGAAACTTCATCCACTGGAGAGATGAAGTTTCATGTCCATTTTTTAAACGTTGAATAAATTTTATGTTTATTATTAACATGTCCCATCTTGTGTGACATTGTCACTTGAAGGGGACATATTAATAATTTCAATATGTATCTATTTTTAAACTTTACTTACCTGTCACGAATCTCCCTGAGACAGGACTTTGCATCAGGGAGCAGCAGGCGAAAGAGCGCACTTTGACAGATGGGGAATCCACCCCCCCCCCCCCACCCCACCACCACCACCACCACCACCACCACCACAGGAAGCGCATAGCATTTCCTGTCAGGCAGGCCGCTGGGTGGGCCTTAATTAGCCCACCCACTCAAAATGGCAGCGGGCCCCGTTTTGGTGGCGGGGGTTGGCTGTCCGCCTGCCGCCGAGCCAGTGGGGCCCGCACACCCACCGAGGACAAAATTCTGCTCCATGAATTAGCTGATCTTAAGAGGTGATGCTAAGGTTACTATAATTAGTCTCAGTACCACAAGATTCTTGTTCCCAACAGTTAACTAGTGAATTTGTGCAGGAATGATGTATTCCAATGCCAGATAATCTGCTGACACCCCCTTTCTAAGTTCACACATGAAGAATCGCTACTTCAGTAGGATGCTGAAGTGACAGTGCAGGCAGAAACCATGCCCCAGCATGAATTGAATTTTGCCAAACATTGTCCAGGAGGAGCAGGGGAAATTGGGGAGAAGAATAATATAAAAACAAATCCTGTTTTTATTCCATGTATATTTGGCTATTTACAATGATATTCAAAAACTTAACAATCTGTTCCTGTAAATATGTGGTTTATGATCAGACACTCACAAAAGCAAACTATATTACATTGTTTGATTTAATTAGCTTTGGTTTAATGATGTTTGAGTCAAACAGCTGCTGCCTTTCTCAACATAATGAATAATTCAAAATACAAATACATTCACCAGAAAAATTTTATCCCCTTGTGTATCTGTACACTATAAATTCTGATAAACGAACAATTATCATTCAAGAATCAATGTGCTTATGTTCAATGGTGAATTCATGCAATAAATTTAATGTCAAAGTAAGTGGATTTGGCTTTTCACCAATGCACCTTCATGCTTTCAATCACTCATGTAAGTGCTGGATCTAAATGAAGAAGCTCAATCATTATGTAAGTTTTAGTTCTTTACAAGTAGATAGTTAGTGGAAAGAGATTGGCCTGTGCTGCAATACTGGGTTTGTTGTGCTGAGCAGTGAATAATTAAGCATGTTCTACTGGAATTGGGATTATACAAGTATTGTCTGCTGATTTGGAGTTTTATCCAGTGAAATTTGAGATTATACATTTCCATCAGTAATGTCGGAGTGAAATGCCTCCTTTGTTAACTTTGTGAGTTAGGCTGGATGATTGATGCAGAAAGTCGGCCTAGATTCCGTGAGCTGACTTCCGAATTCTCCCGAATGGCCCGAGATCCATCACGCTACCTTGTAATTCAGGTAAGGCACTTTTAAATCAGAGATCACTGACAATATGAGAGAAAACTATTGATTGTCTTGTTGCCTTGAAGGCAAATTCTTCTTCCGGATTTCCAGTGGCAAACAACAGTTTAACAGAGTGAGAGCTGTGTGCACGTGCTACCAAAGTGACAAGTGGGTTCTGACCATCATTTTGTATTCCATTGGAAACCTTCATATGGTCTCTGTATAGGAGCTTCTTTATGATGGCTTTGATATGTAAACACTTCAGGTAGAGTATTCGGGGAAAGCTGTTTTATATCTTGATAGCTTGGATAGAATTTGCCAGTTGCACCAGTAAAATAATAATGCACCCTTTAAACTTTCTAAAATGTTCCAAATGAAACAAAGGTATTTCTTGAACCTTATAAATCTGAGATTACAAATTGTGAATTGCCTGACCATGCTAACAAGATAGAGAAATCATTTGAAATATTAGCATGTAACTTCTGGGGTCTAGGGCAGTATATCTAGGAATACCCAAAGATGCGAACTGCAGCGCCCCCCCCCCACCCAACTGTACCCCACCCCCCTCCCAAATCCTACCCACTTAGCTCACAAACCTACCCTCTCTCTGGCTTGAAAGTGGATGGATCTTTAAACTTACCTGATCTCCAGCAGCTAGTGTCATAAAAAAGGCTGACTCTGACTCTGCAGCCCTCGACAGAAGGCCTCGCCCGGCCTGTGTTGGAAGGTTGGGCGAGAAAGGATCAAATTTTGAAGTAAGAAACTAGGAGCAGAGTGGCAATCTGACTCTGATTGCCAGTCTGCGGAAGTTCAGGCCCATCATCTATAATTATTTGGGCTGTTTTCTAGAGCGAATATTCCAAGAGTAATTATTGTTATAGCATAGATTATTAAGTGTTATTTTTTATTTTACAAACTATACTGAGGTTGGAACAGCATCACAAAGGTCAGGAAGGAAGTTTTAATAGGCTGATTGTTCTGCTAGGGTGATGATCGTATGCATCTACCAAGTCCAACTGACTCGAGATTTTATCGCACCATAATGGAGGAAGAAGAAATGGAAGATATTGTGGATGCCGACGAATACCTTGTTCCTCATCCAGGATTCTTCAATAGTCCTTCCACGTCAAGGACACCCTTATGTACATCAATGGTGAGTTTCTCAATTTGTGGATCAATTTCACAACATCCTTTTTGCATGTATATCACAATTTCATATAATCTAATGCCAAGGCCAGGAACTGTTTCTTTTTTATTATCCTTTCATGGGATGTGAGCATTGCTGGCAAGGCCAACATTTGTTGCTCATCCCTAATTAACTTTGAAAAGGTGGTGCTGAGCCGCCTTCTTGAACCACTACAGTCCTGTTAATTGTTTCTTAAAGCAAGTGTAAATTAATTTTCTATGCTAATTGCAAATTTTTAAAACTTAATTCCATGCAATTTTGAAACAAAAGACAATTCCAGTCACAATTTACTTAATCTGTGTTTCACTATCTCTACTTTTCCATGTTCGAGTCTCATGGTTTAGTCTAAACTGTTGGGAAAAATATGCAGATGCTTTGTCCAATTCCATATAATAAAAAGCTGTTAATTGCCCTGATTTTGCAGTCAGCGACTAACAAACGCCACCAGTCATTCATTATAATTACACTGTTCCACACACTTACTATGAGCTTTAGCAATAGAACTTGCCACTATTAGAACTTCAAAACAACACAGCGTTCTCTAAGACAAAAGCAAAAAACTGCAGGTGCTGGAAATCCAGAACAAAAACAAAAATAAAAATACCTGGAAAAACTCAGCAGGTCATGACAGTTAACATTTCGAGTCTGTATGACTCTTCAACAGAACCAAGGAAAAATAGAGGAGAGGTGAAATATAAGCTGGTTTAAAGAGGGGTGGCACAGGTAGAGCTGGATAGAGGGCCAGTGATAGGTGGAGATTGCCAAAAGATGTCATAGACAAAAGGACAAAGAGGTGTTGACGGTGGTGATATTAGCTCAGAAATGTGCTAATAGGTGACATTAAGGGTAGAAAGCAGGACTAGCAAGGTACAGATAGCCCTAGTGGGGGTGGAGTTGTGGGGGGGGGATCGAAATAGGTTAAAAGGTAGAGATAAAACAGTGCTGATCCTGGGTTGTGTTGAGCACAAGAGAACTGGGACCTATGTAAGTAGGGCAAGCAATGGTGTATCTCCTTAACCAATCAGATTGAAGAACATTACTGAGCCGTGTACTCTTAAACAGGGAGGGTGCGTTAGGAAAGGGAACTAAAAAGAGGGAAAGAAACCGGACATTAAGTCAGAGATATGAGAAATAAAAAAAGTAAAAATAAATAATTTTCTATTTTTTAAAAAATCTCCAACTATAATTAAAATGTGAAGAAATTACTCTCCCACACTTGTAAAAGTTAATTTTCAGCACCAAGGAGGTAGTTTGGCATTAATTAAAACTTATTATGGCACTCAAAGCTCACTTAGACTTGAATAGACAAGCCTAACATTTCTGGCATGTTACCTTGGCATTAGTACAGTAAACCTTAGAGCAGCTAGCACAGCAACTTCTGCATTTAACTGCACATGTGAGGACGTCAGAAGTTGCTGTCCAGTTTACTCTTTAATAATAGTGAGCACTGATCGCTTTGTAGTTATTTTTACCACAAAAGCTGGGCCAAAATCCATGTATTGTCACTTGGAACTTGATCCCCTGTTGAGCTGTTGTAAGTTCCCAGCCTAAATTGTCAAGTTGCAGCTTGAAATTCTGGCAGGTGATGGATCCTTTCTTAAAGTTTATGGTTCAGTGGCTTAATACTATGGCTACAATACTTACATATTATTGCCATATTTGTATTACTCTTCTTTTCTCAACAGACCATTCCAGGCTGATGCGAATGGGTGATTCTGTTTCCAGCTTGACATTATCTTCTCAATACCATGATATCTAGTAATTTGTTTCATGTGAAAAGGGGAGTGACAATTTGGGCAATAATATTTTATTTTTATGCTTTAGAACCTTGGCACATTCAGCTCTAAGAATGAGCCCATTTGATGCCAGAATTTGATAAGCGTGACTTAGATTGGCTTTAGGAGATTCTCATTCATGACAATAAATTCTGAACATGGATTACAGTCCCGTGAGTTCATATAATTGTCTTTCAGTTTCTTGGTCTATGCTATAAAAAACTGATATTGATAGCCCTGCACATCACGGAGTGCTGTATCACTGTTTTATCACATCACCTTACACGAGATGAAAAAGAAAGCCTTTTCTAATTTAGCAAAATCTAGTAATTGAAAGAATCTTGCCATGAGAACTTCGAACGGTATGTTTCATTTCTGTTTCTTCAATGTTTCTACCCTTTGCTTATCTTCTACTTGTGACTTTTGCCAACAGAGTATGACGAGCAACAACTCATCAACATTAATTAGCAGAAATGGCGTAAGTAGAAAAGCAAAATCATGCCTCAAATTTCTTATGTCTGCATTAATTGTCAGTGTAGATAAGGAAACCACGTTAAGCAGTAGTTGCATTTTGTTCAATCAATAGAAAATTTAGCCACACACAAGACTTCATTAGTTTAGCAACATTCAGTACTTAACCAAGCTTTCTGTACTCCACCAACCTAATCAGTTAATTCAGACAAGATTTAAGATATGAGAAAATCTATTTTCTCGATCAGCAAGTGGATGAGCACTTCTATTCTTACAAATCTTACAAGGTCATTTATTGTGAACCTTTCAATGCAAGATCATTTATTATAGGACTATTTAAGTTATTGAAAATGAGGGGAGATAAAATATAAAAATGTCATCAAAAATAACTGATTTTTGTTTATAAAGTCTAATGGATAAGGTGAGGGGGAAAGTGATAAACTTACATGTTAATTAATTTGCCTTCAAGTCTCTAGAGTAGGAGGAGAAATTTATATTTCAGGGCAGTTATATTCTTCCTATCAATTAATGTAGATTATTTAGACTTTGAGATGCAGGTATCAATTTTCTAACTCAACAAGCTACTCAGATTGCTGAAATTCACATAGTAAATTTGAGGGATACAATTTGGAATCCAAATCAGCAAACAATGCCCCTAATCTGACAGAAAGCCCTGCATTTTTGTTTGCTCTGTTTCATTTGGAGAGCAACCCTAGGTATTTGTACGACCTCTTGATTCCAGAAATTTAAACCTTGGTTCCTTTCTCCCTAACTGCTGGAAGCAAGTCACAAGCCAGCAAAGCCACAGTTTAAGAGGAAACATGACAACTCCTTTCAGTTAACCTGCAGAACTAAGAATCTCCAAATCCATGGCTCAACTCTCAAAGTCAACTCTACCGGAATCATCTAACTTAATGGACACAACGTTAAAACAACATTTCACCACCTACTCCTCACAGACAAGCCAAAAGGCTGATTCATATAGCATTTTTTTAAGACCTTTATTTCTGCGCTCACTTCTCACCGCTTATCTCTGTGTATGTGTGGTGTGTTTTTATTATTTATTATTATTTTATTATTTTTTCTCGCATTATAGTAACTAATAAAATCACTTTTTTTTACTCAAGAAAGCTTGGTTAAATTAGCTCCTTTTAAAACATAAATACATTTGGACTGGGAAAAGGTATTCACGAGGGAAGGGATCCTTTTTAAACTAACATTGTTGCGACCAACCGAGGGGGTTGAATAAAAAATGGTAGCCAGTTCATCCCCCCTCAGTTGAGAGCATAACAATTTGGGGGATCTCATCCAGGATTATAACAAATTGGAGGAACCTCACCCAGGGACCTGTCGTAACACATTGGCGGACCGGTGCTGGAATTGTTGCCAAAGACGAAATGAAAGAATTAGAGTGGGGAAAGCAAACTCTTCTTTTGAAGCCAATTTTTAAAAACTGCAAAAAGGCTTTCTTGAGTCTGTACTGCTAAAGTGTAGAAATGTCCACATTTGACACCAGTGCTTTTCTAGGAGAATTAGGTCCCTCAAACAGTTAAAAGATTTAGTGAGGCACTTAGGATTAGAATTTCGTCTGAAATCTTAAAAAGGGTGTCAACGGTCTACAAGTGGAAATTGAGGATGATGAAACGGATAGAGTAGCGGTAGAGAGATTAAAATTGGAGCAGTGGAAATTAGAATTTCAGGAACAAGAGAGAGGAAAGACAGGAAAGGGCAGGGGAGAGAAAAGAGAGAATTTCAGGACAGAGATTGGGAAATGGAGTTTAAGCTAAAACAGCTCGACATCAGGGGCTTTTGACCAGTGGGCACAGGCACTTAATACAGAAGCCACTTATGAAAGCTTCCATGAAATAATTCTCTTTGGGGAGTTTAAAAACTCCATACACTTCCCAATAAGAACGCCCCTAGAGGAACAGAGGGTAACAGGGACCAGGCAGGCAGCCACACTGGCTGATGATTATGGACTGATCCACAAACCCTTGTTCCAGAAGACATCCTTCTTCCCCCCCCCCCCAGTCAACTGGAAAGCATAGAGGTGGAGAGGGCAATAGGAAACTGAGCACCCATGGGAGAGAGGGAAATGCTGGGGGTCCTCCTCAGGACAGAAAGGGTGGTGCTGAGATGAAAAGTGAGGCCGAGAAGTCTGTGTGTTTTAACTGCTGAAAGATGGGGCACCTCTGGGTCGATTGCTGGAGGCTACAGGACAAACCAGTGGGATTTATCAGGGCACATACACCCAGTGCAGAGAATGGGAGTCAGTCAGAGAGCATAGCAGACCAGAATATGGCTCTGACTGTGGCTGTGAATCCCTATAGAGGCACTCCTGAGTGTCGGATGAGGTTAACCAAATTCCTGAGGCTTACAATGATTTTCTACCCTCAGGAAGGGTGGCCACATTTCCCCAGGGTGAGGCTAGTAAGCCTGTAGTGATACTGAGGGATACAGGGGCCAGCCAAACTCTACTGCTGGGAAAAGGCATGACCACCCCACTAGAGTGTAGTAAATGCTAAGGTGTTGGTAAAGGGGATTGAAGGAGGGTACATGCCCATTCCCTTATACTGGGTGCATCTGGAGTGTGACCTTGTATCAGGACCAGTGACAATGGGCGTCGTCCCCAGTTTGCCTGAGAACTAAGTCAACCTGCTCTTTGGCAATGACCTGCAGGAACAAAGGTGATAGTACCCCCAGTGGTCTCAGAGAAGTACACTGAGGTCAGGGAGACAGAATAGCTGCGGGAGAAAGTGCCTGGCGTTTTACCTGGCTGTGTGGTAACACAGTCTATAACTAGACAAGCTCCACAGTTGAAAAGGAAACAGGACAACTCTTTTCAGCTAACCTACAGAGCCAAGAATCTCCAAATCCACGGCTCAACTGTCAAAGTTAGCTCTACCGGAATCATCTAACTTAATGGCTGCAGCATTTTGCCAAGCCAAAAGAATGATTCATATAGTTTTTTCTTAACCTTTATTTCTGGACTCACTTCTGATTTCTAATCTGTGTGTCTGGGCCATAACTTCCGACTAGTGTTGGAAAGTGCTGGCCTGCAGGAATTAGAAGAAATAACTACATCCCTACCTGCCTTTGAAACTTACACTGACACTTCTGTTCGCTGGAGATGCTTGGGTCGGCATCAAAAGTCTCCTCGCAGGCCCCAGCAAAGCCTAGTTCCAGTGGACTCCAGGAGACCACGCCCCCTTTTTTACAGCACTTGCTGCCATAAAGCAGATAAATTTAAAGTGGCAGGGAGATTGACAGGTCAGTTCCAGGGGGGTCGTGGGAGAAGGGTCAAGGGGGGAGAGGTAGTCCAAGGTCTGGGGACGCCATGGGGGGCGGGGGGGGTTCAAGGCCTGAGGTGTCATGGGAGCAGGGGGTGTCCAAGGTCTGGGGCTTCATAGGCAGGGGTGTCTGAGGTCCGGGGGAGGGTTATGGGGGTGGTTTCTGAGGGTCGGGAGGGCTGGTGGGTGGCAGTTGGAGGGTCAGGGGCCTGATGGGTAGGAGTTGGAGGCTCGGGGTGTCAGAATTCTGGGGCAGTTTGTGGGTTCCAAGGCCAGGATCGGGGCGGGGAGGTCAGATGTCCATGGGGGTGTGTGGGTCCGGGGTCTCGGTGTGGGTGGGGAGAGTCAGCGGTCAGGGGGTGTTGGATGTCGCAGGGTGTCGGAGGTCAGGAGTATCAGAGGTCGGGGGGGGGTGGGGTGGTGTAGGGGATCAGAGGTATCCACAAGGGAATGGATCCTTTTTAAACTAACCTTGTTGCGACCAACCGAGGGGCTTGAATAAAGAAGGAGAGCCAGTTCATCCCTCCTTAACTGGGAGCATAACAACATGGGCTACCTCATTCAGGGTCATAGCAAATTAGGGGACCTCGTCCAGGAACCCGTCATAACACTGGAGAGAAGTCAAGGGACCTAAGACAGGAGGAGGTAGGGCGGAGTTAGACTATGGACAAATATGAAAGCTAGTACAAGGATTTTGAAGTCAGTTTATGGTGGTGAGGAACCTATTGAAGCTGGCAGATAATGAAGATGTTGAACATGCAAAACTTTGTGCTGAATATTTCCTTCCCTTGGATATGGGTTTGGAGCCGGGAATGCCAGAAAAGTAGCAGAAAAACTCATCAGTTTGGTGGCCGACGCTGTCCCGCCTCAATGCTGATTTTCCAGGGCCGGGCTACCACAGAAATTGGCAGCCCACTCCATGGAGACAGGCAGGCACTGAAGCCAATTAAGGCACCAATCCAATGCCTCAACTTTCCCAGTGTCACACAGGCCTCCGGTGTGTTCGAAGACCGACAACGATGCAGAAGTGCCACTCACTGGAAGGTCGGCCGGCTATGAGTTTCGAATTAATTGGCAGCTCTCTGCAGTCGCAGTTCTCAGGAATGACTGTAGGCACTCTTCTGGAGGGTCAGCTCTCCATCCTGGGGTTTCTTACAGTACTTTGCCATCTTTCTCACCAATGAAGAGAGAGGACCTCTCTTGATCAGTCTACTCCCAGACACTCCTGCAAGCCCTACTACTGGGCCTCCCACTTCCCTGACCCTAAGGACAGTGAATGCGAAGGCAGCCAGTTAGTAAGCCGTTGAATGTTGTTCCAGCCGATGCACTGAGTGGGCTCAGGACCCCCATTTGGTCCCAACGGTGGTGTCCAACACCCACGGGGAAAATTCAACCCTTTGTGTGGATAAGAGCCAGGGTGTTGCATGAGTTATAACTTGAGTGAGGGTGGGGCAAGTTAGCTAAGAAAGGTGGTGGCAAAAGCAAAATACTGCAGATGCTGAAAACCTGAAATAAAAACAGAAAATGCTCAGCAGGTCTCTGTGAAGAGAGAAAGCTGTCCTGATGAAAGGTCATCAATCTGAAACATTAATTCTGTTTCAAGAAAGATGATAGTCCAAGTTGTGCATTGGGGTTTGGTTTGTTGGCAGTAAGAGAGGAGAGGAGAATGACAATGGTTGCAGTGCCCAAGACAGATCCATAGTCTCATCATAAATCATTGACTTTCACCAGCAACAACAACAATTTTTATTTATATGGCCTCTTCAATGTAATAAAATGTTCCCAGGGTACTTTACAGGAGCTTTCACTAAGTAACATTTGATACTGAGCCATATATGGTGATATTAGGGCAGATGGCCAAAATTGGTCAAAGAGTTAGGTTTTAAGGAATGTCTTAAAGAAGGAAAGAGAGACGGCGAGTTCTTGGAAGGGAATTCTACAGATTAGAGCCTTGGCGGTTGAAGGCGCATTCAGCAATGGTGGAGCAATTAAAATAGGGATGTTCAAGAAGCCAAGATTAAAGGAGTGCAGATATTTCAGAGGATTGTGGGACTGGGGGAAATTACAGAAATGGAGAGGGGTGAGGCCATGGAGGGATTTGCAAACAAGGATGAGAATTTTAAAATCATTCCTTAAGTAGGAGCCAGTGTAGGTCAGAGAGAACAGAGGTTATGAGTGCAGGGGATTTGATGAGTGTAAGATCACAGACGGCACAGTTTTGGATGATCTTCAGTTTATGGAGGGTGGAATGTGCGAGAGCCTTCAGGGGTGCAATGGAATAGTCACGTCTAGAGGTAGCTAAGATATGAATGAGGGTTTCGGCAGCAGAGGAACTGTGGCCGCTGAAAGAAATGATGTTAGGACTGGTGTGAAAGTATGGTCAGAAGTTCATCTCAAGGCCAAGGTTATGTCTCAGCTGCCAGAGAAAAGATGGAGTCAGAAATGAAGCAGAGAAAATTAGAATGAATTTTCAAAGAAACATTAATTAGCGTCAAGTAAATAGCACCACTACACCACTTATTTCTTTCATTCCCTGATTAATGGAGGATCCAGCAGTTTGTAACACTTGGCGCATCTCTTTGGGAAAAATGCAGAAATGTATTTTTTTCTCTGT